>NC_086055.1:12288000-13521000 GCF_947568885.1 Cydia strobilella
TCCCGCCATCTCCTTTTCGGTCCACTCAGGGAATACTATAGATGGCACAGGTCGGGGTGCAGGCAGTAAAAGTTAGTAGAAAACAATAACACTACTTACTCTGTTTCCTCGCAAAGTATCCTCATAAGGCCCTGCCCCCGCCAGGCCGAGTGCGTGGACGCCACCCTGAGCTCCACCACCTTGTGGCAGTCCTCAGGCACCTTCTCCCAGATCCTGGCCTCCCGGTCCAGGTGTCCGAGCACTTTGAGGATCCGCCGGAACTTTCGGTTCGGGCAGTCTTCGGATTTGTCCGTGTAGTCTGCTTCCTGTGAAAGGAAAGGGTTGTTATGTCGTTACAAAGATAAAACTCATAATTTTTATTTTGGTGTCAATTTTTTTCGTCAGATTTTGATAAATGTTAAGTTTGCTGGATGCTGGACGGAATATACATGAAATGATGTATGTTGTAATTTTTCGTTGAATTACGAAAATTCCATACTTTTTTGTGACTCAAAGGAAGATTTTTTAGGACATATAAGGTGAAATTGCGCAGCAGTAGGGAACTATATTATATTATAACATTTAAAACTTTCGCGGTTTAAACACATATTAAATCACATTTTTCTAAATGTGATTTAATATGTGTTTAAACCGCGATAGACCCGTTTCTAAATGTGATTTAATATATATTATATTATATTAAATAAAAAATAGGCCAACATGTCGAAAGACTTTTGAGCTCACTGTCTCTGCGAAAAATCTTTTGAATTTATCGAATGTACTTGTGTGTGTACTAATTAGATGTTTATGTAATTAAAGTATTGAATTACGTGATTTGTATCAGCACTAGACCGGATCGAGTGGTGGAGCGGAACAGCCCTTCATTTTGGGCCTTGAACCTTTCCTGGTATTCGCTCTAGGTATGAAACATGAAACGAGTTTTCCTGGGCAGAATAGGAGTCATAATCTTACGAGTAGGTATATTATTCATGTAATGCCATTTCAGGACTATGATATTTCGGTCAGAGAAAGTTTTCAAAAATTTGAAAGTACCTACTCGTAAACACCACAATATCACCGTAATAACTTAAAGGAAGTTTCCATTTTTTGATGATATTTATGTATGTATAAGACATTTTACGAAATTACCGTTTTCATGAGGATGGACAGACAATTTTGTTTTCTGATAGTTATTGAATGAAGCTTACACCTTGTTTCGCACAGCCGGAGTTACAAGCATAGCTAATAGCAAATCTGCCAATTATAAAATGCATATCGACGAGAATCATTAATTGCTTCGTTATTTTCCATTGTTCCGAGTAAGTATACTCGTATAACCGCATGTAATCATTATTATTCTAGTCTAAGTAACTTTAAACACAGGTTTTCCATCAATATTTACTGATTTATGTTAATATACGAGCATGTAAAGGCGTAGATCGCATGTTGGTGATATTAATTAATAGTTTAATTAATAATTGCAACTGAATTTTAATAGTTTATTTGCCTTAAACTAAGTTAAGTTTTAAACCGTGTTTATTGATTAAGTTTGGTTTTCACTAAGTTCATTTATATATTTTACTCCGTGTTTATTTCTTCTTTAAAAAGGTCTCTAAAATACACGAAGTAACTTTTCGCAAAACCTTGCTCGTAAACTTCGCGCTCAAATATAATAGTTACTTTATGTAGTTACTTTATGCTGAACATCGCAGATAATACCGCAATCCCGGCTTCTGCGAACGACATAAAATCAATAACTAATAATAGGCACGGCGCGCTTAAGGTATAAAATATAATCCGTAGTAAAGTTCTTTGGATTATTTATTGCGTTTCACTGTTACCACTCATATAGTGAATGTGTAGAAATAATACCTAATAGAAATAGTAATAATTTGTCATGGCAAAAAACTGTACAGTCGCCATCAGATATATATCGGAGCGGCCGAGTTGCTCAAAATATCTGAACACGCACTCTAACGCCTTGACAATAGAGGCGTGTTCAGATATTTGTGAGCACCTCGGGCGCTCCGATATATCTGATGGCGACTGTACATGCAAGTGGTAAATGAAGAAATATGAAACATGATGAAAAACAAAGTAACGATAACAACACATATTTTATCCCATAGCTCAGTACTGTCTATCGCTTTCACCCAATAACCTAGTTCATTTTAGATTCCATCAACTCTCAATAGTCCTTACACCCTGGCGGGTGCTGCCTCTGCGTGCGTCCCATGACACGGACAAGGGCAGCATCCGCTCGGTGTACCCCTTATGTTTCATTAAAGTGTCTCTACGTGTTGGCTTCGGCTTCGCGCACGCCTCCCAAAGGTCCGGAACACCATATACCTACTTATATTTATTATTAATACTTGTTTATACTTGACCGAAGAGCTGGCGGCTTCCTCGCACAACGTATCAGCATTGCGATACAGCGAGGAAATGCCGCCAGCATTCTTGGTACAATGCCTCAAGCGCCTATTTTAGATTTAAGCTAGTTATTAATTTCGTTTACGTAGTACCACTGTATATATCTTGTATCTTATATTTACTATATTTTATCTTTATAATCTTCATTTATCTTTAAGTGTATACCTACTGTACAGTATACATACACATTCGAATATAGGGGCCATAAAACTAGAAAAAGTACTTTTAAAATTCATAATTAATAGAATATTATGTACGAGTAAGTTATTAAGCATTGAAAATCTGCGAAAATAACCAAAGTTGACTGCACGAGGGTTGACAAGGTCAAACACTTTTCCATTTGATCTCGACCTTCCCTTTGCGGCGAGGTTGGGAAATCCGATTATGGACGGAAAACATGACCTTTTCGGGAGATCAGCGGTGATTAAATAGTGGCCCGGGAATGTAAATAAAAGGATAATGAAATGCCGAGTTAGCGGGAAAAGGCCTTGTCTAAATATTGCAAATACGGTATATTTCTTTTTTAAATTTATCTTACACATTTTCGATATGTGTATTGCCAAGAATTCTGAAAATTTAGAAGGTATGTGTTGTTACATATACAATACATATAGAGTACATACACAATAGGTCGGGTTGCACCAAACCGTCTGGCACCGTTTTAGCGTTCGCTATATGTATTTTATTGTATGGGAAGTTTCATAGTTCTCTGCTGCTTGACGTTGATCAGTTAATTTTGTTTGGTGCAGCTGGCCCTTAATTACGAACACGTAAAACTTGCAAATTAATATATGTACGAGTCAATTTGAAAAATGATTATTAATATCAAATACCTATGTAACTCCGTATAAGATGAATACAGTCTAAGGAAAAAACGTGCCTCGAAAATCAAGAAAAATTGATTCTCATATAGATGGTGCTACACCTTTGGCCTATTCTCGGCTAGATGGCGTTGACGACTCCGTTTGATATTTAACAATTTTAACACATAAGGTAGTACAAATTGAACCGTAAACTGTAACCGTCCGTTACGGTTTACGGTTCAATTTGTACTGGTTAATAGTTAATTGCAATTAATGTTCGGCCAACACTGCCTATAAGAACCATAAAAAACCGACCATCTTAGATCTTAGCCCCACTGTTTAGATACTTTGTCTTTGTAATAGGGTCCACTGTACTGACGAACTACTTGACTTAAGTCATGATATGTATTCTCATTCAGGTATAATTTATGAAATTTTTCAAAAAATAAGCTGCGGTCAATTTACTTTGTATTTATAAATCCAAATACTGACGACGGTTGACTAAGTGTTTCAAGTCATAATTAAATCGAGGCAGACACACCTGCAATATATCCGATCACACCTGCACGGAAGTGACAACAAAGAACAATACGCTTTCAAACATGCTTACTAGCTATATAGGTACTTTAGGCGGACTATACGTGCTGAATTCAAAATTAATTCTTTCAGTTACTATCTTGTTTGCTAACTCAGAGCCAAATCATTAATAGAATCAGGCGTTACTCTAAAGAAATCAATATTAATTAAAACATAAATATTATTTCGCTAATCCGCGAAAGTTGCAGTAGGTTCAGAAAACCGTAGCGCTTTTTGGGATCACAATACGGCTGCCATGAATATAATAAGCAATCCCGAGGCCTTTCTCGAGGCTTTGTATCGATTCGAATCCTGAATTTTTGACTTTCGCTCGATAGAAAAAATTCACGATTATCATAGGTCCAAAATACACTTTTAAAAATTGTAACAAATTATGCACAAAAGCTAAAAATATGAAAATTGCTTCTAAAAATCGGCAATATCATGTTTAAGGGAACGTATCAATTACGTTTTTTTATTTAAACGTACAAACAAATTAAAATACATGATATCCGCGCGCTCATGCACGCTTACGCTCAGTGAGAGTGAGGGAAGAACATCGAACTTACTGCGCCAGCTGGGCCTTAAGTCTTACCTCTCGCGTAACGATGCCGTTCAATATCACACCAACCATCTCGCCAAGGTCGTCAAAGGCTCCAATGGACACCCCATGAGACAGCGACGAAGCTGAATACTCTTCCAGGTCTGGGCAACGGGACTCCGGAGTCTCCAGCAGCTTGACGGCTTGGTTCATGGGCTCGTCGCGGAAGAAGAACCTGGGGAATGTTTATGTGATGAAGTGACATAATATGTATATATATGGATACTTGTATAGGCGTTTAGTTATGCACATAAAGCTAGAAGTCCGCATGATATCATTCCTATCTGATGTTGTAACCTTAGATAATTATAAAAAACCGGCCTAGTGCGAGTCGGACTCGCGCACCGAGGGTTTCGTTCATAACACAATTTAAACAATGTATTTTTTATGTGAAACGTGAGTGAAAGGTAAATTGCGGGTTACAATTTATGACGTATTAAAAAAAACTACTTACTAGATCTCGTTCAAACCAATTTTCAGTGGAAGTTTGCATGGTAATGTACATCATATATTTTTTTTTAGTTTTATCATTCTCTTATTTTAGAAGTTACAGGGGGGACAAACATTTTACCACTTTGGAAGTGTCTCTCGCGCAAACTATTCAGTTTAGAAAAAAAATATATAAGAAACCTCAATATCATTTTTGAAGATACTTACACGTATGGGTTCGATGAAAAAAAAATTTTTGAGTTTCAGTTCTAAGTATGGGAAACCCCCAAAATTTATTGTTTTTTTTTCTATTTTTGTGTGAAAATCTTAATGCGGTTTACAGAATACATCTACTTACCAAGTTTCAACAGTATAGTTCTTATGGTTTAAAAAAAAGTGGCTGTGACATACGGACGGACAGACAGACAGACATGACGAATCCATAAGGTTCCGTTTCGTTTTTTGCCATTTGGCTACGGAACCCTAAAAAGCCTACTACGAACTCTATTCACTACGGACTAGTCGAAATATAGGTATGAAGAGCTGACTATGAACTAAACCATCCTGCCGTATATATTTAAATGACGCAGCGTTTACGTCAAAATTGTACCTATGGCAATTTTTATTTTATTTTTTAGCCTACTTTTGTGTCCCACTGCTAGGCAAAGGCCTCCCCTCGTTTTCTCCACTCGACCCTGTCATCGGCATTTTCCCACCATTTGGGGTAGAATGCGTCCAAGTCGTCCCGCCGTCTCCTATTTGGTCTCCCTGAACCCCGGCAACAATACTCCGCATAATTACAGGGGGCAATTATTCGAGATGTACAAGGTATACCTACATTATGCAAGTGCAAGTTGCAGTTAACTACGTTTCCATGAAGTTGGAAAAGTCTGCAAATTACAGGAAATATGGAAAGTTTTCACCCTGAAAATGGAAAGTTTCGTTCTACGTACAAAAATGCTTTTAGTTAGCATTTGTCATTCCAATTAATTTCAATCAGCATTTGTAAATGAACTCTTATCATCTTGGCTAGGCCCCCAGTATTCATTTAGTTTCGATTGATAATCTTTATAAACGATTGTCACATGATCACAGTCGTGTAATGGGCAATGGTTAAGACTCCAGCCGGGCTAGCACATGATTGGCGCGACAGTATCTCGCCACGAGATAGACTACCCGTCCCCCTTTAATTCATACAGTTAGTAAAAGACGGGTTGTCTATCTCGTGGCGAGATTTTGTCGCGCCAATCATGTGCTAGGCCGACAGGGAAGATGGACCTACCGTCTCAGGAAGGCGAGTGTCAGCTCCGTGTCATCTGTGGTGAGTTTGCGCAGCGTGTAGGCGAGTTTGGGCGGCATCTCCGGCGCGATGCGCGGGCGCAGGGACAGCTCCGACAGCTGCGCCGGGAGCTCGTCCGCGAGCTGCAAGTACAAATAAATTAGGAGGAAAACGGAATATCGAATCCCATAAAATTGCAAGTCTCGAAGCCCAAAAATTTGGGAGATCTAAAGTATTGCATGCTGCATTCATGCCAAGGTTCATGATTTCTCCCGGACGGGGCTATACTTTTGAACTTTATTAGGGAAATGAGCTGAAGTATTAGATTTTACTACAATATTTTTATTTTTAATAAATAAAACATCGGTGATCTTGCCACTATTGCTCAAAATAGTTATACTATACAAAACATATATATAACTCCTACTCGCTCTATTTTATTTATATTACAATTTCTAGGAATGAAAATTAGTACGAGACATGGATATATTACGTTACTTGAATGTTCATGTCAAATTAATTAATTATCAAATTTGTTTTGTCCGAATGTCGATTAAAATGAAGAGCGTAACTTTGATTGTATGGCTAGGTTTGTGTGCATCTTAAAATAGCATTTAAAAGTATGTTCATTATGATTGAACAGCGATAATTAAGTGTATGACACACATACAATTAAAAGTTAATTGCATAAACGGTCGTGTCATTCTTACCTTAATCGGAGTCTTGACATTGCGTGCAGTCTCAGTAAAACCGACAGCAATCTATTACTCTATCGACAAGTCGAATAAACTGACTTACGTTGACACCTTATAAATATTTAGACTACACGATATAAACGACGTAGATCCTATCATATATAATTAGCCTTTAGTACCGTTTGGTAACTAAAAATTGGTAACCAGCTTCGAAACAGGAAAGAAATACCTATTCGTAACTGGCTTCAAATTGGGACTTTTCCATTACCGATTTGTAGCCACGGTTGTACGAGTTAGCTGGAGTTCGTCGGACTGTTTCTTTTCAAAAAAAACATATCCTTCACAACTTAACTAGACGAAGCCCCGCTTCGCGGGGCTCCTATTTCTGGGTGGTTTGCCCTTCGGACATTTGAAGCTACCTAACGAACCTAACCTACCTACCTATTGATTTAATGTAATTTGGATTCCCAATTTGTCGCCAGTTACAAAACTTATTCACCAAACGGTACCACTCTGGCCCAATTCGTAACTGGCTACATGCAGGGAATTTGAGATTTCTGTTTTGTAGCTAAAAACATTGTGTGTAACTCCGGGGGTAAAAATATTGTAAACTCTAGTCTTTAATCCGCGCCGGGGTCCCGCGCGCCGCAATTTTTATGAAGTTGATATCAATCTCACTGGCAGTCATTTAATCTATATGAGTGCTGGAGTAGAAAAAATATATTTTAGTTTAACGGTCATTCAGAAAAAAATCAAAGTTACCTACTTTATTAATGCATGGCATTAGCATAATCAGACACCAGCTGCTAATAATTGAATTTTAAGGTCGCCTGAAAGGCGATTGATTCTGAAATTAGGTTAAATGCTGTCACATTCCGCCCTTTACCGTTTATCCGGTTCAACCGCCTTCAAGGGCATTTGACCAAAGCTATACCTACTCAGTACCTACAACAAAAGATCACTCGGTTTAAAAATGCGCACTATTACCTAGGTGTTTAGTTTAGGGTAATATATTGCAGTTTTAAGCAAAGCCGGTTACGGCTTAAAAATCAATTAGGGTTAAACGGCAAAAATTCATCGTAAAAAGGAAAAGTCAAGACAGAATAATATAACTACATACTATTTTTCCGACGGTTTCCAAAATTGTTGAATTTTCCCAATAGAATCATAGCGCTCTTGACAATGGTAGCGGTAGGTATGTATTTTTTATGGAATCCGACAATGCCATACGCCATACATATTTAAATTGGCAGTTAACTTCCCTATCTGTTTACTATATTTGGTGAAATGTCCGAGTAATTTTTCGATTTTTTTAAAACTACCTAGTTGCTACTAAGTGATGCATGCATTTTCAATCTCAAATCAAAGCCGCAGTAAACGTTGTCGCGGGTATTATCGGCCATTGTAATATCAATTAATTTATCTCCGTATCGAATCGTGTAACAATTTGCATTAAATTACTATGCAGCGGACTAGCCACAGTTTTTACTAGGGCCATTTAACTTTAGCTTTTTACGACCAACGAAGTTTTTGTTTGTTTCTACAGTTCCTGGGTCTTAATGCCCAATATAGTTTGATTACTTATTTATGGTGTAGTAAATACTATATCATTTGCATTTTAGCTTTATTAATAGATCCATTGACCTGACAGTTTAATGTTGTGATAGATTTTTTTGAGTTTTAATATTTAATATTGTGTTGATATTCTATAGGTATACGTATAGTTGGTGAAGCTCATCTTGTCAGTAAATAAGAACAAAAAAACTTTACTCATCCTTTTCTTTTGGGTGCTAGTACTAGTGTAAGACAAAGATAGTATGAATCTCTCTGTCTATGTTTGAAATGAGACAGTCCTTTGACAAACTATAGAACTTATTCTAGCAAATACGAGTGCTTGGTATGTCGATTTGTAATTTTTGTTAGCATCTCGGTGAGCTACAGCAAATCACATTCGTATGTTTTTATTTATTACAGGTTTTTTAACTGGCTTTCATTTTCTCAAGCACGTTATTGCAAGTCGAAAAACACTCAGAAAATGTATAATTTGACGTGTTTTTCTATAGGTATTATTTAGGTATAATATTTTATTATATTTCGATCGATTATTTATTATATGTTCGATATATGAACCGGTGGGTACCTACACTTTATTTTCCATTTTGAAACTGTCGAAATATTAATTTTATCGCTTATAATATTCTACCATCTTTGCAACACTTAGTTAAAATCGAAGTTTCAATATTAATAGTACATTGTGCAACATGGGGTGTAAGTTAATTATTGCAAACGAGAGTAAATATAGTTAAATCGCGACGGCTGGCCGGAGCGATTTATAGACTCGAGTTTGCAATATTATTACGCCCCGAGTTACACACAATGTTTTTCATCACACTTGCGACACAAAAATGAAGTATAAATACTGTTAATTATAATACAAGAAACTTCATAACTCCCTAGGTAAAACGCTTTTTCTATAGTTCCCGCTAAGTCTGCGTGCAATTCCACATTTACTGAGCGAGTGTGATGAAAACAAAATAAATCAATGTCTCAAACTCTATCCTATATGTATAGGTAGGTACTTACATCATTGGAACACGACAATTCATACCCGGCTGCATAAATAGTAGATTTGAAACGGAATGACTTGATTTATACCTTTTTCGTCACGACTCGGGTATAATCGGTATTTGCCTGTTTATAGTGGGGTGGGCGACAATTAGTATAGGTACTACCTGTATTGTGAATAGCGTGACTACGCTATTATTTTTACACCATAGATAAGCATAGGTGTACTAAAAAGTATAAAGAATCCGAGAAGTCAAGTAAATGTTTTGGGCAATATTTATTTGGTTCAAAATTCTGTTCCGCCAAGTTATAACGGAGTATATATCAGGGGATCTAGCATAATTATTTAGTTTCAGTTGGTATATATTTAGCAACCTTAAGTACAAACACTAACAACAATCACTAATATTAAAGAAAAATACAAAAACTTCCGTCTTTCTTTGTGATTGTCGGAAAATAGGACGCCTCTCAAGTATCAGGGTGGCCGAGAAAACTCAGGGGAATTAATTTTCTTAAGAATTAACCTCGTCTTCAAGAGCTTTATAAATATTGCTCATTTGAAAGGATCTAATAAACTTGGGCATATTTAGGTCGTAAATTTGTTGGTACGTGTATACGAGGTAACATCTTCATAATACATAAATGCGGTAAGTACTTACTTTTACAGAAGTAAAACAAGGCAAAATACATTGTAATAACCATAGTAACCATTCTATTCGTATTGTTTCAATCACCGAGTTGCCATAAATATTCTGAACAATGAAGAATTATGTTCAAGTGATATTTTATTATCATTTTACATCATTGAGATCAGTTATTGTCGTGTCTAGATGATATGGCGCGGCAGTATTGGCATAGGTAGGTACGGAAGTTATTTCGAATGCCTATTTTTATGGTAAGGTTATGTATTCCAGAAATAATATGTTGCCTTATATTGCCATTAAATTATAGCAGCAATTAGTATTACTATGCCAGGAAGGATGTCGAGTAGTTGTTGTATGCTCTAGATAAGGATGTGCTGATTAAATACTTTAGCAATGTACCTTGTACAATGTGCAACAGGAAGGTACCTTACCAAACCTGTATATCATAAATAGGTTTGATAACTATTATTAGGTTAGAATTTTGTTTTATTTCATTGAGTTTAAGGACTTTAATTGTACCTACCTAAATATTTGACATTGATAGTTTTGATTTTATGTAGCATAAAATGATAACTACCTACATACATCCCTAATTACATGAAATTAAGGATTTAGTTCTTGCGTTAATGTTAGCCTGTGATGTTAGCCGTTAAAGTGTAATGCCAAACTTAATAGTACAAGGTTTATAATTTACGACAGTTGCAGGCTGGAGTGAATTAAAGACTAGAGTTTACAATATTTTACCCCCGGAGTTACACGCAATGTTTTTCATCACACTTGCGAAGAAATAACAAAATTTTAAGCGAAATCATTGTTATTAAATACGGTGCTGTCATTTCAATTATTTTAAACATTCGTCCGCCATATTGTCATTTATTGACAGGTTAGGTATCGAAGGCAGGTATACATACCTTCGGCATTCAGCCACGATTATTGAAATTTGTGTAAAAATATTTTAAACGGCTTTTAAACTAAACAAATTAAATATTTAAAAACATAAAACAAATCTTTTAAATTATAAACGTCAGTATGTATTTTAGAAGTAAAACTCCTATATACATTGACTTTAAACAAAATACTTTACTTACAACCTACTTGCTTCGTATGAATTAGTTACATGTTTAAAAAAGAAAGCTATAACTCCCTAGGGAGTTATAATTTGTTTTTTCACGATCCATTACTCCATCATCATCATCATCACTTAAGAGCTTTGCTCTTGTCGGTGGAGTAATTCCATTACTCCAGCGGGAACAAATATAGGTCTTTACCCTTCAGAACACCTGCATGAAATAAGATCTTTTGCGAGCAAGTGTGATGAAATAATAAACAATTAGTAGGTACATAGGTAACATTGGTAACAATAACCAATCCTATTGTTGGGCTCCAATCTTTATAAGTACCTATCTGTCAACTGACAAATAACTTTATGTGTATCGCAGCCGCCAGATGGGCGCTGCTGTCGTCCAAATCCATCAACTTATTAATATTATCAACTTGCTGCTAGCCATAAAAAGTCGCCTTAGACTAGTACGGCAGCATACATGTAAGTAGATAATATAACCCATAATTGTAGGTACTTAAAATAACTATATGTCAAAAACAAAAAATATGAGAACAAGGCAGTTGCATACACATAATGCAGCTTCGAATGCAGGAAGTAAGTACAAGTAAGAACCAGTTTTACAAATGCCAATTGTATCTAGGTATTGTGGCACAGACCCATTTGTGTAGAAAAGGCCTTGAGCTCCCTAGAGCTCTAATCTATACTTTTATTAGGGAACTAGATTTATATATAAAAAACTAAGAGTGATGTTTTCCAGATAAATATTTAACTATAAGACCCACTTGCACCATTCCACTAACCCGGGTTAACCGGTTAAAAGTGTTATTAATAATTTATCAAAATATTTTTGAAAAAAGAAATATTAGTAATTTTATAACCCAAAACTGATTAAGAAATAAAATTAAACGAATAAAAACGATTATCGTTCCAAAAACATGTTCATTTAACTGTACAGCGAATAAAATAAATGACGAAAGTGACGTGATGAGTGAGTGATGAAAAAAGTGACGTCACAAAATTTGTGACCCCCCCTTGTCACAACATGTCACATTTTCTTGGCCCCCTCCCTCCCCCTAAACGTGCGATGTAATTAATGGATGACCCCTTAGTTTAGTGGGATGGTGCAAGTGGGCCTTAGTGGAAAAAGTTATTTCAGATCGGCATACTAACTCAAGCCTATGGTATGTGTCTGTAAACAAAGATGTGTTCACTCTAAAAAAAGATATTCAAATATACATTTATATATTTTTTGCACATAGGTACTCCACAACCCCATGAATATGAATATGAAGAAGTGTAGTAATCGTCTCGATTTTTTTTTAAAGTTAGGTAGGTATTATTACAGGTTAGGTATGTAATAAAACTAATAATTTGTAATAAAATGATGTACCTAACATTTACAATTTGAAAAAAAAAATCTAAGTAAAGTTGCTTCATTTGAAAGCTTAAAGCTGCCAGGTTTCGCATAAAACATAATAATTTTATACAACATTGACCAAATTCGATAGATTTATTGAATGCTGGCAAATTTGATTAGTTTTTGTTTTCTGCTAAAATCTAGAGTAAACAAAGCGAAATAATAAGAAGCGATTTTTCAATCACATAGCGAAAAAATCAATCAATAGCGTCAAACAAAATAACTGTCAATCATCGCTATTGACAGAGTCGGTTCAATCGGGGATGAAAACGTGAACTTTTCTAATGAAGGACATGCTGTTAGAGTCAAAAAGGCAAAAGATAGTAAGTATTTATCCCCACAGATTTAGAAATTCAAATCACAAATCACCACCCCTTTCCTTCTCGATCGCTAATCATATCACGCCAATAAAAGGTTTGCGCTAATCACGAAACGAAGCGTGCATCGGGAACTAGAAATGTAATCGCAAACATAAAAAATGGCATCAAAATAAACAACACAATAAAAAACGTAAATATCAATGACTCATTGATAAAAAATAAATGAACATAATGAACCGACGGCGAAAGGCGATCGTCGAACTATGGGCCTTGGTAATGATCATGAACGCGAGCGAGGCTGCGCAGACGCAGGCGCGGTAATTATCGAGAGACCGATTTTGAATCAACAATATGATACGGGTTTGATCTTGTTTTGATACGACCTTGGCGATAGCTCATTCAGATTATCGGCCAAATTCGAACTTTAAGACACGCCATTTACTAATTCTACAAACGAGATCGATGAGATGTGTCAGTGTCAAAGGTGACGTTTTTGTTTGAAGAAACGTCACTTTTGACACTGACGTATCTAATCCATATCGTTTCTAGAACGTAAATGACGTATCTTAAAGTTCGAATTGGGCCGTAACTCAGCGAAATGTACTGGAAGTCGAATCATTAGACATATTGCTCGCGCTTGTTGGTGCGCGTGAGATTAACTGTAAGTCGTATCATAACAGGATCAAAACCATAACGAAATAAAAAAATCAGAATCGCCCTACAGTTTACAATACGACACTATGCAGTCGCTTGTAAAGTCAGACGATTAGTTACGTTGCCGCTCCGTATTGTTAACTAGTAGAAATCAATTATGTTTGTAGACTACAATGTCGAGTAAGGAATGTTTATACTCCTATGTTTTTCGATCAATATTGGCTAAGTGAAATGCGAATTGAAATTTGGAAAACATGAATTAGCCTAAGTTATTCTTTAGTTGTAGTTAGCTCTGGTATTTGTAAATGCGTATCGTAAATGGCTCAGTGCTGGACCTAATAGTAGTCATCTTCAATCCTAATACGAAGCAATAGAACTGACAAACGGGTTATTCACATTAGTGATATATATATATATATATATATATATATCAATTTTCTGTAATAGCGTATAATAATGCTATTGTTGAGGTGGTATATAGGTAGTTTTGATATCATTTATTGTCAATGTTTTAGTCTATTATTTTTCTATTCCATATTTAAATATTGAAGCTTGTTTCATTATTTATCTTTGTAACGTCAGTTCGTCATTAAATCTGGTGCAATTAAGTCAACTGCTTATGTTGTTCATTCATATTTCCACATCTAAAACTATCGAAACCCTTCTTCTTCAGCTATTATTTTACTGTCTCCTCCTATGCTCAAATATTTAAATAAATATTTATTTGGGATTTCCCAAGAATCTACACTTTTATTCTCGTGATCTATACGGCAGATGAAGGTCTTAGAAAAGAGATAAGTCTAAGGAAGTCATGACTGGACTAGATCTGTAAGCTCTATCTCGAGTTCGTCACGGCATGGCCTTGCCTTGCAGTCCTTGCAAAAATTGCAGTTTAAAAATTACAGGGTCATAAGACTCATAATATAATATAGGTATGCATTAGAGCTTATAGAAGAGACGAAAGGATGGTTCAACACACGATTATACTCACCATAAGAGCCATAATATCGAAGTAACGATCTTATTAAAAGGACACTGAAATAACATGAAATTTGCCAATGATTATGCAAGCAACATAATTATACCTGTCTGGTACTAGTTACTTTTCGTTTTCTTTGTATAACAATATTTAGCAACGAAAAGTAGTGCCAGACATATAAGTAGATACCTATGTGTTACGTATAAGTTCATACCAAATTTCATGTAACTTTTTAACCTTGTTGTTCTAAATTGAGCGGCGGGTTCGTATGAAGCCGAAAATTCGATTTCAGTTTAAGATTTCTCAAATATGTTTGATATCGACTACTAAAGCAACATTCTAAGCTGGCCGTCGGAGGACCTTGTGGTTTACGATTTGCGAGTTTAATATTACGGGCGATATCGATAGTTCAGAACAACATAACTATCAGCGAAGTAATTCGGTGTAGTCACCTTCTAGTATATTTATACCTCCTCTGAAACTTTATTAATAGGTACTTCAAAAGCAATAGCTATTCAAACGGTACAGACATGGGCATTGCCATAACAAACAATACCTTAAGCAAATGAGCATGTCCAAGAAATGCAAAGAATCGTGCAGTTAACATTTGTCAACAGCTACTGTGTTAAGTCGAACGTCACTTGCCATTCAATATCTTAAATTGATGAGGATGAGTTTTATAGTTTCATTATTCAATGTAAATTATAGATTAAATTTATTGGTTTTTGACATAGTGTAATTTTATCGTTCTATGTATATTAATAAGTATTAATAATAGGCTCAATTATGTATTATGACTATAGGTATTATTGTAAAATTGTAAATATTCATCTTTAAATTGTAAATTAATTGTAAATAGGCATGATTTATTTAGGTAATAAGGTAACATTCAGACACAATTGTATTGTTTATGAATAAATGAAATGAAATGAAATGATTCGCAACTTTTAAAATGAATTATTTTTTCGCGTTCGAAATAAATACCTACAGTCGTCAAAATGTCTTTTACACGAACAAAATAGTTATTTACGATACAAGTGCGGAAAAGAGGAAATTCGAAACGAGTGGAGATAAATTAAAACACGACCGCAGGGAGTACAACGTTTTACAGTACATATGGCCTTTTAAACTTTCGACATATGCACGAAAAGTGCTCTTTTACGCACTAGTGCGAGAAAGTACCATCCATATGTACTGTAAAAAACATTTTCAACACACTTGCTCAAAGCGACGTTTTTATTCCACCGATTTTTGGCTCATAATCCTAGATATTAAACACGCGTGCTGTTTCAGTGTATTATTCTACTCGTGCTTTTTCATTATATTATCCGACTGAGTTAAGAAGGTAACTGATTGCTAATAATATGCATGGAAAGGGAGCCTTCTTTAATTGGTCAGACTGGCAGGCACTGGCGCGCCCAACCGCCTGCGCGGTGCGCGGCCCGGCCGGCCCGGGGCGAGGGGCGGCCGGCAGTATGACAGATGCAACACACAATACTAACTGTTATAACTATTAAAATTTGATTAATATGAGTTTATTTTTTTTCTCGCAAGTGTGTTGAAAAACGTCGTATGAAACGCGTGTGCATTGGTCATTACACACATCGGCTTTCTTATTGCGCGCTCGCTTGCAGCTCACGCGCACAATATCACCTCGTGTGTAATGACCAACTTAGCACACTTGTATCATAATGTACTATTTCAGCATTAAGTTAGGTACCCTACTGTTTGTGTATTTGTGTGTCTGTAACGATTACTGGAGCTAATTAATACTTTAAAACGCGCAAGTATAGTAAAGTTATGAAAAGCCGAATAATTTGTCAATGCATAAATATACTGCATACCTATCTGATCTTAGTTTTCCGGATTAAACAAAATAAGTTGCATCTAAGATTTAAGTACGTGTGCAAAAGTTATGAAACGTAGTTCGATTAGCATGCCACTTCTAATCAACAGAGCTATTATTATAATCAATGAAGTTTAACCCTTAAATGCATATTGTTGCCAAATGTATACAAAGCAATAATGATGCATAATTAATTTATAATACGCTTAATTAATTAATTAATTAACTATATTACATTAATTAATTTAATCATTCATTTAAGGGGTATTTAATCTACGCAATATTTTTATTTATAAAAATTACATTCGTTTTAAGACAAAATGTCGGAAAATTTTAAAAAATCCTGAATTTGATGATTTTTAGTGTGTGACGTTTTTTTCGGGGTTTGTAATTATTTTATATTTAAAAACTTTATCATAGGTGTATTGCTTTATACTTTAAAATAGTGTACCTTTCTGGTGTCAGTAAGATTTATAATATGTATATATTTCTTGCTGAAAATTATATATTTACATAAATATGATTTAGCCTGGTCAACTTCTAACACTGATTTTTCAGTGAAAATCGATGTTATAATTTTTTTACAATTTTTCCCATAATCAGCAAACAATTACGTGACACATATATTAATATCAGGCGAAAGGAAAAAATCATGCATTTAATGGTTAAAATATGCCTATGCTAATCGTTGAATCAATTCTATCAGGTGGATACGATACGACTAATGTGGGTATCGTATTGATTTACGGATGAAAGTTTACCTAATTCATTTTATTATTGTTGTTGTTGTTGAAGTTGAAGACCATTCATGGAATAACATTTCGCTAGGAAAGTTTTTGTTCTTACTATAAAGATCGAGACTACTATAAACTATGCAAAGTTAGTAAATATATTGTAGTGACGCCTAATCTACACGTGAAATTAAAACCATGAACAGAACTGAGTATGAAAGTTAATAGTTGGGTTTAAACGGCGCATAAAACAATCAGTTTTTATTGCTTACTTTAACGTACTCGTAGGAGAATCACTTAGTTACATAAAGTGGTATACCTACTTACTCGTAGTACATTGCTGTACATATTAAGGGAATCTATACTTCTATGGATGTACAAGATATAGCGAGTACATACGATGTTTTTATAACAGTAGCATGCCATGTGTCTGTATAATCTAATCTACATATTACTAATTTACATTAGAACATACATTAAAATTCCATATCCTACGGAAAATTAGTTATAATTCTTATAAAGACAATAAAACCGTCTACTTATGCAATTTGTAATGCGCACTAAACTATTGCAGGGCGATATATATCACAGCACCTACTTACCATAATATCGCGTACATTATCAACGTCTCGAATGCTTTATCTCTGGTTAATAATGGACATGTTACATTGTAAACTGTCACGTCAGTACATATAATTATATTTTGTACCAGACATGAGACCAACAGCCGGTTTTATATCAAAATGGGTGAGGCCGTCGACGACCTGTCTTTGTGACTCTTGTCACAAAGACAGGTAGTCTAAATTATTTAGATCTGAATGAATTTAAATTAGATTAGATACTATTTAATCGAGCTGTATTAAGGATGACTAGGTTTAATTATTTGTCATTGTAATTTTACAAAACATTAGGTACACAGGGTTAAACAATGGTAATACCTAATAGTAATACCCTTGTATTTTAAAATTTGGCGCCCGGGGCTATAAAGATTTGCCGCCCAAAACTGACCACGAGATTCAGCCGCCCCTGTCAATCCCCCGCTCTATTGTCATCGTCTCTTTAGAACCTAAAGGATGACTCACGTAAGACCGGGCCGGGTCCGTGCCAGAGCTTCAGAGTTGTAGTATTACTATTGTTTAACCCTGTGTACCTCGTGTACCTAATGTTTTGTAAAATTACAATGACAAATAATTAAACTTAATTAATTTGAGAACCGGTCTGCCCTAGTGGGTAGTGGCCCTGCCTATGAAGCTGATGGTCCTGGGTTCGAATCCCGGGTATTTGTTTCTGAGACTCAGGAATTCAGAGTCATGGGTATTTTCTATGTATTTAAGTATTTGTATATTATATTTATTGTTGTCAGGGTACTCGGACACAAGCCTTCTTGAGCTTACCGTGGGACTTAGTCAATTTGTGTAAGAATGTCCCATATTTCCTTATTATTATTATTATTGGTGTCCGCTTCTTTCACAGAAAATTGTTTAATAGAATGTAATGTTTAGCAGAATTTTCATTTCATAGAAACTTTTTTTTTCAAAAACCGTTACTTTTTTAGGTACAGCTAAAAGGTCATCGTGTAGAACCCTAACGTTAATTAGGTCTTCCAGAAAAGTAGGTTAGGTTAGGTTGCAACTGCGACCCTTTGTGCAAAATATGTTTTCTATGAAATGAAAATTCTGCGAAACATTACATTCTACGAAACAATTTTCTGCAAAACAAGGTACCACCATTATTATTATTAATATTTTTTATTATTTTATTAGTGTTGTGTTTCTGCCGGTGAGTAAGGTTGCCACAGCTCAACGAGGGAGAGGAGTGTTAGGGTCGGCAACGCGCATGTAAGCGTCCATAGGCTACGGAGACTGCTTAACATCAGGCGGGCCGTATGCTTGTTTGCCACCGACGTAGGTAGTATAAAAATATATTTATTTATTTAAATGTATAGTAATTACCCTCTTACGCCTTTACGTGCGCTCGTAATTCGTCAGATTATTGTAATGCGCATTTTATAGTCTACCTAATACACCTTGCCTTAATCTGACCGGCATAATAACCTAACATACCTTAATCAGACGCGATCGAATAAGTCCAACTATTGATATTTTACTAATGATCCGTGGCCCTAGGGTCCCGCCCTATTAAAAGGGCAAAATATTGTAGTACACAACAGGGTTCATGGTATCTGCCGCACTCCTATCCTAGCGTTAAACAACAGCAGTAGATAATTACGTACATTTTGTAGGGAATAAAAACATTACAATTGATTTCTATTATTATCAGAAAGATTTTTTGTCTTTTATTAATTTCCGATGATAATCATAAAAAAACTGTTACGGTGTTATTTTTGTCTCGCCTATTACAACACCTATATCACGTTTCAGGAACTAGTTACATAAACAGTGTATCAAAATTCCAAATATCTGCGTCACGATTTTGCAACCGGAAGACTATCGTAGAATGCTGCTACGCAAAAATTATCATACCAAGAGGCTTTCGAACTTACATGTTGATGTCAAAATAATGTCTTAATGATGTCATTTTGTTAGCATTCGCCCGTGCGTCTCGCTTGCACCAATATTGCATGCAAAAACAAGTACGAGCTAAATGCACGCACAAAAGATAACAAAATGTCATTAATTAGATATCATTTTGGCATCAAAATGTATGTCTGAATTGGCCTCCTATTTGCAATAACTATTTACAGTCAAAAACTCATTCAACTGGTATAACCTTATTTCACTTGTTTGAGGTATGATACTTGAGGCTGACATGTTCATCTAGTGTCCTGCAGTCTCAATAAAAACCAGATAAAAAAGGTATTATAGTTTTTTTTTTTTAATTCAGTCATTGCAGCATTTCCCACAGCTGATTGATTATGGAATGGATCTAGTATATGTTGAGACAGAGTGATGCATGCTTATCGTCTGTGACAAAATGCATTTTTGCAAGAACATGTGTTAAAGTATTAACACAGAGTCGGTTTGGTATCTGCAGACAATCATGCATAACAATCGCCGGTATAATTAGTTATTCAATTTATATTGCTCTAAAATTAAACAACACGTTCGTTCAACCAGTTGCGTAAATTATTTATAGATATAACATTACGTCACAGAATCAGTTAGCCATTACATCCGTCAGTCACGACATATTTCAAGGTCATCCAAAAGCTCATATGATCTACAGTACAGTTCTGGTAGATCAGGGTGCCTAGCCAAGATGACAATCGTTTGCGCTACCACTCTCTCTCTCTCTTCCATATTAGTGCGACAGAGACAATTGCGTTTCGTTCGCAACGGAGCGTAATCGATTGGCATGTTGGCTACGCACCCTGGTAATAATTTTGGATCTTATCATTAAGTATGGCATTTATCCTGTTTAGATCGTTGCCTTCTACTTGGAAGCCCTGCAGGATCCGTTTTTAGATGTTTTCATGTGATGCTTTTCATAATAAGAAATAAATGGGCTAAATTTTCCCAAGTTTTTATAAAGTTAAAATCGCCACACTGTGTTTGTAAAGGCCAGCATTGTCACAAAAATTACGGTATTTTCTTTTTCTTTTGTGCGAAAACCATTTTTTTTTTGTATGAAAAGGTAAAACGATTATTTCAAAAACGAATTCCTCGTCCCTAAATTATACGATAATTATATGTATCTCTCCCTAGTTGCTAAGAGCAGACCGAACTTTAGCACAGCTTGGACCTGGGGAGCCGAGCCTTTCCTCCCCCTTTTTTGGGGGGTTTGCACGTTACGATCTCGTGGCTACCGGGCCAAATCAGCTTTTTTTGACCTAAGGAACAATCGTGCCAAGCGGCATGCATCGCCTGAAAAAAAATGCATACTTTTTGCACTTACCCCAGTAACCACTACAATGTTTCCGGCAACGTCTTTTGCACGCTTTTTAGCGGTTCCTTATTACCTAGACTACCTAGTCTTATTAAATGTCTAAATTTCCTAGTCCAAATTTCCACCTGGAAGCGGAAAAACTTAAACTTAAGATTCCAAGTGGTTTTATATTTTTTCCTTATTTTTGATGGAAAATGTAGATAAACAGTGTTTTGTACATGCCCTGTATACTATGTTTAAGGCGTATTAATGAATCCTATTGTGCCTTTGTTATTAATTAACGTGCAATAAGTTCTAATACCCCTATTTCAAAATGTCGCATCTCAAAGAACGCTTGTCCTATTTACGGTAGTAATATGTCCAGTTCATTCTGGTTTAAATAGCGTTTGTTGTACCAGGAACTACGATTAACAACTCTTTATTTACGAATATTGCAAATGAAATGAAATTTGAAATAAATGCCATGTATACACACACAAATAACACAAATTAAAATATTTTCATAGAAAGTAATTTAATTTGTTCTTAGAGAAATGAAACTCAAAACAAAACAAATTGTAAATTGTAATACACATAACACACATAAGTACTAGTAGTCGGTAGTCAGTAATGAATCCAAAATCGCATGTAATTATCGGAGATGCCTACGAGTATAATATCGTATTAGCGTACCATAAAAAAATATTTCTTGGTTCATACAATGCCGGGTTATGCCACCTTACCACGCAGACGGATTGTGACCAATTAATTGTATGCTACCTGAAGGGAGAAATTTGCCTACTGCTTTGCTACTGTCATGATTTATAGTCTGTTATAAGCACGGCTACCACGAGTTCGCGTTTGACATTTAGATTAGCACCTGCGTGAACTCGATAGCATTCCCTCTCTATCGCACCAATTCATCAGGGCGAGCGGGATAGACTGCGATCGAGTTTACGCAGTTTCCAACGTAAATGTCAAGTGTCAACTGGTGGTACGGCTAAAGGTCTACGTAGGTCGGTTTGCATCTACCTAATGTAAATCTTATTATTGAGATGTTCCAAGTTTTTTAAATTACGTACGTTACCTTCAATTGATTGGTTTCCAGTAGCCTAAAAAGCGGTAAATTGGCCAATGATTCATCAGGTTCAAAGCAGAGCTATTTGCTGTTTACTATTTAGTTCATTAACTGGGAACTGTGCTAATTATCAACTCTTAGCAGCCAATGGTTCCGCGTAGTTGTAATGCAGGTTCTAATAGGTAGTATAGTCAGCATCAAATAGTGATGGCCAACGTGGCCCGATATATCGTAACATACCTTTGTTACCATGGAAATAAGGATATGTGAGATATGACATTTAAAACTTTCGCGGTTTAAACACACATTAAATCACATTTAGAAACGGGTCTATCGCGAATTTATTTTGTTACCTTTATTTACATATAAAAAGAAAAAGAAAACTCTTTATCAATAATCTCCAAAATTATTATTTTAATTAAACTATCCTTTGAAATTTTATTTTTATCTTTATCAATAATAACATTATCATTATTTATATTTTTTATATGTAAATAAAGGTAACAAAATAAATTCGCGATAGACCCGTTTCTAAATGTGATTTAATATGTGAGATATGTCTCGATATACTTGAACAATTTGGTCATCACTATCTATTTTACAATGACTGTACACTTACAACTGCACTGTTTATCAAGTTTATTAGGTACCTTAATCTGTAATATAAATGTTTGTAGTTAAACTAGTAAACTCCAAGTAAAACCTACCGTAAAAAATATATCAAAAGGTGACAATATTTTTTGTAATATGATTACTGTCTGAACTCCTAGTGCAAATTGTTTAGGATGTAGGCTAAATTTATCATTTTAATCTTATCTAAAATGGTGGGAAAATGCCGATGACAGGGTCGAGTGGAGAAAACGAGGTGAGGCCTTTGCCCAGCAGTGGGTCACAAAAGTAGGCCA
The DNA here is from genome assembly GCF_947568885.1 of Cydia strobilella. NCBI lineage: Eukaryota > Metazoa > Arthropoda > Insecta > Lepidoptera > Tortricidae > Cydia > Cydia strobilella. Next base: position 12,310,820 of record NC_086055.1, read on the forward strand.
ATAAAAAATATAGTTTGTCAAGGGACTGTTTCATTTCGGGCGTAGACGGAGAGAGTCATACTGTCTTTGTCTTGCACTGGTGCCCAGAAGAAGGGGATGAGTGTAGTTTTTTTTTGTTCTTATTTACTGACAATATTTGCTTGACCAACTATATATCTTATCTGTGTATTGTTACTGGCCTGTATCTGTTTTTTTTTTCAATAAAAAAAAAATGAAGTAAACAGTGCCTACGAAGCCTGTGGAATGGGTTACATTACTAATGGGCTACATTTCAGTCCGATTAAGATAATGTGTATTGTTATGTCAGCTGCACCAAGTGGGTCAAGTAGTCAATAATCCACAAAGAACAAGCTATTAATTAGATAATTCCATACCACGATATACCGGCTGAATGTTATCAAAATCTTATCATTAAGATAACTTAAGTTTATGTTTTGTTTTAGTAGCTTTCAAGATCTAAATGTGACTACGTATCTCATTAACACATTCAATAATATAATAATACAGGTTGGTCCAAAAATACGTGTTGACATGCAGAGAATTTTTACGAATATTTTTCTTACTTACAAGTCTTTTACAAAATGACATCAAAAATTTGAACTATTATAGCCATTTTACTAAAACAAAACGTATTTTCTTCAAAATATCTTTTCCTTTAGCTTCCTTTAGAATTATCAACAATACATAACAGGGTTATCTTGCATCGCGGACATTTATTTATTTAAGCGTATAAACCAATACTATTCCTATCCAATCCAGTTTGTTCATGCAGATAAAATACACAGTCAGGAAACTAAGTGGTGGGTCATCAAACAATTGTATTTAGTCACAGAATCTGGTCACAAAATTTCACAAAAATCGGTTGAGAATTGCGACCTGTAGAGGAGAACATCCGGACACACGAAAACATTTTGCTCGAGTTAAAACGGAGACTTTCGCTATGGCTTCGGTAATTATTTAATTAGAGTTGAAAGCGCCTATATAAACTGCGGTGGTTGCTTAACATCAGGCGGTCCTCTTGCTTGTTTGCCATCGTAGTGTTATAAAAAAAAGTCGTAATCGAAAATGAAAAGTTACCAATTCTTTTCTACTGTAGATTACTAAGATAAGATATATTTACTGCCCTAACATGAAAGGCGGATGGTAAATGTCAATTATGTTGCGAATTTCAGCTAGTTCCCTTAAATATGCTTACAATGGACGGAAAAGAAGTGAACTATGTATTTACCGGCATAGATGTTTTACCCGAATATAGTGCACGAGCTCTTGATAGGCAAGTTGTCTAATTGAAATTAAGAGTCCCCGGCAAGCTCGGCCGAATTGCACCGTCCCATACAAACGTGTAGTTCCGCTCTGATTTTAAAACTACATGTTGGATTGTAATAAAACTTTGTACATACAATGATATGAGGTATATCTAGGTCTGAAATTAATTTATGTAGCTCCAGTTTATAAAGCAAAAAACAAGTTTTGTATGAGAAACTTAAATTCGCTGTATTTTTTTAACTAATGGTATCTGAAGTTACATAAACTAATTACAGACATAGATATACCTTATTCTATTGTATGTATAAAGTTTCAGAGCAATTTAGATAGTCATTTTAAAATGAGAGCGGAACTACGTTTGTACGGAGAACCGAGCTTGCCGGAGACCCTTAAACGAGGTAAGGTGGGGTAAGATAAGTCTTTGACAAGGCAAACACTTGTATGGAATCCTCATACTGTTTGTCTTACCCCGATCAAAATAAACTATGTTTCTCTTACCCCACTTTACCTTAATTCGTATGTTTTAATGAACAAAATCTACTTAATCATTATCAATTTCTCATCGAATGTTGTCATTTGTTTTTGTTAGGTCAGAAATACCCGGACCGCGCGCTTGTTTGCCACCATCATGGTAAAAAAAAGTTGTGATTGAGATAAGAGAAACATACTTTATTTTGTTTGGGGTGGAAACCGTATGAGGAAATTTGATTTCATTTTTCAATAAAGCCATAGATAATAATAAGTGGCACTTACGAATATATTTTTTTATCATAGGGGATGGTGTGAAATTGATACATAACAAATCAACTTTTGACGGGATAGTAACAATGAAACTATTGTTTCTTGTCATGAATTGTTGAATTGAATCTCAAATTGCAACCACTTATCTATACACCGTGTTTTTTATTTCTGGTAATTTCAAGGGTGCATTCCTGAGCTTAAATCAAGTAACTTCCTCAAAGACACCGGTATTCTAATAATTAACTCCATTTCTGAGATAATCAATAATTTATTTTATTCTGATAAGGCCCCTATGAGCGTGTACACTTGCCTTAGGGCCTGTTTTATTGATTAGTGTTTAGTACGATTTTATACATTTGCTACTAAACTTAAGTACTATTTTCGACGATCGATATTCGAAATGACAGTGATTCGTTTATTACTATTTTTAAATAAAAAAAGAATTAAAAATTGACAGCCATTTAGTTTTCTTAAACGTATTTAATCATACCTCGAAGTTAACGGAAATCAATAAAAACACGGTGTATATAGTCTGTCAAACAACTTTGTCAGTAGAAAAAGGCGCGAAATTAAAATTTTCTATGCCATATTTTCTTTATTTGTTTTCTATTGTTTTATTTTACTTTAATTAATGAATTTTAATGCATTGAATATATTATGTAAATCCAATTATGACGTGTAATATGTAATATTATTATAAATAAATGAGTATGAGTATAAGTATGGGATATGGGACGATAACCTACCTTACCTACCCTATTTATTAAATTTGCCGCTTTTTTCTACTGACGGAAATAGCTTGACGAACTATAAGTTTATACATAAGTATAATAATGTCATCCTACACTTCCTATTCTTCTGCGTAATAATAAAGTATTCTTTTAAAATTAATAATTACATTGTATTCATGTTATTTCTCACATTTCTTATGAACAATGGACACAAAATAACATGTTACTAACATAAGGCTGTGTTTGGTAACTCTTTTCCGAGAAAGTTTTTATATCTACTGTGGGTAGACAGACAATAATTTCATTCAAAATTACTGATTACCATCTTATTTATTATCTCTTTGTAGTTATTTTGATCCACGATTAAATATTTATAAGGCTTTCTTAAAAGGATTCCCTATCTTTTTATATAATATTATTGATATACTTTGCATCAGGCATAACATAGCCTACTTACCGTATATTTGTCAATCTTAGCATTTTCACGTTCAAAGTGGGTCTTCTTCAAATTCACAATGCTCCTGGCACTAGTAACAGCCATTTTGTCTATTTAAAAAGTATAAAATTAAAAACAAAACGTTCTGTCACTTTCGCGCGCAAACGGGTGCGTCTCCCGCGAGCCGGTGGGACCGCGCTGAGATTCGAAATTGGAATGGTTGCGAAACGAGGCGCGCTTCTTTTATATGGTATTGTACTTTGCAGTTTCCTGGCTGAACGCGCCCCCGCGCTCCCTTTCATATTTAGGTCGGCAGTTAGTAGTTTTTCGCTTATAGATTTTTTTTTTACTAATTGGTTACATAATTGAAATCAAGTTCATCGTTGCTTATCAAAAAATCGTTGGAGACCTACCCTCTGCTCCTTATATAAAGGTACCAAATACAAAAGGTTTCGAAAGGAATCGGAATAGAGATGTGAAGAGAGTATGGAAAAAATCCTCCGCAACATTTTAAGGTCCGTCCAGACGAGATGATCAAATTGACAATTTGATCAGAAAAAAATTGGCATCAGTCTCGTCTAGCGTCCAACACGTACACAATGTAATCACCAATTTAAGATTTATGTTAATATACGAGCATTCGAGATTAATAGATTGGTAGGTGCACTGTTTTTTACGAAAGAAACTGCCATCTGATCCTTCAACTCAGAGGGGAAACTATGGTTTGGGATTAGTCTGGTTTCCAACGCAGTTTTCTTAACTGCGCTAGTCGTAATGTAAGCTTGCTAAGTAGTTAATCGTGCTCAATCAGTGGCTGTTGACGTGACAGAACCTAATAATAGTCGATAGTGACGAAGCTGACCCCTACCTTCGAAGCTGCATGGTGGTCGCGTCAGGATAGCGGGTGGACCTCGGCGATTTCTATTTATTTTATTTTATTTTCTTTATTGGGGAAAAAAACAGATACAGGCCAGTGACAATACACAGATAAGATTATAAAATGATAGGTTTAGCATGCATCCTAATACAATTCAACGACATATTTATAAACATATTGTACCTTTTTTGTTAAATATCTCGTTTTAGAGAGAAGTACACTGGTTTTTATTAAAGGTACACTGAGGTACACTGACGGTACAATATGTTTATAAATATTTCGTTGAAATCGCCGAGGTCCACCCGCCATCCTGTCGCTCACTCGGGTTCGAATTCAGGTAAGGGAATTTATTTGTTTGTTTGTCAAGAATATTTGTTTCTGAGTAATGGATGTTTTATATGTATTTAAGTATGTATGTCATCTAAGTCGATATGTGTAAATTTATCCCCAATTTATTGAATAATAATTTTATTGTATAATAATGTAAGGACTTTATTGATATAGCAATATTTTATACGATCTACTTAAGACGGACGTAAGATATTACTCGTAACACGATATGTATGTAGTTATTATTATTCTCTAGGTATAAAAATATCAAATATATTAAGAACGGGTCACTCACGTATTTTAAGTCAAACAAGTTGAGTGAGTTGGGTGAGTTGAGTTGAGTTGGTAGGTGGAGATTTTTAAGTTTAATATGTCTGTGTCGCACGGAAGTTTTGTTATATAGATATTCTTAAGCACCCTTATAATAGTAAACTACAGTGCCCGTAATTTGATATTTATTTAGTTGTTAATTATTCTCTAGGTCTCGATAATTTAGGTCTGGATAGTTCAGCTTGTGGCTGGATTACGAGTCGGTTTCAGTCGATTCTTTACTGGCTGATAAACAATTTATCACTAATACCTACGTCTTAATCCAGCTTGTATTGACCAAAACTACTTCTTAATAACACTATATATGCTATTCGAATACCTCGTATAACGTATCTAATACGTCAGTTTTCAATGATTCACGGTTAGTTTCACTAGACTTCTTGACCGATACCAACTCAACTTTGACACCCACCCGCTACCTTCAGTTACTCGTGAACAAGATGCATGTAACTGCGTCGAAATATCGGGAGCTCGAAAACAATACAAAAAGTAATCACGGTCCATATCCCGGTCAATTTTTTTTTTTTTTTTTTATAATTTATTTCTCTTTCTTGAATATAAATCAAGTGTAACGTCATTTGAGATATTTAATTAACTAATGGAAAAAGTCATAATGGAGATTGTTTTATCGACCAATCACGAGACGGTCAGCCGAGAAAACCAGCATTGTTTCCTAAAATAATCATTAGTCTTAATAGGTTTTTAGATGGTAATTTTTATCTATTGTAATTTCCCTTTTGACGTTTAAAAGTAATAAAACCCTAATTTGTATAAATTACTTTCTTGAATACCTTTCGGTTACGGTGAAAGTAATCGGTGAAGATATCATAAAAAAGACTGAAGTTGTATTACGTTAGGATAAACCCATGGATGTATTTCCTTGGGGTCCATATTGGCTCACATAACATTACTAGTCATATTATTTTTCATAATAACGCTTTTTGATCATAATAATCATTTGTCATAATTTTTTTGCGTACAAATTTGTTGTATATAAATTTGTATTACCAAAATCATTGCTCATAATTATCTGTAGGCAGATTTTTTTAACAACATAATGTCACTTCCAACTATTCGTCACGACTCATAATGGTTTTTATAATAAACTTATTAATTATAAACTTATATTGTATAAGTATTTGAAAGCATAACATATAAAGTATGGGTGTATTGGAACGTACACAGCGATTTTTAGAAAATGAAAAGTAATAAATAAAGCCAATTACATGTAAAGTTATTATTTCATACCCCATTTAATTTAATTATTAATAAATTAATTTTTATTAGTCATGTCTCCGCAACTTTTTTATTTTTCTTGTACCTAGCCTATTAAGCTATTTCGGCCCGCCAAGGAGTCGACGAAGCGCCGCTTCGCGGGGCTCCTTTTTCCGCTCTGAGGAACACAAGAAACCTAACACTCCTCCTCGCTTCGCTCGTCGTCGTACCTATCCCGACTCTGGGACTGTATTTCTTTTTTGATAGCAAGTTGAATGTGGTGTGGATGCAAGATACCTGACAGTTTATAAATAAAACCAGGTAAAGTTTAAAATAAATATTATATAAAATTTTATTACTTAAAATCGTTATGTTAAAAAATAAATATGATATAAAATATTATTATTTAAAATCGTTATATTAAAAGAATATATGAAAATTAACATTAGTATTACAGATATTTATTATGATTGACGTTATTAACATGAATGATTTGGTGTTACAATAGTTATGCGCAAAGACAAGTTATAAGTAATGATCATTATGATATAAAATTATATAACAAACATTTTCGAACTTTCAATAATCGAAGTCGCAATTTTATGTGAACTTTGGCGCACCCATTTCCTTGACTCAGGCAGTTTCTTTTCGATTTGAAATCAAGAGCAAACTGCAAAACCTTGAACACTGACTTAATGCTGAAGTTTAATGAGCGCTGGTAAGCTAGCCGTGCGACTTTCAATCCGGAGATTGCGGGTTCAAATACCGACTTGTCCAATGAGTTTTTCGGAACTTATATGTTTACAACATATAATTTGATATTTACCAACTACTCACTCTTACCGCGTACTGTGCTGTCCTCAATCCGGCTGTCGGTTATTTTCTCAAAACCCTTTAGCATTACATGTTTAGCTGGGCGCTTAAAACGAGCATTTGTAGCTATACAGTGTACTATGTAATGAAACAAATATCGCCTCGAACGATACATTACACCAATGTGTTAAAAGTCAGTCTTCAGCTTAAAATTTAAAGGGCTCTGCAGTCTTTTCCATAATCACGATATTCATTGATTCACCTCTGCTCACACTCGATAAAGTAGAAAATAATTAAGTACATTTGCTGTTTGTGACGTTACTACCCAGTACTCACTGTAACGTCGTTATATAGGAATTAATCTGCTTTAAAATGATCTTAATTGGTATAATATGCGTCCTGGTTTTTCCAGTTTGAAATACTGGAAAAGCAGAATACCAAGTAAATACAACGATAATTAACGCGACCCTTAAGTAGTTGAATAGGCCATAATATCCATTGGATACTGACCGCAATGGAAAAGCTCTCAATAAGAAATATTATGAATACGGTGAAACCTTGTTAATAGGGAACATCCATTATTACAACAGAGTGGTCCGTCCCGGTGCTATGCTATAATTATATACATATAGCTTTCACATTTAAAAAATACCTTCGCATACAATTTAAGTGGAAACTTTTAAAATGCAAACTTTACTGTAAATTTCTAAAGACCAGAATATTAAAAAAATATTAAAATTGAATCTCGTTCAGAGTGCTGCACAGCAATCAATGGTCATTTGCACCTCCATAACTTCCATAAGTAAAATCAGATGCGTTGTACAACGAGCACCTATGTAAAAAAAACATCTTTTAAAATGAAAATAGCCGTAGCTTTCATTTTTAATATAGGATTAAGGATGAATCACGTTAGACCGGGCCGTGTCCGGGCCGGAGCTTCCGGCGCTTCGTTTTCTATGGAAAGCATCACATGATCACCTGTCATGTCATAGAAAGGTAAGTGCCGAAAGCTCCGGCCCGGACACGGCCCGGTCTAACGTGAGTTATCCTTTATAAATAAGTATATTTTATTAAGAGTCCCCGGCAAGCTCGGCCGAATTTCACTTTCCCATACAAACGGAGTTTCGTTCTCGTTTTAATACTACGTGTTGGATTGCAATGAAACTTTGCACATATAATGACCTGAGGTATATCTAGGTCTGTTATTTGTTTATTAGTTTTAGTTTATATAGCTCTAGTATATAAAACAAACGAAATAGAGCAAAAACAAGTTTTATAGGAAAAACTTAAATTCGCTGTTTTTTTAACTATGGTATCTGAAGCTACATAAACCTACAGACCTAGATATACCTGATCCCATTATAAGTACAAAGTTTCAGAGGGATCTAACTAGTCGTTATTAAATGAGAGCGTGACTACGTTTGTATAGAGAACCGAGCATGATGCCGGCACTCTTAAGATATTCAACAAAAAGATCCATAATTGTGATAGTTCACTTAACTGTAGGTATTTTGCGCTGTGTGTATTTAGAGGGGTCATATTTGGGCAAATACCGCGAAGTGTATTTGGTACAGTCACCTGCAATAATATGATATGAAACGAAAGCCGCAAAAATATCTGACACGATCTTATTTGTAGAGCCATAAGATCGTAGTGTCACATATTTTGGCGGCTTTTGAAGAGTAACATAATTATGATTGCAGGATTTGCAGGTGACTTTACCATACAGTATAGGTCGCGGGCGCACCGTAGATACTCAAAACGTTTTGATCGATGGCTTGTTTACATAGGTAGATGTTTCAATATCATAAAACAATATTAAAATACTTACCTAATTTTACACAGAGGGCCTACCCAAATTTCGTTATCTGCCTCTCTATCGCTATCGCTATTTCATATTCGTGCGTACCTACCCTCAGGTAGGTACTTGTTACTGTACAGGCTGTCGTATTTGTAAATGTTGCTGGGTATTTTGGTGTCTGTGCATGTTTTATTGACTTGTAAACTGGTTGTGAAACTTGTGAAAGAGTCCTAGAGATCTACTCGCAGATAAATTTTTAGAATTTGGGGTTTAACTTTTACAAGACACATAGGTACATAGCTTGGTCATGTAAACTCTAAAAACTCATAAACAGTTAAAATTGGTCATATTAAATAGGCTTAAAGTCAGAATGTCTCAATGTATTTTAGAGGTTTTAGGATAGGACAATGTATTTACGAAAATGGCAGGAAACTGTCCAGATGTAAAACGCATGAGTATTATAAAAAAATAGGTTGCATTTATACCTAATACAGAAGACATGTTTTACTTCGCGTTTTTAAATTGTTATTTCCAGTCTTACCTAAAAGCCGTCAGAGTAAAGCGCTGACCTAGAAAGTTTGCGTCCTATCACAGCAATGTTTGTTTCCCCCGGTAAAACTTTCAGCGCAGTGCAAGGGGTGCAGCCGCCCGATTCATCCCCTGCAGCGATGCCGTGGAGCTACGATCTACACTGGTTTCAAAAAGATAGAAGTAACTCCGGTTCCGAAAAAAAAGACAACTATAAATATAACAATACAGACCAGTTTAGAGTCTGTAAACCATACGTAGATCTCTAAATGTTTTATATTATACCTAATTCTAGTCATCTTACGCGTTTTAACATACTGTTCTTTTTTTTTATACTACGTCGGTGGCAAACAAGCATACGGCTCGCCTGATGTTAAGCAGTCTCCGTAGCCTATGTACGCCTGCAACTCCAGAGGGTTGGAGGCGTGTTGCGCGGTGTTGCGGTAATCATAAGGATATGATCAGACCCAGAGGTTTTATTGGAACCCCAATGATGAAATTGGTACAAAATTTTGCTAGTGAGCTCTTACAGGAGGTTTAGAAGACTAGTTGCATTATATTTTCTGAAAATTGTTTAATACATTCTAATAGTTGCATTTGTCTTTGTTTTTAAATAAGAAACAAGTTTAATTAAAACTCGTTGGGACTGCGGATTTCGAAAATGATGACTGTTTTGGAATCCAAGATGGCGGCTACGCATTTTGTCATAAGTCGTCATATATGTCGTTTTATAGGTTTTATGGAGTGCCGATTTTGAAAATGATGACTATTTTGGAATCCAAAATGGTGGCCATGCACTTTGTCATAAAAGTGGTCATGGATGTCGTTTTATAGGTTTTTTGGAGTGCTAAGGTAGTTTCGAAAATGATGACTGTTTTGAAATGAGAACGTTTTTACGTCAATGTCGAGTATGATGACCTTGAGCTGTCAAACCGTTAATTTGTTTGACAGTGCACCTATATACGTTACTATTGTCTACTCTGTGGTATTGGTAGCTCCTTGGAGACTCGTATTTTCTTTTCACTGGCGTTGCATGCCCCGGTGAGTGCAATGAAAACATTTCTGCTCTGCATATTTTTGCTCTCGTTAACGGACTTTATTTACCTTTTTTCTGTGGTTAGATTATTTATATTCCGTGGGAAAATAAGATGGATAAATGGCAGGTTTTATTAAATGTTACATTAGTGGGTCAGGCATTCAGACCAAGTAGAATTTTAACCGATTCTCCATTCAAGTGGTTTTGAAAGATCGATGCAAAAAAATTCATCAACTCTACTGGCGCGTAGCTGGTAGTAGTAGTATTATAAGTTCTGTATGTAATATGCTATCAATGCCGTTGAGAGGAATCTTATGACACTAAATTATGTTAAAAAATATCGCCTATCCATTTGGGCTTCAAAGCTTTCTCAAAAACTGACAAATATACAAAAAATAATTACACCCTTAAAACAGTATATGAATAGAACAATAATTCTCTCGGGTCATGTACTAACTGCTATTTACTCGAGAAGGCTTCCGACAACATTTCTGAGAACAAACCGCCTTTCCAACATATTCTGATTCAAGCTCAGTTGATATTTTTTTGTCCTTTTTGTACCTATACATACACTCTATGTCTTAGACTTGCCATATCTTTGCTATCATAAAAATATATTTGACTTCTACAAAAAAAAAATTGATGCGGCTAATAAATTGACATGCGATTATTGCATATTGCATCACCACACTGTCTACGATTTGGTATATTCATATACCTATGCATATTAATAATTGTGTTCTGGTTTCACATTCACCTTCAGAGCGAGCGCCTCGAGTTCAATATGTCACTGCCAAGGTATGAACTTGTGACCTCAATCAAAGTTTTACTCTACTAGTGTCCAAGTTGTCTAACCGATGTTTCGGTTTCGGTCTCGGTATAAAAATCATGTTTCGGCTGAAGGGTCGGTTTCGGACGAAAACTGCGACTATATTTTCGGTAGTGTCCGACCGGTGTTTCGGTTTCGGTTTCCACATCAAAATCATGTTTCGGCCCAAGGTACGGTTTCGGCCAAAGCTAGTGCAAAACCGAATCTTAGCATTCTTCGCTTTCGGTTTCGACAAAAAAAAACAGTTTTCGGTAGGACACTATTAAAAGTATTAAAACAAACTATACTCATGGATAAATTTAGACGAACGCAAAAAAAGTTTTAATTCGTTACTGGATTACAGCACCAAAAGTAATTTCAAAATTAGTGTAAACTTTTTTTTGCGTTCCTCTAAATTTGTCCATAAGCGTTTGGTTCGAGAAATTGTTAGGTAAATCCTTACTTAAATATAAATAAAGTCTACAGAAAAAGAAATCTATACGAAGCGGGAAGAAAAACAGGTGCGTTTAATTATGTAATAATTAGGATTGTTTGACTGTGACTCGGGGAAGAATTTCAATTCTTCAAAACACTAAATTCGCGCATCAGGCATATAAGCATTATATTTATTAAAAGTGCGGACGAAAGTTTTGTATATCAATTTGATGTTTAAAATTATGTATTAAGAGAGTCCAGATCAATTTGATCACTTTACCCGCTTAGCTTATTTATTATTATAGCGCTAAAAAAGTTACATTGTTGTAACATAACTCGTTTGTTCCGCAATATTATGCCTAAATGTCTAAAGGGCTAATATTTTTAAGACTTCTATAGGTAGATAGGCCTATTTTGAGCCGTTTCGTTTTAACCGCAGGTTAATAATTCATTATCCATATAAAACGGTGTAGTTGAACAAAGCACTGATATTGAACAAAACCTTGTTGCAAAAGGAAATGCCTGGTCGCATTATAAAATGTATCTGTTGTCCCTTCGCCTAGAAAATTGTTTCGTAAACATAGGAGTAGGTACCTTGAATTATATGCAATTTTATGTCAGTAGGTTAAACTTTACGGATCATTAAAACAAAGAATATCGTGCGGAGCAATTAATGACAGAATAGTCTATTCAGTACCTACTCTAACTGCCTTTCAATACATTAATTCTTGACATTATCTCTTAACAATATCACAAAATAAACCTGGAAAATATCAAAGGAGATTTTTCGGATCACTCGGATCAGATTCGGATGTCGCTTAAACCATTAATTCCTAATCATGAGTCAGTCGTATCAAATCAGTCGTGGAGGCCAATTCGAACTTACAAATTGATATAATTTTGACATTACTCGGGTTAACATGTTGATCTTAGGGTCTTAGTGTATCAATAAAAAATCCTTAAGTTTTATTTTATGATTGAATGTCGCCCTAAAAATCCATATACTTAGTTACTATTACGGGCAACGATATCTACCTGCGGATTTTTTTGTCAAACAATTTTTTTTTTTGTTAATTAAATAAACCTTTTGTTCTTTAACTATTTTAATCAAAACACGATCAACAAAAGTGTTTAGGTGTATCAATTTCTTTACAGAACTTCCGTAACCGTACACCGAACATATAAATGGCGGTTACTGGACAATTTAACGACTTATGTCATAGTTACTTTTTATCAATTGTAAGAGAATATTCGGTTTCGTTTGGCAAAGTATTGGCCTTTTCATATTGGCAGCAGCATGTGAAACCTAACTAAATATTTTTTGTCAAAATTGTCTTTTTCAGTATTTTCTAAACTTTATCCCTAAATGTAGGCAGATATCCACTTTTCTTTGTATATAAACGAACTTCGTTTCAAAACTATTGTAACAAGCCTCATTATTTTGCATCATTACAGAGTTCTCGTTTCCCTAAAAAATATCAGTTTGGTTTACAACATCACTGTCATCAGACCAGGGTCATGGTAAGATAACATTGCATTGTCCAGAAGTACTATAGGTATAATTGAAATTGAAATTCATAGTTTCAGTGTGAACGTAACTCATTTACGCAAAAAAATGCCAACGGAGTTCACATTACGGACATTGTCAATATCATTATTATAGTCCGCTATGCAAAAAACGCCATCGCCGAACTCGTTTTAGGTCTAACAGAACGCAACAGTCGTATTCGTATCGCAAATCGAAAGAGCATAGCTTTTGTTAATTATTCCATTATAAATTAACATACCTAATGCACACTTGATTCTAGGGGCTCATCCATTAATTACGTCACACGTTTAGGGGAAGGGAGGGGGTCAAGAAAACGTGACATGTTGTGACAAGGAGGAGGGGGCAGTCACAAATTTTGTTATGTCACTAACTAGATCTGGAACCGAAAGTGGTTTAGATTTTTTTATTCACTGTTAACAGTTCAATTTGCAATGATAATCGTTTTTAAGGAGTAATGTATTTTTATTCCTAAAAAATGCTTTTGTCAAAAATGTTTTTTTTGTTAAAATATTAAAAACTTATTGAAATAGTCGATTACGTTGAAAACAAAATTGCCAATTGGGGGAGGGGTTAGCCAAATGGGACAAAGCAAAAAATCTTCAAATTCGTGTGATGTAATTAATGGATGACCCCTAATTAATTGCGTACATGTTTTTTTATTATATTTAAGTACATATATAAAAAAAGTCTTGATTGAATTGCGGACCAGACACTATCTAAAAATAAAAGCAATATTTTCATTGCTGGGTCGATTCGTTTTAAGTTTTACACTGTTAATTGATAGTAAAGTCAGTAATTAAAACTAATAATATTCAAATTTTATTGATAGCTTGATATAAACTTTTCGTGGCCTTACCGCTATATAATTTATGTTGACACTTCGCTAACACAAGCTGAATAGTTAATTAATAATAAAAAAAACGAATGTACAATGCATGGACAGAACGATTTATTTATACAAATTTTATACATAATTTAGACGAGCAGATGCTAGTGTTTTTATATTACTTTTCACCACACCAACTGGTAAAGGCTTTCTTGATTTTTCAAAAACATAAGAAAGTTGCATTCTATTCACATGTGAGGCAAAGTAAACAAATGCAAATGTTGAGTTGTTTTCTTATGATTGATTATGATTTTGAATGATAAATAACATTCATTTTGAATCAATTTGCTTTGGTTTTGTTTACAGTTAGTATTTTCCTTGTGTTGGTCATGTTGGTGTGGTGAACATTTTTGTGTTTTACTCGGTGGCTAAATTTGTTTAGGCCTTGAAATGCTCGCAACGCTAAAGATTAGATTTTTCGAACCACTCGCTACGCTCGTAGTTCAACATTGGAATCTTTCGCTCGTTTGGGAATCAATAGTAACACGAAAGGTTAAACAACAACTTTTCCCCCTTGTAAAACAAATAACTATTTATTATTGTTTAACGGTTAAAAATACAATTTGTAATAAAATTGAATGTTGATAATGAATAAAAAATCAGCCCAGAGCATGTCGGGCCATGCATATATCGTTCATTTGTTGTGACACATTCGCGGAAATATAAATAATTCGCAGTCTCGGAATTTGCGGCATGATTACACGATAAAGACTATTTCATAACACTTACATAAACATGAAGGGACCCATTCCAAATGTGCGTCGATACACTATATCATACCTAAACAATAATTAACATATTTTACATAATCTTGATGTAAAGTTTACGTTGTAAAGAAAAGAAACCAGGCGAGCTGAAGATAGTTAGGTAAGTATATTATTTATACTTGTTTACCGCCGAAAAAGTAGGTACCTACCAAAAAATCACCAATCGAATAAAAGAACTACTAGGTCCACCAATCAAAAACTTATAAGTATTTTTCCTATCAATTTACACAAACAAAGCTTTAAAAGCGAATCTCATAAATTCGCTTTAGTTGAAAAAGTTATGACAATGGTATTTTCGAGAAGGACACAGTTTTTGTCCATGATCTTGCACATCTAAGTCCAATCGTTAAACAAAAACATTCGATCGGTTAGAACCATGCAAAAAAAGCCGGAAGACGAAGTGTGACTGGTCTAATTAATTCTAGCATGTAGGATTGTGGGTCAGGCAACGAATGCTCAAAAAAAGTTATAGAGGGAAATGCTTGGAACATATAATTTTTGACTTCGTTACTTTGTTTGGACTAGTGAATATTAAAAGTCCCCGGCCGTAGAGCCTTTGAGCTGGGGGGCAGGGGGGTTTGAAGGTCCCATTTTTAGGGTTCCGTACCCTAAGGGTTAAACGGGACTCTATTACTGTCCGTCTGTCACTAGGCTGTATTACATGAACCTTGGTAGATAGACAGTTGAAATTTTTACAGATGATGTATTTTTATTGCCGCTATAACAACAAATACTAAAAAACAGAATAAAATAAATATTTAAGTAGGGCTCCCCTACAAAGTTTTTAGGGTTCTGTTCGAAAGGGACCCTATTACTAAGACTCCTCTGTCCGTCTGTTTGTCCGTCACCAGGCTGTATCTTATGAACCGTGATAGCTACGCAATTGAAATTTTCACAGATGATGGATTTCTGTTGCCGCTATAACAACAAATACTTAAAAGTACGTAACCGTCGGTGGGCGAGTCCGACTCGCACTTGTCCGGTTTTTTATTTGCGTCATGATACGGAACCCTTCGTGTGCGAGTCCGTCTCGCACCTGGCCGGTTTTTATTAAATATAGATATATAAACAAGTTTGAGAACAAATACAATTATTTTATTAAATATTTTGATTTGTGTCTTCACCACTGGAGGGCTTCGTCACTTTTTCTTTAATATATGACATCTATTAGTTTTTAATAGATATATAAGTTATTAAAAGTAATGTCTGACATACATATAAGCCCACGTCTAGCTGGCAGATATGGCCTTTTTATCGCTGTTTCTGGCGTTTTCTTAGTGACTGTGTTTCTTAAATTTTGTATTTTGTATATCGTAACAATATCCATATTATATAAATATAAAGACCTTGACCTATTAGTTTTCGAATAAAATTCATATTTTCGAATATGTAGTACAAAAATTCAAATATTCGCTCTACATAGACTCGCTCGCAACAGTCTCGTAGACTATACGTAATAGTCTTGCCCAGTCAGATGGATTGGACCAGTTAGGTAGATATTTTACTACCTATCTCCCTAAGTCTCTAGTTATCATATAAATATTCAGATTTGCTATCAACTAACCTACAGATTAGATGTGATTTAATGACGCAGGTCGCGCGTCAAACAGCCGGATCCTTTACCGAGATCGCACGACCATCCGGAACCTCGCACAAATGCATCCGGACTATTTGCATAAAGGATTTACCAGTGGACTTCTGATGTCATACGTATGGCCAGAGGCTTTGTTATTGTCATGGGTGTATTTAAATTAAGATTACGTACCGTGCTGTACGTACCGCTATTTCGTTACCGTTCGGAAGTATTTACCTACTGCTATAATATGACTTGCGATCATATAGTTTTATATTAAATATCGAATCCCTCGCTATTTCAGAATTGAATTTAGCTTTTCTTTTCTGATCGTGTGAGTGTTGTAAGTATTTATTTAGGTTTGTCAGGTTAAGTTGTGAGCATAAATTGTGCTACGAGGGGCGACTGAAAGTTCTAAGCCTAAGGTACTTCGAGGTTGCATATGCGTTAATAGCACTGGCCACTAAAAAAACCTTTTAAAAAGTAAATTATTAAAGAAAACAAATGTCGTTTTTTTATGTCTCGAAATTTTCAACGATATAGTGTATCATGTGTGAGTTTTCAACGCATATTAAAAAAATTAAGCAGCGTGCTGTAATTAAGTTCCTTACGAAAAATAACAAATCACCGCATAGTATTTTTGAGGAAATGGCTATTATTTACCGTGCATCTGAACCTTCTTATACCACTGTTAAAAAGTGGAGTCGACTTTTTAAACTAGGACGGGAGTCGGTCGAAGATGACCCTTGCTCAGGGCGACCAATATTGGCTGTGACTGAAGAAAACATTTAAAAAGTCAAGAAATTAGTATTAGAGGATTTAGATATTAGTAAGGAAAGGGTTGGAGAAATTTTGGATATTTTTTTATACTAATTTTTACCCTGTGACTGCTACGTCAGTGAACACGAATTGTTTGCATTAAGTTTGCTTATCAAGCTTACACTCGTGTTCCTGAATGTGGCAGATACTTACGAAATCGGACATTTATTTAAATGACCAATCTCTTAGACAATTAAAGTCTGGAGTGATGGTCTAAGCACGTTAACCCACGGCGCGTATCGGAGCGCACGTGTGTCCAGATCCTGACACTTGCACGCGTGTCCCAGGACCATGAACGCGTGCATGGATCCTGATTTTTTGAGAAACTACACTACTAATTAACGACCAGTCTATTTGTTTTTATTTTTATCATTATACTTATGTCAATTTAATGCAGGTTCTCTTCCTTTTCTGACATTAACCTACCTTTTTAAGATTAAGTAGTTTTCGTGACTAATTTCTTTGTTTTTTTTCCTACTTCTTTTTCTTATCCTCAAGTCCGGTACTGTAAGGGGGATACGCCTATTGGGGAAGATGTGGTAGATATTTAAACGCTCTTGTTTATTCTATACATATATATATATATATATATATATATATATATATATATATATATTCTTTTTATACTGGTTAGCTAAATAACCTCTTCAGGAATGGCGAACACGCACCCCGTTCCATTTGACAGGGCGATATGATTCTAAATTCAAAACGTAGCTGTTGCCAGTTACTGATAAAAATGCTGTAAAGGTTACAAACCTTTACAGTACTTACCTACAGCGCTGCAACTAATGCATTATCTTAACACTATTTACTACAAAGTTTATCTACCCAGTGACTGCAGTAAAATAAACAATAACAATAAACATTATATTGTATACCTACTTGCTATGTAAGTAGTTACATGGTATAAACGTCACGTCCATAGTCGGTTCTAGATTGTCTTACAATCAAAACCAATTAACTGATAGTCGATGCATTTAAATTGCTATTACTGTAATTAGAGTACGATTCAGGCTCGTAAATTTGTCCAAGTTCAAATATTAATTGTTAATTTACGCTTTGTTGTTAATTCTGCAATAGCAGTGAATTTTAGATTCGTGAGCAATATCGTCGGCTAAAATTGCAAACCTCGTAACTCCGTTGAAAGGGCATTAGGGATTTGCAACTGTAGCAAAAATACCTAAAGTTGCAAACCTTTTAACTCAATTCGGAGGAGATGAGAAGTTTGCGACTTTATGTAGGTGACGATAATTCCTTTTTTATGACTATTAATTTACCTATGTTATTGTATACTGTCTGAATTAGAACTTATGTTGTAGAACAAATTAAGTTATGTATATACTTTGTTTTGGTGTTTAACTGCACTACCTGCCGTAGGCATATATCGAACTGGATGTTTTTCTGGTTAAACAGCGAACAAAGTGAGTATTAAACATGGGTATTATTTTATTAACTTACCTTTCTTAATCGTGGCGAAGTCTCCAAAATGCTAGAGCGCCACGAAGTGCTTGAATTAGTGCTTGTAGTTTAGGACTAAAATACTAATAAGATTCCAGCTGTTTAGGGTAAAAAACTGTAGTTAAGTTCAGGTACTTAGTAGTATCGTTTATGATAGTTCTTACTATTGTGAGAACGGAACACGAATGGTCACAAGAGGGTTCTGGAGTAACTAGTGAGGATCGTTCGTAGCTATTTGCGTGCAGAGCGACGCCCTACACATACGCGTGGATATGCTATAGAATCACAGCAAGGCGATAAACTCCTGAAAGTCCTGAAACAATTTGTGCATACCTACTCCAGATATTACATTATAAGAATAAGAATATTTATTTTATAGAAAAAACCTTATTAACATTAATCAATGTCCTGTAGCCCCACACTATATAAGCTATGCTTGTCACAAGGTAGCCGAATTCGTAATATACAATATAATACAATACAATATAGCCAAAGGTTAAGTAAAAAACTAGGTAACATTATTAAGAGAGAAGTACGTCTAATAGGTTATCTAATAAATAATTAAATAAATTAAGTAATGCAAAGAAAGAAAAAGTTTATCTGTGTGTGTGTGTATGTTTTTTTGTTTGTGTTTGTGTGTGGTCATGGTGTTGCGTACAGAGATTGTTAGCATGTAGGTGATTAGGTGATGACATTCAGCAGCATCTCAGTTTGACTTCACCAGACCTTTCAACCAGTTCTTAATTACGAATTTTGCTTCAAGAGGAGACTTCTTAGATGTTGCAGGCATTTACCACTGTATTGTAAATATAGGTACGGAACTACGGATGCAGGGAGTTAGGAAAACGCCTCGCGAATGCGGTTTTTTGATGCACGTAAGTTGCAATCAAAGAATTATAATACTCACTGGTTGCAACTCGTAAGATCAATAATATGGATGGATGTTGACATGAATCGCGAATATATAACATGTTATTTTACCATAGCAGGAAATATTAGAATGCTGAAAATCATATTTTGTAGTTAAGTGTAAATATGCGTAACAAATTAATTAAAAATATTTAAAATAATGCCCAGTAAGTATCACGTGACTACAAACGCCAATCCGAACGCGTTACGTCACGGTATGAGAAAGTCCCACAGACAAGTTGTCAAACCTGACCGTAACCAACCGTAACCCATACGTCAACACCAAAGATCGTATATATATACGATATACACGATATAATTTAGATCGTGTATATACGAAATACACGATATAAATTATGTATATATTTATTGATTATTAAATAAAGAAAATGTTTTATAATACGATATTTCACTAAAATAATTTTTAATTATTTGGCTGAATGGAAATATCATTGCCACGTTGGCTGTCGGAAACAGAAAAAATGAAAATTTAAGAAGTTAAACCGGTGCCGGCTATTTGCACTCATCATTTAGTTTAATCAAAATAATTCATATTAAATTGTAACCATAAGGTTTTTTTTAATGAAATCACTATCAGTTATTGTTATTTATTTTTCGTTTTTATAAAGG
Source organism: Cydia strobilella (assembly GCF_947568885.1). Taxonomy (NCBI): domain Eukaryota; kingdom Metazoa; phylum Arthropoda; class Insecta; order Lepidoptera; family Tortricidae; genus Cydia; species Cydia strobilella. The sequence continues at coordinate 12,330,758 of NC_086055.1, forward strand.
GTGACCGTCAAAAACCACCGGGGCTTCCCAAGCATGACCTTACCCATGTTTGAGTTATGAAGATAATTTATTAGTTCACAGTCACCATACCTATCACTATCACTACCTACAGCTTATAAAACAAAGTCCCCTGCCGCGTCTGTCTGTCTCTATGTGTGTATGGTCGCGATAAACTCAAAAACTACTTACTGAACGGATTTTCATGCGATTTTCACCTATCAATAGAGTGATTCTTGAGGATGGTTTAGGTGTATGATCGGTCAGCACGGGTAAACCGTGCGAAGCCGGGGCGGGTCGCTAGTATTGTATAAGAGTGAACAAGATGTGTACTTATTTAAAGGTAGCTCTATTGACAAGACCATGTGTCCATATTTAATTGCAACTTGAACCAATGTACGATAAGTAAATATGTTATAGTTGTTTATTTACACTACTGGGATATATACGTAATAAAGTTTCACAAGTAGGTACTACTATTTTAATGCGTCAAAAGAAATACAATAAAGACAATGAGGATATATATATAGAGCAACATAAATATCTGTCCACTTTAGAACATTATCATTATCACAGAGGTCAGTAAACGGCAGTACGTAGCATGTGTTACACATACTGCCGTCTTTTAACAAAAACAACCTGTACCTACCTACTTCTTAAATCCCAAATCTACATACCCATTCCCCAATCTGCCCTTTCGAGAGTGAGATTAGTGTAGTTAATATAATTAAAACGTAACTTTTAACTGACTTCTCTTGAATTGATGTTCATAGGTGGTGGACTTTTTATTTTTCATGATCACCAGGGCCTCAATTATTAAATCCTGTTTTAATATCAAATAACCCAGTTTTATATCGATCTTAAATCAAAACTAAATCATAGTAATCATTACAGAGAACTACTGAATAATCCTTTCCCGTCGTTTTTGGCGGAAACTTCGTACATTTGTCATGCAACTCAATTAGTCTCAGTACAAAAAGTACCTGTTTATTCACTACTAAGCGACGAAGAAGTAGTTATTGACTGTTGGTGTCACCAAATGGATCAAACAATCAAAATAGTGCAAGGCTGCAAGCCAGCAACATCGCAATTAAAAAATCTGCAAATTTCATTTTCTCAAAAATGGACGGCAAAGTCGACGTTGCCGGTTAAAAATTAGGTCGCGAAGTGCGTAGTTTATGGTCAGTCAATAAAATTAAAAAGTTAAAAACATTGCAGTCTCGATTTCGGGACTGCAATGTTGCATACAAATTCCATTATTTGTCGAGTTCCAAACTTTTTAAAAGTTGAAGTGGCCATATCAAATAAAGGCATAGGTCCATTAAACAGCCAAACAGATGATCAGTACTTATTATTATAATGTTGGTACTGCGACTATTTAGCTGTCTCAAATAGGTTGGCGTATTTTCGGCAGACACTTCGTTTTTCAATAAAAAAAAAAATAGAAAGGCGGCAAAGCAAATCTTATCAATTGTTTTTACTTTTTTCTGTGAAAATATATACGTAAGAACGTTGCCTCTGTAAAATATTTCTATTATATTTGTATTTGTTGCGCCATTTTTGAGAAAAGCACTATATATGACTCGGCAGGAAGGCTACTTGCTGGCTTCGGATTCAATTAAACGGACTCCCAAGGTCGTCCGTTTAAAACGAATCCTCAGCCAGCAAGTAGCTACTTCCGAGCCTCGACAATAATGTGCTATAGCTACGCTCCTGCATGTAAGGGGCCGGCTTTATACCGGTGTCACCACACTCATTTAGTCAAGTGAATGATTACATTATTGATATTATTATGTTGGAGGATGTTTATTTATTGGATAATGTTACGACATGTTCGAGTATCAAAAGGTAAGGTCGTAAGTAAGGTAAATAAGTGCAATGGGCCGGACACATTGATTAATTGTTTAACATAGCACCGATGGGCGCTGCGATAGAACGTTTCAGTGGTAATGGTGGTGATCATGAATCATCATAGCCCTGAAAGAGACAATCTATCTATCTAACTATCTCTGGTATCTGGTCAAGATAACAGAGAACAGTTTGATGATGATTAGGGCAGCGCTACCATTAATTATGGAATAGGTACGTCGGTATACGGAATATTGGTATACGTCGGCATGTATGGTATGAAAACGTACTATCCCGTTTAAAAATGGCAGCTAATTAATGATAAACCGCCCCTGAAGGCAACCTAGGGCATGAGCAGGGGCATAATCATTATGGCGTTTACAGTAGGTATGTCCCTACCGTCGGCCTAGAGTTTAAACTTAGGTATACTGTTCAGAGGAGCGGTAGACGGACTAACCAATGGTGAATTCAACCACGTTCAGTGACACCCCTGGATTTGCAAAGTAATTTCTTCGAGAAAACTTTGCAACTTGTAAGTAATAGATACCTATTTGGTAGCAGGACCCATAAACAGTAATAGGAGCGATGGGGAGAAGTAAATAGAATCAATTGCCCAAATTGAGATGACCTCTCGACCTCTATCATTTCCTGTTCTGATTTAATTTTAGGTTAAGGTTTCTGACGAATGAATAAGACGTGGTGGCGATTTCTCACAGTACGTCCCTGTCTGTTTACCTGTATGGATGTGATGGTTATCTACACAATAAAACAACAGTTAATAAGAATAATTTTATAATTTGACTAAATCTTCGTGACTACACAGGATATCTCCACTTATTAGAGTCAGGATGATAGAAATTGCACTCTGCCTTATTTACACAACCCTTCCCGTACCGGCAAGGCTTGGGATGCGCGAAGTGGCACACAGGGTTCACGCAGTTGGGGTAGAACTTGCAGACCGTGGGCAGCGCCGACGGCTGGATGCTCTTGAAACTCGCGGCCGGGACTACGTGGGATGCTGGAGACAAAATTATGGAGTTAAAAAAGTAATTAATATAATAATTAATATAGTAATTAAGTAATGCATATGTTCTCGTCTGGTCAGGGCACTTTTTAAGGTTCCCCCGTTTGTACAAAAATTATGTTTAATTCTAATACTAACGTAGTTTAATTTTACACTAACTAGGTAAATCAAAACACAAGTAATACCATTTTTTTATTTTTTCGGGTAGGAATATGAGTAATATACCAGATGTGAAAAGGGATATTAACACTACTGACAATTTTGTTTCGAGCCCCATGCAGAAGTTTTGTAGAAGAAGACAATATGATATGGACAACGTTTTTGAAAAGTTCATTTTTTCAGCTATAAAAGTCATGCAATTTTATTATAGTGTGGAAAGAATGAATGGGCCCTGGAGGGAAAGTGCCTTGAAACCTTAAGTTAGCTCATTCTGCTCAAAGGGAAAATTTGCAATTTGGATGCAGTTTGTTTATTTTCAAAAATAAAAGAATGGTTTCTTTAAGCAAAATGAGCTAACTTAAGGTTTTGAGGTACTTTCCCTCCAGGGCCCATTCATTCTTTCCACACTGTATGATCAAAATCTAACATTACCAATATGGTTCCCATTACTGTGTCATTTGATCTATATGTGTTGTGTGTGTGTGTGATGTAGAGAGACAACACTCACCCACGAGCTTGGGCGGCTGCGTGTGAGTGTAGACGCAGTCCCGGCGCGTGCAGGCGGCCGCGAACTTGCAGCGCGGGTGCAGGAAGGCGCAGGCGCTGTGTGTGATGTAGAGAGACAACACTCACCCACGAGCTTGGGCGGCTGCGTGTGAGTGTAGACGCAGTCCCGGCGCGTGCAGGCGGCCGCGAACTTGCAGCGCGGGTGCAGGAAGGCGCAGGCGCTGTGTGTGATGTAGAGAGACAACACTCACCCACGAGCTTGGGCGGCTGCGTGTGAGTGTAGACGCAGTCCCGGCGCGTGCAGGCGGCCGCGAACTTGCAGCGCGGGTGCAGGAAGGCGCAGGCGCTGTGTGTGATGTAGAGAGACAACACTCACCCACGAGCTTGGCCGGCTGCGTGTGAGTGTAGACGCAGTCCCGGCGCGTGCAGGCGGCCGCGAACTTGCAGCGCGGGTGCAGGAAGGCGCAGGCGCTGTGTGTGATGTAGAGAGACAACACTCACCCACGAGCTTGGGCGGCTGCGTGTGAGTGTAGACGCAGTCCCGGCGCGTGCAGGCGGCCGCGAACTTGCAGCGCGGGTGCAGGAAGGCGCAGGCGCTGTGTGTGATGTAGAGAGACAACACTCACCCACGAGCTTGGGCGGCTGCGTGTGAGTGTAGACGCAGTCCCGGCGCGTGCAGGCGGCCGCGAACTTGCAGCGCGGGTGCAGGAAGGCGCAGGCGCTGTGTGTGATGTAGAGAGACAACACTCACCCACGAGCTTGGGCGGCTGCGTGTGAGTGTAGACGCAGTCCCGGCGCGTGCAGGCGGCCGCGAACTTGCAGCGCGGGTGCAGGAAGGCGCAGGCGCTGTGTGTGATGTAGAGAGACAACACTCACCCACGAGCTTGGGCGGCTGCGTGTGAGTGTAGACGCAGTCCCGGCGCGTGCAGGCGGCCGCGAACTTGCAGCGCGGGTGCAGGAAGGCGCAGGCGCTGTGTGTGATGTAGAGAGACAACACTCACCCACGAGCTTGGCCGGCTGCGTGTGAGTGTAGACGCAGTCCCGGCGCGTGCAGGCGGCCGCGAACTTGCAGCGCGGGTGCAGGAAGGCGCAGGCGCTGTGTGTGATGTAGAGAGACAACACTCACCCACGAGCTTGGCCGGCTGCGTGTGAGTGTAGACGCAGTCCCGGCGCGTGCAGGCGGCCGCGAACTTGCAGCGCGGGTGCAGGAAGGCGCAGGCGCTGTGTGTGATGTAGAGAGACAACACTCACCCACGAGCTTGGCCGGCTGCGTGTGAGTGTAGACGCAGTCCCGGCGCGTGCAGGCGGCCGCGAACTTGCAGCGCGGGTGCAGGAAGGCGCAGGCGCTGTGTGTGATGTAGAGAGACAACACTCACCCACGAGCTTGGGCGGCTGCGTGTGAGTGTAGACGCAGTCCCGGCGCGTGCAGGCGGCCGCGAACTTGCAGCGCGGGTGCAGGAAGGCGCAGGCGCTGTGTGTGATGTAGAGAGACAACACTCACCCACGAGCTTGGCCGGCTGCGTGTGAGTGTAGACGCAGTCCCGGCGCGTGCAGGCGGCCGCGAACTTGCAGCGCGGGTGCAGGAAGGCGCAGGCGCTGTGTGTGATGTAGAGAGACAACACTCACCCACGAGCTTGGCCGGCTGCGTGTGAGTGTAGACGCAGTCCCGGCGCGTGCAGGCGGCCGCGAACTTGCAGCGCGGGTGCAGGAAGGCGCAGGCGCTGTGTGTGATGTAGAGAGACAACACTCACCCACGAGCTTGGCCGGCTGCGTGTGAGTGTAGACGCAGTCCCGGCGCGTGCAGGCGGCCGCGAACTTGCAGCGCGGGTGCAGGAAGGCGCAGGCGCTGTGTGTGATGTAGAGAGACAACACTCACCCACGAGCTTGGCCGGCTGCGTGTGAGTGTAGACGCAGTCCCGGCGCGTGCAGGCGGCCGCGAACTTGCAGCGCGGGTGCAGGAAGGCGCAGGCGCTGTGTGTGATGTAGAGAGACAACACTCACCCACGAGCTTGGGCGGCTGCGTGTGAGTGTAGACGCAGTCCCGGCGCGTGCAGGCGGCCGCGAACTTGCAGCGCGGGTGCAGGAAGGCGCAGGCGCTGTGTGTGATGTAGAGAGACAACACTCACCCACGAGCTTGGCCGGCTGCGTGTGAGTGTAGACGCAGTCCCGGCGCGTGCAGGCGGCCGCGAACTTGCAGCGCGGGTGCAGGAAGGCGCAGGCGCTGTGTGTGATGTAGAGAGACAACACTCACCCACGAGCTTGGGCGGCTGCGTGTGAGTGTAGACGCAGTCCCGGCGCGTGCAGGCGGCCGCGAACTTGCAGCGCGGGTGCAGGAAGGCGCAGGCGCTGCCGTAGCGGCACAGGGGGAACGCTCGGCAAGGGACTACGGCGCGTTCTGCCGCTGACACTGAAAATGTTTGCGTCACACTTTCGTTTTATAGCTCGTTTTATGGCGATGACAGACGAACTGGCGGGCACGATAGTGTAGAGGGCATACTCGGCAGTCCCTGCCAGTCGTCGTTTATCATCGCAATGATCGCCTGCGACCCGTGAGTTGTCGGTTTTTTGGGCAGGCATCAAAGGGAATCGCCGGGTACAAGCGAACATGTGGATGCTTGCACGATGATGTTACCGATGATACTATCAACGATCATCGCCAATAGTGCAGAGGAGGCATTGGGATAAGACCTCTTATAGTGATAAGCTTTTAGAAGTTAACACCTATGTCGAATAAGGGCCGATTTACACATTGATTAGTGTTAAGTGCGAGTTCATACATTTGCTACTAAACGCAAGTAGCACTTGTTAACTAATCAGTGTGTAAATCAGGCCTTAAATGTCAACAAAGGGTTGATCTCTATATAAATTCAGGAGTCACATCATCGAGTCTCAAGGACCACCTGTTAACAACCAGTGGATCAGAATTTATGAACAATTCGCATCAAACGGAGTCGGGGTACATTTTAGAGTTGGACCACGCTAAGTTTTCTTCACATGTGCTACGTCAAGTATGGAGCTTATGATATGTATGCATTATTACTGCCAAGTTTGTGCAAAGTTAGCGTGGTTAGAGTCTATCTTACTAGTTTCTCAATGGTATGTGAATGTTCTCTATACATATTGAACATTAGTAGATTCATAGTTAAACGGTAGCGTAAATGGTAGTGAGCACTGAGCAGTTGCCACATCAAAATGTAATGTAGCTCTGGTAAAGAAGGTTCAAATTCCTTTGACTGTGGGTCCTATCACTAATATTTAAAAACCGGCCAAGTGCGAGTCGGACTCGCGCACCGAGGGTTCCGTACTTTTTAGTATTTGTCGTTATAGCGGCAACAGAAATACATCATCTTTGAAAATTTCAACTGTCTAGCTATCACGGTTCATGAGATACAGCCTGGTGACAGACAGACAGACAGATGGACAGACGGACAGCGGAGTCTTAGTAATAGGGTCCCGTTTTTACCCTTTGGGTACGGAACCCTAAAAAGGTGAAAAATACCTACAACCTACTTCACAATAAACCTACTACCTACTTAATCATTCTGGTTTAACCCATTGGTTGACTGATAGAGAATGCCTAAAGGCATTAAGTCCGCCGTTTGTACCTTCATGTATTGCGAACTAAAAATTAAATAAATAATAAAAGCGTGAGAGCTTGGTACTTACATGAAGGAACTGAATCATATTTGTGTGTATTAGTGGCCGTTGTCACCGTAACGTGGTTATCACTACCAGCGCTCTCCGTCCTCTCTCTCGCTCTCTCCTTCTTCTCTTTCTTTTCTACATCAAACACTATCGGGGACTTCTTTCTCTTTCTAACAGTCGGCGACACTTCTAGTTTCTCTTGTGTTTCCGTTTCAGTCTTTTTTTCCGTCTCTGGATTTATTATGACTTGTGTGTCACTTTCTTCGCTAGTATCACTTAAACGCTTTTTTTGAACTGCACTTGTTACTACTTCTTTGTCATTTTTTAAATCTTTCTTGTCATGTTTTGCTACCTTGTCTACGGGTAGATCTTTATTGCTTTCTTTTTTAGATTCTTTTACTGCTTCCGTATTTTTAATTCTTTCTGTTTTTTCGTCAACTTTTTCTTTATTATCTTTATCGTGCTTGTCTTTAGTTTTTGAGTCAGTGTCAGTGGAGTTTTTGCTTTTGTCATCATCATCTAGGACACCTTCGGTCAAGAGTTTCTTAGCGAGAAACACGTTAGGGTCGTATCCGTCCATGGTTACAATAAATTGTGTGTCTTTTTGTTTGTCTACTGTTGGATTGTGGATATTTCTGTAAAAAAATACATATTTACTTGAAATGCTGATTCAGCTTATTTGGAGTTTGGTAAAAAGGAAAGAGTTATTAATTGTAGAAGACAAATGTATGTTTCAAATTTGACTGCTGATAGACGTCTTTGTGCGGCTAAGGGTCAAAAACTTTTTTAGTATTTAGGATAAAATAAATTGCAGCTTGAAAATTATGCTTTAAAGTCCAAAGCATAATTTTTAACGCTGCGCCTTAATTGAAATGTTAAAACCTTCTACTTTTCAAAAATAATTAGATACCTAAATTGTTAACTTTTATGCAGTCCACAGGCAGCACTTACTGTTTTACGAAATGTTTTCACCCACAAATCATTCATTCCTAACAATTTACTAAATACTGCGATGATAACTTACAGAGTTTCTATGACTAGAGTATCGTCTCGCACACTGGACGTCCTGGGATCCTTGCTACGCGGCGGTACGTAGTCAGTGTTGATAATCTTCTTGGTCAACAAAGCTGGCGAGAAATCATCTTTCTCGAGGGGCGATCTGTGACAAATGATAAAATTATAAGCGAGAGACCAATCTCGAACGATGTGAAGGAAAAAAGTAAAAGTATATTTTATAAGTTTAGTTAATTAGTACTATTTATAGAAGCCGGAAAAAATTGGTACTGCCTCCTTAGTACATATAGACAAGCTAGGAGGATTACGCGTACGAGGTTGACAACGCGTTTGTCCCCCGAGTAAGCGAAGATACAAAGACAATCATTTGTTACAGACTAATTCAAATAATGTATTTTTTTTCTGGTTGAAAATCAATCTGCGTGTTGAACGGTTTGTCGCCTTGTGATATAAATCTAAAAGTCAAACTTAATATCGACACTACACCAAAGCCCCCCCCCCGAGAGTGCACGCATGCTCTCTTGCGCATTAGAAGGCCTGTCACTTTGTGGCCCGAACCGGAATCTTAATTTAACTGGAGGTTTCTCGCCCATGAACAGGCGGCGACAGCCCCTGTGTACACACTCTCCTTATAGAGTCCTGTAAACAACTTACTTTTGTTTCTCGCTGTCCGCCTTGTCCGTCGCTTCGGTGTGTGCATCAGCGTGCACTTGTATGACGATCTTCTGCGCATCGACGCACCGTCGCATCGGCTTTACGAGGGCTCGCTTCACTTTTGCTGGCTCTGCTTCTACTTTCGGTGGTATCTAGAATAAAAAGAAAGGTTACATTACGATATTTATTTATTTGTTTTATTTTATACTTAGTATATGTTTCGTTTGCGTCTTTATTTACTCTGAATTTCGTACACATTTTCATTTAGGTATGAGATGGCGGAGTAGTAGTGGGTTACCTTTCACTTATGTATCAGGCGAGAGCGATACAGTTTGGAACTATTTTCCCTTGGATCAAGCTAAGCTAGAGCTGTTCTAGTTCCAGTGTCAGGTGTAAAGGGGACTATATTAGCCTAGCCTAGCTGTATTAGCTTAGCTATGTTGATTCCTAGGAGCTCCCAGGAAGATAGGATTAATATTGAGCAGGCTCTTGTGTGCGTCGCGAACACGTATAACGCTTGCACATACTCGCAGCATATGTTTTAGTTCAGTTTTAGTTCAATGATATTCAAAATTCGAATCTAACTTTAAGGCTGTTTTTTGGCTGACGCATTTCAAACCCTAAAGCCAGGTTTGGTTTAGACTAGCAAGAACTTTCATGCAATTTTCAGTACATTGCGGTATCTGATAAACATTTTGAATGCAGTTTACCTTAGTAGTCAGCAATTTAACGTAAATTGCATGCAAGTTCTTGCTAGTCTCAACCTCGCATAAGACTTAAGGGTCCCCTGCAAGCTCGGTTCTCCATACAAACGTAGTTACGCTCTCATTTTAAAACGACTAGCTAGATTGCTCTGAAACTTTGTACTTACAATAGGACAAGGTATATCTATGTCTGCAATTAGTTTATGTAGCTTCAGATACCATACATACTGACTCTTAAGGTGTTACATAATAGCTTAGAAAGTGTTAGTAGCCTGGATTATACAGAATACAGAACTTTATTGGGAAAAGCAAATTTTACAGGTCACATTTTACATTTACAAAAAATATATGTACGTACATATGTTCGTTAAATAAATGAATTACATATTTCATAACATTTTTAAACTCAAAAACATTATTAGATTTAAATATAGTTAACATGAATTTTTTTTTAAATACGATGCAGGAGTCAACGACCTCATCGAATATTTATAAATTCGGCAATGCTGTAGAATGCTTTTTCTATAAACAGCAGTTTAAGTTTAGTTTTTTTTTATACCACGTCGGTGGCAATCAAGCACAATTTTTAAATACTTGGTCACTATTGAAGTTAATTATTCCAAAGATAGATATAACTCCGTAATAGATGGATACAGTCTAAGGAAAAAACGTGCCTCGAAAATCACGAAAATTTGATTCTCGATCAGATGGCGCCACTAGTTTTGGCCTACACTCGTATAGAGGGCGTTGACTGTTTCGTTTGTTATTTATAATTTTAACGTATACCAGTGAAAGAACATGGGTCAAAATCATATAAAAATAATTAATGCAAATAAAAAAATAATTTATCCATATTTAAATACATTTTATCGTATTTTTATAAATATTTATTTTTAGTTTTAAAGTGTGTCGACAGATGGCAGTGAATTTACTGGGGTTACAAAATTTAATATGACAGTACCGCTCTAGTATAAGTTACTCTATGATTATTCTAAAAAAAGTTAAAGATTAGTCACATTGAGCAGGCTCTTGTGCGCGTCGGCCACGGCCCGCAGCAGCAGGCTGTGGCTGGGCGCGGCCACGCCCGGGCGCGGGCGCACGCGCGGGCGCACGCGCACCACGCTCGCGCACACTCGCGGCGTGCGCGAGAGGACTGCCACTCTGCAACAAATATTACAAGTTACAAGTAGGCTGAGAACGCACTGAGATTATTTTTTTACGGTTTCAAAACTGAAATTACGATGGAAAACAATTATACACTACATCTGTAAGACTAATTTTTAACAAGCAGAAACGTCTGCGATCGATGCTATTAAGCTTAGAATAAATTTAACCTTTTGACCGCCAAAGACGGTAAATCACGTCGTCGACATTTTGTGCCACTCACGCCGCCGACGTCATTTGCCGTCCAAACTTAATTTATCAAAGACTCTTTAATAAATAACTATATTTCTTTGTTTGTATTTGCATTATTTTATTTTGCCCTTCTACTTTATTGTATAACTTTATTACAATTCAACTATGAATAGAAGGTTAAAAAAAAACAACATTATGTTATAATACGACTTACCCAGTAAATAGCATAGCTAGCCACGCCAAAAACGGCACTTGACGTCGCCTAGTGATGTGACCGAGTCATGGAGGAATAATATTATTATATGAAAGTAACAATCATCTAATAGAAACGTTTCGCGCAGTTCCGACAAACACGCTAGCGCCATCAATAATAGATATGGCTTAATCCCATACATTTTGTAACAGGAGTTGTTTTTGCTAAAATAACTGCTATTTGTGCTGTTACGGTACTTGTTTTCGTGCTTAATTTAAACAACTTGGTTTGAAAGACGGTACTGACCTTTTGTGATAATGTAACCCCTTATGCATTTATTTTATTGTAACGATACTGCAGTTTGCTAATTAGTAGGTAATAATAATCGACAACGGGTTTGCACATCTCTGAGTAACGCGCGCTTATCAGTGTTCCGTGCGCCCATGACGGCACTTCACGTCCGATGCCTGACGTCACCACCAAGTAGTGATGTGGCATTATTGAGAGATTTGAGTGGAAGTTACAAGTACATTTTGATATTTAAATACGTTATTTAAAGGTTTTTAGTAGAGCTAAAAGCCAGAATTATCTAATATTATATTGTAAAACACCTGTGTAGTGGTTCTCCTAATCTAAGTATGTCAAAAACGAAATCAGTGAAAATATCGATATCCTGTTTTGTAATCACTATTGTTCTCTAAGGTTTTATTTTGCTTCATTGCGGTGTCACGTCGAGTTACGTCAATGCTTGGCGTTCAAAAGGTTAAAAGTGGAAAAATTACTGCCTTGGGTGAGACTTGAACTCACGGCCTCTGGATCTAATCTGGATCTGGATTTTATCTGTAAGACTGTATGAAATTTCCATCTTCACCCATCGCACCGGATACGAAGTATTTCCGAACCGGAAAATATTTCCTTCACTATTAATTTCATATTCAACTGGCAATTTTACTGGCAACTGGCAGCCTTAGAACCATAAAGGAGATCGATAAGCTTACTTGGACGAAATCCTTTTAGAGCTAGTATCGTGCTTATCATCGTCATCTTGCTTGCGATGCTTTTCCGGCGGCTCGTCTGAGCGGCTCCGTGCCTTCTTCGGTTCCGGCTCCCTTTCGGGCGTGAATCTGAAATTATTTGTTCTAAAATAATCTTTATCGAAAAAATTATCGACTTTACTATACCATCACTTTATGGTCTTCACCGGTTCTACATCTCCGATGTCAGTTTCCAAGAGCGAGTTACTAAAAAATACGCAGATGTAGGTAATTCTCCAGTATCCAATTATCAAATCCTGGCGTGATAACATCACTTTGTATTTTCTTTTCAAATCGGTCCAGCCACCTTTGATAAAAAGGAAAACATGCATAAAACAAAACAAAAATAAGATCCCGGCAAATTGAGACCTCCTTTTTGACGTTAGTTAATATTTTTAAGCTTTTTTTGGCAACTCCTCAAATGTATAATTATGATCCTGAGCCCCTCTAAACTGAACTATAACGAGTCTTCAATTTGAAAGGTAAAGGTAGCGAAAGTGATACAGTAAAGTCTCCATTCATTTCGAACTGAAACTTTATACCATTTCGGTTCAACTTAGATTGCTATGGCATATGTAACTGAGGTAGATGGTTCAAATTCCTTTGTCTCTAATACGAGTATGATTAGCCCCAACACCGGCCGATTAACGTTAATGGAATATTTATGCCAACTGCTTGTCAAAATGACGTTTTGCTTGGAAACGGCCGTTTTTTTAAAACCATCATACAAAATTTAGTAAAAATTAAAAATAAATAAATAAATAGTACGAGTTCACTCTCCTTACTACCTTAATGCGTAATTAACAACCTTTCTGGACTATCAGCCTTCTCAACTTTCTCTTCTCTCGCGCCAAGCCTCTCTCTAACTGGTCTCTTGGGCAGCTTCAGTTCTATCTGGGGGAGGATTTCTACCTCTATGGGGGGCGCTTTAGGCGAAGGGGAAGGGGATTTAGGGGAGAGGGGAGGGGTGGCGGGGGCGCGGGGCGCCGCTTGGGATATTTCCTGTAACAAAGTTTAAAAAAAGTTAGGTGTAACATTTAACCGGAAAGAACCAACTTACGATTTACACAAAATAATTTGAAATACCATAACTTTATGGTCATTCACCAAACGCCACTTCTGGTCGCAAATGCACATGTTAATTGACCGAGCGAAAGCGAAGATCTCCGTGTCAGCTTGGGCAAAAAAAATTTCGTATGTCACGAATGTTTTCGTCTACAGGTCGCAATTTTCAACCGATTCTCGTGAAATTTGGTGAGCAGGTTCGATTTTTTTGACGATCCAGTTTTTGGAATTTTTCTAAAATGGCGGAGATATGGCTATGGGGTTTCGCGAGGACTACAGCTCACAGAGCCACTAAGTATGTCGAGTACTCAAATCAGAATTACCTACATTTTAAAATAAAATAAATAAAGTAAATAAATAAAATCTCTATGGGTGTACCCAAAATCAATATTTTATTTAATCAATCAATATTTTATTTTCAGATCATGTCCATAGTGTTAGTGTACATTCCCTTAAGCCTATGTTAGTTAAACCTATACTAACTTGTAATAACTTATAAACTAAGCCTCTGGATCCCATATGTACATTGTCCCCAAAAACTCGAACAGTTCAAAAAAACATGGTAAAGTCATTTTCAAGAAATCGGTTAACACTTACGGACACATAAAAATAAAGCATGGATCTCAAGACAAATAAAAAATCAATGACTGGATTTACACGAAAGAAAGTCAATTTGCTTTGGATTTCTACGGGCGAGGTGAGACCAAGCGGAAAGTGCAATTTAACGCTATTCACATTATTGCGCGATTACTAAACATAAAGTGAAACCTAAACAAATTCATACAGTTACAGTTTACACTAAGCACTAATGACCATTATTTCTAGGAGAACCTAAAATTTTATTAAGCAAGAATTGTTTTTCATTATAATTTAATAGTTTAGGTCGGATGAAGGCCAATAATTAATTAATTAATGCCATACCTGATACACATCTTCAGCGAAGTCATTCATCAACTCTTCAGCTTCAGTCCTAATTGTCAGAAAATCCTCATCGTCTGACATGGAATCTAATTGCTCTGCTAATTTCTGTTTCAACCCTTGGATCTTAGCTTCAATCTCATTCATTTCCTTAATTTGTTCATCTCTTGGAGCAGGTACGGTAGGCATGGTAGGATCGGGAGTTGGAGACACTTCCTCAACATCTTGGTCACTGATTGTGGTAATACTCTCCATACTAGATTGTGAAGGTTCCGGCTGTGAACTTATAGTAGCAGGATCTATAATGGGTAATATTGGTCTCTTCAATTCTGGTATAGTAGGCTTTATATCTACTTTTGGGTCTATATTAGGTGTCTCTAAAGTAATTCCATGGTTCTTCAAGATCTGACCAGCAAATACATCAGTAATGGATGGTTCAGATTCTTTTTCCATGTTCATGAGTAAAGGTGGTACATTTGGCCTGATCATTTCATGCTTTTTACTCTTCTTCTTGCTCTTATGAACTTTTTTGGATTCTTTATCTTTTTTCTTGTGTATTTTTTCTTTGTCCTTCTTTTTGGACTTTTTAGAACTCTCGGATTTTTTTGACTTGTCCTTTTCTTTTTTATCTTTAGTTTTCTTTTCTTTTGATGATGAACTGTCTTTGACCTTTTCAGATTCTGCTACTTCTGAAATTGAAAAATCGTTTCCTGTTGCTATTATTTCTCCGTAAGCAAGATAACATAATCTGTTACAAATACAAATTGTGTATACTACTAAAACATAACATGATTGCAAGATAAGTAACCCATAAAAATTGCCCTTGATGTGGCAATGAGCTCCAAGAAAAACATTGGTCCAAGAATGAGTTACTAAACTACAATTACAAACAGGAATTACTATTTCTAGAAGGAAATATGGATGGAATAGTTGGACACCAGCCCACTGTTCTACCAACTGAGCAATAAAGACTTACTATGTTCAGCTCACAATCATCTCTACTGAGTACAGTGAATAAATGTTAACAATAATCACTAATAGGCAAATACTCACTAATCGGTGCTGTAACGGTGACTTCCTGCAACTTTTTCAGCACCTGATGCAACCAGTTGACAAACAGCTCAGTGTTGTCACCGAGGAACAACTGTAGGTCATCCTCCATTTGAGCGCGCGTGCGCTTGTTAGCCACCATGACCATGACGTAGTCTGGGAGCTCGTCATCTGTAAATACGTCAGATATCTATAAACCCTTACAATAATTATTTTAACTTTCAGCCGCTCCCTTAATTTTAACCTTCAGACTCTTGTTTATAAAAACAGTGTGTTAAAAACCGGCCAAGTGCGAGCCGGACTAGCGCACTAAGGTTTCCGTACCATTACGCAAAAAACGGCCAAAAAATCACGTTTGTTGTATTTTTGTGTTGTTTTTAGTATTTGTTGTTACAGCAGCAACAGAAATACATCATCTATCACGGTTCATGAGATACAGCCTGGTGACAGACAGACAGACGGACAGACAGACAAACAGTGGAACTTATTAAAAGGGTCCCGTTTTTACCCTTTGGGTACGGAACCCTAAAAAGAGATATTTCTCTGTAACATATAGAATTAGTTTGATATGGAGCTCATAAATTTATTATGCCTGTCCAGTTACATGTAAATATTCTTATAAAATGTGTACGTGTCAAAATGTATGCCTGTTAAATGAGATTCAAGGTGTGTTGTTTGTTATTATTTATTGTGTGTAAAATGTATATTATTTCATATTTATTTAATTATCAAATAACAGTATCATTTAAATCAGCAGTTATTTATACAAACATTGATTTTAGTCATGATAATTTACAATGATTTTTATTGACCAAATTTTTTAGGCGCAGGGTGGAGGCGGATCTGCGCGAACTTCGAGTCACCAATTGGCGAGAGGTCGCACAGGATCGAGAAAAGTGGCGCTGTCTTGTGTCGGAGGCCAAGTTTCATTTTGGGTCGCTGAGCCAACGGAGTAAGTAAGTAAGTAGTAAATTTTTTAGGGAAATACAAGATGACCAAAAATAAGTTGACAAAAATTGTTCAGGAATATTTTTCTTACTTACACATCTTTTACAAAATGTAATAAAGTAAAAAAATAAATAAAGAACAATGAATTAAAGTTAATTAATTGTAGTTGTTGTTAGTTTTAGTAAACTAACGCATTATCTTTAAATTATTCTCATTTAGCTTTAATACACAAATGCAAACATTTGTTAAATTTATCAACAATATGCAGCAGTAAAAATTATTGTCTACATATTTTTGGGCCACCCCTTATGAGCACACCAAAATAAATAAACGTAAATGTGAACTGTTATTTACACTTACCAACATAACAGCCCAGTTCAGTGAGTTTGGCCTTGATGGCAGACTGAAAACAAACACATTTCAGATGTAGTTGATGTCTTCTCTAAGTTCTAACATTATTTGTGCCATTCTTAACCAAACGGGTACTTATTGTCGGTTGTCAATAAGGTGCTATTTCCATATAGCTACAATTTGAAATCAACCTTATCAACAACCGACAATGTGGTACCTTTTGGTTGAAAACGTCACAAATATTATGATGCAATCATACTGGGTTGTTTACCAAAATGGTCACCTAATGTAGGGTAGTCGTCACATTGTGCGTGGGACATTGCTATAAAATGCACATAGCGCCACTGCCAATTCACATCAGTGTGATAACTACGTAACGTTGAGGCAGCCAACATTGTTTGGCATGTAGCAAACAACCATTATACTTGTTTTGTTACTATGGATTATCATCCAACTGTCCAATTTCTTGTTCCAATGTGTATATGCATCTCACATTTAGCTTAATTGCTCGACAACTCGGCTGGAAAGAGCTGGAAGTCGCCGCTCAGGATCGCGACAAATGGAAAATTCTTCTGAGAGTCCCTAATGAGGGATAACAGGATTACATCATCATCATCATTTTGCTTAATTCTCAGTGAGACGCAATGACATTGGACCAATAAATTGGACAGGTGGTATACCATCCTAATTTAATAATGCACTGTAGCATAACTTGCATGCAAGTTCTCACACAATCTTAATGACCTTTAAGTTTGGGCTGTCATCCCAAAATATTTATTTCTAGTCTCCTCAATCAACTTCTTCATGTAAATTTATTGTCATGATTTATTTATTGCACTTTCCCAAATACTCCTTACAACCATGATTTTATAAAATGTGGCTTCACCAAACATGTAATTCTGTGGTAGTTATGTGTCTTTTAAAACTGCAAAAGTGCTTATTGCTCTAGAGCCTAGGATACCTAGGGGCATATGCAATATATGCATGAATTAATCTAATCTAAATAAGTCAGTAGTAAGTATTCTGTGTTTTCTACAGTGTCTTTTCTTCTCTCCTACCAGACAGGATGACTACAAGAAACAATTAATCAAGCTATTTTTTACAGTAAGTATTTTAATAAATGAAATAAGTACACAAAATACCTACTAAGTGGAGGCAGGTATTCAGTAACTTGATATTTTAAGTTGCCAGATTTGTATTCCTGTTAGCTACTGTTAGGATATCTGAGGCTTTAAATCGATTCTTGGCGTTAATCCAGTTATTCTAACACGCTGCGGAACTATGCTACCGTGTTAGTTATATTTTATATTGTATGGTTATGCTACACTCCACCAGATGACAATTAAGTGCAAGGGAAATGAAGCTTGTATACGATAATAGTGTGATACAAGGGTTACATCAGTTAACAAATAAGATTTATACTCTGAAAGCACTTGAAAGCAGCTATTACAAGCAGTTTAAATATGTAACAAAGCTTATTTACCCGCATCTTTTGGCCAATCTCACTGCCGACGACGTCCATTTCGATGTCGAGTTAATCAGTCCTTTAACTATAAACGCTTCTTACTAAAACTTAGTTCACTAACACTTTAATGTTTTAAATAGGACATTGTAAATCTACAATTAATACCTAGTTACAGTCCGTAACTTAATTTTACGAATTATTTCTTTTTTTCATTTGTCTTGTCAATTTTGTTGCAGACGAAGACTACGTTCCAATCCGCACAACCACCGTACCACCGTAGTATTGTTCATAGCAGCTGCGAGCGTGGCAAAGTTTGTATGCACATAAATGAAATTTATATTACCAAAAGTATTGTTAATGATAGAATTAGTAACACATTGCAGCAATTCTTTGATAACTAGTTTGCTTTGGCTATATTTATATTATTATTTTTATATCAAAATATAACAACTTGCGTGGATCGGAGTAGAAAAAGTTAATACGTTTTCGTTTAGGAATGAAGGCTAACGCGTATGAATTCGCTGCTAAAGGCGCTAATGTAGATGGTGGTCTTTTCCATAGTTCGAAATGTCAAATGTCATTTGTCACTTCAATGACTGACAGCTGTTCTTTAGTCTTTTGCATGGAGACTATATAAAGGAGTCAAATCTCTATGTATGAAAAGTGTCCATCAAAAAACAGTAATTAGGCGGCGCCACCATACACCGAAATACTACCAAAAACAACCTACGTAATTTGGTCGGGTTATTTGTTGCCTTATATGGCTTATGTCCCAGAGCCTAACTAGCGCCACCGGAGAAATTAGGAACTATTATTAAAGTTGAAAGCGGTCACTTTTGCAACAATTCTGCCATAAGAGATGTGCATCCTTTCTATACCATCCATAGTCTTTTAGACCACCATCAACAGAGGCGCCAAATGGTGAGCAAAAAAACGAAAGATCTACACTAGCGCCCCTAGCGGCGAATTCATACGCGTTAGCCCTCATTGTTGCAAAAGTGACCGCTTTCAGTATGGATGGTATCACAGATTATTAACTATTTAGTGGATGGTATAGGAAAGGATGCCAATCTCTTAAGGCAGAATTGTTGCAAAAGTGACCGCTTTCAGATTTAAATAATAGTTCCTAATCTCTCCGGTGGCGCTAGTTAGGGTCTGGGACATGAGTATAACATGAACCAACAAACCAACCAACCCGACCAAATTACGTAGGTTGTTTTTGGTAGTATTTCGGTGTATGGTGGCGCCGCCTAATTACTGTTTTTTGATGGACACTTTTCATACATAGAGATTTGACTCCTTTATATAGTCTCCATGGCTTTCAGCTTTAAATAATAGTTCCTAATCTCTCCGGTGGCGCTGGGCAGGCTCTGAGACCAAAGAGTATTGTAATATCAAAGATAGATATAACTCCGTAATAGATGGATACAGTCTAAGGAAAAAACGTGCCTCGAAAATCAAGAAAATTTGATTCTCGATCAGAGGGCGCTACTAGCTTTGGCCTACTGTCGTATAGATGGCGTTGACGGTTTCGTTTGTTATTTAACAATTTTAACGCATATCAGTGAAAGAACATGGTGTCGCGACAGTCGATCCGATCGAGTCAAGTCGGATCGGTTCGACAGTGTCGCGAAGATTTAAATAAGATATTGTCTATGGTTTAACATTTCGATGAGACAAAAGTTCATATTTGGGTAATAACCGGCCATTCTCTCATTAGAAGAAGAAGAAGATAGATCTAATAATGTGATCTGATATAATGTGTGCTATCAAGTGTTATTATCAAGAAGCCAAGAAAGGCGACGCGCAGAGTCGGTGACCACATGGGCTGGTTTACCTGAAAGCTAAGTGTTTACTGCTTTGTACCTATTGTCTTATACTATTGTACAATTATCTTGATTTATAACTTAATAGCCATCTTGCTGGTTGCCACGCGGTAATCCGTGGATCCAGTAAGTTTGTACCTATGAGTTCACGATGAAGGTCGTGGAAGTTCTTTGGAGCCCATCTTAGGTAAGGCGGACTAGGTAATTTATAGATTATGTAGGAGAGAGGTGGCTTCGGCTGCTGGCGTCTCCTTCGTCAGTGTGGCCGGCTCTAGGAGTTCTGTGGTTTTGGCTGCTAGGTTCTCCTTTATCTTGTGCAGGAGTGCAGAGGTGACTACGGTCGCTATGTATTCCTTTATCAGCACGAAAGGGTGGCGGCTTCGGCCGCCAGGCGCCCCCCTTATGATTGTAAATGTGCAGCTATGGCACTTGGTAGCCTTCATCCGGTCTAGTGAGATGGTACTCATACATGTTATAGTAGCTAATAGATATCATTTGACACTTATTTATGATTGATGGAAGATGCCATCATCCTTAGAAACATATAGACATAAAAGATAGAGGTTTAAACTCTCATACTTAGTGGTAGACACTTAGTGATGCGTCATTTCATATAAACCCTTTTAACCACAGATGGTGCATAAGGCAGATGAGCGAAGCAGATTATCAAGACTACAACTGGACTGTGAGGTAGGACTAACCACTCCTCAACACTCACATACAATACCATTTATTCCTATTGTCGCGGCGTTCTGGACTATTATGGTAGTCTAGTATATTTGCTTGTCTATAGTGTTCATTATGAGAGCGTCGCGACAAAATGGTGAAGTGTGCTGAGATTTAGGATTGATTGGATCCTTGGACCTTTCCAGTACCATTTGTGGTTTATAAACTTTATGAGAGATGACGGACAGATTTTCTAACTACTTTACAGTTGTGCGTCGCAAAGTTGCTTGAGTTTCAAGTCTGTTAATACTAATAAACAAGTGTAGATACTTGTAGTATAGTGTAACATTGAGTTAATTCATTATTGATACTCATAGACTATGTAATTTAATCTCATTTGGCTGGAAGTGCTAAAAGTCAATACCTAGTAAATTTGTAAAGTCTAATATTTGAATGCTTGTTTCAATATAATTTGTTTGAAATATTAGTTCAGGGATGAGGCATTAATCGCTGCATCTTTCAGTCTGCGGCCGAGGCTGTTTGGTGTTGTTATCATTGCTTCATGGGTTAGATAGTTCACGAGTAGCTTCGGGGAGGCTATTACAAGTAGTGACATTCAAAAGTTAAATGAATTTTTGTTGTTAAGTCAATTGCTTGATCTAAATTAATAAGTAATGAAACTTAAGTACTAAATGATCAGTTTCTAAATTGCCTTAAAGTTCACTTGCTATGGCACTTATTACTGAGTGACGGACAAAAAAGCTATGTTATGAACCCCGACAGACACTGATAGTGAAGAAATTTTCTAGAGCGACATAAGATTCACAAATTAACTAATGAGGTATGACTCAAAACGGATTGAAATTTTACATACCTACAGATGTACCCTATTAAATTCTGTTGAAAATAATATGATAGTCAAAATACTTCTTGATAAATTAGAAAGTAGATATTCACATCATGCTATGCTATGCATACCTACATGTACTGATTGTTAGTGTCAAATAAATCAATTGATTTTATTTCTCTTGTCCCAGGTGTACCTAACTTTCTAAGGAGAGTCAAACTTGACTTATTACAGTGGACAGAGATAAATCAAAGTATCAGAGAAGCACACTAGATAAATTTAATTTCAATGATATATGAGATAGTAATGTCAAGTCATTAAGATACCTACATGATTGTAGTAATTGGACAGTAATATTTCAAATGAAAATATTACTTGAGAAGCGAGCCTAGATTTGATCCTTTTTATTGCGCTTTAGTATTGTTGTAAGCCGTGGACGGCACAAATGTGTCCATACATAAGGATGGTTACCTACTAACTAACTAGTAGAGCTAACTACTTTATTACCGAAGTAGACAAAACATTTTAGTACTTGTTGAAATTACATTACATGCCGACAGTAAGTAAGTCAAGATTATTCTGTTCTATGTGTCACAACACGTTTGAGTATCTCATCCTCTTTCCTGATTCCTGAGTTCAAAGTAGTCCTTTGATTTCAGCTTGACGGTAGGCGGGTAGACTATATAGTACATAACTTACCTTACCTTGATAGACCTGCAAAACTATAAATTCAGTTAATTTATTTACTAGAGTTGAGCATCAGGAGTTTCAAGAAACACTCAAGTGTTAAACATATGTATTTTGCTGACCATACATGGTCTATGGTACATAGTACCTACAGTATTAAGTAAAGAAATAAATATTCTTGATTGTACACATAAAGCGAAGGAAAATGTACATTAAATGAAATACCTACCTACAAGTAGTCAAAGGTATACAGATTTACCGCAGTATGTAATAGATAAACGTAGCGCCTAGCTTGTTCAGTTCGTTCTAAAATATTTACATGTAGCAAGAATATTCAACCTTTATAATTTTCCTTGTGGGCCCCTAGAGTTGGTATATGTTGGTCAGAGTATAATAACTAGAATGTAATATAAAGTTGCTAAGGGGAATTGTACCTTAAGAAAGTAAGTAAGGTGACCCAGGGAATAACACTCTTGAATTCCCTATGTACTTTTCTTTGGACAGCTAAGTCGTACTTTTAAAAAAAGCATTTAAAAATTGTTACTTACTGCATTTTAAATTCTCACAATATTTATAGAAAGGGGTAAGACCATATTCCAATGTGACAATGCAATATGCTACACTGAGTAGCTAAATACAAAAAATAACAAAGCTATCAGTTGGTTAGCGTGCTTGTCGATACAGTGTCTTAATAAATTTTCACTTGTGAAGTTGAGTAAAGCCTGAATTCGACTTGGGTTATGTTGAAATAGAATGTTGACCCATATTCTTACACTTTGTTTTAAAGTATTGAGTAAAAAATGCATTATTGGACAAATTATCCATTTATATACAGTTTCAAATTTCTAGAGTCGTTGCCTACACTTAATGCTTGCAGGAAATTTTGTAAAGCATTGTGTATTCTTATCTAATAGTAATTAACAAATAATACCTACAATTATTATCAGAAGGTATACATACCTTAACCATAAATAGAATGCTATTTAAAGAATAAAGGGCTGACGGATGTTTATATACGGAATGACAATTTTATTTGACACCAGTCTGGTGTTCCAGTATATTTCTTTAATTCAGCATGATGTAAAGAATGAAAGGTGATATTCGAAGGTACAAATGAAACAAAAACATAGTCATGAAAATATAGTTTAATATTCAATATTACAGTAATGTTGTGAAAAGAAATTGTTCTGTTAACATTTTGTTTTGAGTGTCTATAGCAGAATATGCAATTAAATTTGGAAGAACAATTTTGTTGATAAAGTGATTATTTAAACTTTAAATAGTCACTTTAAATTTTAAAGTTTTGACGTTTGTCCAAGGTACAAAAGGTATCACGTACTACGTTTGCACACGGATGGTAGCCTGTTCGAGAAAGGGGCTTGTATCGCGTATTGTTTGAACAACAGATCAATCATTTGAGTGCGTTTAGATCTGAGGTCGATTTGAGAGGAGTTTCTGTTGTTCCCTAAGTAACACAGCTAATTGCACGTATGATTCATCCACTGGTTTTATATGCAGTTAAGGAAATTTAGCACAAAGGTCACTGCTAGAACATCATACACACATGTCCCATAAGTACGTAACGTACACCTTTAGTATATCATTCTTAGTTTTAAAGGGCTAAGAAAGATTGGAATCAACCGAGCCGCCGGAGGTCAATGACATCTTGACATGGACATAGACTGACAATCTTGACATTTGTCAAATTTACTTCGCGCTATTTTCGCCCGCGAATATGTCAACTTGAGGTTCGTTTGAGTAACCGTTTTTGACGCTTGAATAAAAATTGCGATTGTTGATAAAATGAAACTCTCGTTTATTTGTGGATACTACGGGGAATAATTGTTTTGTTATCGTCGTCGGCCGTTAGGGCTTTGCTTGAAAATTAAAGGTATTATTTTCTAGTCCGGTCAAAATAGTTGTTGTATAAAGGAAAGTATTATACACAAGTTGTAATAAGTCCGGTGTATAGTTGAAAATTTAAATTCTAAAAATTTATTACTTTTTATTAATTTGCTGTTGGCAAAGGACCTGAACATTAGCGATTCGAATTTTGTTTTTATTAGTTTTTAGAAGTCTCGCCCCGCGCCCGTGACATGAAATGTTACAAAAGGACTTCAATTCAAATAAGTATGGATATATGTTTTCCTAATTCCTACGATTAATTGAATAATTGGAAATTTTAGTCTCTTGAGTCGTTAGACATATGCAAGAAATTATTCGGGACACCGAATATTATGCCTTCGTATAGCGCTCAAAGGAGCATGGGCGTATAAGCTCAATAAGCTCTTATGAGCATGATGACATGAAAGATATGAAAATAATTCCTAATTTTACAAGTCACTAAACGCAAATGCTTGTGACAAACCTTAAAATTTGTAATTGGTCAAGTTAAGTTTAATTGTGTAGAGTATGTAAGAATACTTCCGTGGGAAGAATAAGAATTAGTAATAAATTTCGTAAAATAACCGACAAGTTTAGCATTATACATGAACTTATAATGTAATGAATTTAAATTGTAACTAGTTTCTTGTTACAGTTGGTTGTTTGAAAGTGATATATTAGTATCATATTAATAACAGAAGATTAGTTCTTCACTATGTTTTCTTTATGATATAGAGAGCATATATATATATATATATATATACCTAATAAATTTAAATTTTACCTTATAGGTATAAATAAATACATGCCTACTTAGTAATTCTTGAGTCAGAAGTAAGGAAGTTGAAAGTGAAATGACTATAGTGTACCTAACCGTAATAATTAGGTAATTATTCATTCTTGCATAGCTCAAACTGTGAGCTGATGACAAATTAGTATAATTGTGATAAATTAGTTCATGCACAGCGTACTTTGCTATAAGTAAAGGCGAGTCAGCAGAGGTAGAAACATTCAGTATGTTTCTATTATTTGAGATCATTATCATCATCATCATCATCATACAACTAACAATTTTTTTTTATCCTGATATGAAATTTGTTGAATAGAGAGTTGGCCTAAAATCTAGAAGTTAGATGTTTTGCTGAGCATGTAAAAAAGACACAAATTTGAAAGTAGAAAAAATAAATAAAATAAGAATGGAAAATGTTCCTTCTGCCTAAATATTCAGATTGATTACTTCAGTAAAGTTAGCTCCCTGATGGATTTTAGCTCCTTGCCACAGGTAGCAACCTGTGGCAGGGAGATCATGTTCATCCGTTTTATTAGTTACTTGGATAATGAGAATAAGTTGATAAATTTAAGTAACTATGTATTGAGTAAAAATTTGAATTTAAAAGAGTCTTTGGAGAATTAATGAGAAATTTGACTTAGAGATGAAATGAAATGAAAAGAAAAATCATTATCTGGTTGAAACTTACTTACTAGCCAGTGATATTTAGTAATCAATCGCAATAGAATCAATGGCAACAACTTAAATGATGTTAAATATACTATACTGTTTAGACTCACTTGTTTTAGTCACTCGTGCGACATGTTTCGGAGAGCATAAGTTTCGTTTCTCAAGCACTAACAGTGCAAGCAGCGTTCACGACGGCTGTGTATCGCGTACCTACCGTAAAATTTATTTGATGTTAATATGTCTCACGACAGATTAAATTCGATTAAGTGATGTTATTCAGAACGAATGTAGTCGAAGAAATAAGCTATAGTATATACAGATTCAGAATGAATGAAGTCGAAGAATTAAGCTATAGTATATTCAGATTCAGAACGAATGTATTCGAAGAACAAAGCTATAGTATATTGTGGTTTTAAAGTTCCAGAAGGGAAAGATGTCCTCTTGAAGATTACTAGCGATTCATAGAAAAATATGTTGAATTATTGAGCCTTTGTAAGACAGAGGGAATATATTTCTCCCATGATTGAGAACTTTGTTTCAAAGTGATAGAGTTCAATTTTGCATAATTTCTGACATCCTTATGCCTTATGAAGGATCAATATGATGATGAAAGAAACGGAAGATGTGATTCTTATTAGTTATGTTATGGTCTTAGATACCTATAGTATTTCTATTAGAATGGGTTCCGTAACAAGAGCAGTGCGAGCCGCGAAATTGAGGAATTAGCAATTCACCTAGTATTAGGTGCAATAACTTGTTGACCCATTCATATTTATTGCTTATAAACTTTCTTGAATTGCCGTTTACATCCTATGTATTTACATCTCAGATGCACGTGAACTTTCTCGTCATATAGTTTGAAAAGGAGATACCTATGTTATAATAGCTACGTTGACATACGGAAGCGTTTCACATCGATTGATTGAAACGAATAAAGAGTTAACATTTTGGCCGTTTGGGTTATAAACGCCGCGCTTTGATGATATATTTGTTATGTAACAATATAATGTGTTACAACAAGAACTTTAGCAAAATGGAGTGCAAAGTAGATGAATATTATTGAATATATAATATATATGTCATTAAAGTTCTTAACTTCAGACACGTTGGTTAACAGTAATGGATTACAATGATATAGTTTGCCTTTATGTGTAGAGAACGATAATATATTCAGTAAACAAATTAAGAGAATTTGTGCAGACATTATATGACGTAATTGAAATTGAGTATGAAATTTGCATACAACTTCGGGAGTAACGATTATAAAAATGAATTAATATTGCAGATCGTTACAAGTAAATTAAAGTTTGATGTACCTATCAAGGAAACTCTCGTAACCAAATTAGATTTTGAAATAGTAATTTAATTGAATTATTATATATATGCTTACAGGCAAATGATGTTGCCACAGAATAACATAACGGGTTTTTTAGTCTCGTGGGTAAGAGTAAGCGATGTTTATACTATGTGAAACAGTTATTTTAGACTACATGTTAAAACACTACATAGGAATCGCTATATTAAGCACTGAATTAATGGCACACTTAAGAACAACGGTAATTACGTAAATAATCGACAATTAAGATGTATGGTTCTGAGCCATTTTAAGTTTCGCTTTGGCTATTAATCTAACTTATTTGTGCTTTTACTTGAGTATGAGGACCCACGCCCTTCTCGCGCTGAAGAGGAGGCCTGTGCCCAGCAGTGGGACATTATGTGGGCTAAATATTTTAGTATTATACGAGTAATTACAACGAAGTCTTGTTATTTTCGATCAAAAGCGATCTGTGCCAGAATTTAAATAATTCTAGTTTGTCATGTACATGTGCATGTACTTATATGAAATGCCTAAAGGCAGTATTTACGTCTAATATAAAATATACTCTTGGAGATAAAACTCATAAATATGATACTTACATCTAGGTGTTCAAATAACACTTTATGAGTAGTCTTGTTAGTATACAGACTGTCAGATATTTTCGTTATTAATGTTAAACGATTACGACTTGAAAGTGCACTTACTTGCCTTCTTCCTTTTATTGGGGAGGGCTGCCAAGCAGGACAAGTCCATATAGTAACGAATGAGGTTGACAGACCAAGACAGACAGCAGGAAAGACAGAAGACAGATTCCTGCAGCTACTGCTAGATTTAGCAGCAGCTACTTTGTTGTGACATCGTGTAAGGCCCGCTGTGGCATCAATGTTTTTACTCACGCATGAGGCGGTGAAAGTAAAATCTGTACCTATCGTGTAAGGCCCGCTATGGCATCGATGGTTTTATTCACGCATGAGGCGGTGAATGCAATTTCTGTATCGTGTAAGGCTCGCTGTGGCATCGATGTTTGTATTAATGGGTGTAAGACCCGTAAGATATCCGAGTACGATTGTAATCAAGTAAGACCCACAGTGACAGTGTGGGTTCGTATCAGAGTATAAAGCCAAGGGTGGATTTAGAATATAGTCTAGATTCATAATATTAACAAATGAGATAACAGTGACGTTCTAACTTGGTTAGAAGTACAATACAGAGTTATTATTTGGATAAATAGAGATGAATACGACTTTTATGTGCATAATAAATTAATAACATATAATTATTCAATTTCAAGACTAAGAAAAGGAAACTGAGTTTGCTTAAGTTGTTAGCAACATTAAACTTAGAGGATGATATGGTGGTTATCCTGGTAATGATGAGTGTTTATAATAATCATACATATTAGAAGAGGTCGCGATTTAATTCCTTGAGCGAATATCTGAGAGATTTAAATTGACAGACGAAACGACTATTAGTTAGTTAATGAAGGACTGACTTTAAACAGAGTTGTTCGTAGTACAATGTCAGATAGTTCAGATACCAAAGTTGGGTATTTGTTCTAGGAAAGTATTAATTGAATTAGAGTACCCACATTTTTAAGTATTTTTACGGAATATGTAAGTAAGTAAATAAGCATACTTAATAAAGCTGACTGAGACTTATTATCCCAACTTTACTACACTTAGAGGAAGCTACAAGTAAATGGAAACTTGATGACGATAAAGTTAAGGTCAGTTAAAGAGGAAAGATCCTAGACCTTAAGACAATGGATAGAGAGAAAGAACGTAATCAAAATTGAATATCTATCTATAAATCGTCATTTTTCCTGTCTAGTCGGCAGTGTCGCGACAGTCGATCCGATCGAGTCAAGTCGGATCGGTTCGACAGTGTCGCGAAGATTTAAATAAGATATTGTCTATGGTTTAACATTTCGATGAGACAAAAGTTCATATTTGGGTAATAACCGGCCATTCTCTCATTAGAAGAAGAAGAAGATAGATCTAATAATGTGATCTGATATAATGTGTGCTATCAAGTGTTATTATCAAGAAGCCAAGAAAGGCGACGCGCAGAGTCGGTGACCACATGGGCTGGTTTACCTGAAAGCTAAGTGTTTACTGCTTTGTACCTATTGTCTTATACTATTGTACAATTATCTTGATTTATAACTTAATAGCCATCTTGCTGGTTGCCACGCGGTAATCCGTGGATCCAGTAAGTTTGTACCTATGAGTTCACGATGAAGGTCGTGGAAGTTCTTTGGAGCCCATCTTAGGTAAGGCGGACTAGGTAATTTATAGATTATGTAGGAGAGAGGTGGCTTCGGCTGCTGGCGTCTCCTTCGTCAGTGTGGCCGGCTCTAGGAGTTCTGTGGTTTTGGCTGCTAGGTTCTCCTTTATCTTGTGCAGGAGTGCAGAGGTGACTACGGTCGCTATGTATTCCTTTATCAGCACGAAAGGGTGGCGGCTTCGGCCGCCAGGCGCCCCCCTTATGATTGTAAATGTGCAGCTATGGCACTTGGTAGCCTTCATCCGGTCTAGTGAGATGGTACTCATACATGTTATAGTAGCTAATAGATATCATTTGACACTTATTTATGATTGATGGAAGATGCCATCATCCTTAGAAACATATAGACATAAAAGATAGAGGTTTAAACTCTCATACTTAGTGGTAGACACTTAGTGATGCGTCATTTCATATAAACCCTTTTAACCACAGATGGTGCATAAGGCAGATGAGCGAAGCAGATTATCAAGACTACAACTGGACTGTGAGGTAGGACTAACCACTCCTCAACACTCACATACAATACCATTTATTCCTATTGTCGCGGCGTTCTGGACTATTATGGTAGTCTAGTATATTTGCTTGTCTATAGTGTTCATTATGAGAGCGTCGCGACACATGGGTCAAAATCATAAAAATAATTAATGCAAATAAAAAAATCATTTATCTATATTAAAATACATTCTATCGTATTTTTATAAATTTTCATTTTTAGTTTTAAAGTGTGTCGACAGATGGCAGTGAATTTACTGGGGTTACAAAATTTACTATGACAGTACCGCTCTAGTATAAGTTACTCTATGATTACATGAACCATAGAGGTATAGATAGAGTGCTCCGAGGAATTGTTCGGATTAATCCCTGCAGCTTCTTTTCGCCATCGCCCTACGCGACAACATTACCATCCTCACCACTTAATGTTTTTAATTTTGTCGCATTGCGTAAGTTGTGTCCCTCACGGTCGCACTGGTGCACATCTACCTATATATAAAATACTAGATGTATGGTCTAGGTACTACATACATGAAGATTCATTTCCTTACCTCTACCTTCTATAGTGCTAGTACTGGGTGTAAGACAAAGATAGTATGAATCTCTGCCTATGTTTGAAATGAGACAGTCCTTTGACAAACTATAGTTGGTCATGCAAATCTTGTCAGTAGAAAAAGGCGCGAAATTAAAATTTTCTGTTGGACGATATCCTTTCGCGGCTACATTTTTTAAATTTGCTGCCTTTTTATACTGACAAGATTTGCTTGACCAGCGACCAGCTATATATCACATAATATTGATATTATAAAAAAGGTTGGGTATATAGGTATATAAAAAAGGCTTTTGCTGCGGATATGCGTCAATATTTATTTGATACTGTACCAATGAGGGCTATCGCGTATGAATTCGCCGCTAGGGGCGCTAGTGTAGATGGTGGTCTTTTCCATAGTTCGAAATGTCAAATGTCATTTGTCACTTCAATGACTGACAGCTGTTCTATAGTCTTTTGGACCACCATCAACAGAGGCGCTAACTGGTGAGCAAAAAAACGATAGCCCTCATTCTATCTGCTTCAATATGTGATAATCCACTAATATTATAAATGCGAAAGTCTGTCTGTCTGTCTGTGTGTTCCCTCTTCACGCTTAAACCGCTGAACCGATTTAGATGAAATTTGGCATAGAGATAGGTTGAATCCCTGAAAAGGACATAGGATAGTTTTTATCCCGAAAATCATCCCTTAAGAAAGTAAAAAGCGGGGTGGAATTGAGATAATCAACGAAGTGCCTGCTAATTTGTGTGCATAGTATGCTCAAATTTAGATTGCTATGAGATATTTTCCAGGCGCTATTCTTACTCTCCGATCATCATAGAAAACACAGAAATTGAATACGTAAAAAGCTTCGTGTACTTAGGCAAACAAATTTCTTTCAACCCATCAAACAACTTAGAAGAGATAGATCGTAGAATTAAAAAAACTTGGAACATGTTTTGGAGTATGAAAGAAGTTCTAAAAAGTAGTCTCCCACTTAAATTGAAAAAGGTAGTAATAGACTCTTGACTACTCCCAACCATGACATACGGCAGCCAAACTTGGAAATATACCGAAGAAGCAAAATAAAAAATTAGAAGTTGCCAAAGGGCTATCGAACGCAATATTATGAAAATAAAACTAAAGGATAAGATAAGAAAAAGTGATATTAGAGCAAAGACTAGAATAATAGATGCATTAGAATACAGTTTAAAGTCCAAATGGAAATGGGCCGGCCATGTAGCTAGAATGCACGCAAAAAGATGGACAAAAATGGCCACGCTGTGGAAAGGGCCAGACGGCAAAAGAAGACACGGCAGACCAAACGCCAGATGGTCAGATGAACTCCGTGACATGGATAATGATTGGCCCAATACTGCGCAAGACAGGAAAAGATGGCAAGAGCTGGAGGAGGCCTTTACCCGTGAGGGGTCCTAACCAAATTATATATATATATATATATATATATATATATAGTTATAGATACAAATAGTAGTTTAAGAATACAAAATTAAACTCTAAAAAATAGATTTAAAAAAAATTACCTAAATACTTTTAATAAAGACTGTCACATTTCAAACATAAACAGAGAGAATCATACTATTTTTGTCTTACACTAGTACTAGCACCCTGTAGGGTAAGACTCCGCTGTCCGTCTGCCTGTCACCAGGCTGTATCTCATGAACCGTGATAGCTAGACAGTTGAAATTTTTATAGATGATGTATTTATGTTGCCGCTATAACAACAAATACTAAAAAGTACGGAACCCTCGGTGCGCGAGTCCAACTCGCACTTGGCCGGTTTTTTTTGTTCTTATTTACTGCCAATTTGGTTTGACCAACTATAGTCACTAAGGTTTGCAATAAACAAATATGAAACAAAGAGGTGGCCTATCACATATACTTTTAAAAATTATATTTCCATAGACAATGTTTGGCGGGAAAATATTTACTTTCTTTTTAAATTTGCATAATATTATAAAAAAATAGATTTAAAATTTGATAATATCGGCGTGGGATATAGACGACTTACGAATATTTTATTCAATACTTTCATTTCACACAAAGTTTAAATCTATTTTTTAATAAGTAAATTTAAAAAGAAAGTAATAGGTACCTAAATGATTGCTTGCTATTTCAGTCAACCTCAGTACTTTTTGTACCGAGACTGACTGACGTACGTTTCCGTGAAAAAACGATGGAAAATAATTATGCAGAGGGACAGAATGAAATGCGCAATGCGACAATATGATTGGTCGAGTAGATTTGTAGCCCACCATAAACCATACAAATTTACGGTGGGGAATAAAAAAAAATTGAGACTGTAACAAGGACAAACAATAATATCGCTTTCTCTGCTACTCCTAGTGAAAATTCCATAAGAGCATCTCAATCAGTCAAATGGGGGAGGGGCCATTTCCTCTCTATATTATTGTAGCTCTATGACTACAGTACTTATCAAGTACTTATTTACGTTTAGTTCTAAAGCCCGCTCCATACTACGCGGCGCGAAGCCGCGAACGCGAGTGTGGAGTCGATTTCGCTGATTAGCGAACAAGACTCCACACTCGCGTTCGCGGCTTCGCGCCGTGATTCGCGCATTGAGTGTGGAGGGCCCTAAACATTAAAGGGAATGGAAAGGCAAAGTGGATGCGGATTTATTTGCCAGCCAATAACCTTATCGCGACGCGACGAAGAGTTGGTTTATTAAAATATACAAATCATCGTTTTAAATTTCATTTATTTTATATCAAAATTTGTCCATGTTTGAAACTTAAGTAGTAGCTAACTAAATATAAAATAATAAATAATGCAAATATTTGAGTATGATCTACCTAACTTTTTTATTATGATTGTCAATTTTATTAAATTCATAATCTTATATACTAATATGGCATTTAGATTCTAATTTATTGTTTTTCACAAGTTTCACCATATCGATATTATTTTCGCTTTTTAGTTTCTACACAGTATAAAAAAAACATCTATGTTTACAATTATTATGATAGCTGATATATTTCAATAATCAAGTACAATACTGACCATTTAAATTTTCATATAGGTAAGCTTAGTAGGTATATAGGTACCTAATTAGGTACCCTTGTTTCAATTATGCAGGCTGTAGGTACTAAACCATAACAAAAATTAAAACAAAAAAAGTTACAAATTCGTTAGATATTAAAATGGATGAGTCAATGCGACCAACAAATCCGTAGGTGAAATTCCGTAGGTACATGAGCGTATTTTTGTTATTATTTTTCAACCGTAAGCAAATAGATCACCACTATTTTTGAATTGTCAATGAACGGACTAAGCCGCATTGAGTTCAGTCATCGCCATTCCACAGGCCATTCTAAATGGTAGGTAATTATTTACATAAGTATACATACTCTGGCACAGCCACACTGTAGAAAAAGACGGCTTTACAAAACATGTAGGCGCGAAGGGTTGATCCATAGAAAATTTGAATTTCTCGCCTTATTCTACTGACAAATTGGGTGTGTTTCAGTATTGGTACCTATCTAAATGTGCATGACCCAATCAGCGTATATATAGGTACAGGGTGTCCCATAAGTTACACGCCACAGTGATACTGGAGGTAGACCAGGCTAAGAGGACCCAAACCAATTTAACTTGGCCCCAGTAAAAGTGGGACGATTTTCAAGTTATTGCCAAATTAAGGTTTTTCATGAATTTAGACCGTTGTATATTTTTTTTACAATCTTGTATTCTTATAAAGTATATATGTGGGATGGGAACGAATATTTTATATCTGCAGGTGCACTAGGCACTATAGTTACCTAATAAAATAAAAGTGGAGCGTAACGCGAACGTAATGGAGCGCGGTTTTCAGGAAATCCGTTGGAGGGTAGATAGAAAGGTAAACATTGGAAGTTGTAGGCAAACACGTGCTAGTGGTTTCCGATTCCGACATAAATCCGTATTCCTGGTAGGTACACTCGGCAAAAATATTAGCTTAGCATACATATTTATAACAGGTGAAAGCATAGTGTAAATCTCATTATTTTATGCTCTATATATTGTATGCTTTTATACAATTTTATTATATTGATAATTGTTAAAGCGTCACAAATTTAATGTGATATTTTGTAGAATTACATACTTGCCTACTGCTTCATAAGAGTGTTTAACCGGGGCTAAATTAGTGCGGGTTAGTTTGTAAATTATTTGAAACTGTGAATAGTTTCTATGTTCCCTTCTCGAATAAATTGCCTGCACTCGTATTTGCCCACGACTGCTGGTGAAAACTTTGAAGGACTAATAATAAATTTTTATTAGTAAAACATTCGCCACTTCTTTATTTACTATTTAGTTTCTGCTGTAATAACATGTTTGGAATGTGTCTTCACTTAAAAATAAATAGAAAACAGATCTAAAGTTTACATAAAAGGAATGTATAACAAAACATGATAACTATTTTTTTTAAACAGTTGCATCATGTAAAATTATTCTGA
This sequence comes from Cydia strobilella, assembly GCF_947568885.1. NCBI lineage: Eukaryota > Metazoa > Arthropoda > Insecta > Lepidoptera > Tortricidae > Cydia > Cydia strobilella. Next base: position 12,365,162 of record NC_086055.1, read on the forward strand.
TACATTTGTATTTCATTTAAATATCACTTTACAAAATGTAATATAAATATTTACAAATAATTAAAACTATATTACCATTATAATAATAACTCGTCGCTCGCTAGCAGGACGGACTTTGTTTAAAAATTATATACATAGCCATTTAAAAAAAATATAATAAGAACTTGGTACGTGAAAAAAGTTAAAACTACGAATACTTCATTCTGATGGAATCTCAGTGCGTCTTAATCTAGTTACGTTTGTCATTATCGTCAAATCTTAAAATCAATATAATTTGGCAAAATATTTGGCGTAAAGCAGTGCTTTTATAAAATACTCTTTGGAATTATCTTTGGTCGGTTCTTTTAGCGAGCGACGAGCGCTATATATTGGTCGTCCTGTCGGCACCTTGTCCGTAGCTGCCAATATTGAACCTGGTGATCTTAGGTCCTACAGGGCTCACACGCGCCGACCCGACTTTTAGAGAGCTCGGTTTATTAATTATCGAAGTGTTCGAGCTTTTCATGGAGCTAGGTGTGCTCGGCGAGATGTTCAAGCTTGATTTCGGCGTGCTCGAGATTTTCGTGGTCGAGCCGGATAGCGGCGTGCTCGAGCCGGCGGGCGCCGGCCGGGGGTCTACCGGCGCGGGCCCGCGGGGATCGTGGAGGCCCTGGGGTCCGCTCTGGACTCCCCCAGTGACACTTGGCTGAGCGCCGTTCGTGTGTTGCTGTAGCTGTATCCGTGACGCTCGTTCCATTTCTCTAAAAAGAATGTGAGACTAATTACTTGTCTTAAAATTAAAGTTATATGCGTGTATGGAAAAGAAGAAATCTACGAAGGAGGCACTACAATATCTTAAGAGGATAAGTGACTCCACAGTTACAATAAATGTTTTTTTGCGGAGCTATAAAAATATATTGTAATTCTTAATTGTAATAAAATATAGGTATATTTCTCAGCTACTATCTTTATAGAGAAATAGGTTGACCGGTAAGGTAAGTTTGAAAGGCGTCAAGATGCAAATTCAATCAATAACGAGCAAATTTTTTTTTACCGCGAAACGCCAAAATTGCACCCCGTGTCTTTTGAACCTCACGCTCCGTCAAGATTTTAAATAAAAACAATATTTTCTGATAATCATTTATCAAACAACAATTTTGCTCACTAGTTACACCTAAGTAGATATATCACGCTTACTAATTGAATACAGGTGGAAATGATTGTCAATAATTGCATTGGTACGTGCTTTCACATCTGCCATGCCAGTGTTTCCAAACATGTTTATTAAAACTGATAATTGAATGAGCGAACGTGCCATCTATGGAATCATTCGATGCAGTGTTTATTTGAATAATGAGTATGTGTAATGCAAATGCATGCAACGCACTGTGACAGCATCGGTGCTTGTTCCGTCACCATCCCCAAACTATAAATACATTGCCACATGTTATTATTTCCTTTTCAGAATACGAGTAGGTAATGTTTCCTGTATAGGAATAGCATTTAACTAGACTAAGAATTTGAAATCATATGAAACTGTTGAAAGTTTTTGTTCGGGTAAAAAGTCATTTTGGAGACATTAAACAAAGAGGTATACGTGGATGGTAAAACCAGCTACGCTTGAATAAAAAAAAATTAGGAGAAAAATTGTATCTTTCTACTCTATTTCTAAAAAAGAGTCTTTAAGGTAGAGTCGAGCTATTTAATTTAGTATAAAACTGTAACGCTGCGTCTTACGTAACCGACCATTTGCGAACGCGAAGCGGGCCCACGGCGTTCGCGTTCGCAACGAGATCGCCCACGTAGGACACTTCTATGATATCAAAGGATTTATTCACCCTGCGTCGCATCGCTTCGCTTCGCGTTCGCGTGTTGTTAGCCTACGTAGTATGCGTAACGGAACATTGCAGAAGCAATCCTGAAATTATTGATACGGTCCCGTGTTTATTATGTGAGGCTGCTATTGATTAATAGATTGAGATAATTGTAAATCTAACTGATAATATAATACAATCATGAAAATGAAAAAAAAAGTCATCAAATTCATGTTGCACTGCGGAGATCCAGATTCAGAGTTTTTAGTGAACAGAAATATCATACATTTCGTCCAATTTTCTCCAAAAGCTTTCACGATAACAAAAGGTTAAAAAGTTGATCGCGACTTAACTAAGTAAATAGGTAGGTAGCTTGACAAAAATCAGGTAAGTATCTATTTAATTTGATTAGAAACCCTAATGTTACTTCCTCTAGCCTAACCTCTAGCCACCCAAACGATAGAGCTTGCCTTGGAAATGCAATTTTGATTTCAAAATAAAGATTCAAATAGAATGGAATGGATACCTTTTAAAAGGCCTCTGGGTGGCTATAGAGGATAAAGCTAGTTGAACCGTTCAATAGTCTCCAGATCGCTAGTTTCATGTCGTGATACCTTCAAGTTCTAATATACGAGGCCAATGCAGACGTGCGTTCCGTTTTCCTCGTGTTCGGGCATGCGGGCGACGAGGGATACGCACCGCTGGTGAGCCCCGACAACCTCGAGAGAGGGCAGCACAGGGCCGCTGCGTACGCGGCGCGGTATTGCGCGTTCATTATGACGTAGATGATCGGGTTCACGCAGGCGCTCGCGTACAGGAGGAGGTAGCCGGCGATGTGGAATACTGTAATGAAGGGCGTTCATTCATTAATTGGCTAATTAACTATATGTACTTATTTACTATTTTTTACACTACGCGTGCCAGATCTTGATGCATTTTTAAGTAACTATCTCCCTGTGGGACACTTAATATTTTTGTATTATCAATCTTTATTTGTTTAACTACTGTTTTTTTCTAAAATGTAGCGGATCTATACCTATCGGGTTTTTTGTAATGATTGTGTATGACGTATAACATTATTTACACGTGTACTACATCTTGTTTACTGGCAATTTACTAAACTAATACATACCGATTCGTCTTTCCTTGAGCATTAAGGAAAATAGACCTATTTAATTAAAATAAATATCTACGTCAACGTATAGGAATTGAATTAACATTAAGTATTTTATGAAAGAGGTAGGTAAGGTAAGTTTATGTTTTACCAATAAACTACTTAGGGCCACTTGGTCCATTCACTAACCTGGGGTTAACCGGTTAAACCTGGAATTACCATGGTTACTAGTACAATTTGACACTGGGTTAACGGCTTAAGAGGAAAGGGGACGGCCGTAACAAACGTAGTCCCCATTTTCCTCTCTGGATATTGATGATAATTCAGATGATGATTGATGTTAATTCAGTGTCAAATTGTAACTCCAGGTTTAACCGGTTAACCCCGGGTTAGTGGAATGGTTCAAGTGGGCCTAAGTAGACGGACTCAAACTTCTCTAACAAAAGATTTCGGAAATACTGAAGATGACACATGTTATGATCTATTTAGTTGTGGGTAGAAAAATAGCAATTCATTATGATATTTTCATTTGCGTGTAGCGTTTCAATAATTTGAAATACTACACGCACGTTGGTTTTTCCGCTTGTCTGTTGCGATATAAAAAAAAAAGTTAAGATTTATATTAAATATCTTACCGAGATATTGCAAATGGATGTCGACCGATCACTATGATGACCTTCGTGATAGCGAGTACCATCTTGGTGACACGCCACTCGTTCAGAGGAACGAATCTAGATAATGGACCGTCTGTATTGAGTTAGCCCGGGCCTTAAAATAGGTAAATTAACATTGACATTAAATGCCTTCTTACCGGGATATTGTACATGATTGTCTGCGACCTTCGCGATAGTGATGGGCAGGTAACACACCAAGAAGGACAGGAAGATAGCAAGCACCATCTTGGTGATGCGCCACTCGTTCCTACGCGCCTTGGTTTCCCTGTTGTCTTTAACGGTCGAACGCTTGTCTGTGTTAAGTGAGCCTGGGCTGGCTTGTTGCGAGCGTTGGTGTTCCCGCATGCGTTGTTCTGAGCTGAAATAGTATAGTTGCTGTTAGTTCGTAAGTTTTACGAAGAATTGAAGAACGGCTATTAACAACTGTTACGTATTACAAGACAAGAGACGCTACTCCCTAACATGCCTGCTCCGGACTAGCCAGCATACCGGGGGACATAATTTTATGGGGTGTCGGGTGACATGCTCTGGGATGGGAAAGGGATAGTTATAATCAACCGGCTATGCAGTCTAAAGCCATTATTAGAAGGTAGGTGGGGTAGGTTATGTCGTCGAGGGAGAGCGTTGGTAATATGCTTCTCGTCGTTTCCGTTTCGGTTTTCGTAATATCTTGTGTCAAGCAAGGCCGATATCATCTTGAAATGCCGTCGTCTTTCGAATTCAGCATCATTGCCGAATAATACTTTTGCCCACGGTAGGCCAGAAGTAGCCCCTGTAGCAGAGGCCTTAACTACCGCGAAAAACGAATTTCGTTCGTTATCGCTCAAATATGTAAGAGCGATAGAGAGTACTATTTCTTCCCAGTTCCTGCGTTGTATGAGTCAGTTGAAATTTATTTGAAATCATACATACCTATGCACGACCCAGAAGATCCTCGCATAGCACATCAAAATCAGCAGAGCCGGCACCAAGAAAGCGATGACGAAGAGAGCGGTCTTCGAGGAGCGGCCGTTATCATCAGGTAATATCGAACACGTTCCCAGCTCCTTGTCGTAGTCGAATTTACCTGAAAAACGAGTAATGAATATATAAGAGGAAGCTTGAAAGTTGCATTGCATTGCACCCATAGCTGAAAAAATTAAGATCTAATCGCCTAGCGTGGTAGAGATGAAAGTCATGTAACGCGAATGAATGTAGAGGGATGTGAGAAGAAAGGAAAACCAAGGAAAAGGCGGATGGACTGTGTGAGATATGATATGAAAAGAAAGTAGGTGAATGATGAAATGACGAACAACGGAGAGGTATGGGGGAAAAGTCTTGCTGCGCCGAACCCAAGTGATGGGAAAAGGGCAAGCGAATGACGATGACGATGATGAGGATGTTTGAAAGAAAATACTTAAGTAAGAATAACCTTCGTTTATCAGTTCTTATGAGAATGGTCTTAATTCCTAGATACTGATTGGTTGACTGAGTTAATACGAATAGGCCTCGCTATTTAGAGGGTGGCGAGAGAGAATCAATAAATGACATTAGTTACTACTGAAGAAAAGAAAAATAAATTAGCAAAGGGCGCTTACAGTTTCATGTAAGGTCAACCGGGATAAATAACTTTGGGATTATTGCGTCTGTTTGTGTTCTTTTTTTAAACATCGTGAATTACAAAAGCTCCGGTCATCTAGTGATAAAATCCTGAGCTTAGAACTAAAACGTAACATAGAGGGCGTTCCGAGTTCCGACCAATCGTGGATAATCGAGACATAAATAATAGACGCAATTTTATCCTGGATGACCTTATATGTTTGCGTTCCCTTTTTCTACAGTGCCTATACACGAGCCACAATATTGCTCCTTCCTTACCCCATATCCCAATCAGCGTCGGTATCTGCATGCCGTACGCGAACATCCACGAAAAGACGATCATGAGCGCGATGTTGTACTTGCGGTACACGCGCCCGTAGCAGCTGTGGTGAGCGATCATTATGTATCTGTAAACAATAAAACAAACTGTGTAAAATTGTTCAAGGCTCGTAGAGTCCGTCCGTCAGTGTCAAGTTCACCAAAATAATATTCAACCATTATTAAGCAATATTTGTATGTTTTAATATTATCATTATTTTATTTGGACTTGGTCCAGTGGTAGGCTAGTAGGTACCGTCAACCGGGGTGAATAGGGATGGCTGGGGTGAGTAGGGACAAAACTTAAAATGTAATTTACCTAACAATTTCTTAATAACTACCCACACAAGTAGTATCATACAAAATCTACAGTTATTTTCAATCGAATAATACAATTTGTGTATTTTTTAAGAAATTATCAGGTAAATCACATTTTAAGTTTTGTCTCTATTCCCCCAGCCATCCCTATTCATCCCAGTTGACGGTACCTAAAATACTTGCTATATTTAATGCATTCACTGCCAACAACTCGCCCGGCGGGCGCTCAGTCCGTAGTCGCTTTTCGCTACATACGCATTTTCCCATGTTATCGGCTACGCTCGTAGCGCGTAGCACGCGCTGGCTCTAAATGTGTTAAAAGTAGGTCAGTTCAGCGACCAGAATCGAACCCTACATTTCAAGGATGACTCACGCTGAGGCATTCGACACTTCGTTTATTATAGAAAGCATCACGTGATCACCGGCCACCTGTATCGGTTGCCTCTTCCCGGACCCGGGCCCTTCTAGCGTGAGTCATCCTTAGCCCCATACTGTACGGTACGCTGTATAAGATGTTATTCTTTTATTTAAAGAAAATGCAAATTTTCTGTTCTAAACTATTATACCTATTTGACTGTATTTAAAATAAATTATTTTACACCATGCATGAAATAAAGCACCAGAAGATTAATAGAGAAACGTAGACAGCAATTATTTTTAGACACAATTTCTATTTTAAAACCCGTATAAATATATAAAGAGTAGATAATTTGATTGTGACGTCACATGCTAGTGTTTCATATAAATTTCATAGTAGCAAAATCGTTTTGACAGTTCAAAAGAAACTGATTTGACTAGTAGTCAAATACCCTATTATTAAAACTTGTATGAAAATACTTGTAGATATTATTCCTAAGCAAATGGAAATACCTAATTTGTTTCGGCAGCTGTGTTTGACGGAAAAATTGGTTCCGACGAAATTCTATTCGAAGGAGTGTTGATTCCAGTTTGATAGAAAATAAACTCAAACAAAGAAATTGGAAATGGTTTTGACGGGGATGTTGTTGGACTTTAAATAACCAGGTTCAACGACCTTAGAGAACACTAGCGACCCGCCCCGGCTTCGCACGGGTAAACCTCAACAAATAGAATTATACACCTAAACCTTCCTCAATAATCACTCTATTGATAGGTGAAAATCCGTTCAATAGTTTTTGAGTTTATTGCGAACATACATACATACCTACAGACAGACGCGAAGCGGGACTTCGTTTTATAAGGTGTAGTAATGACTTATTAAATCACATTTAAAATCGGGTCTATCGCGAATTTATTTCTTACCTTTATCAAGGACCATAAATGGTCCTTGCCTTTATTTACCGACGTTTCGACAAAGATTTAACTGGTCGTGGTCGCGGCTAACTGATGCCGATGTGTTCAAAACGCGAAAGTTTTAAATGTTATGTAGTAATGACTTGTCTGTACACACGCGACATGTCGCTATCCGGTCAATTTGTATTGAATTAGCGAATATTGAGGGATAATGGATAATATTATTTGTAAGTGACTGTAAAGTTATTGTAATTTTACCTTTAAATATCAGGCTGACAGTTATAAAATGACAATCGAATATCAGCCTTACTCATAGAAAATGGAACACATTTTTGAAGTGCCATATTATGAGGGATACCTATATAGGTATCCCTCAGCCTGATAAAGGGTTAACCTAACTAATTAAGGCCCACCTAATGGTAAGATGAATTCACTTAGGAGGCTTCTGTAGGCGTTTGTAGCTTGAGAAGCGTTAGGAACGAAAAGAAAAGACACACACTTTTTACTCTTTGATTGGTGATCTTCTTGGCTTCGCCTCTGGTTTTCATAAGATATATCAACATTGAAAGGAAAGGAGAAAATAGAAGGCCTTTAGCGAACTGTGTGACAAATTTGCCTCTCAATAAAGTCCCAAAAATTGTCTTCTTACCGGTTCAGCGTGATGAGAGCGATGCTCAGCAGCGAAACTCCGACGTTCCCGTACCTCAGGAACGGCACCAGCTTGCACAGCACGTCACCATGGGACCACTTCTGCTGCCAGAAGCCGGAGATTGCGAAGGGGAGCACCATGGCGCAGAATAGAAAGTCAGCACAGCAGAGACTGAAAAAGTTTACAATTTAGTTTAAAGGTTGCAGTCTTATTAGAACTGCAGCAGCGTTGCTAGCGCAGTGCAATACTGTACTAGCAGTGGGAAATATCACTGTCAATTGCTTGGATAATTTGGGTTGCTGAAGTTGCCGCATGGCTGTTGCGATTGGAACGTTTAACTCCGTTACTTATTTTGAGAAGGAGGTTTTGTGAAGAGGATAGTGAACGGCCCCCTCTCTATAAATACGTAGACTCTTTTTTCCTGTCTTGATCACTGGTATTGGATTACATGAGTTTGTACTTACCATAGCACACTCTGGTTGGTTATGTGCCGTATATTTATAATTGTATAAGGGTTAGGAGCGTCCAATAACTGTATTAACTGTCAAAATTGCTTAATTAAAACATCAACTGCAAGCTTTTAGAAAGTCACTAAGGGCACTTGCGCGTTCCAGGGTTAGCCAACTAACTTATCCGTTTAAACAGGGTTAAACTGTACTGTGAAAGAAGTTAAGACTTAGGTACTTATAACAACCTAATTGCTATGTGGTACACCAAGGTTGGTAAGGTTGTGGTGTACTTGCGGTGGAGTTTAATGCATTGACGTTGACTGCATTAAAGGAAAAATGTACACAATGGAAATTCCCAAAGTATCATAACCACAGAATTACAACTTACCAATTTAAGTCTGACGCCATATCGTTTATTAGGGAGGTGGGACATAGGATTAGGGAGAGGACCTCTGATGCTCGCGCGGGTTCGTACCTGGTGCAAAGGTTGGCCATCGCTATCCAACGTGGTAACGCGGCAAGTGTGATGGGCACCTTTGCACCCGGTACAGCTCGCGGAGGTCTTTTTGAATAAAATATTTTAGTTAGTTTTGTAGTTTATTGTTTAATTCTTTATAACTTGTCATTTATTCTACTTACCAATGGATATTTTACTCATACGTAATAACTACGTATTTATGAAATAAAACTATGAAAACGGATTATATCGCGTATATTGAATTTATAATACATCCCGACGTTTCGAACTCTTTACAGCGTTCGTGGTCAACGGGTGACTGAGGAAAAATTACAAAATGCAAAAATACCCACATACTAAAATAATGAACAATCATAGACTACAAACTTTAAGGCTGGTTGTACATGCAAAATCGGTTCATAAGGCTAGTTATACACTATAATTATTTTTCAAGTAAAGATATATATATATACGCGATAAAAATAAACTATGCCGGCTCCAACCCTACACCACGGACCCGAGAAGATTTAATTCCCTCCTAAATTGTAGGAGGGTATCCCAATATGGGACCGGCAACAAACTCGGCGGGACACATCTTTTCAAAACATCAGAATGTCCAGCATCATCCAACACTACGGTCTCACAGTCTATGTCTCGCTTGCTCCTTTATCAGGTGGACTACAGGATCCCAAGCTGGTGGTAGAGAAAAGCCATCTTCCCTATTAAAGTTTGGATATTTCTTAATCTCAATGGCCTCGCGCAGCATTCTGGGTATGTAACGCTTCTCCTTGGCAAGAACCAGAGGCTTATCAAACTTGATTGAGTGATTGGCTTTATCCATGACATGCTCACAGACAGCAGACCTAGGTCGACGGTGCTTGACATCAGCTATGTGTTCCTTCACCCGAGTGGAAATGCTCCGTTTCGTCTGCCCGACATATGATAGGCCACACTCACAGTCCAGCCTGTACACTCCTGCAGTCTGTAGAGGGGTATTGCATTTTACAGGCCTCAGGAATTGTGACATCTTCTTCATTGGCTTGAAATATGTTTTTATAGAAGCACGCTTCAAGATGTGGCTGATCCTGTCCGTGACCCCCCTGACAAAAGGCAGAATGGCAGGCCTGCGCTCGACTGTGGGGATCTTAATGTGGGACCTCTGGTTGACCCGCGGTATCCTGAGCTCGTTTGCCTGGAGCGCGCGCCTGGCATGCTGGAGCTCCGCGGCCAGATGCTGGTCATCACATATCCTCTGGGCTCTCTGAAACAAAGATTTGCCTACTGTAACAAGTTGACTGGGATGGTGATGAAAAAAAGTAGTGTTTCAACTTTCTTGGATCACCTAAATTCCATCCATAGCAAAATAAAATTTACTATGGAGTTGGAAAAAGACTGTTCTCTCCCCTTCTTAGATGTATTGGTAAAAAGAAATCCTGATAACACCCTAGGTCGCACTGTGTATAGGAAACCTACTCATACTGATAGGTACTTAAATGGCAAATCGCATCACCATCCCAGTCAACTTGTTACAGTAGGCAAATCTTTGTTTCAGAGAGCCCAGAGGATATGTGATGACCAGCATCTGGCCGCGGAGCTCCAGCATGCCAGGCGCGCGCTCCAGGCAAACGAGCTCAGGATACCGCGGGTCAACCAGAGGTCCCACATTAAGATCCCCACAGTCGAGCGCAGGCCTGCCATTCTGCCTTTTGTCAGGGGGGTCACGGACAGGATCAGCCACATCTTGAAGCGTGCTTCTATAAAAACATATTTCAAGCCAATGAAGAAGATGTCACAATTCCTGAGGCCTGTAAAATGCAATACCCCTCTACAGACTGCAGGAGTGTACAGGCTGGACTGTGAGTGTGGCCTATCATATGTCGGGCAGACGAAACGGAGCATTTCCACTCGGGTGAAGGAACACATAGCTGATGTCAAGCACCGTCGACCTAGGTCTGCTGTCTGTGAGCATGTCATGGATAAAGCCAATCACTCAATCAAGTTTGATAAGCCTCTGGTTCTTGCCAAGGAGAAGCGTTACATACCCAGAATGCTGCGCGAGGCCATTGAGATTAAGAAATATCCAAACTTTAATAGGGAAGATGGCTTTTCTCTACCACCAGCTTGGGATCCTGTAGTCCACCTGATAAAGGAGCAAGCGAGACATAGACTGTGAGACCGTAGTGTTGGATGATGCTGGACATTCTGATGTTTTGAAAAGATGTGTCCCGCCGAGTTTGTTGCCGGTCCCATATTGGGATACCCTCCTACAATTTAGGAGGGAATTAAATCTTCTCGGGTCCGTGGTGTAGGGTTGGAGCCGGCATAGTTTATTTTTATCGCGTATATATATATATCTTTACTTGAAAAATAATTATAGTGTATAACTAGCCTTATGAACCGATTTTGCATGTACAACCAGCCTTAAAGTTTGTAGTCTATGATTGTTCATTATTTTAGTATGTGGGTATTTTTGCATTTTGTAATTTTTCCTCAGTCACCCGTTGACCACGAACGCTGTAAAGAGTTCGAAACGTCGGGATGTATTATAAATTCAATATACGCGATATAATCCGTTTTCATAGTTTTATTTCATGAGTAACTATCGCGGTAACCGAAGACAATATTAACTACGTATTTAATTTATTTAAAACAAAATGCAATTTTACAGTACTAGCCTAAGTCATTACATTTCTATATCTAGGTTCGATTATAAATAATAATAATAATAAAATAAGATAAACAATAATAATAAATTTATGGACTGAGTACATAAAGATCATGTCAAAGATACATTAAATCATTCAATAATTAGGTCAGTGACTCGCATATTTTTAAACAATCCCTCTCAATAACCTTCCAGCCGTCCGCAAACAGATCGCAGGAGTGTTGCACAGCACCGAGCTTATTGAGCGTGTTCATCGCTCGGCAAACGGGCGAGTTGCGCCGAGAGACCGTGCGGGCAGGAGGGACCGCGAAGAGACGCACCCGGTTAGCACGAAACCGCGAACGCTTGTCCGGGACAAATAGTCGACATGCCTCGCCAACTAACTCCGGGCAATCCAGGCGACCACGCAGGATACGAAGCACGGTTATCAGCTGGTCGAACAGTCTGCGCGTTGCTAGTGCGTTGTATCCTAGCGTGCCCTGCAAGTAAGCTGTCGGATACATGAAAGGATAGTACCCGTACAGTTTCTTGAAGAGAGTACGCAGAAAACATTTCTGAACCTTCTCTAGCATTAACATGTAGGTTGTCTCGTATGGACTCCACACGCACGAGCTTGCTTCCAGTTTGGATCGCACCAGAGCAGAGTATAGAACTTTAAAGACACCTACATGCGTAAAGTCTTTGCAGATACGTGTAACAAACCCCAAGCGTTTAAACCCTTCTTTAACCAGCGACCGTACATGGTCATGAAATGTAAGACCTGGATCAAAGAGCACCCCCAGGTCCTTCATAGAATGAGTGCGGGATAGAGACTCGCAATCAATGAGGTAGTTCGAGAAAATTCCTTGCCTAGCCCGGGTGAAACTCATGACATGGCACTTGGCTACATTAAGGGAAAGGCGGTTTTTAACACTCCATCGATATATCGCATCCAGGTTACGCTGCATGTTTTGGCAATCTGATGGGGTTTTGATATCCACCACGACTTTTATGTCGTCAGCATATATTAGAAGTTTACCAGCAACCAGACAGCTCGAGAGATCATTCACCATAATAGAAAAGAGAAAGGGCCCTAGCAAGGATCCCTGACTAACACCAGATCTCGTTGGGTACGGATCGGAGTCAAAGCAACCAAGCCGAACGAATTGTTTACGATCCTTCAAGTAGCTGGCAAACAATTCAAGGAGTGTTGGGTCAAAACCTATCGCGGACAGCTTCTCTAAAAGGATATCGTTGTCAACCTGGTCAAACGCTTTCCTGAAATCAAGGTATAACGTATATAACGTTATTTTATTTTACTACAGAAATTGAGCCTTACGTGATTCTCGGGTAGGTAAGGTAAACGTCCGAGTGCTCGACGCGGTACTAGTATATGGCATAGGCACTCTATGTCAAAGTGACATGAAAAATCCTCTTAGTACCGCGTCCAGCACTCGGACGTTTACCTTATTGGGGAAATTTCGATGAGTTACCAATTTCCGCTACAAACACTTCAAGTCACTTAACAGTTTTTAGCATTGAACACTTTAATGTACTTAGATGGCGTCTTGATGTCGCGATGTTTTTATGGTGACAATTTTATTTGATATTTTGGCGAAACAATAATTTATTGTGGTTGTGGCAAACGTATTTTATTTATATGTTGATATATATATACGGCCGAGGAGACGAGTGACACGAGCGTTGGTTTATAGCACACTACTTTATTGACGTAAGAGATGGGTCGTGGGCGCAGCCACACACACACACATGCATGGGTAGTTGCATACATATACAACACCCCTCCCTCTATTTTACTAACTAATATCCTAAAAATATTTCTTAAAACCTACATTTAATTTTGAACGGCTTCGTAATCTGATACGCGAATCTGAGCGCACACCTTGGGTACCTTGTTGCTCATCCTCAGTGGAGACTATCTCTGTATCAATCTCTTCAGAGCTATCCGTAAAATATTCCGCTTCTTGAAACTCGGCGTCACTTGGCACTGACTCTTTCCCCTCCCGCGAGAGGTCTGGAGTGTCACCAGACGGAGACGACGGATCTGGAGGGGGAACATGGCCTCCATCGGTCGTTGGCGGCGGCGGCGGCGGTGGCGGCGGCGGCGACGGCGAAGGCGACGGCGGCGGCGGCGACGGCGGCGGCGGCGGCGGCGGCGGCAGCAGCGGCGGCGACGGCGGAGGCGACGGCGGCGGAGGCGGCAGCAGCGGCGGCGATGGCGGAGGCGACGGCGGCGGAGGCGGTGGAGGGTCTATAGATGGTAAGTACTCATCCAAATCTGTTAAACTTAGGTCCCCTGAGCTGTCAATCCTTATGGTACCATTGTATTTTGCTATTTGATTTATGTGTTTTTTTACAATACTGTCTGTATAAAAGTCTTTGATTAAATACAAAACTTTACCAATCCTTTTTTCGATTATCCCTTTGCACCAGTTAAATTGAGACTTGTTTACATACTTTTTGTAAAGTATTAACTCGCTTTTTTTAAAATTACGTGACACGTTTTCTTTACATGGTGAACACTGTTGAATTTTTCCAGGTTTATTAACTACGGACTCGGCAGATGATAAGGGCGATAACTCCGACAATGGATTCGACACATCAAGCCTACATCTTATTTTGTGACCGAATACTAACTGTGACGGGGCGCAGCCTGTGGTTGAATGTATTGAATTGCGATAATCCATTAAATATCTTAATAAGAGTAACCGCCTCTGTCTATCATTTTTACCCATTAACATGCTCGACTTAATACCCTTTTTTGTGATCTTAACAAAAATCTCGGCCTGGCCGTTACTGGGGGGGTGGTAGGCCGGTGACGTAACATGTTTTATGTCGTTAAGGTCACAAAATCTAGTAAATTCCTGCGAGCAAAAAGCAGTACCATTGTCACTTACTATTGTTTTTGGTAACCCGAATCTGGAAATAAAGTCGCATAACTTGTCTACTACGGCCGTGGATGTCGTGCTAACCATGGGATATACCTCGAGCCATTTACTATAAGTATCTACGATTACTAAATACGTATGTCCATATAGCGGGCCGAGGAAATCAATGTGTAACCTTTCAAAACAACGCGCAGTCTGAGGCCACGGTACAGGTGGCGCGCGGGGCGGGGACGGCCGCAACTGCTGGCACACCTCACACGAACCCAAAAACAACTCCAAAGCCCTGTCAATCCCAGGAAACCAGAATCGAGCACGAGCCTCTGCTTTGGTTTTAACTATTCCCAGATGTGACGTATGTAGTTCTGCCAGAACTTTATCGCGTAGCGACTGTGGAACTACCGCTTTATGACCCCGCATAATAATACCATTTTCTACAGCTAACTGAGTTCTACATAAATGGTACGGCTTGAGACGCACATCGGTGATTTTATTTGGCCAACCATTGAGGATATACCTACTCACGATATTTAATATCGCATCTGTCTTGGTACCTACCTGTAATTCATTTAGAGTTAACGGTTTAGTCCCGCCGTCTGCAACAAAACAAACATATGCGGCCTTATCACTATCGGCGAGTGCTGGCTCCGCGCCGCGCCCACTCTCCCCCGGCAGGCTTGCCCGAGACAAAAAATCTGCACTATTGTCCGCACTACGCACATATTCTATTGTGTAATTATAACCGCTGAGAAATAGTGCATACCGTTGTAAACGATTAGCGGAGACCTCGGGGATGCCTTTGTAGGGCCCAAATATTGAAGTTAAAGGCTTGTGGTCCGTCCTTAAAACAAACGGCTCTGCCCTACCGTACAAATACTGATGGAAGCGACGCACTGCATAAATTATTGCGGTTGCTTCCCGCTGTATTTGCGCATACCTTTTCTCCGCGGGGTTTAGAGTGCGCGAGGCAAATGCGACCGGCCGCTCGACCCCGTCAGAATCCAGCTGTGATAAAATAGCCCCTAGGCCACTAGGCGATGCATCACAGGTCAAAAACAGCTTTGTTTTAGGGTTAAAGTGTGTAAGAACCTGATCCGACACCAGATGACTTTTAATTTTGTTAAAAGCGTCGTTATGCAACTCTGACCACTCCCACTTTGTATTCTTTTTAAGTAGGTCATATAATGGACTGAGTATGGTCGAGGCGCCCGGAACAAAATTTCGGTAGTAGTTACTTAGCCCTAAAAATGATTGTAACTGACTAATATTTGTTGGCACCGGTGCTTCGACTATGGCTTTAATTTTCTCTGGGGATTTTTTTAAGCCTTGTTTATTTATTATATAGCCTAAGTAGCTAATCTCGTCCTTAAAAAACTCGCACTTATCCCGCTGCAATACCAGTCCCGCATCCTGTAATCTTTGCAACACTACCTTTAACCTGGCCTGGTGCTGGGCGACGTCGGCGCCCGTGATAAGCACGTCGTCGAGCAGGCACAACACGCCGTCGAGGCCTGCGAGCACGCATTCCATTGCTCGCTGAAATATCGCTGGCGCAGAAGCCAGCCCAAAAACGAGACGTGTAAAGCGAAATAATCCCCGGTGCGTGTTTATGCAGGTCAACTTTTGTGAGTCTTCGTCTAGCTCGAACTGGTTGTATGCCATAGACAGATCTAACTTTGTGAATGTTTTCCCCCCGTGTAACTTTGAAAACAATTCATTTATTGTAGGCAGCGGATATTGATCGATAAGCAATTGTTTATTTATGCTGACGGAATAATCTGCACATAAACGTACTGAACCATTTTTCTTTAAAACTGGCACTACAGGTGAGGCATACTCGGAATGATCAACTGGCTTCAGAACCCCTAAACTGACAAGCCTATCAATTTCTTTGCTAACTGTATCGCGTAATGCGAACGCTACCGGCCGCGCCCTAAAAAAAACAGGTTTTGCGTCCTCTTTAAGCCTTAAGTTGACCTTATACTTATTGAATAACCCTAAGTTACCTGAAAATAATTTGGGATACTGTTTCTCTAAGTCAGTGCTACCTATATGTAATTTATCATTACAATAATGCACAGATTGCACAGGTGTAAGTTGCAATTTAAATAAAGCAATAAAATCTCTGCCTAGCAACGGCGGCCCGTCGTCGTTAACAACATACACGTTCAATGCGTGAGTGCTACCCGCATATTCTACCATCGACCGTGCATTACCTTTACACTGTAGATGTTCGCCTGAATAAGTGACTAATCTTTTTTTTGTAGGTAACAATGGTACATCTTTAAAATGCATTTTGTACGTAATGTAAGAAACAACAGTCACCGCGGAACCAGTGTCGATTTCAAATTTTAACTTTCGACCATTGATTTTTACCGTTTCAACCATAGGCTCACCCCTGAAAGATCGAATGTAATACAACTTACCGTCGTCGTCGTTATCGCCCTGACAATCCGCCGATACATTAACGTAATTTACGCTAGTGCACATCTTACGGAGATGCCCTTTTTTATTACACTTTTTACATGTAAACTTAGCGAAACGACACTGTGACGCACTATGGTTGGTGTAGCCGCACACCGAACACTTCACCTTTGCACTTCCCTCGTTTTTACCACCACGCGCGATCTTAAATAACTCGGAGGCCGAGGAGTCCGACGATCCCGGAGTAACGGCAGCGGCGCCGGCGCCGGCGCCGGCCGCGGCCGCGCCTGCCCGCGCGCGACGTATGTTTTCCGCAAGTTCTACCGCCTTTGCTAGAGTTAACGCGGATACATCTTGAGCGTACAATTTTTCTTTTTCCCTGCCCGGCAGCATCCCCATAACGAAACGGTCACGTAACGCTTCTTCTATGTTATTAAACGCACAGTGCACTGACAGTCCTCGCAGTCTAGCGGCCCACTGCGGGTATGACTCGTGTTGTTGCTGCGCCGCAGAGTAAAAGTTGTGCCGCTCGCCGAACCCGGTTAACTTGGGAGTGAAATGATCGTCCAGTAATTGTAAAATGTCTTCGTACGGCACTTCTTGGACATCTTTGGGCAACGCCAAATGCGTTGCCAGCTCGTATGAGCTGTCATTGAGTGCGCTTAACAAAATCGCTCGTCGTTTCTGTCCCTGTGCATCTGTAGCATTTGTAATATTATTAGCGATGAACCACTGACACACGCGACTTTTAAAATTTTTCCAAACTTGCACATTATGGTCAAAAGTCGGCAGGACCCCGAAAACAGCACTCATCTTTTTTTAAATGTGGGTAAACGTCGCCACTGATATATATATATATACGGCCGAGGAGACGAGTGACACGAGCGTTGGTTTATAGCACACTACTTTATTGACGTAAGAGATGGGTCGTGGGCGCAGCCACACACACACACATGCATGGGTAGTTGCATACATATACAACATATGTACTTTTGATAAGGGGGATACGAGACTGACAAATTCAAAGAATTAAAACACCTTAGTAGGGTAAACTATACCAATATCGCCTTCCCGTATTTGGTCGCTTTAGCCTTATTTTAAGGCAGCAGCAGTGACTTTTTTACAATTCCTTTGCCATAAACTCCAAGACTATTGACAATATACGGCTATGGCCGAACAGCCGGCGAACATGCAAAGGTTGGGTAGTTGTTAGTTTCCTGTTTATCAACTGACCTGATAATGAACGCTGCGGCCACGTTGCGCACTTTAGGGCACTTGAGCAGGGCCACCACGGTGAGTAGGTTACCGAAGAGCCCCACTAGCATGATGAGACCGGTCATTATCGCCGCAAACGTCAGCAGGCCCGGCGAGAACCTGCAAAATAAGGGAATACGTCAAGAGGAAAAGACGGCCGTTTCTCCATACAAAGCCGTTTTTGCTCCCTGGATATTGAAATTTAGGAAAATATTAACCATAGCTATGCCGATTACCTTTTGTCTTTTTTTATTATAAGAATTAGGAGCGATAAACAAATTCCATACAAATTTTTAAATGATTCTCTTATAATTATTAATAATTCGAAAAAAAAACAAACGAAGGGCATGTCTGTAGTTGATGTCTGTAATTGTGTCCAAATACAGGGTGGGCACAGGGATTCCGACACACTTTAACCATGAATTCTAGTGCCTATTTGGATAAAAAAAAAGTAATATAACAATGCCATAGAAAGCCTAATTTACGAGATATTCAATTATTTAAGTAATTTCGAAGTTAAAAAAACTCAAGGCTAACACGCCCTTATGTGACGTAATCATACATACCAAGACACAAACAATCACACATGCAAAGTGTGTCCAATTGATTTATTTTGTTCCAGAAATTAAGTAAATTAATTAGGCAATTTTGGACCCATGTTGATATAACATTTTTCTTTCGTAACACTGCCAGGAATCCACGGTTAAAGTCTGTCGGAATCCCTGTGCCCACCCTGTATAATAATGTTAATATTCAAAGAGGGAATTGTGGAGTACGTTTGTATGCAAAGCCGATTTCAGGCGGCCGTCCCCGACGTGTTCTAATGTTTATCAAGCTAAATATAAAAACCGGACAAGTGAGAGTCGGACTCGCCCACCGAGGGTTCCGTATTTTTTAGTATTCGTTGTTATAGCGGCAACAGAAATACATTATCTGTGAAAATTTCAACTGTCTGGCTATCACGGTTCAGACAGACGGACGGACAGATGGACAGACAGACAGACGGACAGACAGACAGACAGACGAACAGTGGAGTCTTAGTAATAGTGGGTCCCGTTTTTACCCTTTGGGTACGGAACCCTAAAAAGGAAAAGAACAATACCTCGTACAGGTTAAGATTGGCAGAGACTGCGGAGGTAATACAAAAAAAATGTGGTTGTCCTGCCATCCATCCAATGAGAAAAGACAGACTTTTCCCTGGACCCCGAGTGCAGTGCCGTGCTCGAAACTTCGAAGGTAATTTTAAAACTTTATATAATACGCTTTTTTACGGTACGAACTAAACAGATTTTTTTTCTTAAATTCTTTGAAGACACTTAGTTTAAAATATTGTCGACGAATAATTCCAACTTGCGTCTACCTAAGCCTCGTTAGGCTCTAAAGAGAAATTGGGACTCGGGAGCCCAAATTTCAAACAATTCAAAATATGCTAAGTTATATTTACATTCCAATGAATAATAATAAATACATAGCTTTGATATTATACCTATTCAAACAAAATTGTCCCGGTAGGGTGAGATGGCATGAAAGGAACAGGAAGTCTTTTGTGGATTGAAAACGTAAAGTGAAGTGAAGTAGATAGGCTCGCTCGAAGTTTTGGTGAAGCTGTAGCGGCGGCGGCGTGAACAAGAGACGCGTGTACCTTAGAGCGGAATTCAGATTTTCGAAATCTGTTATTGATTTGATAATTTTATTATTACTAACAGCTGTTTAAAAATGTTTTGTGATTCTACAAACTTTTCGTGAACATATTAATGAAATGAAGGAGAATCATGAAAATGCAAGTAGGTAAGTAACTTTCACAGCTACAAAGTAAACCATAATATATAGTACATTACGATACATGTGCGAATTACCTATTCGCACATGTATCGTACAACGTTTTACAGAACATATGGTTAAAATTTTCGATATTTGGATATAGTTACGTAATGTGCTAATTATTGCAATAGTGCGATAAAGTGGCACCATATGTAAAAGTATTTAAACTACAATGCGATAATTTAATTAAGTAAACACACGTCCACAAATCTCTCGCATCTAAACTAATTTGTGAATTAGTAAACTGAGCTTAGCGTCTAATTTAGCTATTTCTGCAGATGATTGTCGCAATTTTATCATCTGCTATTGCAAACGTCACGTTCTTATATGTACGCGCGTCGCTCTCCGGAGTAAGTGCGAGAGCGACGCGCAAGATACGATAGAATCGACAGACAGTAAAAAAATAAATAAATAAATATTATAGGACATTCATACACAGATTGACTGTCTCACGGTAAGCCCAAGGAAGCTTGTGTTATGGGTATACAGACAACGATATATCTAATATATAAATACATACTTAAATACATAGAAAACACCCATGGCTCAGGAACAAATATCCGTGCACGTCACACAAATAAATGCCCTTACCGGGACTCGAACCCAGGACCATTGGATTAATCTGTGCCATTGGCTTCACAGGCAGGGTTACTACCCACTAGGCCAGACCGGTCACCGGGACAGTAAAAGCTTTACTATAATAATTATGCATCCTCGCTGCTGTATGTTGCGTTTGAATTTTCAAACTTCATTTAAAATAGGCTCGTAGGCCTAGGTACACTGCGTCCTGTTTTATATATGTATAAAATAATAAGTGAAACCTGACTCTCACTCAACCAATAAAATTAACGCCAGCAAGTTAGCGTACAAAAGCGTCGATAAAACAAAGGTAAACGGAAAGGCTTTGAGCAGTTTCCTGTTTCGAGGAAGCCCTTCTCCTGGACTGGACAAACAGCGTGAGCGTGAACCTTTTGTAGGTTTTTTAGTTTGATTGCGATTTTTTTTATGTTTTACAAACAATGCTGTTTTATAAAATGGTAGTTGAGTGTAAAACATCTTTATTTTCCGGAATTTCGGAGTATAAAATGTATAATGGTTCAAAATAGCAGCAATGTTGATATTTATTATACATTGATCAATGAATCTTCGTGTTTGTTAACATTTTTACGTTACTTGCCACGCCACTTGCACCATTCCACTAGCCCGGGGTAAACCCGTTAAACCTGGAGTTACCATAGTTATCAGTACAATTTAACACTGGGTTAACGGTTTAACCGGGTTAGTGGGATGGTGCAAGTGGCCCTAAATGATCTAAATAGTATTAGATTCGTAGCGTAGTATAAATCAGCGAACAAAACACCTAATATATTATACAGTACATATGGCGCTACTTTACCGCACTAGTGCGATAATGAGCACATTACGTAACTATGTTGAAAATTCAAAGGGCCATATGCACTGTAAAACGTTGAACGATACATGTGTGAATAGGTAATTAGCAACTCGTGTCGATTTAAAACACTCCCTTCGGTCGTGTTTTAATTTATCGCCACTCGTTTCGAATTTCCTATTTTTCGCACTTGTATCGTAATGTACTAATATCAAACTAGACAACTTCTTGTTCTTTGAATACGAAAACGAAAATTCACTTCCGAAAACATCACGTTAGATGAAATACAAAATAAATTGTGAAATATAAGGAAATATCTAATAAATCTGTGTACACATGCCAAGACATAATTTAGAAGAATACAGCCATATTTCAATCCTTCAGTAGAAGCTTTCACGTGAGATTTATCGGACGGATTTGTCTAGATGACTCTGTTTGTATTGAGTTCGTTACATTATTTACAAAGTTTGGTGAGGTTGATATGAAAATATGGGTTGGGATTGGGAATAGCTAGTAAACATCAATCTTATATTAGAAAAAAACATTTCTATTTCCTTTAGTATTTAAGGCAATGTAATATATATTGACGTTTACAGTACTATTTTCACGTAATCCTTTCATAACATAACATGCCTTTCAAGTCGACATAATTATGTACTCTTTTAATAGTTAAGTGTAGGAGTATGTGAAAGTAAATGAGTTTTCTTAATTCAGAGAATAACAAAAAGGGGTATTAAGAAAAATAAAAATAACTCACTTTGAAAGTTCACTTTGGCTGCCGTATAAGGTCTCGTTTATTATATTCTCGTCCATTTTGAAATCTGAAACAAACGAAAATATTTTATTAAATACTGCAAACAATATTCAAACACACGACATAAACTAAATAATACAAAAATATGGTCGGTCAAGTCACATTAGATGTATTTTAGTTATTCGTACACGTTAATATTGTAGTTTTCCTTTTTAAATATTTACGTTCTGTAAGTTTATCTTAATCGAATTTTCCACTTATAAAAACTTATTTAACTTATTTAAGATAAGATAAGATATCTTTATTTCATTATAAAATACATTATAAATTTGCCTTCAATCAAACCAAAAAAGCATAACTATAATGATCGTCAGAGATTATGTTCATAGGAATACAATTTTGTATTATTATTATTATAGTACAGTATATTACAATTTTTATTTACAAGATATATACAGTGGTACTACGTAAACGAAATTAATAACTAGCTTAAATCTAAAATAGGCCCTTGAGGCATTGTACCAAGGATGCTGGCGGCATTTCCCCGCTGTATCGCAATGCTGATACGTTGTGCGAGAAAGCCGCCAGCTCTTCGGTCACCAGTTACGTCAACCAGACGCTTCGCGATTTCTGCAAACAACTTATGCGCGCTGGGACCCCATGGACCTAGAGTTAAGATTATTTCTATACAGTGAAAAATTAAGTTTCGTCAAACACTACTAATATTATATATTGGTCAGCTCAACTACTGTGTATAAGGTTACCCGAAAGAGATCCTGTACCTAAAGTTATATGAATTTCATGTTAACCATTTTTTTTGTACAATAAAATGATTTACTACTACTATTACTAGAGCACGGCACTTTAATAAATGTTTCTTAAAATTATTATAAAATACTACTTACAAGTAACTTATTTTAGGATGACAGTCCCCAAAGTTCTCTAAATTCACAATACTATACACACAGCTGACATCACTTAATTAAACTTTCACGATTTTCACACATTACTTTTTTATATTATTATTTACTTTAACGAGAATTAATCGCGTCTATACACATGTTCTTACAGTTGTTGTTCCGACTGTTATTGACTTGACTGTGATATGGCGATAGGAGCACTAATTGATCAGAGAGCCGATAATTCATGCGTACTTTACGTAATAGTGTTTACTGTACACGAGACGTGGTGTATATGAAACCCACCAAAGGAGTGTAATTAATTTAACAACCTACTCGCTCCCATTACTTTATTATAATAAAGGTTAGGTACGTTAATTGTTCATGCAACGGTTAAGGAAATTCCCGATCATGTGCCCATTATTTAATGAGGTCCTTGATGACGCAGGTAAAATAATTAATAACATCATTACTGCAGAGACGTTCAATTATTATTTTTATTAGAGATTATTATTTGATAAAATAATACTCTCTAATATAAGTACATGCCTACTAATACATCTAGGTCATCTAATTTTAACTAGACTGTTTGGAGACAAAGTTCTTAGCCATACGCATTGAGGGGCCCACTGACTATCAGTCCGCCGGACGATATCGACCTGTTAGTTGTTTGGAACTGTCAAATTTTTGTAATAACTGACAGGCCGATATCGTCTGGCGGAATGATAGTCAGTGGGCCCCATTTAGGATCTACAAGAAGGTACGAAAAATTTAATGAGACTGTAGTGAAAAATGTACCCTGTGGTTTAAAAATGCTGATACTCGGAGTTTATTCGTATTTCTTGCATCACTAAACTTGTCGTCATTATCCTCTTCAGCAAATGCAGTTATAAGAGTTTTACACGCTTAGTTCGTATAATTGTGACGTTATACAATTTTACGAACGAACAAACAATACAGTCAAAAACCGACTATTTTTGATCACTTTTATTATTGATAGGGACTGGGGAGGGAAAAAAATTCCCACCTTTTACCAGTGATAACTACTGGGACAAAAAAATCCAGTAGTTACCACCAAACCAGTGGTAAAAGGTGGAAAAAAAATTCCCAGTAGTTGTGGTAACAACTTGGTGGTAACTAGTGAGAATAACCAACCGTACTGTCACTGCACTGAGCACTTACAGGAGCACGACCAGTACATAAGCCTGATCCCTGATAGCGCACAGTTATTAAAGATCTTGAGGTCACGTTTAAAATTGAGTAAGCATGTTTTGTGAATAGGAGATGTAGATACGTAAGTACAAGATTGGGGGCAATTTATACCGACCTGACAATTAAGACCCGTCAGTCATATCACGTTGCATTATCTTGGGTTACTTTAGCTTTTAAGTGGACATTATAGTGGCTATGGAATTGCGTATATAAAAATCATAAGTATTAGGCATGAAGATTTTATGGGTTTGGCAAAATTGGTGTTTCTTGTCACTTGTTTTTACAAACTTATTGTAATTAATATCTGATAAGTTATGAATCAGTAGTGTGTGTTTCTAACCGCCCTTGGTTTTTCTCGAGTTGCGCACATGCTTCTATTGTGTAACACGGTTTAATTTTAGTCGCTCAAAGTCCTGGTGTCTATAACTGCGATCTCATGGTCATAGCATTAACAATCATAAAGTTACCTTACCTTAATATTCCCTAATCTAATCCTAATCTTAAGCCTACATCTTTCTTACAACTTGACAAAACCTCCGCTCATGAAATAAAGTGTTTTTTCAATCCTTAGCCACACTCTGCAGCTCTGTAAGATTTATATTTTTGTCATAAAGAAACGAACTTTGAAATTTTGGTAGTAAAAAGTCCCTGTCTTTATCCGGAAATAGATTACTTATATAGCCGGATAGATTAAACGATCAGACAGACAGTTAAGTATATTCGCATTCACTTGTCACGGCAATAATGATTCCCATAAGCGTTGACGCTCTCAGTTGCAACATTTAAATGAATGAAGCATTAAGTCCGCCTTTTGTAGTTTTTACTTGTTCTTGTGCAATAAAGTTTAAAATAAACAAATGAATGAAGCCTAACCCAAATTTCTGTCGCCCTATTTATCGATCGAACCGTTTAATTGATGCTGCATAGTACGCTTTGATCCAAATACCTAATCGATCAAACGAGTGCATCGGGGTCATTTGCATTGTTAAGATCCAGAGCATTCAATGGCCGGCCAAAACTAACATGGCTTCATTCGTTTCGGATATCATATAACATGAGTGACAATATATATATGTATATCGTTGTCTGAGTGCCCAAAACACAAGCCTCCTTGGGCTTACCGTGGGACTGTCAATCTGTGTCCTATAATATTTATTTATTCATTTATTTTACTATTCAGATGCAGTAGGTTTAGCCTGCAGAATTTTTGCAAATTCGTAGCGCCTTTATAGATCACAATACGGTTATCAAAATTAGCTATGTTGAGGCTTGAGGCCTTTCCCCAGTAACTTCATGGATTCGAAACCTGATTTTGACATTCGCTCGCTAAAAAAAAATCACAAACCAAGGTCTAAAACGCACCTTAAAAATTTGTAAAATTGTTTGCACAAAAGCTAAAAATGTGAAAATTGCTTCAATTTTATTTTTAAACGAACTCATCGATTACTTTTTTTTTGTAATAAATTACAAAAAATTAAAATTCAAAAACATTATATCTGCGATACACGGCACGCACAGCCATCTCGCTCACGCTTACGTCCAGTGAGAAGACCTGAAACCCACGGGGCCTTAAGCGCAAAATGCATGGTTTAGCCTAACGGTCTGTTTGGAGCATAGTTTCGTTCGCATTTTAAAACGAGTAGCTAGTTTGCTCTGAAACTTTGTACTTACTTACTTAAGTGTACGGAGAACCGAGCTCGCCGGGGACCCTTAACAAACAAACCCTTGGACCCTCTTTTTGATTTTTTTTCCGAACCAGAACCGATAGGATTGAGGGTCAAGGAGGCTTGAACTCACTAACTTGACTTTTTTGTGCTAAATTAAGGGTGAAAGTCCATTGAGTGTATATATGTATTATGTAGGTATGTATAAATCGTATCGGTATAAAGGATGACTCACGTTAGACCGAGCCTTGTCCGGGCCGGAGCTTCCGGCCCTTCGTTTTCTATGGAAAGCATTACGTGATCACCTGTTATGTCATAGAAAAGTAAGCGCCGGAAGCTCCGGCCCGGACACGGCCCGGTCTAACGTGAGTCATCCTTAATGTTCGCCCGAGCGTTAGTATTGGATTTAGAGTGTTAAGTCAGCCGGGTGCGCGGGCACACTAAGTGGTCTAAATTGGAGTTTAAACAATTGCTCTGCAACTGCCCATCGCCGTTAATTAGCGGACTTTGGCTTTCTCGCTGGCGTACACACTATATATCAATGAGAATAATAAGAATTTGAAGAAGACGATCCCTAATACTTTATAATTTTATAAATGGGAAAGTAACTATGTCTGTCTGTCTATTATATCTTGACGACCGGGCTGGCCTAGTGGGTAGTGACCCTGCCTGTGAAGCCGATGGTCCTGGGTTCGAATCCGGGTAAGGGCATTTATTTGTGTGATGAGCACAGATATTTGTTCCTCAGTCATGGGTGTTTTCTATGTATTTAAGTATTTATATATTATATATATCGTTGCCTGAGTACCCATAACACAAGCCTCCTTGGGCTTACCGTGGGACTTGGTCAATCTGTGTAAGAAATGTCCTATACTATTTATTTATTTATTATTCACGTTTAAACGACTGAATACAATTTAGAAACCAGAAACGTCACTTTTGACACTGACAAATCGTATCCGTAACAAGTTCAGATTCATTTCATAACCTGTTATCACAATCAGAATATGCCTTTTGGTGCACTGCGAGAAATGACGAGTCAATCATGGCTAATAGTATTGTAAGATTTTTTTTACATGTCCGAATTGTAGGAAGATCTTTTTAAGTAATATTCAAACACCTAATGAAATCGGACTATGGCTAATATGAACATTTATTTTATGATGGTTTCTGTAAAATATATAGTTGAGATAGAGATTCCTATTTTCGGTCGATGCGGTGCCGTAGACTCAAGGGACGGATGGAATGACTTGATTTATTTGATTGAATTTTGTCAAATGTCTTTTGCACTCGTTAGAATCTCTGTAATTGCAAAAGTCCAGTCTGCAATCAGCAATCGACGTGTTATTTAAACACAAACAGAATAAAACTGAGTACAAATGAGATAAGGTTTAAAGTTACTTAAATAATAAAACTTTAAGGACAACGGGCTTAATTTTATACCTCAAGGTTCAAGAGAGAAAACAAACAGCTACCTTAACTAAATTTAGCACGTAAAGAGCAATTTGGTACCTTCAACACCCTTGAGGGCTATCAGGGGTCGAGACAAATTTGGCAAATGGGCCCCTAATGGTTTAGAATAAATTTTCAGTTTAAAGATTTGTGATTCAAGATTTTTTAGGCAAAAAGACTCAGGTGCAAAATTTAAGGGTACGAGTAAGCCTTTTAGGGATCCGTACCCAAAGGGTAAAAACGGGACCCTATATATTACTAAGACTCCACTGTCCGTCTGTCCGTCTGTCTGTATGTCTGTCACCAGGCTGTATCCCATGAACCGTGATAGCTAGACAGTTAAAATTTTCACAGATAATGTATTTCTGTTGCCGCTATAACAACAAATACTTAAAGAAGAATAAAAAAATATTTAAGCGTTTATATTTTAACGTATTTTTTTTTGCCGTTTTTAGTGTTGTGCAAAACTTTGTTTTGACAAACGGAACACTTATTTTATATATTTTTTTCTCGGCTCGTAACGTTTAACAGAAATAATAGGCTTTGCGTGGGTTATCCTTTGTATCTGTCATTTATTTATTGTCTTATTATATGCTCTAAGTCAAATTTGCTACAGACCGAACATAATTCTAAATCCCAAGTGCATTCTTAATTTTACAAAATAACTAATTCAAGTTTTATCATGAGTCGGGCAGAAGTTATCGCCGTTAAAAATGATCGATATTTAGCATTTAAGAGAGAAAAGCTAGTTCGGTAGGAGGTATATGTAGATATGTTAATTATCGCGAGATCATTGATAAAATGATCTGGTTAATTACTTATATGGCTACTGGCATGCTACTGGCATTCATGATGCCTCACTTCAAATGCAATTAACAAGTTGTTGATGTCATCAGTGTCATAATATAACCCTACGTCATTCAATCAAATTGACATTTCGGATTCTTAGAAAATAATGTGTCAATGCGACAATGAATGAATACCGTCCGGACTTTGGCTTCACCTTTACCCAAGCAATGAACGGCGATTATGAAAAGAATAGTCTGTTGTAAAGAACACCTTGAAATGTTGACCTCGACCCCTATGTACTTACGCTTAGACATTGGGGGTCTTACGGGGGAACTCAGACTGCCCTGAACTGGTTGCACAGCTCGTACGCCTTTTCGTTCCATCTATAGCTAAGGCCCAATTTAATTTCCGACCACGAAGTCGTCACCTATTAGCTGTGCCTAAAACACGCACTATGTCTCATGGCAAATCACCACTGGTCCGCGCTCTACAATATATCAACGCGCACCTCGCATCAGCACCGGAATTAGTTGGATGGATCTGTGTAAAGAATGTATGAAGTACTGTGAGGCGATGGATAAGCGTGAATCTTCTGTTTTGTATTAGTTTTTCTTTCTTACATTTGTTCTGTTTGTCCTTTCTAGACTGTATCATGTACCTAGTTTGTATAAATACTGTCTATTATAAATTTCACAGTGTTAGTTCGCTGTAATGCTGTGTAAATTTTTGGAATCAATAAAATAAAATAAAAATCATAGACCCCTGGAATGATTAATTTTCTATTAATCAGAAACATCGGCAAACTATACCATAATGCTTCGGATGACCCCGCGACTCCGGGAAACCAGCCCACCGCTCTACCAACTGAGCTACCCAGACTTACCTGTTGCCAGCGAATATTTCATATACCGTAAGTATCGTCAGAGACAGGGAGGTTGTCCAGTTATTCTTTATTTTTAAGCATTGCCAGGAATGATGTTAAAATTCCAACCAGACGTTCTGGGTGACGCATGAGGTGAGAATTTTATGAAGATAATGAGCGTAGGCGACGGCAATTGGCTGAATCAAAAGTGAGTAGTTTAATATCCTACAAGTTTAACTGGTCCATCCGTGACTTTTGCTCGTTTTTGGAAACGGCTGTTTTAAATAATGTACCAATGTCTAATAACACATTGCACAGACTAACACTTTGTTACATATGTATGTGGTAGTCAAAAATTGAGGGTTCAAACCTCGATGTAGAGCAGAAAAAATTGCTCTCGAAAAAAATTCAAAAATATGACTTAAAATTCGGTCAGGGCACGAAGTTCATATTATATAAGTATATGCTTATACATTGAATCTTTTTCTATGCTCTCTATAGGTCTACAACTTGACCACTTGGTCACTAGTTTGGCACAATGTTAATTAAAATTGCGTTTCGTAAAAAGTTACGTAATACAGAATTTCGTAGAAAACTTATTTTTTCTCAAAACCCATAACTTCTTAGAAATGTTCAATGGTCTTGTAAAAAATATGAAAAAGGCAATGTCTGTATTTGAAATAAATAATCTGCAAAACTATAAAAAACTAATTGTCGTCCAGCGAACCTATAAATGAACTTTGTACAAACAGGAACACTCTTAACTGTTCATCGGCGAACTTATGCCTGTTATAATAAGGTTTACGAACTGTCAGTTAACAGTGTGGGCGATGGCACTAAACTGCTCCCACGGGACGCGGGGAGACGGTCACGTAGAGAGCGATGCACGGACAATTAACTAATTTAACAAGACAAATGTTAAACAAAGCCCATCGTCTAATAGACGCCTACATGCTGATACACTTTATCCTGAGCACGTGTTCCCGTGGCGCGCATGAACCAGTGTATAGTGACCTTAAGTTGCGTACCAACTGTGCGTTCGATTTTACAAAGCTGGCCATACACACTAGGGTATGTGTGCGCAGTTTTGCCAACTGCACAGGTAAAACGTAGCGTAGGTAAGTATGTGGCTTTCAACTGTGCAGTTTTCTAACCAGCCGGCCTAGCCAAGGTGACAGTCGCTATCGCTTCGCCATCGAATCGCTTTGTGTCTCTCTATCACTCTTCCATATTAGTGCGACAGTGACAGTTGCGTTTCGTTCGCTACGTAGCGTTAGCGATTGGCATGTTGTCTACGGTGCCAGCTTCGACTGTGCAGTTGAACTGTACAGGCAAAACTGCGCAGGCGTACCCTAGTGTGTATGGCCAAAACTAAGTACAAAAGTGCAAGTTGCGGAAAGATTGCAAAAAGTTAGAAAGGGAAATATCACAGAAAACAAGAGAAAGTTATATACATTGGTGAGCCTGATTATCGGCCTGATTCCAACTTTAAGATACGACAGGGATCGGATATTTAGCAAATTTTTGTCGAATCAGGCCGTATGCCTTGGACTCGCATGTGCCAGTATGCGATTGGAATAATATTCGTGCTGCAGCTTTATTCGATTAAACTTGCCCTAGTTACAATTGTGGTATTTTTTATTGAGATTTATTAACCGACTGCTGGGGGTAATGCTTATGTATATCATGACCTGCGGGCGCAGCAAGGTTCCATTTTTATCGCCTGTCACTATGCTTGTCACTTTCGCACTTACATACTTGTTAGAACGTGACAGGCATGGTGACAAGCGATAGAAATGCGACAGTGCTACCGCCGCTGATGACATAATATTTTACTTCAAATTAAGAAGTAATTATGTTTTTTAGACATTCATTGACTCTCATTTCAATATTATTGATGAAAATATAAATATATACTCGTACATGGTGTAAAATGTTATGGAAAAATCTTACACGAGTAAAATTTATGATTTACCTTACCAATATATATATGTATATTTTATCTGTTCCCCTAATTAAGTTGAATTACATCGTCAATTTATTTTCTGAAGTGCGGGATATAAGATTCACCAATTTCACCATATAAATCCTTACATATATGTGAATATGTCCTAGCATATACCAACAATTATTGAACTCATTAAATCAACTAAGTTAATTTAATAAATTAAATTCTTAGCCTAACGTACGTCCGCAACAGGTGTCGCAAAGAGATAATAAGAAACATTCATCCTAAACTTAATTTAATTCGTTCCCATAAATTTTAAATCACTTTCCCTTCAATTAGGACTTCATCAACCTATTTACATTATAATTGTGAATCTTACTTCGGACTCAATTTTAAATGGCAGGTAATAAAATGATCCCGAGTTTGTTCAAAACAAACTGTTTGCATTAATGTCGCTGTGTTTGAGCCAATTGGCAGTTCGTTGCCCCGAGCAATCATTACTGCTCAATGATAATAGAAAAAGTACTTTTTCTTATCATATTGTCATTAAAAATAATAATGTAGTTTTTTGGCCTACATTCCCCGACTTTCTCTGATTTGGTTCGATGTGTATTAAAACACAAATGCCTTCACATGGCTTCAACTGATAGAAATCATCAATAAAGATCGTAGAGAATATTTTTGACTTTATTACACAGAAGTAATAAAATTAAAGCATGCATGGTGTCGCGGCGATTTTCTCTAGATTTTCTATAAGCTACTTAAATACCACAACTGTCCTCGATAGCTTTATTGCCTCACACGCATAAAACCTAGTCGCTAAGCTAAGGAAGCTGTATTTTTTATTAGTTTTTGCTTTTATCCTTACCTTAATGTAGGTTTTTTTTTATATCTACAAATAGGACCTTCAATCAATTATATGGAGCGTGAAATCTTATTCCTCGTAGTGAATAGAGTTCATCTAATCTAACTTTGCACTAACTTGAATATAACAAAGTGAGGGCGTGTCATTACAAACGGCATATTTTCATAGAAATTTGATATTGATGATGACCGTTCCGCACTTTGTTATTGAAATTGCTATGGAGAGTTACCTTGTTCCGATTCTAGTAAGCGTCATATCTCGTAACCATATTAATACGATAATCCGATTCGAAACTTGTGTAGGCAGATTTTCAATAAGCTTTAATGATCATCGCCGTTATAAGCAATCCTCGGTTATCCGTACAATAAACTTATAATGCTCAAGTATAATAACAGCCCGGTTGAACGACCTTTCAGCAATAAAATGAAACAGCTACAGGTGGAAATTGCCAGGATGTTTTATTGCCATATCATGACTTATGAGGGTATTTGCTTTTCACTGGTGGGTTGCCTAACAAGAGTAAATTTTATATAACGATTACCCTATATAAGTTATAAATGACATAACTGGTAGCTGTTATATACATTAGATATTTCCTTTATAAAATGTAATCAGGTTTTTTGTCAGACATTTGTAAATGATTGAAAAAAAAAACCTTTATTATTTGTCGTGTGTGAAATGTGTTAAATCTATAAAATAAAATTTATGCGGGGTGCTTACATTTAGAAATCATAATATATATGTATATTGTTCATACTAATATAGGTTTTAACATAGCAAATACGACTTGGTGACAAATCGACGAAGCCCCGCTTTGCTTGGTAGTAGTATAACTACTACCTTAGCATTAGGTTGAAAGATATTATATCAAATACCTGTTATACTGTATGAAAGATATACATCTGATAAAAATATGTCATTCGTATGTAGATGTCTTACAAATTGTTTTCCGTTGATTGTTATATCGACCAATAATATAACCATAGTTGTTATATAGGCTATAGTACAGTGAAACGCACGCATATCTATGGAGATAGCTTTTATAGGCAAGTCATAAATATAGGTTCGAGAATTTACAGCACACATGACTCAGAAAAAAGCGATTAAAACTCCTGCCTAGAGACACGTTGTATATGAAAGGCTTCCGCGTATCTAAGTTAGGTACCAATGCGGTTGACTGGTCGATATAATGAGCACTTGTTTAGGAATGTCACACGTGTCATGCACTAATGCAAATTGTATGATGCTTCTCGTCATATTGAGCAACAACATAACATGCATTGACTCGGGTAGAGACTAGATTCCAGGTAAATAATGTACATATTTGGGTGGTCTTATTTTTCTGTCAATTAAAAATCGCCTAACGTTCTAAATATTAAAGGTACCTGGCTGAGTATACTAATACTATTACACGTTCACGGTTTTATAGTGCTAGGCCGATAGATAGTCAATCCTGACAGGTGTCAACGCAGTACAAATTATAACCTCAAACACTGTTTCACTTTTTAACTTCTTATCGGCCGAGCACTATAATAAAAACCACTATAACATTATTTTTAAAAGATTTGGTTTTAAAATTAATCATCAAGACCAAGTGTAAAAAAGTGTTTCTTCATTGTTAATTGCAGTGTCCCAACTGCAACTTGATGCTAAAAAAGCAACGGTTTTTGTTTAACGAAGTCAGTATTTCTATAATGTTTTCTAACTAACCAATTAACATTTCAACTATTTAACTGGTACATTTCCAGCAGATACATTCTGTTAAAACCTTGATGATTCATGACAAAAATTTGAAAGGCAAATGTTTTTGCATAAAGAAAAAACCGAACGTCTTAGTCACGATTTAGAAAATGACAGTGTCACCTCGTTTTTTAACCACTAAGTATTGTGAACTCCGGCCAGGCGAAATTATACCTTGTGGTGATGTTATTTAGGCTTATGTGCCAGTTTTTCTCACTACAGATATACCTACATTCTCGCATTGTTACTGGGAAACTCGATTAATCAACAAAGATGGACAAGTTAAACTGGAAGTTATGTAAGTTCTAAGCTAAAGTTATATTTCCAGCGTAGGTAGAATATTAGTCACCGAACAGAGCTCAGAGGCTTAGGTCATATAAAAGGTGGATGAAGTTTCTTAAAAATTATTCGGACATTCCTGTCTCGCACAGCTATAATGTGGAATGAAATGTTGCCCGCGGCACTTCCGGGCCGATACGACCTTCAAACCTTCAAGAAAAGAACATACGTATCTTAAAGGCCGGCAACGCGCATCAATACCAGAGGTCCACGGGTCCACTGTGTATAAATAGAAAAACTTCCGCTCCATAACTACTACTAAATATTTAAGACAAGTTTAGCATATCATTAAAATTTTAACTTTATTAACACTGAGCGCGAAGGTTTAAGATTCTCTCCAAAATAAAGCAGGCCAGCATATTTCAAGAGTATGAGTATGTTGCTCGTACAATTAGCATTGAATTGTATTGTACTGAATTGTATGGAGCTCCTAGTATGAAATTTTCACTACCGTTGAGTGGTAGTGGTTGATGGTTTTGGTTTGGGGTCAGTACTAAGATCAACGTTAAAAAACTGACCATTTATTATTTAATCTTTATTGCACAATACATGTTAGTAAAAATGGCAGACTTAATGCCTTAGGGCATTCTCTACCAGTCAGATATTGGGCAAAATCAGAAAGATTCCGTAAGTGCAGGGTCTTATAAAGTAAATGAAATTGTTACCAAGACATGAGATAAATGTTAAATTATACTTATTGATAAACTTACACATATACCTATACTTACACAAATATTTAGATTTTAGACTTACTTAAATACATATATTTTTATGTGCCTGTGAATATCTAAGTATATATGTAGGTATACACAAATTAAACTATGATTGTTAGTCGTTACCTTCGCAGGAAGAACACTACGGACTAAAAATATTAAATAACGGCAAAACAGTACCGCCACTACATCAGTACATGTAGTCAACATAAGCTTACCAGCTTACGACATTACGACATATCTGACCGCACACATAATGTTTACTGAGTCAATAATGAATCAACAGACACCTTAAACAACTTTGAAGTAATTGGACACTTTATCGTGCAAATTTGAAGCTTCGTTCACCAGAAGAAGGTACAATGAGGTTGCAGACGCCGAGAAGCCTTTGTTTCGTGAATACGAGAGTATTTACTAACGTAACTATGTGAGTCAGTGATGACCATTTACTGTGAGAGAATGTGA
The DNA here is from genome assembly GCF_947568885.1 of Cydia strobilella. NCBI lineage: Eukaryota > Metazoa > Arthropoda > Insecta > Lepidoptera > Tortricidae > Cydia > Cydia strobilella. The sequence continues at coordinate 12,399,925 of NC_086055.1, forward strand.
CTGACTCAACATCAAAGAATAGTTTAGATAATACGATTCGTTCCGACATAAAATATACGTAGAACATTAATTGATGAAGGAATGTTTACAAATTTATACAATCAGACTAATCATGATCGCGTTTGACATTCATGATAGAACGTACGGTTATTTCTGTCATCGAGTGTTTTAACATAACCATGTCAATTAAGTGATAACATGTTATAAGTCTAAGACATAGATAGGCATGAGCTCCCTTCCGAGGTTTTCCCGAGGGTCTACAGTATGGGGTTCTTAAAAAAAGGAGTGTACAGGTTTTTAAAAGGTCGGCAACGCGCATGTAACTCCTCTGGTGTTGCAGGCGTCCATAGGCTACGGTGACTGCTTACCATCATACGGGCCGTATGCTTATTTGTCACCGATGTGGTATAAAAAAAAACCGGCCAAGTGCGAGTCGGACTCGCGCACGAAGGGTTCCATACCATTACGGAAAAAAACAGCAAAAAAATCACGTTTGTTGTATGGGAGCCCCATTTAAATATTTATATTATTCTGTTTTTAGTATTTGTTGTTATAGCGGCAACAGAAATACATCATCTGTGAAAATTTTAACTGTCTAGCTATCACGGTTCATGGGATACAGCCTGGTGACAGACAGACAGACAGACAGACGGACAGACGGACAGCGGAGTCTTAGTAATAGGGTCCCGTTTTTACCCTTTGGGTACGGAACCCTAAAAACTACCGAATCCGACACAAGACCAGAAGATTCAACGGAGCCACGCCATTTTGTCGCCTAAATAGTGTTTAGTTTCAAGTTTATAAACTGTACCTATATAGGTATGTATGTTAGTATATAAGGAATATATACCTAATATGAGCAGTGTTGCCTGATTTAAATTTTAAATAAATAAACTTACATTTGTTGATTACAGTTAATATTGGGCCTATTTTATTTTTAAGCATAAGCTCATTCCACAGTAACTATTAACTCATTTTGATAAGTTTATAACGAATACTAAGATAAGTACCTACCTGCTTATGTAATGCCCGATAATATACAGATAACTTATCTAATTCAAGTGGATACCTCAAAACGTACTTAACTAATAATGATAGCTCTTTAACGGGATCAATACTAATATCAAAGGTTCATTGATTAACAGCTATGTAGATGGCGGTGTATGACTCCGTACACTAATGCGACAATTCTCTTTGTCAAAATTTGTCGACTCCAGTATCGACATGAAATGGCGCAGTACAGCCATTAATTACAGTCATGTGGATTTTTTCTTAGACTATATTTTCTGTTTTTATCTTCTTCTTCTTCTTCCTAGGTCTTATCATTGCTGAGGATCGCGACCATGTATGCTCCGTCTCCATAGTGTGCGCGTCATAAGCCACATGAGTCACGCACTGCATGTTGCCGCCAACCACCCTCTTCACACCATCAGACCATCTCGTGGGTGCTTTTCCTCGCCCGCGCTTGGCATCCATTTGACCCAAGATAATCTGTCTTTCTAGGTCATGCTTCTTAGACCGCATGATATGTCCAAAAAAGCTGAGTGCGCGTTCTTGACATATTGTAGAGAGCCGCGTGGTGATTTTCAGCTCCTCTAGGATGGACTTATTGGTTCTCATAGCCGTCCAGGGTCCAGGGGGTATTAGGGCGTTGGGTATGGGTTCTGTTTTTATACATATATTTATTATACTATGAATTTTTGTTAACAGTATTAAACGTTGAAGTATTTATTTAATTGGGGTTCGATTAGTTAAAGTCATCCCCAAAGTAATGGTATTCCTTAATAATATTACTCTTTTAATGTCCTTGAACATTGTTAGTATATTTAATTTACAAACAAACCCAATTGATAAAACTAACGCTATCTGTGTCAAAATAAAAATACTTGTTCTTTCTTAGATCACTGACACTTGACAGAGTAGACGCTAAATGTTTTTTTTTTTTCATTATAGCCTATAATGGATATTTTTAGTGTAAGATATCTTTCAATAACCATTAAGAAGAGCCCGACGGCAGAGGCATAAGATAAGTGTTAGAAGAGAAAGCGTAACTGTTTGACATTTAGATTTTACGTTCGTGCCTGATACAAAGCTTTTAGTTTAATGTTTTTGAAGGAAAACTTCTTTAGGCCCGACTAGAGGGTTACTCAGATTTTTTTTTTCTGACGGAAGTAACGCTCAGTAGTGAAGCACGCACAATAGGACACACGTCAAAGTGCCAACATAGCCATAAACGTTATCGTCAAAGAAGTTTTACTTCAATCGCGCGTAAAGATTACACGCACACACTTTTTCAAACCTATAACTTGTAGCCCCATATCCATGCGCCCCTATAAAAATTCCCATACGACTGCGAAACTTGTTCTCAAGATTAATTACAATCTTTATTTAACCTGCCCTGTTACCTGTTAGTATGTAACTTTTAATTTAGGACCAACTACGAAATCGCGAAAAAAAAAATGTACCCTCCATAGAAAATGGGCCAGCCAAAATGTATGAAACAGTCAATTTTTTTTCGCGATTTCGGGGTTGGTCCCATAGTAAACGTTGCTCAGTATAATCCCAAAACCTCTCTGGCAACGGGAATGCACTTATTTTTTAGCCACCGTGTATGTTCAATTGTTCACAATGTTCACATAGTAAAGTATTGCAGGTTAATAAAAAAACATCCTGTATACCTGTGTTTTTTAGGATTCCGTACCCAGAGTAAAAACGGGACCCTATTACTAAGACTACTGTCTGTCTGACTGTCACCAGGCTGTAACTCATGAACCGTGATAGCTAGACAGTTGAAATTTTTACAGATGATGTATTTCTGTTGCCGCTACGAGTATAACAACAAATACTAAAAAGTACGGAACCCATGGTGGGCGACTCCGACTCGGACTTGTCCGGTTTTCTCTCTTTTATATTGTTTTGATCGAAACGATTAATGAGATACTCTTGCGATGGCTTCAATCAGACAACTAAATGACAAATAAATAATTTAGCTACCATAACATTTTATTGAGTCAAACTTTTGTTTATAAAACTGCTTCAATAATGTTTATGTTATGCTATCAATGTCTAGAGGGAGTTGAAAACAGAAACATTAAAATAGATCGGCGATAATGATCCTTTTGTGTACTTACCAGAAGTTGACAACCAATGGTACTTACCTACAGGCTGCTACAGTTTTAAATGTGTACCTTTTCCATACTAAATAATAGGTATGTTAAATGCCTTTGTAAATATGTATGTACCTATGTATACAATCTACATTATAATTAATATTATAAATGTTTTAATAACTTTTCTGCTTGGCTGTCTATATGACAACCCTCTTGAGGAGTAATCTATACATATAATAAAGCGGAAGAGGGTCGAAAGTCTGTACATGGAAGATATTCGAAAAAAAATTGGCTGGGGATACTTAGAATCGATAACAGAACACATTACAATAGTTTTTAGAATTTTTGTCTGTTTATCTGTTTGTCTGTTTATCTGTTTATCTGTTTATCTGTTTGTCTGTTTGTCTGTTTATTTGACCGCGCTACAAATGAAAACGGCTGAACGGATTTTGATGCAAACTTTACTAATCTGTCCAAAAAATCCATGGCCAGGTTATAGGCTATAAAAATTTGAGAAATTTTACCCCTAAGGGGGTTAAAAAAGGGATGAAAGTTTGTATGGAGTTCAAGATTTATTTTAAGCTAGCAATTTGAAACTTCGTAAGAAGATATATTATTGAAATACAAGAAAACTAATTTCAGCGTTTTTGAAAATTCATCCCCTAAGGAGGTGAAATAGAGGTTGAAACTTTGTATGGAGTTCATTTTTTTTGAGTGCGTTACTTGAAACTTTGTATAATGGGCATATTATTATAATACAGGAAAAGTAATTTTAGCGTTTTCAAGAATTCGTCCCCTAACAGGGTTAAAAGGGGGTTGAAAGTTTGAATCCATTACAAATGCTTTGAAACTTCTTAGAAATGTATGATAGACGATTACAAAAAAACTAATTTTGACGTTTTTGGAAATTTAACCCCTCAGGGGGTTGAAAAGGGGACTGACGGAGTGTGGCGCCGGAGAAGCCGTGTTCATCCTGCGTATCCTCCTCATTCCGAGCAACTTTCCGTTCCGCTTTAAGCGCCTACAGGTCCCCGTGAGCGTCTGCTTCGCTATGACTATCAACAAGTCGTAGGGGCAGACGCTACGCAGTTGCATTTCCCACTCCGAAAACAAAAAAAAAGGGGCAGACCCTGCCCGCCGCCGGCGTCATGCTTAGACTGATTTCACTGGAGGACCGATTTGGATGACATGATTTTGATGGGAACACCCAAATATTCCGAAATACGTTTTTCCGATTTTTATAACCACGACTTTCATAATCCCGATTATTTATAAGTCCGAAATATCAAAATTACGATTTTTAAAAACACGATGGAATAAAATCACGAATGTGCTATTTCCGAAAATTTTAAATCCGATTGTCACTTGACAGAAAGCTTAAAGTTCCGATTTTACACTTTTCCGAAAATATTTTTTTTCCGAATTCCTAAATTCCGAAAAATCATTGTCCGATCGGAAATAAAATAATTCGGTATTCAGAAATTCGGTTTTTTACAAGATTGGAAAAATGAAGTCCGTGATATTCAAATGAAGACTCACGTTTTAGTAATTATTACGGGTACCTGTCGTGCCGCGTCATGTTAAATTCGGCATAAAATATTTTTGGCATAAAAATTCGGCATAAATAAATTAGACAGAACTGCGAACCCGAACTGTTGCTAGAAGTGGGTTAGGTTAGGTTAGAACTGCGACCCCCAAGAAAACGAACTGTTGCCAGAAGTGGGTTAGGTTAGGTTAGAATTGCGACCCCCAAGAAAACGAACTGTTGCCAGAAAAGTGGGTTAGGTTAGGTTAGAACTGCGACCCCCAAGAAAACGAACTGTTGCCAAAAAAGTGGAAATTTAAAAATTGGGATATTTAAAATAGGAATCACGTTAATTCGGAATAAGGGCAATTCCGAATTTGTGATTTTGAAAATCGTAAATGTTAAATTCGGTGTTTGCCACCATCGGAATTGTTATAGTCGGAATTATGTAGTTCGGAATTTACTAAATTCGGCTTTTTGGGTTTTCGGAAATATAAATCTTCGTGATTTTCATCATTCGTAATTATGACAATCGGAATTTTGATGGGTCGAGCATTTAAAAATCGGAATGATAAAATTCGACATTCTAAAATTCGGAATAATTTTTTTTTCGGAAATATGTAGTGTACCCGATTTGGATAGGTACAGTCAAGGACGTAAAAATACAAAAATGGTACTGTATCGTTCGATATACACCTACTACTCTATGCCGTTTAAATCACGTCAAAAATTTGAATAAGGGTAAAAAAAAAACATTTTGGAGTGTAATTTTATTTAGTGGTAGCAAAGAGGATGTAATATTATAGAGCGGTACTGTCATAGTAAATTTTGTAACCACACTAAATTCACTGCCATCTATCGACACACTTTAAAACTAAAAATGAAGATTTATAAAAATACGATAAAATGTATTTAAATATGGATAAATGTTTTTTATTTTATTTGCATTAATTATTTTTATTATTTTGACCCATGTTCTTTCACTGATATGCGTTAAAATTGTTAAATAATAACAAACGAAACCGTTAACGCCCTCTATACGAGAGTAGGCAAAAGGTAGTGGCGACATCTGATCGAGAATCAAATTTTCGTGATTTTCGAGGCACGTTTTTTCCTTAGACTGTATCCATCTATTACGGAGTTATATCTATCTTTGGTGGTAGGTACCTAATTGTAAAATATTTTATCTGGACTACAGTCCTCTAGCGTATCCATTTGTCAACTTTACTTTAAGTTCCGTCTCCAGGGGACAGGGAGATAAATTAGGGGTGAATTAGCCGCTTACTGATACAGACCGAATTCCACGCAGGCGAAGCCGCGGGCACAGCTAGTGAGAAATAATTTAGGTAGAGCGAGCGCCTGAAGCCTGCGTGGGCACTGACTATTTGAATTATAATTATTACCGTTACACAATCGTCAAAAAAAATCCCACTGCAAAATAAAATTACAATTGCTGGAACGAATAAAATTGTTATCATAGCCATTATAATTTGCCAATTTGGATACCAATCATTGTTAGCCATAATGTCAAAGTTTAATTCCTCTGATTTTGTTGTACCTTGAAAAGAAAAAAAATGGAAATACAGTTGAACTTTGACCTTTGAATAGGGCGTTAACGAGGAGCAAGCCAAATGTTCACGACCTCTGACTTTCTACATTTACTCCTGGATACGGAGGTGGAGATGTATCTCACCGATTTGGGAAAATTTGTTACCCTGACACCTAATCCGAAGCGATTAACCCACATTCTTGTGTAGGCTACATCCTTAGACGGTGGTATATCGGTATTCAGCCTCGAAAATAGGTGGGTATCTAAAATTAACTGTAGGTATGTAGATCGGGTAACTAAACATCTAATTTAGGTATTTGAATTTTTGTACCTTTTTTCCTCTTAAAAGTCCTGTGCTCGTAAAAATAATAATTTAAAGTTAGTTGTTAGTAAGTACAGTACTTTAATTCGGACGGACAAAAAACTACAATTTAATAGTAGGTACAATCTCGGACTCTGGTTTCGAAGGGAAAGCTTAGATCAAACACCTTTTGTTATTATGTTTAACTAGCTTTTGCCCGCGACCTCGTCTGCGTGGACTTAGTAACCGCAGCTAGAGTAAGAATAGCGCCTGGATAAAGTCTAATAGGCAATCATTCAATATGGGCATATGCTTAATTGTTTACACAAATTATCAGGCATTTCATTAATTATCTCAATTCCACCCCGCTTTTGACCCTCTTAATGGATGACTTTCGGGATAAAAACTATCCTATGTCCTTCCCCGGGACTCAAACTATCTCTAATATCTCTATCAACTAAATCGGTTTAGCGGTTTAAGCGTGAAGAGGTAACACACAGACAGACAGACACTTTCGCATTTATAATATTAGTATGGATTGCCTCCACACAAGTCATCTCTATACAGAAATATATTAAAACCTTATAAAATCCACGATAGACAACCGTTAGCTAGTTGTAGAAATAAAAAGCGACATCTATCGGGAAATTTAGTAAACTGTTTTAACTGGGCGTTTTATCTAACATCAAACATCACTTCATTCAATTATAACTTTAAATGTTATGTATTATTTTTTAGTAAGATATATAAGTATGTTTGCTATCTAAATCCTACTTATAATGAACAATTGAAAACTGTCAACTCTTTAACTTTATAAGGTAAATACAGGTAAGTGTGGCTTCGGGAAAATTGTGGCTATAGGAAATATTACGCGAAACGCTGCGTAGGGGATGCTACTACCACAATCTGAGGGTCTATCACGAAACAATAAAATCGAAATTTCGTTATCTTACATCACTGTCACTTGCATATTCGAGCGATAAAGAGACAGATCGGATTCGCGTTTTCCGGTAGGTCCTCTGTAAACAAACCGCCTTGATGCATCAATGTCGTATTTTATTATCTCTGAAAACTTGTCAAAAACCTAATATTGTCTTCGGTTACCGCGATAGTTACTCATGAAATAAAACTATGAAAACGGATTATATCGCGTATATTGAATTTATAATACATCCCCCGCCCCCCGGCCACCCGTTGACCACGAACGCTGTAAAGAGTTCGAAACGTCGGGATGTATTATAAATTCAATATACGCGATATAATCCGTTTTCGTAGTTTTATTTCATTGTCAAAAACCTGTTGAAGGTACAGTATGTATAAGTTACTCTATGGTAAACTTTTTTTTTTTTTATGATGAATAGGCAGGCGTTTGACCACGATCCCACCTGATGGTAAGTGATGATGTGGTCTACGGTGGAGCACGCTTACCTATGAGATACCTATTAAACTAAAGGAGATAGTGCTGCACTCTGGTGGCAGAACATTGCAGTAATACCTCCTATTAGCAGTGCCAGATTAAGCTAGCGCGGGGTCTGTAGCTTAGTCTATCATGGGGCTCATGGATTATTTTAATATTGTCGGACGAAGTGAAACTTAGGTTTTTTACGGCCATAATGCTACGGTGCGCGGGGCCCCCAAACGCGCGATATTAGCGTATAAGGTATATGTCTGTTGACACTGTCAGTGACTCGTGGTACGGGTATAGGCTCCAATGTGAAGGCCAGCCACACTTACCCGTATACTACACTTATCCATATTGACCTTACGTAAACATGAAAGTCCCAACTGATATAACTGTAACATAAGATTTAGAAACTTACCGCACATTTTCACTTTGCATTTTATATATGTAGTAGCACATCCCCCCTATTTGATAAGCGCTCTCAATGTTCCCATTTCCTCAATGACCGTCCCTATTTGCTGCCAACAACGCACGCTTTTTAAGACTCCATCAATCTTCAGCCAAATCATTATCCTAACGTAACACCGGAACGAGGCATTACAAACAAACCACCCACATAATCGTAAGACAATAAATAGCACTTAAGCTAACGAATTAAAGGCCTAAATCGCACGCTTACCTGAGGAGCAACCGCGAACACCGAAGTTCGCAAATTGCGGGCATCTGTCTCTGTCAATCTAATTACGCCTTTATTGGAGTAAAAGAGAAAGATGCCCGCAATTTGCGAACTTCGGTGTTCGCGGTAGACCCCTCTGGTTTACAAACTTAAGTTTGCAGTCTTAAAACCCGCGCAGAAACGTTTAACTTCAGAAATATGAATGGGAATGTTGAGGTAGTACGTTAGGTAACGGTAAATGTAAGTTGGTTTGGGACAGCGAGAAATGCTAGCATCTCAGTGAGGGGATTAGCCATGTGGAAACAGATTAATAGAGCACTACCGGATCTGTGGAATTGATTAACATTGTAATATGAGTGACGTCAACGTGAAAAGTCGGTCATTGCTAAACGCTGGTTAAATTGATTGTGGACCAGTTCAACCAGTTGTGACAGTAAACCTATGTAAGGTCGCATATTGCGCTACTATGTAAAAATAATGGTGTAGGAGAGTTAAAACTTATTTTCTTACGAACGAAGAAGTAGGTACTTAATTAACAATTCGTATAATTTAGACAAGCAAAGTAAGTCGACGGCCTATGTAATTCAAAATGGGATCTAAAAGTTATCAATCTATCAATCATCAATTATAATTAAAAAAATATTAATACAATAATGTTTAATTATTTACATATCCAAAAAAAATGCAAAAATAATAAACAAGTTGCTCCTTTTAAAAAATACTGTTCCTGAATATTGGTAATTTTCACACGCTAAATGCTGACAACATTATGGATAGCCTTCGCTGCTACGTTAAAATTGGAGTAACAGGCGTTTTTAAATCACCAGCGGGGGCAGCATGGTTCCATTTTTATCGCCTGTCACTATGCCTGTCACTTTCGCACTTACATACTTGTTAGAACGTGACAGGCATGGTGACAGGTGATAAAAATGCTACCGTGCTACGGCCGCTGGATTGACTGTGTAACGTGGGAGTTACACCTTTATAGGTCTGACTCATAGCTGTTTACATAAACCGATGACACAATTCGTTTCGTCAGCGTCCAAACTTACAAGAAGTCCATTTTATACACGGAAAATCGATCAGTCCCAAACTACTGGTATGTACTTAATAGAATATGTTATCAATCTTCGGCGATACGGGCGGGAAACTTCGCGTCTAAAAATACTTTATGTACTTAAGAAGTATTTCTCTGTGATTAATTTCTGATTGAGCGTTAAATGCTTACTAAGGGTGAATGACTCCCACATCTCCTGTTATGTAAGCGATAAATTGCTTAGCTATAAATACATTCCTAATATTATTTTACTTAAAGGACACGAAACTAGTAAAGGACACGAAAACCAATCTTCGATTGATGATTGGGTAATTTAACCTTAGCTGTGCGTGCGGTAAATGGTGTTTTGATGTGAAATACCTGTCCATTGCAATCTAAGTAATCCCAGGCTCTTTTTGCATGTTATCCTACGTTAGGTACAAGTGTTTTTCGCGCGGCCGGTGTGTGTAGGTACGTTAGTCAGCGTCAGCCCCATTCATCATCAATACTCTTCTCGGCGGAAGAATAATCGAAATTCTTCTTTACACACTGCCAGTTTGTTCCTCGTAAGTTTGCTAAGTCAGATTACTCTATTATATGTACATCTTCTTTGTAATGATGTATACATACAAGGAAGATGATATTTCGTGCTAGCCCTGCGCAACTTGCTATGTCACTACTGCGCGCGTCAATTGAAGACCAATCGTCGACCTTGCAGTTCCGCATTACATGCAAGGTAATCATACTTACTACCTATTTTTTTTATGACATAAATATTCTAACGCAAACTAAAGAACAAATAATAATCGATGGCCCCGATGGGTATTAAAACTACTGGATAAAACTGTATATAAAGTTGCCCAATAAATGACACCCTGCGGTAAAACAAAAATTCAATAAATACTTTAAATGAAAACTGATGATGATGATGATGCTCTCCTGACCGATTTCGGCCACAGCGACTGTGTGCTCTGGAGTAGGCAATTTTTAATTCGCGTTATTAGCGTGTAGCTGATCCGCTCTCTGGTGCGCCCTTAGGTGGCTCACGTACCCTATCTTCTTGCTAAATACTCGAGCACATTTTGGGCACGTCAGCGCACCACCTACATAGTTGTAGCAAATCGAGTTTGGCGGCCGAGCCTTAAGCTCATAAATGAAAACTATAGCGAACATAATCGATCTAACCGTTTTTGAGTTAGTACAAAAAGTCTTCTCTTCTTAGTAAAAATACGTACAAAGCTCTACGAATGTACTCCCTTTTGCTTGTAATGTATGATACTTACTAATAGCCCCCATTAAGCCTATTCTGACAGAATGGTAACTACGGAACCCTAACACTGAGCATGGCCCGACATGCTCTTGGCCAATTTTTTTAATAATGACTATATATTTGTACAGTGACGAGCACGTCTGCAAACAAGTTTAATAATAATATAATATTATTCATTTTACTACAAACTGCATTAGCAGTTAGTAAAACCGGCACAGATTCAAATCCATCAACATTTCTTCGGTTCCAATACTTTCAATGACGGTGCAGCCCTACCCAACCCTGCCCTAGCGTCGTGTTCCTGTTGTTGGTCATTTCTGTTTCTCTCTTCTCTTCTTCTTCTTCTTTCTCTTTGCCTTATTCCCATTATTTGGGGTCGGCTCTCCTCGTCCTCATGCGCCAGGACCGTCTGTCCTGAGTTGTCCTTGGGGTAAGTTGGGCTCGTTCCAAGTCGCGGGTCACAGTAGACCACCACGTGGCTTTAGGTCTTCCTTGTCTGCTCGCTTCCCTGTTCGGCAATGCCAAGGCTTGCCGAACTACGGTCATTTCTGTTTCTGCTTCTTAAAATTTAACATTTTTGATAATTACACTTGTAATTCTTAATACCTAATAAAATTTAGTAGTAAAACCTAACTAAGTAGGTAGGTATATGAGCATTACAAGCAGATATATTCATGTAACTTACATTCCTGCACACGCGAAGCTATTAAAATGCAACCAGCCTATTTAAAGCCTCAGCTCATTTGAATATCCGTTTAGCATTCCCGCTACTCAGGCACCAGGGAAAAAGCCTCAATTAATTTAAAGGTCAAATCATATACGAATGCCCTATTTGTTGCAGTTGACCTAGTATGGAAAACGCACGGTGACAATGTCTTTTGTTTGTATGAAAATTATTTGCCATTTATAAATGGAAAAGCCTTCTCTAGTGCGTTATATCTATAAATGTAGTAACTGTCGATTGATACAGATGTTCTATAATAAAATATTAATGTTATTATACTAGATCCTTAAAATGTTATTGAGTTTGATGTTACTTAATATTTTATAATAATATTTCAGCCTATATACGTCCCACTGCTGGGCACAGGCCTCTCATGCACGAGAGGGCAATTGGGCTATAGGTAGTCCCCACGCTAGCCCAATGCGGGTTGGGGACTTCACATACATTTTTGAATGTTTACCTTCACCGAAAAGCTTAATATAGGTATTCCGCTGGGATAAATAGGTATTCCGTATTAGGCAGGTGTAAAGAATGAAATCACTTAGGTACCAAATTATCATCATCATCATCATCTAGCCGATTTCGGCCACAGCGACTGCGTTCTACCGCTGGGAGCGTCGCTGGTGCGCTCTCAGGTGACTGACATAGCCAATTTTTGCAGCGAATGTGGTCAGCACCCCTCCGACATAATTGTAAAGGTACCAAATAATAACATATGTGATATATGTGTAATATACCTATAATAGTCTTGTCTTGTCCTATACCGTAAAACCTAGTAAAGCTAATATTTAATATGCTTAGTAGGTAAACTAGGAATAAGGATATGGTGTAGAATGATGGTAGAATGTCCAAAGATATTGATTTATTGTTGACATTTGCAGACAAAAACTTTTTTGTGACTAATCGGCCATATTTGCAACCGACCATAACTGCCCATTTATTTAAAACACTTAAATCCGCATTTATTTTATTTTACTTAAACGGCGCTCGGTCAAATCTCTATCCTAGGTGTATTTAAAGCTACGGGCTTAATCCGCACCCAAAGGGCAATAACGTGGTAATGACAATAAAACCTAATTGGGGTATTAACCGAGTATGCGGGTGGGCACACTGGGCACTTAGTGTGACCACTCGTTACCTTGCGCGGTGTCGAGGGAATAGGGGTTCATATGGTTCATATCAATGCCCAGCGCTTAATAAAAATACTAAAGAGCAGTGAAGACGCCACTCCGCTTGGAATTTCGTACATATTATTTATTACATACATAGTACCCTATGTATGTAATAATAGTTATTTACGATACAAGTGCGGAAAAGAGGAAATTCGAAACGAGTGGCGATAAATTAAAACACGACCGCAGGGACTGTTTTAAATCGACACGAGTTGCGAATTACCTTTTCGCACGTGTGTCGTACAACGTTTTACAGTACATATGGCCCTTTAGTTTAAACTTTCGACATATGCACGAAAAGTGCTCATTCCCGCACTAGTGCGAAAAAGTAGCACCATATGTACTGTAAACATACATAGGGTACTAAGGTAGGAAACAGTGGCTCAGCTCGAACAGTGGCTCAGTCGACCCAATATCGCCTCTATCATGCTGAAATTAGGTTGAGTGAGCCACTGTACCCGGCTATTTTTTCCCGAGCCACAGTTTTCTACCCTACCCTACATATAATTATTTTAAGCCACCGTGAGTAATCCACGTTATATTGGTCGAATAATCACTGTAGTTCGCTAATGGTAACGGAATTACGTGAGAGATTAAGTTTAGGTATAATATAATCATTTTAATATGTATTGGAACATATTAAAATGATTGCACGGTAGTTTTAAATTATATATATTTTTTTACAAATCATTTTAAGATTACATTTACTTCGCTAGAGCGATATAAAATTCAATTCAAAGAACCACAAATCGGTACTTATTTACTAACCGAGTGGATTCGATTCTAAGGAGCTTAATGCTTTGATTTCAAATCGCTCGCTCCAAGTAACATCAATTCCATGGATTTATTTATTTTTAGGAAACGGTCTCTTGAAATGAATACCACAAGGAAAAGCTTTAGTGAAGTAATCATGGCAGCATGACTTTAAAAAACCGGCCAAGGGCGAGTCGGACTCGCGCACCGAGGGTTCCGTAAATGACATAATTTTAACAATGTACTTTTTATGTGAAACGTGAGTGAAAGGTAAATTGCGGTTTACGATTTATGACGTATTAAAAAAAACTACTTCCTAGATCTCGTTCAAACCAATTTTCGGTGGAAGTTTGCATGGTAATGTACATCATGTATTTTTTCAGTTTTATCATTCTCTTATTTTAGAAGTTACAGGGGGGGGAGACACACACATTTTACCACTTTAGAAAAGTCTCTCGCGCAAACTATTCAGTTTAGAAAAAAATTATATTAAAAACCTCAATATCATTTTTGAAGACCTATCCATATCCCCACACGACCCCACACGTATGGGTTTGATGAAAAAAATTTTTTTGAGGTTCAGTTCCAAGTATGGGGAACCCCCAAATTTTTTTGTTTTTTTTCTATTTTTGTGTGAAAATCTTAATGGGGTTAACAGAATACCAAGTTAAGTTAAGTTACTTACCAAGTTTCAACAGTATAGTTTCAGAGAAAAGTGGCTGTGACATACGGACGGACAGACAGACAGACAGACATGACGAATCTATAAGGGTTCCGTTTTTTGCCATTTGGCTACGGAACCCTAAAAATGTAATTCAAAGAAATGTCAACAGACACAATGAAGCTCATTTCATGCAACAGAGATTACAGAGACCATTTTAATAAAAATTAACCCACTTTGAATAATTCAAGGCATCTTTAGATAATAACATGAGACAGAGTACGCGATATGCTAATCATGAATAAGACGATGTTTATAAAAATATGGTCAGAGTAGGTGCTCAGAGATCAAGAACACATTACATTTTAATGTTATCGCTTCCGCCACATAGAAAAATAAATCAGTAAGATATTTAAATATCGCAAAGTATAATAGAAAACTTGAATAACGTAACTTGGCCACAGAATAATTATCATACAGAACGGCCACGCACAGCCCCGCCCCGACTCGAATTACCTCGCCCCGCGACAGAAATCTGGCGGACTTCTGGCATACTCTCAGTACTATTTTTAAGCAACTTACACTATGACGCATGACGTGTGTACGGACGTGCTATTCACACATAGAAACGCGAGCGATTTTTGATGAATAGCGTGTCCGCCCTGTGACTTGGCTAACTAACTAACTTACCTTTTGTGATGAAGAACTGTCAAATTGTTCAAGTCTACAGACACGGCAAAATATGCAAAATTATATAACAAAAAAATATGCAAATTATGCAAAACTTGATAGTTCGGTCGACATCGGTATTTGCTAATAAACTTACACAGACAATGAACTATGATAGACATGTCATCGTGTGTCACTTCCTCTAATCAAAATATAGTCCCTCTGAACAAAAGACCGGAAGAAATTGGTAAATGGTTACCATATTTAGAAAGGCGGATGTCCAGCGCCAAATATTAAACGCTACAATTTTCGTCGGTTCCTACAATTATTTTACAAACAACCTACTATTATTTTAAAACGCAACGAACTTGGACTAACGGAATACCTCCATGCGCTCTGCCTTCCCAGGCGCAACAGACGTTAAGTCATTGCAAAACTCATTCAATTATGTACCTTAATATCGCGCAACAAGTTCCAGATTCAAACTGGGTTTTCAATGGCTGTTACGGCGGTTATCAGTACTGGGGTGCGCTGGTATTAAGTCATGCGAAAAATTGCTCATTAATGTTAGGAGCAATTAATTTACAAGTTGACCGTTTGCTCTAGTTATTAAGCAGCCGTTGACTCATTTAATGGGTGCTTCCTTTAGATTCATTGTAAAACGAAATAGTAGCTTATGAAAAACAAATTAGAATTTTATTGTTTTTTTTTTCCGTTAGATTTCGATAAAATTTGGCTGGTTTGAATAGCTCCTGGGCGCGTTTTTTTTATTTTATTTTTTATTAAAATGAAATCACAACGTCCCGAAAAATATGTAAGTACATTATAGTACATATGTGATTTACTGTTGAGTTAATTTAATACTAGTGTGGCTAATCATCACCAGTTTACTGACATAAACGCTTTCGAGAGCGTAAAGAACTTGCTTTCTATGCATCTCGCTCGTACTCGCATATTAGTGCGAGCGAGAGGTGTAGAAAGTAAATTACGTAGACGTTAGCGTATATGTCAGTTTTGACACTGTCAAAATACTGTACGGGTATAGGTACATTAGGTACGTAACCCAGTGGGAGATTTTTCGGTATTACCTTACGGTGAAATTGCGCTTGTAATATACAGTACGGATATGATGGTCGTTTTTGTATTGTATTGTATTGTATTCTTTATTGCAGATAACAAGATCCATATTACATTAAAATCACGAGCACAATTAAAATAACAGCAGTTTTTGTCTAAAGCTGTCACCGTGATGAACCGGTGTCCGTCACTTTCTATCCCGCGGAGTTAAAAAGTGACAGTTATTTTATCATGTGGATGACGCGATCCATAATACGCCTGCTGAATAAGGAATTCTATCTATCCACCAAATTTTATCGAATTTTTTTACGCCTGGGATGACGCGGGGTGGGATTTTTAGGGTTCCGTACCCAAAGGGTAAAAGCTAGGGCAAAGGGTAAGGGTAAAAGGGTAAGGGCTATTACTAAGACTCCGCTGTATGTCTGTCTGTCCGTTTGTCACCAGGCTGTATCTCATAAACCGTGATAGCTAGACAGTTGAAATTTTCACAGATGTTGTATTTTTGTTGCCGCTATAACAACAAATACTAAAAACAGAATAAAATAAATATTTAGGTGGGGCTCCCATACAACAGACGTGATTTTTTGTCGTTTTTTGCGTAATGGTACGGAACCCTTCGTGCGCGAGTCCGACTCGCACTTGGCCGGTTTTTTACTAACTGCTGCTGACTGCTTTGTTTTTGTTTTGTGTGTGTGTGTTTTTTTATATATGTATTTTTTAATGTTAAGTAATTAAATGTAGTAATATAAATAACGATTAATGAGGTTTAATCATTTAATTTAATATAATGTTTTAATTATTCGTCATGCGCGAAGGAAAAACGCCGCAAGCGTGGAACAGAAGTGTGGTGGTGCTCTTCTTCAAAAAAGGTGATAACACCTTGCTGAAGAATTATAGACCCATCTCACTTCTGAGCCATGTCTACAAGCTGTTTTCGAGAGTCATCACGAACCGTCTCGCACGCAGGTTTGACGACTTCCAGCCTCCCGAACAAGCAGGTTTCCGTAAAGGCTATAGTACCGTAGACCACATACATGCGTTGCGGCAGGTTATACAGAAGACTGAGGAATATAACCTCCCCCTTTGCCTTGCATTTGTGGACTACGAGAAAGCCTTCGATTCGATCGAGACTTGGGCTGTGCTGCAGTCTCTCCAAAGGTGCCAAATCGACTACCGGTATATCGAAGTGCTGAAGTGTCTGTACGAAAACGCCACCATGTCCGTCCGACTACAGGGCCAGAGCTCGAAGCCTATTCCATTGCAGCGGGGAGTCAGACAAGGAGATGTAATCTCCCCAAAGCTGTTCACCGCTGCATTGGAGGATGCCTTTAAGGTTCTGGACTGGAAAGGACGAGGCATCAATGTAAATGGCGAGTACATCACTCACCTTCGGTTTGCCGATGATATCGTAGTCATGGCTGAGACCATGGAGGACCTCAGTGCGATGCTCGCTGATCTCAGCAGAGTATCTGAACGAGTTGGTCTGAAAATGAACATGGACAAGACGAAGATCATGTCTAACGTCCATGTTGTGCCAACTCCCGTATTAATCGGAGGCTCTGCGCTCGAAGTTGTTGACGATTATGTATACCTAGGACAAACAGTCCAGTTAGGTAGGTCCAACTTCGAGAAAGAGGTCACTCGCCGAATCCGACTCGGTTGGGCAGCGTTCGGGAAGCTCCACAGTATCTTTTCGTCCAAATTGCCGCAGTGTCTTAAGTCAAAAGTCTTTGACCAGTGTGTGTTGCCAGTGATGACATACGGATCTGAGACGTGGGCGCTAACGATGGGCCTCATAAGAAGGCTCAAGGTCACGCAAAGGGCAATGGAGAGAGCTATGCTCGGGGTTTCTCTGCGTGATAGAGTCAGAAATGATGATATCCGCAGTAGAACTAGGGTCACCGATATAGCTCGCAGAATTGCAAACCTTAAGTGGCAGTGGGCGGGGCACATTGCTCGCAGAACTGATGGCCGGTGGGGCCGGAAGGTTCTGGAGTGGCGTCCGCGTACCGGAAGACGAACTGCCGGTAGGCCTCCAACGAGATGGAGCGACGACCTGGTGAAAGTCGCGGGAATTCGGTGGTTGCGAGCGGCACAGGATCGGTCGGAGTGGCGAGCCTTGGGGGAGGCCTATGTCCAGCAGTGGACGTCTATCGGCTGACATGATGATGATGATGATGAATTATTTATTAGTTTTATTTATTATAATATTCGTTTAACTTTTAAGTAGTTTTATTCCAATGTTAGTTTAGTTTTAAATTGCTTACTTTGTGCTATATTTAGGACAACGATAATTATTATTTTAATGTTTTAATTGTAATTTCTGCTAATTAATAATTGTAATTTCTATTTAAACATACGAAACAAGGAAGATGAACGTCTATTAATCATGTTTGAAATTTTGATAACGAAGACGGAAGCTACTTAATTGTTCAAAATTACCTGTCTAAAAGCATCTTTGAAATGCTTAATTAAGGTAATTCCTATTTTCCACACAGAAATGTTCTAACACAGGTACTTTATTCTCACAACTTTGTTCGCGCTATTTTTAAGGAATCAAATGTGTATTTTTAAATGAATACCTACAATCTTCCAAACCACCCACCCACGAGACGAGTAAGTTTTTTTTAATACAGTTGCTCAAAAAGTGCGGAAAGTTGGTTTACGCGAACTAGTGCTTTTTACTTTTCCAATTTTTTTTAAAATTTACTTGTTCCAATTCATGACTGATGATTGATGAGTGTTAATATTAGTTTCTTTTAATCGTCGTAATTAACATAAAAACCTACTGTTAATGTAAGAATACAAAAAAATATGCATATTTCATATTTTATTACTTACCTCTTCATCATTATAAGTATTATAACACGTTTATTTTTTAATGTTGAAAAACCGTTCTTAATAAGTTGTCTGAATGGAACGGAACGCCTGTCAAAGAAGAGGCGTATTTTCGTACTGCAAGAAAGTTTCCAAAGGCAACATTCGATATTGTTTTTATATATATACGATACACAAATAATCGTAAAGAACGATATTTAGGTAATAATAGTACAATGTTTTAATATTTACAATTGTTTCTCTTATAAAACATGCATTTGAAAAAAAAACTTTCATTGAAGTGGGTTCAATAATAATAACAAAATCTATTCTAGTCGAATAAAAGCTAGAAGAACACCTCTTCATAATGTCAATGTCAATGATGTCACAGAATGAATAATATAAAAGTTTCGAATTCCATTCCTTGCTTGCTTTTGTTGCTTTTCTTATTTTTTCGCAACTGTATTAAAAAACGTCGTTCGATAGACGTGCGGAAATGTCATTATGTACTATTATAGTTATAACTACAGCAAGTGTTTGAACTTATAACTTAATGTTTTTACTAAGAAAATATTGTATCAAGAACTTAAGTGAAAAAATACATACATACATATAATCACGCCTATTTCCCGGAGGGGTAGCCAGAGACCACGGATTTCCACTTGCTACGATCCTGACATACCTCTTTCGCTTCCTTCACCTTTATAACATTCCTCATACACGCTCGCCGGTTTATGTTGCTCTTGACCTGGCCTTTCTTCAGGATTTCCCCGATCTGATCAGAAAAAGTCCGCCGAGGTCTGCCCCTTCCAACTCCCGTTTCTACCTCTCCCTTATCCACTTTCTTTGTAAACCTTCTTTCACTCATTCTTTCCACGTGTCCAAACCATCTCTGATCGATTTAAGGATAACTCATGTTAGAACGGTCCGGGTCGGGGCCGAGATATCCGACGCTTCGTTTTCTAAAGAGAGCATAATATATTTCGGCCCGGACCGGGTACGTATAGTATATAATAATTACAAACACAGGTTACCTACTAAATAAAATGTAGTATGTTTAATGTATGTTTAGGAAAAAATCGATAAACGAAAATACGATCAGAAACTGTGGCCAGGTTTGATAAAATGTTTAAACAGTAATCTTAATCAGTCACTTTTAAGACTACATAAAAAAAATCGAAATTTCCTAATCTGCCTCTCCATCGCCCGAATATCCAAGTTTCAATGTTCGCGTATAGTAGCTCCCTGTTTACTTAGTATGCAAATATTTTGAGAAATATACGAGTTACGACAGTAGCAAAGTGTCATTCGGTAATTAATAATACGAGATAAGGACTGTAAGTCAAGTTAGCACTCTATCTCGAAACATAAATAACGAGTTATTTGTCGTAATTAGTCATCGCGTATCTCCGTTCGTGGCCTTTGGGACTTGGTTCAATATTTCATTTTTATAGCTTCTAAAAAGATATTTTAAGTGTATGTATGCGGGAAGCCATTATTTTCTCTTTTACCGATATTCATGTAAATTTGTTGGGACACATAATAAATGTATCAACAAACGATATCTACAAAGCTCCTTGTTCTTGGATGGAAAATAATATATATTGGAAAACATAACCATTATTTATTACCTACGTGACTTGAAGTGATTTCAATAGGCATACTTATGGGTACAGTTTTTTACCATAGTAATATTGGTAATAGTAACAGTAATTTATTGAATACAATTCTGTCTAAATTGCATAGGTAATTACTAATTACCGTTTACTTTTATTAGGTACTTTCATTAAACTGTTAATTATTAGGTAATTAGAAATCCCATTGCGTGAATACTTAGTGACTTATGTATAATTTAATTATTTAAGAGTTCGTAACACGATTATTAATCTTAAACATTACTTTCGAACTATTAATAAATAAACAACAAACTATTTAGTTTTGAAGTGTGGATTCTTGTGGATAAAACGTTCCCAATAGTCGGTGCCCGCAAGAAATAGTCCCAGTAGTCCCAAAGCGACCAGTTATTCCCAAATTAGTTCAGCTTCTAGTAGAAACACAGATCACTTGGCAACATTTTGTTTGAGCATGATAAATAGGTGACACTCGGATGACGACCGACTACAGGAGCGTTGCTGTTGCATTGTTGACGTGGGCGCTGTCACTGTCAACAATAGTGTCAATATTGTAAATATGCTTGATGAAACGAGTAATGGTCTGAACGTTCTCATTGCGACAGCAATATTTCAACGACAGCAATGCATCAAAGGAATTGACAGTGACATCAACCGCGTCAACGCTGCAGCAGTAAGGCTACAACAGTAAAGCTGCGTTGTTGAAGTCCATCCGAATGTAACCTTAAGGTGGTTCTCTGAGCCAGAAGGCGAAAAATCTCCTTATATGATCCTGTTTTTCTAAGAGGCGTTGATATTCGTAGACGTGGAAAAAATATATGTAGTTCTTGACTATATTATCTTTAATATCATAGCTTCCGATACACGAATTATGACACTTCGCTCGATACAATTAATTCCCAAAGTAACCTCTAACTCGGACTTTTAATCCAACTTTACTCGGTTATTTATTATGTGATACTATAACAAGAAAAGAAGAAAAAACAATCTTAACTTAAATAATAATTTCATAGCTTTCAAATTTCGATATTGTAGGGTAACGTTTATAAAATAAATAAAAATCGACAAAATTCGATCAAAATTGACACTTGGCGCGCATGATCTTTCCCGTTCTTTCTTGCGAAATGTGACAGAGACAGCGGCAAACCGATGGAACGGCCTTAAGGGACTAATAGCGCCCACCACCGCTACCAGTTGCAATCCACCACCACCCACCATTCCACGGTCCACCATTGACCATATTGATTAGAAATGCGCGAACGCTCATTTCAGTTGCGTATTGCGTTCACATTTCCGTCTTTGCTCACTTGAATTAACAATACCAATAGAGAAAAATCCATGCAACTTAGTAGTTCGTCACGTTCAGACTTAACAAGTTTAAGAGTTGGTTGACCGCGAGTTTGTAGATATAATAAGTAGGGACGTCATACCTGCTTATTATATCTAAAATCTAAACCTTACAGCATGGCGCCGTGAGCTCACCTGAGGGAAAGAGGGGCCCAAATTGGCGCATATTGGTGACACCACCTTCAGTGTGTGTGAAACGGGCCAGAAACTCATTTGTTACGTTCACTTTACTTCGCCACTTTACTGGAATGGGCTTCATAATTCGGAGTCTATGTAACCTTGTCTATAGGTGTAAAGGACCGATAAATGGCGCCTCGTGTATTCAGTATGCAACACGTGGCTTGACTAAATTAAAGGATACAGAGTAAGTGATTGGCTGTAATTAAGACTACATTGATGGCCAGTGAAATGAGAGAACCACACAGATAAAACTAGTGTAGGAGCATTTCTGCGTCTGTCAATAAGTTTTTTAACTTTATACGCACAATAATACCTATAGAAAAGAGCGCTTTGGAAGATTTGTTTCTATAATTGACTAACCTAAATAATAACGAATAATATACGCATTATGAATGAGTCTATTTATAAACGAAGTTCTTACTATGATCTCCAAGGATTAAAGCCCTCAGACATTGTTTATTAGTCAGACATTGCTTGTCAATGAGCGAAATATTAGTCAGATGTTGGAACAATAGGGTCAATTCTTTTTACGCAGTCTTATTACTGAACCAAAAGCCGGCATGTCGTTTAAGGAATTCCATTACAGTAAAATTACAACACGTAACAATTATGCACATTAAAACCAGAATATAAATAATCTTCCGTAACGTTCGTAGATTAAAAGATTTACGCTCTCGTAAACAACATTGTCAGTCTTCGTTATTATTTAAATCTGATTACCAGTATAGGTAATTGGTTCCTAATACCAAAGAGGATATAATAAGATAGAGCGGTACTGTCATAGTAAATTTTGTAACCCCAGTAAATTCACTGCCATCTATCGACACACCTTAAAACTAAAAATGAAGATTTATAAAAATACGATAAAATGTATTTAAAATGGATAAATGATTTTTTTTATTTGCATTAATTATTATTATGATTTTGACCCATGTTCTTTCAGTGATATGCGTTAAAATTGTTAAATAACAAACGAAACCGTCAACGCCATCTATACGACAGTAGGCCAAAGCTAGTAGCGCCCTCTGATCGAGAATCAAATTTTCTTGATTTTCGAGGCACGTTTTTTCCTTAGACTGTATCCATCTATTACGGAGTTATATCTATCTTTGCTAATACACTCATTTAAACTTTCACGATGTTTACTCATTATTATTCACAACGACGGGACTTAATCGAGCAAAATAAGTTTTAAATTTACCTCCGACGTTTCGAGGACGGCGTTGTCCCCGTGGTCTCGGAGAAGACTGGCTAAAGTTGACATCAACATCTTCTAGGCGCGCGAGTTTTTCGAACTACCCGCACTAGGTCTTCTTTATTAACTTGAACGTTTTGCGCACTAGGGATGTCACCGGGTCGACACACAACACTACAATATTCGATTTTTCAACTTTCGATATTTGTTTTCGCTTACACTTACTAATGACTGGGTTCCATGTGGATGAGATCTTAAAACCTTCGTCTCGATTGAAATTTCTATTTTTTTTTTATTTCAATGGCTTCACGGATTTTTCTACTATAAAACCCACGATCTGTAGAAAGTATTCTAGGGTTGTGAATCTCAATCCAGGGGTTTGGCCCTGACTAGTAAATGCTCAGCAACGGCAGACTTGTTCACCTGAAGATTCTAATACACCTATTTGTCCTCTTTTCCAGACCTTTCTGTTTCTTTGTCAACAATTTCGTTACTGGTACGTGTGTACAATCGCGGCCATTATTGGATGGACACAACTTGTCGACTTTCGTATGCATTCGCTTGCGCCCCAATATGGCATAGGTTGTTCAAATACCAAGAAAAACTAAGAAATACTAAGAAAAACTACAAACAGCGAAATTAAAATTTATTTCCTCTTTTACGGCATCAGCTTTGATATCATGTCTGCCGCGAGTTAAAAGTATCTGGTTTTAGTTGGAACATAACATGCGTATTTTTCACCAGAGGATGACATTAACGAGCTCAAAAGGGATATACACTACAGATTGATCCGGTGCTAAAATTAGAACTATGAATCTAATATAATTGGATCGGGCATGAGGGGTGGGGGGAAATGATCGAACGGGATAGTCTTATGTATCTTTGAGTAGGAGTAGCAGAGAAAGCGATGTTATTGTTTGCCCTTGTCACAGTCTCACATTTTTTTTTGTTCCCCACCGTAAATTTAGTATGGTTTATGGTGGGCTACAAATCTACTCGGCCAATCATATTGTCGCATTGCGTATGTTTTGTCCTTCACGGGCGCACGCGTATAGCTCATCTATGTAATGCTAGGTCTATGATCTATACCCGTACCATGAGTCACTGACAGTATTAAAATCAAACTAACGCTAACGTCTAACGTAATCTACTTTCTTTACATCTCGCTCGCACTAATATGCGAGTACGAGCGAGATGCATAGAAATTAAGTTACGTTCTCGATAGCGTTTATGTCAGTGCCAAACTAGTGGTAGCCACACTGGCGTCGTCACTTCAGTAGCCCTGTAGTAGTTATAGTGTGTGTAGCAATTACGTAGCAATATGAAAGGTGGTGGGGTAGGCACAATATTCTCTTTTTATTAGGTACACTATCAGTCCGTAAAAGCTCTCTTTATACTTCGAAAACGGACGAGAAACTTGCATTTTATCCACAAGATTAGTGGTAAACTAATCAGATGCAAAATTTGGGTTGTTTCCTTATGTTGGCTGATAGAATTGACTTTTCAGTGGCTGATAGTATTTTGAATAGTATATATTTAATAACGTTCATTTGAATATAATTTGTTTTATTTTACAGTTAGTATTTTCATCGCGTTGGTGTGATGAAATAGTTTGTGTTTCACTCGGGAGCAAAGTTTGTTTAACCCTCGCAACGCTCAAGATTCCACTTATCGAACCACTCGCTATGCACGTGGTTCAACTTTGGAACCTTTCGCTTGTTCGGGTATCAATATTATCACGAGGGGTTAAACAACAACTTCGCCCTATTATAAAACAAATACCTTAATGTTTTAATTAAATATGCGCATGGATAACATTTGCTTGTCAAATAAACCAAAATCTGCCAATACGTTTGAGATCGAAAACATGTATTTTTCATTTCATTTCATTTCATTCATGGTTACATTAAGGCCGTTCCATCGGTTTGCCGCTGTCTCTGTCACATTTCGCAAGAAAGAACGGGAAAGATCATGCGCGCCAAGTGTCAATTTTGATCGAATTTTGTCGATTTTTATTTATTTTATAAACGTTACCCTACAATATCGAAATTTGAAAGCTATGAAATTATTATTTAAGTTAAGATTGTTTTTTCTTCTTTTCTTGTTATAGTATCACATAATAAATAACCGAGTAAAGTTGGATTAAAAGTCCGAGTTAGAGGTTACTTTGGGAATTAATTGTATCGAGCGAAGTGTCATAATTCGTGTATCGGAAGCTATGATATTAAAGATAATATAGTCAAGAACTACATATATTTTTTCCACGTCTACGAATATCAACGCCTCTTAGAAAAACAGGATCATATAAGGAGATTTTTCGCCTTCTGGCTCAGGGAACCACCTTAAGGTGTTATCATGTATTAAGTGCATGCATGGTTACCCTGTCAGGGCATAGCAACACAATTCTAAAAACTAATTAGGTACTAAAATAAATACATAGTTAAACATTCAGGTAAAAGCTAGGAATTAATTACAATTAAAATAAAGGAACAATACAATAATAAGCATTTCAGATATAGTAGTTATAGTCATAAATCCAGATTCAAGTAAAAATTGCAATTGATTTTGCACTTCTATCTCACTAAACTATATTCCACTGTTTTTGTGACGCAGTAAAATCATCATAGGCATGCCTACTGAAAAGGAATAAGTACATTCTTATGAAAATTCTATTTTTCTGGTATCAATTTCAACACATGTTGGCAGACATTTCTTAAAAGATTGAGTTTAGAATGTTTAATACCTACAAGACATGTTTTAGTGTGTAGGTGTAGTCAAAAAAGCCGACAACAGATTAAGTCACAATCTGGTAATTTTTATTTAATAAACATATAATTCATATTATAAACTAAATTAATCACTAAATCTAAATATGTCTAACCTTAAATATAAACATCTTAATTTTAATTTTTCATTCATTTTCATTTTCATCTTCCTACTGTAATTCGCCCCGGGCTGCTCCCGACGCAAAGGTGCCCATCACGCTCACTGCGATGGCGCGTTGGATTGCATTGGACAGCCTTTGCATTAGGAAAAACCCGGAGTGGGGCCAAGGCCCCTGTCTTGCAGATTGATTACTCTATGTTTTACAGTCTAGTCAGCAAAAAATTTTGTTTTGTTTATGAAAAGTCATGTTACAGATTTTCTTTGTGACTAGGATTTCTTAATTTTTTCTATTTTAGGCGCTAAAGTTATTTCCTGTTCCTGAAAGCTGCGCTCTCGGGATAATAGAACGCCCACAACCTTGATAATCTTGGTAAAATCTAAAACTAGGTCGAGAGTGCTTAGCTAACTTAATTGGCAGAAGTTGGAGCACTCCGTCAATAACCTTTGGAAACAAAGGAGACATTTATTTTGAATCTGATAAAGGTTGGTACTTGGTAGCTATTTAGGTATGTATCTAATTTATTTATTCTTATTCCTTATAATATAACGGGGCTTAAAATATAGTTTAAGCGTGAACATTTTCATAACAATCCCAACACGCACGACCTCGCCAGTACATATTAATAAATATGTAGGAAGCACTTTATTGTAAATTGCCGATATTGACGTCAAGCACTTATTATGTTATATATTTTTACTTAGTATATAAAAACAAAAGAGATGCAGAGCACAGTGGGCTGGATGGCTCGAAAAGAGGACATTCGCACTTTTTTCAGAAAATCATTTTTTGAAAAATGCTATCCAATAGAGAATTATATGAGGAACAATAAATGTGGTATACATTTTTGCGAAATAAGGCATATTGACAGCAGAAAAAAATAAAGTCTGTTTTTTTGTATGGGACCCAAAAATAGGTATCTTGTTTCTCAGAAACTATTAGAGGTCCCGTCTTCTACCTTTCAAGACTTTGTTTTTCTACTTTTATAGAGTAAGAAACGATAAGCAGATTTTCTATTCAGGTGCTGTTTTTTTTTTAGTCCAGTAAAAGTTAACACATTTTCGATTTTTTCGTTTATGTCTTTTTTGGGATGCCACAATATTTTTTGATAGTTTAATTCTATAATATTAATAACAAGTTACAGATGCGACGATTTTTACTTTTTTTTTTTGGGAAACAGTTGATTTTGGTTCAAATTTGTTGTTAGTTATTTACAACTCAATCATTTTATGGAAGACGAAATAGTGAGTATTCTTTTATCTTGAAACAATTATTATTCGCAAAAACAAAATGAATCATAAAATGTTAATTATATTTTACAATATGGTCAAATAAGACTCATTTAAAATAACGATTTAACTAATAGGTCACCACTTAATTATTGCATAAACGTATATCTTATAATGACTTTAGTTAAAGATTATTGTATTGTAAATGCGTGTTAATTTACTACAATTGTTTAACTGATAAACAATATGCATAATACTTAATTTAGAAGAGTTCAGTTAACTAATGATGTCATTGCTAATGCCCCTCGATGCTCATCGCTAATTGATGAGATTATCACCATGTAGCGATGCTCTTATTAATTAGTGATTTACACTATTAGGTAGTAGTTTCTTACCTAACATTAATGAGTTTTATATTAAGGGTGAACCCCAGATTACGTTTCACTTAAGTGGGGATAAGCTAAAATTATAATAAAAGGGTGATATACTTAACACATAAATTAGTTTCTCGAAAACAATACTCGGTTATCGTTTCTCAGTTAGTACGGAATTGACTATACTAATAATAATGGAAAGTCTTGTTAACAATATTGATTTGTTTAACGTGTTGAATAATATTGGATCTTTATCGGACAATACAAAGTTATATGGATACTTGAAGGTGACATTAAACTTATCTGAAGAACAAGAACAGTTATATGTGAAGTTTTGTCAAAGGTACTGCTCAAATATCCTATATATATATCTTCTGATCCACAAATAACTCTTCTAAGGCCACGACTAACTAAGAAAGCTAAAAACTCTCACCCGAAGCTTTAGAATTACTAATTATAGAAAATAATACGAGCGACGACCATGAATATAATCTTTTTGAAATGTTAGAAAATACCAATGAATAACTTTTTCACTAAGTGTAGTAATTTTTGTATTTAGGTATATGTATTTTTTTTAAGAAATGTTATTTATGTATCGTAATTATTATACCATAACAATATTACTTTTTGTTGTTTATTGTTTATTTTAAATGACATGTGTCTATTGTAAAACATTAGATTATTTCTTTTTAGTTGTATGAAAAATGTAAAAAATGTACTTAGGATTTTTTTATAACTTAATAAACGTTACATATACTATGTGTTATTATCATTTTTACTTTTAACTATCGAAATATAATGTAAAAACCCAAAAAAGACATAAACGAAAAAATCGAAAATGTGTTAACTTTTACTGGACTAAAAAAAAAACAGCACCTGAATTGTCGCGTACCACTCCAACAGGGCGACCGCGGGGTGAGGTGCGAGCGGGGGGGCAGCCAAGTGACCGATGACTTGCCAACTAGCCACCGCGGCCATAACTCGGCTCCGTTGCATTTGTAGATATTTTTATATCATTAAACTCATAGTATAATTATTATGGAGTTCATATTTAGCATCCAAACATCAGGATAGCCCCTCAACATTGGTCCTTCGAGCCGGACGGCGCGACCACCGCACCTGCGCCTATTGGCCTGGTTTGCGCCGAGCCGGAAGAAGGGGTATTGACAACAGCTATAGTTGACGTGCGCGCTGCTAATAATAACACTTATCCAGTACGTATTATGCTAGATTGTGGTAGTACAACAAATTTTATAACTGAGCGGTTGTGCACAGAGTTGAATCTGGAAACGAAAGACGTTTTAATTTCGATAACAGGAATAAACGAACATGAATCTATTTTAAATAAAACTTGTACGGTTAATTTAATATCAAAATACAGTGATTATTCTATTGAAATAAGCTGTACTGTCATACCTGTCATAACTAGGCCGTGGCCATGTGAACCAATGAATATTGAAGCATTCAATATACCCAAAAACATCAAGTTGGCTGATCCTAATTTTTATGAAAAGTCCAATATTGACATCCTACTAGGGAACAAGATATTTTGGGGTTTATTAGGCTCAGAACAAATCGACTTAGATAATACAAATTTAATTTTGCATGAAACAAAATTCGGTTGGGTCCTAGGAGGCGCGGAACCAGGCATGACGGACATATGCGGGTTTGCGCATGCACAAAATATCACAAGTACACAATTACAAAACAAAAATAACATAGAAAATTGCACTATACAAAAACAATTAGCAAGGTTTTGGGAACTAGATTCCATAACAAATGATTCTACGTCTTTGAGTGTAGAGGAGATGGAATGTGAACAAAGCTTTGTACAAAACACGACACGTTTACCTGACGGTCGATTTTTACTTACCATTCCACTCAAAGAATCGCCTACCGTATTAGGTGATAGCTATTGCTTAGCAAAGCAAAGGTTTCTTTCTTTAGAAAATAAACTACAAAAAAACCCTAGCTTAAAAGAATCCTACACAAAATTCATTCATGAATATATACAGTTAGGTCACATGAGTGAATCACATAACGATAGGTCGCAAATTACCTATTTTGCGCCACATCATGCTGTGTTAAAAAGCGACAGTATCACTAGCAAATTAAGGGCTGTTTTCGACTGCTCAGCTAAATCGTCATCTGGCTACTCGTTCAATGATTTGCAGCAAGTTGGCCCGACTATACAAGACGATTTGTTTTCAATTTTAATGCGTTTTAGACAGCATGATGTGGCCTTGACTGCAGATATCGCAAAAATGTATCGCCAGTGCGACGTCATTGAATCGCAACGACCTTTGCAACAAATATTGTGGAGGGACGACCCCTCCCAACCTATAAAAACCTTTCAATTAAATACCTTGACTTATGGTACGTCGTCGGCGGCTTTTCTGGCCATCCGCTGTTTACGACAATTATCAATTGAGTGTGATGATCCTATTATAAAAGAAATCATAGCTAGGGATTTTTATGTCGATGACCTTATCACCGGGTGCTCCTCTGCGGAGGGCGCCACTAGGATCTACACAAAACTTACAGAAGTTTTGAATAGTGCTTGTTTTCCACTGAGAAAATGGAGATCAAACGACACTAGCGTACTTCAAAATATAGCTAATGACAAGACTGTAGACGCCGAAGGAAACCTGGACCTATGCCCTGAGCATAGTTCCCAGGTTTTAGGCATTACCTGGAACAGCATCTCCGATAGCTTGTGCATCACAACCAATGTAGACCTTAAGGGCTCTGTCACTAAGCGCAGCATATTGTCAACTATCTCTAAGATTTTTGACCCTTTAGGTTTAGTCGCACCAACTGTTTTAGAAGCCAAGGTCATGATGCAGAAGTTGTGGTTGCACCAGTTATCGTGGGACTCAGCTGTCCCTGATGACATTAAAGATGTTTGGCAAGCTTTTGTGCTCACGTTGCACAACCTCAACGAGGTACAAATCCCCAGACACGCAATATGTCACAGTCCTGTCAATTTACAACTACATATCTTCGTGGACGCATCCGAAGTAGCCTATGGTGCTTGTGCATACGTGCGTTCAACAAACGAAAACAACGAAGTGACTGTCAACTTGCTGTGCTCAAAGGGGAAAGTGGCCCCACTTAAACCATTGACCACCCCCCGTCTGGAATTATGCGCAGCCCTACTAGGTTCTCGGTTGCTAGACAAGATTTTGACATCCATGAGACTGCAATTTGACAGTTGCTTTCTGTGGTCTGACTCAACTATTGTATTGTGTTGGTTGAGCATGCATCCAAGTAAGTTGCAAACATTCATTCGTAACAGAATAGCAGAGATACAGTCCACTTGTGCCAACCATACTTGGAGACATGTTCCAACCAACGAAAATCCCGCAGACCACATTTCACGTGGATTGACAGCCAACGAAATAGTGCACAACCAGTTATGGTGGAACGGTCCACAATTTTTATCCCAACCAGAGCACTCATGGCCTCAATTAAAATCAGAACTAAATAGTAGTAACTTACCTGAAGTCAAAACCCAAAATACATGCCTGGTAGTCAATTCCGGCACGGATGAGCCATTTCCCTTTAACAAATTCTCAGACCTGAAGCGCATGCAACGCACGTTTGCTTATATTGCACGATTCATTCACAACACGCGCTTTAAGTCCAACAAAAGAAATGGCCCACTCAGTGCTGAGGAATTAGACAATGCATTAAAACATTTAATATTAATTTCACAAAAGGAATCGTTTCCCACAGAATATACTAAGTTGAAATCGGGAACGTCCATCAAAAAATCTACAATTTCGTCACTGAACCCGTTCATAGACACAAATGATTTCAATTTAATTAGGGTAGGTGGCAGATTGTCGAATTCGGATTATGAGTATGACAAGGTTCATCCGATTCTATTAAGCAAAAATCATCGTATAACTAAATTGTTATTCGAATGTCAACACAAAGCTCTCATGCACGCCGGTCCTCAGCACTTGCTTTATTCGGTAAGGGAACGGTATTGGCCTATTGGGGGACGCGGTATAGCGAGATCAATTTCACACCAATGTGTAACTTGCCGTCGTTTTGGTGGTCGTACCGTAACTCCAATCATGGGCAATCTACCCAAACAAAGACTTCAACCAGGCTCTCCGTTTTTGGAAGTCAATGTGGACTACGCTGGGCCCGTAATGATGGCTAATCGTAAGGGGCGTGGTTGTCGTCTCATAAAGGCCTATATTTGTATCTTTGTGTGCTGCAAAACTAAGGCCATACATATCGAGCTGGTGGGCGATTTGAGCACAGCTAACTTTATTGCCGCTCTCAAGAGGTTTATTGCTCGCAGAGGAAAACCTTTAGACATATTTTGCGATAATGGCTCGAACTTTGTAGGAGCGGCTAACGAGCTCAAACCTTTTATTGCACAAAACGCTTCTGACATTTCAGACGCTATAACTTCAGAATCAATAAATTTTCATTTTTTGCCTCCATATGCGCCACACTTCGGTGGCCTACATGAGGCCGGTGTACGATCTATAAAACATCATTTGCGCCGCGTACTAGGTTCGGCTAACCTAACTTATGAGGATTTGTATTCTACACTGACTTATATAGAGGCACTTTTAAATTCTCGACCCTTGACCCCACTTAGCTCGGACCAGAATGACCTATTGCCACTCACACCTGGCCACTTCATAATCGGGCGAAGTATGACAGCGATCCCGGAGGTAGATCTCACTTCACGTACCAGATTAGTGGACAGATACCAGAAGATCCAGCAGCTACGCCAGCACTTCTGGGCACGTTGGCAACTGGAGTACATCAGCGAACTTCAGATCCGAACTAAATGGAGGCAATCGACGAACGGGCAACTAAAGATTGGGACCCTCGTCGTTATTAAAGATAAGCAACAGCCTCCAATAAAATGGCTCCTAGGGAGAATACAACGAGTCTTCCCAGGGCGCGACGGTGTTACCCGAGTCGCAGAAATTCAAACTGCCACTGGGCTGCTGCGCAGAGATTTTACCAAGATCTGCCCCTTACCTGTGGACACTGCAGTTGAAGACGATACTTCAAGGTCCGCCGGCATGTCGCGTACCACTCCAACAGGGCGACCGCGGGGTGAGGTGCGAGCGGGGGGGCAGCCAAGTGACCGATGACTTGCCAACTAGCCACCGCGGCCATAACTCGGCTCCGTTGCATTTGTAGATATTTTTATATCATTAAACTCATAGTATAATTATTATGGAGTTCATATTTAGCATCCAAACATCAGGATAGCCCCTCAACATGAATAGAAAATCTGCTTATCGTTTCTTACTCTATAAAAGTAGAAAAACAAAGTCTTGAAAGGTAGAAGACGGGACCTCTAATAGTTTCTGAGAAACAAGATACCTATTTTTGGGTCCCATACAAAAAAACAGACTTTATTTTTTTCTGCTGTCAATATGCCTTATTTCGCAAAAATGTATACCACATTTATTGTTCCTCATATAATTCTCTATTGGATAGCATTTTTCAAAAAATGATTTTCTGAAAAAAGTGCGAATGTCCTCTTTTCGAGCCATCCAGCCCACCGTGCAGAGCCCTGTTTGCGTAAATATACGGAGTAAATAAGCATTCGATTATGCAAACGGCTGAAAATAAATGTTCAAATTCAAATTTGTATCCAGGAATTAAGGGAATATTAAAATTTTAAATAAAAGTTATCTTTGTTTTTCCACCAGAGCTCAAAAGAAACCCAGTTCCATCGTATTTGGACTGGAATTTAAAATACGACCGTTGTGTTTCGGTTAGGCTTCGAGTAGTCGATTAAAATTTTAAATCCCTGACAGCTTAATGCAGGTATATTTGCAATTATGCGAAAATATATGTATGCTACATTATTTTACATTCAAAGTTAAGTTACTATTGTGTTTCATGTATGTAAACGAAACATAGCTTTGCTTCAAAGGAAAATTAGCCTAATTGAAGGAAAGCCGGACGGAAGCCGCGGGCAGTGTCCACTTGTCCAGTATACAATCATCATCATCATTCGCTTGCCCTTGTCCCAAATGCACTTGGGGTCGGCGCAGCATATCTTTTTCTTCAATACCTCTCTGTCACTCGTCATCATTCACTTGCGTTCGATTCATATCATCTCTCACAGTCCATCCACCTTTTCCTCGGTTTTCCTCTCCTCGTACCTCCCTTCACATTTATCCAGTATACAATACGAGTATGGATTTATGGAAGCTCTGTTTAATTACGAGTAGTTATATCAAGGGTATATCCTATATACTGAAATGACAGTAACCAATTTATTGTCCAATATCCAATCATTCAGCTTTCGCACCAATTTCTACTAAATTTCCATATGACAAATTCGGGCAATCGAACCTACAGGCTTTCATTTATTTTATTAAAATCGGAAACCGCGTTTGAATCGCGTTCAGAAAATTGTATTAAATCCTAAAATTCAACCAGTTTCCAATTTGCTATGCAATGCACGGTATTGCTCAATACGTAACCTTTGTATATATCTATTGAATACAAACTAAATCGGGTTAAACGGACAAATGTGTAGAAAAGTGGGATTTGCCTTTGACCGTCATAACTCTTTTGTGGGAAACATGGTTCCTCCAATGGTCAGGTTGTATCCAGATAGCGCTAACGCAGCGGTCTCAGTTCCATCTGTTGCTTTGACCTCTGAGGGCCTACTGCCAACATCAAAAAATCTAAACTTCGGATATTCGAGCGACATCGACCGAGAGAGATCGCGATTTTCGATTTTTCGATGTCGGTGGTTGGCCCTCTGTTCTCGGGTTCCGCATAGCCATCTTTTGAACGGAAGTTGAGTCATTTTGAACCATATCAACCTCAGTTCCATACATGTCAAAAATAACTCAACTTCCATTCAATAGTTGGCGCTGAATATTGAAGGAACGCGATTTTTTAAAGACCTGTATATTGTCAATCTTCTTGTTTTGTTTGTCCATAGTGGGAAATGACGTGCGGCTTCAAATAATAGGAACTACGGTTTCTAGGGTAATTTGTAATGAATAAGACACGGTAGGTGAGTAATATTATTGTGAACATGGTTTTGCTAACGTAGTTTCCCTGTTTGGCTGTCAACACTGATATGTAAGCACTAGGTGCTACCTTGAGATGTAGGGAGTCAAAAATCGTTCCAATCCGAAATTATTAGGTCAATTATCAGTCAGCAATAGAACTTGTAATATTGAGGTAAATATTAGCGACAATAGACGGGTGTTGAAAGTTAACAATAAAAAGGAAGAAACAATAATGGCATAAACATCGTATAATCCGTGTATGACATGTATATAAAAAAAATGTTTTTATATCTTATAAAAACCGGACAAGTGCGAATCGGACTCGCTCACCGAGGGTTCCGTACTTTTTAGTATGTAGCGTACCTTTATTTTTGAAATTGCATAATTCCATAGGGAGTTTAATATGGCACAGACTTAATTGCCACAGTGCTTTGGGGTATATTCCAAGCGACAAACACCCGAAAATCCAGTAAATTCGAATAATTAGTAATTAGCTTATTAAATTACCAATGCCTTTAAAATTTGAACGAAATGTCATATTGTTTACCATAACCGTAATAGCATTGAATAAGAGCCGACTGTATAAAATAACTCACGTTTACTAGTTCTTTTTAGGGTTCCGTACCCAAAGGGTAAAAACGGGACCCTATTACTAAGACTCCGCTATCCGTCTGTCTGTCACCAGGCTGTATCTCATGAACCGTGATAGCTAGACAGTTGAAATTTTCACAGATGATGTATTTCTGTTGCCGCTATAACAACAAATACTAAAAACAGAATAATATAAATATTAAAATGGGGCTCCCATACGACAAACGTGATTTTTTTGCTGTTTTTTTCCGTAATGGTACGGAACCCTTCGTGCGCGAGTTCGACTCGCACTTGGCCGGCTTTTTTTTTTCAACGCATATAACTCTTAACTGGTTATAATATTTTTATTACGACGTATTAAAACTGCATGTACTTGTTTTTAAGCATACCTCGTACTTACTTATAAAAAATATAAAGAAACACTTTAATCACACGTAAGGCAGTTGTAAAATCGTTACTAACTACCTAGATTATTTGAATAACTTACCGTATTGTTTTCAAAACTGCAATCCGATCAGCGCGATTGTTCCAAGTATTCGAACACACTCAAATATCTTTTTATTTCTTTATAAACACTTATCACTGCATAGTAAAGTATGGTTAAAAACACAATCCTTGTGATATATCGGATGGTCTCTGTCATCACAGAGTTTGATTATTTTACATCGGACACTTTTTTTACGATTTAATAATGTTCGCGCCAAAGTGGTAGGTAGGCGCACATGCGTTCAGTCTAACGGCATGTGTCACACTGACATAACGAGGAACGATAGCGCACAATGCGTATGCGCAGGCAACAGAGTAAAGAGGCGCAGATAGTCCACTTTATACTCTCTGTAAGTTACATTTAAAGCTTTCGCGTTTTCAACACATATTAAATCACATGTAAAACCGGGTCTATCGCTATTGACAATAATTAATATTTATGTGAAGTGGGTGCTTTGAAAATGTGATGTTTACCCCAAAATTTAAATACACTGTTCGTCGGGTAGTCACACAAATCTCTGTTTTGACATTTTGCTGGGACGTAAGTTAGCCGCGACCACGACCAGTCAAACCTGTGTCGAAACGTCGGTAAATAAAGGTAACAAAATAAATTCGCGATAGACCCGGTTTAAAATGTGATTTTATCTATGTAAGTTAAATAAGAATCGCACCTTTCTTTATGACTTCTGTGTGTTTAATACAATGTGTGTGAAACTTGATTTTTGACATTTATTTTTCAACGGGCGACACAAGTTGTGACATACAGGTTGGCCCAAAAATACTTTTTTTTATATTTTTCTTACACGTCTTTTACAAAATATCTTTAAGAATTAAAACCTGCCACCCGTCGAAAAAATGTCAAAAGCCATTTTTTTGAAATCTCGAAGATTAGCGAGTGAAACTCATAAATAAATAAACGAGTAACTATACAGTGAACGTTCTACACTTTTTAATTTGTGTCGCCATTGTCAATACAACACGGAGGGACACCGGAGTGACTCACGCGCCGCCGCCGCTCCTGCCGGCTGCGTCATTCATAGCGTTCGCGAAACCTGATTTCGCCATTATGACGTCACGTTAAAGCCTATAATTGATTGAACGGTTACCTTTTAATTCTTATAGGTCGGTCTTTAATAAACGGGTGACGTATATTGTAGGATTTGTAGGTAGCTACCAAAGAGTTATTGATTGTAATGGAGAGGACGTTTAGTGTACGTCAACTGTTGACAACCAGTTACCGTATAATGCATGGAGCCGTACAGCGCCAACTACATCAGCTGTCCAAGTCGAAACGTGAATTTGTCTTAGCGCCACTTGCACCATATCCTACTAACCCGAGGTTAACCGGTTAAACCGATAACCCAGTGTCAAATTGTACTGGTAACCATGGTAGCTCCAGATTTAACTGGTTAACCCCGGGTTAGTGAATGTTGCTAGTGGCCCTTAGACTTTATACAATATCTTCATACAATCAATAAATCTTTGTTGGATTCCTATGTGCATAAACTTTTTGAGATGCACAAGACATTCTGCAGATCACGTGGCTATTTTTTATGGACACATTATTATATTTAAAACGTTATATATTATTAAATATGCTCGCTACTTTTATCGCCTATTTTCAATAAAACGTTAATAATGGAAATATACAGGTTGTTTTATTTTTCACCAGCTTCACTGAACAATTATTATGGGACATGGGACCAGTGCTGAAATCTCGAAAAAAAAAAACAGCCAAATTTAGTTCGGTACTGCAGTGCGTCGGGCATGTTCGCGGATGCTCATGTGGACGGATTCCAGTTTCCACGCGACACTGCGCAAGCGCTGCGCTGCGACGCTCCGCAGGGTGCGCGACAGCCGCCACAGTCTCCTGACCGTCGTGGCTGACAATGGGACAGTGGCCTGATAAGGCACTGGTCCTCTCTGCATTTATCTTTAGCACCTAAGATAGTTATTTAAGTTTATTTTTAAGTTAACCGTAACAACTAACAAAATATGAACCATGTATGTCTGAAATAAATGAATTTGATTTTCGCACTTAAACTATCGTGAGACATATTTCAAAATATTTATCTTTTGGTGACATGTTTCGGTTTGGTGTGTTGTCGTGTCGCCAAAAGCGACTAAAAATAATAGTGAGTAAAATCCGTACTGATAAATATTTTGAATTTGATTTTATTTTTATTTTATCTAATTATTAGTAATAGTTTTAGATAGTAATAGTTTTAGATTTTTCCCATCAATGTTCCATTTAGATTTTAGATGTATCACTCTGTATATTAATGTGATAGTTGTGTTACTTTATCACGTTGATAGGTTAATCTAACTAACCTAAAGAGCTAATGACGTCAAATTAGGATTATAGACTCAGTTTAAGAGGGGGTATAAACACAAACAAAAGTACAAAAGTTATGACGCCACTTTTATTTTCTAACAGTCCGTTACTCAGATTTCACGAAAGTCAGACAGATTCGCACACTCCGCACGCCGCTCCTGTGTGCGAGCGAGACATCGTGTATGTGCATAGCTCTGTCTCGCTCAAACACAGCAGTGGCGGCGTAGGAATCCGCGTCCAATGTTAAGACTGGCTAACAGAATGATAACCCAAAAATTGCCCCGACAATGCGGTGACCCTTCCTTGACCTAATGCTGACCGACATTCGTCACTGACGAATAGTCGCATAAATAAAGAGGTCCGGTAAAAATAAGCACTCCCTGATAAATATAGTGTTTGTCATAGACTACGTGCAACTAATTTCGCCTTTTACTTTTTACGAACTACAGCGTATATTTTATATTTTTAATACAACCGCTATTTGAATCGAGGCGTAGGTTTCAGTGCCATAAAAGGATTTTAATAGTAGGTATTTTGTGCAACAGGTACATAATAAGTGTTTTTAAAATTTAATCGGCCTTTGAATTTTAAGACTGAGCGCGTGCCATGGCGCGTGCCATTGTACACAATGGCACACAATGACCGACTACTCGCATAAAAGAAACAATGGCTTTAGTTTAACAGATTAGGGTCTTAGGCGTATAAATCATTTGAGAAGATTCATACTACAACTGAAGAAACTACATTTCTAATTTATTAAAACAAAGTTAAATCTTGGTAAAATGTTGCAAAATACTTCGTGTGCGGGTCCGATACGTAAACGTTTTATTTAATAATTAGCAATGTCATTACCGGCCGAGTTGGACATTAGGCACGTAAGTCGTAATGTTGATTACGTGGGTTATACAAAATATACAAGGGTTATCATAAATTAAATGTGCCTGTTACAATTTTTACGCGACAAGCGAATAAATTGTTTTGATGATAATCGTATGAATGAATGAAAGTTTATTCACAAGAACACATAATAAATAAATAAATAATATGTTCTGCTATAAAGCATGTGAAAATGAATTTTCCATGACATGGCAATGGCAAAGCCATATATGTATGTGAATATTAATTGCGTGCATGTAATATCTTAAGTAGTAAGCATATTATGCTGATATAACCCTTAATACCTAATAGTAAATGTTATTATTACATTAACTTTTGCATAAATCGTATGTAATATTTAACAAGGTAACTGGCTCTAAGAAGTTGATTTGCCGTTTAGTAATGTAATCTGAAAAACTTATATGTATACCTACGAAAGAAAAAATGACCAAGGCTTCCAAGTTCGATGCCAGCCCTAGGCATTGGACCGCTTGTCCATTTTTTTATATTCATTTATAATTTAGGTACGGTATAGTAAGTAGTGTTTCTGCTTAAAATAGCACAGATATTTAATAAAATAATTTCAAAGTTGAAATTTGAGTTGTTTCTTAGTCATATATACCATTATTTTAGTAATTTAAAACAGTAAATTGGGAGTACCTACTTGACTTACTTATTTCCAGACCAGTACCTTTTCCTTAGACCGCGAGTCTAGGCAGCTAGGTTATAAATAATGCAATACTACGCCCGGTCGAAGGAAATTCCTTAATCGTTTACTTTACATATTTATAACAAACGACCTCGTTTGCTATTTTACAAATAAATTACGAAAATTAAGGAGGAAAGGGACGAACGTTTTTCCATACAAACGTAGTCCCCATTTTCCTCTCTGGGTATTAACATTATATAAAGTATGTTTACACAATCTGATAGCTATAAAAAACGAAGTGAAACGAAGGGGCGTTACACTTTTTTCGTTTTTTTTTAATTATTATAATTGTTAGGAAAGAAAAACAAATCCCATATTTTTAATGCTCTTAAATCTTATAAATAATAATTAAAAATTAGAAAAACATCGAACGAATCGAACATTATTGAAAATATATGAGGAAAATGCGGACTACATTTGTGTGAAAAGGCGGGGCGATCGTCCACTGTATCCATGTCGTCAAATGAAGATTATATGGTGCGAATAATTTGCGAAGCAACTTAAATAAGTTTAAAGGACCCCAAACGTCTTACGCCAAAAGACTGTTTCAAAGTTTTGCGAAGTTTTGCCTAATTTGTGTTTGTTTTCAGTTATGTTAAAGTAGCTGTATAATAAAATTAAAGTCACCACATTAATGTTTTTTTTTTTGAACTCAGAATACAGTTTTTGTTTAGATCGCGTTTAACACACAAAGTGACGTCATGACGTTTATCTCCCCTGAACTCGTCATGACATATCAAAAACGCGCGTTTAATTTAAAAAAAAGACTTTGACATAACAGAGCAAATATTCTAGCGCATTAAATCATGATCATATTATTTAAGCCGAAATACGTGCCTGCAGGGTTTTTTGCACTCTGGCGAATTCGAGTCCGTGCGAAATCAGGGTCGGGCTAATAAGCCATCCATTAGCAGAGTAAACGCCATCTAATATCATATCGATATCCCCGATACTTGAAGGTTACGTTAACGTTTTATATAAAAAAAAGACTTACCTATTGACATAATATTTGTGTTCTGGTATAAAACCAATATTTTGTATGTTTTCTATTAATCACGAATCACTCGTATTTTTTATTTTTCTACTTAAATAATAAAAAAACAATTCTATAACAAAGACTTTGAACTTGACCGGACATTGCTAACAATCTTTACTTCAATTCAATATAATTAAACTTTCCTTCTACGCACATATATGTCGGCACTACTTTGAAAAAAAGAAATAAGATAAGATGTTTATTTGTAAAGTCATGTACATGGGATGTTATTAAAGTTATACAGGAAGCTTCCATGACACCCTGTCAAGGCACACAAATTGTCTTATATCTATCTTATTACGAAATTACCTATACATTTACAGGCCATGCATGCTATTATGTGTAATATTTGAATTTTGAATTAAAGTATAATTAATAATTGGTCAGAGTAAAATTTCGTATATGTATGAGGTATAAATAATTAAATTACAATGATAAATTAAATGTCAATGTTTCCTTAATTACTATGTTTGATAATTACTTTCTCTTACAGTACGACTAGGTTTCCTCATTTAAAAACTCCTCTACTGAGTAGTAGTATTTTCTGTATGAGAAAAGATTTTAATTTTTTGTGAAACTGTTTGTCATTTCATTTGGTTCCAATTTGATATCATCGGGTATTTTGTTTACTACTTGGATACACACAGAAAGGACTTGCACAACTTGGACACCTTACACACAACTTGGACACTTGTCTGTCAATTAAAAGAAAAATGTGGTATCTTCTATGTATGGGATGCATACCGATTTTTATCAAAGTAACGACATATAGTAACTAAAACTAGAGCGGTACTGTCATAGTAAATTTTGTAACCCCAGTAAATTCACTGCCATCTGACACACTTTAAAACTAAAAATGAAGATTTATAAAAATACGATAAAATGTATTTAAATGTAGATAAATGATTTTTTTATTTGCATTAATTGTTTTTATGATTTTGACCCATGTTCTTTCACTGATATGCATTAAAATTGTTAAATAACAAACGAAACCGTCAACGCCATCTATACGACAGTAGGCCAAAACTAGTATCGCCCTCTGAACGAGAATCAAACTTTCTTGATTTTCGAGACACGTTTTTTCCTTAGACTGTATCCATCTATTACGGAGTTATATCTATCTTTGGTAACGACGATGTGTGTTTATTCCTTAACACGAATTTGGAATTTTTCGTCAGCGACTTCGTAAACTCATGGTAAGGTCAGCATGGACAGGATCTACAAAGAAACTGGTTGTAGTGTAACTCGCCTTCTCTGCTCTAGTAAGTAAGCACAATTATTTAAAGAGTGCGGGAGACACGCAAGATATCCCGAAAAATTAGAAAGCGATTTATCAAGACCTACGTCTGGAGTATAGCGTTATATGGTAGCGAGACGTGGACATTAACCCAGCGTGATAGAGACAGACTAAGCGCTTTTGAAATGTGGACATGGAGAAGAATGGAAGGCATAAGCTGGAAGGAGAGGAAAACGAATGCAGAAGTATTGGATTTGGTAGGTGAGAAGCGATCTCTGTTGAGAATGATTGAAAACAGAAGGGGTACCTCAAAACCTACTTGAAACAAATCTATAACCTACAATCAGCACTTTTAAAAACAATTGTACCAAATAAAATTAAAGGAAAGTATAAAAATGATAAAAAGGGTCTATTTAAACATTGCAAAGTTATTAACGTTTTTGATAGGTTTTGCTTGTCCTTAGTTACAGAGGAGTGTGGAATTATACCATCATTAGATAAAAATACTCGCTCCAGTAATTTGCGTACCTTAGATTATCTACCTGCATATACAACTCCAAAAAGTAACAATGTATACGGTAAAAGAGTAACTGACTTTCTACTCCCATGTATACTAAACACCTTACCTAAAAATGTACTGTATGATCTCATTAACATTGTTGAAAACCACGGCAGATGTATGCCAAGACTAAAAAAATACTACCTAAGTCTAGAGTAATGTATAAAATAGATGCAGAGATTTGATGTGTATAGATTAGTTTTACATATATATAATAGTATAATATAATTATATACCTAATAGTATTAAGCAAACGCGGATCGGACCGCGCGAACTCGCCAACTATTACATAAACCA
Source organism: Cydia strobilella (assembly GCF_947568885.1). NCBI lineage: Eukaryota > Metazoa > Arthropoda > Insecta > Lepidoptera > Tortricidae > Cydia > Cydia strobilella. The sequence goes on from NC_086055.1 coordinate 12,442,658, forward strand.
AAGAGGTTTACAATAGTGGCATACTGGCAAAAGTTGTATGAATATTTAAAGTGAATAAATAAATTAAAAAAAAAAAAAAAAAAAAAACATGTTGGGGCACCTGATACGGCACGATACTTACATAAAGTCTATAAAAGAAGGAAGAATAGAAAAAAGGAGAGGCAGAGGAAGACCGAGACGTGCGTTTTTGGACCAAGCCAAGGAGAAAATCAATGTAGTGACGTAGCGAGCTCAAAACAGTGGCAGAAAGAAGAACGGAGTGGCGGTTACTCCACCGACAAGAGCCAGGCTCTTAAGAGTTATGATGATGATGATGCGGGAGACACGCAAGGCAAGTTTTATTGTTTGGTCAACGGAACTGTAAATATATTCAGAGAACACTTCATTCTATGATAAACTTTACTCTAATATTAATCGTGTAATTGGTTCCATTTAAACAATTTTAAACACATTACAATTTTAAAATGTAGGTATACTTACATAAAGCGTTTTCTTTTTTTTTAATACCACGTCGGTGGCAAACAAGCATGATGATGATGATGGCCTTCCGGCCGATTTCGACCATGGCGACCACTGACTCCTTAGTAACTAAGAGCTAACTGTTACGGTTAGCACGGCGCACTTATCACATTAAAGAGTCAATATTAAACTAAAAATAGGGATAAAGGGTTATTACTTCTATCCCTTCTCCGGACATATCATCACTGCTGTCTTGCTGCTATGAGGGATAGGGAAAAAATGTAACAATCGTTGTCTGTCCTACTAAGCAGAAAGTGTCATGAAAAGGACAGATGTTAAAGCCCTATCGGATTCGAACGAGCTTCTTTTGTCATGGCAAAAAAGATAAGTTCTTAACACTGCGCGAACCTAATTACACAACCATATAAAAAAAGTTTTAGGTTGTATCTCCTTAGTATTTAATAAATAAGAAATTATGGCAAGGAAAAGGGAGCGAACTTCCGTCAAGCAGAGGAAGTTTGAGAACGTCTGGAAACGTCTCTGATTACAAAACTCTGGCAATTAACTCTTGCACGGTGGCACTATAAAGCGACCAAGAACTTCAATAATAACATTAAGAAGTTCTATCCATTAGTTAAGTTAGGACAGGCGAGTCTTGAACCCTAAGAAAAGTTGTCATGGAAAGATGGAGGCATGATTCGATAATGATAAATTAAGAAGAAGTGGGTGTAAATAATAATTTGTATGCGTTCTTACTCGTCTAGCAATTAAGATGTGTTCAAATAATTTTGACCACCTTTTCCGCTTATCCACTTCTGCTTGCCTAAAATATTCTACTTCAAAGACATCTGTATTAAAGTCAAAGACCTCCTTTCATTAAGGCCCGAAATAAACAGCTGCGAGTAGAATACAAAAATCTCCAGCAAATCTAGGTATTCTGCCAGTGCCCCTCGTAAGTCTAATAGAGGTCATTTGGTTCAAAAGGAAATGAGTTTAATAATTCTCGCGTTCCCTTTAATTACGGTCTACGAACGTTTGAAATGGATAAACAAAGCATGTACAACCTGGCTAATCCAAAAGGGCGTAACTTCTTACAATGTGCAATAATAAAATGTCTTATTGTTACTAATACAGAATAGGGATTTGGGGGTTCAAAAAAATGTTAAAGTATAATTGAACGAAAGCGTGTCCCGTAAACGCCAGGAAAGGACTTGAGTACGGGATAGATATGCAAATTTTATCACGAATTACATTATATAAGATATAAACACAATATGTTTTGCATACGATATGCGTTTGCAGGTAATTTCAGGGAATTCCCTATTAATTAATAGTCTATAAATTTGTATTCGGTTACCGCGATAGTAACTCACGAAATAAAACTATGAAAACGAATTATATCGCGTATATTGAATTTATCCCGACGTTTCGAACCCTTTACAGCGTTCGTGGTCAACGGGTGACTGAGGAAAAGTTACAAAGTGCAAAAATACCCACTTACTAAAAATAATGAAACGTCGGGATGTATTATAAATTCAATATACGCGATATAATCAGTTTTCATAGTTTTATTTCAGTCTATAAATTTGTTTGCGTTTTTCACCTTATATGACTCGCTTTTTTTTATTTATTTTTTTATACTACGTCGGTGGCAAACAAGCATACGGCCCGCCTGATGCCGCTTGATAAGGTTCCGCTTGTTGCTTAGTAACTCCGCATATAATGATCCTGACTCAGGACCATTATAGGCAGGAGGGCAGGACTCCTGAGTTCGAATCCCTGTAAAAGCATTTTATTTGTGTTGTGAGCAAAACCATTTTCTTTCTGAGTCATGTATGTTGTGTGCCATTTGTTTTTATGTAGGTAATAAATATACTTTTTTTTTTACGTGGAGTAGCCGGGGAACTAGGACGGATATGTCGGAGTTGTCGGACTCGTGGCCAAGGGGCCAAATAAGGGGCCGGGGGCACGGTGCGTAAATGCATTTCCCACTCCGAAAACAAAAAAAAGGGGCCAAATACCGACTAAACCCTCCATGGTATGCCCGTCTCGCAGCAATGGTGGCGGTGAAGACGGGATCGCAGAGCATTCCACCGCGAACACCGCCCGCCCGCTGTCCCCTCCTTGGACCCGAAGGCCCTGGAGCCGAAGCTCCCCCTTTCGAAGGTAGTGTGCAGGGCGACACCACACACTGATCCCTCATGACAACCTCCACACCGGGAGGAGATGGAAAAACCCTGGGTTCCGCCCCCTCAGGTTGCCTTAGCGATTTTTTATAGAGGTGGTCATCTTCGTGGCCACCACGCTGGTGCCGGCCAGCAGTGGCAACTCCCCCGGCCGTCATCATATAGGCCCTCTGCCTAGACAGTTACGGAGACCGCAGTTTTATACAGGTCAGCGGCATTCCTGTGCCACCCGAAGGCCCCATCCGCGACCGCAGTCGCCCGGCCCAAAGGCCCCCCTCCTGCACGCACTCAGGTATACTCCCCCTCATTGAGAGGACACCCTGTGCGGAACCCCCTAACCCCCCGTGACAGAACATTGGCAGCACCGGTAAGCAATTACCTGGAAACCAAGAGATTACTTACCGTTGCCCCCGGGGCGCACCGTCCAAGAGCCCTTCCCTTTCCCCCAGATCAGCTGATCAAGAGGAATGAGAAGGGACTCGGCACTCTAGGAGGTTTCCTGTCCGTAGCACCCCAGGTAATAAATATACCTAAATAGATACCTATATTTGTCCTCTAAGTAAGTACCTGCAAGGTTAGGCTTTTGAGCTAACATTCCTTCATGTAAAGGTCCCATAATATATTTATTTTTCCGTATGAACAGATAATAATAAATACTCAATATATGAATTATTCAAAGCCTGTTTTATTTACATATACAGTGTATAAATCTAATACGGGCAATAAATTAAACCAGATATAGAATTTATCCGTCTTATCATATCATTAAGAAGTTTTTTTAAGTTACACTTAAGTATGACCCCGTAATTTTTTTTTTAATTTACCGAGCAGCAATGTACTGCAAACATAGACTTTAGATGACATAACATAACATTACGAGATACGAGCTTTTTAATAGTAACTGCCAACAAGCGATGACAGTTACTTTAAAAAGCTCGTATCCTGTAACTTGTGTGGTGTATTACATTGTAGGCCGAATTATTTTGTATGGATAAAATTTTAATTGCAATTCTAAGTAAAAGTTATCTAATTACATTTCTTATGTCCTTACCAACCACCGTTAAGAGATTCGCCCGTATTAGATTTACACACTGTATATATAAATATTGTGAGTTTTTATTTCACTGCACAGTAAAATCTTTATTTGAAATATTGTTCAAGGCAAGCTGCGTAGAGCATAAAATCCGTCTATTCTTTTTAGTTTCATTTGTTTGGGTGTAAAAATTATAGGTATGTGCCGGGTATACGATTTTTGCCTGCCACTGAGATTTATCTTAGGCCGGCGAGCTACTCGGCTTAATGATCGACAAGTATTAAGGTACAAACACAGGTTATCAATTGAACTATAACCATAATATGTGTAGCGTGGAAATCCAATATGATCAAATGTTTAATAATAAATAGAGCTCAACGCAGAGGGAGTATATATAAGCATGTACCTACTTTGTTGAAGTTGGAAACAAGATTGATACTTCCGACTACCTATTAATGAAATATTTATACTTAAATATATTCGATACTAACTTCTACCCTCCTTCTATCATCCGGGATAAAATAGTATTTTATACAATCGTAATATAATAGAGAGCTTTTCTGTCGAGTACCGTACCGTACCTTCATTAGGCCACGAAGCTTGCTGAGTTATACCACTATTGTATAGTATACTTTTTCGAGTCATCTAAAAAATACATTTTCTACTATAAAACCTAAATAATTAAAGAAAATTTGGTAAGTGTCTAAAAGACATCAACGCGTGCATAATATATGAATAGGAATTTATTCATGAAGTAGTCTCACGCTGGTGTATTTTCCACTGGACCGCCACGTGATTGATCAAATTCATTATAGTTGACTAAACCGTTACGAAATGAATATTATAGTTGAGTTGGAAGCCCATACATGAAAAGTACCCAATTACATTTTGGTATACGAAATCTTAATTCAGCCATTACCGTCGACGAGTAGAAAAAGTATCTTATTAGTTTTCGTGTGATTATCAAACATCCAAACATTGGAATGTATAAAATGTCTCATTTACTTTCCAGCAACCAGATGTTTGGAATATCAAAAGTGAAATCCCAGACAGAAATAAAATTCTAAATGATGCCCCTCTCGAACTTTAAAATAATATTCCCACTTATCTACGCTTTCCGTTGCACAAAAGTGGCATAAAGCAGAGAAAGTGGCAGTTCGAGGCGGCACATAAAATTTTATTTCGGTTGCCTATTAAATGCAGCGCGCTAGCGCAATATAAAGTAGCTATTCATTTTCTACCGATTAGCACTTTTATACCGTAAACTTGCTAAACGTTGCCTAGTGTACAATAGTCTTGTACAAACATTAATAATGGGGAAAGGCGATTGCAGCAGCGTCGTTGTTAGAGAGACGTTAGGATGGCAACTGCAGCGGCATTATATACTGTTGCGGCCTTGACGCGAGCTGTATCTGTCAATGTGCTCGATAGAATGAGTGACGTTGGTTAGACGCCGCCGACTTTGACAAATAAAAAAATTCATGCTTACTGCGTAAGTTTACTGCGGTAGGTATTATGCCAACTTGCCAACTACCTATGACAGTGGTCATAATCAAACTAAATCAAAGCTAACATTTAATTTTCAGGCATCTGAGTTCGAGAAATATAGTTGGTTGGTTTTGGTTGCGATACAGCGGGGGAATGCTGCCAGCATCCTTGGTACAATGCCTCAAGGGCCTATTTTAGATTTAAGCTAGTTATTAATTTCGTTTACGAAGTACCACTGTATATATCTTGTATGTAAATAAAGTTGGTCAAACCAAATTGTCAGTAAATCTTCTTCTTCTTTCTCCTGGCTATGTTCCCATATCACTTGGGGTCAGCCCTCCTCGTACGTTTTCGCCACAACAATCTATTACCAAATTGTCAGAAATATTGTACCAGATTTATTGTTTTATGAGTGCCTAACCTTAACATACACCTCCACGTTTTTCGTTTCTTACACGAATTTGTCTTCCTCCCCTGAGAAGGGGTTAGGTACCTACAAAACTTAGTCAATTAACTGTTCAGGTTTCCAAAAGGCATGTAAAAGTATTTTGTATTAAAAACAAATCAAGTCTAGAAAGTTGTGTCGCTATTATTAGAAACTTGATGCGATGTTTATGTGTGTTCTATAAAATATACTTTATATGAGTATACTTACTCTACTCAGGTACAGTCGGTTCCCTAACATATGTATCCACTTTTGCTATACAATTAGTATGGCGACGTGGGTACTTAAGTTGGGGCATCGACCGTACATACTTTACTAGCGACCCGCCCCGACTTTGCACGGGTTACACAAAACATTTACATTTTATACACAGTGGCGTAGCTAGAGGGGGGCCTCGCGCGAGGTTCCTTCCGAGCACAGTGAAAGAAAAGGGCCTCGCAGATGCGATTTCGCCCACGGCTAGATTACTTCACGCTGCGCCACTGTTTATACACTAAAACCTTCCTCAAGAATTACTCTATTGATAGGTGAAAACCGCATCAAAATCCGTTGCGTAGTTTTAAAGATCTAAGCATACATAGGGAGAGACAGACAGCGGAAAGCGACTTTGATTTATACTATGTAGTGATGTCCCTCAATTGGTGATTTGGAGCCATATTTATTAAAAGGAATGATGTTATTATACAAATACAAATAGGATTAAAAATAATAATACAAACTAGGTATAAATAAAATAAAGGTATGTGCCTCAATTGCGTTTATTTTTCTGATAAAACATGTAAAAAGAATTTCAAGATTGTTAACTAGTTAGTAGTTACATTAATAAGTAGTGGCCATTGAAAGCCCAAAACTTATTGTATATTTTGTACTAGACATAGAAAACTTAAAACTCCCCTTCCTGGAACTTATGTTTTCATGCAGTATTTGAGAGTAGGCATTTAGTGATCTAAAAGAAAACAATCAAAACAGATAAATTAACATCATACTACATCAAAATAAACATATACTACAATGGAAGGAATTTTTAAAATGCATTAATAAATTATTTCAATTCATTAATTTCTTTTTTATTGCAATATTCTGTGTACTTTGATGTTCCATTAAAATGTTTAATTAAAAACAACATAGGTATTGTTCATTTACATTGTAGGTATATAAGGTTTAAATGGTAAAATTAAAGGTGCAATTGTCATTTACCGCTACTGTATCCAAATGTTAACTGCAACTGCATTACTGTCGCGACATTACTGCGGCGGCGTTAATGCTGCCGCTGTATTTGTCAATTTCCTTGATAAAATGAGTGACGGATTGAACGTGATAATCTGCAGTTGGCATCCGTACGTCACCTTTACATACAATGATCTTCTTCTTCTCTGTCGTATCTCGGTCGTCTTCACGTTGAGCCGTCCGCATCGGTAGTAGAGGCGGACACAGCTCTTCGCACGATCTCCCGCCATTTCTCCCTGCTGGCAGACTGTCTAGCACACTCAGATACGCGGTTTCCCACTGCGAACTTTATTTGGTCAGTCCAGCGCATAGGTGATTTGCCGCGCGATCTGGTTCCCTCCACTCGTCCTTGTACGACCAGTCGCTCTATGGAGTCGTTATCTCGCCTAGAGACATGTCCAAGTACTGTAATAAATACGCGACTGTACTACGTATAGAATGATACGAGCGTACAATAGCAAATTATTCATCTATACAATCAAGTGTAGCTGTAAACACAATTAAATGTAGATAATTAATTATTTAGTCTAACATGTTGCATTGTAAACAATATCACTATCATCACCAGACTGTTCCACTGCTATACACAAGTCTACTTACTGATGTTCCCTCCGAAACTTTTCAAAAGAGCGTAATTTCCACATGGTAAAATTTCGGAAACTTTGAAACCAATGGACTTTTGGTACCAATTTTTTACTATGTGTGTAGTGTTGGTTCTGAGCTGCTTACGTCTCATGAATGACCCTGTACAGTCGAAGGCAAAAATATCGATCCAGGCAAATGGCTCAAAAATATGTAAACACGACTTTATTGTCTAAGGTACACATACAGCATGGAGCGTACACATATTTTTGCAACTTTGGGAATGTATATATATTTATGCCCTTGACTATACCTACCTGACTGAGGCCGATTAGTATCCACAACACAAGCCTTATTGAGGTTACTGTGGGACTGGGTCAATTTGTGTAAGATTGTCTCATAATATTTAAATAACATTTTAATTTAAGTACCTATTATCTATCTCTTAGTTTAGTTTATAAGTTTTGTTTCTTATTTGTTTCTTAATAAAATAATAAATAGTTTAGTTTTTCAAACGTCAAATAAAACGCCTCAATATTATAAATATATTAAATCCCGCTTTTTATTAGAGACGAAATGTTGCGTGTCGTGTTTATGTAATGTTCCTTCATATATCAGGCCAGTACCTAACTAATGCTTTTCATTTGTCTTTGTGCATGTTCCATCGTCATTTAGGTACAGAAGCAGCACAAAGGCTTCGCGGAAACGTGGAAAACGAACAGTAAGGCTTTGTTCGCTATTAAGTATATTGTTTTCTATTATAATTTTAACTAGCGACCCGCCCCGGCTTCGCACGGGTAGTCGGGGTAGTTCAACTAATGTACACAAAACCTGTACAAATAATATAATATTGTACATAATAAACCTTCCTCTTAAATCTCTATCTATTTAAAAAAAAGCCGCATCAAAATCCAAGACCTAAGTGTACATAGGGACAGACGGACAGACAGCGGAAAGCGACTTGGTTTTATACTGTGATGAGCTGATGAGAATTGTTAATTGTTAATATGATACGTAAAAAAAATACTTGGAATGGTCAGTAAACAATATTCAGGACCTTCTTCTGCTTAAGAAGACTTTTTGTCTGGTTTAAATTTGCTTTTTCAGGAATTTATGAGTTGTGATTTTATTTTAACGAATGTTTTAATAACACACCAATCGAAACGTAAGAGATATCAATCTAATATAGGCGGTTCAGATGGAAAATACCATCATTTGACTCGTAAACATACATATTAATTTTACATCCACATAAGAAGTGCACTTTTTCGGCCCTAAATCGTTTTATACAACAAATACAAATTAGATCATTAATATGTCAAAAGATAACCACGCGTACGCACACAAATCTAGATCAGATGCGGATATTGACAATGGGCCTAAACAGCCAGTTGTGACGAGCTGTCATGTCAGTTCGCGGCCATAGTTGACTAGATACAGTAGGCGAAGTTTTCATTGGTCTTAAGAGCTCCACTGACCTTGCAACTATACTATGAATTTTCTCAAATGATTTTTACGCCTCAGACCCTAATCTGTTAAACAAAAGCCTTTGTTTCTTTTGTGCAGCGGTTACCAATGCTACCGCTACTGACTGAACGGGAACAAACTTATTCAAAAGGGAATTTTACCGTCCTATTAAAGTATATGGTTCAAATTCATGTAACATTAAATTAATCTGATAGGCCACACACAGGCGACCGATTACCCAAACTCGTTATTTCAGAATAAGCTATGCATAAATTTGAAGCTTAATAGCTAATACTATCACGATAGTTGCTTTTTAACGACATGGTTGGTTTCGCACGCGCCAAAGGCGCCTCTCCATAAAATAAACCAAGGCTTTTGTTTAACAGATTAGGGTATGTGGCGTAAAAATCATTTGAGAAAATTTATGCTATAGAGGCATGTGATTTTCAGTATAATAATTCGATAATAATTGCCGACTGCAACGAATTCAATCTACTAAGGTAAAGGCTAAGGTTGTCTGAAAGAGATCACTTATTAGCAATAAGACCGCCTGTTGTTTACCTCTACTTGTGTCTCTGTTTTCTTTTTGTTCCTATTGTATTGACATGTGCATGTGCAATAATAGTTATTTGTTATACAAGGGTGCAAAGTTGTATTTTACCCGCGAGTGTGGAATTGAAACATGAGCAAGCGAAAGGATTCTATAGTTGAACCACGAGCGAAGCGAGTGGTTCTAAAATAGAATCCTGAGCGTAGCGAGTGTTTCAACACACGAGAAGTAAAATACATTTGCACCCGTGTGTAACACAAAACTTTTCCCCTCACTATAGCGAGGAAAGTGCAACATCCACAGGCGTTAGATCATCTTCATCACTGGAATCACTAATTTTTTTACGATATTATAACAGAAAACACTAGAAATTCTGATTTTTACGTGAGTCGGTGAGAAGAACAGTAAAAATTTTGTTGACAATGTTGACATTTCTGTTCTGACGTATGAAATGTCAACGATGCGTTTTGAAATTGCATCGACTCAACTTGTGCGTTCAGAATTATATTTAACATCATTATAAAAAATCTAACGTTTCTTATGGAATTTTAAGGTTTATGACTTAAAATCATTAAATAAAGCTAAATTTGGTATTTTTTATTAGATTCTCAAACCATTTATTTAATGATAATTAATATCGAACGAACCATTATCATGAGCGTTCTACGTTTTGTTATCTGTCAAGCTACTTAAACACGCTCCATCCAAGGTCAAATTACTTTCCCCACTAGTGGATAAAACGCGTTTTTCCCCGCTTGTATTGAAGGATAAACGACAACTTTCCGAGCTAGTGAGGGGAAAAGAGTATTTTCAACACACTTGCTCAAAACGACGTTTTTATTCCACCGATTTTTGGCTCATAATCCTATATATTAAACACGCGTGCTTTTTCAGTATATTATAACACTCGTGCTTTTTCATTATATTATCCGACTGAGTTAAGAAGGTAACTGATTGCTAATAATATGCATGGAAACGGAGCCTTCTTCATTTGGTCGAGTAATACATTTTTTTAACCAACTATTATATAGATTTCAAATGTTAGTTCAAAGAGGTTTTATCTCACCAAACATAATTTATAGATTAAATTGTCTCGTAAATTACATTAATGAATAAACATAACATTTTATCGATTTGATCTCCATCCGTCGGATAGAAATACGAAAATAATTAGCTTTTTTACATTTTTTTAATTGGCTGTTTGTCGATTTCGTTCGTGCCTTTGACTTGCGCGCGCATTTGAATCGTGCGTAAAAGAAATAACGCGCCAGCCATTTTCCGTATTTGTCATGAAATTGGAATAGTTTTGCATGTTTTTTGTTTATATATTGACGAAAATGTCATTTTCAACGATTCAAAATGAAGAACACATAATATTGACGCTTCCAGTAATACTAATAGAGGCAAAATCGGGTGAAAAATAATTGGCGGCATATGAAACTCTTATACAGTGGAAAATCAGCAAAAACACCCAGTTTTTCTTAGAAAACGTGTTGGTAGCTTTTACTTCAATGAACTGGCGAAAGCCCAGCACGCTTTGGTGCAATTATTCGATGTTAAAACTGTAAGCCACCATTTTGAAATATGTACTTTTACTGTTTTGACAAAAAAAAATACAATTTATAAGTTTTGTTTTTTCCTCGCAAGTGTGTTGAAAAACGTCGTATGAAACGCGTGTGCATTGGTTATTACACACATCGGCTTTGTTATTGCACGCTTGCTTACAGCTCGCAACGTAGCACACATATCATAAGGTACTATTGTGCTTAGAATAAATTTAAAAGTGGAAAAATTACTGCCTTGGGTGAGACTTGAACTCACGGCCTCTGGATTTTTCCACTTTTAAATTTATTCTAAGCTTAATAGCATCGATCGCAGACGTTTCTGCTTGTTAAAAATTAATACAGGTACTATTGTATTGAATTGTAATGTAATACTAGTAGTTTTGTTATGATATGAGCCTGCTACGACTTGATCGACTGTGGCCACGGGGCTCCCTGCCGAGGGAGCGACATCCTCATTAAGCCGGAGGGGACATGACAAACTAATGGCGTGTAACACTTCGCTTCAAGGTGATTTCGTGTCACCACACACCGGAGGATCCACCGCTCCCCAAATGTCAAAGTAATATGCCCTGATTAGATATATAGGTATACATAGCATTAGATCTACTAATATAAAATTTGTAACTACTTAGCGATTGTTAGGGTTCCGTACCCAAAGGGTAAAAACGGGACCCTATTACTAAGACTCCGCTGTCCGTCTGTCCGTCTATCTGTCCGTCTGTCACCAGGCTGTATCTCATGAACCGTGATAGCTAGATAGTTGAAATTTTCACAGGTGATGTATTTCTGTTGCCGCTATAACAACAAATACTAAAAAGTACGGAACCCTCGGTGCGTGAGTCCGACTCGCACTTGGCCGGTTTTTAATAACGTTTTTAGAAATCAAGGGACTGATTTCTAAATTCTAAATCATGATTTCTAAAACAAAAATTACAAAAGTAAACTCGTTGAGGGCAGAATCACTTAGCATATCCTGGTATGGTTTTTATTATAAACAAGGGTGTTAATTCACGACAGCCGCTGCCTTGATAAAATTTAATAACGTTATCGACGTTTCCTGTGCTAAAGTAATTTCATAAAGACATGCTAAAGTAGGTAACCTTTACACATTATTCCGGTGGCATTATCTGTTGACATAGCATTATCAGGTGACGGGATCAGGGCACAGGCAACGTTTTAGGATTTGCACTGACTGATGCTTCGTGGGCTCACAGAAGTGTAGTAGGAGGCTCAAATAATAGGTATTAGGTATAGTTATAAGGACGTAATTTTACGACTCGTAAATATGTAGACCATTCTCATTCATAATCCAATGAAATAAGGTATACAATGTATACGGTAAAAGTAGTGATCTTGGCTGCACAATGTGATTGTCGCGCGTGTATAGCGGCTCCTAAAGTTAAGATTATTATTGCTACCTATCTTGAGTGCAGCAATAATCATGTGTCTGAGCCCGTGCCACGGCGCGTGCCATTGCGTGACACAATGGTACACAATGGCCGACCGCTCCCATAAAAGAAACAATGGCTTTTGTTTAACAGATTAGGGTCTTATTAGGCGTAAAAATCATTTGAGAAAATTCATACTATAATACAATAGGCAGCAGTTATAATTCACCAAGTTGTCGAAAGGTGGCGTTGGCTTTGGCTCCGTGCACGCTTCCAATTTGCATTTCATTTTGTTTTCCAAGTTCAGTATCAAATCCGAACATTTAATCAGCGAATATATAAAATTCTAATTTATTTATTATTATTCTCTTTATTTACTATTTTTCTTATTATTATTATTATTTGTGGAAGTATAGTAGTCGAAATATAAATTGCACCGATTTTTGGCCCACAATGCCCCATTTTCTTTGCTTTATAAACCTTTCCCGCTGTGATATTAAAGATATTATACTCGCACATTGGCTCATGGGCGTAGGCAGGTAGGAGCAGGGAGCTCAAATTTTACTGTTCTCCCTAGACCTACGGCTATATCAACGTGCCCCCCCCCCCCCTCCCTAGTTCACTGGCTGGCTACCCCCTTGCATTGGCTTTTCACGAAAACGTTAAGCAGTTCGTTTTCTCATAAATATCACTAGTTTGATTCGAATGGCCATTGAAGCGCATACATACTTAAAAAATATATATACATATATTGATTTGATATTCGTATTTGTGAGTCCCTTTTGAGACAATACAGTAAGAGCGAGCCGTACTAAGAACAATATCAAATGTATATTTCAAAATCTGAATGTGCTTCCTTATATATGAAATCCAGAGCTGTAAACAGCCTCGAATTGGATCCTCGCCTCCTTTATTGCTGCTGTGATTGAACATGGCAGCCGATGTACATATATTGCTGTTTAGTAGGTACTTACATTGTATGCAAACAAATTTGTTTGATTTCTAAACAATGTAACATGATTATACGAGCGGTGAGGCGTTAAATTATCAGTCGAACCATATTTGCGATATTTTTTGACAAAACTTTGTAATTAACAAAAAAGTAAAAAAGTGCTTAGTTATCTTTAACACGTAAATATGTCGAATATCTATAGTTATCACATCACGATTCGCGTTATAGCGGTAACATACCTAATTTTAACCTATAATTATAATCGGTCATGTTTTAAGTACTTACTTAATTTATTTAAATTGTAAATTAAACAGACTTTCTGGCGATGTTGATGAAAGTGGTGTTTCGGTAAACCAGATTTTATGAATTTATGTGCACTAACAAGAAAAAGTGCCTACACAACCTTTCTGAGCAGAAAAACCTTTCTAAAACATAGCTGCTTCAAATCACAATACAAGTGAAAATCTAAGGATTTCTGGGGTTTCCGGAAAGAGTCTCGTTAATCTTCTCCGAGAGAATTCAGTTTTATTATTGTAGACGGTAAATTACTTCACTTCTAAAAAGGTAAAAAGAGTCAGGTATGATTTGTGTTCATGCGACAAAACTGAGGGCCTACCGCGAAACATTTCATTCGTTTGTCACTATCGCATGAATATCCAAGTGCGATAGAGAGGCAGATAGCGAAATAATTTATATCCGAGCGTTGACGCCAGCGCACGCGCGCCGGTGTGCGCCATGGGACCTTCGATCAAACAGCTTTCGCCATGTTGAAGTTAGCTTCATATAATCAAGTCGCGGCGGCCGAAAGTTAAGCAATAATAGTATAGTACGTGTTAACTTTACCAGTAGATATAACCATAGAAATAAGTGCACTATTGATGAACGAAAATATTTATATTACGGATCATACTTCAGTTTTCATTTCACGTCACCACATGCTTACCCAACCGAAGCAGGTTCCACATACGAAGCAGCGAGGCAAGCTGCTGCCTCTTCACACAGCTGACTGCATAGCTGGTGTCGTCCACGGAGAGCGGCGACAGCATTCACGTCGGCCGGCGGGGCTAAGATGGGCGGCTATCATTTGTCACTATGCCTGTCACGCTCTGACAAGTACGTAAGTGCGAAAGTGACGCATGATATGACAAGTGACAAAAACGCGACCATGATACCGGTGCAGGCTGGCTACTGGTATGTACGAGCCACGTGTCTACGAGTACGGCTACCAGACGAGCGGCAAGCGAGCGAGATGTATAGAAAGTAAATTACGTAGACCCATAGACACAGTATAGTAGTTATAGACATGAAACCGAGCGACCAGGGGTAAGAGAAAGACATATTCATGTATTGACAGGTTAATAAATGCTTTCTTTCTTTCTTTCTTCTTTAATGTATGGCAGCATAATCCTTTTTCTCTTTCGCTCTTAATAATTTCGGTATTTCGCCATCGCCTCCTACCTATGCTGCCATAACCCGACCATGAAAAAAAAACCCGGTCGGTGATAAGGACAAAGCATAGCACTATTTTCTCTTTCCTCTTATAGGAATCGCAATAAGACTATCTTTCTCTATCAAAGAGTGTCAGGCCCTTGCGTAGACGTTAGAGTTTATGTCAGTTTTGACACTGTAAGTGGCTTATGGTACGGGTACAGGTCAAGAGTATACGTGGAAGGCTAGGTATCCTAAGGATATAGTTGAAGCGCCTGACTTGTGGATTAGATATAACTGCAGTGAACAGTCTGGTAGCCCGACATTTGGCTTAGGCGCTGTAGCAGGCGCTCTTGCAAACCTCATTTTGTTAGACCACAGGGCGGGAATCTAGGATTTCCTGCATTTGAAATCGACACTGTACTTTTGATTTATTTAAATTACTTACAGGAGAAAAGCAGCGAATTATCAATCGGTGGAAGAAAGTGATAGTATAAAATATCACACGAAGAAAGACGCTGACGGCGAAGGGATTGACCCTTTTTAAAACCAATTAAAGAAAAGCTAACGGAATTTTGTTCCAAACAAGATATTTTTTCTTACTAGTTATAAGTCGACATTGTCAAATTGATTATTTATTGCATACTCGTACATAGATTAGTATATGTTATTACTGTAATAGATAAGAAACTCTCGGACATTTCACGTTCACGTCTCTACTAGTGCTGCCCCTAGCGGTCCTGCTCTCAACTAATGAGACTGTATATGCAGTAAACACGCACACATGTACACACACACACACACACACACACACACACACACACGTACTTATGGGTTCTTTACCTACATGTAACAACTTTAATATTGGAAACTGATTTATGTAGTAATCTTTGTCGTACCAATTTCCATTTGCTTAGAAAACTACATAAATCAGTTTTTCAGAATAAATAAATGAAAACTTATGTTGAATCAAGTACAATATATTATTTATAAGTACCTACTTATTTACATACGTTCCATTCCAAGTAACTAAGACACATGCAAATACAGCGACGCTTTAAGCGCACTTCCGTGAAAATAACAGCAAGTATGTAACAATTTATTTCCTGACTATGTTTTAAACAATAATTAGAGGCAACTTAATTCATTTCTTCTTCTTGATCCCAAAATAACTTGGAAAGCTTCAATAGTTTGATCCAACTTTTTTTGATTTAATTTAGATCCATTTTTGTCGCATATTTCATAGTTTTGAGAACATTCAAGCTTTTTATCCACAATTTGTGGTGCGGTGATCTGGGTGTTACAGCGCATTAGATTAGGTAGATTTTCCTTTTTTAGGTTCACTGAAATTGCCATTGACAACATCGAAAAACTTATCGAAGAAAAGCACGATACCTGCCGTGTCGCAACTTTATTCTGAAAGCTTTTTAATACCTGAAAATATATTAACAGTTAAGATGTTATCAAAAGTATAAAAAGGTTATTTTACAGCGAAACAGGACAAGTGTTGAGCATGCATTTTAAGGGTGTGCTATTGTCACATTTAATGTTAGGTAACAAGAAATCAGTGAATCGGGATATTATTCATGTAAAATGTCGACAAAGGTAACGTATTGTGGTTGGATTTTATCAGTAGATGTATGTCTTTCTAATTTTGGCAGGTTGTAGTTGATTTATCAGATTAAGACCTAGGCACGGAAAATAGTATCTTAATTATGATAATCAGAGCAACGTGTATGACGGGCCTTACGGGCACTAAGAATGGTGCTAGTTCAACGGCTGTTATTTGAAATGTTACAATGTTCCATGTTCCATCGCCAACATTTCATAAATATGCTTTACCCGAAGCCTCTATCAAAGCTTTTGATAAAGATGAAATAATAAATAAATGTTCAGGAGGTATATATATATTATAAACTCGAAAATTTACTTACCTTGCCCTTATACCGATGTACATACAAGAAGGTACACAGATTCGGCGCGGCCCGGCCGGCATTGCTTTTCATCTTGCCTGCGTTGGTTTGGTTGAATGAGTAAGAGCACAACTCAACACAACTTACAAGGTTGGTTGTGATATAAAGAAACGCTGTTTGTTAATATCTTAACATAAATCTGACCAAAAATATGTTTAAACGGAATTTATATTAAAAAACAACTTAGAAATAATTTCAAAATTTCCCGTCAAACCAAACGTCATTTGGTTTTTTTATTCGTCTAAATACGTCAGTCTGTCATTGTACGGTGTTTGCACTACATATTAAAAAAACTACTTTTACGTTTCAAATTTATTTTGTTTCCTAGTTCATTTGCAACGTAAGGTTAGTAACACTATCAAAACATTTTTTATTAAAATATATTCTTCTAGATTTAATTAAATGCGATTAAGTTACCTGCTTAAATATTTGTTTTGGTATATTTTGTTTTCTACTATCTACACACAAGAATGATATCTAGCCACACTCAGCCCTCCTTATGCTAAAGGCGGTATCTCAAAAACGAATGAACTGGCAATGGAACGTTATGATTCAAATCTTCAATTGAGATACCGCTTTTTAGCTCAGCAGGGCACCACGGCTGAGGAATATATGTCCAGCATAACCCAGAGATGGCATTATTATCAGCATTACATTACTCCTCTTCAGAGATACTATACCATGTACTCGTATTTGAAGGGAAGCACTTGTCATTTAAATATTACTTACTTACAATATGATGCTTGAAGATCATAATATAAATACGTTGTCATATTTATAATGTAAGTAATTTGTATTGTAAATGTTTGTTGTGAAATAAAGAAATCTGAATAAACATGAACGGAATTTTAGAAATGGAAATTCGTTTCTTTCTGCGTTCAATTGCCTTTTAGCCTCCCTCAGACGAAAACACTTTCTTTTGAGAAAATTGAATTGAAAACGTGTTTTGTCCTTTGGTGTTTTTTAGTAATGGGATCAAAACAAACAATCCTGCGAAAACAAACAGCTTTGTGCGGCGATGTCGGACCAAATACAGATCTAGTAAAGCAGTAGGTATATAATCAATCAACCGTTCGGTACAATTAAAGCGAAGGAGGGTACCTTGACAGTAACCGATATGCTCTAAAGGCCCGATCACCTACAGCCTTAAACCATCAGCGTATCACTCACTACGTTGACTGAGTCCTGACATGCCCTGCAGGTGTGGACGAGCACTGAAGATGAAGAGAGAGAGAGAGATAGAGATATAATCATTCAAGTGTGTTTCAAGCGGGTAAATTTTATAATGAAGTGGAGATAGTTTGAGGCCCGGGAAGGAACATAGGATAGTTTTTATTTTTTACCAATCATCATCATTATTCCACGTATACGAAGTCGCGGGCAGGAGCTAGTATGTAGCACGTGATGTGATGGTCCCTATGACAGTTCCCTCAAGTCTCTTTTGGTTGGGCTTTAAATAATAAAAAAATAATGAAATATGTTTTTTGCGTATTTTTATTACATACTTAAATCAAAGAAAGAACGTGCCTCGAAAATCAAGAAAATTTTATTCTCGATTAAATGGCCTTTGGCCTACTCTCGGATAGATGGCGCTGACGGTTTTGTTTGTTATTTAACAATTTTAACGCATATCAGTGAAAGAACATGGGTCAAAATCATATAAAAATAATTAATACAAATAAAATAAAAAAACATTTATCCATATATAAATACATTTTATGGTATTTTTATACGTCTTCATTTTTTGTTTTAATTTAATCGTGTGTCGATAGATGGCAGTGAATTTACTGTGGTTACAAAATTTGCTATCACAGTACCGCTCTATCCAAGCCAAATCCAAGCTCTATCCTATTATATCCTCTTTGCATAAATGTAACATTTCTTAATAAATGCTTGTGATAAACTTTAAAACACGTTTACAAATATTTTACGTGACAGTTACTCTAACCTAACTCCATATAATTATAAACGTTGGCTAAAAAATAAGGACATCCCCGTTGCCAGGGAGGTTTTGGGATTATAATGAGCAACTTTTAATATGGGACCAACAACGAAATCGCGAATCACATAGTAAAAGTTGCCCAAAACCTCCCTGGCAACGGGAATGCACTTATTTTTTAGCCACCGTGTACCTACTCTAGGTAAAATCCGTCGCACGCATCCGTAACAGTAAAGTTAGTTAGTTTGCATACTATTTTTCGTCCTACTCTAGGTACCTAAAATCCGTCGCACGCATCCGTAACAGTAAAGCTAGTTAGTTTGCATACTATTTTTCGTCCTACTCTAGGTAAAATCCGTCGCTCGCATCCGTAACAGTAAAGTTAGTTAGTTTGCATACTATTTTTCGTCCTACTCTAGGTAAAATCCGTAACAGTAGTTAGTTAGTTTGCATACTATTTTTCGTCCTACTCTAGGTAAAATCCGTCGCACGCATCCGTAACAGTAAAGTTAGTTAGTATGCATACTATTTTTCGTTTCGTTTATCTAAATTCGAAGCGGAATTCCGATCGAAGTATTGTTTAATGAATTTGTTTCATTAAGTTCTAATTTGAGAGGATACTGGAACAAACGAATAATAATCAATTTGATTTCCTTTGTTTAAGACTTCAATCAATCATTGTTTACGAGATTTATTTACGGCTACGTGCTTTTGATGAGGGTTTTGTCTCCGATTTAGATATTTTTATTGGAAAATATTTAGGTTACCGGGATTTTCTGAGAATCTGTTGAAATACTCAACCTTTTTTTGTTGAATTGCCAAAAAAACATTATTTTTTGTACCACGTCGGTGGCATACGACATACGACAAAATTTGCATAAAATAACAGACTCAATGTTCATGGACACATTGTTGTAACGGATATAGTACAAAACATACTTGGCTATTACAACACTGGAATTTAAAAAAATATTGAGACATACGATCTTGAGACGTAAAAAATAAATTTGACCAATAACAACATAGTTTTTTAAATAATAGAAAGTTACGACAAACTGTAACCATCTTATAACTTTGTTATTGGGAGTCGTATCGCGATTTCAATACAACAGACAGATAGAAAAAAAAAACTGATTCCAATGGTATATTTAGTAGCCATTAACAGTGGCTCAGTCGCCCAAATATCGCCTCTATCATATTGGAATTAGGTTGAGTGAGCCACTGTACCCAGATATTTTTTTCCGAGCCACTGTTTCCTACCCTACCCTACTCACGACAAAATGTCCCTTACGACATTTGAAATCCGCACCGTCGATATTTATAAATAAATAAATAAATAAATAATATAGGTCATTCTTACACAGATTGACCAAGTCCCACGGTAAGCCCAAGGAGGCTTGTGTTGTGGGTACTCAGACAACGATATATATAATATATAAATACTTAAATACATAGAAAACACCCATGACTCGGGAACAAATATCTGTGCTTATCACACAAATAAATGCCCTTACCGGGATTCGAACCCAGGACCATCGGCTTCACAGGCAGGGTAACTACCCACTAGGCCAGACCGGTCGTCAATTTATGTGTTTTTTTTATGATATAGGAGGCAAACGAGCAGACGGGTCACCTGATGGTAAGCGATTACCGCCGCCCATGGACACCCGAGGGGTTGTAAGTGCATTGCCGGACTTTAAGATGCAAGGAAAACTCTTGCCTACGTTCAGTAAGTACCCAATAAGTTCCATGAAATTACTTACAGTGCTTTAATCTAACGAAACTGTGAACACCAGAGGGGTTGTAAGTGCATTGCCGGCCTTTAAGATGCAAGGAAAACTCTTGCTTACGTTTAGTAAGTACCTAATAAGTTCCATGAAATTACTTACAGGGCTTTAATCTAACGAAACTGTGAGGGTGCACAAAAGAACTTTTTTCTCTGAAATTAAAACCATACTCGTGATCCAACTGCAATCAATCTGCACCTGCACCACAGAATAACTAATAGTACTACCGTACAGAAAATTCACTCCTTCACAAAAGGCAGATTTAGGTATAAAATTATACCTACACTCCTGCACTTCATTGGTTTCTTTAATTACTGGATATTATTAACGCTACTGCAGAAATTATAAAGTTAGAAATAGGTGATATTAACTAGAACATTGCTTCAACATCACGTGTAAGATTGGACTAAGTAGCCTGATTCTAACCTTAGATTATTGATGATCGATGAATTGTGAGTCAGTGACAAAATTAGGAAACTTTGACTTGCAATAATTCTTAAACTATACGAGATAAAATAAAATGTAATTTAGAACATACCTTTGGTTCGTTATGATCCCTCCTCTTGGTCACTGAAAAGTTACTCAGGTAACTACCTATTATATAGTCCTATTACAACTATGGTCCAGGTTTTAAGGTTATTAACGAGCCTTTATGATTTGTACTCGTTACATTTATTTTGGAGCTTTGATATACTAATGCTTTTTAGGGTTCCGTACCTAAAGGCAAAAACGGGACCCTATTACTAAGACTCCGCTGTCCGTCTGTCCGTCTGTCTGTCTGTCACCAAGCTGTATCTCATGAACCGTGATAGCTAGACAGTTGAAATTTTCACAGATGATGTATTTCTGTTTTGTCACTATAACAAGAAATACTAAAAAGTATTTCCGTCCGACTCGCACTTGGCCGGTTTTTTCTAAATTAGATACTCAACATAATATTTATACATATTTTACTGGAACTTGAATTTGGACCATAGTTGTGAGTTGTGGACTAAAGTTACCTACCTGAGGTTACGGTACCTATATATCTTAATTCACTTTAATTCATAACGAAGTTAGAGGATGTCAAAATGCCCTGAATGGCTTCGAGAAAAGAGGTTACTGCTGTGCCTGCTTTGTTTGTTTTTTCTCGATTTGTGGGGGCAGGCACGGCAGCCCCCGCCAAGTCAAGTGTACATGTGCAAATGTTAAATACAGATACAGGGTCAACTTAATGTGAGGAGCTAATGTACAAATTTTACAAGTTTAATTTTACTTTACTGATATTTATGACAATTTGGTCAATAGATACATTGTGTTTATATTTGAGGAGTGTCTTTTCAAAAGGGTTTATTTCTCTATAAAAAACCATACAAAAATAAGCCTTGTGTGTCTTTCACAAGGCTTATTTCTGTATGGTTTTTCATAGAGGAATAAACCCTTTTGAAAAGACACTCCTCATTTGTACATTCAACACGATTTCCACTTTGAACGTAGACTATCAAGTATCAAACTTCATAGATACTCGTACCTTTCTGTGAGGCATAGACAAAAGAGTAGTTAAAAATCTCATTAAAATTCTCATTGTCAAAACATGTCAACATTTATTCATTTTAGACAACCTGACTTTATATCTATATTTATATTTAAAATATTGTTATTCACAATAATAACGATAGTAAGAGTATTGCTAAAAATATGTTGTATAGTTGTAAATATATTTCTACTTATATACAGCTTTCGACTGAAATATCGTAAGCTGATGGAATTTGCGAAACTCAGAAACTGATACAAAAGAATTGTGTATGTTATTTGATGGATTATTTAAAAAGAGTTCATAAGTTACTTTTTGCTATTATCGAAGGTGTAATAAGGGCGCTTTTTGAAGTAGTTATTAACTATGTGATATATCCGTTTCAAATACTGGCTGTCGCTGCTTTCTTTGGAATATTCTACTTTTCGAGGTATGTTATTATTATTTTTATTATTATTTATTTGATACACTAGCAGCTCTTGGAGCTGATGCGTGTATATCAAGCACTTGTATTTTATTTTGCACTTTTCAAAGTTCTAAAATGTGTATCTAGTCTATTTTTGAAAGTGTTCACTGACGGTGCTCTAACAACAGTTTCTGGTAGAGAGTTCCACACATTTACCACACGATTCGGCAAGAAGTGTTTCCTAGGGTTGCTAGCACGTTGCTTAGGAAGTTATATCAAGATAGGACGATCAAGGCCATTCTTACGTTGCGCTCGATCAAATGTATGGACGGCCTTGATTTGCGACTCGCCACTCGCCGTGCCGCTGGTCGCGTCCGTCCAGTCCGCGGTCTTACAGTACCTACCTATCGTTTTTGTAAGCACCTGTTTCTATTTTCAGAGACACCTGGTGTGACACGAGGGGCTGTTGGAGTACCGACTCATTAGGTAATTTTATAATTGCGATCGGATGTTCGCTTACAGTTGTAACTATCTGTATAGCCATAACGCGATATTTTTAATAGATGTGTCGGCAGTTGGCCGTTTTTGTTTTATTTCACAGTTTAAAAGTTATTTGTTTGTATTGCACTGTTGCTGTATGTGCTATTTTTGAGTCGAAGTTTCTACAATATTTTAATGCAGAATTTTAAGCGTAGCTAGGATTCAGAGGCACGAGGTGAAAATCATTTTTGTCTCGGGTTGCACATACAACTCTGCCGTGTCAGACGTATCTCTGCTATCTCAAAAAACATAGTTTTGAGTAAATCGACTTTAAAGTTTTTGGTGAGCGTGAAAACTAATAAACTCATATATTTCGTGAGTTTATTGAGTTAAGTCATTTTTAATATGTGTTTTGTGTTTCAATAGACGTGAAGAATAATATTTCTTTACTTTTTTTTTGTAAAAGTACATAGTTTTTGAAATAAACGCATAAACATAGTTTGGCGTAACCACTGTTTCATACATTTGGTGGTTGCGCGTAACTATGTTAACTTAAAGTTAGACGAGTTCGTTGTATGAGCGCTCATACTATTTCGCGTGGCCACGGCTCGCGGGCTTATTGCGGTTTTCGTTTATCTAAAGTTAGAAGACTACATTGTATCAACTTCTAGTAAAACGTGTAACCAGGGCATGGGGAATATTGAGGTGGTCACGCGTAGTTCTTTTATCTTAAGTTGTAAGAGTTCGTTGTATTAGTGCTCCTAGTAAAACGCGTAACCAGACTACACAAGATAATCCATTTTATATTGTGCTAACTCGCATTACATACAAGGAGCCCGATTTCCATCAGTCCTTACATCATTGGTTATATGGAGTAGATCAATCGTATGGTGGAAAGAGCCTTATGTTTAATAGCGTTTGTATGTATTGCATGTATGTATGTATGTATGTATGTGTGTATGTATGTATGTCTGTATGTCTTTATGTATGTGTGTGTGTGTGTGTGTGTGTGTGTGTGTGTGTGTGTGTGTGTGTGTGTGTGTGTGTGTGTGTGTGTGTGTGTGTGTGTGTGTGTGTGTGTGTGTGTGTGTGTGTGTGTGTGTGTGTGTGTGTGTGTGTGTGTGTGTGTGTGTGTGTGTGTGTGTTTGTTTGTATGTACTTTATTTAATATTTAATCCCAGTAAAAATTTTAACCGTCTTAAAAAAAAGGTTCTCAGTTTGACCCGTATGTTTGTCCGAGATTATCTCGCGTTTGGCTGAACCGAGTTTGATGCGGTATTCAGAAAAATGTTTGTTACATTTTGGAGAAGGTTTTAGTATACATAGATCTGAGCTGATGCTGAACCCTGGCTGTACCTAGTGGAACTCAGGTTTGGTGCAACGTAGGCAAACGCTGTTTTGGTCATCCGACACGCCTTGATGAGCACTTGGGAAAGCAGTACCCAAGATAGAGCTGATGATGAACCCCGGCTGTACCTAGTGGAACTCAGGTTTTGGTTCAAGTTTGGTGTAAATTTATTGTGGGTATTAGAAGATATATAGTAAAAATATTAAGGTCAGTTACTCCAAAAATTTTATTCAGAATCAGAATCATTAACTATACGTTTCTATGTATTTCAAAATAAGACACTCCAGCGATCCAAATATATGTTTAAACTAATATTTTGCCTCTACTGACACTGTTTGAAACTTTTTCTTGCTTTTTGTAATAAAAATGAAAAGAAGAGTAAAAAAATATGTTTTATAAATTATGTTCATAACTTTACTTACTTTTTATGCATTTATTAGTTATCCTCTACAGAAGAAAGAAACTACTACAGAAGTATGTAACAAGATAGTACTCGTGCATTACTTATATTATATTGTCAGTTATTTCAATTAATTTTGTGTTTGTCATTTTTTATTTACGTTAAGATTTTTGTAAGTAGGTACCTGTCGGGGCTTCTAACCTCCGTGGCGACCTGACATAGACCGACTGACTGACTGGCTGACTGACATACATATTTGGAATATTGGAACATTTGGAACGACCGACATTTAAATTCAAAATTAGACATGACAATCACAAGACCAGTTGACGACTAGTTCATGACAGACAGCGGACGACGATAAACAGTTCAGTACCTATGTAGGTTATCTTAAGATTTAAACAAAAACGAAATAGTTTAGTTTTTCACAGGGTTTTCAGCAATGATTACAAAGTGAGATTAGCTAAGATAATTAGTCGCACAACCTTTGTTTTCTACCACATTTCTATCACTACACATTCGTAACAAGGCTTTACTTCGTAAAAAACTCATTTCAAAGACTAATTTATCATATTTTGAACAAACAACATAAAAAAACACCGGAACACTAACTTAACCGGGTCAATATTACGTACGTAATGAAATGTAAATGTGACGTTTTCAATCAAAAGGTACCACATTGTCGCTTACCATAAGGACGAAAATTGCTTGTATCTTTATACGAAAAACCTGTCAGAATGTCCTTATGATAAGCGACAATGTGGTACCTTTTGTTTGAAAACGACACAAATAAACAAATACACGTGGCAAGGAGCGACGAGCCGCTCCCTCCGCGCCCCGCCCCCCGCCTCACCTATCGCCGTACTACCCTCGTGTGGTTACGCGAAACTATGATAACTCGAGATAGTAGATATCCAGTTTGCCGTAAAAAAACTGCGAAGAGTTACGCATAATTATTCTAACTTGAGTTAGAAGAGATACGCATAACTCAATGTCCAAAAATTCGAAAACGTCTATCTTAAAACATGAAATATCTCAGTAACTAAAGACATTTTTTGAAATTTTGTTTAAGTATTATATAAAGCATAGTGTCTAGTTTCATTTTGCACTGGTTAGGCGTATCTCTGCTATCTAAAGATAGCAGAGATACGTCTGACACGGCAGAACTGTTCACTTCAGCAGCGAGGACGCAAATACAGCATGAAAGGACCGTAACATTTATAAATTACGTCATCATAAGTATAAACACAAGTTTATTTTCCCACTGCACGACGTAAGCAAACTTTAATTCTGGACTGTGTTCAAGCACCTGAGGTGAAAAAGTTATTACCTAAGCATAATTAATATGCATTGAACAAGCAGAGGGTAAACTGGAAGCAATAATATCCTCGTTTACTAAATGACATTCTCGATAAATCTGGCTATTTATCATGCCAGGAGAATTTATTTAGGGCCTGCCAATTACAGGCCGCCTGTGGAATAATAGCGCAGAGAGTCTACGGCCATTGAGAATATCGGAAATACAAATATTCGCGGAAAACTACTATTTTAAGTAAGTATTATTTTTTGCATTACAAGAGAAAACAATTTAAACAGATTTACTGGGTAGATAAAGGTAGCAATAGGTAGTCTTATCGCTGTAAGCGATTTCTTCCAGACAAATCTAGGGTAGAGTAGAGGGATATAAAGAACAAAGTTTTAGAAACAGGAAGTGAGGAATAAAATGATAACATTTAGAAGAATAAGAAAAATTACATATACATACATTAAGCAGACAGTACATAATATACTATTAAATAAATATATACCAATACATCCAAATAGTACAAAATATATTAGATACATATATTTACACATAAATATATACATGATATATAATATATACAGGTTTTTAATAAATGTGACG
Organism: Cydia strobilella; assembly: GCF_947568885.1. Classification (NCBI taxonomy): domain Eukaryota; kingdom Metazoa; phylum Arthropoda; class Insecta; order Lepidoptera; family Tortricidae; genus Cydia; species Cydia strobilella. The sequence goes on from NC_086055.1 coordinate 12,469,180, forward strand.
TTTTCAACTAAAAGGTACCACATTGTCGGTTGTCGATAAGGTTGATTTCAAATTGAAACTTTATGGAAATAGGGCCTTATTGACAATCGCCCTTTTGGTTGAAAATGGCACAAATTTTGCGAAAATTTTGTACTTAGTAGGTAGGTACCTACTATTATATATTTTAAGTCTCTGATGAGTTGGAAATTAATTTCTATATTCAAGAGTTTGTTAAATTTATAAATTACTTATTCCAGAAAACTGTGAAAACATATCCAAAAATTTGATATTTAACTGAATATTTTCGAACTGGCGAGCGTCAATCAAGATAATGAAACAAAATGGTCGAACGATTGGCAAACAATCACCTGATCAATTAATAAAGCAATTTAATCATCCTGGGGTAGGATTACGCGGTACGGATAACTAATAGGCGAACTTTCGGGTTCACGCCCCATAAAATTATCGCTTTGCTAAAGTTTTACACTTAGTTGTAGGTAAATCTATGTAGTCGTACTTTTATCCGGTCCTTACCATTTAATAAGTGTTAGTGGGCTAGCGGTAAGGCTTTCAACTTTCAAAGCGAAGTTTAATTAATTTCTTAGAACTAATGAAATAAAACTATGAGAAAACGGATTATATCGCGGATGGCGGAGGCTGTATCTCATAAGCTTGGAAGCTAGGCTAAACCGTGGAAGCTAGGCAGTTGAAATTTTCACAGATAATGTATTTCTGTTGCCGGTATAATAACAAATACTAAAAAGTACGGAACCCTCGGTGGGCGAGCCCGACTCGCACTTGGCCGGTTTTTTATTTTATTTTATTTTCTTTTTGGGGCAATATATGTCTTACAATATATTACTTGTTGAAAACTAACTGTACCTAAACCACAAATCTCACACACTACCACAAACTGTTTGGAAGTTTTGAGTTTGGTAAATACCAATAGTTGCAAAATTCCTAGGAGAGATTTGGTTGTTGGCAATAATTCACGAGCAAATCAAAGTTTGGATCGGTACCGTCCTAATACTCGACCCGAGGCTGGCTTACAGGGAAATTAAACTTTGCGGATTAGTTTTGATGGGATAGTTAGACATGAAATAAAACTATAAAAACGGATTATATCGCGTATATTGAATTTATAATACATCCTGACGTTTCGAACCCTTTACAGCGTTCGTGGTCAACGGGTGACTGAAGAAAAGCTACAATGTGCAAAAATACCTAGATAAAAAAATAATGAACTATACACTTCACTAAACTATAAACTTTAAGGCCAGTTGTACATGCATAATCGGTTCATAAGGCTAGTTATACAATACAACAATTTTCAAGTAAAGATATACGCGATAAAGCTACGCCGCCTTTAACCCTACACCCCTGACCCGAGAAGATTTAATTCCCTCCTAAGCGTATCCCAATATGGGACCGGCAAGAAACTCGGCGGGACACATTTTTTTAAAACATATTATACTCAGAATGTCCAACATCATCCAACACAAAGGTCTCACAGTCTATGTGTCGCTTGTTCCTTTATCAGATGGAATACAGGATCCCAAGCTGGTGGTAGACCCAACCACCCCGACCCGTTGACCCGTGGACCCGTGACCACGAACGCTGTAAAGGGTTCGAAACGTCTTGATGTATTATAAATTCAATATACCCGATATAATCCGTTTTCATATTTTTATTTTATGGGATAGTTAGAATCTTTTATTGTACAATATTTTTTTGGATTGTATACTAACGCACAAACTTGAATGAGAGACAAAATTGATTTCATAACACGCCAATTTCCTCATGAGACTGATTCTGATTCAATATTTTTTTACGGGTTTGGTCTTGTTATGATACGACCTTGATCATCGCTGACGCTAATTGGTGCGCACGAAATGCACTGGTATCCGTGTCATTAGGCATCTTATGCGCGTGAGATGCACTAGTGAATTGCATCAATTGCATTGCATGCTAGTTGTGTCAAAACTGTATCAAAACAAAACCGTAATAAATTATTTAATCAGAATTCACCTCCGTGTTTACGCGCGAAACGCACACATCACAATTCGAGGGGGAGCTCAAACCCGATATGTGTGCGTGCGAAATTGGCTTGTCATGAAGTCACAACTCACAATTGTGTCTTTAACTACTATCCTTATGTCTATGTATCAACTCCGTGAACAAACGTTAGCACTTTTGATTCAGATAATAAAATACAGAGTTCACAATGTAGTTTCCTTATCGTTCCATACAATTTTTCTGGTAATAATATGAAACATTTGCTTTAATTTTGTAAAGTAAGTAACAAATTGTACTGATAAAGATCAAAAACACCGAAAGATCAACAATTTGGCTGGAAAAAGAAAACACGTGTCTGCAAAAAGGTCCGCCCGCCCTTTGATATTTTATTCAAATAAGGACTCCATTTTGTCTGGCGACATGATGTGACCTTGACCTCATTTATTGAATACCTATATAACATTATAGGAACTTGGCTGGGTCAGTATGCCTATTAATAGTAGTATCCTATAAATATGTGAATTTCAAATCTTAAAATTCACCTATTTGAAATGTCAAATGCTTTTTGAAAAATACGACGTGCAGATAAAGACGTACGTTGAAAATTTACTAAAAGTAAGGTTACGTTATGTTGAGTCTTCGAACATTTGTAAGTACCTATAATGTAAGGTAAGGTCGAACGGCCAGGGCAGGGGGCCTAACCTAACCTAACCACCGTTTAAATATTCGCCCGTATTGGATTTACATACTGTATACCTTGCTATACAGTAGGTATGTAAATCCAATACGCGTGAATATTTAAACGGTATATAGTTAGCATAGGACCTAAGAAGAATATTGAGATAAATTTAGGCTAAAAATACAATTAAAATATTAACCATACAAAATAATTCGGCCCGCAATGTGAAACACCACACAAGTAACGAGATACGAGCTTTTTAAAGTACTTAACTGTCGACGCTTGTTGGCAGGTTCGGTAAATTTTCAAAAATTAATTACGGGGTCATAATTAATAAGTGAAACTTAAAAAACTACTTGATTAATGATTACACGGATATATTGTATAGGTATATCTGGTTTAATTTATTGCCCGTATTGAATTTACACACTGTCTATGATATCGACATAAAAGGAAATTACTTAGTATTACCTTAATACCTACTTAATTACCTTATACCAAATAGAGATTTTCTTACAAAGCCGCCCCTTTTCATATACCTTAACTATTTCCTTCTCCCGTTTTTTCATACTCTGTTTCTCACTTATTGGTAAATACTTTCACCACCAGCGGTCCAATGTAATTAAACTTTTCGAATCAATCACTAAAGTTGAGTGAAATCGCGGCACTATTCACAACGAGAAAACTTTTAATCGAATCTGTTGAAATTATTGTTCACATTCCTATAAAAATTTAAATTATAAAAACAAGATTTTCTCATTTGCTATGTTTACTAAAAACATTTATTTATTTTAATTATAATAAAAATGGCTGTGACAGATCTATAGTTTAAGGCATCGATTTTTTTATTTATTTTGAATGTCATGAATGTTGTTGCTATTCTCTTTCCATCCCCGTTTTCATAACATTTTACTCATTTAGTAACATAATTACTGTTCAAAGAACAATAATTACGAACTTCTTAATTAAACGAAATGAGAAATATTTTCAAGAAGCCATCGTCTGACCTAGATTTGGTATTTTATTCACGTGTTCCCCGGCAAGTCGGCCGAATTTCACCTTCCCATACAAAGTTTCGTTCTCATTTTAAAACTACGTGTTGGATTGTAATGAAATTTTGCACATACAATGACATGAGGTAAGTATATCTAGATCGTAATTAGTTTATATAGCTCTAGTATATATAACACAAATGAAATACAGCAAAAACAAGTTTTGTATGAAAAACTTAAATTCGCTGTATTTTTATAACTATGGTATCTGAAGCTACATAAACTAATTACAGACCTAGACATACCTTATCCTATTGTAAGTAGAAAGTTTCAGAGCAATCTAGCTAGTCGTTTTAAAATGAGAGCGTAACTACGTTTGTATGGAGAACCAAGCTTGCCCGGGACTTAGCCGCTTAAGTATAGGTATATTTGGATATTCCAAAATTATTTTAATAAAATTTATTACTTGAGAAAAACAGAAGGGAATGTTTGAGTGCTCTAATTAATTAATTTGTTTCAACACAATACTTAGGTACATTTTCACGTACACACTAAATTTTCACGGCTGCTGCTGGAAACCATCGGACTTCTGGGTGTGGTATTTCAGCGGTGGGAATCTACCGAATCCTACATCGGAGTAGGCGACGTTACAGAAAGATGTTTAGCTTGTAAGATGTTTAATATGTGCATATGTGCGTTAGTCTGTAAGGTTAGTACTATGGGCCTTAGTTGCCTGAAAATAAAATATATACATATACATATATATATATATATATATATATATACATATACATATCCATATATATATATATATACATATACATTTACATATACATATACACATATAAGGTGCGTTGAGGTAAGATTGAAAGTATTTTTCATGCGGGGTGAGATGAAAAGTCGCCCGTAATGCTTCGGCATACGGACGATATTTTTTGTCTTACCCCTCATGAAAAACCCTTTTAATCTTACCCCAACGCACCTTATATATACATATACATGTATATCACGGACCTGTATAGATTACAGACTCTGGACTGAGTACTTTGACAAAAAAGTGTGACCGAAAGAGAAGATAAACTAGAGAATCGCATCTCCTTTTTATTAAGGAAGCAAAGGCATATTTGTTAGACAATAGTGCCAACACTACAATAAGTCAATATGTCAATACTCGTACTGTAACTAGTGAGAGAATCATATGTCACCTGTCTTGCTTGGTGATAAGGGTCAATTTTGATAACAAAAAAACCATCCTACCCGGGTGTATATAATAAATCCGTATTACATATATTACAGACCCTAAGACGCAATAAATAAGGAGCTGGGACAGTTCGATGTATTCATACGAAGTTATTGGAGCGTAACGATAAAGAGACCCTGTAATTTTCGAACCATAAGTAAAATGTTGGGTCGCAAATCGCAATCATTCAGAACCAGGAAACATTTATTGGCAAAAAATAAGGGATATAAATAGATAATACTTATCAGTATTTTTGATAATAAATAAGATTTTTGTTGTATTATTACAACAAAAATCTTATTTCGTTCACAGGAGGAATGCAAAATAGATGAGAAGAATGCAAAATATACAGTAGTGTGCTAATATAATAGCGTGTTTTTATTTTAATAAGTTTTAATAAGTTGGTTCAAGACAGTCATGGTTTGTCGCCTGGGAGCCTCGAGCAAGCAAACAAATCGAGTACTTAGTCGGACAAAAATTCACAACAAAGTTCCAATTATGGGTCACTAGCAACCCGCCCCGGCTTCGCACGGGTGCAACGCTGATATATATAAACCTTCCTCTTGAATCACTATCTATTAGAAAAACCCGCATCAAAATCCGTTGCGTAGTTTTAAAAATCTAAGCATACATAGGGACATACATCCATCCAGACGGCATGGAAACGACTTTGTTTTATAGATCGTAGTATAGAAAATTTTCATGTTCTGGATGAGATGGGTGTACCTGGTCTACATGTAAAGCTTCGATCCAAAAAATGGGCAAGATACTAAATTTAAACAATTATACACAATTGTATATTTTTTCATTGGGTTTTCCAGATTTATAAAAATATGTAAGTAATAAAAAACGGTTATACTTCATGTGCAAGAAGGTTGTTTATATCACAATTCTGTTGACATTTCTGATGGAAAGGTCCTTATTTCAAATGAAAATTGTTCTGTGCTGGAAAGTCACAAATTTTATAGGAGATAATATCGAAAAGATGCGAGTTTCATTTTATTGGATGGTCAAATTTGCATAATAACAATAAGCAGTTGTTTTTTATAACATTGGCTCTCTTCCAGGGGCTAAGAGGATGTGAATGCGCGGGTCGCTGGAAACTTTCGGAGCGTATTGTAATTGATTTTTCCCTTTTAGTATTGATAAGATAAGATAAGATAAGATAAGATAAGATAAGATGTTTATTTGTAAAAGTCATGTACATGAGATGTTATTGAAGTTATACAGGAAGCTTCCATGACACCCTGTCAGGGCACACAAATTGTCTTATATCTAGCTTATTACTAAATTACATTTAAATTTCATTTACAGGCATGACATGCATGCTATTATTTATAATTTATAATTGAATTAATGTATAATTAATAATTGGTTAGAGAGATTTTTTGTATATGTATGAGGTATAAATAATTACAATAATAAATTTAATGTCAATGTTTGCTTAATTGCTATGCTTGATAGTTAATTTCTCTTACAGCGACTAGGTTTCCTCATTTAAAAGCTCCTCCACTGAGTAGTAACATTTCTGTATGAGAAAAGTTTTTAATTTTTTGTGAAACTGTTTGTCATTTGGTTCCAACTTGATCTCATCGGGTATTTTGTTTACTACTTGGATACACATAATTGGTAAATTATACTTATTTCGTTTAAATGTATTATTAAGATAGTGTACCAAGTTGGATAAAACAAGGCATTTCATAAGAAAGAGCTGTTTACTTATTGTATTTATTTATGATGAGTGTTTTGTTGATATTGGTACATTGACCGGAAAATCCGAAAATTTAGGTACCTATCAATGGGCGATGGACTTTGTTTTGCCTGTGGATAAAGTGTACATCCACTATATTAACATAATATATATTGCTTTAGTATCTTCTGAAGATTATAGAAAACGAGTCAGTCAATGTATTATATACATTCGTTACAATATTGTCCAACGTTATTGCTCCCGTCTCGAGTGTATTAAAATTACCATATTATAATATAGACCAACAATATAATATAGAGCAAGTAAAAACAAACGAAGGCTTAAGAGTAAGAACATAGAGTAACTTATACTAGAGCGGTACTGTCATAGTAAATTTTGTAACCCCAGTAAATTCACTGCCATCTGTCGACACACTTTAAAACTAAAAATGAAGATTATAAAAATACGATAGAATGTATTTAAATATAGATAAATGATTTTTTTTATTTGCATTAATTATTTTTATGATTTTGACCCATGTTCTTTCACTGATATGCGTTAAAATTGTTAAATAACAAACGAAACCGTCAACGCCATCTATACGACTGTAGGCCAAAACTAGTAGCGCCCTCTAAACGAGAATCAAATTTTCTTGTTTTTTCCTTAGACTGTATCCATCTTTGGTAAGAATAAAAAACCAGTAATATTACGATTGACTTTTACTTAATTTCTCGGGAAACATATAGGTACCTACGTAGAATACATCTTCTTCTTCTTCTTCTTCAGTCGGTCCCTCAATGTTGAGGATCGTGACATCATGTCCTTCTGTTGAAGATCAGGTTGCTCCATAGGCTTCTATTCTTCGCCAAGCGCATGGCCTCGTGCAGTTTTAATTGCGTAAGTGCAGTGATTTAAGCATCTAGTAGGAGGAGGGCCCTGAGGTCTGGAGCCTTCAACTTAGAATACATATGCATGACTTGCATGAGCAATTTTGCCTGTAAATCTGTCTAGACTAGAATAGAACTACGAATTTTGAAACTGTATAATGACTTTTAGTACCGAGTAAATTCTACGTACATTTATACATAATTCAAACTAGTATTTGATTTCAAATTCGAAATCAGTTCAGTTTTAATTTGTTTCTATAGACGGTAACTAACAAAAGCCATATTACTTAATTAATTAATGTAAAACGCACACGCTCGTTACGTTTTATTAACATGCATGAATGAAGGTTATGGAGGCGCAGAATTCGGGTACAACAGAAGCCTGTGATTAAAATGAGGGAGTAATTCTTGGACAAAGTCACCTCATATTCATAGACCAAGAAATCACAACCTTATATGTTTAGATTTAAGAGCGGTAATCCTCCTAAAATAATTCCTTAACCGCAAATGCAATTTGTGTCGAAGATTAATCAATAATTCATGAAAGGACAACGGATCGTGTTATTAATTGCTTTATTATTCGAGGCTTGTCCAGGTCGGTTTAACTCTGTTGTTGAGATGTTGAGATCCAAAACAACAGGCTGATTGGATACCCAGATTCTATTGGTGTTATTTGGATTTGATTGGTCTTAGGTATTAGGTTCTGAATTAGATCTTAACTAATGGATGTTGTTACAGAATATGTAATGATTTGTAATGAATGTAATCATTAATGAACGTAGTTGGTTAATCAAAATCGGTAGGCACAATTTCTATGGACTGCCCATATTTTTGTTACTATTCAAAGAAGCTGAGAGTTGCTCCTGTCCCTGATACCTTTTTTATTCCTTATAGGTAACGTTGTAAACGTTGGGTGTGTCTTTCAAAACGAATAGGGGTCTCATGTCTCCAACAACCATTTTTTGATATAGTGTATATTTTCGGAAATAATCGCTCCGAAACAATAATTAAACATGATCAGATAAGCCGTTTTTGAGTTATTTTTAGGGTTCCGTACCCAAAGGGTAAAAACGGGACCCTATTACTAAGACTCCGCTGTCCGTCTGTCCATCTGTCGGTCCGTCTGTCCGTCTGTCCATCTGTCACCAGGCTGTATCTCATGAACCGTGATAGCTTGACAGTTGAAATTTTCACAAATGGTGTATTTCTGTTGCCGCTATAACAACAAATACTAAAAACAGAATAAAATGAATATTCAAGGGGGGCTCCCATACAACAAACGTGATTTTTAAGCCGTTTTTTGCGTAATGGTACGGATCCCTTTGTGCGCGAGTCCGACTTGGCCGGTTTTTTTATACCACGTCGGTGACAAGCAAGCATACGGCCCGGCCCGCCTGAAGGTAAGCAATCACCATAGCCTATGGTTTTTTTAATACTTCGTCGGTGGCAAACGAGCATACGGCCCGCCTACAAGGCGCACGATTCTCATCTCCCCCGCTCTCTCGTCCATCATTAATAGGGCATTCGTCCGTAGCGTGGATAGCGCGCGCTAGCGTGGTACGTGCGTGGTACCATCAGCCGCAAGAGTGCATGGCGACTATATAAATATGTATGTATGTGTGTATGTGTATATGTGTAGTATGTAAATGTGTATGTATGTATATGTATTCTAGTGTTCCTAATGTAATGTGTAACAGTTACTAGGACTCAATCCAATATAAGCTAAAGCTGTTATAAAGATTTTGTAATCACATGTCACGTCACACGTATAAACAGCAAGTCAAAACTCGCCTTCGTAAAGTTTTTAAACAATAAGGACATCACGTCTCTGTATTAGGTATTAGGACGGCACATATGGCATTTTACTCCCAACCGGACACATTATTAGTTCACGAACCCGCCTCAAGGGTGACTTGTTATAATCCAACCTCGAATATCACACAAAAGCTGTCTAAAGCTTGTATAATTATATTCCAGAACTAGGCAAGTATCATGACGCTGTTTGAATAAATATTTTACAATGCATAATTATGCTCAGAAAGTGTACTTTATGTGGGACAACATTGGCATAGAAAGTGCCACTTTTCCGCACGTGCGTACAATATGTTTATGAAATGTGATAATTCATGTGAAAGCTTGTAGTAACTACCTATTCCTTATTTCAGTATGTCAATTCTTCATAGTGTAGTGTATGTGCATATGTAAACGTATACTATACGATGCGACAGTTACAATATCCATTAATATGTATGGAAATAGGCTGAATGTTATTACAGCCGCAAATAGTTTGAGGGCGCTCTTAACTCAGCCTGAAGACGTAATACTTAGGTCTTATTTCAATCGCTTACCAAGCGTGCTTGTCCACTCAAACTAGTAAGTATATATACTTTATATTATTTATTACTTATTTCGTGGTTCGTAATCGAGATGCGATAGTTCCATCCCTTTCCTCAATTTATCAAATTATATATAAGTGATGTCGCCATGCAATGTATTAACAAACCATGAATTGAGTTGTCGGCATAACATACAGTACACAAGACCGGCAGGGCTAGCACGACTTGAGTTTCCGTCTCCATAAATATCTAGCGCAACTTCAAGTATGGAGTCCCGCGCGAGAACGCAAGGCATGCTTCTGCTCACAAGGCGGTTATCACACCGTCACCGCAACCGGAAAACATATCAGTGTAAAAAACAGAGGTTGAGTTATCGTTTTATATTATAGATACAGGGTGGGAAGAGTATGCATTCCTGAGACCATAAGGAGCAAAAAATGTTATATGACTTTTGATAATATGTTAATAATTATTATTTTTTTGGTTTTTTCTGAATATGCCAAGTTATTGGTTTTTACATCTTTGTAAAAAAAATACAACAAATAAGTAAAGTTTTTATTTTTAATTTACAGATAAACTGCGAAGGAAAACTTTAATGTTTGTCAGGTATGTCTAAACCAAGTAACAAATTTGCAGAGTCGCAGCCAAAAAGGCGTTTTCACCGAGTTGTCACACAAACAAATTTTCACAAGAATTGTCATTATCTTTAAAACAAGATCGAATTCAGAACACTTTTAATAACATTTTAGCCTCTAAATGCGGTCTCCTGGAATACGCCTTTAAAATCTGTCAGATTAGTTGTTTCCCACACTGTACAGTACATAACTCTTCTTCTTCTTCTTCTTCTTTCCCTGTTCCCTTTATTTGGGGTCGGGCCTCCTCACTCTTCTGCGCCAAGCAACTCTGTTTTGGGTTGTCTCTTTTGACATCTCGGATCTTTTGAGGTCTCTTTCTATGTTTGACCACCAGGTCGACGGACAGGGGCCTGGGCCTCTCTTCTGTTCTGGAATTTTTAATGCGACTTTGACGACATGATCATCACTACGCCTGTTCACGTGGCCGTACCACCTAAGACGATTTTCAGTGAGTTTTTCGGTGATTGGTGCAACTTTAAAGCTCCCCCGTATATACTCGTTCCGAACTTTATCCAATCGGGTCACACCTCCCGCCCAATTCAACATTTTCATCTCGGCTACATGGCACTTCTGCTCGTGTGACTTTTTGACTGTCCAGCACTCGGAGCCGTACATTAGTGCAGGACGGACTGCCGTCTTATAAACTTTGCCCTTAGTTTTTATGGGCATGCGTGGATCACAAAGTACTCCCGTCAGCGATCTCCATTTTAGCCAAGCGACGTTCACTCTGTGATTGACGTCCAAGTCTATATTGGCATCTGCTGACAATACGGAGCCCAAGTATTTAATTTTTTGTACTTCCGTTATAGGCGTCGACCCGATGTAAATAGGTTCAGATGTTGTTTGCCCGCTAAATGGGCATTTTAGATACTCGGTTTTACTTCGACTAACTCTAAGACCGTGTGTTTCTAATGAATGCGTCCAGGTGTTCAGCATTTCCTGAAGGTGTTGTGGTGTGTCAGCTACTAGCACTATATCGTCGGCGTACAATATAGCCCAGGGCAGAGGTGACTGAATATCCTTTGTCAAATAGTCCATCACTAAATTGAATAAAAACGGGCTTAGTGCGGAACCCTGGTGCACCCCTACTTTCTGACCTTTGTGGTAACATTGTGGTACATGTCTTGCACTAGGTTGACATAGTGTTCGGGTATATTCTGGGCTCGGAGGGCCTGCCAAACTAGTTTGCGTGGTACACGATCGAAGGCCTTCTCTAAATCTATAAAAGCAAGGTGCAGGTCTTTCTTGTTCAGCCTATACTTTTCCATCAGGATTCTAACACCTTGTATTGCATCAGTGATTGATCTGGATGCAGCTCTGAAGCCAAACAGATTTTCTGATATGTTAGATAGAGCAGAGAGTCTTGTATTTAAAATTCGTTCCCAAACTTTCAGTGTATGTGATGTTAATTTTATTCCCCTGTAGTTTTCACATTGTGCCACGTCCCCCTTATTTTTATAGAAGGGAACTAGGTAACTGGCGCCAGGACTCGAGTATGCGTTTCGTCGCTAGGACAATATTGAACATCTTAGTGAGCCAGGTGATAGCCGAGCTCCCTAGCCTCTTCCACAGGTCTGCTGGCACTTCGTCTGGGCCAATGGCTTTGTGGTTTTTCATTTTTGACACTGCGAGTTTTGTTTCGTCGAAAGTCACTTCGGGTATTGGTCCTACCACTGGTTCTAGGGGGGTAATTTCTTCTACATACATCTGATAACTCTTAGTACTTATTTCTACATAAGAGGTCAAATTAGTTGTTTGGTTCGTCTAAGTTGAACGTTGGTTTTTGAACGTTAAGCAATTGGAATACAAGTATTTTACTAGTTAAGGATGCGAGAAGTACGAAGGGTGACGGTTTAATTAATTAGATAAAGATAAAAATCAATTTATTCAAGTAGGATCTGTTGGATCACTTTTGCATCGTCAAAAATCTACATATTATCTTACACGAAATTAATACTAAACTAGAAATAAAGCATGCATGCGCATAAAGTGCGATTACCTAATGGTAGTTACGTAAAAATTATACATACCTACTTGTTGGCTGAATCAGCATTTTGCATCGTCAAAAACAAAATTATAAGCACAATAATCAAATTCTAACAATAATAGGTATATAATAAATTTACAATAATTTCCAAAACAGACAAAAAAAGAAGTTTTAGGTAGTTACATTAAACAGTTATTTAAAGGTCTAATTTTATTTATTGCTACATACCTAATTACACTGGAAATTAGGATGTTGTATTAGGAATATGTATTGTATTGGGTACGACCGGTCTAGCTTAATGCGTAGCAGTGTCCCTGCCTATGAAGCTGATGATCCTGTGTTCGAATCCCGGTAAGGGCATTTTTTATTTATCTTTTATTTACTTGTTTATTTTTTTATTTATTATTGGGTGCTAATAGGTATAGTTGGTGCATTGATAAATTTGATGTTTGGTTAGGTTATATTATAGCTTAGGTTAGGTTAGTATTTTATTGTTAATTTATTTTTTATTTGTTTATTTTATTTTATTTCATTTATTTACTTTCAATAAGCCAAGTTGTTAAATGTTGAGTGATTTTCTATCGCCTAGGCGACTATTTAGCTGGCTAACTAAACCAGACGGCTGCAACATATTAATTGCCAGCTGGTACAATGCCGGTTCGACAATAGTATAATTTTGTACAAATTTCACAGGAAATAAATTCAGTTTTAATTTTGTAAATAGACGATTCCGTTCCCCATGCAAAAATATTCCATGTGGAAATTTCGAAAGTTTGAAAGTTTCAGACGGCAAGTTAGTACCCACAACTATATTATATGTATGTAGAGGCAGATAAACAAATGTTTATCTGCCTCAGATAAACAAATGTTTATCTGCCAGTTGGCAGTTTAGTGAGTAGACACTCATCTTAGAATTTAAACCTAATTAAAATGCGTCAGAAAAATAAAACAATATTTAAATTAGTAAAATTTAAATATAAACGTACCTTGTATTCGCTTACTTATTAAAAAAAATCACCACGTTATTTTATACGTTCCTAAGATATTAAAGGAAAAAGTAAAAATAACCATATAACTTTTTCCTTTAGAGAAAAGTTCCTAGTATCCTACATTTTAATCAAATGCAAATTGCGAAATGCAAAATGTAACTTCAAAAACCGCCAACATATTTAAATTCATTTTTATTTAAAGCGGAGCTTTTTATTTGAAGGTGTCGGGTGAAAAAGTTTACAGAAATGTAATGTATATTAATAAAACGTTAATTTGAACTGGATTCACAATTCACGTGGGCGCTTTAATGTTTTATTTGCGGACCAGATATTATCAGTAAGAATGTTCTTTGACAATAGCAAAGATAGATTTAACTCCGTAATAGATGGATACAGTCTAACGAAAAAACGTGCCTCGAAAATCACGAAAATTTGATTCTCGATCAGATGTCGCTACTACCTTTGGCCTACTCTCGTATAGAGGGCGTTGACGGTTTCGTTTGTTATTTAACAATTTCAACGCATATTAGTTAAAGAACATGGGTCAAAATAGTAAAAATAATTAATGCAAATAAAAAAAATTATTTATCCATGTTTAAATAAATTTTATCGTATTTTTATATATCTTCATTTTTAGTTTTAAAGTGTGTCGATAGATGGCAGTGAATTTACTGTGGTTACAAAATTTACTATGACAGTACCGCTCTATAATATTATATCCTCTTTGACAATAATATTGACAGTCTACTTTTTGGGATGAAGTAAAAAACTTTTTGCTGCATAAACAGGGCTACAACGTCCTTTGAGTAGTTGTGTGGCCGATCATTAATGCAATTTTGTTATTTCATGCATTTATAATCTAGTATGTAGTAATATAACCATTGTATGTATGAAATAATAATATCTACCGTGAACAATTTAAAATTATTCTCAGGCTTCCGTACCTAAAAGGGAAAAAGTGAAACTTTTATAGGATCACTGGTGTGTCTGTTACAATCAATTTGCTTAATAAAATTAATAAAAGTCAGTAACCCAAAAACGAAACGTAACGTATAATCAAAGAAATTAATTTCCGACCCCCTCGTACCTTGTCACAGTGACAATCAATATAAAAGTCGCTAGAGACCTCATACTATTGTCACTGTGATAAAGTACAAAATGGGTAGGAAATTAAATTATTTGATTGTACCTAAGTAAATGAATTTTAAACTTAAAATATTTCCAAAACTACATTGTACTGTATCATAATTAAATGAAAGGGCTAGTTATAAAATTTCAAATAATTTAAATTATTAGAGAGAATAGGCGAAAATTGACCTTCCCCTTTAAACTTCAAAAGTACTCCTAACTACATAATATATCACGCGTGAGAAGATTAAGCGTGAGTTCATCTGGAGAAAAAAAAAGTGATCACGGAACCCTTGGGCCCGATCCGACTCGCACTTGGTTGTGTAGAAGAAATCACTTATAAGACCGTTCATTGTTTTACCGCTATCCTGAAGGTTTGTAACTTGTACCGTTTTTCTTTAAAATTGAGGTGAAGGGAAGCAACACTAGTTTAGCTTACTATTCCTTCAATATTCAAGGATAACGTCAAGGTAACTTACATAAATATCTTAAAATAGAGCTGACGAGAATAGAATCTCGAGAACAGATTCTGCCTTTAATAATGCAATTTCACTTGGCCAGTAGATCTGACATGGAGAGGACAGCAGCAGTTCTAACGATATTACATGATGCTAAATGTGTTTTCAGATCTAGCAAAGGCGCCTCTCACGCGTAATATTGCTAGTGCTTGTGCGCCAGATTAGCGCAATTAGCTCCATGCATGAATTTATTTTTATTTTTAGATTCATAATTTATATCGTTGGAACACCGGAAATGATAAAAATACTTTTGTAAACCTTAACATTATTTTATTAAAAAATATTTAAAATGTTGAAAATTTTTGAGCGGTTGAAACGCTCATAATTTTTGGCGCGAATTCGACAGAGCGTGATGACGTCACACGTTGGGCGGCCCAACTGACGTTTGCGTTGACGTTGACGTTTTGACACTAATCTGTCGAACGCGTGACGTCACGTGGCGTTTCGAGCGTTTCGCTCACTAGCTTTTCGCGGGCAAATTTTTGTACTTTTTATTTATAATTCTAAGCAATTAAATGGTAATTTAAAAACGGAAATGCATTTGTAACATGATATAACGGTAACAAACATCCGAATAAAACATATTTCGTTCAAATATAAACTTCATGCATGAGGCTAATTCGTGCAAGCAAAGCTCACAGTTATACCGTTATACCGCACCTGAGGATTATGTGCTCGATGCTGTCATAAAAACAAAATAGATATCACGGCAGGGTAGCATGAGGAAGATCACAAATGCTTTAAAGAGTTGATGGACTTTAGCAAGAAAGCAACGTGCGCGTAGTATACGAAGTACCAAAAAAAATGTAAGTAATGTATAATTATCGGCGCTGTTGCAGCCAGCAATAATAGTATTTTATACAATCGTGATATAATAGAGAGCTTTTCAGTCGAGTACCGTGTTTAAGCAAAGAAGCTAGCTGAGTTACCTATACTCGCCCGAACATAGATAGAACATAGATTTACGAACGATTAAATAAGCCAAGTTTCGTTGCCATTTAAAATATAATGTATAAGCAAAGATAGATATAACTTCGTAATAGATGGATACAGTCTAAGGAAAAAACGTGCCTCGAAAATCAAGAAAATTTGATTCTCGTTCAGAGGGCGCTACTAGTTTTGGCCTACATTCGTTGACGGTTTCGTTTGTTATTTAACAATTTTAACGCATATCAGTGAAAGAACGTAGGTCAAAATCATCAAAATAATTAATTCAAATAAAAAAATTCATTTATCTATATTTAAATACATTTTATCGTATTTTTACAAATCTTCAATTTTAGTTTTAAAGTGTGTCGACAGATGGCAGTGAATTTACTGGGGTTACAAAATTTACTATGACAGTACCGCTCTAGTATAAGTTACTCTATGGTATAAGTAACAATATGCAAACTAACAAATCTTTCAAGATGTGTATATATGCACAGTCAGCAATACTGTTCGCTTAGCACCTTTGCATACAAACTTCTATGCAGGGGGGGTACCTTTTCTCTGCAGCTGACTGTACATACTTATATATATATATATATATTTATAACTTTTACTGTCTCCTCCATGTCCAATTTTTACGTCGAAATAAATTTTAATATAACATAACAACATCATACATGCAAATTAACAGTCATATGAAAATGCTATACACTCATAATTAAGCCCTCCTCCTCCTTTTTTAATCATCTTATTTCTTTCATCGTATTGTCCTGTGTATATGTGCTTTATGGAATAAATATCTTTTTTCTTCTTCTTCATAATTAAAATTAAAACAAATACAAGAACATTATTAAAACGTACGGCTTTCCAGCAATAAAATACCACTTCTTTACTTCACATTGCAATTTCCATCGAGTAAAGTTTCCGTTTTCTAAATACCTCTCCGTTGTTCGCGTACTCTTACGTCTACTTAATATTAATTAATTTCGCTAATATCACGAACTAAGGAACTGAACTGCATTGAGCGAAACGAGCCAGCGCCAGTTAAGAGCCAACAAATTGCACTTACTGTTTTGCTGTGAAGCCATTTAATGTACAATTTGTGAGTGTACAAAATTGGTAGTATGTTATAACATCTTGGGAAGACTTATGAGGTTTTCCACTACTTTGTACGTTTATTACCGTTTTGGTTTTTATCACATTTCACTACACTATTAACAAAAGGTACTGAAGTGAAGGTGCGCCGTTGCCAACGCTAGTCATGCCAACTGCAATGCTGAGTGGAGACCATTTCAGCCTCACATCAAGACAAACGATTCATAGCAATAGCGATGTTAATATCGAACGTGGAAAATGGGGACTACGTTTGTTTGGGGACCACTTTCCTCCTTATAAGGTTCTAGGCTAGTATTGTAGCCACGTTTGTTTACCTAACTATTGCTAAAGTGTCTTACGTAAGCGAACAACTCGCCAACGCGAAGCGAAGCTGTGCGTCGCGGCGGGCCCACGGCGTTCGCGTTCGCTACGAGATCGCACACGTAGGACACTTCTTTAGGTATTAAAGGATTGATTCACCCCGCGCCGCATCGCTTCGCTTCGCGTTCGCGTGTTGTTCACCTACGTAGTACGCTGCGTTACGCTAACAAGGACGACTATCAGTACTATCATACAAAGATCATGAGGCCGATCCTGTTTTAAAAATTTCATATGGTTTTCTTCTCATTTTGATACGACCTTGATTCGTGTCATCAGGCATCTCACATGCACCAATAAGTGCAAACGAGATGCCTTATATTATAAGACGACTCCGTATTGCATTTCGTTAGCACTATACAGCCACTAACGCTGATTGGTGCTCACAGTCAGTCTTATTAAAACAAAATGAAAACCGTATAAAATTCTTAAGACAGAATACGTATATACATATTGAAAACTATACCTATAGTTTGCGATTCAAAGCGCTCTGTCAAACTTATATCCCGTTTATATGTTGAATAGAACATATCTTCGTTAATTTCAACTTATGTGCCTAAATAATTGATGAATGAATAATTGGCACTCGTGGGTGTATTGAAATTGTTTACCGATCGATTGCAAAACATTTTCGTCTCCATCACGACTAGAAATTGAGAACAAATAGAGGTCTTTAAACCTGGGTCTTTAATTATACCTCTGGCCTCGAATAACCGTCCTTATATGATAGTTAATCTTATGTGCCGTCATGTGAAATGTTTAGGTGTTACCTAGGCGAACACAAGGTAACACAACTAACACGGATTTTCGGTATGTGATCCGCCTGTTGTGTTTCCACGTCGCACATTGCATTCGTAATACCCTGTTATACCTAATTAATAGTAGTATTAGTAGTTGTCGTATTAAAACAAGTAGGTACACAACACAGAAAGGATTCAGAAATTGAGTACAAAGGCAACTAAGAGAAATAAGACATATATATTATTACTAATCATATCTGCTAATGTGTATTAAAAACTTAAGGGCAGTAAGAAATTACTTTTTTTATGTCTAACATTGTAAGGGGTCATCCATAAATTACATCACACGAAATTCAAGATTTTTTGGCTAACCCCTCCCCCCCAGGGTGACGTCACATGTTTGTCAATTTTGTTTTCCACGAAATCGGCAATTCCAATTAGGTAGGTACCTATTATAATTTTAATGAAAAAATATTTTTGTTAAAAGAAGTATTACCCATTAATTTTATAACATGACACTGATTAGAAAATATTTACATAGGTAAATAAAAACGATAATCATTAAAAAGAACTAGTTATTTAACTGTAGAGCGAAGGTAAAAATCTAAATCATTTTTGGTCACTATGAAAAAGTGACGTCACAAAGTTTTTGACTCCCCCTCCCCCTTGTAACACAATGTCACGTTTTTTTGACCTCCTCCCTCCCCCTAAACGTGTGACGTAATTAATGAATGAACCCTAACAACATTAAGGGCTTCACGGCCTTGATTCAATATAAGTACCTACCTTACATTCTGTGATATATTTTTTACCAAAGCAACCTTTGTATTATGACTATTATGAGTGTGGAAAAGCGCTGATATTTTTTCCCATTCTCGGCAGCGTTAGCACACTTAATCTGTAGTTTCGTCAGCATATCGCAAAGGCTTACAATATATGTTTTTTATTACCTTATTTTTTGTTGTTTCGCAGTTGTTACATTTTTGTTACCTTATCAATCATAGATGTCAAATATTAAGGTTTCCCTGCAGCAAAAGAACAGCTGTTATTAGTAGCGCACCTATAATATTATACAGTTTTCTTTGTATTTATAATTATGAATAAAATATGAGTATGAGTATAATACGAAACTGAATATTAAAAATAAGGGTAAAACAAGGAGTAAATCATGTGTTAAGTATATTCATTTATATAGAAAAATATTTATTCATTGCTCATTATAACTAGATAATAGTCCGTTCGATGTTTTATATACTATACAAGTTACACAGGAAAACCTGTAATTGGCCATACTATTGTACAAATTAGCATAAGGTAAAAAAAACTGTGTCGCTGTTGGTTTACTTAATAAAATAATAATAATAATATATCAGGTCTAGTCTACTTCATTTCATAAAACTGGATGCAAACACTAAACTCAGTGAATTTTGCCGTTTTGTGAAACAACTTTAGTTGTTTTATTATTAGAAATGATATGTGCCATTTTCAACCAAAAGGGTACTTATCGCTTGTCAGTAAGGCACCATTTCCATATAGCTTCAATTAGAAATCAACCTTATCGACAAGCGACAATGTGGTACCTTTTGGTTGAAGACGTCACATATTTTCACCACAGCTGGTAAAGGCTCTCTTGATTTTTTCAAAAACTGATAAGAAAGTTGCATTTTATTCACATGTGTGGCAAAGTAATCAAATGCAAATGTTGGGTTGTTTTCTTATGTTTGTTGGTAGAATTTACTTTTAAATGATGATTCACCCTCGTGCCTTGAAACCTTTGTAACGCTCAAGATTACATGTTTCGAACCACTCGCTAAGCTCGTGGTTCAATTTTGGAATCTTTCACTGGTTTGGGTATCAATATTAGCACGAGAGGTTAAACAACAACTTTGCCCCCTTGTAAACTATAGTTGGAAACAGAAAATGGAAAAGTTACTTTGTGAATATTTAAGTCACAAAAGGGAATAACTTCTGTGTGCTTGTTTTGTCGCATCTCATGTACTTTCTTCAAGTTGTGAAACAAGACATTAATTTTCGTCATTTCTATGAAATTCGCGGGAGAAAATGTTATTCATTGTTAGGTTAGTCGTACTTTAATAGGAATTGACGTGCCTTAACAATGTCGAATTAATTTGGTTTTTGTTAATATTACTTTAAAATAATTACTAGCTTGTGTACCCGACCTCATACGCGTTGAATTAGCCTTTTCATTCACCACTTCGGTTAAAGCGTGACGAGGTAACAGAGCGAGAGTTACTTTTGCATTTATAATATTGGTATGGATGAGTGAGTATGGATTTAATTTTGAGCACATGCATTTGATAGCTTATGTATGTATACAAAATATAACCAGAAGGTTATCGGTTAATATTACAGTGTGGAACTGAATTAATTACAAGGTGTAGTTTTCTCTCTTGCGGTGCATGGTTCATTTTTTATCGCCTGTCACAATGCCTGTCACTCGCACTTACTTACTTGTTAAAACGTGACAGGCATGGTGACAGGTGATAAAAATGCGACCGTGCTACGGCCGCTGACAGAAGTGTCAAATGGCGATAGCTTTAACAAATAGCCTGCATAATATTTTTCACATAAGCTTGGGTACGGTGACAGCTATCATTTCCATACAATTCATAATCTTAAAACGTTAAACTGTCAGCTCTAATTCATAAGATTTAGTTACCATGTGGATCCCCTGAGCTCCTTAAAGATGTTTTAACCAGGTAAGCATTTGAATCTTAAGGAGATTGTTATTTCATTGCCGATTGAATATACTGAAACAAATTTGATTATTCTCAAATTGTAGGTAGGTACTCTAAATATTCACCTACTATGCTATAAATATACAATGCTACGCTTTGCCCACAGAGTGGCTTTGCCAAGTGCGTGCTGAGCGAATTGAAAGTAATTTTCGTACTAGGTACTTGACATTAGTCAAATATAAAAACCGGCCAAGTGCGAGTCGGACTCGCGCACGAAGGGTTCCGAACCATTACGCAAAAAACGGCAAAAAAGTCACGTTTGTTGTATGGGAGGCCCACTTAAATGTTTATTTTATTCTGTTTTTAGTATTTGTTGTTATAGCGGCAACAGAAATACATCATCTGTGAAAAGTTCAACTGTCTAGCTTTCACGGTTCATGAGATACAGCCTGGTGACAGACAGACGGACAGTGGAGTCTTAGTAATAGGGTGCCGTTTTACCCTTTGGGTACGGAACCCTAAAAAAGGGGTTATTCTCTAGCCGATAGGTGTTGCCGTACATATTTCGTTGCTAACTTAATAAGTACCTATCCGACTACATCGACAAATAATAGGTACATTGATAAGTTTATCAGACTGTTATGTGAACGTTATTTGGCAGCACGCAGCCCTAACGATTCCCTGTACTGAAATAAAAATCGTCTTTATAGGTAAACGTTTCTAAAATAAATCGAAAACTTTCACAGAAACTGCGACTGAGAAATACCATTCTTTTTAATGACGAAGTCTGAAGCGTAATAATACCTATTCGACTAAAATAAATATTTATAGGTATCAAAACATTTCAAACGAAGTAAGTTCGCTAGTGCTAAGTCAATACATAAACTGTTTCGTGTATATTCGTTAAATTATCCATCTTTTGTTGATTAAGGTGTTCAATGGAGTAATTAATTAATACTATTCGTGACTAGTCTTTAGCATTCTTTAGTCACAATATTTAACCAGTAAGTATAACTCTATAGTCTTATAGTTTGCTTTTAATTTTTTCTAGGTCAGACAGGCACAGCTTATTAGTGGGTTATGTAATGAGTAAATAATAAATTATATTGGCTGAGGCATTAATTGTCAAAGAATATTTTTATATTTTGTTCTTTGAACGATTTTGTTTTATATTTACTTACTTCTCAATTCCATCCTGTATATAGTTAGTAGCTTGTTTATTTTCAATTTAGAGGAGTTCAAAGTCAACTGTGGATTGTGAAATTTTGAAACGTTTTCTAATAATTTGTTAGACGAAGGAGTGAAAATGTTACAGTATGTTATTTGTGATCTACTCATAAAGCCCTTTCATTTGGTACCCCACATGGTATGATAAAAAAAAAGTAAAAAACTTTGTATTGCCGACTTATTGACGTCACAGCAACTACCCCCACCACTTTCGCGCTTGTCATCTCATATATTTGTGTTCAGGACATCACACTGAATGCACTGATACCAAATATATCCATGACTGCGACGACATGAGCGAAAATCGATTTCTAGAAAACTTCTAGACCAAAAACCGTCCCTCTAAGTTAGTCGAAGTATAGTTTAATTACTTACTTAATCAAAGCAACTGACTCGACATTTAACAAGTTGAAACGATCCCGATTAATGGAATGGGATACCCAATTTTAAAGCGATTGGCACTTTCGCATCAGCCTCCATACTATTACCACCACTTCTACACCTTTAACCGTTTACGTCAACTGTACCTTGTAAAGCAACCAGCACCTATATGATTACACGTTTACTTCAAATCGAAGTCCTTTTATTTGTCGTCGAGACCTGCACGGCGGCTACATATGGTGACTATCTGTATTTGGGCAAATCGAAGACGGTTCAAAGCTTTTTTTTTTTTTTTTTTTTTTTTTTTTTTTTTTTTTTTTCTTTTATCACTTAAAACTTTTTTTGTCTTTATTCCTTTTATTATGTAATAGGTACTTAGTGTTTCTTTTTGTTTATAGGATCCGACTGAAAACCAGCGTTGCAGTAAATTTACTGCAACATTATGCTGAGTTGAGACTCCTTTTTAACATCACGCTGTCTTTAATGCCAATGTCAATTAATTTAGTTAAGAAGTAATGTATCTAGTTAGGTACATTAGTAAACTATTAACCTACATATTTTATGTTTCATGTTTTGTGATGTTAAATAAATTTTCTCTCTCTCTCTCTCTCTCTCTCTCTTAATTTGATATTCAAGTAGTTACGCTTTGGACTTGTTTACTCAAAAGAAGTTGCTAGACGGGCGGAAGCGCTAGACTAAGTACTATAACCCAGCTCAATGTCAATTTATTTTAACAACTTCATGCGAAATCCCTTTAGAGGTTCTAATGAAACCCAGCCGCAAACTCTAAACTCTACAGCAAAGGCACCCCTTAACAGTTATATCTCTCTTTTATTTACCTTAAGCGGGTAAATTAAATCAAACTTGTATTTAAACGCTTCGTTAGACAAGGGGATAATTTAATTAACAACTGGAAAGCTGTCTTAGTTAAGAGAGTATATCGATGCTTGATAATTCAAATGCGTAAGGAATAAATACACACTTTTCAGGAGGGCCGAAAAACAACATTCAAACTTAAAAAACCTAGCTAGGTATACTTAGGTACCAATACCCCGACGCAAATATATGACTTTCTCGGAATTTAGGTACATTTGATATTTACTAGTAGTTTTTTGAAGAATAAAATATCTTCAGAAAACCTTTGTACTTCGATTACGAAGTACAGGCTAGATTTTCATTAAAACTCCCTTCGATGAAATCAGAAAAGCGCTAAGATGGGAAAGGATTTAATCACGATTTGATGTATGTAAATTAGCGTAACATCCAAAAGGTGCATTTACAACGCTAGTTATTTTTTGTGGAGTAACGTTGAGTAACACTACAGTATAGGTTAATTACCTAATATTTAATAGGTTAATTACCATGTTACACAGTATTGCTCTACAAAAGTAAACTGCGGTGTATCCACCTAAAGACCTATCTTTTGTGGAAAAATAAATAAATAACACTTATTTTGACCACAATGATTGCTCATGAAGATTTCACAACAATATTCCTTTTAATTAATCTCTAAAAACAAAATATATTTTCTACTTTGCAAACAATAATATAACTAAATTAGGCGAGATTCATTATTATTACAGGGCCACGAGTTTTAATTAGGGGCTGTCTCTTTCAGTAATTAATTTAGAAGCCACAACGATGACGTACGTATATTATCAATTTAAACTTTAATATTATATTTATAAAATAAATATTTACCTCATTAATATGGGAGGATGTTATTATGGTTATAAACGTGCGGTTTATCCACTTTATTTGATGGCCTAGAAAACTACACCAACCAAGCTACGACGAAGTGTGTCAACTGTCAATGTCATCATTTATGACAAATTTCTATGATAATATGCCGTTTTATAATGACACTCCCTCACTTTGTTTCATTCTAGTCGGTGAAAAGTTAGACGGAATATACATATGTGACATTCTAAGAGAAAAGGTACCTTATGGCGGCTGGCGCTTACGCTGCTATTCACGACGCTCCTATACGAATACGCTGCTACGCGTCGTAAGTGCCAACCACCATAAGGTACCCACGGGCCGTCACATTAGTATACCAAAGAAACCTTCAAACCATGAAAAAAAACGCGAACTAGGAGAATTCAAAGCTGCATTCTCACTGCCTTTCCGGACGAGTTGGCTTTTCCAATAGGATAGTTGTTTTTTTTTATTAATGGTATCAGTCGATCAGGTTTGTTTTTAAAAAGGGGACCCAATATAAAAGTCACAAATGATAGTCAGTCTGGCATCCTCACTTTACTGACGGAGCGCTCCTAAGAAAATGGCAATATTCGTACATCGTGACGGCACGTTGCTATTGCTTAGAAGCCGTTTCGATGTATAGAAAAACAAGGAAATTGCTATTTTGTCGGTGAAATGTTGCGTTTATGTATATTGTTGCTATACAATATAATTTTTAATAAAATGTAAGAAATCGAATGGTATTATTGGTGGTATGCTAAAAAAAACTTAAATTTGGCATTGCTTTATAATTCCCATATATTTTTAAACTTTTCAATTTATTGTGATAAATTGCTCATTTCTATCTATTTAACTAGATTTAGTTACAAAATTAAACATATGTCAACAACCCTATTAGGTGAACTGCTTCTGGCCTCTCGATTGTTGAACCGCCTGTACGGGAGATGCTAAAGTGTATTTTTAACTAGAAATAAATATTGGTTAAATAGCGAATTAAGTATTGCCACAGAGAAAAAGTAAGCTTGCTTATTTTTCTATGTTACTTATTGTAAATAGCAAAAGATTAAAAAGTCGATAGGTAGGTAACGGCGGCTTTCTGTTGTTTTTATGCGGAGTCAGTGATAACACAGTCGTAAAGAAGTGAAATATTTAATATTTATTATTAAATTGACTTTGTATAAACGATGTTTATTTATCTTATCGTTGATCAGTAATTTTATTATTTGGGTCATTCCTCAACAATCTCATTCTCTTGGCCATATCTATTCGCAAATTCCCAGGAGATTTCGCTAAGCAGTTTTGGTTGTACATGGAACTTGGCACGGGCTACACAGATACTAATAATGCGGAATCTCCTCGGAATTTGCGAATAGGTATGGCCAGGGGAATGAGATTTTTCAGGAATGACCCATTTCTATGATATAAAATTCATATGCTTCAAATTTGCAGGCAAATAACAATTAAAATAGATTGTTCCGAAACACATTATAGAAAATAAGGCTATTAGTTTTCGGTCAGAATACAGCCCGATGGGTAATAACTTACCGAAGGTTTATTAACTGCCACGATTATGTCGTTACATGAGTCGTTACGGTACGGCCACGACATCGGAATTCAAGAGCGGGGCGGCGAGCATCACATGCTGAAACTAAATATCGGTGTGATGTTAAAAAAAGTCGAAGTACATTCTTATATCCTGATAAAATGAGTGTCTTCCTTGATAAAGTGAGTGACAATCGCGGCAGTAATGCGGCGGCGAACGTCACTCATGTCATCAAGGAAATTGATAGTTACAACCGGCGGTAACAATGTCGCCGCAACAGTTATCAGCTGCATTACATTATTGCAGTTGGCATCCGAACGTCACTTTCTGTGCGTAAACGAGACAGCACACGTTTATAGAGATGTCCTGCTCGCACACCAGAGCGGTAGGCGAATCCGCTTTTAATCGGAAGATCGTCTCATATACGATGATTTGCCGGTCGTCGCCACCGCGCGAAATCATAAAATAATAGTGGGACCTGGAGAGTCGTTAGCGGTCGAAAATTAGTTTCAAAAGGAACCCCACCAAATGTTGGTACTACAGCCTACGCAAATTTAACTCTACCAAATTGTTGTCATAGCTGCCTCGGTCGCTACTCATGATGAATACGAGTACTTAAGCTACGAACACATTAGCTCAGTTGCAACTTAGGGCTTCTTAAAAGCACAATAAATCACTGGCTCATCTAAAATCACCTTAAAGTTACGAAACTGCTAACTTAATTGCGTTGTCATCTGATTTATAAATCCAGAATGATTGAGCATATTTCTCAGGTTACTGAATTTACACAGGCAATTAATCTTCACGCGTTTTTAATCTACATATATTGATGTTGTTGTAAACATTTGAACGCAAATAGCCAAATATTGGTGCATTACTTACGTAAGAACCAGCGTCCGTTGCTAGTGATGAATTACGGTATGTGTGGCGTTTAAAAAGGGTTAAATTTCAAAAGGTAAACTAAGCTGGGGAATAAGGTCTCCAAGAATAGTAGAGCGAGGGTCAAGATTGCAGGGAATTGTTGACTGAGGGCAGCGCACAACCGGTAACTCTAGACCGGTCTCTAGAGTCGCATGCAATCCGACTGATTTGATGATGATAACTTACATAACATCGTTAAAACAGTTACTTATTTGTGTACGCACGGTTTAAAAACCATCAAAGAGAGATTACAAGAATTAAGTTTGTAAAGCCATTTGCGGAGACATAAAAGCAGTTAAATAGAGTTAAATATCCGCCCTTCCTTCCTGATGAAAGTTTGATGGCGCAACTTTAGTTGAACACGAGAATTTGGGTCATAGAAAGATTAAGGGGCGTTTCTGGAGTGATTAATATGATTGCTTTATTTGCGTGGAGTTCAGTCTAATGAAGGTCCTGATGTCCCTGATTTAATGATGCGCGAAAACACTGAATGGAGGCGATTAGAGTTTTGAATGAATAGGCATGTTGATGATTCAATGCAATGCAATTCTACAAAACATCTCATTTTCTGCTACAAAGCAATTAAAATATGAATAAATCTGACGAGTACTAACTGTGATACCTTCTGTGATTATTAGGGCTATATTTCACAAAGAAATGTCGCATACCTAAAGAAAACGTACAAACTCACAAAGTGAGCACCTTTAGAGGAACTGAGAAAAAAGTATGAAGAAAAGTCAGAAACTACGTCGACCACATCAATAAAACTCCAATGATTTGATATAGAGTATAATAAATATAACAAATTTATCAAAAAATGTTGCTTCTTACCAAGCATACAACATAGAATATATACTTTAAATTTACATTTGGCTAAAATCACAGCCTTGACGAAAATTCTTCTTCTTTTTAAAAACCTAAACTTTTCATCAAACAAACATTTATATTATCTTAAGTATATCTCTTGACAAGTGTCACAGTAAAATGGTCAGTCAAATGTCAAATGTTCGCGGTATGAGGAAGACAAAATATGGTGGTGTCATAATTAGCACTGATAGAAAAGACGGCATCGAAAAGCTAAGTGTCCCAACTTGTAAGGTCTGTTTTTTAGGGTTCCGTACCCAAAGGGTAAAAACGGGACCCTATTACTAAGACTTCGCTGTCCATCTGTCCGTCCGTCTGTCCGTCTGTCCGTCTGTCTGTCTGTCTGTCTGTCACATGTCTGTCACCAGGCTGTATCTCATGAACCGTGATAGACAAGACACTAGACAGTTGAAATTTTCACAGATGATGTATTTCTGTTGCCGCTATAACAACAAATACTAAAAAAGTACGGAACCCTCGGTGCGCGAGTCCGACTCGCACTTGGCCGGTTTCTTATTCCGTAGACTAAAATGACGTTTCATGTGTATGACATGACATTTTTTAGTACCACATGAAATGTCATTTTAGTCTACGGAATAAAAAAACAGAATACAGTAATACCATTTTTAAAGTTCCGTACCAAAAAGGTAAAAACTTGTGGTGCGATTCTGTCCTTCCGTCAGTCTATCACATCGCTAAATATCTCGAGAACTACTTACGCTATCGATTTCAAATTTGTGAAAAAGATTAACTCAGACACATTGAAAGTTTTATTTGAATTAATTTTTATTTACTATGGAAAATGCCTATACTCTGATTTGTAATTAGATTCCAAAAAACTAACCTCACTTTTTCTCTTTTCCGTATGTTTTAAGAAACTAAACAAAGCTAAAAGGATACATCTATATTTATTTTAAATGGTAGAGTATGTAAAAGGGAAATTTGAGTTTACTTCTTTACATATTTTCCATTATTACGAAAGAAAATCTAATTACAAATCAGAGTTTAATATTAGAATGGGCATATTTTAATAGTCTAGTTGCTAGGTTAACAAATAATATATGCCAAAAGTGCTTTTATTAGTCGAATTTTATAAAATATAGCGCCAGCCGGGTTAGCAAATGATTGACGCGAGAGTATGTCGGCGACGTAGATTACCCGTCCCCCTTTAATTCATACAGTTAGTAAAAGACGGGTAGTCTATCTCGCGGCGAGGTAGACTACTGTCGTGCTCGGCATATAAATGTCAGATTTTAAACTGGATTGGTAGTAAAAACCACCACCTACAACAAGCATGATGCACGTCGTGAGTAACGCGGTGTTGTATGGAGGTTGTTAGTCTTGAATATTTACTAATCTCTGATAACTGCATAGTAACAAAGTTTGCGAGTGAAATATTGTGTGGCAACGAATAGCGAAACAAAGAGTATCCCGTTTCTGAGGTTGGGGGAGACTACAGTCTACACGGTTCAATGGATGATTTTGGCGAATATCGTATTTCAAACTGAAGCATTATTTTAGATGGCTTAGATTATTTTCGGGTGACTATATGAGAGATCGGTATGAAGTTATGAACGCTGTAAAGCGCTATTTTTTTTAGGGCTCTGATAACAGCTTGGTAATTAGCTTCTATTCAGTACGAAGCTTGAAAAAAATAACTCTTCATTACCCTATGGAAATAAAGTTCAAAATCACAGTGGCCTTATACTTTTACTCTAGTAAAATTAAAAGATTTTTGATTTTGTTTTTCATGATTAGATTCCCATGATGAACACAAATAATCAATTATCAGAGGATATACTCGTAATGCAATGTAGCGTGCTATTTACGTGAAAATCATCCCTTGTCAGACGATATAAGACAGACAATTATATGCTTGAAATACCGGAGGTTTATTCAGATAGTACCTAATTTAAATATTGTTATCAATTTGTAATAGATATATTCAGCTGAAATCAACTGACAGGCTCATTCGAACGTACACTGACATCAGAATGACATCTAAATGATGTCATTCATTTATTTATCGTGCACTTCGCTCGTACATGTATTGGCGCGAGCGAGACGCATGATAATTAAATGCCATCATTCAGATATTTGAGCTCCTTTAGAATGCAAGCGAATAAGTAAAAAGGAACTAGGTGCCACTGTGTTATGTAATTATATAGCAAACAAAATAAATATTATACTTACTACAGACATAAGGAAGCTCCTTGTAGTTTATTTCGATTACGTTCCTTACTTCCTTTCAAAGAATACTTGAAAGATATTAAAGAGACCCTACAACAATCTACTTTGATATATGTTTTCCAATATATCCAATATTTATTATGATTCCATGTAAACAAAACAAGAATGTGAGATTACGTTCCCAACATCTTTATTATATTATCTTCAATTGGCGTGCGTATGAAATTAAATATGTTTTATTCATTTATATAGGTAGTCTCCTGCATTTTAGGGTAAAACATTTTCACCTCAGCAGCTCGAACAAGCCTACTTTCGTCACTCCCTGGAGTGAGGAAAGTGCGACTTTCCTCACTCCAGGGAGTGAAACAATGTAGCTTTTTAATTTAGTGAAGGCCATGAACTTCATACTTTTATTACATTTTTTTTATGGTACGGTACGGTACGGTACGGTACGGTACGGTACGATCCGGTCCGGTCCGGTCCAGTCCGGTCTCGTTTCGTCTCGTCTCGTATCGTATCGTATCGTATCTTATTGTATCGTACATATTATAATACTTTTTTTTCTGTTTATTCTGTGTAATTCGAAATACATTTTAACCTTTAATATGTTCTCACTACTGAGGTGAAAAATTATGTGTGCAACACGAGAGCAGTTATTTTACATCTCGTGTTTTTGAGTCCCTCGCTACGCTCAAGATTCTACCTTAGAATCTTTCGCTTTCTCGGGACTCAAAATAAACACTCGCAAGAAAAACCAACTTTCCTCTCTTGTTGCACAAATAACTATTTTCAGTTTGTTTGGTATGTAGTTACCTAGTACTTAACATTAATGGATGATCTAAGTATTTACTAAAAACGATATTCACATACATGACCTGATTATTGCTATAAGCCACATAAGTTCTGTTTTGTGACAGCCCTAGGCAATGACTTGTTTGCACGGCTGTCACGGAAGGCCAAGTAATACAATTTGCCGACGACACAAGTGGCGTGGTGACTGGCAAGACATACATAGAACTTGAGTTTAAACTTAAATCTAGTAATTGAACAGTTGCAAGCTTGGTTTAACATGGTTTAACTCAAACTGTCTCAAATAGAACACTGAAAAAACAAAATGTATCCTCTTCAGTGGTCGCACCGTCAACCACCCACAACTTACTCTGGGTGGAGACATCCAGGTTGTCGGGCTCGTAAAGTTCTTGGGTTTCCAACTTGATAACACGCTTTCATGGAAACCTCACGTCGAGCTAAGTATGTAACAAGTTGGCTACCTCGATATATGCACTGCGTGAGCTCAGCAAACTGGTGTCGACAAAAATTCTCCTGGTGTATTATGCCTATATACATTCCGCCATATCGACGTGTTGTTTAAAAGATGCTAAATAAAAATCTGTTATTTTACAATTTTTATCTCAGACTCCGTCAAACAATAATAGTGATCCAGGCTTTCTGTAGGTAGACCATAAAGCACATTCCACAGGCCATTTAACCTCGCCTTGGCTGTGATATGAAGTCACAGTCCCCCATTATGGCTTTCACTGCCTCTCAGAGGAATTTTATTACGTTGACACGCGAAAATGGGTAAATTATTCGAATTCACACTCTCCGCAAATGTTCAGTTAGGTAATTTCTACGAATGAGAGCCGTAATAGAGATCTTGAAAGTAGACACCAGATTTTTTGAGTGTGTTTTTTGATGACGCATAATTTTACACTACATAGATATTTGGAATTAGGAAGAGTAATTTTATATATAAATAACATTTATAAATAAAAGAGGACCCAAGGGTCCGCTAAAGGGCTGTAATGTAATTAGGGTTCCGTACCCAAAAGGTAAAAACGGGACCCTATTACTAAGACTCCGCTGTCCGCCTGTGCGTCGCTCTCTGTCACCAGGCTGCATCTTATAACCGTGATACTTAGCTAGACAGTTGATATTTTCACAGATGATGTATTTCTGTTGCCGCTATAACAACAAATACTAAAAAAACGGCAAAAAAATCACGTTTGTTGTATGGGAGCCCCACTTTAATATTTATTTTATTCTGTTTTTAGTATTTGTTGTTATAGCGGCAACATAAATACATCATCTGTGAAAATTTCACCTGTCTAGCTATCACGGTTCATGAGATACAGCCTGGTAACAGACGCACGGACAGCGGAGTCTTAGTAATAGGGTCCCGTTTTTACCCTTTCGGTACGGAACCCTAAAAACAGAATAAAATAAATATTTAAGTGGGGCTCCCATACCACAAACGTGATTTTAGCTGCAAACAAACAACAAAGACAAAATTATAGCTGCACAGGTGTGACGATGTAACATTAAAATTATATATGAAACTAGCGTGCAAATTACCTGAATTACCTGCTACCTGAAATGGCATGACTGCGTGCTCTGTATCTATGATCCACAGATTTAATGTCGATCCTCTTTTTCTTATTTCTTCAACAAAGGGTATAAGTATGACACCCTCATTATACATACTTGATTAAATAATCGCGTAATATTTCATACACGTATGTATTGTAATAAGTTCCAAAAACTCGTTAGTACGAACCAGGATTATCTTTCAAATATATTATCTATCACATAAACATGGTCTTTATCTGAAACACGTTCCAAGGTACTTTAATTTAAATACAATGGTTCTATAAAGTGTTCCAATCACAATATAGAGTGTCGAATTGAGATCCAATAAGCATTAAAGCGGCATTACATGCTGGAGACAATATTGCATGGTTATGTCTAGGTACTTATGGATTACAAGAGGTCCCGAATATTAAATGAGATTGGCCTGGTCTTAATACTCGTGTGAAGAGTCAAATTGCTGCTGAGAGAGATTGTTAGAAGGATGTAAGATCATTTGTAATGTGCTGTCAAATTAGAAGCTGTGGTAACTGTGACATGCAATGACAATATCATTTTGGCACATAAAATGAATTTAACGTGATTTAACGCAACATGTACCGCGGAGCTTAATTTCATTATTAGGTAATATTTTCGTGCATACAATACAACATGTCCTCGACTGTTTATTTTTCAAATATGATAATTTTAAGCAACATCTGTATCGATTTGCTTAGTACATTTGATATTGTTTTCATTTGCTAGTGCAATCTTGGTACCTATTTAAAACAAACCGATGGCAAAAATCATAATTGTTGACATTCAATTCCCAAAAGTTTTGTACGATAGGTTATAAGCTATAAATGTATTTCGGAAACTGTTGAAAACAAAACGGAAGAATTAGGAGCATTTAAAAAATTGTATGAAATCGGTCCGCACCCAATTTTTACAATAATCGAAAATCGAAAAAAGTCGAACGTAATTTTTATTAGGTTTCCGTAACCGAAGGGTAAATGACTAACGGTCTGATTCGAACTTTATGATACGTCAAAAATTTGCTAAAGTTACGATATCGATCTGATATGTCAGTGTCAAAAGTGACGTTTTTGTTTAAAGAACGTTTTTGTTCTTTGTCAGGCCGTAAGCTTACGCTGTCTGTCGGTTTGTCTATCTGCGTTCTTTATCTCCAGAACCCGTTGTATGTAGACAGTTCAAATTTTTTCAGTGTTATTCTTTTGCTACTCTAACAAGTTTACCTATTTATAAATTATATAATACAATACAATCCAAAATTAATTGGTCAAGGTACAGTAGGTAGGTAGGTAGGGAGTCAGTCTTAGTAGGGAATTATTAGTTCCTATTTAGACTGGTATTGTATGGAAAACCAGTACCGGGAGCACACCCTGGGCTTAAGGAATAAATTAAACACTATTAAAAAAATGTGATGTTATCGAATATTTAGGGTATGAGTCCCATTCGGACATGGCCTGTTTTTATGTCAACTCGCAAATCTCTTTTTTGTTTTTATCAAAGCCCAACCTAAAGGTCCGGTCCTTTCAAGATATTACGTTAATTTAATGCTACTAACTTAATAAAATCTCAAGACAAAAAGCCTCTCGAAATCCTAAACCCACTTTTAGTACGTACGTACGGCTTCTGGCCGTCCCAAATCGTATCATTCCAAAAAAGCTCTCTACGTTCATAGATTTTATTTTCTTGTCATTAATCTACCTGATAGTGAGCGACGGTTATCGTTAACTACAAATTACTTTTTTAATACAGTTGCTCTAAGAGTTCTAC
This sequence comes from Cydia strobilella, assembly GCF_947568885.1. Lineage (NCBI taxonomy): Eukaryota > Metazoa > Arthropoda > Insecta > Lepidoptera > Tortricidae > Cydia > Cydia strobilella. Next base: position 12,503,071 of record NC_086055.1, read on the forward strand.
TTTACGTAGCTGTTTAGCGTTCGCAAAGTTGTTTTTTGCGAACTAGTGCTTTTTAGTACATTTTTGATATCCCAATACATGAAAGGGATGACACATTTCTACTCAAGGCTTTTACGAAGGGCGGGACCGTCGTAATCGATGTTATATAAAAAGAACAAAGCATAACTCCCGAGTTATGATGTGACACAAATCAATATAGCGCCGCTATACTTACTCAACCTCGTATCAGCAACACTCATTTGATGACAAAAACACCCGTTTACCTATGTCGTTAGAGTTGTCTTTGCACGAGTGTGACTGAGTACATATCAACGACCTAGAATAACTCGGTTATACTCAAAAAATATGCTTGCGGTCTAAATGCCGGGACCCATAGAGTCAAGAGTCAAAATATTTTTTATTCAAATAGGCCTAGCAACAAGCACTTTTAAATTGTCAAGTTTTACAAATATTACCTTAATCTAAATATCAGAGCAATTTATTGACGCAGTTATTATTATTCTTAAAAACATTGAATTATTATAGATATGTCAAATTTAATAATAATAATTTCACAAAAGGATCAAACACCAAAATTGTATTAAAAATATATATTTTCATACAATATGTGTGAAAAGAGTCGTGACAATTAGATGCAACATATTCTCAGAGAATGACCCAACTACCGACTACAGAAGTCTAACAAAAGCTCATAAACCGGCCAAGTGCGAGTCGGACTCGCGCACGAAGGGTTCCGTACCATTATCTATAAAAAAGGCAAAAAAATCACGTTGTGTGGGAGCCCCCTTAAATATTTATTTTATTCTGTTTTTAGTTTATAGCAGCAACAGAAACACATCATCTGTGAAAATTTCAACTGTCTAACTACCACGGTTCATGAGAAACAGCTTTGAATACGGAAACCTAAAAATGAACCTACGTGTATTTTGCCGCAAGCGACTCAACTGTACAGTGCGCGGTATTATTGTAATCGGGCGAGAGGTTTGACATATGTCATTTTATTTTAGCCAGTAATAACTTTTATTGACCAATCACAACGTTTTTTTTTTAATAGGGGGAAATTGTGTATTGGGTAATATATAAGCTGCGATCGAGGTTTTATGGAGAAGGGATAACTCTCAGTGATATGTGTCGGATAAGTGTCAGCATAATGAAACGTTTTCCGAAGTCAAAAATGTACTAAGAGCTTCGTCTATATAAATTGCGTCGCTAGTACAGTCGCCATCAGATATATCGGAGCGGCCAAGGCGCCCACAAATATCTGAACACGCCTTTATTGTCAAAGCGTTAGAGTGCGTGTTTAGATATTTTGACCACCTCGGCCGCTCCGATATATCTGATAGCGACTGTACCTATATGCAAATCGCAAAAAATCAAAATAGCGTTCCAACTAGGAAACAAATCAAATTATTTTATGAAATATTTCCCGCCTCGGCCACCGGTGGACTTGGTCACTTTTTCTTTGGTGTATGATATCTATTTGACTTTACAAAATAGCGGTCTTTCGGCGAAATAACGTATATTAGCAAAGCAAATTTTAATCATATCGAGTTATCGAAATTAAGGGGTTTTTAAAGTGATTAAAAAAACTTTTCTTCCTCACGTTATCCTAACATTTTGCCACGGCTCATGGGAGCCTGGGGTCTGATTGACAACTAATCCCAAGAATTGGCGTAGGCTAGTTTTTACGAAAGCGACTGCCATCTGACCTTCCAACCCAGAAGGGAAACTAGGCCTTATTAGGATTAGTCCGGTTTCCTCACGATGTTTTCCTTGACCAAAAAGCAACTGGTAAATATCAAATGATATTTCGTGTTCCGAAAAACTCATTGGTACGAGCCGGGATTTGAACCCGCGACCTCCGGATTGATAGTCGCACGCTCTTACAGCTAGGCCACCAGCACTTCACAAAGTGATTATAAAATCAATAATTATGTTTTTATAATCACATAATAGTAAAGTGATTATAAAAACATAATTATTACAAATAAATACAAAAACCGTAATGCATCAGTTTTTAAATTTTTTACTTACTCGTTTTTAAGAAACTTAGGATAATTTTATAAAAACCCGTGAAATTATTCCCGATAAGGTTGTCAGAAATAACTAAGCATCAATAATACATTTATATCACATTATTGTTTGATAACGTCTTGTTTTATTCCTGCTTCTTGCGTCGTTATCCTCATTGATAAGGGTCTTCTGCCTGGAGGTATTTCGCCATTCATTTCCGGTTTTCTGTATGGTCTATGAATTTGCTTTTTGTACCACTTGGCACCTCGTCACTGTGACAATAAATATGAGATCCCTAGGGGCATACACATTGATTGTGACTGTGACAAAGTATTAAGTTGCATAGAAGTTTCCTTGAACGTACAGTCGCCATCAGATATATTGGAGCGGCCGAGGTGTTCACAATATCTGAACAAGCACTCTAACGCCTTGGCAATAGAGGCGTGTTCAGATATTTGTGAGCACCTCGGCCGCTCCGATATATCTGATGGCGACTGTACAAGATAGTACAAGCAGATTGTCCAGGCTCGTGTAGGCCCCTGGAGTTACAGACGTCCGTAGAATACGGTGATCGCTTACCATCAGGCGGGCCGTATGCATCTTTGCTACCGACGTGGTATAAAAAAAGATTTGGGTTTGGCTGTGACATACTAACAAACAGACAAAACATGATGATACTATTGGCAAGGTGCGAAGTTGGTGGAGAGAGAAATTGCGCTGATTAATTGTCACAAACACACGTAATCTCATGGAATGTAGCACATTAATGTTAGCGGCAGCTGTTGGAACTAATTTTACTCCATGAGATTAAATCCTACAAAAGGCCCAGGCACCAGTCGTGCATCTAGCGCATAAGCCGAAATTCGCCTTAATTATTATGAATAAATGAATAACTTACACAACTGACAGTATAGTAAATAAGGGTCTTCTAGGCGTTTTCTAAAATAAATATTGAAAACCTGATTCTCACAGATCCTGGTGTTTTTAAGTTCTTTAATATCAGAATCACTAGTAATGGACATTTGGGGACACCTTTTTTAATGGAAGGATGGAGAATGCTGTCGATTCTAAATAGAATGAGCCCAGGAATGTCCAGATTTGAAAGAATCGTGTTTTCAATATTTATTTTAGAAAACGCTCTTCTACGCTGGCTACAGTTCGTATCCAAGTGGACCGAAAGCCATTATTTGTCAGTAGTTTGTTGCTTTATCTATTACATTATTAGTTTACGGGCTGTATATTTCCGTGTACCTTCTAGAGGAAATGAAACAATTAAATCTGCGGGACTGTCCCGCCGGGTACGCGCTATATTCCGGTACCGCTGTTATTACATGTTAAATAATATTGGGTAACTTGTCTTTTCCGGTATGTAGGTAATTTGCATATTCAACATGTGTCAACAACCCAAATTGCAGTTTTCACTTGCACCCTTTTGATTGTCTGAAGAAGAAAAGCGAGGAAGTGATGCAATTTCTTGAGGAAAGGGAGAATTTATTAAGAGGCATACTCGTAAAATAGCAGGGGCGAAATCCTAGATCGCTTTTTGTGAATACGATTAAAACAATATAAGAAAGCAAAATTGAAGCGGTAAAAAGTGAGGAAAAAATACCTAATACAAGAACTAAAGAAAAAGCTAATATTGTGTCTTACCAAAACCTAAAAACTTTGTCGTAGACCGCAGAAACAGGCGTCTAGTTATTTCACTAACAAAAACCAGGATGATAAATTATAATGGATTGCCTGAGTTGAACTTGCCCTAACATCTAACTAATAAAAATCTAAATACCTTAGGACAGTTATTTCCCTAGCGAAACTAGGATACCTACATAAACTACATATTGTCGGTAGTAATTTTCCTTTATAACCCCAAGGAGGCATACAGCCCTCGCAGTTGCGGTCAAACGGGGAATAAACTATGTACAAGTATTGCTATGAAGCCCGAAGGTAAACGCGGATTTACCGCATATTAAGTTTTAGACCGCGGGCCAGGAACAGATTTCCGTGACCAATCGCCTCCCGGGCGAAAACTCGTATAGTGGTTAACGGCTATGTATGATGAACCCTCGTGAAAGTCAGCTGCCGCTCCGTTGGTGGGTTGAGGAGTGGCAGCAAATAAAGTCTATAAAAATTTTTTGTCTTCGCATCCCGCTTGATATTTTGTCAGATGATAGTTTAGATGCTATTGTGAATAAACAAAATCGTCAGCAGATTATATCGCTGTGGAAAGACAGTCAGCTGGTCACATAAACATGTAAAAAAGAAAATTATTTTCAGTCATTGGCGTCATCGCCTCCCGTTTGAAACTTTGTCAGATGATAGTTTAGATGCTATTGTTAATAAAACAAATCATCAGCCGGTTGTATCGCGGTGGAAAGACCATGTTTCGCGTTTCGGTGGCTGCCATTTTTAATTTTTTTGGGGGGGGGGAATGCAATCACGCATGCCACTCGGGCGCGGGGACGGACCCGAGTGGTTATGTGGGACTCCTAGATTTGGGCTGATGGGACCCCAAGTCTACCCACTAAAGCCCCTCGTCTGTCGCCTCGGTGCTAAGGCGGGGCCACGGGAACACCAAGTGCACACTACCGTGACCTCGCAGCGGCCGGCTGCTAAGCCCCATCTCCGGGAAATTGATTTCCCAACCGGCATTTGGGGCGTGCCTACATTTTTTTTTTTTGACACACCCTTCGCCTCGAGGGCCTAGTTTTAGTTAGATGGCTGTCGTCCCCGTGACTGCCACCCGTAGGCCCTCGTTAAGCGACCCGCCTCCGCCCTGCTCTTTTGCGCCGCAGCGGGTGAGCTTCCGCAGCCTTTTCCCGCGCTCGCTCCGCTGCTTCTTTTTGGGTCATGACCACCTCGCAGAAGGTGGTCATGGCTTTCCAGCATCGTTTATTTTCTGTCATTGCCTTTACGACGGTCGGCAATGACAGATCAGGCCCGATCATCGCAACCAAGTTATTGCGCGGCGCCAACCAATTTGGGCATTCCGCCAGCGTGTGCTGCGCTGTGTCTTCTGCACTGTTGTATTTGTGACACGCTGGCGTTGGCTCCCGTTTGGCCTTCTCGCGGCGGGAGGCGATGACTGACGAAATTTGCGCCTGGCTCGCGGTCCATTTGCCTTAGGGCGGGATTAAGATGTTTACGCTAGCGTACACCGTGATATAGCGGAACACTCCCTAAGGTTAGGTCACACAATCGGGACAGTCGACAACATTTCTTTATAGCGGGCTTGAAACGGGAGCAAAATTTAATCAAGTGACTCAAGAATATCCCCGGATAACTTGATCCATGTTTTCAAAAATATTCAATACGGAAAAATTGTCAATTAAAATGATGATCTATAATGAAAAGATCTTAAATCAGGTAAGGGAAAATCGAACTGTAGGCACTTCATTTTGGTTTTGGCTAATTGTGTGAAGTGTGTGGTGGGAGAAATACAAACGGCGATAATGCACGGCGTGCGAGACGCGAACTATACTCGTATTTGACAGCTAGTCCTACAAGAAAGTCCCTACCTAGTTTTTTTTTTCACATAAACTTTTATGTCTGGTGGTAATTTGAGTGATCACCCTCGCCCACTCATAAGCTCCCTTTCGTAGCTCAACACTCTTGCTTAACTTGATTTGATATTTGTCGTAAACAAAAAAAAAAAACAATTTTCTTTACATTGCGGTATCTGATCAAACTTTTGAATACAGTTTACTTTAGTACTCGGCATTTTTACTTAAATTGCATGCAAGTTCTTGCTACCTAGTCTAAACCTCGCTTAACAATCGATGGGCAAACTGGCCTGAAATAAAGAATTTATTATTATTAAAATCTTTCAGTGTGATCTTTCAATTTTCCTCGTGAGCACCTTGTATGGCGGCGGCTAGGTTCGTGTGATTAATGAAAACCGGCCAAGTGCGAGTCGGACTCGTTGTTATAGCGGCTACAGAAATTCATCATCTGTGTAAATTTCAACTGTCTAGCTATCACGGTTCATGAGATACAGCCTGGTGACAGACAGACAGACGGACAGACGGACAGACGCACAGACGGACAGCGGAGTCTTAATAATAGGGTCCCGTTTTTCGCGTTGAGTTTCCCAAAAAGTATTCCCTTGGTCGATTTTTTTGTTAAATATTATAACATAGCTGCAGCAGCTGTAGATATAGCTATAGATCCGAGCAATGAACATTTTTAAAATAACGTTTTCCTTCCTATTTTCTGAAAAGAAGGCACTGCGATTGTTCGTCGAGTCATATTTCTGCAAACATTATTCAATTTTATTTTTCAGACAGCCTATTTGAAAAGAAAGAAACAAAAAAAAATAATCGTCCAAAAGGTTACCCGGGAGAATCCAAAGACATCCATCATTCTCTTTGTTATACGTTGTGAAGGTGACGTACGGGGTTATCTCGCATGCGTGCTTGTAAAAAAAGGAAAGAAAAAATCAAAATACCAGTGTTAGCCTGGACGATTTTAGGTATATATTCTATCTAAAAAGTAGATTACATAATATTACACAATAGACGAATTTCTAAATGACCTAACACTGAAATAATGCTATGTACTTACCCAAATTGAATTAATTAAATTTTATTGAAATATTATTGTAAACATTTATTGACATTTATGCATTTTCTAAAATGACAAACATTAACTATATTGTTTCACATTATTTAAATCTATTTATAAATTAACCTGGACATTTAATATTTAGCATCATTATTTTATTATTTTACTAATTTTCTAAACGAACTTGACATTTAACGTTGCATAAACGTCGATAAAATATAAAGTTATAAATATAGATTTTATTGCTATTTGTATGAGAAGCATGTAATTTTACCTAGACTTAAGAAAATTGAGTGCCCTGACAGGGTGTCATGTACCTACCATCCTCAAACTGTAACACCTAATGTATTATGAACATGACTGCAATACAATAAAGATTAAAGAATAAAGAATTCACAAGTACCGAGGTACCTACGTACCTACGAGTACATGCATTTAACATTTTTTTTGTCGTAGTATTTGATCCTACGCGCCATAGAAATCAGCGGCGTTACATCAGCCGGAATTTATGAAACAGCCTAATTTTATTTCGCGATTTCGGCATTGGTCCCATAATAAAAGTTGTTCATTATGACCTACATCATTCAGTATAGCTGGTAGTTACAATTTCACCCTGTATATTATTTTGCTTACGGCGCGTACATTTGTTTTTATTTGATTGTACAGCGTTCTAAAATAGCTACTTCATGGATACAAAATAAGTACAATAATTTCAGTTACTATTTTTGACTTTTTTGGTGTTAAACCATATTATGTTGAAGAATAAAATAGTATCATCCAAGTTCAGTTATTGCCAGCGCTGACATGAAGTTTACGATTCAAAACTACATTTCATAAAACGAATGCACGATTAAAGGATGACTTACGCTAGACCGGGCCGTGCCCGGGTCGAGGCGTCCGACACGTCGTTTCTATGACGGCTGATCGGTGATCACGTGGTGCTTTCCATAGAAAACAAAGCGCCGGAAGCTCCGGCCCGGCCCCGACCCGGTCTAGCGTGAGTCATCCTTAATGTAAGCGATAAAATTATAAGTTTCACGGCCAAAACCATATATCTTAATGGACATCAAAGTTTTATAGCTTACCTATACCTATCTAAGTTAAGATAATAACTACACGTCTAAAAGTAAAGTGAATTTCGTTTATACTTAATATGGATAATAGGAGAGAGTTTGTGTTACGGTTTCGCCCTTGAATGCAATTTCCTTCCAATGGACGCTCAAGTTTCAAAACTTCAGGGGTGTTACATGCGTGTTGCCGTCCCTTAAAAAACTGTTCACTCCTTGTATGAATCCTTGGCTGTGGTTAAAGTTGATCCGGTTAGGGCCTACCCTGTATGTGCATTTTAAACTTAAACAAAAGTTCATAGTTTTTGCTAATTATTTTTATTCTGATTTGGAGTCAATTTTAGTTGGTATAGGATGCATATTTAGGTACCGAGTAGGTATCTTAACCGCAAGTGGCATTCAAAAACCAGTTTCTTTAACTTGATTTTTTTTGCATAAGAACGAGCGGTAAAGAATTGAATAATTGTCTCATGAAATAAAACTATGAAAACGGATTATATCGCGTATATTGAATTTATAATACATCCCGACGTTTCGAACTCTTTACAGCGTTCGTGGTCAACCCGTGGTGATGTATTATAAATTCAATATACGCGATATAATCCGTTTTCATAGTTTTATTTCATGAGTAACTATCGCGGTAACCGAAGACAATATAATTGTCTCATGTCACTTCCGGTGATTAGGTAATGAGTGGTGGGACCGAAATGTATGTAAGTCAGCATTTCCCAAACTATGGGTCGCGACCCATTGGTCGCGAGCGAAATATGAGTGGGCCCTGAAACATAAGACGGCATTCCGACCGATCGGGTTAACAGCCGGTACTAAGAATATTTCATGCTCCCTATTTAAGAGGGCCAAGTGGTGGGTCCCGATTTTGGCAGTTTTTGTTAGGTGGGTCGGAGCCCAGTCATCTTTGGGAACTACTGATGTAAGTACCTTTTGCTGTAAAGTGACATCATGTCATGTCAAAAACATTTTCTTTAAAAATGGAAATATCTCTCAACGTTATATTGAAAGCAGATTTAAACGTTTTGCCATTTCCGATATTGAGCAAAATTAACCGGTTTGATTCCTCCCCTTCCCCCGCTCTAATCCTCCCCCCCTCTAATCCTTACACACTCAGTTTGCGTAAACTTCATGATCGGTAGATCCTTGCAGGCGCCGCTAAGTAAGTCAACCTTCCCAGGGCGGTATTCTGTTTTAAAATATTGTGTTATAAATAATATCATATCAAGATCATTTATCTTGATACATATTTATTAAGTGCTTAGGTAGCTATTTATACTTACATAGTTCTGTTAATTTTGTTTTTTACACACTTTTATTTAGCTTCACTGCGTATGTATGTATATATATATAGTGCTTCAAATCTTGTAACTAAAATTTAAAACACTTCCCGGTATCTGATTCAGTTGAAATTTGGAGTACTGTCGTAATTCCGGTGACAATGCATAAATATGCTAACATGGAGGTGTTCTGATGATGCAGCCGGTAGGTAGCCAAAGGAACTCCTCAATGGAAAAACACAAACACATCAAGTTTAGGCTTATTAGAAAGGTCTCAAGAAGTACTCGATAGATATGCAAATGAGAAGAAGTACAGTCAGCAATAAAAGTGTGTGTCAAAAAAATGTTTTGACAGTTACTTGTTTCCGTTCCTTTTCTATGCTTCTTTGTTTGGCCTAAAGGTTGACTGGTAGGAAATGCTGTGTGGAATTAAGTCCGCCATTTGTACGGTACTTATATTTTTACTGTGCAATAGTTTAAAAAGAATAAATATTCGGAAATAAACATAATATAAGTACCTAACTATACATAATCTTACTCTGTGGTAAAGCAACGCAACGTCATTGAGTTTAGGTTTGCTAGAATCGTTATCTGTTGAAAGGAAACCCAATTCCCAATTGGAAATTTAGTGTTTGTTTTTAAAACTTTGTTGAGATTTCGTTTCTGAATACATCTGCAGAAAACGTGTATAACAAGATTAATTAGAGCTACATGTCGTGATACGGAACATGAACACGGTTCGGTTCCACAAAGGTAACTAAGCGAACGTAGGTAAACAACGTTTGATCCGACTTGACTAATTAAGGAATAAACGTGTGAATATTCCATTCAAGGTTGAAATGGTTACGAGAAATACCTATCATAAACATGTAACACGCTTTTATTTGCAGAACTAATAAGCACAATTTTACTTGTGCTTCGATAACTTTCTTCCGTTTTTAAGACAATATTATATTGGTGACAAATATGAGCTCACGACAGAACGGTCCGGGTCCGGGCCGAGGCTTCCAGCACTTCGTTTTCTATGCCAGCATCCATATGCTCACGTGATGCAGTTTCAGATCCAGTTGACATCCGAAAGTCGCCTTTAACCGCTCGTATGCTTAGATTGCTTAGACACGGATCCGTGGGTGGAAATTTGTTTTAAATGTCAAGGTCACTTTTTCTATGACCAAATTTGACAAGTAGCACACGAAGGGTTAAACGTCTCATGAATAGTGTCGTTGCCATAAACAGGCTATTAAAAAATACAAAAACTTACATCAACGTTTAATGTAAGATTTAATAACGTAATTCATCAAATTGGCTTTAAGCTAGTAATTATAATCCTGCGTAATCTTAATCTAGCTGTCTATTTACCCTCACATAATTATAACCTAAGCAAACTCCAGCTAATTTTCCATGTAGGCCAACAGTTCGAATGTTGTAATTAAACAAACATGCGTAGGTTGCGACCTATAGGCATGTTTACCGTGAATATTGCTGGCTACTGGCTCGGCCACTGGACGGTAGGAAAAAGTTTGTTTACCTCGCATGATCTTTTTGGTTCAGTCAACTGAAAAACGTATACATGTAAACTTTAGTTTTTCTTTCGGACAATGCATTTGTTTAAATTAAAAAGTGGGTCCGCACAGTGCTCCGGAGTGTAAAGGAGAGAGCACTATGCACGTATACAGCAATGTTCTTGTCGCACACCGGAGCGGAGTGCGGATAAGCATCTAATAAGAAGACCGCGTAGCAAGAAGTGGCTCGGAGCACTTAACACTGGGGTATTGCCTCGGGCTGTGCCAATTTTTGAGAAAGTATTTCTCAAATTACATATACACGTCAAAATTACATATTGAGTTCAAAACCTAAGCAAGACTATTTCGTTTCCCCGACGTTCTAGAATGCATGACAGGGAACAACAAAATTGTATCTCTTACTTGCTTATTCATTTGGGTATGCATAAAAACGAGCTAGTCCAATTCACTACAAAATCGAACAAACATCATGTGAAACATGAGCATACCCCAGGGTAGATTGCAAAGCTGTTAGTAAAAATTCACTCCATTTATGTGCTTGCTAAAGTCGTGAAATAAGTAAAGCAATAAAAAATAATATTAAATCCTTCATTTAATAAACTTTTGGCATCGGATGTTGATAAATATTCATATTAAATACAGCCAGAGTTATTAATCTCGTGACGGGTCGTGCGAAAACATCGACGCAATTTCATAAAGTACCTAAATTATATCGGAGCGTAATAAATAAATAATAAATAATAAATCGTGGAATAAATTTGGTACACGGCGGGAAAAAGTTGATAACTCGAGATATTTTATTGCAGAAATTTGAATTTAATATAAAATTACATAAGATTCAATTAATTCCTTCAGTATTCCCGCTACTTATCAACTTCTTCCCGCCGTGTACGGAATTTTGCCAATTTTTTTACGTATGTTTAATAACTTATAGAAAGCCGACACCCAAGAATTGATGGAGAGTTTTTAATTATTACTTGAGTTTACAATTTATAACATACCTACACCGTATTGGCAAATATTTGTGCGCCATTTTGTTATTTTAGACGCGAAGCGTAAAATTGCAACAGTACAATATACTTACATATTTTATACGAGTATGTATTACCATAGAGTAACTTATACTAGAGCGGTACTGTCATAGTAAATTTTTAAACCCCAGTAAATTCACTGCCATCTGTCGACACACTTTAAAACTAAAAATGAAGATTTATAAAAATACGATTAAATGTATTTAAATATGGATAAAAAAATTTTTTTTATTTGCATTTATTATTTTTATGATTTTGACCCATGTTCTTTTAAAATTATAAATAACAAACGAAAGGGTCAACGCCCTCTATACGAGAGTAGGCCAAAACTAGTGGCGCCATCTGATCGAGAATCAAATATTCGTGATTTTCGAGGCACGTTTTTTCCTTAGACTGTATCCATCTATTACGGAGTTATATCTATCTTTGGTATTACTAATAAGCTTAATCTATTATACCTATACGTATTACCAAGAAGTATATATTGACATAAAGATTAAAATAAAAAGATTTACAAAGAACAAAAAATATTGAGTGCTAGGAACATTACAGTTAATGATAACAAAAACGAGTTTCAATCCATTACCCCCTTAATGGGAACATAACTCGGTTAAACATAACGTTGTAATAATCCACCAAGGACATTACCCACTGCCTGTGGGTATTCCGCATCTTTGTGGCAAAACGCCGAAAGCGACGTAATCTTTATCGCCATTCTATGGCATAATATAATAGCAATAAGCATTATAATTAGCTCCATGCATGAATTTGTTTTTATTTTTGGATTCATAATTTATATCGTTGGAACACCGGAAATGATAAAAATAAGTATTTTTATCATTTCCGTTCCGTTTACAAAAGTTTGTAAACCTTAACATTATTTTATTAAAAAATATTTAAAATGTTGAAAATTTTTGAGCGGTTGAAACGCTCATAATTTTTGGCGCGAATTCTACAGAGCGTGATGACGTCACACGTTGGGCGGCCCAACTGACGTTTTGCTACTAATGACACTAATCTGTCGAACGCGTGACGTCACGTGGCGTTTCGAGCGTTTCGCTCGCTAGCTTTTCGCGGGCAAATTTTTGTACTTTTTATTTATAATTTTAAGTAATTAAATGGTAATTTAAAAACGGAAATGCATTTGTAACATAATATAACGGTAACAAACATCCGAATAAAACATATTTCGTTCAAATATAAACTTCATGCATGAGGCTAATTGCGTGTGAATTAAAAGGCATATGGTACTCTGAAGGTCTTAATAATATTGTCATACGCGTTTTTTTAACTAGGCTGCTAGAAAGCTTGATAATCAGTTAAAGTCCCCAGCAGGCTCGGCCGAATTTCACCTTTCCATACAAACGGAGTTTCGTTCTCATTTTAAAACTACGTGTTGGAGTGTAATAAAACAAAAACAGGTTTTGTATGAAAAACTTAAATTCGCTGTATTTTTTTAACTATGATTTCTGAAGCTACATAAAGTAATTAAAGGACTAGATATACCTTATCCTATTGTATATCAGTACAAGTTTCAGAGCAATTTAGCTACTCGTTTGAAAATGAGAGCGTAACTACGTTTGTATGGAGAACCGAGCTTGCTGGGGACCCTTAAGCGCATTGCGGCTTGCACACAAGAGTTCTATAATAACAGCAGTGTTGGCCGAAACGTTAATGCAATTAACCATTAACCAGTACAAATTGAACCGTAAACTGGAACCGTCCGTTACGGTGTACGGTTCAATTTGTACTGGTTAATGGTTAATTGCAATTAACGTTCGGCCAACACTGAATAACAGCATACAAGTTTTAACACTATGTCACCGTGTGTACACAAAAACGCTAAATAAAATACGTTCTTGTTTGCGGACCCGTTAATTTCTAATTTTAACACATCATTAGTTAACTTTTGACCCTCTTTTTGTGTTTTTTTCCGAAACAGTTATTGGGACAATAGAAATCAATACTTTGGCTAGTTTTTGCGCCTTAAAGGGTTAAATTATATACGCACATACCGGGTGTTTCCTGTAACAGAAGCATTAAATTAAGCTGTAGGCTGTACTCCTCAAACTGACCAACATTTGTTCAGCAACTTTTAAAAATAACTTGTGCTTAAGTTTATTCTAAGACGCAATGTATTGCAAAATTTGTTATGTTTAAAGGGTGACAAGCAACGTCAAACACACAGATGGCAGCGTACATTGAAAATAATATTTAATTGGTATGAAAAATGTATAATCTAAAAATTTCATAATTTAAAAAAAGTTGCTGACCAAATGTTGGTCAGTTTGAGGCGTACAGCCTCTAGTTTAATTTATTGCTCCTTTTACAGGAAACACCGTGTATAATCCCTAACTTCACACATACACACACTGCTGGTACGGATCCCTATAAAGCGACTCCGCTGAACCTTTACGGGCCATTTAACAGCGACACGAAACAAGAAGCCGTAATATCCGATTGGTCTCCGGGACTCCGTAAATATTCCCTGAATAGGCACAGGAGACAATGTCATTTGCTTAATGATAAATTAGATATTTCCCGCTCGTAGGCGTTAAAATGAGTTTGGTCTACCTCACAGGTCTTGAGATACAGCTGCCCAAAGATAGACTTGACTCGGTTTATGGATATATACTACCCAATAACAATAGCACAATTGGCCCATTGGGACCAACTTCGGAGATTAACTACCTTCTCCCAAATTTACGTTACCTACTGTAATAAAGAACTTCACAAGTAGATACTTACTCAGAAACAAGAACAGAGTAGGAACAATGAAATTCATGTAATATGTACACTAAGTTAGTTCATTTGAACTATTGTATTTTCTATATGAAATAAAATAAAAAATAATTAAACTGAAAAAAAAAAAGTTTGTTGACGTAGACCAGGTATAAAATTACATTTCGATGCTAGTGCGGAAAACATGTCATCACTTCCAAAAATGACATTTCCGCACGTGTATCGAACGACGTTTTTTTAATACAGTTGCGAAAAAATAAGAAAAGCAACAAGTAAGGAATGGAATTCGAAACTTTTATATTATTAATTCTGTGACATCATTGACATTGACATTATGAAGAGGTGTTTTTCTAGCTTTTATTCGACTATAGAATAGATTTTGTTATTATTGAACCCACTTCAATGAGTTTTTTTTTTCAAATGCATGTTCTATAAGACAAAAACAATTGTAAATATTGAAACATTGTACTATTATTACCTAAATATCGTTATTTACGATTATTTGTGTATCGTATATTTATAAAAACAATATCGAATGTTGCCTTTGGAAACTTAAAACATTCTTGCAGTAAGAAAATACGCCTCTTCTTTGACAGGCGTTCCGTTCCATTCAGACAACTTATTAAGAACGGTTTGTCAACATTAAAAAATAAACGTAATACTTATAATGATACTTACAATGATGAAGAGGTAAGTAATAAAATATGAAATATGCATATTTTTCGTATTCTTACATTAACAGTAGGTTTTTATGTTGATAAGGACGTTTAAAGGAAACTAATTATCAATAAGTAGTCATGAATTGGAACAAGTAAAAATTTAAAAAAATTGGAAAAGTAAAAAGCACTCGTTCGCGAAAACTAACTTTCCGCACGCTAAACGGCCACGAAAAGTAGCACTTTTTGAGCAACTGTATTAAAAAAAATATTTTTAATACTTAAATAAAACAAAACGAATCATCAGATACATATACTAACATAACAGGGGACATCAACCCACCAATCGCATTTGTACAATCAAATTCATTGCATAAAACGTGCCTGAGGGGTAATCATTTACGAATAAAGCGTGTAATTTATAGCAAACCAGGTCAACCATGTTTAATAGCAATAGCAATGAATGCTCACATTTATACCAGAGAAATTCGATTTAAGGACCCGTACGTGAGACGAAAAAGGAAGAGGGCCGGAATGTGAAGAATGGTTCTGTCCTAGGTCATAATTCTTCGCGGGAAAAACCTTCAATAGACGTTATCAATAGAATGGGAAATATATTGCGATTAGAAATGTGAAGATCTGTGATTAAATTATGAATTTAAATATATTATCTTCAATTTCTTTTTTTGTGTGTCAAATCTTAGCGATTATGAATTTTGAAAGGCTAATCGAATTATTTTGAAAACTATACGGTTGTGCGTTAGTCGTTTATTTTTTAGTTTATTTTAAGTAACTTTTTTAAATAATAATCAATTTTATTGTATTTTCTTTAGATTATAAATTTATCGATTTGACCGATTTTTATCAACTTACGACATAATACAACACAACACTGTTTTATAAAAGCACTTTTTTCATTTGTTGTTCTAGTCTTTTTTTTATTCCTTTACGAATTGTTAAGCCTAGCCAAGCACGGTAATTTGTTAACCTGCGACCGACCGATCTTAAGGGCCCAGTCTGGAAACTAGCGCTCTAGACCCTCTGCTTGGAGTGCTTCGTATATGCTGAAATTGGAGCCCATTGTCCAATCATTCATGTACCTACCTATTAAATGTATTTAAAAAAATCTAATTAAATTGTACCTATTTTAGTATTTAAGATTTATATTTGTACTTAGGTCTTTAGGTATTTTTTTGTGGCAATAAATATTTTTCTAATTCTGATAAAAACACGTAGCTCGTAACTCCAAAACTATGATAACAAAAAATGAAACATGAGCATATTTGTATTTAAAAAAACCGGCCAAGTGCGAGTCGGACTCGCGCACCGAGGGTTCCGTACTTTTTAGTATTTGTTATTATAGCGGCAACCACGGCAACAGAAATACATCATCTGTGAAAATTTCAACTTTCTAGCTATCACGGATTATGAGATACAGCCTGGTGACAGACGGACAGACGGACAGCGGAGTCTTAATAATAGGGTCTCGTTTTTACCCTTTGGGTACGGAACCCTAAAAAAGTGAAAGTAGATTATAGGGACTCAGACCTGAATACGAATATCATTGCTTCTTTTTTTATAATCACAATGGATCATGTATATTTTAAGTTAAAATATGAGTGCTGTTATGTGTCAAGTATCTACATATATGATATTAGGATAATTCCACTTATACATGGAATACAGAAACCAATTTCATGAAACTCGCCAGAATTATCAAAACAGTTGACAGTTCCACCGCTTAACTTTCTCTTAATTTACTCAACTTTTAATTACTTTACGATTTTGACACGGGGTTTTGCCCCGACATGTCCATTTTTTCCTGTCAGTACCCTACTGCTTAAATACCGGGTGGGGCCTGTAACACGAGCAAACAATTAAAACATATTAGATTGTACTCCTAAAACTATGATATTTTTAATCAATAACTTAAAAAATATATATTTATTTTATCCTATTTTTCATACAAATTTAATATTATCTTAAATGGCTTCAATGGTCCGTAGGCTCGTTGGGTGGAGACGTTCGAAAAATCGCGGGTCACTTTTGGATGAGACTAGCCCAGGACCGGGATAAGTGGCGTACACGAAGAGAGGCCTATGCTCAGCAGTGGGCGACTGAAGGCTCAGCAGTGGGCAACTGATGATGAATGATTGTCTTCAATGGACGCAATACATTGCGTCTTAAAATAAACTTTAAAGCGTATTAAAAATTAAAACACATGTTAATTTTAAAAGTCGTTAAACAAATATTGGTCAGATTGAGGAGTACAGACTACAGTTTAATTTTTTGCTCCTGTTACAGGTCACACCCGGTATAGTGTCACAAAAGGCTGACGCCCCATAATTACTTTGATAACTTTATTAGTAGCTCACCAAACGGAAACCAAAAATTGGCAACGGTGGAAATAATTCGTGTATAATATGCGTATTTTGGCATAGGTGGCTCGTAGCAAAACATGTTCTTTTAATACATACATTAATCTACATAAAAGTGTCTACAAAATTATTTTGTACACTTTCTGCTAAGCTAGGACCCATATTTGAAAAGATTTTAAAGCCGGAAAGTTACTTATATTCAATCCTAAGATCGTTCTTTTTAGTTTTTCGTAAATAACTCATATCACGTCAAACTGACACTGGAGGTACATTAGGACACCCTAGTAGTAACAGTTAAATGAAACAATAGCCTGCTTACCTCGTGAATGTTAACTCAAATTAACTTTGAGGGCTTTCCAAGTGATTACCGGCACCGTCACTCAACCGTCAGTGATAAAAAAGAGCAAAATTAATAAAAACCTAAATCGGTTATAATAATTCGAAAACCGTGCAATTTTTAAAGATAAAGATTTTTTATTTGCGAGAAAACTTAATTCTAAAATAAATTGGTGTTGTTTTGTTAGATGTGTAGGTACAGTATTCAGTCGCTCAGAACGACATGCAAATTTTAGAAAAAATAGTTACGAAGTTAAAATAAAATTAAAGTTCAAATAAAAAAATTCATAACAAATCATCTCATCATCAATTGAAATTACAATACAATACAATTTCCAACCTTTTAAATCTTACTACTTACTTCTGCAAATTATATTCTAAGTATTCCTTCACGCTATAAAAACAGCGCTCTAACAGAAAACTTGTTATTTTTTTCTTGTACCATAGGGTTTAGTAGTTTTATACTGTTGGGCAAGCTGTTGTACAGAACTATGTACATAAATATTACACTTGCTCTTCTTGTATATATCCGAGTTGCACCGAGGTTAGTGTAGAAGATTTTGATACTGCGTTCTCTGGCTTGAATAGAATTCAGATCTCATTTGAAACGAATCTGGACGGTTTTTAACAAGTAAACATGCTTTTTTTAATATATATGTTACACAGCCGCGGTAATATTTTTAATTTCCTATAAAGTGGTCAGCAGCAATCAGTCACCCTTGCTCTCGGTCGAATCAAGGTATTTTACTTATTAGATTTATTCTGACCATAGGCAGGCCATGATAATCAGGGTAGGTATATAATTTTAAAACGAACACGGGACTTAATCGCGTACAAACTTACGTTTATTTATGGCCTGACGTTTCGAACGTGACGTTACGTTCGTGGTCACAGGCAGACTGGCGAGGAATTGTATCAACATCTTCTTGCCGCGCGGGTTTTGCGAACTACCCGCACTTGATCTTGCTTATTAACTTGTACGCTAGGGTTGTCACTTTGCCTACACACAACACTCACGACGTCCGATGGTATGTGGTGGGATGTTTTTTCCCCCTTACATTTGCTAATTACTGGATTCCACGAAGACGAAATCGTGATGGGTGAAAATCGTGTTAGTTTAAATCAGTATATATATATGTATATAATGTCATAGAAAATATAACT
Organism: Cydia strobilella; assembly: GCF_947568885.1. Taxonomy (NCBI): domain Eukaryota; kingdom Metazoa; phylum Arthropoda; class Insecta; order Lepidoptera; family Tortricidae; genus Cydia; species Cydia strobilella. Next base: position 12,521,830 of record NC_086055.1, read on the forward strand.
AATTTCGAAAGATATATATATAAAGCGCATTAAAATACGCTCAATAACAGTTTTATGAGAAAATAAATGTACACGACGAGTTGTGTAAAAAATTATAAGTAAAAACTTCGGTCTTCATTTGTAACAAAATTCTGGCTGGCAATTTATAAATTTGAACGATTAATCATCTCAATCTTAATTAACGCACAGATTACGAATAAATTAATCATTCAACTGTTACAAAGAAGAAATGCGTAATTTTACGCTTCTGCCCAAAAATATTGTTAGACAACAAACAAAAAACTAAGTGATATCATAACTTTATAAGTTTTAGTCGTAAATTTGGTCCCTAAAAGATTATCTCTTCTGGCCGCGACTTAAGTTTTTACACGGAGAAAAGTGGCCGGTACTCGACTTGAGTCTGTCATCTGTTGAGAAAAATTGCTCTTGTGATCTTGATAAATGTGGCTCGCGCCGTTAGGGGGGCGACTTCGCGGCGGCTAAAGCAAGGACCGCGATTACTGATTTGTGCCGTCAATATTTTAACCCAAATAATAAAATGTGTCGGTAATCGTCGGAAGTTTGCATGGTGCCAATATCAATATTTGTATTTGGAGCAGGTAATTGTAACAAATAATATGTATTTGTTCATTATTAGATATTTATTTAGTACCTACTAATTTTTATCTAACAAGTTTCGTCTGCGAGCGATACTACGAAAAATTTATAAAGTCATCGCTTCCAGCAACTAAAACTTGCGACCTTTCGGAAGATACATCGTTCCGATATTTTTTAACCAAATGAGCTACGGGAGCTTAGCTTATAGCGAGCGGACTGGTGTTTCGAAAGGTCGCAGTTCGAGACTTGCCGGAAGTTGTTAATTTTTCAGTTTTTCTTTTAATACCTACTTATAGAATTTAATTAGTATACAAACTACTTGTATAATTTAGTGTATTTATAGCCATAAGTGCCGTACTAAATAAAATAAAAATACAGATTTCATTTATGGACATACGTACCTTGACCTATGTAAATACTAAATATCCTTGTAATATAACACACTTGAGTTCCGTTTTTTATAGGACTTCTAATATAAAGACGCTTCAAATACGTCTGGTTGTATAGTGTTGTTTTGGACCCAGTTTGGTCATATTGAATAGCCCCACGCGCCTGCTGTGCTGTTTGTGTGTCCGTGTCGTGCAAACTAAACAACTGAACCATATATTTGTACGTATTTATTTATATATACAGGGTGATCAATCCAAATGGGTCAGTAGGGAGGAGTCAAAAACTATGAGAGATAGCGAAATCTGTTCTTAGGAACCATGGCGTCGATTTTAGATTTAATAATAATGACATTCAAACTTTTTTTTTAACTTTCATACATAACCGGGAATCGAACCTGGTCAACGTTCTTTATTGTAATCGCGTGAGTATTTGTGTAGTTATGTACTTAAAAGTATATATTTATATTTTTATGGATATGTAGTTTTTATGTATATCTGTATATGCCTTTGCACCTAATGCATCGTATCGTATTTAGTTATGCTTCTAGGGTTAGCTATTTCTTTAAAGTCTTTCCGTCACCATACTGTTCTACCTTAGTACCATACCATACTGTTCTACCTTAGAGATGGCCAGGGGGCGCCACAAGCCTTCGGGAATTGTCATATACTTGGAAATTTCGACCCATGCCACCGTGGTCGGATAGCCGAGCGGTTCAGGCACCTGTCCGGTAAACGGGGTACGCTGGTTCGATTCCAGCTCTGGACACTGGAGGCTTTGGTCATTTTTTCCTTCGTATATGATATTTATTTCAGTTTATAGTTTAAATAGTAGTGTGTCTACTTGAAAAACCACAAATTAAAATATTTTCATAGAAAATAATAATTTTCATAGAAAATAATTTAATTTGTTCTTAGAGTAATGTTCTATAGTTATCCATTTTGTTGAGTTACCAAGGTTCGTATTGTTTTTTTTTTTATAGTTACCTATATTAATTAGCTATATAGTAAGTAAGCGTTCTTAAAGGTGTGACATATACAAGACCGTGCGTTAATTTTATGGGTTAATTACCCAAATGAACATTGGGTACAACCCGATGTTTTCTAACTGTATTAATTAGAGAGGGGAGGTTAGTCTATCTCCTGGGCATGATATTGTCATGACATTCACTTAAATGTCTCAAGTTAAATACTTTGACCTGCATTCGAGTTGCTTAGTGGAGCAGGAATGTCGTGTATTTATAATATTTATATCACCCCAGAGCACCATGGTGACCTCGATACTTACAGATGCTGTAAGTTCCGATAGCCGAGTTCCGTTTAGGCATTCCGCCAGAAAGTGCCCTTGTTGTTGTCCCGCGTTCAAAAAAAAATGTTTATTTTACAGGTACGGAATTTTTGTTCCTTCTCAATGGAGTTTGCGTTGCGTCATAACAAGCATTGACGGAGATGATAGGAATATGTCGGCATATTTAAAAGTAAATAGACAATGAACCGATGATAAATATGATAATATAGATAGATAGATAAAAACCTTGCATTTGGCGATTTTTATTTTTATTACGACTGTGTTGGGTACTTGGTAAACAGTTTTGAGGTTTTATTACCATGTTTAATAAATTATTAGTAAATAAAATATCTCATGATAATATCGGTAGATCGAATACAGGAAATTACAGCTCAGCCTTCAAACTTTTTAGATCTTCGAAATAAGAATGAGCCCAAAACTTCCAACCGTTTTATCAGATACTGGAAACAAAAACAAAAAAATATAATATTAATAAAAAAGTTTTCGGTCGAGCATAGCCCAACATTGGTAAGTGATAGCTAAAAACATAGAGTAACTTATACTAGAGCAGTACTGTCATAGTAAATTTTGTAACCCCAGTAAATTCACTGCCATCTGTCGACACACTTTAAAACTAAAAATGTAGATTTATAAAAATACGATAAAATGTACTTAAATATGGATAAATGATATTTTTCATTTTCATTAATTATTTTTATGATTTTGACCCATGTTCTTTCACTGATATTCGTTAAAATTGTTAAATAATAAACGAAACCGTCAACGCCATCTATACGACAGTAGGCCAAAGCTAGTAGCGCCCTCTGAACGAGAATCAAATTTTCTTGATTTTCGAGGCACCTTTTTTCCTTAGACTGTATCCATGTTATATCTATCTTTGATTATACTTACGATCGTAATATAGGACATAAAACCTTAGTGATCGTGCGCCTTTTACTAGTATTTATAAGCCCTATAAAAGTTCAATGTAATTAGGTATATTCGGTTGATTCATGAAAGTAGGCACTCATTTATCCCCTTTAAAATTTCCCTAAAAGGTTGTCCTTAGAAAGAAATTTGCGGCAGCAAATATTTAATAAAATATTTTATTCATATCCTTCCAACCGTTTTATTGAAATTAAAATGGATGAATGGATAAGGAAACCGATGAGGTGACGAAAATAGAGTTAGTGAGATTTGTGGGATAGGGCTGTATAATTTTTCGATAAATTACGGTGGTTGGAGCGATCCTCTCTGAACGTGACAAAGGTATATGGGAAAACCATTCCATGTAAGTCGGTACAGTCGAAAGCAAAAATATCGATCCAGACAAATGGCTCAAAAACATGTGAACACGACTTTATTGTCTAAGGTGTAAGAGCATACACATATTAATAAAAACGGGACCCTATTATACTAAGACTCCGCTGTCCGTCTATCCGTCTGGCCGTCTATCCGTCTGTCGTCTGTCTGTCACCAGGCTGTATCTCATGAACTGATAGCTAGACAGTTGAAATTTTCACAGATGATGTATTTCTGTTGCCGCTATAACAACAAATACAAAAAAGCGCGGAACCCTCGGTGCGCGAGTCCGACTCGCACTTGACCGGTTTTTTTTTAACTTTTGGAATGTATATATATTTATGCCCTTGACTGTACGTTCCATTAGTTCTTTATAACTTCTAAGCTGAGTCGAAGTTTAATCAGATGAAGTCGACATAATCTAGTCTAGTCTATCATCTAGTAGGTATTAAGGTACGATTACAACATAAAATTATTACTTTCACTCTTACAGTCGACCAACAAACCAAATCGTTTTCCGCCTCAACTCGCAAAAATTATATCAGGACTGTACCTACTACAAAAATGAAAATATATTATCGCATCCCATCATTGCGTAACTCTACCGATATGTACCTAACTCATATTTCAATTGTGATGGCTGTCCACGACAATAACGCGTTACATAATCTAATGGCAGGATCGCAAAATGATCTCACTAGAATTTTCACACATACCGATGTAACTTGGAGTTGGACTTGACGCACACTTGACGGACTTGGTGCAATATTAATGTTGATTTTGTACTTAGATGTATCTTACTGACGTTTAACGTAAGCTTAATTTACAAAATATTGTCTTCGGTTACCGCGATAGTTACTCATGAAATAAAACTATGAAAACGGATTATATCGCGTATATTGAATTTATAATACATCCCGACGTTTCGAACTCTTTACAGCGTTCGTGGTCAACGGGTGACTGAGGAAAAATTACAAAATGCAAAAATACCCACATACTAAAATAATGAACAATCATAGACTACAAACTTTAAGGCTGGTTGTACATGCAAAATCGGTTCATAAGGCTAGTTATACACTATAATTATTTTTCAAGTAAAGATATATATATATACGCGATAAAAAAAAAAAAAAAAAAAAAAAATATTATAAATTCAATATACGCGATATAATCCGTTTTCATAGTTTTTATTTCTTAATTTACAACTTCACCTAAGGATAAACTCAAAATACTAGATAGATAGAGGCCACTATGTGATTTGACAATAAACTACACTTTTGTTGGAGTTACTGATCCTACCTTGTTTAAAATATTCAGTGACTTAATATTTTTATTTGCATGAATTGTTTCGTAGAATACATTTCGTGATTGAAAGGCAATATTTCTAGATCATAAGGTAAAGAATGAGTAAATGTGATTTTAGAAGTGGATATCAAACGGCAGCATATTATTGCTAAAAGCATTGTGATGTTATCGCTCATTTAAAATAAATGACAACAAGCAGATACTTAGTTACTGCTGTCTAATGTGATTGTAAAGCTCGCTCCAGACTAGGTACGCGGCGTGAAGCCGCGAAAGCGAGTGTGGAGTTGATTTCGCTGATTAGCGAACTAGATTCCAAACTCGCGTTCGCGGCTTCGCGCACGAGTGTGGCGGAAGCTTAACAGTTTTAATAAATGAGCTACGACTTTGCTAGATAGTATATTAAATGTAGACCTTGAGCTGTAGACCTCGTCATTTAAGAAAGTTATCCTACTTGCCTCGATTTGTCCTACCAATGTGTATTAATAATACATATGGAAAACGACGATGGGAATAAGTGCTACCACATATCCTCAACGAATTCCTCGAAGTAACTTTTAATAATATTAGTAACAACCCACATAAATGTAAACTAATATTAAAAGTCATATAATCAATATTTAGGTTCGATAGTGTCCAGTGACGGCAAAATTGATAGCGATGTTACTTACCGCACCACTACGGGCTGGTTGAAGTGGAGACAGCTTACAGGAGTCATGTGCGATAAGAAAATGCCGCTCAAGACCAAAGGAATACCGTACAAAACAGCAATAAGACCCTCGGTTTTGTGTGGATCGGAGTGCTGGGCTACAAACAAATGCCACCTTAACAAGTTACGAAACCGAAATGCGTATGCTACGATGGTCAGCTGGCGTCACACTCTTGGACGAGATCCGGAATGAGTACATTAGGGCAAGTTTTAGAGTCGCACCAATAATCGATAAAGCCAAAGAAAAACGCCTTAGATGGTACGGCCACGTCCAAAGACGTGAAAAAGAAACTGGCCTTGAACCTGCCTGTAACCCAGCCACGCGGCCATGGAAGACCACCCGCCACTTGGCTGACAACGGTCGAAAGAGACCTTAAAGAAGCTCAAATTGATTCAAACGCCGCACGCAATCGTGCTCAGTGGAGGATGCGGACGAGGAGGGCCGACCCCAAGTAAATGGGACTACCGGTCTAGGGGAAAGAAGAAGATTAAAAGTCATATAATATATCTTAGTTAAGTAAATTATATGTACGTCACACTTATAGGAATGTTTCATTTCACGAAGGCGGGGTACATGCGGAATCTAGACTCTAACACCCTATAATAAGAAACATGATTGTCGACTTCGGGAAATGAAATACATACTCAATAGCTTAAAAATGTATACAAAAGATAATATTATGAGTAAATAAGATATATATATACAGATGTACGTAGTGCATACTTATTTTCCATCGTATTTTCACGGAAACCTATCTTTCTATTTCAGTCAGTCTCGGTACACAAAGTACTGAGGTTGACTGAAGTAGCATGACAAATACGAACGTTTTCGAGAAAATACGACGGAGAACAATTATGGACTACATCTGTACTATAATATTATCGGTATCGTGTTCTGCGGCGGTAGTATGGTCGCATTTTTATCGCTTGTCACGTTCTAGCAAATATGTAAGTGCGAAAGTGACGGGCATAGTGACAGGCGATAAAAATGGAACCGTGCTGCGCCCGCTGATCTGGGAAAAAAAAATATTTTTGTCGAGAAACACTTTTGGCCTTTGTTCTCTGCAAGTCAAAAGGGACGATCAAAAAAAAAAAAATAGAATCTATATGTAAAAATATCTTTATCGTCGATTGTACATCTGATGTACAATCGACGACAAAGATATTTTTACATTTTTTGCCCTATTACAAAGTGAAGAGTTATTATATAATATAAATTTAAATGAGGACATTAGGCAATGTGATAATATTATTGACTTTTCCAAGAAATTAAAATCATTTCTACTAATAAGACCATTTTATAATCTGAATGAATATTTTGATAACCTGACATTTTAATTGTAATATTTAAGGAATTTTTATTGAAATACAATTTAAAATTAAATAAATAACTACCTAAACATAGAGTATAAAAATTAAACTAACCTAAAACATTGTAATTAGATTATTTAGATTATTATTTTAAGTTAGTCTAAGATTTTGCATGCCATATTGTGGTAGACCATACATGCATGTAACACTTAATAGCTACACTATGTACCTATAACATCCCAATGACATGTAACCATAACAACTGTGTATGTTCAAGCGAAATAAATAAATTGAAATTGAAAATTGAATTAGTTCCCTTATATTCCATGACTCCTCTTTTCGCACATAATTAACACAAATTGTAAAGGCACAGATTTTACATCCGTAGATACATATATATATTTTTTTTAGAATACGTGTAATATGTAGACGTTCAAATGTCCCATTTAAACTTATGTCATTCACTGTCCCATTTAAACTTATGTCATTAGCAATAGAGGTAAAAGAAGAGTGTCAACTACTGGACATTTGAATGTCGAGCACTAGGACCACCCTAACATGTGTAAGTAGCTGATAACAGAAAAACAAAAAACTACCGCTTTTTATCCCCAACTCCCCTGGGGTTATAATTTTTGTAATAAACATAAATCACAATTTTTTTCTGTAATATCGCATTAAGGGGAGCCAAGATTCCCAAACGATACTAAGAAGCTAAGCGGGTAATTAGGAAGACTTTTTTAAGCTTTCGGAAGCTCAATTAACTACGAGAACAAAGGCTGACCAAGTTAAATGACCGCTTTTATTTTAACTTTCGAATTAACAATTTAAATAGGTCATAAATTGCAGTTTTTCTTCCTTACAGCACCAAACAACTTTGTTACAGACGGAATTAAAAGGGCTACCATATTTGATCAGCTGAAACATATTAAACGCAATTGCCTTCAGAGACCACAGAGACCAGAGATCAGACCAGAGAGAGATGGTGATCCACAAGAGTGGCTAAGTAATTTATGCAAATTTTTAGTTATTTCCTCGTCTTGGCTGGTGGAATTGTTTTGAAGTCATGATTTTGAATGATAAATATTTAAATACGTTCATTTGGATTTGATTTTCAATGTAGTATCTTCCTCACGTATTTTTTTGTGTTTTACTCGGTAGCAAAGTTTGTTTAACCCTCTTGAAATCCTCGCAACGACTGCTAGGTACTACTCGCTAAGCTTGTAGTTCAACTTTGGAAGGTAAAGAAGGATTAGTTAAGCAACAACTTTGCCCCCTTGTAAAACAAATAACTATTTTCTAAGCCATTCACAAACAGTTAATAAACTAAACGTCGTTGACAAAAGAGAATTGTCCATCCTAGCGATAAGCCCAATAATTCTCGTATAACGTGACACCAGCCAATATTTCATGATACCGTCACAGAATTAATAGAGCCATTTACAAATCGTTGGCGGATCGCCGCCGGCGCCCTATCTGCGATCTGGAGGCGAGCTTGACAAAATTCGTGCTGTCAAGTTTATAGATAGGCCTCGAGACAACAGCGCCAGTTAAAAACCTTTCTTACTTCACGTCCGTTTTAATTGAGAAGTTTGAGAACGCTAAAATAAAAAGGCAATATGTTTTCTCTTTTTAAATATACATATATTTACAAACAGGTTGGCACATTACGTTGATATATTTCTTAACTACGGCATATTGTTGATAAAATAAGAATTTTAACAAACGTTTTGTTTTATTTAAATGATAACAGGCAACTTATTTTGCGTTGCAGAGTCAACCAAACAGGTGTTTTGCATGACACCGAATGCAGCATAAATTGAGTAACAGAAATTATTACGCGACTCGCAACTCGAATAATTACGTTTGTCTGGATTCCCCTAACTTGATATGACACTTGGAGAAAGCGAAATGAGCATGGAGACTATATAAAGGAGCCAAATCTCTATGTATGAAAAGTGTCTATCAAAAAACAGTAATTAGGCGGCGCCACCATACACCGAAATACTACCAAAAACAACCTACGTAATTTGGTCGGGTTATTTGTTTGTTCATGTTATACTCATGTCCCAGAGCCTAACTAGCGCCACCGGAGAGATTAGGAACTATTATTTAAAGCTGAAAGCGGTTACTTTTGCAACAATTCTGCCATAAGAGATTGGCATCCTTTCTATACCATCCATAGAAATGAGTAAACGTGAACGTTCATCAAGGTCGTATCTTAACAAGATCAAATCCTTAACAAAATCTTAAATTTCAAAATGACTGATAAACAATTTTAGCCAGAAAATGCAAATGTTTATTGATACTGCAATTTACTCGCAATCAATTAATGGTATTGGTTAGTAGGTACTTACACAGAACAAATAAAATCTCACTAAACCAAAAACCATAGGAAATCATTACGTCCTCGTAGGACGTAGTGCTACGTGTAATGCTACGAGCTACGCCGTAGACGGCTCATAAGTACCTACTCCTAGCTCTACAACCTTTAGCTTTAGCTGCAGTATTGAATACACACCCACTTTCAAAGTGATTGATGTGATTGTGTGAACTCATCAACTTCAATGTGGTTTTCGATTTCAGCTCAATCAACCAGATATTTAAATGGGCACTTAACTATTTGCTTAATTTAATCTTAATCTATTTAGTTTTTTAATTAAAAAAGGGGCAAGAAAATAACAAATAAAAAAGAATAAATCTGTGTTTTAAGGTTATTAAATAGTTCGTAAATTGGTTAATTCTATGAGATCAATGGCACCTTTAAAAAGCTATCTATTTAGATCAGTACGGAAACCGCTACACATTATTTAAAAACGAAACACTAAAAATAATAGTGAGTGAAACCGTACTGATCTAAATATTTTGAGTTATCTGTTTATTTACAGCTGTAACAACAATTATTTATTGCCATATATGCGTATTTTTTTTATCGCGTCCCATTTTTTACAATAGAAGAACATGTTAACGTATCCAATTTAAATTCATACACAGAATTATTTAACGCCATATGTACATATGCGGTTTTTAGGATCGCGTCCCATTTTTTTTAAATAGTGAATGAACATGTCTACAATGTAAATTCAAACCCAGGAGATACAAGGCATATCTGCTACAAGCGATATAATTTCAGCAGAAACAGGCTGAGTGATTTCCCCAGGCGCCGACGTTTCTGGATTTATGCTCATTTTGTCAAATTACAAACATTGATAAAATTATATCCTCTGTGATTGTCTATTAAACGCGTACTTTGAAATCTTGTTACTTAATAAGAGTAAAATGTCTTAAGCACTGTGAAATAAGGAAAACAATGGTTAATTTCTGGTATTTTGATTAAGAACATCCATTTCTAGTACTTAGAAGCTCTGCTTCGAAATAAAAAGAAAATGACTGTAGGTAAAATCGAGTCTATTTGGTACGAGTACGAGTCGTGAATTGAAAATATTGCTGGTATAAATATTTAGGCGTTTATCGCTTACAGTATAGATACGTAAAAAACCGTAAATATTCCCAAAACAACCGGCCAAGTGCGAGTCGGACTTGCGCACCGATGGTTCCGTACTTTCTAGTATTTGTTGTTATAGCGGCAACAGAAATACATCATCTGTGAAAATTTCAACTGTCTAGCTATCACGGTTCATGAGATACAGCCTGGTGACAGACAGACGGACAGACGGACAGCGAAGTCTTAGTACTACAGTCCCGTTTTAACCTTTGGGTACGGAACCCTAAAAATGAAACAGGACTTGTAGTCGAATGTTGTACATACTCACTACCGATTGTTAACAGTTTCTGTCAACTATTAGCTTTATGAATATTAGCATTATATGGCTACTCGCACTGACTTAATCCTCCTATAAAATTTTGCTTACATCAGTAACAATACAATCCGGTTTAAATATTCCACTATGAGGGGTTTCCAAAATGGTTTGCTAAATTCTACTGCTCTTACGTCCTTTGACTAGGACTAAAAGCTTAAAGCATGTACCTTCTGAGTTCTGTCACAGACGTCAATTGTTCCGGCCGAGGCGTAAAGTCGTGGACAAAACAAGACGTGACGTTACCAACGTCCACGTGACGTTTGCTTGTACAATTTCGGACATTTGTTTCCTGACGAAGGACGGTGATCAACGATAAGTTGCGGTGTTCGTTATCGATTCGAACATTGGGGTAGTGTTGTACTGACGGAGTCGCTATCGAGCCTGACACTCTTTGATAGAGGAAGATAGTCTTATTGCGATTCCTATAAGAGGAAGTGGAGATTAGTGCCATGCTTTGTCTTTATCACCGACCGGTCATTTTTATGGTCGGGTTATGGCATCATAGCAAGGAGGCTATGGCGAAATACCGAAATTTATAAGTCAAAGAGAAAAGACATTGGATATGCAAACCGGATAAATTGCGTAGTACATCTTATATGAATATTCTTTCTCTTACCCCCGGTCGCTCGGTAGCGCATCTATAATAACTACTTGTATATACTATATCCATTGCTATCATTAAATCTTTCAGAGAATTTGTGCGCTGGTGATTTGAGCTGGGTGAACAGAGTCAACTCGAGGAAGTTCTCATGGGTGAGATTGATTTTCGGAAAATATACATGCAAAGTAATTTAGTATGCTTAAACTTTCCTTAGTAAGTTTTGCCGTTACTTAGTCTTTAGAAGAGAAACTTAACAAAATCAAAATCAATTTCATGGATTAACAAGTAGTTATTTGACAATGACCCGGTGAGTTTCGAGGTCAGATATTTTTACTATGAATATAAATATATATAAAAAACAGCCTTTATTTAATGTAAGGCAACACCCGTTCTTTGGAACTCTTTTAATCGGCTATTATTTAGTTGAAACAAGCGGAAATATTCTGATGAAATATTTGCAATTTGAAAAAATAAACGACGCATTGGGGCTCGTAGTTTTTCAAATTTTGATAGTTTTGTCATGTTTTATCTATCACGAGCGGTAGTTACTTTATTAGTAACTAAATTGTGCTCCTCATTATTTATAAGACGTGCTCTTTATTGTTGCGAGATAGCCTACTCAACCGACGCTAAGCAGGTGAGGTGATAAATCTTGGTAAATAAATTACCAAGAATTTTGTATCGCATCTAATTGTTCCCTAATATCCTCGGTCCCAGCTGCGTCAGCCACACCATTGATCAACGTCAAATAACTGACGTTAGCTAAACCGATCGAGCTTTCAGTATACAGACAAATACGGCTTTTAGGTTTTCGATTGTGGAAATAAATCATTGTGATCGCCGGATAAGGCAAACACGTCTTGGGATGAAAATGGCAAACTCAGATTGTAGCGGAAGATTTAGTGCGGTGTGTCGCTAAAGTTTGAAACGCACAAGCGTGCGTGTGATAATGTGGAATACACACACCAGTTCAACTGGGACACTTTTTATTGAATCTTCATACACATTTTGATTTGCTTGTGAAAATTGGAACATTTGTTTCGTGATGAGTGACGGTAATATACCATTATTTAAAAATGGAAAGGGACTAGTGCGTACTTACAAAATTTTAATTTAAGTCACTCAATTATTGAAGACAGTGTTCATTATCCTTAGATTATAAGTAATTTAAAATAACGAGTTTTTATCTTTATAAAGCTAATAAACTTATAAATACCCAAAAGGCTCTGGAAACAATTTCAGATTTGTGAAATATTATTTTATTTTTGATTTATTGATGAAATAAGTAATTTGAATGAAAATTCATTTGTCTTTATCTGTCATTTGATTTTATTAGAAAGAGAAATAACACAACATTTCGCTGCAGGTAATGAAGGAAATCAAAATAAATTAAAACACATCGGTAAAAATAATATAGTTATAAGATTCCAAATTTAATAAATGTCTATGCACGACTGCTGTTGTTTGTGTGACACTTCATCATCTATAGTAATTCTATACACTAATCTGTGTACGTATGTACCTACTTATGTATAATATTAATAAAATACTTATGTAAAATAGTGAACATCCTGAGTGGTTGCTAAATTAGGACAAAGAAAAGAAAATCAAACTAATTTTAACATTATAATTTATTTTAATTACATCTTTGGTAAGTACAATGGCTTAGGGTTGGCATGGACCCAACAAATTGGTTCTTTGGTACCTACATTTTTTGGTGTTGACTTATAATTTTGTCATATAATCACATTTCTAAAATTGAGTATTTCTGCAAAAATGCAGGGTAAGATTTAAAAATACTTTTACAAGAATTAGTCATTAAATATTGTGTCAGATTAGGTTTGTACTTTAAACATTAGTCACTGATTATTTATGATTTAATTAATCTATTTCAGTTTAGGATTCAGCATATTTTGATGTACGTATATGTCAGAGCAAATCGAATATGAAACTCAGACGTTTTAGTTGAAATACCGCGTTTTCAACTCGGTAGATGATAGTAATCAATTTACAGTCTAAAATAGGAAATCTTACTTATGCCATCTGCCCAGGTGACCTTAAACAGTTAACGGTATCCTGAATACGGAGTTACACATTGCGATGTAATACCTACATAATATATATTATTTTTTAACTATATATACAATTTGTTTTTTTTTTTGTAATACACATTATTTTTTTAGTTTGTTTGTTTACCTTTTAGTTTTTTGACATTATTTCATGTTATTTAGACTACATAATGAAGTAAAACTTATCACAAAATTTTACAATGATTTTTTAAATGTCTATATATATTCGGAATTTAGATATATAGGTACAACGAGAAATGCCGAATCATAACTGGAAGAATGAATAGGTATTATATAGCATACGATTACAAACAAACGATTTTTGAATTTAACTATTGAAAATGTATGCTGCCTATTACGTCTACGTGTTTTGTGGATTTGTAGCAAAATGTTCGGTATAAAAGTCTGACATGCTGTTTTTGCTAAATATAAATAAACAAAAATACACTATATCGACTTTCCGATATTTCAATATTATGTCAACTCTCATATTAAGGTGACTGATATCCTCCACGACCTTAAATTTAATAAGTACGTAAACATTTTCATAGATGATCGGCGACAACTTTTTTAATATTATTTTTATCGTTACTTTTTGATTAACTTTATTTAATTCCTATTTTTGCCGATTCGTTTAAGCATTAGGGCCCGAAAACAAACATTCCAGAACACAGCAGCTTTAAATACTTGTACAATTTGCGTTAAGCCCTACGGCTCACGAATGTCAAAACACTTCATGATAACGTTAACATAAATTAGGCCCATGTGAAGTTACAACAAATGGCCTTCAGATATGGCAGTACATAATATTTACGCTTCAAAAATGTTCATTCGAGTGACAGTAGCTTGTTTGCAAACAAGTCAGTAATTTTATCAAAATCAACACCGTTTTTACTTGTGTAAAAATAAATTAACAAAAATATTTAAGGAAAAACCCAAATAATTGTTAAGATCATTGGGATTTTTAAAACTGTTAAGAATAAGATTTATTAAAACTGTTAAGAATAAGATTTAATTGGTCGGTAAATATACTTTTAAAATATCCATCATGCATGTTAATAATTATTAAATTTAACCATTAAATGTCACTCGTTATGGCTTCGTGTAATTTTACATAACATTTCAAGATAATTACCCAATAAAATATTTCAAACGGACACACTATTTAAACAATTATACCATGACATTGAGTAAAAATATGGCCTTTGGAAAAAGTCTTAGGAGTTAAATACAAGTTTAAAACTTTAATACTATCGTATAAATATCACTTTAACCAATTCTTATTTATTAATAACATGCTCATGCTCGCTTCAAATGTTAGTTACAATCTCAGTTACCCGAGGAAGTTGCCTAGTCGTATTTAAGTTTTAAAGTTAATTCCTATATACTATATTTGGAATGGTTGAGTTCACTTTGATTCATAATATAAATGCAAAAATCAGAATTTCTATAACGTCCACTATTCTCACTCAACATATAATACAGCAAAAACGGGCCACCAGATGCGTGTGCGCAGACATACACGTGCACATGCGCGTTGTAATATACAGATCCTCATGAAAGACGGCACACCGCTTACGTGACGTGTGCGTGCGCGGCTCCAACATTTTAGCGCATGCGCTACGTACACGCAACCGATGTGCGCTGGTCTTAAATATTGACTTTATTTCTATTGTCTTACACGTTATGTCTAACATCCGTTTGCTGCGGTGGATTCTAAAGAAGCCCGATTTTGCAATATTTTAAACATTCGATTTTTAATCTTCTAACCGCTTAATATTGTCTTCGGTTACCACTTCACTTCACTTCGGTCATTTCACTTCTAACCGCTATTATGTAACTACAAGTGGGTACGATCAAATCAATAAATGAGTGCCTATGTTTTGTTTCTAACTCCATAATTGACTAACAATGAATACCTACCACCACGGGTTTTTTATTAAAAATATTTGTTTATTTTGTAAAAAAATAACACCACTTGTTGCTTTAGTTATGAAATGGAAGAATATACCACATTTTGTCTAGATTTACTGTAAATCATTCAAACAAATCTAGTTGATCATCAGGGTAAACATGTATGTTGATAATAAGGGATAATAAGAGAAAAATACTAAAAGCAAATTATTTGTCATTAATTAGACTATGTATGTTTTCAAATATCCGAATTTTATGAAAGTCATTTAGCGGAAAATGTGGTTTTAATCTACCTATAACGGTACCTGTTACGTTCATATTATAAATATCAAATAGCGTCATATATAGCGATCAAGAGACTAAAAACCTTCATCAAAAATGTTTGGCCAATATCAATGAACTACAAAACCTACCTTTATTTCGTTAAACATCAGCACCGTCTTCGATTCAATAATCATCGTTTCGAATTACAATGTCTTTGACATCCCGCTTAAATACAATAATATCACACATTGATATTGTACACTTTGTACGTAACTATTATCGTTAGTGCTAGGTACAATTGTTATGTTATTTAAAAAAATATTATTAATAATACACCAATTGCCGACAGTTACCATTTTAAAGAAAAACGGCAAATATTTAATTTAAAAAAATGCTTTTCAGCAACAATCTTGTGACTGTGTCCATTAGAACTCGAGTCTCATTAGTCTACAAGTGGAATCATGCGGATACAAATACCAATTTTTGCTCTGCTCTAAAATTAATGCAATGTAAACTCCTTATTACAAAGTTCGATAACGCGGTAAACTTTATTACGTAGCAGTAGTTGGCAAAACCAAAGTTAACTTTCATACTGAAAAATACATTATTTTCGAAAACGTAATAAAGTATTCGCACCTTATAATTTTGTATTTAAACTGTCCTATATAACTTTATAAAAAGGTATAGACTGCTTAGCCTTTCAATGCCTTCTCCAAAATTACAATATTTTATTGCTTTTTAACATTATTGTATCCTTGCCCCTTTATTGCTAAGCATCTATAATATACATACGTTGAATATTTAAAAGCTAACTTTCAACACAATCAAAATCTGTACAATTCAAATACGAAACAATTGCTACTTATTCGCAGCTTGTCCATACATTATAATGTCATGTAATAAATTTCATGTTACAAAGAGATTGCACAGTGACTTATAGTATAGGTACTTTATACTTATTTATACTTTGGATATCAATCATTATGTCATCAATAACTTACTTACCAATGAAAGTCTCATTTCTACGTGTCAACATCATCCCACCTCCACTAGCACAATCACGGACGGCTCGCGATTAAAACGATTTTTGTAAAAAAAACACTTCACACTTACTAATACCTTATAGGTACTCGCTAATTATATAGTCTCACAAGAGTTTAGAGTGAAGTTCTTTGCGAAATACTATTATTCATCGGTTTGAGGGAGATACAGTCTGATCTCCCGTCGACGACTAGTCACGGCGGCTGCTTCTCGGCTACGCCATCTCCAGGTGACCGTCACGCCTTTCGGCGGCACATGAGCAGGTTCTTGTAGGCTTGCCGATACTCACTGGACATCACTACATAAATAATAGGATTGATGCACGTCGTCAAATAGATAAGGATATACCCAGCAATGTTTGCCAGCGGATACGAAGTAAACTCGCGAAATATCTTCGTCAGCGTTATCGGGAGATAACATACCCAGAACGAGAGCATAATTGCCATAATCATTTTTAATAGTTTCCTGTCTTTTGGCGTAAGACGTGGTGCACGGACGGGTCCTGGTGCTCGCTTTAAAGCTGCGGCCGCTTGGCGTAGTCTTTTAGTAGTATCGCTACCGCTTGTCGTCCGCTTAGCGTCTAGTGCACATTCTTCGTCGTGCCCGTCTAAGGTATCTACGCCTGAGGATGAGGATCGCTCAGGACCTGGAGTCGGTGGACAGTGTAAGACTGGTGGAGCAAGAAGATTTCTTCGCGGAGGCGCCGCATGGTTAGTTCCATTTTCAGGGCCCGGCGACCTTTCTACCGCAGTGGACGCCGAGCCCATAGCCGAGTCTTCTCGTCCGGGTCGAGTCCGGCTCCGCGCCGGTGCCCTTGATTTTCTTGCTGCTTCACGAACTATACAGAATATCCTCGCATAACAAATAACTATAGCGAGACAGGGAAGCATGAACGCACCGACAAAGAGGAACTCTTTTGGAGATCTTTTGTTGTCATCCGGAAGTATAGAACAGGAGCCAATGCTGAGATCGAGGCCGAAACGGCCCCATTTCTCGAACCACGTTGCTATGAGCGCTCCAAACGCGAACGCCCAAGTACTTGCCACCATTACTGCCAAATACTGTCTTCTATACAGCCTGGAGACAAAACAAATGGTTGCATTATAATCAAACTGTATTCTTACATGTTTACTCTATAAATATCATGCTAATATCTCCCAATATTAGAATTCGACATTTTTTATAGAAATACAAACATTTCATATGGATATTCCAAGTAAACTTCCGAGTGTCAAGATATTTGTTTTCCTCGCATCTGTTTACATAACTTTACGATGCGCCGTTTCCAAAAACATTTCTCCATTTGTACAGAAATTATTCCCATTCAGGGATAGCGCATTGCATAAACTTTTAAAGCGCTCTAGTTAGTATATTAGGTACAATACATTATATTTACTTCAAGAAGAAAATAATTGACTTACTTAGGATAGAGCCGCGGATGTGATATCATGACATATCTGTTGATGGTAATAGCTAACACGGTGAACAGCGACACCGCGACCAGCGCATATCTAGCCAACGGGAACATGCGGCAGAGCGTCCTGCCGTGCGCCCAGGAGCGCTGCCAAAACGTCGAAGCCGCTAGAGGTAAGTTGAAGCAGCAGAAGAGGAGGTCGGAGCAGGAGAGGTTCATTATGAACACCGCGGTTGCGTTTCGGACCTGGAAGAAGGAAGCAAAGTTAATGATTGTCGCTATTTAGCGAAATAGGACCAAGATAACTGCACGACATTTGCAATGACAAAGTGTGGCAATGTATTCATTAATGTCAAACTATGAAAATATGATGTTTATAATGTCCCTCACTTTTTTCTATTCAAGTCGGTGCCTAGGTAGCTTAAATAGACTCTAGATAATATTAGAGGTGGCATGTTTGTATACTGGCTTGATAAGATAGTAATCCTTATTATGACAAATGTGTGAGCGATTTTAATTTGTTCAATAACGGGTCTAAAGACCCGTTATGTGTTTTTACTGTAATGACACTTGCAATATACTCGTAATGTTCACCATGATAACTAGTGTGTTTAACTATCAGTCTCAATTAACTCTACTGTAGTCCCCAATTTTTTATATAGATGATTTGAAATGAAAACATGAATGAATGTGAGTGTGGGTAAGTAAAGTATGTTATGTTAATACATGACAAGAAACTACGTTTACTATTTCCCAGAAATCATGAGTCAACATCGAATGATTTTTAGGGTTCCGTACCTCAAAACAAAAAACGGAACCCTTATAGGATCACTCGTGCGTCTGTCTGTCTGTCTGTCTGTCTGTCTGTCCGTCTGTCACAGGCTATTTTCTCCGAAACTACTGGACCAATTAAATTGAAATTTGGTATACATATGTAAGTTTTTAACCCAAAGACGGACATGTAACGTAAACAAATGAATTTTAAACATGGGGGGCCACTTTTGGGGGGTAAATGAGAAAATTCAAAATAATTTTTTTCAAACTGTATCGTGTTACATATCAAATAAAAGAGCTCATTGTGGGAATCTCATATATATTTTTTTTTATAATTTTAGGATAAACAATTTAGAAGTTATTCAAGAAAATAGGCAAAAAATGGGGCCCCTTTATCTCCGAAACTACTGGGTCTACAATTTTGAAAAAAATACACAAAATAGATCCTTACCTATAGATTACAGAAAAACCTATTAGAAATGTGCAGTCAAGCGTGAGTCGGACTTAATTACTTAGTTTTTGATCCGACCCCTACGGGTTTTTTAAAGACATTTCATATAAAAAATACATTGTTTAAATTGTGTAATGTACGGAACCCTTGGAACGCGAGTCCGACTCGCACTTGGCCGGTTTTTTCTAATTTGAAATCTAATTAACGTCCTACTATACAAATTGTCTGAACTAGGTAGGACTTTTCTGGGAAATCCGGAATTGTAGAAGTTCCAGGAAAATTACATTAGACGCCCGACACACGGAACCTTCTGCTATCCTTATTTTCCTTCTATATATACCTATATATACCTAATAAAATTATCACTGAACGAAACTGAGTCCATCCGCGTTATAAAAATATATAGATTTTTTTTAAGTAGGTACAACACACTAGACCAAAATGTTGAACATTACTAAGTATAAAATAAAGAACTAATATGTTTTTCCCATATTATATCAGTTTCACATAATCTCTAATGCTTATAAAACTAGCTAGGAACTATATGCTTACCTAATTTGCAAGCGGGGTCATACAGTTGTTCTAGAGATCGATGCAAATAATATTACTTAAACAAAAAGTCCTCGAATCTAGAAATCCTAATTCACTTTACATTAAAGTTACCTTAAATGCCTATTTATAGCACATATAAAAAACCAAGGTGTTCCAAGGTCTTTCGGTCACACGATATAAAGCTGCCGACTAAAGTATCTGTATACATGGCTATTGTCCTGCCAAATCTCTTGTATGCCTCAGAAACGTGGTGCCTGTATCGTAAGCATATTCGCTCATTGGACAGCTTCCATCTGAGATGCCTCCGCGAAATTATGGGCGTCCATTGGTCCGACCGTGTTAGGAACACGGAGATCCAGGCGTGCCGATGTCGCTGGAATGGAGGCCTACCTAATGAGACGACAGCTACGATGGTGCGGTCACGTCTCCCGCATGTCCCAGGATCGAGTCGCGAAACGCATCTTCTACTGCGAACTGCAAGATGGAAAGCGCAAGCAAGGCGGCCAGTTCTTGCGGTTCAAAGATGTGTTGAAGCGGCATATGAAGAGTGCTCATATAGAGCCAACGACATGGGAGAGCCTAGCCAGTGACCGTCCACGTTGCAGGCATATTGTGCAGACGCAGGTGCGTCAGTTTGAAGCTAGGCGGCGCACAGAACTCGACGCTAAGCGCGACGAGCTGACGGCCAGACCACCTGTGGCCATACGTTACAATTATGTCGGAGGGGTGCTGACCTGCAGCGAGTGTGGTCGCACATTCGCTGCAAAAATTGCCTATGTCAGTCACCTGAGAGCGCACCAGCGACGCTCTCAGTGGTAAAACGCAGTCGCTGTGGCCGAAATCGGCTAGGAGATGATGATGATGATGATAGCCTTTAAGTCCTGACATTCTAACTAAACTTGACTGCGCATACCTTTAGAGCGTTTAACTTTATTTTTATTTTTATTTTGATTTTAATATGTGGATTTTATAATTATTAATTTTATTTTTTATCATTTATCAAATGCCCAGTTATTTTAGTTCTAATGTCTAGTCATGGATCCTTATATTATATACCTATCTTATTGTTTTGTTTTTAGTTTTAAGTTTTGACATTTTAACTAAATTTGGCTGTGCATAATATATCTTAATTACAATTTTATAGTTTTAAATTTTTTATCTTTTTAATAATCAATTAATTTTATTATTACCCATCAATTAATTGTCAAGATCTTTTATATTTTATCATTCAATTATCAAATGCTTAGTCAATTTAATTTTAATGGATCTATCTTTTATACTTAATCTTATTTATTTTTATTTTTATTGCAAATGTTTTGTATGTTTTAATTATGGATCAATGTTATCTGGATTAAATGATTAAATGAAATAGCACATCATATTGGCTACAATTTTATAAGTAAACTATGCAAGTTAACAAGGAAGGAAAACAATACGAACCATTGTTTTTCTGTCTTTTTACACGATTCAAGGAAGCGTCACTCGGTCCGACCAAATGAGAACACTTTAAATATTAAATCACAACGAAAGCACTTTGTTTTAAAATATTTAATTATTTTGTGTTGCTGTTTTTTCTGTCTTGTTTTATTTTCTTAAGAGGAAAGGAGACGGCCGCTTCTCCATACAAACGTATTTTCCTCTCTGGATATATTGACATTATGGAAAATATTTTTACTTAATTTGATTTATATTAACCATAACTATGCCCCTACGATTGGTTTTTTTAGATTTTGTTTTTATTGTAAAAATTTGGTGCGAAAAACAGATTCCATACAAAGTTTTAAATGCTCCTAACTCTTATAATAAACGTAGTAGCTGTGGTTGACATACGACAAATTGTGTCAAAATATTTTCAATTATGTTAATATTCAGAGAGGAAAATGAGGACTACGTTTGTATGAAAAGGCGATATCGCGCGAGTCCAGTCCTCCACGTTCGTCTTAACGTGTGCAATAAAGACTATTTGTATTCTTTTAATATCCACTTCGAAATCTCGTATGAAAGAAAACGTTTATGATGTTAGAATAAAATATAATAATAATAAATTCTAAGTCAAAGCACACACAAAGATAATATTTTTTAAATTGTGAAATATAAAAGTATGGAGAATAACCGTACTACGGTTTCTACGAAAATAAACTTCTTCATCTTTCTAAGTCAGTTCAAACGTAGTCATGTCACCCGTCACACCCGTCTCAAAAAAATCGATTCACAACTGCTTTAACGAAATTGGAATATTATTTTTTGCGCTGCGGGGGACCACACGCCATAAACATACCCTCATACACACTTTCACAGTCGGAGCTCTGGTTTCCTAGGAAAGCGGTGCCGTCATAATTATAGCGGCCGTAATAGGCCCTAAAATCTCAAGTGCACCTTCTGTACCACGAGATTTGAATAAACGATCTTCTGCACTAGGATTATTTTCCTCTTCTGATGAGAGTTCATCCTTCAAGGTGCTCCAAGTAAATTATTAAAGCTAAATCAAGGTCGTCCATTTTCTCTCCTGGATACGTTTCGTTTGACGTTGGTGGCTGACGGTGTGTTATGACACCGTGGAACTTTCCACATGTCGTCACCGTAAAGACGGCCGTCTTTCTGCGTCCGCTATATGCCGACCGCTATAATATATGACGGTACTGCTTTTCTAGGAAACCAAAGCTTTACACATAAATGAACGTTAAGTGAGAGTTCATATTTTTCAATTTGTTTGGTTATTTAAAGTAATTTCTTGAATTCGCAATGTGTACGATTAAACAGGCCCTAGTTGCAGCTGTCGCGAAACTCGCAGATATACGGACTTTATTTGCTCAGCCATTTCTGACTCAGGTTTCTCACACGGGGCAACACAAAAATCAATCCAACTCGATCAAACGCATTGGCTCGTTTATTTAAATGACAACAGACAAGATTTACCAACTTACTTTACATGGGTAATTTCATATTATACATATTCACCAACTTGCATATTTTTGCATAAAAATATATCCAACGTATTAAGTCAGGTTGTAAACTACATTTGCTCCTGCAGTACCTAATGCTGGTGCAGTCTCAAAGATACCGCAGTCTTTAGGATTATTATTGTAAAGACACGAGAGCAAGTTGTATAAAATTGGCCTTATTTCGCGATAAAATCTAGAAACGTTTTTGTTATTCTTGCTGCCAGCTTCAATGCCACCAAGAACAATGACCACGTATTATCTACGATGTGATATACACTCACTAAATTATGTATTTAATATGTTGTTTTTATCTTAACTGCGCCGAGGTGCTGACACTGATGACCAAATCTAGCGATTATTTATTTAAGTAGCAAAGATTGAGTTAACGTCAATACGGGTAAGGGTGGCTACGAGATAAGTACTAAAACGCAAATAGCAAATCTACGAACTCGCAATAAACACTAATCAATGTCTAAAATACACTTAAATAATTAATAAATAAATAAATAAGCTAGCTACACTTACCTGTATGCCACACTCATCAATATGAGTGTAGCATACAGGTAAGTGTATCGTAAAGTTCGGGTATATTATAAGTTATTAGGCATTGAACTACACCATTCCTATTGGTATTGTGTATTACATGTTTGGAGATACTGCTTAATACAATTAACTACAAATATTCATAAAAAAATATCATAATAACTGCAATAATGTAATTGAAGTAAAAGCAGCTAACGAATACTTAGGCCAAAAACGTTATTTTACATTTTTGGCTGCTACTTGTAAGTTATTATTACCGTAACGACCGAGACCTTTCGAGATTGATTTACTTATTTAGTTTCAGATACTCGTAATTACTGAATTATAATTTATAATAGCAAAATAGCAAGATTATTTAATCGGTAGGTACTGTTAAGGATGACTCACGTTAGACCGGGCCGGGGCCGGGCCGGACCTTCCGGCGCTTCGTTTTCTATGGAAAGCACCACGTGATCACCGATCAGCCGTCATAGAAAATAACATGTTGGACGCCTCCGCCCGGGCCCGGCCTGGTCTAGCGTGAGTCATCCTTCAGGTGGTTATAGTTGTTCAGGTTATAAGAACCCGTTGCTAACACATTAGGAATATTTAACACGTTATTACAGCGTATTCACAATTTTTTTATGATCATATTCATATTCGATGTTATTGATGAATCGATAACCTTTTAACTAGTGTCAGTTCCGCTCGTGTGTTGATGTCATGTTCATGTAAACTACGGTATCATTTAAATAAATATCTACAGGGATAGCATCTGACATTTATTAAAACTTTTTGATGAGGACGTAAAATTAAACCATTTCAGCATCAGCTCTTAAATCTTAATCATTCTCTTAATAAAATTAATAATCCCTAACTTTTAGCAAGATACTTTTAGCGAAATACAACTTTGTCCATGCCAATTAATTATTCAAGCATTGACATTAAAAAGTTACAATCTAACCTTTTTACACCGCGCTAAGGCGATGATAGTAATGAGGTTCCCCGGGATCCCCACCAGCATGAAGAGGACGCAGCACACCGACGCGAACCTCAACAAGGCCTCCGGGTAGTCCTTGAACAACTCCATCTTCGCCAGAGCCTCGTCGGAGTAGTCATCCAGCTTGAACTGAGTCAAATTGTCGTCCTTGTTGTCGTACGCACTCGGTGACAAATCACCCATTTTAACTTCCAATAAGCACACATCAATCACATGTCATTTCCGCACCGCTTTGACGCCACAAATGAACGGCGTTCGCCACCCATTTCTATTTCCTCATAATTTGTTTAATGAGCTTGCTTAGGTAGCGAGGGGGTCGCCCGCGGGTGATATCTGACCGAGAACTGAGGCCGGAGCTGCAGTGTGCTGTGATAAGGCATTTTGTCGGCGGCTACGGGTCGCAGCTGGTCAGGAAGCGCTCGTATCAGTGCGCTCGCATTGTTCTCGCTGGTGCGATCTGTTGACAATTAAAACACAATCAGTTCCAATTCCAACGTATTACTAAAACAATATAAATCACGTCAGGTCAAAATAGCTAAACGTAAACACGTATTAGTAGTTATTTGTAAACAATGCATTACCTAACTAGGCGAATGACTTGTTTGTCTTCTTAATGAGCTTAGCTGGCATAATAGGTGACTAGAAGTATTTAGTAAACAAACCACTGTAAAATTATATTTACCGCATATAATTTTTATTACGTACAGTCAGCGTCAATACTATGAATAGTAGCGGATGAAACAATTGGCGCGTTGTCTGTATCTGCAGTATCTGCCATCCTTGATATTTTTCCCAAATAGAGATAAATCTCCACAGTTTGCGTTCAAAAGTATCAGTTACACATGCCAAATCGAACATGCACTGACATCAAACCGATATTATTAGAATGATAATGGATTCACCAATCAATCAGTCTTATTGTTCTACGGCAATACGCCACGGCTAATGGGAGTCTGAGGTGCGCTTGACAAGTGTAGGCACTAGTTTTTACGAAAGCGACTGCCATCTGACGTTCCAACCCGGAGGGGAAACTAAGGCCTTATTGGAATTAGTCTGGTTTCCTCACGATGTTTTCCTTCACCGAAAAGCAACTGGTAATAAATATCAAATGATATTTCGAACATAAGTTCCGAAAACTCATTGGTACGAGCCGGGGTTTGAACCCGCGACCTCCGGGTTGAAAGTCGCAGGCTCTTACCGCTAGGCCACCAGCGCTTCTTGTTCTTCATATATGTAGAGACATTATATTACCTGTTTCTGTTAATCACTCGTCAGTCGGTCCGACCGATGACCGATACCTACATTTGATGCCTAGTCTGATCCGCTACTTTTGATGCTGGCTGTAACCAGTCCCGTTTTTAGGGTTCCGTACCCAAAGGGTAAAAACGGGACCCTATTACTAAGACTCCGCTGTCCGTCTGTCTGTCCGTCGGTCCGTCTGTCTGTCACCAGGCACATCTCATGAACCGTGATAGCTAGACCGTTTAAATTTTCACAGATGATGTATTTCTGTTGCCGCTATAACAACAAATACTAGAAAGTACTGAACCCTCGGTGGGCGAGTCCAACTCGCACTTGTCCGGTTTTTTTAAATGTTCCAATGAATATTATCGTCAAAGGGGGTGTGGGTCAAACACAAAACTGTGTTCACGTCTTTCCTGTAGACATACCCAAAAATTAAGGGCTATAAAGGTTATTTTTATTTTATTATATTAAACCCTTACATGAATATTCCTTTTATTACTGTACTGTTAGTGCTGTACAGTTCTGACAAACACACAAGTTTTCTCTCCTGTGGACAATAGTTAACAGCTTGTGGGCATGTAGGTAATGATTTTATCATACATCCAAATAAATAAAAGGAGTACCTTTTCATGTGGATAAGGGTTAAATAAGAAAATTAGCCTTTATAGCCCTTAACGTTTGAGTATGTCTACAGGAAAGACAGTTATGTGTTTGACCCATGTGCCACGTAGACCTCCGTCAATGTTAGATTGAAAGAAAAAGATGGGTCGATCTGTGGCAGATAATCGTCGGGCATTATTGACACTGACCCGCGATTTCATGCCTGTCTGATCGGGCGCTTCTCATTTGTGGTTCACCAAGTCGGGTTACCCTTTTATTTTACTGGGTGTAGTCAAAAACTATTACTCAATGCCGTCCTGGAGTGGATACTTAATAGTTAAAACTGTTATTTTGTTATGAGTACTTAGTGTTAATAAAATAAATATACGTAATATAGAGATGTCTATTTGTAGACGAGCGATATTATGGATTGAAATCTTTATTTATATGTATTCTTCTTAGTCTACCAGACCAATAATCATGGAGATAAAGCTTAAGTAACGCACTTTTATTACTTATTGTACGAATGTTAAGTTACACTTATGCTGTCGAATGCCAAACTGCTTGTGGGTCAAGAAAACTACCGAGTGGACACCAAACATAGTGCGGCGACGTCGTCACGGCAGACCTGGAAGGATATGGCGGCACGATCTTGACGTCTTTTGAAAACATTGGCCTAATATTGCCATATGGCTCCTCTACACGATGGGATATTGGCCCACTAAGTTAAGCCAGCGTGTAGAGAGGGTAGTGGTGTCAGATGGCTTATGGCGCGGCGGAATGGCGATGGGATGGCCACGGTGTCGGGTTTTCGTCCGCACATTAAAGGTAGTGGGCCAGCGATGGTGCATACGCATCTATACGTGGCCCATTCCATAGTGCGTGCTCTCAAATCATCGAATGGCCATCTCGCTGATCCAGCGCTGAGCCATTGTGTTGGAGGAGCCATAATCATCGCATGGTCATCTCGCTAGTCCAGCGCTGGGCCATCGTGTATAGGAGCCAATAGATATATAGAGATGCGTGGAAGAAAGAGATAGAGGCCTTTGCCCAGCAGTGGAACAAAACTCTACTAACAAATAAATAAAATAACATACATGTTAAATATAAATTGCAACTGAGTACGTAAGATAGCTGTTTTTTTGCACAATAACAAGGTAAATAAATATACAAGTATAACTATATCGTCGTACACGCGCTGTGTTGTATCGTCAGCAAAATTTTAAACTCACTGTCAAGTGTGCTCGTACAAATTATATTAAAAAGCGACCGAAACGCCCAAAAGTTAATAAGGATCCACGCTCTAAGTTTAACGCGGCCCAAAACCGCGGGAGTAAGGTAATTAAATTAACGGTAACTATTAAATTACGGCAACCGAAGGGCTAATCCCCAATTTTTTTATTTACTGATCTCTAAAAATGCGGTTTTTTTTCATGCGACCACAAACTATTTCGATATATTTTACAGTTTTGGAACTTTGGAATAATACCAAAATTTATTGTATTAATTTATCTTTGCAAATACAGTGTTGCGGTCTCTAATGTTCAAACAAAACAAATTGTAGGTACATACAGGAAATATATGATTACTTATGTACTGTGAAAATACGCTACAGTTATACAAAACGTAAATGCGTTTGCGTTTCTAATACGCACGAGACGTGATGCGAGGCCTTTGAGCAAACTTGAAATTTTTTGTTTTTGTGTCTTACGGGAAAACCTTTCCTCGGTATTATTTAATTGAGTATACGAAAATAATGAATGGCATTATATCGTTTTACTGGTTTGTTTTGTATCTAACTTACTGCGTGTTTTGCTATTGGTATCGTCAAAACACTTTAACCATCTTCGTAAACGAAAATAGGAATGCAGTGTCGTGTCAATATTATACCTACTGTCCATACAATTATTATGATAAGATCGACAAGTATATCCGTTATTATCATTTTTCAGCGGCGACACAATACGACTGTCGTGATATTATATGAGTCATGGCATGCAATGTGTTTGCTTTGATAGTCAGCCGACATTTAAGTGTGTGCATTCTGCAACATGTAAGAAGCCGCGTTCGACCTTATTAATGACGTTACGTTACACGCAGTGAATCTTAGGGCCGATACAGACGGACTGCAACCCGACTGCAATTTGTATGGGAACTGCACGCCGACTGCAAGCCAACTGCAACGTCGGCGTGCAGGTTCCCATACAAGTTGCAATAATACCAACGCCTTTTGTTAGAACGGATAATAACGTTCATTTCCGTATTTTCGAACACTTAATCACTCCGGTGTTTTTGTTACGGGTGTATTTATTAGAAACCGTAAGATATACAGATAGTAAGAATGAGGGCTAACGCGTATGAATTCGCCGCTAGGGGCGCTAGAGCTGTAGATGGTGGTCTTTTCCATAGTTCGAAATGTCAAATGTCACTTGTCACTTCAATGACTGACACCTGTTCTTTAGTCTTTTGGACCACAATCAACAGAGGCGCCAACTGGTGAGCAAAACGATAGCCCTCATTCAATGACACTTTATGGCTTGAATATTCAACACAATCGTAGTACCTATTAGGTGACTTGTTTAGGAAACACTCAAACATTGACAACATTCAGTATTCAGTTCTTTATTTGCTAATAATACAGACAAAAGCCATCCAAATACAATAATAAAATATCACATAAATACCTTATTCCACAAAGTCAACAATAAAAACCTAAAAAAACAGTAACAAAAAACAAACAAAAAGAGATCTAGAAATAACACATTACCAATAATTAAGAAATAAATTCGATTGCTTTAATTAATTGTACTTGGCATTCGGTCAAAATGTTTCCTTATTCACTTAAAGGTTTTTTCGTCACAAAAACAAAGACTTAATAGGTAGGTGACCTATTAAAAATGATCCAATCTCTCGTAACAAAAATCGGGCCAATTCTGACGTAAGGATGAATGGGTTCTGGGTAGCTTGAATGTACCTTCGTTAACTGGCATTACGCAAACCTTAGTGCAATTATATAAGGGCTATAATGGTCAGTTAAGAGTGCTGTTGTTAGCACACATTGTTTATGGTATTAGTTAGTTTAGTTACTGCTCGCCACTGTTACGTGGAATTTTGTTTCATAGGTTTCACTACGCATTTGTTTGCTTCCTTGAAAAGGGTATGTATGTCTCTAAAAAACCGGCCAAGTGCGAGTCGGACTCGCGCACGAAGGGTTCCGCACCATTACGCACAACAGCGGAGACAGCGGAGTCTTAGTAATGGGGTCCTGTTTTTAGGGTTCCGTACCCAAAGGGTAAAAACGGGACATTATTACTAAGACTCCGCTGTCTGTCTGTCTGTCCGTCTGTCACCAGGCTGTGTCTCATGAACCGTGATAGCTATTGGACAGTTGAAATTTTCAAAGATGATGTATTTCTGTTGCCGCTATAACAACAAATACTAAAAAGTACGGAACCCTCGGTGGGCGAGTCCGACTCGCACTTGGCCGGTTTTTTTTACCCTTTGGGAACCCTAAAAACTAACTCTTTTGGACGCTAAAAACTCTTTTTGTTTGTTTTTTGTTACTGTTTTTTTAGGTTTTTATTGTTGACTTTGTGGAATAAGGTATTTATGTGATATTTTATTATTGTATTTGAATGGCTTTTGTCTGTATTATTAGCAAATAAAGAACTGAATACTGAATGTTGTCAATGTTTGAGTGTTTCCTAAACAAGTCACCTAATAGGTACTACGATTGTGTTGAATATTCAAGCCATAAAGTGTCATTGAATTCTTACAATCTGTATATCTTACGGTTTCTAATAAATACACCCGTAACAAAGACCGATAATCACCGAAGTGATTAAAAGTGTTCCAAAATACGGAAATGAAAGTTATTATCCGTTCTAAAAAAAGCCGTTGGTATTATTCAATTTAACTTGACACGATGTAACCCTTTGCAATCTTAAATAGCAACGAGCCCTGTCCCACAAGGTCAGCGACATTGATCGATGCGGCGACCGGGACCACTCATCTCATCCAAATCATCGCCTACGCAACCTTTTAACCCGAATTCTGTGTCAATCTTTCTTGCGCAGGTAAAAAGTTTCGGAAAAGATTTCTGAGTGCGGTTTCATTAAGGGTCCGACGTAAGGTGAATTGGGATTTCGACATGTTTTGGCGTGAATGGAGATGTTCGTAGGTGTTCGTGCTTAGATTTCCAAGTAATTTAAGTTTGAAGAGACGAACAGATTATTTTCAAAGAAATAAAAAGTTACAAGGGAACAAATCGAGTTATTTTATAAAAGCCACAGCCACGCTATTGTTACGTACAAAACAAAGCTTAAACTTCCCAATAATTGTATTACGCGACTAGGGCAAGAAAGTAAAATAATGTAACAATAATTATATTATTCTGCCCTTTCTAATTAAGAACAAAAAGGATCGGGGCAGGGGTGTGAATTGGAGCTTGAATGCTATCGTTTTGTTTCTCCGCGTATTGCGAGTGTCCAGCGACCCAAATTCTGGTTTTTGGGTCGAGTGTTAATGAAATATCGCTTGGCATTCGGCTGCTTACTTTATTAGGCTGTAAAAGATGAGCTCGCTTGTTTGTTGACGTCACGAGTGTAATATCGCTTATGTAAGCATTAGCGCAATGTGACAAGCGGATCTAGAGCGGTAGTTAGGTATTCAACTTTTTGATGGCTCATTCTTTATTGAAATTTTTTGAAACTTCGTAAGTCACAAGTGAAATTAAAATGAGAACGTAACTTTGATTGTATGGGAGCGGCTTTTTGGTGTGACTCTTAAGAAGTGTTCATTAAGTTATGACAAATTAAGGCAACATTATAAAATGAAACAGGATAAGCAATAAGCATGTACCAAATAAAATAGTAGGTACTTGATGGTTCCGGACACCATATCTAGTTTAGTTTTATTTGTAATGTTTTTTGAGAAATGTCATTCTATATATCGTAAAATGGAACACATTGATTAGCGACAGTAGGTAGGGTAGTTTTCGAATATTTTTGACGTTTATTAAAAGCCAGTTGAAGGTAGATCGATTTGATGGCTGCTCATGCTCGTATGCGCAAGCTCGTTTGTCGTGACAAACCCAAAATGTGTTAAAACTGTCGATTTGTGTGCTTAAAACCCTCGCCGCAGCCACTACAGCATCAGCTCGCCGTTGGAGTCTCGGTACCGACCAGCTGTTCGACATGCAGACATGGGAGGAGTTGGCTTTCGATTGATTCGCTTTCACTGGCAGTAGATTGCTAATTTCTCTCGAAATACAATTGTCCTACTCGAGGGCGATGGTACAGTACTGTTAAAAAACCGGCCAAGTGCGAGTCGGACTCGCGCACGAAGGGTTTCGTACCATTACGAAAAAAAAAAACTGTACAAAAATCACGTTGGTTGTATGGGAGCAGCACTTAAATATTTATTTTATTCTGTTTTTTTTTAGTATTAAATTTGTTGTTATAGCGGCAACAGAAATACATTATCTGTGAAAATTTCAACTGTCTAGCTATCACGATTCCCGAGATACAGCCTGATGACAGACGGACAGACGGACAGCGGAGTCTTAGTAATAGGGTCCCGTTTTTATTCCCTTTGGGTACGGAACCCTAAAAAGTACCTAGATATTTTTTTTACTTTTACATCTTAATTTTCTATAATTGTCCATTTCCTATTAATAAAGTATTCCTTTATAAGTTACATTTTTACGTGACTTTAAGTACACACAGATGATGGTAAAATGACGTAATATATGCTAATAGATACGGTCTCATTCTTAAGTGAAATATTCAACAAGTATTACCATAAGCAGCAATATGGTAATACATAAGTAAATTCACTGTTTCTAAATGGCAAGGAAGCATGACATAGGGTACAAACTGCTTGATATGTTCACGTTTAATAATATTATTTCCCTCGTAATACAGCAAGTTACCTTACTATAAAAGCTCAAAAACCGGCCAAGTGCGAGTCGGACTCGAGCACGAAGGGTTCCGTATCATTACGCAAAAAACGGCAAAAAAATCACGTTTGTTGTATGGGAGCCCCACTTAAATATTTATTTTATTCTGTTTTCAGTATTTGTTATAGCGGCAACAGAAATACATCATCTGTGAAATTTCAACTGTCTAGCTTTCAGGGTTCAAGCGATACAGAATGGTGACAGACGGACAGACAGACAGGCAGCGGAGTCTTAGTAATAGGGTCCCGTTTTTACCCTTTGGGTACGGAACCCTAAAAATGACCCCACGGGAACTGTGCCACGAGCGACTCAACTGTAGAGTGCGCATTTTGACAACGTCAAATATTGTAAAGCCGCTTAAGAGATGTATTATCTACATTACAGTGCAAATTCAATACTGGCAATAAATCAAACCAGACAGTATATAATTTACCTGTGTTATCATTAATTAAGAAGTTTTTTGATGGACTAATCATAAATACTGGGCTAATGGGATATAAAACCGGACGCCTGCCTAATAAAACGGTATGTAATGGGGTTGGCAACTGTCAGAGGTTTGCATAGATAACGCCTTCATAGCTTACCCCTTTTTCTATGAGATTTGGTTTAAGGGCTGGCATCTTCTTCTTCTTCCTCGGTTCCTCATGGCTGAGGGTCGCGACCACATGAGGTCGTTATTTTGTGTACCAAGGCTCTCGATTCTGCACGATTTTCCGCCGTTCTGATAATAGGCGCCTGTGTAGATCCCTGGTAAGGGCTGGCATCCAGGGCATAAAATGTAATAAAAAATTTTTTTGACAATTCTAGGGATTGCCACGGCAAGCTATGCTGGCGCCATCTAATACTTCGACCGGCCAACTCCATTAATAATGTTGTTGTTTATTATTATGATAAAATATAGAACCGGCCATCTATAAATGAGATAACAAAAAAAATTGCTGGTCTGTAGTTGTGGTCTCCACCGATGAACTGCTACTCCTACGATTTATTTTATGACTATTTACACAGCATTAGTCTTATGACTATTAATACACTGTAAAATGTAAAATAATATTAATATTTCAGTGAAAACAACGGTTAAATGTTAGGTTATATGTCAAATGCTAACACTGGTGGCCTAGCGGTAAGAGCGTGCGACTTTCAATCCGGAGGTCGCGGGTTCAAACCAATGAGTTTTTCTGAACTTATGTACGAAATATCATTTGATATTTACCAGTAGCTTTTCGGTGAAGGAAAACATCGTGAGGAAACCGGACTAATCCTAACAAGGCCTGGTTCCCCCTCTGGGTTGGAAGGTCAGATGGCAGTCGCTTTCGTGAAAACTAGTGCCTACGTTAATTCTTAGAATTACTAGTCAAGCGGACCCCAGGCTCCCATGAGCCGTGGGAAAATGCCGGGATAACGCGAGGAAGATGATGATAAATATATCAAATGCTAACAAAATCTGTCATATTTGTTTTCATTATAGCAAACTAGAGTGGTTTTGTTTCTCTCATTATCATATACCATTTTCCTGGGCTAACTCAGTCTATTAGAAAGTTAAATAAACAGAAAGGACCCGCGATTCGATTCCGCCTCCTTTAAATTCGCCCGACGGAAATTGCTTTAGGTACTAAATTTCCTCGAGATTTTTCTCTGCGTCGATAACATGTCTTTGAACATTTGGGACATCGCAATTGGTTTTGTGATTACAGCTAGTTGTAAAATAAAAATAGACTTGACCGAAAACAAAACATTATATAGGTAATATAAATGTTTAGAAAAATTTAAACTTCTATCACTTTTAAAATATCTGAAGGTACGGGTTTTTCATACCGACATTTTTACCTGTCTGGCATATTTGTAGTATGTATGTATCAGCATTTTCTGTATTTTTTTTTCTTGATAGGTTAAATAACCTAAGGGGCTTGATTTATTCAGATATAGGATCTATAACAATACTAAATGTAACACGATAACGGTACGGGTCTCTATTGTTTGACATAATTATTGAACGTCATAATGTAATGATTGTCATAAATTATCATTAGTCATAATTTGGTTTTTCTCAGAAACGCGTAACTTTTTAGCATTATGTCAAACAAAGGGACCCCACATAGTAGATATTGAGTAGCTATGCTTAACTCCTTCGCGTCTTTCCTGTAGACATCGCAAAGTTAAGGGAATCTAATGCAAATTTTTACGCTGCACCCTTTCAGGTGGGATACATTTGTTCAGTACTTGACAGCCAATAAAAAAACGTATATATCCGTCGTTAACTTTTATTATATTGTCCTAAATAGTGACCCAAAGGGCAACTCCTTTGGTATCCATAACAAGCATAGGTACACTTATGCATATGTGTAGATTTCTATACTAACGTTGTAGATACTTAAAACTCATGATGGTTTTAAATTTAATAAAATAACCCCTAGGGTTTAAGAATGCAGAAGTAGAAATCGAAATAAAGTAAATATCCGAAAATTAAAGCTACGAGTACCTATAATATTGCATACCTACGTTGTAGTGTAATAATATAAGCGCCTGGTAGATGATGATAACATTTTACCACGCAACATTAAATTATCTTTATGAACCTTGGGTTTTAGAATTAGGTACAACATAATGTTTTATTAAACTCAGGTTAACAATGTGGTTCAGGTGCGCATAAAAAAGGTGCTTAAAAACGTTAAAAAGCCATCAAAATCTTGATAATATCACATCATATCGGAGTGTTTCTTGTCTAATAATAATTTTATGGCGACATTAAA
This sequence comes from Cydia strobilella, assembly GCF_947568885.1. Lineage (NCBI taxonomy): Eukaryota > Metazoa > Arthropoda > Insecta > Lepidoptera > Tortricidae > Cydia > Cydia strobilella. Next base: position 12,556,641 of record NC_086055.1, read on the forward strand.
AACAAATGACAATTTTAAGAGCACCTGACACTTGAGATTATAATGAAAATCTTTAAGTACAAAGTACAGTAAAAGACGGTAATCTGGGGTGAATAAAGCAAAAAATGGCGCTACTTTGCTTGGTAAACTAGTAACTAAAGAGCATTCTTTGTATTTGTTTTCCATTTGTCTTTGTATTTATTACATTTATTGATGTTCATAGGGCTAAGCCAAATAACAATCGCCTAAATATACCTACTCGTAGAAAATGTAAAACGAAACATAATTCACACCAAAGACCTATGTAATATTGTAACTCCGTATAAGATGAATACAGTCTAAGGAATAAACGAGCCTCGGAAATCAAGAAAATTTGATTGTCGCACAGATGGCGCTACCACCAATACCAACCTTTGGCCTATTCTCGGCTAGATGGCGTTGACGATTTCGTTTGTTATTTAACAATTTTAACACATATCAGTAAATAAAAATTATTGTATTGTATTGTAAAGAACATGGGTCAAAATCATATAAATATATATATATACATTTTTTGATATTTCTATTTTTAGTTTTAATTGTGACTACAAATTTTACTATGACAGTACCCCTCTATCCTATATATTCTCTTTGGTCACACGAACCTAGGCGTCGCCATACAATCGAAGTTAAGCTCTCATTTTAAAATTACATTCTGAAATAATATGAAATTTTACATGCATACTCAAGTAACACATATCTAGGTATGTCTGGTACTAGTATTCGTTGCTATAAATTGTAATACATAGAAATTAGGGCGAGTAGAAGGATTATCAGTCCGCCGGACGATATCAGCCTGTCAGTTATTCTGAACTGTCAACTTTTTGTTCCAACTGACAGGCTGATACCATCCGGCGGACTAATAATCAGTCCCTAGTAGGCCGAGCACATGATTGGCGCGACAGTATCTCGCCGCGAGATAGACTACCCGTCTTTTACTAACAGTATGAATTAAAGGGGGACGGGTAGTCTATGTCGCGGCGAGATACTCTCGCGCCAATCATGTGCTAGCCCGGCAGGGCCCATTTACATACAAAACTTGTACTTGCATTTTTTTTCCCTTGTTCCCCGTATATAACCAAGTTTGATAACTGGTTTTGTATAAGGAAAAATAATTCTTCCTAGCCCGGTTATGAAATGGGATTTTTATTTTCCTTGTAGATAACTGTTATTTTATTTGGATTTCTACGAAGGAGAAACCTTTTTTCTTAGCTAACCCGGTTATGAAATGGGATTTTATTTTCCTTGTAGAAAACTTTTTTCTGTATAAGTTTTCGTTCGCGTCTGTTATCCCGATTCATTTTGTACATTTCGCTTGGCGTTTGTCGATAAACGACTATAATCTTGACTTTGGCCGCTGGAGTTTTTCAGGTAAATAAATGTCAAGAATTTCTGTAGTGTTGGAAACACTACAGAAATTGAATGTGAAGTGAATCAGTTTTTACAGTACCAATTTTTTACATTCCGTTATAAGTCCTAATATTTACCCTCATTTCCTAATAAATCTAAATGAAAGCGCATTTAATCTTGTTTCAGGGAGTATTTACGTGAATTTGATATTTCATGACCGCATTGAAACAATTAAATTTATTTATACCTACGAAAAAACCCTATTAGTCACAATCGGGCGATCAGACAAAGTTAAGGCTTTTCAAAAGTTGTAGTGTTTTGTAAAAAAACCGGACAACTGTAGGCGTTCCTAAAGCATCCGAATTTTTCCATTTTTTCTTTAATATAAAATTTGAAGATGGAAATGTATTCTGATTGCATTTTGCTCATCGAATCACGACTCACGACTCAAAGTCTCAAAATATGTTGAAAATCATGTTAAATCATTATTACAGAATCGGCCCCGCAGACTCGCAACGTGCCAATCGTTAACGCTCCATAGCATATCGTAGTCGTCTCTCTCTATCACTCTTCCACACTAGTGCGACCGTGACAGTTGCTGTTCGTTTGCTACGGAGCGTTAACGATTGCACGTTGGCTACGCGCCCAGGCCAAATAAGGCTTAATTGGATCAGATTGCGATAACAAGTTTATTCTGACGCTAAAGCGCAATAATCCTCAGCTGAATACTGATGTTGATTGCCAAATGTACACAATTAACGCCATTTTCTTGGCCTCTAGAAGGTTATCGATTTTATTCACTACATGTTAGCATCAGAGCAACGAAATAATTCAGATACTATTCCTGTTTCTTTGATTAAAACGAACGCGAAATAATCGACATTTTAAGTATTATGTCAATACCATGTTGTTTTTATTTAATACGACATTGAATTTTGTCCAGATTTCACTCCGCATACGTTATTACACCGACAGATGGATTAGATTTGGTACCGAAACGGAAATATTGAATCGCGCATTCAGCGGCGCGAAAAGAATAAAAAATAGGCTTATTTTGGTTCAATAGATACCAAGTTAACTGTATAAAAATGTAAAAACGTTTAATATAAGCGGAAATAGACGTTTTAGTATGAAGCTTTATTTTCGACACGCTCGCAAAAGTTATCCTACCGAGCAATATCAAATACGTATGTTGCCTAAAAAGTAGGTATTATGAATCAATAAACTTTGTTCTTCTCTTCCTAGTCGTAATATTATTACCTACCAGAATATATTTTCTAATAAAACACTCAGTGGTTATTGAAAGAACGTAAAAACTTTTTTTTAATATTCTGTCTTTCTGGTTAAAAAATGAGGCACTTTAATTTAAGGCATACAATGCAGATGCTAATCAGTGTAAACACAGTTTCAATAGCGAGGTCTCATTACCATACTTCTACTCGTATGGGATTTGACCTCCGTTTATAATACAACGCCCTGTATGTATTTTAACTGTTTTAGTAACCTCTTTGCGGAGGCCAAAGCATCATACATCATATACAGCATTGACAGCCTTATAGTCATGTGTCTATATACAATACTTATCAGCTATTTAGTTAAAATTACTAAGCAAAAGCTCTTATGTAAAATAGTGAAGCACAGCCTTGAACACTTCTATGAAGAAGAAAGAAATAAGGACTTAGCAAAACAATTTTATCAAAGAACTCTGCTTTAGACAACAAACGTAAGTTTCAGCAGACTCTTCACAATCCAATTCTGTTGGATTCAATATTTCGGGCCGACCGTTCTAATTTTTTAAGACAAAACTTTTTAACGAACTTGAGGTTGACGATCTAAGTAGAAAATTGGGAAGCTTTTATTTAACAGAAATTTCCTCTATTCCATTCGAGTGCCTTGTTATGAACTTTTGATAAGTTTGATAAATTTTCAAAATTATTTAGGCGTGTTCAATCATTTTGTGTGCTGAAATAAGCAATAAGTACGTTGAAAATAACGACGTTAAAATAAAGGCAGCGTGTCGGCACTTTTTTAAGTTTCTAAAATTGTGTTGTTTACGAGTTTAGGCTTCTATTATCGTTAAAACTCGAATTCGAAATGTTTCGTCATTCGTCACAGAGTTTTCTCGCAATGCCGCGAACACTCACAGGGATTAATGGAGAAATATAGCGAGATCACCTCAGGCACAACCACGATTAAATTATCAAGAGAGTTGCCGGCTGAGAAGATAAACAACAAGAATATAAATAAAAACATACAATACAAATACAAGGAATTGATACAATACAATAAGGGTAAATAATACCTACGTACGTAGAAAACATGGGTGACGTAGGAACCAATGTTCAGGCAAGTCACTGGTAAGTCAGCCCGCTGGGACTCGTAATTTCTGGTTTCTCGCCAAAGATGTCCAGGGGAACTTCTGTAAGGTCTCCCTACCTTCTCTGCACAAACCTGACGACTCAGAGAAAGCGGATCTTTTGTGTTCTCTTTGTGCGTCAAATTCGACAGTAGATGAAGGGGCAGCACACCACCCACCATCCCGCGTTGTGATGCGCTCAAAGCGTAGTAAGGCATGCACTTTTTGCTCTCGATGTCATAAGTGCAGTGAGCCTGACGGTATACCCGGTATTGTACTAAAAACTCGTGCTCCAGAGCTTGCTCCGGTTTTAACGCGCCTATTTTCGCTTTCATACTGCTCAGGTAAATGCCCGTCATCCTGGAAGACTGGGTCCATCCAATCCCTAAAATGGTGACCGCACAAACCCTTCCAACTACCGGCCGATTGCGATTAACTTCCTTCTCTCCAAGGTGATGGAGCGCGTGGTTAACAACCAGCACGATTTTTTTCTTAGACTACAGATGTAGTCTAAGAAAAACATCGTGCCCCCGAATGTGACCAATAAAAGATGGCGCTGTAAGACGGCGTATGTTTTATAGTGTCAAAAGTAATTTTTGAAAACCAGAGTTACCATGCCTAATGTACAGAGCCGCCTAGCGCCATCTACATTAGCTGTCAATTTTAAAGAATCTAATACAGTTAATGAATCTTTGCTATTACTTATATTTAAACTATTGTTTCATTTTGCCTCCTTCTGTGTTTTAATCTGATGTAATATTGAAAATTAACTTACTACGTTGCTTAAACCTTTTTCCCTCCACTAAATTGCCCTCCAACTGCGCCCGGGTACGTTATCGTAATAGATTGATTTTATACTTTTAACTCTGAACACGGTCTCCGTTTATTTGTATTGTATCATAGCGCAAACGCCCTGCTGGGAAACCTCGGGGTGCCAAGGGGATTTTCTAAGTACCACCTAGTTCCGCTAGAGTTCACTGAACTTTATCTCTGTCAATAGGAATAATAGTGAATTGTACAATGGAGCCAATTATTATTATGCGAACGATTTATCCATCGGAGGGTCGAGGACCGATATAAATCGAAGATAAAAGGATTATTTTATGCTTAAGTTACACGCACGTTATAACTTGTAACTTGGAAAATGAACATAAATATTTAAATTCGCAATGGAACTCGTTATAGGTAAGACCTTGCGCGGAGGCATTGCGGCTCCTGCCCGGTGGCTGAGGGCTCTATTATTCATAAGGCAATAGGATCCTAAAAGAAAAATGTATTTAAATGTTAATTTATTTTTCCTTTTTTATTGTGGGACGTACCACATTGTTACAATCTATAAATTGTATATACAGATGTCAATCACAATGAAAAAAATCAACGATGATCAACTCTGGTCAACGTGGGACTCGAACCCACATCCTTGGATTGCCGGTCCAAGGCGTTACCAATTGCGCCAGCTGACCATCCGTCAATCAACGCGAATTTAATCGTTGCAACTGTGACGACGTCACTAGTGACATCTGCATATTAAGGTTCACAACCTTGACTACCTCTGAGGACATGCGTTAGCGCATGACTTACCTCCCGACCACACAACATGGTTGTATTAAGCCGGCGCGAGAGATGGCATTGTTATCAACTTAAGTGTTAATATGTCAGAGTTGATCATCGTTGATTTTTTCATTGTGATCGACATCTGTATATATATACAATTTATAGATTGTAATAATGTGGTACGTCCCACAATATAAAAGGAAAAATATATTAACATTTAAGTTGATAACAACGCCATCTCTCGCGCCGGCTTAATACAACCATGTTGTGTGGTCGGGAGGTAAGTCATGCGCTAACGCATGTCCTCAGAGGTGGTCAAGGTTGTGAACCTTAATATGCAGATGTCACTAGTGACGTCGTCACAGTTGCAATGATTAAATTCGCGTTGATTGACGGATGGTCAGCTGGCGCAATTGGTAACGCATTGGACCGGCAATCCAAGGATGTGGGTTCGAGTCCCACGTTGACCAGAGTTGATTGATCATCGTTGATTTTTTCATTGTGATTGACATCTGTATATTATACAATTTATAGAAAAATTTATTGCTCAATTTCAGCTTGGGACAAAATGTTTTCATATGTACATACGTTTGTAAATAAAGAATTTTGATGAATCTTGAAATTTCATCATGTATAATAAAACATGAAATGTTCTACAAGTTTTACTGAGGCATAAAATATATAGCAGAATTGATAAAATAGTACACATAGAAGCTTTCATTTTCGTGTACGTGTATGATTCCTTTTGTCTAGCACTGTATGTCCGGCGTCCGGCTATTCAGCGTTTTCCTCGACGGGTCGCATTTCTCAACCGATTTTGTTAGCAGTACGAATACGATGTTCGTGTAGTTTACATTGCGTGGTGTTAAAAAGTGACACTTATTTTATCACGTAGGTAAATAGATACAGCCATCCATAACGTGCCTGCAGGTTAAACAATAACGTTTTCGATTCAGTTCTTAGATTTTTTCAAAATTTTAGAGACATCGTGATTCGTTTGGTCTACATCTCACAGAACCACTAGTTTTATGTAGGTACTAGAGAGTTAAAATCTATTTTAATGCTATAATGCCCTCACCCATAAAGAAAAATGCTACGATCATTGCAGTGAGCACGTGCAGTATAAAAGCTAGATAAAAACGTGGTATGGGAACCACCCGCTCCCATACCCTAACCGTTAGTAACGTGAAAATACGTACGTATTCAAGAAACAATGGAATAAAAGAGCTTATCCTTGAAATTCTTCGATTATTCGGTTAGGTTATATTTAAATAAAAATAAAGCTGATGTTTAATTGTTTGCTCTTCTTTTTAATGATTTTACCAAAAAGGATATAATAGGATAGAGCGGTAATACTGTCATAGTAAATTTTGTAGCCACAGTAAATTCACTGCTATCTATCGACACACGATTAAAACTAAAAATGAAAATATTTTTATATAACATTACTTATTCTGCGCTGAAAAGAAGAATATTTACGACTTTCCACTGCATGGATCTACTTTATGTGCCTTTTTTAGCTTTAACGATATTTTGGAGTCACAAGTAACAAATAAAACCAGTACTCGTAATTTGTGTAATTTTTATTTTAAGGCCTTTTATTGTTTGTTGTTTATAATAACTGTTCGTAGGTAAAAAGCAACAATTGAATGATTTACCTACGCATTTAAATCACAGTAGTATCAGTAGTATTTCCCTATCCGCACTAAAGAATTGAAAAGAGCAGCAAATTTTGTTTTTGAAGACATTAAAACTATATTAGGAGGCTTTCCCGGGATAGGATACAAGCCAAGAAAATGATTGATTCATAGAAGAGGAAAAACATAGCGCTGCGGTCCAGTGGAAATCGAGATTTCATGCCAATGCAGTTAAATAAACATTAGCGGACATAAAATTGAATATACTCTATTCAAGGCTATGTTTGTAATAAGAAACATAAATAAATACATACGCAATGTGACTGTTTGGAATACCTTAATGAGCTTATTGTGGGACATAGTCCATAGGCTTAAACATACAAACATAGGCAACTTTAAACTCGACAAAAAAATATTTTGAGGGTGACTAGACTTATATTGACCGGGATTTGACCGTGATTACCTTTTGTATTATTTATAAGTTCTCGATATTTCGACGCAGTTACATGCATCATGTTCACGGGTGACTAACCGTGAATCGATCAAAACTCTAATTTTGAGGCTGCTTTGCGGCATCAAAATTAAAGATAAAACCTAGCACGACGACTTTTTAAAAATAAATGATGTTCTAAAAAAATAATTTATCCAAATAATATAAAAAAAAATATTTATATATTTTTATACATTTTCATTTTTAGTATTAATCCTGTGTCGATAGATGGCAGTAAAATTACTGTGAATACAAAATTTACTATAACTCCTATACACAGTATTCTCTTTGGTTATAGTAAGTATGTGTGCTCAAAAACGTTAAATGCGATTGAGATTAATCAAAGTTTAGTTCTCATAAAATGATATAGAAAATATTATGTCAAACGATAACATGAGACAAAGGCCGAGGAATAGGAAATTTCCGATTGAGTGGAAGCAAATCGAAGCTTATTAGTAACAAAATGCGGATAATTCTTATTTCAACCGCGGTATGTAGGGAGGAACCTATGAAACCCAACAATGATGTCCATGAACAGAATATTTCTTACCCTACAAGAGAAAGAGGCTGCTTCTGTTTTAACAATTTGATATGGTTTTGAAATTGATGCTTTTATGATGTAGCTGGCTAACTAGAGCGGTAGTAAATGAAAACTGGGTTTCTATAGTAAAACAATATAATCGTAAAAATATGTGACGTTTCAACCAAAAGGTACAACATTGTCGCTTGTTTATAAGGTTGATTTCTAATTGAAGCTATATGGAAAAAGCGCCTTATTGACAAGCGACAATATATTATGCCAGCCATATGTTACAATGAGACGACTCCTGTTTGCATTTGATAACGCTGATTGTAGCTCACGATCAAGTTCGTATCAAAATAAGATGATAACCATATCAGATGATCAGATCAGAATCGGCCTAAAAGTCGAAAACTGCAATTTGTGTGAGTTAGGAAACTCCTCTCTTGAGCGAATTCTCACACAACCAATAAATGACTTTACGTACGATAAATTACGATTATAAATCAACGGAATGTTGCTTTTCCTACAGATTTTCACGTAATAAAGAGTCCACTCCGAGCGGAGTCTGTAATTCATATCTGTCGGGTAATCGATGCCCGACAACACAAGCACTTTCTCTTACCAGTATTTTAACTTCGTGATGCTCAGTGCAGTTTTATACAAATAACTAGGACACGAGAGGGCCTCAGAAAATGTTTTGTCCTGCCACTGGTAATCCTATCTACGTTTTATTCGGAAGATTTGACGATTGAATAATTTTCTTTGTGTTTTCAGTAGGACTGACCAGCTAACTATTTTTTTTTAATGACTATTGTATTTATTGTATTTATTGCAATAGCTAAACAAATAACCAGAACAGCATTTTTTGTCAACATTTATATGAAATCTACGAGCAACATGATTATAAGTAAGTAAGATTGTGGCGTCGGTTTAATGGGAGGGGCCTTAAGTACGTTTATGTGAGAAGTGGCACTGTCATTGAATTTGACGGAGAGAACAATATTCTTCGTCGTAAAAACTCGGTTAAATAAATGTTAGTGAACCAAAAGTCAATAATCTAATGTTGTTTTCAGCAGCTATATACTAGGTACAAAGACATATATATTACTTTGTAAAGACCGGCCTTACGAGCACTACGAATGGGGCCGATACATTGGAGTCAAAATCACGTTTAGTTACACCAGCGCGCTCAGTCGTGTGGTGAATTGCGCAGTGGAAAATGACTAGGTATGATTTAAGTCGGTAGAATTATTTTATTATATCGCCATAAATGTAGGTGCATTTAAACCTTTTATGTGCTTTTATCATTTGTACAAACATAAGAAATTGTTAACCTGTCAAAAAGACTAAACAAATTATGTTAATATACTTATAACTACAAATCTAAAAAGTTAAATGGTGAACACTGATTTAAATTAAAGTCAGTAGGTAACAACCATGCGAACGAGGTTGGGAGAAGGAGCTAGTATGTAGGAACTTTATTAATTTGAGGACACATGTACCTCCAGTTTCCTAGCGCACTTAGATTTACATCCTTAATACAGCCTAATAAAGTAAAGCTGGATATACTTTAAATTAAGTACTACGATAAATCTCTGACTAAATTAACGTATTTAAATATTACCTTGTAAACAATTATTTTGATTGCTCGACGTAATCTTGAAGCCGTGTTCAGTTTTACACCCTGGTTCTTCCATCCCTAATGGGTGTTTATATAATCTTCTATTTAATCAGGCCTGTTCTAAATTTCAACGAAACAACGCTTCTGTTTGCCCTAAAACAAATTGTTTTCGACCCAAAATTTTAGTATCCGCGGCATAAATTTACGCGCCCGAAAAATATCGAGGTTGCGACCAAATATTGAGAGTTTGGCTCTGAGCTTGATTGATTCACGTGAAAAATTAGCCCCAATTTGACTTAGGCTTAAATTGATTGTTGTGTGTAATCCGAGAAAATGAATTTTCTTTTTTTTTTTTCACAACTTTATTGCTTTCTCTTGTGACAAACTGAGGGACTATTTTCAATTTAGATGCCAATCATGTTCAAAAATACTTTTAATTGAAAGTATTTATTTATAGTAATTTTCAAACAGGTGCCAATCCAAAAATATGCTTAAAAGCAAGAAGGCGGGGGGGAAACATTGCTTTAAAGTTTTAAAGTTAATATTATCGAAAACTTTATTTAATTCTATTATGTAAGGGTATTTAAACGGCCCATCCAGTGTCATTGATTGAAGCGAAAAATATCATCCTTATTATACGTGAGGTATCCCTATATTCTTTTAAATTTATATTACACAATTTCGTCGATATATGATTGATATATTTAATTATATAATCATACCAAGTTTCAGTTTTCTAGTAGGTAGTAAGCTGAGGACGGATATACCAAAATTATATTAAGGGTTCCTAATCGGCTACAGAACCCTTTAAATTGAACTGTTTATTGAGTTTCAATCAAATAGCACGAGTACCGTATCTGTCGGATTCCACAAATGCCCAAATGGGCCATGAACAGTAAAGAAAGTCGCGCCCAAGTTATCCGGTTACTTATTTGTCCAAGAAATTGCTTCCAAGCGCTACATCGCCAGTCAATACGGTCCGCAACTTCCACTAAAATCGTTCGTAGTTTTGTTTATGTTAATGTATTTTATTCAGGTTTTTGTTTACCCAGCGAGCGAGTCGATGAAATACTTTTTTAGAAATTTGACATTTCCACACTTTGTCATTGCAAATACCAATAAAAGTTTGTCCGACCATATTTAGTTCAATGCTTCCCTAAAATAAATTATCCGCGAAGTGTAGGTAAAAGTTCACTGCCTAAAGTGACAGTTTAAGGAAAAAACGTTACCCTAAGCTTACGCGTCTACAAAGCCGGGTATGTGTAAGATTTTACGCGTCATTTGAACATCTAAAATAAATTACATTTCCAACAAAATGCGCTTCCATTTTGTGCCAGCCCTGAAGACCGGTTCTGATTAAACAATCAGTTATTGATGTCATTAGGCATCTCAAGCGCACCAATTAGTGCGAGAGACATGCTTTATCTTTCACTAAGAATGTAAACATGCTAAATCCATGTTTGAAAATAGAGCATTTTGTACCTATTTGTAGTTATTCACCGTGCTGGGTTGGTAAAACCTCACAGATTTTAAAGGTGATTTCTTGGGTTTCTTGGCCGCATTTAGAGACTAAAATGTCATACAAAGTTTTCTGAAATCAGTCTTGTTTTAGAAATAATGACAATTCTTGTGAAAATTTGTTTCTGTAAGTAATAACTTAGTGAAAACTGCCTTTTTGGTTGCGACGCTGCCACTATGTGAATTGGTTTAGACATAGCTACTGATAGACATTAAACTTTTAAAGGGAACTCGCAATTTTGATCTGTAAACAAAAAAAGCTTTACTTATTGGTTGTAACGTTTTTTTTTTCGCCAAGATGTAAATAAAAATAAATAAGTTGTAGTGTGCAGAAAACGCAAAAAAAATACCAGAACTCATATAAAATTTTTTGCTCCTTATGACTTCAGGAATGCGTGGTTAAAATCTGTTGGGTTTTACCAACACACGGTGTATACTTTAAAGATAAAAATAAATACATTTATAAAAAATGGATTTAGTAGGTTTACACTCTTAGCTGACGTTATGAGACGACTGTGATCGCACACGAATCAGCGCGAGCACTCAGGGCCTACCGCGAAAAACGAAAATCGAAATTTAGAGAGACGGATAAAATAAATACGATTTTCGTTTTCCGCGGTAGGGCCTCTGAGCCCGCCCTCATTAGGCATCTCGCTCTCACTTATTGCTGCGCATGAGATGCCTCATAAGTCTCATTAATGTGTCGTTTCAAAACACCTTATCAAATAATTAAAGTAGAGTCGGCCTCCTGTTAATGGAATTTAAACATACGAGTCATTTGACATACATTGACGAAGTTAGCTTTCAGACTAAGTATTCATCAATCTTTCATTTACAGCAGAGTTAATGGGTGTGTAATGAAGGTATGTGAAGTATGATTAAGCCGAAATTAGTAATTGAGTTCTATAAAACCTACTAACGTAGGTAACACGTCAGAAGATTATAAGATTTATTTTTATTATTTAATAATAATTTTATATTGACCTAAAAATATGCATGTGGTGGCTATATGTGGGTCGATTATTATAAGTATATTTAAATATCAGATTTCGAATTTATAGAGCCAATTTGTAGGCTTTTGGTTGATTGAAACTCCGTATTATACCAGTAGGTGCAGTCAGTATCAATGACACAACTACTACCCTGGTTTTTCCAATAGAGAAATATCTACAGTTCGCGTTCAAACTATCTATCACAATGTAAATGTTCTACATAATAGAGATATATCTTTTACAGTACATATGGTGCTACTTTCTCGCACTAGTGCGTAAAGTGCACTTTTTGTGCATATGTCGAAAGTTTAAAGGGCCAAATGTACTGTAAAACGTTGTTCGATACACGTGCGAATCGGTAATTCGCATTTAATTTATCGTTACTCGTTTCGGATTTCCTCTTTTTCGCACTTGTATCGTAAATAACTATTTTTGTTAAGCTGTTAGAGAATGATAGATACTTTTGCCTGATCCGCTAATTTTGATTCTGACTGTATTAAACCAACCCTGGATGCCTAAAATATATTTGGAAAATGTAATTATATGTTAGTTCAGGTCTCGAGCTCCCGAAAATGCACTGTATTAACAGCGAAAGACATTTGCCAAAATTACAACGACAACTCACGCTTGACCAAAAGTCTGATGACAACAATTTTTTTACACAAAGTAGAGATCTGTTTCTAGAAAATTTGTCTGTAGCTGTCTGTATCTTTAAGTTCAGCTTGCCCATCAGCGTCCCACTAAAAAACACAGCTGGTATAAAAAAATAACAAAATCCCTTGTGTGCCACACCTGCCACAAAGCAAACAGGAAAACAAGATAATCGCCATGAAACATGAATGGCTTTTCTTCATTAAAACTTGATAAACAAACTTTTATTAGGAAAGTTACCGATCCCATGTGTTAGAGTTAATCTGAACTTTAATATGGCTTCAAATCAAATATTGATGATGAAACTAAATGTGGCTTTCATCACAGAAGGATCCTTATGCTTCAAGTGTTTGACATGTAAAACTATGTTTTATAAAGGAATAAATGAATGAATGAATGAATGAATGAAGTGCAATAACGACGTTTATATCTTAAATTCCAACACAAATACTTATAGAAACGTCCTAAATGAATCAAAACGACCCTTATCTGATGAAGAACCACAACGGTTTTCTCACAGAGGTTTTTTTTTAATAATAGTCTGCTTCATTTTTTAATTAGAGCTTTTTAGTAATATGCTGAGTCTCCTAATTCACAGTATTTCATTCCAGTGTTCCTCATATGTATATTCGTATGAAATAACTAGTAACATATGCAATCTACGAACTAACCTATATTGTTTACTCTATACATGCTTGTACAAAAAAAAACAGAAAAGTGATACTGATATATTATTGGCCGGTACTGTAAGTTATTCACTGTTTGTTTATGATCCATCTAGTAGGATATACTAGGAGAAGCGCTGATGGCCTAGCAGTAAGAGCGTGCGACTTTCAATCCGAAGGTCGCGGGTTCAAACTCCGGCTCGTACCAATGAGTTTTTCGAAACTTATGTACGAAATATCATTTGATATTTTACCAGTCGCTTTTCGGTGAAACAAAAACATCGTGAAGAAACCGAAATCCTAACAAGGTATATTAGTTCCCCCTCTGGGTTGTCAAGTCAGATGGCAGTCGCTTTCGTAAAAACTAGTGCCTACGTCAATTCTCAGGATTAATTATCAAGCGGACCCCAGGCTCCCATGAGCCGTGGCAAAATGCTGGGATAACGCGAGGAAGATGAAGATGATATAGTAGGACATTACAATCGTCGTACGTTATACTTATACGTGTAAACAGGAAACTGTATGAAAGCTACATTGAATTCAACTTATCAAAGACAAGAGAAGTTAGTCTCAAGTGCCGGAATTCAAATGTGTTTCAATAAACGTTTTCCTTAAGTCGTAGCAAGCCATAGCTGAGTAGAAACCGGGGCACAAATAATAATAGTATATTAAAGTTTGTATTCCGATGTTTGCTGATTCATAAAGCTGAAGAGGGCAGGTGGTGTAAGAGAAAAATTATGGGGCAAGAGAAACACTTGCAGGGAAAATAAACAGTTCAAGATACTTAAAGATATTAAAAATTAATTAAATGATAATACTTAAATGAAACTAATGCATAGATAAAATTAACTTAAAAATACTTGCGTAGAAGGACTTCATACGGTCTCTCTTGTCCAGAGTAAAATTAAATATGGTTCTCTTACTCCACCTGACCTTATGGTTGATAGAAAACAGATATTTTATAGTTCATTTTTTATGATTAGATAGATTTTATACACGTAAAAATAAACCATACAATTAATTATTTAAATTCAGATTTAAAAAGTGAAACACTGTTTCCTACACTCACTGTATACGTTTAAACGCTAAAAATCTTAAAGAACATAATACAATGCTAATGTATAAGAACGTACTAGCTATTCGGTTAGACGTTTCATAACGCTAAGGAAAATAGAGTTCTAGGGAAAGTACATTGTCATTCTCTAATGCAACTCCAACATTACAAACAACTTGTTCTCAATTAAATTTGATCTCTTTGGAACTACCGATAAGACCCTTATTGGCTCGTCCGGTTTCTACTGACTTCTGTGGTAAACTGCTCATGAAACTACAGTTATTTTAATGTAATGGCCACATTTCTTGAAAGTAAAGTTTTATTTACTGAATAATAAGTACCTTAAGTTACCGATTTTTCAATTCTAAATGTTTCAAATGTTAAGTGGTATGGATTTAGGTACTCTTTCTATTATGTTTTAGAATTATTTTATTTATATTTAGAGGAAAATAAGTGTTTTTTTTGTACTTGTTACGAATGAACAAGTGGGGTTCTCACTCTACCTTATTAACATGCGACTATGCATGCAATTTACTCGTATGCATGAATACTCATACAATTTACAGATATATCATTACTATGATTCATACCATTACACAAATGCTTAAAAGATAATAAACTGATTTATACACGCCATATAAATTTCGATAATTGAACGGCCGGGTTTATATTTGCGTGTAAACAGTGCGTGGTTTCCTAAATATTTACAGAATCCTATATTTACGATAACCTCAAATCATAAATAATCTGTGCTAAAATGGAAACATTCTATTCACTAGTACGTCATGTTGATTACATAATCTCTGATCTTTACATAATGTTTCTGCAAGAAAAGTTCAACGAGGGTGAGGGGTGTTAGGGTCGGCAACGCGCATGTAACACCTCTGGAGTTGCAGGCGTCCATACTGCGCTACAGTGGCCGCTTACCATCAGGCGGGCCGTATGCTTGTTTACCACCGACGTAGTATTAAAAAAAAGTTACACATCAACTCGCTTTTACTAAAGAAAAGACCCTTACCACAAGGGTTTTCGTACACTGACCCGGCTGTTGCTATCTATTGCACGCGCATAATTAGGTATACCGTGTGAAAAAAGTTATGGGCCCTGGAGGGAAAGTACCTTAAAACCTTAAGTTAGCACATTTTACGTAAAGGAAACATTCTTTTGTTTATAAAAAGAAACAAAACTGCATTCAAAGATTTTTTTTAAATTAGCTTGTCTCTTATGTTATGTGTGTGCAAGTCTAAGGTTTAAAAAATATATTTTTGGTGTAAGTATTCCTTTCACGAGTATGTCTAATCTCATGAATATAGGTCGGACAAGTGTGCCGGTCGTTGACACGGTCGTATCATTAGACTGTCGTCAGCGCCATGACCTCGGACTCTGGAGATGAATTATGACATGCTTTTATGATCTTTTATTGCGTATTTTTATACGGTATTAAATATATTAAAACGGGTCACTCACGTTTTTTAAGTTGAAAACTGCTCAATATATTTTACTCCATAAGAATATATCTATGGAATATATATTTAATATATCTGGGTCGTACGAAAGTTTTGGAATTAAACGGGCATTGCCTTTAAGGAACCTGTGATTAAAGTTTATCAACTTATTTGCACTTGTCTAACGCTTTAATGCTACTAGGGAAGATTAAATTACCATGCTTTAAAATGTAATAAAATAAAATTATTTCTGCTAACGTCTACCAATAATCTTTTTATAATATTCGTTTTATAGACATTGACATTTCACAGGTCATCAGGTATTCTATTGTGTATAGTTAGTAAGGACGGGTACCTACACGTTTTAACTTTATAAAGAGGTGATTAATTTTGTAAAAGCGACGTGCACGGTCAAATAATGCCAAAATGAGTTGTCATTGGTTCGAATCAGCCCCCGGAATTCCCTATCTGGGAATAGCTGAGTCACGTAATCTATCATATAAAATCTCTCATGCCTTCGGGCGCGCCGCCAACACTTCCGATATTCCCCACAAATAGCTGCTATTTTTCCAACGGACAATTTTTGATTCGATACAAATTATCACGGTGAAGAATTTAGATGAAATAAAAATAACAAGAAAAACGTTTTATTTACAAATTTAATGCGTATTCACAAGCTATTACAAAATGAGGAAAAAGAAGCTTAGTTAAGAAATATTTTGTTTCATCTTTTTTTTTTTTTATAGTTTGTCAAAGGACTGCCTCATTTCAAACATAGACAGAGAGAATCATACTATCTTTGTCTTACACTAGTACTAGCACCCAAAAGAAAGGGATGAGTATAATTTTCCTGGTTGTTACTGACGGACAAATTGGTTTGACCAACTACTTAATGATGATGGCGGTTTGATAAAATTCAAACTAGCTACGTGAGTTTAGTTTAGGTTTATTTGTACATTAGTAGGTACATTAGTAGAGTTTAACAGTGTTAAAATAAAATCTGAATTATAATATGATCGCATTTCGTCTGTGTTTGGTTAGGATCCTGACCACATTTTTCAATTGTTACCTTTTTGCATGCATTTTTTTAAAAACGATTTTTTTGCTCTAAAAGTCGTGGCACTTCGAAAATTTAAACCCTCGATTTTAGTAAGCAAAAGGTTAAATGTGGCTTTCCATAGAGAAGGGTCCTTATGACCCATGTGCCTAAGGACCTTTTTCTGATGGAAAGTCACAAATCATGGACAATGCAAGTATCATTTTAATACAGCAAGGCACAGTACAATTATCACAAGCTAATATAATTACCCAAATATAACATTTTATAGAGATACAACAGCGAAACCCTGTTGCATCTCCCGTTCCGATATTTACGGCAATGAACAATATGCACAAATGCATGTGCATTTCATGGACATGTGTCTTCACAAACAGTTATAGCTAACCCTTCCCGATCTCATGAGCGGCGATCACGCATCCCAACCACGTGTCGTATGCAGCTCACAAAAGAAAAAAATCGAAAGTATTGTGACAAGCATCAACACTAAAAACGCTAAAGGCTTATGGAATAACTCTTTTTGTGTATAACCAAAATTAATTGTACAGATTAAGTACCTATGTAGGTATACTCGTATGTATGATCGAAGAATAAAATTAGGAGTCGCTTTGTCCCAATCGACGGCCCTTTATATTTTTTTTTTTATATAACAGATAATATAATCAAAATGAATGTTTTACAAAAGGAATAACTTTCAACGCTTAACAAACTGTGTGCTACGAATAATTTACGATTAATTGGCCTTTTCGCGCAACGTTTCCCACGTCGGATTCGTGTTGTCCCAAGTGCATATACTTGGAAAATTTCTACCTATGCCGCTGTGGCCCAGTGGCCGAATGGCACAGGCACCTGCCGCGATAGCAGAGGACGCTGGTTCGATTCCAGCCTGGGGCACTGGAGGCCGTGGTAATTTTTTCTTAGTATATGACTAATATGACATTCAAACCCCGGCTCGTACCAATGAGTTTTTAGCACTGTCGGCGCGGCTGGTCGACACCTCAGGGGACCCCAGGGCTGGCGCGTACCTCTTTCAACGTATTTCCCTTGCAATACAGAGAGGTAACGCCGCCAGTGTCATGGGGTCCATGCCGCAGTCCGACATATTAGAAGGGGTATTTTCTTTGTAATTGCGTTCGTTTTTTGTAGGTAAGTATATTTTATAGCTTGTGTAACATATTAATTATATTCAATTTCTATTTGCGAGTTCCTATAATTGGCTATATATTGCTATTTAAAAAAGTTAAACGAATATTTCATAGCTGTTGGAATTCCTTGTATAAATAAATAAAAATGAGTTTTTCGGAACTTATGTACGATATATTTAATTCATAAAATTCATAAAATATTTTGAAATCAGAAATCGGCAGCTAGAAATCCTGTATGCATAGGGCTGTCTTGCTCAGACGCCGGAGCGGAGTGCGGATCCACATCAATGAATAACAACGTTCGTTTGGGAATAATTAAGTCAATTTGACATTTCCGCTAACTTGTTTTCCTTTGTGGCTTTTGCCTTACAAATCACTTAGGCTTGCGAAACAAAATACTTAGGTTACCTACCCATTACTTAATGTTAAGTAATTGCGACCACAATTCATTTGTGCTTGTCTAACTAGGGATGTGTACTTACACATCCCTACTACATTAAACACCCACCTACTACGTTTTGCTGAGTGCTTTTGGGATAAAGCTATTTGTTAGAATGAGATAATGATATTCATCTCTCTTTCTGTAATATAGCTGTGTCCCTACTCGTACTTACGTAAGTCAAACTTACTAGTGTACCTATCTTAGGCCTAATTCGTATATGCCAATATACCATATAATTCAAGCTGATTTTTAGGGTTCCGTACCTAAAGGTTAAAAACGGGACCCTATTACTAAGAGTCCGCTGTCCGTCTGTATGTCCGTCTGTCCGTCTCTCCGTCTGTCTGTCACCAGGCTGTATCTCATGAACCGTTGAAATTATACTTATCTCATAGACAGTTGAAATTTTCACAGATGTATTTCTGTTGCCGCTATAACAACAAACATTAAAAAGTGCGGAACCCTCAGTGGGCGAGTCCGACTCGCACTTGTCCGGTTTTTAAGACAAATTTCACTAGTTGTTTAAATGTCTACCTATCATTTGATTAGACACAATATGTACGGATATATAATAATTATACATACCTAGTATGAGTCTCGAGAAACCAAAGAGGATATTTTTTACCACAGAAATCATTATTCCACGCAGACGAAGCTAGGGCATTATACATTAAACAGGGTTGAACAAATCTGTTTAAACCCATCCGTAACCCGTAACCTTAATACGCATTATAGCATAAAATTAACGAAATACGATTCCTTTTCGGGCGGACGCTTTTACGGCCACCAGAGTCAATTACAGAGCCGCTATTACATGGATTAAGCCTAATTGGTACAAATGAACATGCATATGTACAGATGTACATTATAAGTGCAATTTTTTTGCATAGGCAAAGTTTAGTTTTTAGGGTTCCGTACCCAAAGGGTAAAAACGGGACCCTGTTACTAAGACTCCGCTGTTCGTCTGTCCGTCGGTCCGTCGGTCCGTCTGTCTGTCTGTCCGTCTGTCTGCCACCAGGCTGGCAGGCAAATTCGCCTTAAAGTACCTCAAGCTAATCAGGCTTCTAAAATGAAGTAGAAAATAACTTTCAAAATCTGATTACATTATATACTTCCAGTTGCAATTGCTAACAAAGTTATTTAAGGCTTGTAATATGTACAAATGTAGGTAAGTACGGACTACATTCATGTTAACAAGTGAAACTAAGTAGCAATAAGTAGTTTTCCCTAAAAATGTAACACTGAAATAAAGCCAAGAACAAAAATAAGTTTTCCGACCTTGCGCCGTAAGTGGTTATTTGTTACCCATGCCCATGACGAATGCCCGTCTCGCACTTAAGGCGGTCTTCATACTGGATGTGGATCCGCATGCCGCTCCGATGTGCGGGACGGGACATAGCCATAGGCTGTCCAGCGGCAGATTTCCGATTTCAAATTCAAATAATTTTCGAACGCGGAAGATGCGAGGAGTGTTTTAGTGTCGTGAGAGTGATTGATTAGTGACAATGGACCGCTGGCCAGCAGAAATGCGTGCTGGAGGCGTATCCAAGACATTTTCGGTTGTCGTAAGTTTTGGAATAATTTCGGATAATGTTGAAAAAAATGTGCATACACATCGACATTTAGAAAATGTAATTTTCAAAAAATTAAACCCATTTTCATCTTCTTTTCATAAAAAAATAAATAGTTTTATCTAGTAACTTATATACGATTTCTAATTGCGCGATCCTGGGCGTCCCCTCGTGTGAGCCCGTTTACTCTCATATCTGACTTTTACGATATCGAGCCATCGGTTTTTTGGTCTACCCTGGGGTGGGGGGCCGTCAAGGGCTAGGTTTCCTACGTAGTCAGCTGGCCTGCGACAAACGTGGGCGAACCACATATATTCATATATATAATTACGTATAATACTTGTGGAGTTGCAGTATTGGACTATACTATTGTTGGGTTGATTTACTATATTTGCGTCAGAATAGCTATTTATCAGCCCATGACACGTATTTAGCATTTACTGAATAACAAATGAATAAAATCAATAGGAATCGTCTATCGTCGGTGACATTTCAACGCCCTAGATCTTTTTATTAAAGTGTTTTATTGGCAATATCCCCGAGTACGCTCGATTCCGAGTCTTCTTAGTGTTTCTTTGTTATTTTCCCCGAACTTATTACTGGTAGAATTAAAACCGAGAAGAAACGACGCACCGAGAATGATATCACATTTTAAATCTGCAAACGCTTCTTTGTTAATTTTAAGTGTCATATTGGTTTGAAAAATGTTTAAGCATAAACTATTTTTTATCAAGCAGATACGTCTGTAAGCGATACTACAAATTTATAAAATAAGGGAAACTGTAACTTCTGGCAAGCTTCGCTAGCTCAATTGGTAAAGAACAATTTGGTCCGTTGTTCCAAAAAGGTCGCAAGTTCGAGTCTTGCCCGAAGCGATTTATTTTCTTTAAATTAACAATTTCATTAAGTATAATCCTCTGAAAGAGCCCGGTGAACACTTTGGCAGCCTAATCCTTGAATATTGCCTGTCATCTGGACATCCAACTCAGGAAGATACTAGGCTTTATTAAGATTAGCTCGGTTTCCTCAAAATGTTTTATTTTTACTGAAGAGCAAGGGTTAACGAATGAAATTTGGCTATCAGCGGTTTCGAAGCCGCATGCTTTACTAATAGGCCACCAGCGGTCAGGGATTAATGTTGATCAATGATTTGCTCGTAATGTCACTTACTATTATCACGGAATGCACGGACATCATCAGGAATCTGTAACAAAAATACAAAAACAGAATAAGAATTATTAGAAGTAATTTAAAAACTAATCTAAAAATAAATATAATTAGCCTACTTTTATACATCTAATAACATTCTACTTGGGACATTACCCATAAAACATTTATAAGTACTATCTTCTTAGTCTGACAGAAAAAAGGACTATGTCTAAAACAATTATTTATAAGCTGTTCTTTCCAATCGCAATCCAATTGAAAATCTAATTATTTGAATTGGTTTCTGATAAAAATCCATCCATCGTTCCCGTTTCTACACCAATAAGTTCATTAACGGTCGTAATTACAAAAAAAACCGGCCAAGTGCGAGTCGGACTGGCGTTCATTACACAATTTAAAACAATGTATTTTTTATGTGAAACGTGAGTGAAATGTCTTTAAAAAACCCGTAGGGGTCGGATCAAAAACTAAGTAATTAAGTCCGACTCACGCTTGACTGCACATTTCTAATAGGTTTTCCTGTGATCTATAGGTAAAGATCTATTTTGCGTATTTTTTTTCAAAATTTTAGACCCAGTAGTTTCAGAGATAAAGGGGGGGGAATGGTCATTTTTTGCCTATTTTCTTGAATAACTTCTAAACTCTTTCTCCTAAAATTATAAAATAAATATATTTGAGATTCTCACAATGAGCTCTTTCATATGATATGTGACACGATATAGTTTGATAAACTTTATTTTTTAATTTGCACATTTACCCCCCGAAAGTGGCCCCCGTGTTTAAAATTCATTTGTTTACGTTACATGTCCGTCTTTGGGTTACAAACTTACAAATGTATACCAAATTTCAACTTAATTGGTCCAGTAGTTTCGGAGAAAATAGGCTGTGACAGACGGACAGACAGACAGACAGACAGACAGACAGACGCACGAGTGTTCCGTTTAAGGGTCCGTTTTTTCCTTTTGAGGTACGGAACCCTAAAAAAGGTTTTATTTCAACGCCATTTAAATATGTTTCGTGTAAAAATCCGTAGCTTTGTCAAACGAATTGTTTTGTTCCGGATATTCTGTAGGTAATAACGGCGTGAATGGTTGAGCTCCCAAATAATTTTTTAACTTGGCTCCTTTCACAGAAAAATCTCGCTCGTACTGGCATATTAGTGCGAGCGAGATGTAATAAAGTAAGTTAGGAAGACGTTAGCGAATATGTACTTAGTGTCAAACTCGTGGTAAGGCTACAGTTGCACTACATCAAATTGGTGGTTTAGGGGAGTATATGCTTGAGTTACTTTATAAAACACCGAAATCACTATACACGTGCCTTTAAAAATTAAGGAGTTCCCTCAATTCCTCATGGATTCCATCATCAGATCAGAACCAAAATTATTACGGAAACATCTTGAGGTAACTTCTTACAAACAAAAACAGAATTACTCAAATCGGATCACGGGTGCCGGTGTAATCGCTGAACATACTAAATTTAAAAAAACATCATTATCATCAAAACAATTATCAGCAGGTCCACTTCATCAAATGGGTGGTTTACGAGAGAAAATGCTTGAGTTGCTAATGGAAATTTCCAAATCACCATGCACGTGCCTTTAAAAATTGAGGAGTTCCCTCAATTCCTCAAGGACCCCATCATCAGATCAAAACCAGATTAATATGGGACTTGGAGGTAGCTCCATTCGAACAAAAAAAGAATTACTCAAATCGGACCACGAGTCTCGGAGTAATCGGTGAACATAAGTACATAACCGGCCAAGTGCGAGTCGGACTCGCGCACGAAGGGTTCCGTACCATTACGCAAAAAAAAACGGCAAAAAAATCACGTTTGTTGTATGGGAGCCCCCCTTAAATATTCATTTTATTCTGTTTTTAGTATTTGTTGTTATAGCGGCAATAGAAATACACCATCTGTGAAAATTTCAACTGTCTAGCTATCACGGTTCATGAGATACAGCCTGGTGACAGACGGACAGACGGACAGCGGAGTCTTAGTAATAGGTTCCCGTTTTTACCCTTTGGGTACGGAACCCTAAAAATATTGCCACAACCCAATACTGACCTTCCTCCTTCTAAGAAGTCGGTACAAAATTACGAAAACACACCACCGCGCACCGATCCAGGGTGCCACATTCACTATTCACTCAGTTCATTCACAATTTTGTCACTCCATGAATATTAATAGTGAAATCATCTCATCTGTGATTCATGTACGTGAACTAATATAATTAGTTTTCACTTGCATGCACTAATAGTTAGTTCCTTGCAAATTAGCGTGCTTTCAGCGCCTGTTGCTGATAATTTCCATCTAACAACGTTTTAATTAAATCTAATTTAATTTAAAATAGTTACATAAAATTACGATTCGGCCAACATCTTGTGGCAACCTAAGGTACCATAATGGTTGCATACAAGTAGTATCACTGTTTTTCCATGTGCCTCATATCACAAAAAGAGGAACATGGTACCTACGCAACTATTAGCCATTTCACTTCTCCAAGTCAAATTGAACCCCTGTTCACTTTTCACATAATATAATCTAGTGGTCTTCATTTTAACGTGAATTCAGCACGGGACATTTTATTTAAACTTGTACACTATACACTTTTCTTAGTTTTGGTAATTTTTATGTCATTTTCTACTCAGAACCACACACTTTTTTTCTCCTATTATGAACGATAGAGCTCGTGATTCTGAGTAGAAGTAATATTCTACAAATAAAAAAGTGTAGGTGGTGTACAACTTTAAATAATATAGAACATTTATTTTACCCCAGTCGTAACGGGAGGATGTAAGTGCTGCCGTCTTTGCGTTGAGTGTAATTGTGGGTTTTGTATATAGAAGAGCTGGAAATTGATAGCCGTAATTAAATGGCGAGACTGGACAATATTGTTTACATTTCCTTCTAAAAGCATTCGCTAATGGCGTCGCCTACGTACCTTTGTAATGTAAGTACCTATATAAGGAAGATTTCCGTTTATTTAAATCGATTAATAACATTACGAAGTGACTTATTTAGGCTCCTGATTTATAAGAAACCTTAACTAATACTTCAGAAGCAAGACGTGGACAAACGAGCCTAAGATGGGTATTACATTAATCACAAACACATTATTTTTGCATGTTTCCTACGACTATAGAGAATATTACCATTTCCCTCCAGGTAGGTCGGTAAAACGTCTCATGTGAAGAAAATTAGAGTAAAAGTGCTCTCACATTCGGAGTGATAAATTGTATGAAATAAACGCTCAAATATTCTTACAGTCGTGTATTCTTACTTAGAATATTACTTTACTGTCATTAACCTTCACACTAATGTTTTATCGTTGATAGTACCTACTGGATAGTTAAAGTTCAATTAGGTAAGGTGCATTGTGGTAACCTCGAAAGCGGGATAGTTTTGACTAATGACTGATATCTACTAAACTAGAAACACTTTACACACACTCTACTGTAGCAACAGTAAGCAAGTTGCCTGTAGGCGAAGCACATGATTGACGCGACAGTATCTCGCCGCGAGATAGACTACCCGTCTTTTACTAACTGTATGAATTAAAGGGGGACGGGTAGTCTATGTCGCGGCGAGATACTCTCGCGCCAATCATGTGCTAGCCCGGCTGGGTAAGCGTTCCATTGGCATGTGTTTCTAAAGTATGAAGCGCTTATGGTTTTATAAATATTTGCCATTTTCAAAATTACCCAGCTTTCGAAGTTACCCCAATGTACTTTAGAGCAACAATACTTTTTGTCGGTGCCTATTAGTTACTTTTACAAACTGACAAAAGAGTTAATGAAAGTAAACCGGTATCTAAGTACCTCTTTTACTTAGATAATATATAATAATATATTATTATATATTGTCACCATTCACGTTTATTATTTTCGTATGTGAGTAGTTTTGCACATTGTAAGTAATTTTAACAGAGGTGAATATATTTTTCCTTAGTCTCCCTTTGACCACGAACGCTGTAAAGGCTTCGAAACGTCTGGATATATTTTAAATTGTTTTATTTCAATATCAAAGCTTATGTTCGGTTGTGACCGACACCTCCCGAACAACAACTAAAACTAATCAGTACCAAAGGGCTTTAGTTTTGTACCTAAACTAAAGTCCCTTTTACATGTAGTAGTGAAGTGTTTAGATAAACATTCCATATTGGTAATTTTTAGTTTGGCGCAAGCAAAGATAGATATAACTCCGTAATAGATAGATACAGTCTAAGGAAAAAACGTGCCTCGATAATCAAGAAAGTCGTATAGATGGCGTTGACGGTTTCGTTTGTTTTTTAACAATTTTAACGCATATCAGTGAAAGAACATGGGTCAAAATCATAAAAATAATTAATACAATTAAAAAAAATCATTTACCTTTATTTAAATACATTCTATCGTATTTTTATAAATCTTCATTTTTAGTTTTAAAGTGTGTCGACAGATGGCAGTGAATTTACTGGGGTTACAAAATTTACTATGACAGTACCGCTCTAGTATAAGTTACTCTATGGCGCAAGCTATGAAGTTTAATTAATCCTGCCCATTTATAATTTAGTTTCATTGAAGATTCAACACTAATATTTACTTAGTTGTCAATTTTATCTACTCTTTTTATTAACTACGCACAACTGCATGAAAGAGGGGCTTTAATTAAGTTCCATCCGATTAAGAGCTTTGGAAGATTAATTAAAAAAATATTGTACTTAGGATATTTCTCAGCTTTTTTACAGAGAGTTATTTTCATTCATCCCAAGTGTCGAAACCTATGTGTCCACAAAATTTGTCGTAAGTAAACTACTATTTATTTACCTTGCTGTCGTTGATTGAAATTTATTCTTGTTTGCTGTGGTTTCATCCTTCGTCAACCCACATACCTATTTGTGCTATGTCAGAAACAGTTTAACTAAGAAATGATTTCCAAGAGAAGTCGAGGTAACAATAACATATAAGAAAACCGTTCTCTGTTCTGTCGCCGCAGCCAAATTTGCTGGCACTTCACATGACGTTGCGTGTTCGCGTATTTGCTTTGTTCGACCAAGAAATAACATGTGACGAGGATTTATTCGTCTATATTTGCTCGAATAAGTCAAATAGGAAAACACGCGTATCCGCCCGCTTGTCGGTCACAAATCAAAGGACGGAGGAGGATATTCGCGTTTTTCTGTTGGCACCCCAAGTGTGGATGTCGTGTTTGTGATGTTCAGACTTCATACGAACATTTAGACAAACACGGCGAATACGCTACGCGAACACGCAACGCCATGTGAAGTGCCAGCATAAGAGTGTTATTTGGTTTGTCTTTAATTAGTACTGCTTCAAGGCTCAAATGGTTTGGCTTATCTAACAGCCTAATATCATAAATGAAACAAAAAAGTATTGGTGCGGACTATTAGCATAAATATTTAAAATTTGCTATGAAGTAAGGTCACATTCGAACCAGCATTTTGGCACATTTAGCACTTTTCGATCGGCGTTATCAATTTGCGTTTGTCACCTTGGCAACGTCTATTATTCAGAAAAGCTAGACGGTCTTTGATGTCGTAGGCCAAGATCCACTTAGGGCCACTTGCGCCATCCTAACTCGGAGTAATACCGTTAACACAGGGTTAAATTGTACTCATAACTCCAGGTTTAACCAGTTAACCCCGAGTTAGTGGCTAACCCCAGATGGCGCAAGTGACCTTTAGAGTCATTGCGCGTCAATAGTAAGTTGTTCTGCCTTTTCGCCGAAGTTTTATTGTCCGAATTTCACTTGCCAACTAACTTTTCGCAGATAATTTAGGTACTTTGGCAACCAACATTCGGCAATCTTTAATTGTGACGTTTTACTTTACGAAATTAAGTTATGCGAAAAATTGGTTGGGAAATGACATTCGGCAAAATATTTTTCGGCAGTGATTTAGAGAACCCAATAATAAGTAAATATTAGTACCTACATAACTAATTTTATTTTTTTGAATATCGGCTCAAGTTATAATAGGAACGTATGGTAAGACGGATCAACTTTGCGAATCACAAATCGACTCGTATATGAAATCGTTAGGTCGTTTTACCGTGGTCGTTTACGGATAGGTCCCCGGGGGACTGATGATAAAACCGCCCGTTTTGACAATTTTCACTTGAGTGAAGTCGTGTTTGCGACCGGAGAGTTTCCTTTGTGATCTATACCTACATACAAAACAACGTTTGCGAAGGGTGAGTTTTTTGCAACACAATTTCCAATTGAACGGTAATCTGTAGTCATGCCAGTTGGTCATATATAAAAAAAATGAAATTAGTGAAATCTAATTAAGTATTTCGTCGAAGTGATCGTTTTCTACGGGGTACCTGCCTTATATAATGTTTACCACTAAAAAGTTGATACCGCACTGAAAATTTGGACCCTCCATACAAAATGTATTTTTTTTTCGTTGTGGGACGATGAGTCAGTGTGTATTAATGTGCAACTTAACATAAAATAACGCCGAATTTTTTAAATTATTTTATTAATATTTTAGAGGTGTGGTCTTAGTATTGATTTAGAGGTGCGTTCATAATTTCCGTTCCTATAAACACAAATAAAAAACATTTAAAAAATTTGCAATATTATTTTACGATGTGATATGTGATGTGTACGTACCTACGCCCACATCAAATGTTGTAGACGCTACGCACACAACCAAGGAAAAAGTACCGACTTTAATAGCCAAAATCGGTCCACACGCCGGCATTTTCCTTTTCCTGCTTTATTTTTCGGTGGTCGATTCTCCTCCTGGTAACTTTATCGGTCAAACACGATATAATCGGTTCGAATGGTGCGGATAAAGCTTCTGCACACAATATTAAGAGGTGAACAAACATTGATTATGATTACCCAAGAGGAAACCTGGCATTTTAATTTTCGCTTAGCGATTAACTTTTGTCATTATTAATTGAAGAAGTCTGCAAGAGAGTTTGTAGTTGATACACGTTTACGTAACTTTGATTCCAAATGGTATCACTACATACTGAAACAAACAGTCGCGTATAATTGGAGTGGAATGAGAAGAATTTGCATTACATTTTGTTTCTACGGGATTTTTGTAAGCTTACAAAAATAATACCTAGTTCAGTTACTTACTTATTTTTTTACCCGTACGTAACATTAACAACTTTCTATAGTTCGTCAAAGAACTGTCTCATTTCAAACATAGACAGAGAGACTTATACTAGATACTAGTCCTAGCACCCAAAAGAAAAGGATGAGTATAGTTTCTTTTATTCTTATTTTCTGCCAATTTGGTTTGACCAACTATATATAGGCTCTTCTCTTCTAACGGCCTAGCACCTGGTCTACATTTAAACACTCAATGTAATAGATTCTGTAGTGAAAACCTTAAAATATTTTTGATCAGCTAATAGCCGTTTGTACAAAACTAGTTTACCTAATCCTTAATTGAGATATCGTGTTAAAGATCACGTAAATATATCATCTGGCAACCCTAAATTTTGCCCACTCCTTGATTTATTTACTATGGGTTGGTATAATCGCCAAAATATCTCAGCTACGCCAAAGTTGTTACTCCGTTGACGCAAAGTCTATTTTTGCATATTTAATATCTCACAAAAGATTGCGGACCTGTAACACCATCCAGTGTTTAAAATCGTCTACCTATTTTGCATACCTCATATCTCGTAAAATCATTTTATTGAAAAGTCAACGTTATTCTGTGGTCAATAAGGTTTAATATCCAATGGGATGCAAAATTGCAGATACGAGATATAAGGTTAAATAAATATACCGGATTTGTATTTAAGCCTAAAACTTGGAACGGACCAATCGGCAATGTTGAATTATGTAGCCGGGCCGGTGATTAATGTGTGACAGGAAAGGATTAAAAACATATTTACTTTAGTTCAAAACGGATTATGCTGGTAGCTCTTTGGCTGTAAATCGATCAAGTTATAGACGGAGAGCTGGTGGAAATTTGGAGTAGGTCCTTGAGGCAAGCTGAAAATTTGCCTGATGCTTCTCCTATCTTACCCTACCTCAGCACTACAAGTCTGGCTGCAGGGTAGCGGGTCTAAACCAACCTATAAATTTTTAAAGAATTTTTTTTTGGTGCCCAAAAAAGGTTCTTGAGGCAATCTGTAATTTCTACAAGTGAAAATTGAATATCTAAATAGTCATAAAAAAATTATGCCAGACGATTTGGCCGGGTCTTTAACCTTGCCAGACGCGTGCAAAATATTTTTTCAAAAAATTCAAAAAAGGTTCTTGAGGCAATCTGTAATTTTTACAGGTTAAAGTTAAGTATCTAAATAGTCATAAAAAAAATAAGCCAGACGATTTGGTCGGGGCCTTCTACCTGCCAGACGATCTAGAAAGTTACGTATGGCACTTACTCGCACGCAAAATTAAGTTTGTTATCCTGTATAAATGTATGCTAATACAAAGTTAATTTTGTAGTGCAGAAAATTAAAGATAGAAAAGTACAAATTTGGATGTACGATGTGATTGAGAGTATATATTTATGATAATTATGGGTATGAATAGGGTGTGGGCATAGTACATATGAAATTAGCGACAATATGTCCAGCTGTATCTCTATTGTAGATACATGGGTAGTTCATTAGTTATGACGAAGGCCTAGGCCGGGAAATATTTTTATTTTATTTTAATGTAAACATGGCGTGCATGGCTGTGTTCATGATTTTTTTTTCATCTTTCATATATCATATAATATAATTAAATAATAAATAATTTATTAAATAATTAATTAATTATTTTAGGGGTTTAATATAATTTTAGTCTAATTTAATTTTAATTTTAATCTTAACTGTAATATAATAATTTTATGTAATGTTATAATGTAATGTATTATGATCCTAAGTTGATTAAAATAAATGAATAAATGAAATAAAATTAATTACATCACACGTTTAGGGGGGGAGGGGGTCAAGAAAATGTGACATGTTGTGAGGGAGTCACAAACTTTGTGACGTCACTATAAGTTATTTAAATTATTTTATTCGCTGTACAGTTAAATAACAAGTTTTTGGAACGATAATCGTTTTTAATCGTTTAATTTTCTTGACATGCAATGAAATATCGTCCTCATGTGCGTCAAAACAGCCTTCAAAGTATCACGTTTCGGGCGGAGCAACTCGAGAGAACTGTAAAGCTAGGTTTAGACTAGCAAGAACTTGCATGCAATTTACGTTACATTACCGACTACTAAGGTAAACTGCATTCAAAATGTTTATCAGATACCGCAATGTAATGAAAATTGCATGCAAGTTATTGCTAGTCTAAACCTCGCTTAAAGGAATTTCATACGAAATTGAGTATTTTTTTTTATTTTAATGTAAACATGGCATCTGTGTTCATGCGAACGGGCTAAACAGCTGAAATTTGTTTTAGTCGGAGCGCAAAAATAATCAAATTTTCTTTCCCGCGTAAGCAACCCTTAATTTATATTTAAAATAAACGCAAAAAAAAACAAAATCTTTATAGGGCTGTATCTGCTAAAGCATGCGTCGTAGCGCAAAAATAATAAAAATTTCGTTCCCCTCTAGGTAACCCTTAATTTATATTTGAAAAAAAAAAACCAAAAAGACAAAAAAATCTTTATAGGGCTGTATCTACTAAACCATGCGTCGTAGCGCAAAAATAATAAAATTTTCGTTCCCCTTTATAAAACCCCAAAGTAATATAATAAAGAACACAATGAAAATCAAAAAAGAAAAAAAAAAAGAAAAAAAAAATATAGGGCTGTATCTCCTAAACCATGCGTCGTAGCGAAAAATAATAAAATTTTCGTTTCCCTCTAGGTAACCCTTAATTTATATTTAAAAAAAAAACAAAAAAAAAATCTTCATAGGGCTGTATCTTCTAAACCATGCGTCGCCAAAAATAATAAAATTTTCGTTCCCCTCTAGATATGATCCTTAATTTATATTTGAAAAAAAAAAACAAAAGAAATATCTTTATAGGGCTGTATCTCCTAAGCCGTGCGTCGTAGCGTAAAATAAATCAAATTTTCGTTCCCCTTTAAAAAACCCATGTGATAAATAAAAAACACAATAATAATAAAAAACAACAAAAAAACGTTATAGGGCTGTATCTGCTAAACCGTGCGTCGTAGCGCAAAAATAATCAAAATTTTCCTCCCCTTTAGGAAAGCTTTAGGAGTTAATATAAAAAATTACCAAAAAGAAAAAAAAAACAACTTTATAGGGCTGTATCTCCAAAACCGTGCGTCGTAGCACAAAAACAATCAAATTTTCGTTCCCTTTCAAGGAACCCATAAGTGATATAAAAAACACAATGATAAAATTAAAAAAAAAAACGTTAAAAAAAAAGGGCTGTAACTGCTAAACCGTGCGTCGTAGCGCAAAAATTATGAAATTTAAAAACAACGAAAAATAAATATATATATATATGGCTCTAGCTTCTAAACCGAGCGTAGTAGCGCAAAAATAATAAAATTCTCGCCCCCTTTTACCCCACACACTGAATAACCTATGAGTACATGAAACAATCACCATCATCATCATATTTGTATTATTATTTGTATTATTCAAATATTCAAGCATTAATAATAAAATAACAAATTCACACATAATAATTACAACACATTACTATTCTGTATTTAAATTGTACATGTATTTATTAAAATTACAATACATTCTTATAAATTCGGTCATATTACATTTACTATATCCCTACTAATACTCAGTGTACATAATTATCATAAATATACAAATATTCATAATCACAATCACATCGTACATCCTAATTTGTACCTTTTACCTTTAATTTACTGCACTACAAAAATAACTTTGTATTAGCATACATTTATACAGGATAACAAACTTAATTTTGCGTGCGAGTAAGTGCCATACGTAACTTTCTAGATCGTCTGGCAGGTAGAAGGCCCCGACCAAATCGTCTGGCTTATTTTTTTTATGACTATTTAGATACTTAACTTTAACCTGTAAAAATTACAGATTGCCTCAAGAACCTTTTTTGAATTAAAAAAAAAATATTTTGCACGCGTTTGGCAAGGTTAAAGACCCGGCCAAATCGTCTGGCATAATTTTTTTATGACTATTTAGATATTCAATTTTCACTTGTAGAAATTACAGATTGCCTCAAGAACCTTTTTTGGGCACCAAAAAAAAAATTCTTTAAAAATTTATAGGTTGGTTTAGACCCGCTACCCTGCAGCCAGACTTGTAGTGCTGAGGTAGGGTAAGATAGGAGAAGCATCAAGTAAATTTTCAGCTTGCCTCAAGGACCTACTCCAAATTTCCACCAGCTCTCGGACCATTACATTTTATATTCTGGTATCGAATTATTTAGGGTACTACCTCCGCAGTTCAAAATGGTTTTACAAATAACCGAGTATACCCGTAGCGTGCTACGGACGGGTATAAATTAACTGCATATCCATGCAGCAAGCTGTTGCTGCCAACAACTACGTACGTTGCTGCGACGGCCTTTATTCAATGTAAGTATTTAAGTTTACATTAAATACTGTTCGGTGTACTCCTCAATTAAGCTCTTCTGATGAAGAATGAAGGAACTCCAGGATAGTACTAATCTTCTTTTAATTAACTTAATAACTAATAGGTACAAGTAACGTTTAGGTACTCGATATATCTATATAAAATAATTGATATGTGTAGCCGCTTCGGCTACGGTGCAGTCTAAAGATTCATTTAGAGTAAAGAAATTTTATTGAGCAACGACAAAACTTTAATTTATTATCTTAGTGCGCCACAACTAACAACAACATGCGTGTATGATTGTGACGTGTGATGGATTCACGGAAGTTATGGCGAATTTCCGTCGAACTTAACCTTCCGGTGAACTTTCTAAGTTTAGACATACCTATCCCACCAAAAACATTTTCATGTAAAATGTTGCCAAGACGAAACTACAAGGCTCGCACTCTCAAAAAGTTGTCACATCTCTTGTAGAGTCAAGCTTCTTACTCTACAAGCCCTAACTTTACAAACTCTACACCTTAGTCAAAATATGTGGCATTGCCGTTTCGCTACCTTCACCTGGCCATAAGGTGAAAAATTGATTCACTATTCATTATTTTTACTAAACAATATTAGTTGTTTTAGTAACTAAACGTGCTGGAATTAAAGACGGTAAAAAACCGCATCGAAATCGGCCCATCCTGCATCCGTTGGAGAGCTACGATACCACAGACAGACAGATAGACAGACACACAGACAGACAGACAGACAGACATTGGCGTCAAACATATAACAACCCTCTTTTTGCGCCAGGCGTTAAAATTTGCTTTTTCAAAGAAATTGTGCGTAAATTAATGCAATTTATTTTCTCCGCTGCAAAGCTGGTATGCAACCAGTGGCTTCATATGCTTCATTGATACTAGTATTCCCGCACATTTCAAACGGACTTGAAATGTAGTGTAACACTCCCTACGTGCCAAGTCACAGTCAGTTTCACAGTCAATTTCAGCTTTCAGCAGTCACCATTCGTAACATATCCTTTAAAAATCTAAATGGCAAATCCCGCCCTGACCCGCTTCGCGTTTTATTACGTATACGGAACCATTTCATTTACTCAATGAAACAACCGTTTTAAACCGTTACTACCGAATATGGGACAAACAGACGATTTTCAACTGTTTTTACAACTCCAAACACCTTAAGCTTAACTTATATGTTCCTTTTACAACGAGAATTCGATCGTGGGTTCTGGATTTCTTGTGTCTAAAATTAGGTGTGTTTAATGATTTTGTACCTACGCGTACGTGTATTGTGTTCTATTTACACTGTTTATTTTATTTATGAGCTGTTTGATAGATCACAGAAACATGGGAAGTTATTAAAATGTATTGGCTATTATGGGATGAAAGAGACTAGGCAGGTTCACAATCTTGAAATACTTGACACTGACTTACGAATCTCACGATGATGGTCCGACATGATTCAGGATTTAGGGTCGCTTTTATATAATGACAGATGCAGATTGTATAATGTATACGTATGATGTAACAAACGTGTATGAAAATAATATTAAATACCTATTATAAGTAGATTTTGTTTAACTAGTCTAACTAGTATTGTCTTCGGTTACCGCGATAGTTACTCATGAAATAAAACTATGAAAACGGATTATATCGCGTATATTGAATTTATAATACATCCCGACGTTTCGAACTCTTTACAGCGTTCGTGGTCAACGGGTGACTGAGGAAAAATTACAAAATGCAAAAATACCCACATACTAAAATAATGAACAATCATAGACTACAAACTTTAAGGCTGGTTGTACATGCAAAATCGGTTCATAAGGCTAGTTATACACTATAATTATTTTTCAAGTAAAGATATATATATATACGCGATAAAAAACGTCGGGATGTATTATAAATTCAATATACGCGATATAATCCGTTTTCATAGTTTTATTTCATAGTCTAACTAGGTTTATTTATTTATTTTTATAAGTACCACGTCGGTGGCAAACAAACATACGGCCCGCCTGATAGTAAGCAGTCATCGTAGCCTATGGACGCCTACAACTACAGGTGTGTTACATGCGCGTTGCAGACCCTTTAAAAACTTGTACACCCATTTTTGAAGAACATAAAACCCTCCTCCCCTTCGGGAAAACCTTGGCAGAGAGCCCATTCCACAGGCGGAGCGTCCGCGGGAGGAAATATCTCTTAAACCGCACAGTGCGCAACCATTTAGGTTCTAGGGTGTGAGGATGAACACCCTGATGGGGAGGGCAAGGGATTCGGTGATAGAAAGCGGCCGTTGGCATCATTTATATGTTTTATTAAAATTTACATAACATGAAATAAAACTATGAAATCGGATTATATCGCGTATATTGAATATTGAACGCTGTAAAGGGTTTGAACCATCGGGATGTATTATAAATGAATTTTTTTACGCGATATAATCCGATTTCATAGTTTTATTTCATGAGTAATTATCGTGGTAACCGAAGACAATATTATTGACATAACATGTTTATCGTCTCAGTCTGACCTTTGGCGTGCATACTTAGCGTGAATGGACTCTAAAGCCAAGTAGCATAGAACTAATGTGATGCTCTGAGAATTGAGATGCATCTCAAGTGCTAATTAAGATAATGCGACCAATATAGGGCCAACTATAGGTTGCTCGGTCAAGGAAAGTGGTAACACGACGGTGAAGTAAAACATAAGAGAGTGCTTTGAAAGCGTGGATTTTGGAATGAATGAATGAATTAATATTATTTATTTCAGACCATTTTTGTCGAATCTCCACAAAAAGCGCGGTTAGATTGGCAAAACTGTGGTAAAAAAAGTTAAAAAGCGACCTACCTGCACCTGCAACAGACACCTAAAGATAATGGAATCAGTAGAGATGCCTCCTGTCCACATTGTGGTAGGAAGGAAACTAGCTTTCACCTACGAGCAGAATGTATTATGTATGCGGCACCGCGATATAATACATTCGGTAGAGACACACTGAACGAGAACGAACTAAAGGATGTCGAACTAAAAGATGTCCTCATGTTCTGCAGGAAAACAAGAAGATTTGAGGAGAATAGTGGGGGGAATGCCGCCGGGACAGTAACCTGCAGCTCCTACTCCAGGGAATTGGGCTGAATGAACGCGACAAGCGATCGACAGCCCGCCTGGTTCCGGCCGGGCGTCGCTACACTACATCTACATCTACCTGCACCTGGCAACATTGGTTCCTGTAGCATAATAATTAAATCGTCCTTCGCTACCTTTATTTCTAGTGATGATTATTGATACCCTACTGTGAGATCAATTTGAAATTAAAACACAAATGAGATGGGTAATATTATTATCTCGTAGCTTACAGCTCAATAGATCAATAGATAATTATTGGAACCGTAAGCCTAGTTATCACAAATTTTACTAGTAAATGCTTATGTAATTAATAATTATGCGATATTGATTATTTATAGAGGTAAGGCTGATTAGTAAAATAATTGTTATGATTCCCCACACCAACATTAAAAAATGATAGAGACATAGCGTTTTTCGGACATTTTATCCAAATTGAGACCAACTATCCGATTTTACTATTAATCGGATTTAGTGGTATGTTCGCGGAGGCGCGCACCGACGGCTTCCACGCCATCATGCGCAAGCGGGTGGCGTCGCTGGTGCGGCGCGTACGCGGCAGCACTAACAGCATCCTAGCCACAGTCGCAGACAGGATAGATGGCGCTTTCTGGAAATACTGGAGTAGCCTACATGTTTATAATAGTTAAAGTATAGATAGATTACATACATAGATATTGTCACTAACATAGGTTAAAAGTTAATAGAATAAGTAACTAATATATTATGGAAATTGAATTTCTGAAATAAATAATTATTTAATTTAATTTAGCCTCCCGAAAACATTTAGTTTCTTGCTCAAGCATGCAAAAACGACTGATTAGTTTCGAGTGACACACAGAACTAGGTTACACGTATTTATTTATAGGATACTTATTATCCCGAAAATAATCCCTGGCAGGGTTGAAAGGGAGGTTATAAATTAAATGTCGCCACAAAAAGTAGGTAAGTATGTACAATTAACACCGTTCTGTCTCCTAAATAGAGTTTAGATTTAATTTTATGAAATGTATATGTATGATAGTCTATAATGTATGTATTTGTAATATAAGCCTTGTTGTCTAGATCAAAATAATTTTTTTTTTTTTTTTTTTTTACTAGCCTAATTTAGTGTCCCACTGCTGGGCAAAGGCCTCCCCTCGTTTCCTCCACTCGACCCTGTCGTTTGTAGTGTCCCGCCAATTTGGATAAAATGCGTCTAAGTCGTCCCGCCATCTCCTTTTCGGCCTGCCTGCACCCCGGCCAGCACCATCTATGGTGTTCCGTGGGTCCCACTCGGTAACCATTTTGGCCCACCTTTCAGGGTGCATGCGGCAGACATGCCCAGCCCAGTCCCACTTAAGCTTAGCGGTCTGGACACCTACATCTACAACTCGAGTTCTGGAGCGCAGTTCCGTGTTTCTGATTCTATCAGTTCTGCGAACACCTAGTATACTGCGCTCCATCGCTCGCTGGCAAACCTTGAGTTTGGACTTTAACGCCTCAGTTAATGACCATGTTTGAGCACCGTAGGTTAGGATAGGCAGGATACACATGTCGATGAGTTTGCGCTTGAGACACAGGGGAAGGTCGCCCTTCAATAGCGCCTTCATGGACCAGAAGCTCTTCCAGGCGTTGTCAATACGTCTATTGACCTCTATGGTTTGCCTGTTTTCGAAGGAGGCTATCTGGCCCAAATAAATGTACTCATCAACATACTGTATATCCTGCCCATCTACCGTGACCCTGTGTTTTGCTCCATTGGTCATCAACTGAGTTTTCGCTCTGTTCATTGTGAGTCCAACCTCAAGGCTCGCTGTGCTGAGATCTTGTAGCATGTGTTGTAGTTGAGATGCCGTGTGGGAGAAAAGGACGATGTCGTCGGCAAAACGCAGGTTAGTTAACCGTTTATTACCGACGACAATGCCCAATCCTTCCCACGAGACCGCCAGAATACAAAATCTACGTGGATGAAACATGAAATTTATAAGTCATCGTTACTATGGCTCATTTGATTTAACTTATATGAGTCAACAAAAAACAGAACATTAGAAAGTGTTGAAAATACATAAATTTACGACTACCACCGTCATCTGTCACCACCTGAGTCGGCCTACATATCGTCTTATTCACAAGACACTAAATCTATTTTTAAAGTACACGACAGCCCGTCAAATCCGGCTCATATATTTAAATAGGACATCCTGGAGTGTCATTCCAGCCGCTTGCCGAGCATAGGTGCCATTCAGTGCCAAGAACGGCAAGAAATTTTGTATTGGAAAAGGGTTGCTTAGCACTGAAAGTGTTAATCGATCATTTTAGAGGTGCGTCTAGAAGTTGTGTTCAAATTTTAAAATTAATTCTAGTTGTTAATATACCTAAGATTGTACCACGAGTCGTGTCAAGGTCGCGCATGTCAATATCAAATCATGTTGACATTTTAAAAGCTTAATACCGGTCTAGAGCTAATGCACCGTTCACGCGCTACCAACACGCAGTTATTGTAACTATTTGCGGGAAAAATTGCAGCAACTCAAAGAAAAGAAAAAAATAAAACAGAAAATCAAAGTTTTGGCTTGGAGGACCTCCACAGATGTTGAGATCACGTTACACTGGTTCATCCCAAAACTCGACTCACCGCATCAACCAATGGAAATGCACCATGGCCTAGATGACCACCCTAGGCCATAGACTTGGCCGTTAACGTGCCATGGCTCCCGATTGATATGGAACCATTAGTGAAATGGAGCAGATTCCTGTAGCCCAGAGCAGATAATTGAGTCCGTGGTGCCATTTTACGACCAATTTATCATTTTTTGCGACCGAAAGCGGTTAACGATACCCTCAAATGTGTTATGGCACTTTACCGATAAAAGAAATTATTGCGTGCGCATTATGGTGTTATTTTTATGAAAGTTAGTGTAAATGCGCATTTTTTGTTTTCGCCGTAGTCGATGAAGTAGCATTTATTTTATGGATAAAACGAGTACGAGTAGGTAGGTTTCACGCACATCAAAAGTGACGTATGTGTTAATCACTATGCAATTATGCATACAATTATGAAATTATGAATTTTGATATATAATATAGAAAACCGGTCAAGTGCGAGTCGGACTCGCGTCCCAAGGGTTCCGTACATTACACAATTTTAACAATGTATTTTTTATGTGAAATGTAAGTGAAATATCTTTAAAAAACCCGTAGGGGTCGGATCAAAAACTAAGTAATTAAGGCCGACTCACGCTTGGCTACCCATTTCTAATAGGTTTTCCTGTAATCTATAGGTAAAGAACTATTTTGTGTATTTTTTTTTCAAAATTTTAGACCTAGTAGTTTCGGAGATAAAGCCCCCCCTTTATCTATGGTAATTTTTTGAATACTTTCTTGAATAACTTCTAAACTGTTTATCCTAAAATTATAAAAAAAAATATTTGAGTTTCTCACAATGAGCTCTTTCATTTAATATATAACACGATATAGTTTGAAAAACTTTATTTTTTAATTTTCTGATTTACCCCCCAAAAGTGGTCCCTATGTTTAAAATTCATTCGTTTACGTTACATGTTCATCTTTGGGTCACAAACTTACATATGTATACCAAATTTCAACTTAATTGGTCCAGTAGTTTCGGAGAAAATAGGCTGTGACAGACGAACGGACAGACAGACAGACGCACCAGTGATCCTATAAGGGTTCCGTTTTTTCCTTTTGAGGTACGGAACCCTAAGACTAAATTAAGTAATTGTTTTTGTTTTACTACTGACTAATATAGAATCGTAGCCTAACATTGGTACAGCTCGAAGGAATTACTAAGCATAAACCTTAGTGAAATTTTAATCTAACTTGAAAACGTCTAGCCAACTGCTTTTAAAAGAGGATTTATATTTATGTATACTATTTAAACTACCAAAGAGACAGTTAATGAGGAAATTATGAAGCAAAAGTGTTTTTGTATAACTGTAAAGGACTAGAATTAATCAAGTTTATTAAAGCAAGACTGGCGCATAAATTGCGAGCACAGCATAAACAGCCACTCCTCAGCAAAACTAGAAAATGTCAAATAAATAAATGAAAGTCCAGACGGGGTGGAATTGCTCGTATACCTGATATTATACAGGATGAGATTTTAACCACCAGTCATACTTTGCGTAGTGACTTTATAGGTAATACCTAAGATAGATATAACTCCGTAATAGATGGATACAGTCTAAGGAAAAAACGTGCCTCGAAAATCAAGAAAATTTGATTCTCGTTCAGAGGGCGCTACTAGTTTTAGCCTACAGTCGTATAGATGGCGTTGACGGTTTCGTTTGTTATTTAACAATTTTAACGCATGTCAGTGAAAGAACATGGGTCAAAATCATAAAAATAATTAATGCAAAAAAAAAAAACATTTATCTATATTTAAATACATTCTATCGTATTTTTATAAATCTTAATTTTTAGTTTTAAATTGTGTCGACAGATGGCAGTGAATTTACTGGGGTTACAAAATTTACTATGACAGTAACGCTCTAGTATCAGTTACTCTATGGTAATACTGAACAACTTCTATTATTAGATCAATGCCGAAATCGCGAAAAAATAAATTGGCTGTCCCATAGGAATATTATATTATATTATATAATTGTTTTTAAAGGTTTTCTTTTCTCGACTTTAAAAGTCGGTATTTAGTCGATGTCGGGACATCTTTGAGACACTCAGGGAAGAGGAGCATCGGTTTCCCCAAGTATTTTCCCAGTACTTTAGATAGAATAGAAGTTGTATCGATGGCTGCTTGCTTATGTAACATGCGTATGTTTATTTCTGCATCTAATTTGTCAATATATCTGTGTATGTTTTTGGCTACAATACCGGTGGCTCGTATTACTATCGGGATAACTGTGACAGGCATTTTTCATAATCTTGTTAAGTACTTCTGTTTTTAGTAGGTGTTATTTGCTCAGTTTTTCCACCTCTTTTGGCCCTATGTTGTAGTTTGATGGAACATGCAGTAATCTCTATTAAGTACATGTGCTTTTATGGTCTCTAAAACAGTTCAAACGAGTGCTAAGAGGACAATTATTTATAAAAAATATTATTTCTTAAATCAAGCGCATCGTGTGTATGCATAATAATAAGTAAGCCATTTTATTACTAACCAAAAATTTGAAAGTAACTACAATCAAACAAACACCTACAGTACGTAAAGGATCAAAGAAGAATGGCGGCATGTTTTGAAGTTTGTCACCATATTTTAGATATATAAAACTAGATAAATGCATAATTATTTCCTGTATATAATGTATTTAGTTTTACTTATATACACCTAATGTTCTTCATGTCTATTTATCGGTAGGTATTGATAAAATCTGACCGAACACACAATATTCGATAAAATCGGCGGCGCACTGTGTGATGGCCTACTTAAGTACAAAAACACAACGCATGATGGGGTCCTTTCAAACGTTTAATTAAATTCAGCCTCGCCCTGTGTACAGTATACGCCATTCGTCGCCATAAGGCCTAGTGTGCCTCAATAAAAGCAATAAACGCCAATAGCCCGCGAGCCAGGAACAGATTTCCATGACCAATAGCAACCCGGGCGATAACTCGTAAAGGGAGTTTTGTAATGAGCCCGCTAGGACGTCAGATGTGTGAAATTAACCTCAACCCACCAACGAAGCGGCAATTGTTGTTCACGAGACTATCATACATTTTCCTTAACCGCTTTGGTAATGCCTTTTTATTACGTGTTTGGGTGCCGTTCGTCAACCAACCAACAGAGCGGCAGCTAACATTCACGAAGGTTCATTACACATCGCCTTTAACCACTTCACGAGTTCTCATCCAGGATGCGATGGACAGCGAAATTAGCGCCTCGCCCGCGGTCTACAACAACGATGCCATAACGTTTGACGTTAGGAAGCTCTCAAAGGCAATTGTCACTTTGACAGTATTCTATACCTCAGTTGGCACGTTATTAATTTGTAAATTTGGAGACTCGAATGATACTAGTGATGAAGGAACAACACGCACAGGTATAAATAGTATGGAAATAAGTTTGCCGAATTTAAATTACGCAAACAGTCTCTTTAATGTTATTGTGATATGCACCTAGAGGTATAAAAGGACCAACAGTTTTGACAAGCGGTCTTCCGCTATTCAGAACCGTAATGTGTGATTTATTGGATTTACTTTACCTTTTGGACACAGCCAACTACCAAGACGACACAAACCAGACAGGACATCCTCTGAATGCTGATTTTTCTGTTTCCAGCCCTATATTCCCGATAAGTTTATATTCTGTATTTCATTCATTCATGTGGGTTGATGTATTGGAAAATCTCATTAAACTAGGTGTTAAAAAATTCAACACGTGTCACCCGTGTATTGTGAGTTGAATCATAAAAAATATGCCCTAGTTTTTGGCATTTTGTCTCCAGACCTCATTAAATTAAATCATAACCTAGGAGCTATAATGGAACCTATTAAGATTCAAACTATGACAACTGTAGCCTAGGGACCGGTGTAAAGTTAGCGGCCAAAGCATAGTAACTACTTATTAATCTGTGACCACGGCCTAACTTTTTTTTAAATTATTTAGTCTTATTTTAATTTTAGTCAAGTTTTTAAATCAAAATATATAAAGTACCTATGTACGGTATGTATAATAGGTACGACACGTTAAAAAATGGATATCTTGACAAAGAAGTTCACCCAACAACCCAACTTTTAGAAAAATTGTTTATTCAATAATGTTTTACAAAAAGGATAATATGCCAATGAAATATCATGCAACCATATGAAACCAAACCAGGGGGCGTGTGATTTTTTTCTATTTATGCTATGTTAATATACAATAAATTGTGTAAAAATAATTTCCATAATGTTAATATCCAAGAAGTAAAACAAACTCCGAGTTACGTTTGTATAAAAAAGCGGTCGTCCGAAGCCCATCAAATAAAACTGGATGTGAATCGAAAAAGTGTAAGTTCCTAATTTGGCATAAGTTCTAATTATATTACATCGAAATATAAACTGACTAGCCTCCACCCACGACTTCGTGCGCGTTTCTACGCTTCTTCGTACTTTCAACGACTTCTTCGTTTTAAACTTTCAACCCGAGCGTCGTCCCCTTTGGGGTTGAATTTAAAAAAATCTTCTTAATTCATTTGGACATATTTGGTTCGTGGACATATTATAACGGAACTGTTTCATATATTTAGATTTTCTCTCTCCAGTATCTCCAATAGCCTATTAGTCAACAGGCGTATCTCTCTGGAGTTCTCAGCCTATAATTAGCATCCCTTTCGTTAGCTGCGCTTCCCTTTAATAATAATAACAAATTCCCACAAGCGCTCAAAATTAACAATACTGTTTAAATTATGAGCAAGACAATTACACCAATTACCCACAACATGTTATGGTTCAATGTTTAACATCAATATACATTGTGTAAGATGAAGCTTAATTTGGTTTAATTGGGTTTTGGTTAGCATAACTGCAAATACTGGTTAAGGAAATTATTAAAGACTTGATTGGCTACAGCCTTTGTACGAAAGCTACTAAAACTTCGTCAAAAGAAGAGCTACCTGGGATTAAAATATAGCCGGATTTCGTTATGATGTCTGCTTTCGCCAAAGAGCTATTGATAAATATCAAATAATATTTCGTAATCTGTTCTAAAAAAGGCACGACTGTCCTTTTTTTAGATCGCCTGACGTTAATAAGCTCCTTCTTGTTTAGAATTCACTTAGGTAACCACGCAAAATAATGCTATCATTCAAATAAGTACATTTTGGA
The DNA here is from genome assembly GCF_947568885.1 of Cydia strobilella. Taxonomy (NCBI): domain Eukaryota; kingdom Metazoa; phylum Arthropoda; class Insecta; order Lepidoptera; family Tortricidae; genus Cydia; species Cydia strobilella. Next base: position 12,600,257 of record NC_086055.1, read on the forward strand.
AAAAAAATGGGTAAACTATACTAAGCTAAAGGGGCGACAGGGTTGAGAGGTCCTTTATTGACTTAGTAAATAACATTTCGAGTTAAGCTTTGTTTTTATCGTTAGGCAATTTGAACGCCAATTTAAAGTAGGCTGTTTGCCTTCACCCTCGGTGACCCAACCATTTTTCCTGCCTACGTTAAGTCGACACGTAAACTATCTCGTTATCATTCAGGCATATTTTTTTACATGTACCTATCTAAACATCCTTTGCATGAGAAATTTGTTTCCAGCTGCGGGACCTATGAGAACGGGGAGGGTAAACAAAGTCATTATTTATCCTACTGGCCAAATATAAATAAAGTTTTGGACAGTACATACACATTTATTAGTCATTAGCGGATTAACTTAACTTAACTACTCGTAATCTCATCAAAACTATGAACTCCTACTAATCACTAATCTAATTTTCTGTGACTGATACGTAGATTAGCATACTCGCAAACCTAGTTTAATCCAATCTCTCTCCACCCGTAACAATACTAATACGCTAAAATACATATTACCCGCTTCAATTATTTTTGAATTAAGCCCAACTAAAATATACTTGAATGAACTGTCATAGGGACTAAAATTCGACGCGAGAGGTACAGTAACATGCATCGGTATTCTATCCTCCACTAAAAATATTGTTTAACACGTTCACGGACAGTCCGTCGAGACTCTCGTGATATGGCATCACGGCTGAAGCCGATGATTTTTACTTTGACAAAACCGCAATCCCGTCCACAAACGCCGAGTTTTCATAGGATTATAATGAAGTCAAGTATCTTGTGCCGTTTTACCGTGAACGTGTTAATATGTATCGGGTAATAAAACACTTCCTTTTGCTCCAGCTGATTTATAATTCCTTTGATGTGGCAAGATGACGACATAAACTGTCTAATAAAAAGTCATCTACGGATTGAAATACAAATGGTTTGAAAGACGACAGACAGCAATGTGTCACCGAATTCCGACACGTTTGCCGGCGCCCGACATTTTTGTCTCATGCACTAGTGTTGTTAGGTAAATTTTACAAGAAATGGGTCACTTCTAATTATTTTACATGTTTCCCCGAAAAATTACCCAATTCACAACTTTGATTTTAGTAAATGCAACTTTAGCCGTAAACGGCAATTTCCTTTGAAAATTAAACATTTGTTCAGTTTAGGGTCACCCCTTACCCCTAATTGGACCGATGCTGAGGGCAAATAGCCTTAATCCTCTGAAATCCTGAGGCGACATGTCACCCGCAATGGGTCTGCGGAAGAAAAAATGGGCAGTGACTGATCCGAAAGCGAATAAGTAGATAAAAGAGTTAGGGCTCATATAAATTCCCTTTCTCTTTTAAAGTCGCTTCCTGAACAGTTGTTATTGACTATTTGTCTGCATGTGTGGCGGTTATTTGTATGCAGCGTACGTTTTTTTAATTTTATTGGACGTCTCGAGCGGGCTTATTTTTACATGTTTTATGGGCTTTATCGGTTACTCCGTGTGCGAGATTGTCTGATAGCCCAACCACATACTAAAATACATATATCGTACAATGCATTTGTCTCGCTCATCCTGCTAGAGTTTATGAGAGAGAGCACAGTTTATTATGTCTTTTTGTGGGTGCTTACAGATGCTCCCAAATACGGCAGCTTGCGTTTTTATTGTAGTCTCTAAATAATAAAAGTACCAGATGTTTTTATATTGGAAGTTATCGGATCATTAAATTTTATTATTGTTTTAATATACAGATTTATTTATTTTATACGATAGATTTAGTGCGGCAGTAAATTTAAATTAATTACCATTGCTTAAAATACATAGTGGTTGGATAGTAATGAAACTTTGCACATACAATGACATTAGGTATATCTAGTTATGTAATTAGTTTATATAGCTCTAGTATATAAAACAAACGAAATAGAGCAAACACGAGTTTTGTATGCAATCTATCTAATAGTCGTTTTAAAATGAGAGCGTAACTACATTTGTATGGAGAACCGAGCTTCCCGGGGACTTAAAGGCCGGCAGCCCGTCTGGTGTTGCACGAGTCCTTGGACGCCGGTGATTGCTTACTATCAGGTAATTCGGCTGCTCATTTGCTCCCTACATCATTAAAATGTATGTGTGGCGTCTCCTTACCATACCTAATAAACGACGATCTGTATTTCCTTAGAGAATCTAACGATTAAATAAGTTTGTGGCAAAAATTTCACTGTACTTTTCGTTCCACAGGTAACTAATACACATAGGGACAATGTGGATTACGCGAAACTCTGCGTACCACAATCCGAGGGTCGAAATCGAAATTTCGTTTTCTAACCTCTCTATCACTTGCATATTCGAACGATAAAGAGGCAGATAACTAAATTTCGATTTTCGTGTTTCCCGGTAGGCCCTTTGTAAACAAACCACCTTGATGCATCGTAGATGTATCAATGTTATATTTTATTATCTGTGAAAACTTGTCAATAAACAGTTTAAGGCACAGTAATGGCGTGGTACCTAATGGCAGAGTAATATGTATATAAAATTTTAAGTATAATAGGTAGCTTAATAAAACTTGGTGTTTTTGATAAGTCTACTGAGTACATGGTATACAAAAAATTACAGCTCTCTATCATTGTCCAAGACGAAGCTACGAGGGTTCGAAAATACGGCGAAACGTGCCGAGAAAAGATATGCACTGCCTTTTGCCCTTTGTCTCGTCTTGGCGGGGGCACGGCCGTGCCCCCAGATACGTTACTCTATGGTTCACGAAAGGTCTGCACTCTGGCGGCAGAACAATGCAGTAATACCCCCTATTCTAAAAACCCCAAACACAATTAGGTTTCGTTGATTTATCAGAGTTCCTATGGCCACCTCCTGTCTCCATCAGCAGATCAGCTCGATGGTATCATAATATTGCACTGTCACCCGACTTACATACGAGTATGTATGCAAATTTTCAGGTTCATTGGAAGTCGGGAATTGGGTCAAATTTAACTTGCAAGGTTTGACCCGTACATACATAATACATAGGTACATTGCAAGTTTTTAAAAAGCTTGTAAAAATATGACTGTTCGAATTGCAAATAACAATAATTAGGTTTTATTGAAGTGGGCATTGCCTTAAATAGTTTCCGACCATTTTTCAGCCACTAAAACCTATTAGGGTTATTCAGATAGTGTCTGATATCTAATATATTCTCCATAGAGCAACAATCCAACAAAGTTGGTTTTTATTTATTCCTTGTTTTATTTATTGTTCCTCGGAGAAGCAAATTCGGGAAAATGGTAGAGATTAGAGAAGTTCTGAGCACTTATACTGAGCCTTGGTCCGTCGGGAACATTTTGACGATATTATTCCCTAAATAAATATTACAATACGAGATGTATTTCGGATCGAATTTATTGAAGTGGACAAAGGCCTTAAATAGTTTCCGACCATTTTCCAGCCACTAAAACCTATTAGGATTATTCAGATAGTGTCTGATATCTAATATATTCTCCATAGAGCAACAATCCAACAAAGTTAGTTTTTATTTATTCCTTGTTTTATTTATTGTTCCTCGGAGAAGCAAATTCGGGAAAATGGTAGAGATTAGAGAAGTTCTGAGCACTTATACTGAGCCTTGGTCCGTCGGGAACAATTTAACGATATTATTCCCTAAATAAATATTACAATACATCCCGCTTAAAAAGGCTTATCCTTAAATTATCAGGCTTAAAAAGGATTAGTGCGACGGTCCGTTACATCATTAAAATAAATTTGGTTTAAAATTAAAATAACTTTCAACTGATTTCACTGGACGAAATTGAATTTAAGTATTTCTGCAGTTTCTGCTGTGCTAAGGGTAACAGACCGTTAATAAAATAGAATGTGACATTCTGACCACTGTGTAAAAAAATCTTATTATTTTTTTAAGGAAATTGACCTCAGCAGTAGTTCCGCAACAGTAATGCAGCTGCAGTAGCCATCCGAATATCATATTTAGCCTACCTAGCTGGTAAAGGTAGTTACAGTACCTTACTTCTATATTAAGAAATTCTGAAAGCTATTAAATAAACAACTTTCTAAACTCTCTAGGATGTATTAAGGAAAAGTTTCACACTTAAATGCTTCATCAAGCGTCGCACTGTTCGCATAAATTAAATAATAATTAAAGACTAATGGCGTTATTCATAAACACGTTACTGGCCTGAATTAGCTATAAATTGTTTGTCTTTATCTGTCATTTTGACTTATGTATTTGTAAGAAAGGGATAAAACATAATTTAACTAAATCAGGCTCGTAGTTTTATGAATAAGGGGGTAAGGGTCGGTTGCACGGTCGGTTGTTTGTCATCGATAAAGAGTTCGCTAAATTTTATTGTATGGAAAGTTTCATAGTAAACCTCCGCGGCGCGCCGGGGGACGTTTATCAGTCTGTTAAGTGCGGATGGTGCGACTGGCACTAATAGGTCAATAAATTTTGTTTAAAAGTTATTTATTTTCGTAAAGATATACTCGCACATATTATTACTTCTACATTATATGTAATAGGTCTTTAACGGCCTGCTAGCCCAGTTGCTAGTGACCCTGCCTGCGAAGCAGGAGGTCTCGGGTTCAAATCCCGGTAAGGGCATTGATTTGTGTGTATACTTATAAGTATTTATATATATATATATATATATTTAGACCCACAATCATATATATCGTCATTTCGTACCCACAACACAAGCCTCACTGAACTTACTGTGGGACTAGGTCGATCTGTGTAAAATTATCCTATAATCTGTATTTATTTATTTAATTAGGTTTACAGTATGCCCAAGAGCTCCGAACATTCTGATTGAGGAAGTGGAGGGTATTCGCCGCACCGAGCGTAAAGGTAGGCAGTGCAGCTGCAAGCCATTTACGCAAGCTTAGGTAGGTACCTACCAAAAATACAGTAATTTCTTCGATCTATTAACATCTTCAGTAATTTAGACTTTCTCACAAAATCAATAATTTTTAAACGATGATTGATTGATGACCTAAATATTAAAAACCTCGTATGTGTGCAATCAGATACGCGTTTTAGTGTTTTATTGTTATAGCAAATGTTTTTTTACGGCCCGAATTCGATTTAATATTCAATGAGCGGGTTGCCATTGTCCTGGGCAGTATATTTGATGTCGCCTCCATCCTTTACTTATGTACTAGCGTTACGTTCGACTTCTCGGTTTACGTCTGAGCTTTAATGCTAGGGACTGTTGACAGTTTAAATAAAGAAGGCCGTGGATTCCAAACGCCCTACGCGATAACATTTCCATCTTCACCGCTTCGATAGTTGGCAGTTCTCAACTGTGCGTTTCTTCAGAAACTTCCTGCCTGGCACAGTTAAACTGTGGAGTGAAGTCCTTCAAGTAAAGAGCTTACTCCTAACTTAAGGCCGGCAACACACTTGTAACCTCTCTATGGTATGGCAGGCGTTCATGGGCGACGGTAGACAATCAATCAATCGATCGTAACTTATTATTTGTGATAGGAAATAACGCTCAAGCTTAAGCGTGAAGGAATAACAGACAGACAGAGTTACATTCGCATTGATAATAATTAGTATGGACCAACTTCATAGAAACATCTAGTGCGATAGCAACATTTTATGCAAATAAGTCCTTAAAAAAATATTTATATCCTTTTATTTATCCTGTAACCGTGAGCCATCCACAATCGAAATCTTACCAAAACCAATGAAATTTTGATTTGTCTAAGAAAATATTCAAATTGAAGACCTTTTTGCCTCCGGGTATGTTATATTACCAAAAATGTTTGGTTTCAGGTGATACGCGCCCGCGGCACGCAGTGAGAATAACAATAAAGGACGGGATTCGAGGACGCGTGCTTACGAGAGTGAGGGTTGGTTTAAGTATAGTGGAGACGGATGGTAGTAGATAGTATTGTACATATTTGGACTTAGACGTTTGAGTGCTTAAAGCAGCTGTAGTTAGATGATAAGGCGAGCAATTAAATCTTACCTAGTTTCTCGTTTCATCTTTCATGAAATAGTATCGGGATCGGGCTGTTGGAATCCTGATGGATAGTATCCGTAAAGCTACTTATTATTTTCTTGAAAAATAAGGAAACGAAGTCAAAAAGGATTTTTTTTTATAAATAGTTATTCGTACGTATAATTGCGACAGAAAACAATCTAGGTCCTACATGTGTAAATAAGAAATTGGTGAAAAAAATCGATTATCGTTCACAATGACATGAATACTTTAATGCGTACAGTTACACAAAACGTGCATTACTAAGCACGAATACCTACAAAAGGCATCGTACAAGACATAAAACACGATATTACACTTATTCCTCTTCCTCGCGTTATCCCGGCATTTTTGCCACGGCTCATCCCGTCAGATTTAATATCCCATTTAGTTTTTTAAAACCCTTTGTTTGCGAAAGTTATTTGATTCCAAAATGTGTTGAGTTTGGTATTATTACTGTTAGTCTATGAAGTAGCTAAGATATTTGTTAGCTAGCATTTAGACTTCGATAACATTTCTATTTTATTGAATTCTATTTGGATTCACTTAGTATTATTGATTTTGGCGACATTATCTTAGAAATTGTAACCACTAACTACCACATCTAATATACGAATGGAGAAAGGTCGATAAGGTTTAAATGGTTAATGTGTACGACTAGACTAGGTATTAAGGTGTAGTACTTAATTAAGTTCAGACAGTCAACAAACGGAGTATGGTATAATGTTGGTACCTAGTTAGCTTATACAATACAGGTAATTATAGCATTTCGAGGATGGCACAAATACTCTTTAATATCCTGAAACGATATCTCCAAATACATAATTCTGGTCCCGATGAACTTAAATAAAAAAAGTTTTAGTAGTGACTAATTATTATTATTTTTATTTGTTTTTCAAATGTAAGTTGATTTATAAGCCTCTTGAAATGAGACCTTTTTGAGTTCTGTTATATTTTTTCTCTAATCACATTACACGATTTGTTTTACTTTTTTAATTATTTTATTTACATCTCCAATGCGTTACTACAAAAAACAGTATATTATACCAGATTTATAAATATCAGATTTCCAAATAGTACCTACTTCATTTGATAATCAGCTTCGTTTGATAGGCCTTCAATTGTTAGTTTAAGTTTCAGTATATTATTCTCTCTCACTTACTTGGTATTATACAAAGAAAATTTAAGATAGACGCAGTAAATTACACTGTTCTGCAAGCATTTGATTTCTCTAAAGAAAGTTCAGTTCATTTTTCTTAAATAAACTGACTCGTAAAACGCTGGGAATACAAGAAAAGTTTTCAGATTTATTACATCTTACTACAGTCAGTTTTAATAAACAATTTTAGAGACAATTTTATTTCAATGTTGTGACACTGCTTAGGTTTTAGATAAAATGCATTGTCATATTACCTTCATGTGACCTTTCATCAAAAACAAAATCAGACTTATGTAGCCACTATTAAGACAAAGTCCTCGATCAACACGTAGCCATAAGCTGGGATTAATTTATTTAGATATTGTTTTATGTGACAAGATAAACACAAAAAAGTTTAATGACAGCCATAATGTTATGCTAAGCAAGCAGTAATATTATCGATATGTTTTGGATCGTAAAAGTAAATAATCAAATTTGATTCCTTTTATGGCGTTATGTCGATATTTTATTGATCGGATACTTATATTTAGTAACATACCAGATAGTGTGGCTACTATTAGCCACTCCATCAGCTCAGCTCAGCTCTATAGCTAAAAAATTATTTCGTCTATCATGTTACTATATCCAAGGGCCCTTCAGGCGTTTGCCTACATCCAAGATTGGATCACCAAAAGGCCACCATGATGATGATGATGATGATGATCATGTTAGGTAGGTAGGTAGGTAAAAAAAGGTAGGTATATTCCATAACCTTACATCTTAGGTTTTGGTACATTGTCAATGAACAAGATTGATCGTTTCCAAAGCCCATAGTAAATATTGTTCAAACACAAACTCATTTTTGTTACTGTATTTATTTCCTCGCTTGTTGTAACACACAATAACCAACTCGTAACCAAGTCGTAATAACCAGACTATAATGACATTTTGATTTGTTTACCTTACCTGTCAACTCTGATGTTAATACGGAAATGTTTCGTAGCGAAATATTTCCATGGTTCGCTCTTGACTATGTATAGTTTAAGGCATTTTTTTATTTGGCATTATTGCCAGTGTAAGAAATTAGTTCTAATGAAATACCGCAACATGGCGCATGATTGTTTTGTTTTATTATTTATTTATTTTATTTTGACGACCGGTCTGGCCTAGTGGGTAGTGACCCTGCCTGTGAAGCCGATGGTCCTGGGTTCGAATCCCGGTAAGGGCATTTATTTGTGTGATGAGCACAGATATTTGTTCCTGAGTCATGGGTGTTTTCTATGTATTTAAGTATTTATATATATCGTTGTCTGAGTACCCATAACACAAGCCTCCTTGGGCTTACCGTGGGACTTAGTCAATCTGTGTAAGAATGTCCTGTAATATTTATTTATTTATTTATTATTTATTTATTTATTTATTAATACAACACACAAGCTTACAGCTTACAATTTTAGATGATCATATATTACTGGTCTGGCTTTACTTAGTTTATTGGTAGGTAGCACTTAGTTCAGTCATACTGATCAAACGTTTGTTATGTACCTATACATATACAATTTCCACAAACCATTTTTTTTTCTAGTAAACCCACATTCCCGCAATAAATTTCACATACAAATACGAAATGGGAAGTGAAAATATTGGAACAGTGGAAATTGAATTTGTTTGAAGAGGCTGTTATTTTAGGATAGATGGCAAAAGCGGCTGAATTGACAAGGCGTGAAGTATTTCCATCAAAAAAATATATATTATGCGGATATTCTGAAACCAAATGAAAATGATAACAAACTCACTTACATATTCAAACCCAAATATATCCCTTATTATTTTTCCTACAAAGTGCTACCTAGCACTTTGCAAGTGTAATTGATACGAGTATTGTAAGTACCTATATTGTAGATACGGGTAGGACACCCACGTCAAATTACAGATTTTTATCCCGAACTCCCGAGCTAGACCGTGGACAAAAGACAGACGGATATGTTTTATTATTTAAATAAAAAACCCTAAACTAAAAGAAAGGATATATAAAACACGGACGGTGTCTTTATACGTTCTACCTGGTACTAAAATTATATCCGGTGTACCTGCTCCCCTACTTATAAGGAAGTATTTTAATAGGATGACCAATTGAGATACGACATTATATGGACGAGACATTGTTATATTCTGTTCAGTCTATTTTCGTCTTTGTGGTTCCGTCATAACTTGGTTTTATTATACAGTAAAGATCACAAGCACGTCCACTTTTATAGAAACACTTTGTTCTATGTAAATATTAGTAATGTGTATGTGTATGTACAGGTAAAGTTGAAATCCCATCAAAAACATTACATGTAAAAAGATGCAAGTCTCGCAACGCAATTCTTCTACAACAACAAAGTTTTGAGATGTACCTAATGTCAAAGAGGATATAATAGGATAGAGCGGTACTGTCATAGTAAATTTTGTAACGACAGTAAATTCACTGCCATCTATCGACACACGTTAAAACTAAAAATGAACATCTATAAAAATACGATAAAATGCATTTAAATGTAGATAAATAGTTTTTTATTTGCATTAACTATTTTTATGTGTTATTTTGAAAGCTAGTGGCGCTATCTGATCGAGAATCAAATTTTCGTGATTTTCGAGGCACGTTTTTTCCTTAGACTGTATCCATCTATTACGGAGTTATATCTATCTTCGTCCTTACCATACTCATAGCCATACCATACTCATACTATACACATATTATAACTCTACACATCTTCATACTCATATCGTACATCTTAGACCCATTACTTTACCCACTTTTTGTAGTAACTGCAAAAGTAACTTTGTAATAGCATATGTTTATATGGGACTACAAACTTACTTATGTAGTTATTAAATCTTTAAAACTAGACTGATATTGCAATGCGTTTTTTATGGCTTGATAAGCTAAAAACTGTTTAATATTTAATATATAATTTAATGTTTAATATTTGAAGCTTGTGGGTCTGCTAGAAGTACCTTAGAATTGTGATGATCGTGAGTGAGTGAGTGTGTCAGTGACAAAACTAAGGAACTTTGATATGCAATACTAATTAAACTACGAGTTCAAATTGAATGTTGGGAATATATCTAAGCCATATGATGCACTGAAAATTCTAGCTTTAGCCAGCACAAAATTACAGGACGTCGAAATTGGCCTAAATGGCTTCGAGAAAAGGATGGTACGGCCGTGCCTCTTTGTTTTGCTCGACTTGGCGGGGGCACTATCGTGCCCCCAGAGATATTATAAAACTTTTTTTTTACATAACGGTGATAAAACTGATAAACAAGGAACAACACCTGCATCCTGCATCAGCATTATAATATGATTAAATAATTTTAATCATTACACTAGGTAAACGTCAGGTATAATGAGTAGTTATATCGCCTATTAAGTAATAAGACAATTTAAATCTCGTACTAGCAAATTAAATACATAGTTGGAGCATCGTGTACTCGGGCGAATAGACCGGTTAGGCCAAGACGGCCGGCCGGCACAACAATAGGATAAGCAAAATAAAATTCCCGATACAAAATTCCATCCCCCTTTACACCCCCTTAGGTGGTAAAATTTTTAAGTTTCTACTACTATTAGCTACTCGTTTTAAAATAAGAGCGTAGCGCGTAGCTACGTTTGTATGGAGAACCGAGCTTGCCGGGACCCGTAAGGTTTACATCTTGTTTCATGTTTCATGTGATCAAAACCGTTAGAAAACCATATCAAATTGTTAAATCAGAATGGACCTCTCGGAAACCCTAATTTTGTGTAATCGTCTACATAATGTATGTTTCTCCGCGGCATACAAAGCGACATGCTTATTGTTAACTCCCCGCTTAATGATGATTTCCTTACTGCCGAGTTTCCGCAAACGGCTCAAACATGAATATACTGGATTATACAAAGACAATTTTCCAGGACACTTACATATAACCATAGACAAGTAAATAATAAAACTCTCAATTTCTTACATTCTTGTTCCTTATCATTGTCAAAGTCCTACATTTTATAACACTTAGTGTCACCCCACACTAGCGTCTCGCGAGCGGCGACGTCTAATGAACTCTATGGATGATGCTCGACGCAACGTTGGCGCAATTGCGCAGCGACGCCATTTTCCATAGCATTGACTCTAAGACACCGACATTCAAAAGACACTAGTGTGGGGTGGCCCTTGGGTACAATCACACATGGAGCGTAATGATCCGATTTTACAATTTGTTTAGTTTACAATTTTGATAACGTTATGATACGTCTTTGTCACGCAGTGCATCTGGCGCTTTTTGCGCGCACCATTAAGCGCGAGAGATCGTATATCATATCAATATTAAAATATAACTGATTTTAAAATTACAATACCGCTACCGGTTTAATGCAGTAAGTTCACACATTAGAACATACAGATGTACTTAGTAAGCTTCAAGCTCTGCCCCCTCCACTTAATTGCGTTGCATTCAACTACCATCAGCATTTACTATGAGGCTAATGTTTAAGCTATTCAACTAATATTTGGTTGTATTGTAATTACTCGTCTGTGATATCGGTCTCATCGGAAGATCAGCGCTGGAAGTCGCCAGCAGCATGCTGAAATGGGGCCATTTCGTGACACTATTTTCACTATGTTCGTTTAATGTATGTCTATTGTCTGTGTGTTTACGAATAAAAACGATTCTATTCTATATAAAATAATAATTACATTCTAAGTTCGTCTCCGGGGCTTTGCAATTATATTACATATTACTTGAGGGTCCAATAATTCAATTATATTATGGACATCACTTACACGTTACGAGTAATGCCATCGTTATAATGGTCTTAACACTTCAGAGCCAAATTAAGGACAACCTTAAGTAAAATGACGGTGGCTTGTACCCTTGAAGTGGCAGGAACCGCCTCGCGGACAATTAACGTCATTTAAATTTGGAATTTGATTAATGAGGGCTATCGTTTTTTTGCTCACCAGTTGGCGCCTCTGTTGATGGTGGTCCAAAAGACTAAAGAACAGCTGTCAGTCATTGAAGTGACAAGTGACATCTGACATTTCGAACTATGGAAAAGACCACCATCTACACTAGCGCCCCTAGCGGCGAATTCATACGCGTTAGCCCTCATTAAAATAAAATCGGAATTCCTTCAACTCGAAAATAAAGTATGCCACTTGACCTTATTAGTCACCAAGGACGGGTCGATTTCGGAGATTGAATTTTTTACTAATAAATCGGATTATACGTGTGTAACTAATACAGTCGGTGCCCTAACATAAGTGTCTATTACTTTTCTGTACAGTTGGAATAGCGACCCACTTATACTCGTATATGTTGGGGCACTTCCTGTACCATAATACTGTAAGAATATTACTGTGATGTGTTAGAATAAAGCTACGGGGTTGATAAAAGTGCTTTGAGGGCGTTCGTGTACAATTATGTAGTGTCACGTACACATTGCAGTTTTATTTCGAACTTGATCCGGCCAAATTATAACCTGCAGCATTTTAATTAATTAAGGGATAACACTTCTAATTCTACTACTATCCTCAATTTTACTGGGACACATTATAGAGTCCTACGACCTTAGAGGATATAACCAAACGGAGACGCCTTGTCTGTAATTTTCTGGACAAAAAAGTCTTCCTATTTTTGCGGGGGAGGACATAGATAGCCATGTCAGATAAACGTCATACATTGTGTATGATCATTGGCCGACTATTTTCGACAGAGGGGAAAGGCTGTTAATGGCTACTCCGTTTGGTTATATCCTCTAAGCCTACGACCTATATGTAGGAATAAAATACGATCGATTATTGAAATGTTAGTTGGCACAGGAAGTGAAGACATACTGAAATAGTAACTTAAAAAAGTGTTTAATTGTTTACGACCAAAATCTATGCCAAGTTGAAATATTCGATCGTATTATATTTCGACACTGGTTATTTTCGCATGGGTGGATTATAGTTACGAGATGGTTACGAGTTACGAGTGCTCAGAAAGGAAATTAGGATAGTTATACGAATTGTATGTTTAGGCGCACCCAATATCTTTCCCCCTTCGAATCCAGGTCAGTCTCCCTTCATCATTATGAATAAGTATGCCTTGACCGTGAAGCGTAATCTAGTTTATTAACTATAAATAACATTTTGTTTACGGTTAGTTTCCGCACTTCAGAATGGCTAGGCGAAACGAAAATGAATGAATGAAAATACCCACCAGGCCCGTTGTAAGTATGGACTATTAATTCTGTGCTGTTGCCTTAATGGAGCGAGGTAAGCGACCCGATGTTATATGCGACTGGATATACCTGGGCTATTTTATTTAAAGTTATAGTGTTAATTCCGTTACCATTTTTAGGGTTCCGTACCCAAAGGGTAAAAACGGGACCCTATTACTAAGACTCCGCTGTCCGTCTATCTGTCCGACTGTCCGTCTGTCTGTCTGTCTGTCTCCGTCTGTCTGTCACCAGGCTGTATCTCATGAACCGCTGAAATTTTCACAGATGATGTAGGTACTTTAGCCATTCTTAAGTAAAAAGTGATTAATTGGTTCATCGAGAGGAATAGAAGTTACGTATAAATATTGGTTCAATAAACCCCCAAAAATAACATGCAATATCACTTTTATTTTGTACTTAAACTGATTTCAACATGAAATCTCGTTTACTTTTCCCATTTGCATTTAAACGAAAAGGCATTTAGTATTCAAACGAATATTCGTTTTTTGAGATAGGTTTAAGCTCTCGCTTGTTCTGCACCCTTGCATTTCTATAATTATTTCATTTACAGTCTTTTCAATAAAATAAATTATTCTACTGATTTAATCTATTGAGGGGGTGATTTATTATTCTGCTAAACGAAATTATTTGAGACGTACTTTATACAATTGCTGTCACTTGAAAGGCAGTTTTAAGGTACGTATATTGAAGGATTGTTTTTGTTTTATCAATCTGCCTCGTGAACAATAATGTAACTCAGATATTGGATACTTGAAATAGCTTTTAGCGAATAAGTAATAAACTTTTAACAATATCTGCCAAAAATTATCGTTGCTTGTACCTATGTACATTTTCCATTTAAAAGTTTATGATTAAATTTGGACACATTAAATTTTATTAAATTAAATTAAATAATTATTTATTTCAGAAATTCAATTTCCATAATATATTAGTAACTTATTCTATTAACTCTTAACCTATGTTAGTGACAATATCTATGTATGTAATCTATCTATACTTTAACTATTATAAACATGTAGGCTACTCCAGTACTTCCAGAAAGCGCCATCTATCCTGTCTGCGACTGTGGCTAGGATGCTGTTAGTGCTGCCGCGCACGCGCCGCACCAGCGACGCCACCCGCTTGCGCATGATGGCGTGGAAGCCGTCGGTGCGCGCCTCCGCGAACATACCACTAGCGCTGCAATAGCGCGGCAGCCCCAACAGCATCCTAAAAGCATTATTATATTGGACGCGTAGGGCGCTGTAAGTTTTTTGAGTAAAGTTGATCCATAGGCTGCAAGTGTAAAATGACTGACAGTACGCCTTAAACAGGGTGATTTTAACGTTGCTAGTACATCTTGCGAACCTACGAATCAACATATTACTTCTTACTGCCAGCGCCCTACGCTCCCTTTCCACATCTACGTCATCTTTTAGCGATGAGGTTACCCAGTGTCCCAAGTACTTAAATTCTCTTACGACTTTAAGTGGAGTGCCATTCAGTTTTATATAGTAGTAATATTGTTTAACTTAAAACACCTGTTAACAACTTAAAAAATTATTTATTCAGGGACCATAATTTTATATCCGCAACGCAGGCTTCGTCAGGTGAACACAAACTCACTATCCGCAACAGGCTTCGTCAACTTACTTACTCTAAAATTATGTACATTAAAAAACCCTACAAACAAAACACCCCCTCTAACTCGCCGCCAGCAGGCAGTGTGCCCAACAGGCTGGCTGCATTTCCCCGTTGAATAGCGATGCTAATTCTCTGGGCAAAATACTGGCCAGCCCTTTGGTCGCCCGTGGCATCCACCAAACGCGACGCCAAACCCTTATATAAGCGCCGGGCGCTGGGTCCCCACGGCCCTAACGTTTCGACCCCAAAAGGCTCAAATATGTAGCCACTGCCGAGCGTGCTGTACTTGCGCCGTTTGTTATCCTCGGCTGTTGAGGCCGCATGCCCAGCCCCAGTGCTGGTGCCCGGTAAGTGGGACGTGGCAAAAGTGTCTACGCACGTAGCGTCCCAAACCAGAGGCCGCCCCATACTCCAGGGCACCAGCGTCATGCCGTCGGGCCTCTTGCCGTCATCCCTCGCCAAACCAACAGGCTCCAGTATAGCCGGCACCTTTACGCTGACAAGAGCCCTTCGGATGACATCGTTTAAACTGGCATGACGAGGAATCCGACCAGCACTCCTGCTACAGGAGAGGCCATGATGACCCAGGCTGTCTACCATGGAACCACATTGACAGCGATGCGGGACATTAGTCAATGCCCCTACCCGCAAACTGGCAGCCAGACGAAAAGTGACATTATCTAGGAGCGTACCTATCAACGGAGAAGGTAGGGCTAGTAACCACTGGCCAGACTCCCATTCCGCAGCAGCAAGAAGACGAGCACGCTCTGCCAAGCTAGTTGACGTATCAAAAAGATTATTCCGTACTAGCTGACAGAGCGGCTCGTCCCACTGCCTCTGCGAGCAAAGGTTGGCAGGTAGGTCGACGTTCGGGCAAGACACTGACCACACATTCTTAGCCTCGGCGCAGTACGCCGGCTCTAGATCCCCAAATGAAGAAACTAAAATACCCCCTATCAATCCCTGCGCGCTATGCACCGAAGCCAAAAAAGCAGGCAACGCCACACTGGAAATATTACGGATTCCCAAGCCACCGAACCTAATAGGCAGAGTAGCCTGGCTCCAGCACCTTGAATCAAAAGAAATGTTAAGAATTGACGCCAGGGAATCCTTTCCAACTCGTCTAGCTTCGAAAGAAGATTAGGGAATTTCCAGAAGTGACTACAACGAAGAACGTATGTAAACTTAGGTACAAAAAGGCAATGTCGAATGATGGTGTAAGCCGTGTGAACGTTAATCTCCAATAGGCGGTCCGAAACTGACTTGAAATTCTGAATTTTGTCCTCAACATAATTATCAAAAGATTGATCCAAAACGGGAGACCCAAGGAGGTTAAGCGTGCTCTCATTCACAATTTTTATTCCAGGAGCAACCTCTCTAAACTTGTCGACTATACTTTCCTTTTCCAGGTTAGTGCTGGAAATGAAAAGTTCACACTTCGAGAAATTCAGAGAAAGGCCAATGGAACCAAAATCTGACGTCAACCTCTGTAAGTCACCCAAAACAGTATCCACGTCACCCCCAAGAGTGCCGTCATCCAAGTACCAAACATTCAATTTAGATTTGAGTTCTTTTATAATGGGATGGATGGCAAGACTAAAAATTGCTGGACCCAAGGGATCACCCTGTTGGCAGCCAACAGACGAGGCTAAAAGATTTGACTTAAATAACAGTTTAGATGGAGAGCTGTAACATTGCCAAACAAAATTGTACGATTCCGGAATTTTCTCCCGGACCTGTGTCAGGAGGGTACCTCTGTCAACGGAGTTAAAAGCATTCGCAACATCCACCTTTAACAGCACTTCCCCACCCAAACGCCCCAAATACGTTCGAACTGCGTGGACAGCGGCCTCACAGCCACTTTTCGATCCGAAACCCACCTGAATGGGACTGAATTCCTTACCCAGCCTCTCCAAGTTATAGCGACAGGCAATTTTTGCAGCTAGGCGACGAAAAGTGGTCCCAACAGCAATGGGCCGTATACCACCGTCCTTTTTTAGAAGAGCGCATAGATTGGCACCATACAAGATGTCCGTGATACTGGTTGGCACCCCACCCGCAAGCATTTTATTTACGAGGGCCGTCAAGTTCTTCAAAAGATCGTCACGAGTACCATTACAATCACTACTCAAAAGGTCCTTGAGGTGCTGCGGGGTAAGACCGTCCAAACCCCCCGCAGAGCCATTTGGGAAGGACATGACAGCCCCTAAAACGTCTTGTGCCGTTACTTGAAGCGCCTCATCACTGGCTTGCGGGGGGTCCGGGAGAGAAAAGTCAGCCGCCGGAGGAGGATGTTTCTCTCTCAGTGCCGCAAGGGTCTCAGGACTAACTGAAGCCACGACATCATTGGAAAACAACAAGCGAGCTGCTCCCTTAATGTCACCATCACACACCTTACTTTCCACTAATTTGGCCGTATTTAATCTACGATCCCGATGTGGAAGAGGTCGAGCTAAAGAACCATTAAGGCAGTTTGCCTTAACTTTACTCGTAAGCGAACTTCGTCCCTGATCCTTGGAATGAACATGCAACACTCTGAAGGCGAAAGTTAAAAGTTGCTCCCAGGCATGAACCGAATTCTCAGACACGACCGCCCCAATGGTCCCTGCCAAACATTTTGAAACTGCGACACGAGCGCCCCTCGGGATACGCTTAAGAACGGGAAGGGTATCTTTAAGGCCACTAATAAATTGCCAAAAAGGAGGGCCAGGAACCTGTGGTTGTAGTTGTACACTACGAGTAGGCCCGGGGTCAGAAACATCATCATCAGGAACCGAACATGGGATGTGCGGTCTATGCACCTTCGTAATATGCACGTTGAGACCCCTGGTACCTCTGAAAAACCGGGTTTGGGGGCATTGTGGGCAGCGCACGTTACTGTCCAACGACGCAGAAAGAGCGACGCCATCGACGGCATCAGTTGCAAGCAGAGACATTGTCAACAAAAATACTAGACTACCAAATAAAAATGCATAAAGCTCAAAAAAGGCTATTACAATTAACAAAGGCGCTTATACCTAATTCTGATTAAAAATTAAAATAATAAATAATTTAAAACAAAAACCGATTTAAACATGTCAAAAATAAAACAGAAAATAATTACAACAAAATACGCTATCAAATTAAAACTGTAAATGTCATCCCACAATAAACCCAAATAACACGCCAACCCTTAAAAACACTAAACTAATCTATACAACTACAATCAATATATACAATCTATATAACTTATACTATCATCCAAAACTTACAATTAACGAATTACATTCATACATAAAGTTATAAAATTTATCGTTATTATTCCAACACAACACAGAGAGAGAAGAAAACAGACGTCAACCCAATAAATTACAAAAAATAAATTCTATTTTGTCAAAACCTACAAACAAATTCAATCGACTTTAAGTCAATTCAAATTCGTAGTGAAAGCACTAAACAATTAATAATAAAAAAATATTAATACAATAAGAAATGTCAAACTTTAACGCACTACTCCAAAAATTTACCTTAAAACAAAATTAAATCACTAATAATAAAATAAGACAACCTAATATAGGCACCTTAAACACAACACAATATATGTATAAAAACACAATTAAGATTAAAAGTTGGTGAATGTCATTATTGTAAAAAATTTGATAACTATCCCCATGCAACAGCACTTAAAAATACAAAATGTCTCAATGAAAGTTCATAAACAGGCTGCTTGAAGTTGACGCGCATGCTACTAGGAAACAGCTTGCCGGCGCCCTCTCTCGACACACTACCAACGTAACACGTTCGTCATGCAGCATACATAACAATAGCTCCGTCGACGACAACTAACTTCTACATTCGTACAGTAAATAAATCCAAAAAGTTCATCGTTGCTGGGGATCGAACTCGGGACGCTGATGCTTTCACAGCCAAAAGGAGTGGCGTATGCCACTAGACCAAACGGACCGATATAAGAACTGCGAATTTAAGAGTCTTATTACTACAGCTCAAAGACGTTGCCCGTTTGCCGTCACGACCCACGTTTAAGTTCACCCTCAAAAATAACAAGATAAAACAAAATAGCACAAATCACTTCAACCAATAAATTGTAACTTTAATCCTTTTTGTACACCACAACACTACTTAAAGTTCCAGCACCGCAGTCCTGGTGTTGATTTGCGTAAATAAAAACTCTGTGTTATGTTCCTCTGCACTTCTTCTGCCTCCGTATCACTCCGGGTTTATTTAAGTTTTTAATACTCATGTGCACACTTTCACTGCGAGATAACATTGTCGCCCAAAAATCAAGCACTATTCTTTAAGTTTAACTCGTTTTCTAGCGCTAAGGCAGCAGCTTTCCATTTTTAACAACGAAAATAACTCGGAGCTGATGTGTTTACGTTGAGTGTTTACGTGCGTGTCACAACTTAAATGCAATATTTAACAAAAAAATCGTTTTATTAAAATTAAGAGCAACTCCGATTTGATTTGAACAACTTTGATTTGATCTCAACAATAGAGCCTAGCAGGCCCTGGGTAAAAAAACCTTTAGAATTGAGAGCCACAAAACAAAGAATTCGCCTTCGAATAATCGCGTGAAACTTAAAACTCACCAGCACGGGTATTATAATGGTCGTGTATGTTTACGTGACAGCCTGATAAAAACAGTGTCCGTCTCGAACTTAAACTATCGTGAGACATATTTCAAAATATTTAGATAAGTACGGCTTTTACTCACTATTATTTTTAGTCGCTTTTGGCGACATGTTTCGGATTCTTTGGGAATCCTTCCTCAGCCCCGCCGCGGACGCTCGTGCCTGAGGAAGGATTCCCAAAGAATCCGAAACATGTCGCCAAAAGCGACAAAAAATTATAGTGAGTAAAAACCGTACTTATCTAAATATTTAGTGTCCGTCTCTTTCAATTACGTGGTGTTAAAAAGTGACACTTATTATATCACGTGGATAAAGCCATCCATAATTCGCCTGCTGGCGTGTGATTATTAATCGTGAGATATGGTTCGAGTTCCCGTCACTCTCAGTCCTAAGGGCTCGTTCAGACAAGTTTGCAACCCTTGATGAAGGTCCTGATAGCTGTCTTGGAGTTTGACCTGCGAGCTGCGGGTTGATTTAAGGATTCTTGAACTTTATCGACATACCAAACATCAGGATATAGGTAAGTCATACTAATATAATATGTGAGAAATTCGAGAAAATAAACATGTTATTTAGGTACTCGAATTCGAACTGTAGCGAGATTCAACTGACGTATTTTAGCCACTCGCGCGACATGTTTCGGAGACCTAGGTCTGAGGCAGAGCGTCGCACTTCGGGAGCGCAAAATAGTAGATTGTTAATCAAGGATGAGAGGCACCCTTGTCTGACGAAATAGTTTAGTTAACTCAAACTTTGAGTCAAAAATGTGCCTTTCACCCGAGTTACATACTACTTTTCATTTCGAATATTAAGGAAAGTAAAATAGGATGCATATTTCAAAAAACAGCCAAGCTCAAACTGGTAACTAGTATTTGTCTTGAGGTAACTTTTAATGAGCAATTGAGTTAAAAGGATTTATTTAATAGTATAGCAAATGAAAAACAATTTTTTACATTGGAACCAGTTTTGAACTTAAATCTTCGAAGCATGCGTACTTACTATATAGTGTAAAAAATCTAGTACCTAATATAATTTCAAGAATGTTCATCGGTCTTCGAACTTCTTATGAGCGTATTACACTATCGTACGTGGACGAAAAAACTGTAAAATATAGCGAAGATAAATAGAACCCCGACATATCAGTTTTTGTACAGTCGAAATTTACGAGCATTGTCGGCATAAAATAAGTATTTGCTACACACTCCGTGTAACGACCTTGTTCAGATGCAAATCGTAAAGTTTGGATAACTTGCTGAACTTCCATCTTATTCGGCGTTCGGCGTTCGGCGCGTCAACAACACGCGGGTCGGCGTAGGTATTGGGTATTGGCGTACGTGCCTTGAACTTTCAACTCAGAGTTCCGAAGGAACAATCTATAGCTTGTTTGAGAACTGCCGTATAGAGATTAGATATATAAAATTGCTTATTGCATTTTTCTTTCGTTTCATGAGCAACAGATGCAAGAGCGGGTGTACTATTAGATTGCCATTATGTTTTATTTTCGAAGAATTACCTATATACCTACCGTTCACAATCTCACAACGTTCAACCCGTCCTAAATGAGAGAACTCATAAAACTTCAGTTTAATCTTACGCTTTGGTATACCAATGCTTGGAGCAATGCAAGCGCTATAGCGCTTCTCCAAGCGCAGTTACGTTACGTACCTATGATGGATTATGTTCGTAGGTAAGCAAGTAAATTACCATATGAAGGCGTCACAAAATAGGTTTTTTTTTCAGCAGGTTTTTGGCACACATTACGCAATTTTATCACCGCACCGTGTGTAGCAATTTTACAACTTTAAATAATAAATAATAATAAATAATAAATATTATAGGACATTCTTACACAGATTGACTAAGTCCCACAGTAAGCTCAAGAAGGCTTGTGTTGTGGGTACTTAGACAACGATATATATAATATACAAATACATAAATACATAGAAAACACCCAAGACTCAGGAACAAATATCTGTGCTCATCACACAAATAAATGCCCTTACCGGGATTCGAACCCAGGACCATCGGCTTCACAGGCAGGGTCACTACCCACTAGGCCAGACCGGTCGTCATTAAATATATCTATATATATTTGAGGATTGTTACAATTTACATTTCATTAACTTTCAATAGTCCTTCACCCTGTGCTCCTTGCACGCCCCTAAATCGGATAAGACACTGTCCGCTTGGTTTACCCTTTACAATTTTCATAAAGGCCTACCTTTACTACTATTATATATTATTTACCTACGTACCCACTAACTTAGGCCTCGCGCACATGCCAAAACGTCCGGTCGCTATTTAATATGTAATAAAAAAAAGCATACTCTATATATTTAACCCATCTGTACCGCTACCACCAGTTTTGACATTAACATATTCACTCACGTCTACGTAACTTACTTTCTATGCATCTCGCTCGTACTCACATAATGCAAGCGAAATGTGTAGAAAGCAATTTACGTAGTCGTGAGCGAATATATCGCTACCTGGTGGTAGCGGTACTGGACTAGAAGTGGATGGATCTCTATTAAGTGGTAAAAATACTAACGAATGAAAAAACACTTTCATTTTGCAACTTTTATAAATTTGTAATGTTGTCTGACATTATCAATATTTTTATAGATATACTTATGTAAGAGTGATTAAAACGTATTGCAACAACCTCATCACTAACACGTGAAATTTTTGTTTGTATTACGTTGATATTTAGATAGTACCACGTCTGGGGTGTGTCGGTAGTGTAGATCAGTTTATTCGCCATTACCTAATGTTTATTTAGCTTTGGAATTGTCGAGTGTTGACTACTATTTAAGTGTGTAAATAGTTGGTGAATTAAATTTACCAGAGGGCTGCCGACGTATCTATTGGTATCTTCGTGATTAATCGATTGGTTGATGACAATTTAGAGTACAATTGTAAGGACCTCACGGAAAGAAGAATGGTATCGTAGAAAGAAATATCAAGATACTCAAGTAGAATATCGTATATACAACGAAACATAGCTCATATTTTTCTTTTTGTTATGAATCGCGTATCATGTGTTCTTAACGTAAAGTTTTATTTGACGAACTGTAATAACAATAACTAGCGAAGCCGTATTTACATGGGACATTGTTTCAAGCAAGTTTTATTTAAGAGCAATCAACGAAGAAAACAGAACATAAATAGGTTATTTAATAAGGGCGCATTTAGCCTCCTGAGCTCCTGACGACCGATAGGTAGCACATAACTAAGTACCAATGAAGTTTTAACTCTTTGTCAATTTGACAGAGTTAAATTTAAGCTGGCAACTTTTATTTTATTTATAATAGCAATCTAGTATTCGTAACTTGTATGTGTCTACAAATCGTAAAAAGTAATTCCTCAATATTTTCCGACATTATAACTGTTTTCTTAGTCAGTTACAATGAGAATAGTTTAGCATGCCATTCTTAACAATGAGAATACATTATCGCTGGACATAAATAAATTACATCCATAAAGCATTTACTAGACGTTTTAGACGTTGCCTAGTTACCGCCATGAATTAGGTAGGTATAAGTACTGGGGACAAAAGATTATCTTTCGCTGTCAATCGTTGTATTAATTCTAAAAGTTATATCACTATGCCTATCCCTGGATATTACTACAAGCAGAAAATAAAATATGTATTATAATAACAAAGATTAAAAACTAATACCTACCTAAATTCGATAATGGATTACCATTTTACACCAAAATACTAGTGCCATCTTTACATTGTTATCGTGACTCCTGTATATCAAGGCAAAACGCGTAGGCACGGCATCTTGGCAAGTATTTACCTAAATTTACAAGCCCAAAGTCCCCTTCATCATCATCATCATCATCATATCAGCCCTTTATCGCCCACTGCTGAGCATAGGCCTCTCTTCCAGTACGCCACTTCCCAAAAGTCCCCAAAAGTTCCCAAAGTCCCCTTATAAACGATAATTTCACAGCTACCTTATTCATAAATCAATAGCTGGAAGAAATTTTCACAAAACAAATCCGATTCGTGTCTTCGGTATAATGGAACCAAAGTGAAACAACCGTGCGCTAAAGTGGTGAATAAATGAACAATTCAATTTTCTCACTATATTACTCAACAGAACGCACTTACCGAAGATGTTTGCCTAAAATAAGATATTGGCGTCATAGCTTCCAACTAGCGCCTGGTTTAAAACATATGACTGCATACAAAATGCATTTTGCTTGAAAATACATAATAAGTACTATAGGTTGGTTAACTAAAAATGAAACTCATTATTATTCACAACGACGGGACTTAATCGCGTAAAATAACAAAAACAAAACAAATATCGAAAGTTGAAAAATCGAATATTGTGAGTGTTGCGTGTCGACCCGGTGACATCCCTAGTTCGCAAAACGTTCAAGTTAATAAACAAGACCAAGTGCGGGTAGTTCGAAAAACTCGCGCGCCTAGAAGATGTTGATGTCAACTTTAGCCAGTCTTCTCCGAGACCACGGGGACAACGCCGTCCTCGAGACGTCGGAGGTAAATTTAAAACTTATTTTACGCGATTAAGTCCCGTCGTTGTGAATAATAATGAGTAAAAATCGTGGAAGTTTAAATCAGTGTAAAAATGAAACTGACGCGCATCCACATATTTAACCTTTTACCTGTCGTCGTCTGATATACGAGACAAAGTAACAATGTAAATTAAATAACACTTTCCTATGTTATGACAGAGTTCATTCAGTTGTGTTTGTACCAAGCAGATTAAAAGTCACAGTCTAGATTCAGAATTAAAAATGGCATAACTGGGAGAAAAAATGTTACCAACAATCTTGGCTTCTTAAAAGGTCGCGCAATATTTCATACGAGTACTCACCGATGATTACCTTAGAGAATACTTCTGTACGTATAAGTCATAATTATATCTATCCCAATTTCCTAGGTGCTATTTATAATACCAGACATAGCAACACTGAGAAGAATACGTTTAACAGAATAGAAACAATAAAATTAAGTGGCTTGGTTGAAGATAACTCCATATAACTCACTTGGCATACTTAATGGTGCAGTAAAATTGTATATCGACTGTTTCCGTTTGTTACCCTGAAGTTCAGTCGTATTGTTGATTCCAGTCTCAGACCGCGTAGGTAGTTCGTTATCGAACAAATTGGAATCCCAAGAATTCTTAGCTTCAGTTGCAATGTTTTTCAAATAATACATAATTAGGTATTTCTTTTAGTACATGTACTCCAAAGTCCAATTAATATCTCAAGGATACTCGTTTTATAAGATAACCTGAAAATTAAGTATTTCTAAAATCACGAAAATCTAACAAGTGGCATAACGAGAATGGTATGGTACAAAAAAAGCACATGTCGCTCTTTTTAATTGCCCCAGATATTTTCAAGTACATAAAAGAATCTGGATAATTTTAATAAAACTTCTTGCTGTAGTCACGCGATTCGCCATACTCATAAAATGGCCGGTACATAGCTCAAATAAGTGAAAAAATTAAAATAAGATTTATTATTGTCTGAATTGTCTCTCTTCTTCCTCGCGGTATCCCGGCATTTTTGCCACGGCTCATGGAAGCCTGGGGTCCGCTTGACAACTAATCCCAATAATTGGCGTAGGCACTAGTTTTTACGAAAGCAACTGCCATCTGACTTTCCAACCCAGAGGGTAAACTAGGCCTTATCGGGATTAAATAGTCCGGTTTCCATGTTTTCTTTCACAGAAAAGCGATTGGTTAAATATCAAATGATATTTCGTACATAAGTTCCAAAAAACTTATTGGTATGAGCCGAGTGAAAAAATTAAAATAAGATTTATTATTGTCTGAATTGTCTCTCTTCTTCCTCGCGGTATCCCGGCATTTTTGCCACGGCTCATGGAAGCCTGGGGTCCGCTTGACAACTAATCCCAATAATTGGCGTAGGCACTCGTTTTTACGAAAGCAATTGCCATCTGACTTTCCAACCCAGAGGGTAAACTAGGCCTTATCGGGATTAAATAGTCCGGTTTCCATGTTTTCTTTCACAGAAAAGCGAATGGTTAAATATCAAATGATATTTCGTACATAAGTTCCAAAAAACTTATTGGTATGAGCCGAGTGAAAAAATTAAAATAAGATTTATTATTGTCTGAATTGTCTCTCTTCTTCCTCGCGGTATCCCGGCATTTTTGCCACGGCTCATGGAAGCCTGGGGTCCGCTTGACAACTAATCCCAATAATTGGCGTAGGCACTCGTTTTTACGAAAGCAACTGCCATCTGACTTTCCAACCCAGAGGGTAAACTAGGCCTTATCGGGATTAAATAGTCCGGTTTCCATGTTTTCTTTCACAGAAAAGCGAATGGTTAAATATCAAATGATATTTCGTACATAAGTTCCAAAAAACTTATTGGTATGAGCCGGGGTTTGAACCTGCGACCTTCGGATTAAAAGTCGTACGCTCTTATCCTTCCTTTTATT
This sequence comes from Cydia strobilella, assembly GCF_947568885.1. Lineage (NCBI taxonomy): Eukaryota > Metazoa > Arthropoda > Insecta > Lepidoptera > Tortricidae > Cydia > Cydia strobilella. The sequence continues at coordinate 12,626,353 of NC_086055.1, forward strand.
ATTGTACTTAACTATATTTTTGAGTTATCTTATCAAATGTGAAGTGATCTGGACGGGACAACAGATTTCAAAAATTTTATGTGAATTGAAATTCTAGTCGTAGAATTGATGCCCAGGTCATTTTGGGCACAATAAATTACCACAGCGATTGCGAGAAATTCGCAATAACAGATGATTTAAGACTCAATGGAGCCGTGATTTCTCTTTCATTTTAGATAATTTTCTTTTTATGAGGTCTTTATTTTTCCACACGTCTGTAATAAAGGGTTACAATGACTAATTGTGTAGCTTACTCTTAATGTTTAATACCGTTCAGAATCCTTGGGGGAAACGTATGTTATGAATTTGAATATTTTAACAACATAGTAATAAGTAGAGACATGTTTAATAATCAGCGTTTGTGTTAATGCTTATTAGGTTACAATATGGATTCAACGCTTACTTAAATTAAAGGTCTCGAGATCTCAAATAGTTCCTGTTTCAAAGTAGCTATAGGTATCGACATCAGACACTTTAAGTTTATTGAAGAGCTTTTTAACTTCAAGGTAGTAAAATATTAAACCTTCCAGGTAACTTACTTCTTCTTCTTCCTAGCCTTATATCCCATTTACTTGGGGTCGGCTCTCCTTATACGGCGTCGCCAGGAGCGTCTGTCCTGGGTCGTCTCTGGTGGTAATCTTTTTTCTTTAAGGTTCTTTTTTACTAGACCTATCCATGTTATCTTGGGCCTCCCGCGACCCCTAGGCTTTTCACTCATCTCTAGCACCTTTCTCGTCATGTGGTCTGGTGGGCGCCTCATGACGTGGCCATACCATCGTAGTCGATTTTCGTTGAGCTTTTCTTCGATTGGCCTTACTCTGAAACTGCCTCTAACGTGGACATTCCTAATATGATCCAACAATGTTACTCCGCCAGCCCATCTCAGCATCCAGGTAACTTACGTATATATAAAATATGAGAGGAATCTAGTTTCACAAAATAGAATATCTGTCTTTAAGTAGGTACAGTAGAAAGTCTCAGAATATTTATTTTTAGAATTTCTCACTTGGAAAATTATTTTACCAAAGGGCCTGATATAATCCGAAGCATCAAATACCTACATCTGCGCAAAGTTAATTAAGCTCCTCAGTTTAATAGGCTCCATTTTCCGATTTCCAATATCTACGAAGGCTAAATTTTATTTTGTTATGTCTGGCGACTGTCTTTACCCGATCATGTTACCAATATTGCTGTTGACAGAAAATAAGAAATTGGATATTCTTTAGGAAAGTTCTTGAAACGGGGGGCGATATTGAGAAATTAGGTTTAGGGTTATTATACTGAATTCGCAAATGGAAATAGGTTGTTTTGTGCGTTAAATGAAGATCGCTGAGAAGAACGGAAACGGATCAAAATTGGATGGATTCTATTTAAGTGGAACCACAGATAGTTTGAATAAGCAAAATCGCTTGGCGTTATAATATTATTGTACCTTGAATACATAAGTAGGTCTTAAATATGCTAACTCGCCAAAAGATAATAAAGGTGACATTTGGTCGGCGATTGCGGCAGCGCGAGTGCTTCATCGTTTCTGGTGACCACTATCGGAAGGAAAAAAACTATCATTTTACGCTTTTCTAACATGTGTATGAAAAAAGTAACGACGATAATAAAGGAATTACGTAAGGTACTGCAAGATAACTGACCCACAAAATTCATTCCCTCCCTCCCATCTTAAGGATTTTGAAATTTTTATAACGTTTCTCCCAAAAGGATCTGTAGCAGTAGCACCCACGTACGGTACTCGTTGGGTCGTAAAAAAAATCTCATTGTCCTATTAAAAAAAAAAGTAAAACCGACTTTAAAAAGGATAAAATAAAATATTATCTTGTTTTTTTTGCCCTAGCAATTGAAACGTTTGAAGTCGGTGCCAAGCCAAATAGTTACAATACTGGTTATAGGTAATATATACAGGTTGTTTTTTCTTGTTAAACTACACCATTGGTTGGCATTCGATTAGTCGGGGTGTTGACGCTTTTAAAATTTGGCTTGACAACGACTTCAAACGTTTCAGTTGCTAGGGCATATAAAACGGGATAATAGTAACTTCCTTGTAACTTTTTAGCAACTCGCTAGTGACATCGCTGGAGTTGCAAGCATTGATAGGCTGCTGTCTCGTTAACTTGTCAAATCAAGGCAGTGAATCCTTGTAACTATATTGACGTGATAGATTAACAAGACAAATTCAGATCCCTCACCGTCAACAAGTGCATCCTTGGAAGTTTGGAAGTAGGTACATTATTTTACTCTAGAGGTAATTGGCAGCATTATTATGATGTGGACATGTGTAGGTAAATCGATGGGTTTCTATCCTTTGCATTTTTCTATCCGCATGTGGAATTTATTATGAATCAATGAATATCCATATTCTATTTTCGTTTATTAATTAAACCATAGTAGAAGTATCGGGAGAATTCAAATATATTCTTCATATGTTCTAAGCCAAGCTTAAAAACATCAACCTCTAAGTGAGTGAACATTGGTTTAAAAGTTTTTAAAAACTTGCGCTGAAAATGTCACGGAAGGAAACTACTTATCCATAAAAATATGACTGTATAAAACTTTTACAACAACTAACCTCGGGTTATCTTCTAGGCTAAAAATAAATCTCTATTCGAATCCGGAATATAAATCAAACTAAACGCTGCGATGCACTAACAGGTGTGAGCCGTCAAACGATAGATCAAAAAAGATAAATTTAACGACGATACTTCCACTTTGTTATTCCAAACTCAAACGATCGATCCTTACTTAAATAACTATCATAAGCGTAAGATAGACGACTGCGTTTGTATAATTAATACAAACAAAACAATGAGAATGAATACTAATAACATGTGGCGATCATAAAACAAATGAGAGCGCAACGCACAGAGAGATGTTAAGCTCCCATATTAGTTTTAAATGGAGCACATTTTTGACATTTGGTATAGGTACATAACCTATTATCTCGCTTGGGAAAATAATTTTAAAGCTTAACCCTGTCCAAACTTCCCCTATTATTTCCGTATTCCCTTTTTTTCATTTTATATGACTTTTTTCATAACATTTAACGTGACTTTTCAACCGATTACTTATAATTGAATCCATATGAAATAACTCCTTTTATCTCGAAGAAAGTAAAGACAGATGAAGATCCATATTTACAGGCGTGCGAAGTTACTAATTACGATCAATCGACTACGAGAATCCGATACTGTTAATTTAATACAGAATACAGAAACATCCAGTTCCATTAGTCAGAATTAGTTCGTTTAAGCAAAGTTACCGTTGTCGGGAAACGAAGTCTATTTCCACCGGAGCGATTATGCAGTCCAGTCAGGGCTTCCGCTGTCGTCACCGCGAGGAAACCGCCGTCAAAACATTCGACACATCACAAAATGTTCAACTATTGTTTTATTGTTACCATTCAAACAATCCTCTCGAAAAATCCACTTTGACAACTGTTCAAATTTACAAATGTTTTATTTACACGTCCAAAATACAGCAAGTTAACAAGATATAATGCCAAGTCTAGCTTCATCCATCAAATATTAATTATTCACGCAAAACTTTATTATAAACCACTCGAAATTCTAGGGCACGCGCGCCGAGAATATGAGATGAATTCCCGAACGCTCGATCTTTTTTACGCGACGAGCTGTGTCAGAGCGGTCGGGACGAACGCGTATAGCTTCGGCGGCGCCTCGACGCCGACTGCTGCCTTCAGCGGACTGCTGAAAAATAGGAGCACATGGCTGCCAGCCCCAGCCTCCGGGTTGTTATGAAACGGCGGGGTCACTCAACCTACGGCCATGGGGAATCCGCGCCCGCGCCACCCCGGCTTTAAGGGATATAATTGTAGGACTAGTATTATTGAAGTCAACAGGACACATTATTCAATTAAAGATTGCTTAAAGGATTAGAGGGATCGCATTGATGTCAAGATTGTCAAGCATGATGTCGCAGTTATTGATGTTCGAAGTAAGGCGGAGAAGGGACGAGGGTCTAGTTGGCAAAGCTTGAATGATGGATGATAACATTGTGAGTGAGGACGTTAATTCTAGCGTGAATTATTATGGCCACAAACAATAGAGTAAATTCTTCGTGATGAACACATGAGCACGATACGATCTACTAGGCGGTCCTTTAAGGCCCTCATCTCCGGAATAATTTTGTTGCTTGTTAATACGTATGAATAATCGCATTAGATATAGATGTATATATTAAATAACTGGCTATTATATATTTCGATTAAATAAACCGCTATGTTCAAGTTATAGAGTAAGTATCAACTTTGACTATCATATATTTCAATTATGTTAGCGTATTAACGTTATTAACAAACAAAGTACACAAGTAAACAAGTCATAGTATTAACTTTGCTGTACAACTATGTAGGTAAACGTTTAGGTACATGTAAACATGTACAAGGTAAAATTATGTATTCACGTATTATAATATCTGGTGTACATGGATTTAACGGGCCGGACCTTACCACGTAAGACAGCGTGAAACTGAGTATATGCAAATACTTAAGTTTGTACCAAATGTTATTCATGACTAGATAAACTTAGTAGCTCGGCTTAAACTAACTTGGATAACAGTTTCGTAATGTACTTGTTTGAAAAGCTACCTTAACATGTTTCGGGACCGATTCCGATGTAACAGTTTGTTATGGTTTTGATCTTGTTTTGATACGACCTTAACAATGGCTATTACTATGTTAGGCGTTCATTAGACATTTCGCTTGCCTGATGAGACTTGCGCCAGTTGCGCCTGAGATGCACTACGAGCCATGTCAAGGTTGTATCATAACAAGATCAAAACTATATCAAATATCAAATTGTTACATTGGAATCGGCCTCCTTGTTCAGCAACATGCTTATGGTATACGTTGATTCACAAAAGCTGGCGCGGATTTTATATGAGAATTTGACAATTCATTGCAAATAACGCGCTAGCTCTTTTGAATCTATAGTCGTTGCCTAACCTTTGTAATATATTTATTGATAGGTACAGTGGAACCTCTGTCGAGGTTCGAGTTACTAAGGCGAAATTCTCGTTAACACGAAATAAAAAAAATTGAGAATGGTCCCTTCCCTTCAATGCCCTAAACCTCCATAAGTCGAAATAAATATTTAACCTCATTAAGACGAAGTAACCAACGATTTCTAATTGAAGCTGGAAATAGCGCCTTACTGACAAGCGACAGTAAGTACCCTTTTGGTTGAAAATGGCACATATTGCAAAGTTATTTACTAACGAACCGCTGTAACTCAAAAAAGATTATAAGCCTGTACTTTCCGCGTTTCTTAATTACCTCTCTAACACGGATCTTTCATGCGTCTTACCTCTGTAACTCGAAACCTCTTAAAGATGAACAAAAACCTACAAGAACCTTCCTAAGTCGATGCCCTCTAAAAGACAAAACCTCGTTTACACGAGGTGTTCGGCCTTTCCCTTGAGATTCGTGCTATCGAGGTTCCACTGTATTTAAATTTTGTAATTTTGTAATCTTTTGCGTGCTCGGGTCACAATATTTAAACAACAACTAGGGAGTATAGTGTTAAACAAATATAACTATTTTAGTTATTTAAGTAACATGATCAAAATCTGAACGTGGGTTAGATGAAAACGATGAGTAGGTACTAAATCCAAGTCCAAAAAAAGAAGGTAAAGAAATACAAATCATTTCTCCTAAACTCTTTTAATAAACAGGAAATTAATTCGCATGAACAGTATTTTAATACCGATTCGCAAATTTGTATTAGCAGTTCCGTCAACGCGGTCAGCATGAGAATGAGCTCATTTTGAATAATATATGTACGATTTAATATTCGAAAAGCGCAAAGTCTCTGCCCTTTTGGGGCTGGAAGTATCGTGATTACTTACGGTCGATGCTGGAGTTTTAGAGTCGATAGCTCTTTGTCCTGCTCGCTTTACATGTCTTGAAGTAGGATAGTATATTAGTGCTAAAACAAGGTGGTGTTTTATAAGTTTGGAACTTTGCAATTCATCCGCAGTCACGTCCTAGCATAGCTAGACAGCCAGTCTGCCCAATATCCGATTTATTGGCGGTTTTGCATGAAACTATTTGGTTTTACAGCGCTATTAATTTAGAATGGAGATTAGATTTAGATCCAGGTGGCGATGACAGAGATTTGGTTTATTAATCCGCTTTTTAATAATTTTAGAATCAAATTAGTAGACGGCTGAAGGAGAACTTTACGAATATTTTTACGAGGTAAGTAAGTATCCCACCAAAAACATTTTCATGTTGCCAAGACAAAACCATAAGGCTCGCACTGTCAAAAAGTTATCCGAGCTCTTGTAGAGCCGAGCTTCTAACTCTACAAGCCCTAACTTCACAAACTCAAAATATTTATTTATTTATTTCAAACTTTATTGCACATAATAAATATGTGGCTTGACCGTTTCGCTACCGTCATGCACATGGGCGTAAGGCTATCTGGAACCAAAGGAATTCAAAACGCTACCCATGAGCTCCATCATCCGGCACATGGAGATGGTGGGAAAAGCTCTTGAGTAGCTGACAGATCTTTCCTAGGGGGTAACTGCACAAAAGATCCCTATGGGTTGAAGTGTATCCGCAAGGGCCCCCGAAAGCCATAAGATAAGATAAGATAAGATAAGGTGAAAAATGTTTTGATTACTAATTCATTATTTTTTATTCTACAATAGTTCTTCTGGTAACGAAACGGCCAGGCCACATATTTTGACTAAGGTGTAGTTTGTGAAGAGTTAGAAGCTTAACTCTACAAGAGTTCTGATAACTTTTGACAGTGCGAGCCTTATAGTTTCGTCTTGGCAACATTTTACATGAAAATGTTTTTGGTGCGATTTCACTTCTTTTTGTAAGTTGCTTCTTCTTCCATCCCCTAAGTACAAGGTCGGGGTGATTTACTATTAAAAATCCTGAAATAATATCTGAGAGCATCTTTTATACAATCTGCTTTTTACTGATTTCCCATACAAACTTCAACCCTCTTTACCACCCCCTTTTCAGCCTTACGGGGTGATTTTGGGGTTGAAAACTATTCTATATCGTTCCCCATAACAGAAACTATCTACATACCAAATTTCAACTAAATCGGTTATTGATTCCCCTTTCAAAATTTCACCCCCCTTGTCACCCCCTCAGAGGCTAAAAAATTTTTTGTTGTTTGAGTACTAACACTAACTTACATACCAAATTTCAGCTTCCTAGGACTTCAGGAAGTAACCTAAAGGTTTTGATGATCATCAGTTAGTGAGTCAGTGACGAAATCGGGGTCTTTTAGATATTAATAAAATCTAAAGTATAAGAGCTATGCAATTGAAATTTATTATGCTTAATAAGTCTACATTTTATCCCGAGAATTTTGTTTATCTGGTTTAATGCAAACCCAAGTTATGAGGGTTCAAAAAACGACGAAGCACTTCGAGAAAAGGTAGGTAGTGCCCTTGCGCTTCGCTTTGCTCGTCTTGGCGGGCCCCCAGATAATGTGGTGTGTTCATTATGATGCGAATACAAAAATACCTCAAATTAACCAAGGACAAAATACAAGATAAAGTAAAATTCTATGTCAAAGCCCAAAAATTATAAAACCGGATTAACAGTATCTGCAAATACAATATTAAATACGAAATTATGAGCATTAACAACGGCCTAAAAGGTTCATCACGCCTAGGTAATTTTATCCTCAAAGGGTTCGCTGTATAAATTGCTTTATTTAACTAAATTATATACAGACAGAGGTACCTACTACAGTAACTGTACAAGTACTAAACTTAATTAATTGTACCAAGGATGCTGGCGGCATTTCCTCGTTGTATCGCAATTACTAATATATCAAATTCTAAGGAAATATTCAAAAATATCTCAAATCAACGCGAAAAGGAGGTATATTTTCATTAAACACGGAAAAGACAAGTGCCTGTCAGACAGTATGTAAATTTCTAAAAAAGTTAGGTCCTTAGCATTTGCGCGTCGTCATCACATCACAATACCCGTACATTCGCCGCCGGCGGCACGTCACTCACCGAACTATTTTGTATTGCGCAAATCCTTACTGCATGTAAAGCAAGCAAATCGAATTGTAGTTGTACACCCTCGAGACTCCTGAACAAGTGAATAGCACGAATACTATTCTATTTTTACCAAAGCATATCGGCGTCGAATATCTACATGTTTTTGAAGGTTAACGGCAGATTTTGGTATAACTGAGGCTTACGGGAGATGAATGTGTCTGCACAAAATTCAAGCATTTGTTTGAATATGCCGATGCCGGTTTGCTTTATAAAAACTGAACAGATTTTTTTTGCTCATTTGTTAACTAATAATCAACATTTTGTTACATTCTGAGAGGAACGAATTTAAGAACAGGGAATTATAAGTAAATTGTTTGAAAAGTTAATATTAATAAGATGTACCTACATTATTACGTCTAATATGTATTGCGTTAATGTATGACGTCTTTGAAGTCGCTCTTTAGTAATTTTAGTGTTTTCGTTGACTTAAGGTGGCATTTGGATCATGACTGCAGCAGCATAACTGTTACAACGGTACCGCTTCAATTTTCTGGACAGTAGGTAACATAGCCAATTTTAAAGAGCTACATTAGCTGGTTTGCACAACGCAAGCACTAAGTTTTAGTAGCTGATTTAAGCAGCTCGCCATATATAAGCCCAAAGTAAGCCCCAGATTAAGTGCATTACCTTTAAACCGGGTTAAGTATATATAACACAATATATAATGTCTAGACTGCTAACTCGTCGATCGTCTTGTCTAGGTAGATATAACGAATGGTGAAGGTAAAACACACGTAGGTATTTCTCTAGGTCCAGTCAAGACGTTTTATTTAAGTACCATTTCGTAACTTGTCACAGTGATAATAAATATGAAATCCGCTAGATATCTCACTACACTGCGACAAGGTACGATATATATGATACAGAGATGACACAGAGTACTTGTGATTTTTGACATAAAAGAATTGCAAGTTTTTAGACTCATAACTCATAATCAGTAAAACACATTACACCTTAGTTCTAAATCCATACTAATATTATAAATGCGAAAGTGTGTCTGTCTGTTTCCTGTTCACGCTTAAACCGCTGAACCGATTTAGTTGAAATTTGGTATAGAGATAGTTTGAGTCCCGGGGAAGGACATAGATAGGATACTTTTTATCCCAGAACTCACCCCTCAAGGGGGTGCAAAGGGGGGTGGAAATTTGTATGGGGATCAATAACCGCTGAACCGATTTAGATGAAACTTAGTATGGGGATAGTTTGAGCTGTGGGGAAGGATATAGAATATTTTTTATACCCGAAAGGGATGCCTTAAGAGTGTAAAAATGGGGTAGAAATTTATAGAGTGGACCAATTTGTGGGTGAAAAAAGGATGGATTTAAAAGCAGATTTGTTTAAAGATTAAGGTAACCAAATTACTAATTAAACGCAGACAAAGTCGCGGGCAAAAGCTAGTAGTGTTATATTGGAAAACATCTTGGAATGAAGGATAAAAATAGAAACCCTTAAAAGCAATTCGTGGGCGTAGTTAATTGAATTCACGAAAACGCATTAATCTAGCCTATCATCCTGTCACCCAGATCGATATGTTACGGCTCGCAGAAACCGCTAGGGAATTAATTACGAGCTAGGGCTAGATTAGTAATCGACTTTTCCTACCAAGGTAGTCTTCGACACTCAATTTAGTTAATGCTAATGTCTATTTGATGACTTATGCCCAGTTACATCTATTCCAGTGGCATTCTAGTCCAGTGATGATGATGAAAATGACTGAAGTAAATGTAAACGATTCGATCCAGGTCAGTGCTGGATTCGATCACTGGACTGGAATGCTACTGCAAAAGATGTGAACGGGGACTTCACTCGTACTTGTCCGTACAGGTATTGGCTCGAGCGAGACTTTCGATAACTAAATGATGATGATGTCATAACACTCATAACATCAATCAGATATCATTCTGATGTCAGTGTACGAATGTTCAACTTAGCCTGCTAGTCATTAAAAATCTGAAGGATTTTGTATTTCAAGGACCTTTTTAATTTGTATCCGTAATGTTTTTATTTGTACTCTGGCCAAATCAGCCGAGAGCTGTAAATAAATACGAGCATTTTGGGCCATACACTGAAAAAAATAACTAGCCGAACTCATTGAATAATACAAAAAAAAACTGATTTGCTCAATATCCCATAACCGATTTTGTAACAGGTGAGTCAGGAAACACATAGTTCGGAAGTCCCATTTTTTGTGTAACAAAATATTTTTTTACTGTTATGCAAACATTTCTTTCAGTGTATCAGTTAATAGGGACGATGACACATGTTGAATTTTATAACAAAATCTAGTAAAATAGATAGCAAATGAGCAATTTATCACAATAATGTGGATATTAAAATAATATATGGAAATGACAAAAAAATACAGTATCTAAAAGTTTCAAAATTTAAAGTTTTCTTTAACTTCCTAAAAAGAAGAAAACCTTCCTATCGTTTTGTTAGGAGCGTTTCGCGAGTGAAGTACGACTGTCGGACTTTGACTATAATTTCTGACTTTTGTATTGCTTTAATGTAATGGGTCCTATATAGTATAGACATTTGATCCCAAAAACAAATCTGATCGATTGATACCATTAATAAAAATTTGTCATCTAGCCTATTGCCTACCAATTTGTAAAATCAACCATGCCATAAACAAAAGTTTCGTGGCTTAATACCACAACAAACTTATTATTGCTCAACATCCTCAAGCTCTAGATAGTACCGTAAAAACAGTTTTAATTGTTTTATTTGGGCCAGAAGTAGCGGCGAACGTTACTGGCCCGATTGATATCTCGCGAAGCACGAAGCGAGCTAAGTTCGTGGTTTGTCTGACAGGTTATTTACGATCCCTTCAAGAACTTATCTCGAGGAAACAACAGGCTAGGCGCTTGAGCTACATTTTCTGAAATAAATGTGTTTAGAATCTTTCAGACGTAGCCCGATTCTTGGTGCGGGGGCTTGATAAATCACTGAAGAAAGATGCAACAACAAATGGTGACACGAAACCACAGATATTTTAAGGCTACATGCAAGATCTTGCTAGGCTGTTACGTATTTAAAAAGAACTGGTTAACTGTGAATTGGCAGATTGGCCGAATGAAAGCGAAGCTTCAATTTGAGAAATGCTTTCATAAGTACATATATCCGGCTGTTCTCTCTTGTGAAATTTTGTGAGCAGATTCGATTTAGTCGATTCGTTTTTGTAAATTTTGTCAATATATCGGAGCATTGGGGATTGCGAGGTCTACAGCTCGTATACAGTGTGGGAAAAATGTATCGGCCTTGGAGGGAAAGTGCCTTAAATCCTTAAGTTAGCTCATTTTACTTAAAGTTTTTAAAAGAAACAAAACTGCATTCAAAGTTTTTTTTAAATTCGCTTGTCTCGCCCGGGAATCTAAACGACTAAAAACTCCAAAAAATACACTCGCTATTTTATTCTACTAGTCGATACAGTTAATGTTAATGATAACATTTCTCCAGAAAACATTAGGTCTTAAGGGGCCCACTGACTATCAGTCCGCCGGACGATATCGGCCTGTCAATTGTTCGCAACTGTCAAATTTTAGTTCTAACTGACAGGCCGATATCGTCCGGCGGACTGATAGTCAGTGGGTGCCTTTACACTCGTACAAAATATCCATAAAATCGAATATTTAAAATATTTTTAAACAAGCAAAATTGAAAAAGAAATGTAAAACCTTGGAATGCAGCTTTGTTTCTTTAAAAAAATAAAAGAATGTTTCCTTTAAGTAAAATGAGCTAATCGAATTTATGTCGCGCGAGTGACTAAACATACGTGAGTGAAACCGCTAAGTTAGTAAAGTTAAAATGAGCTAACTTAAGGTTTTAAGGCACTTTCCCTCTAGGGTCCATAATTTTTTTCCACTGTATATGTGTACGTGTTATGTACAGGATATAAAATATTTTTTGTTTGCCTACGTACATTTTACTTATAACTTAATACATTTATTGTACTGAAAACTTTGTAGCGTGCAGTTTAGTTTACCTACTCTACGATATCTAGTCAAGCCAGACGAATAAAACTGCCATTCACTTGATTCAGCCAAAGATTGATGCATATAGAAGCTCTGGAATTAAGTCTACGTTGTTCGTTATCACATAACTCATGTAGCTACTGCTTCATACATTTTAAGGTTGAATTTTGCTTACACTTGCAAATGGTCCTTTCGCCCTTTAAGAAAATAATCCATGCATTTTTGCATTTACGTACTAGTTCGAGTTCGTTACTTCAAAGTCTTATATTACTGGTAGACGTAGTTTAAAAAGCAACCTTGTCGTGGTATAAATACAGTTCATATTTCCACATGACGCGGAGTATGAGATAGTATTAAATACTATGTTTTGGTCAACTCGCAGTTTGCAGGGATATAAATGAAACGCGCTTGAACAAAGAAGGAACCCGAACCAATGTAGAGTACGGTGTAGAAACCACGTTTACAACCCAGCCAAATGAGTCTGGGTTTTTTTTTTTCAATAATTACTTTCACATTTTGAATGCATTGTGAGTCGACGTTGAATTATTTACTCTTAATTAGTTTTTGGTTGGAAAAGGATCCAACGCGGTTTAATATGTGTTTTGAAAAGAAATGAATGAGTCTGGATTTTGCTCAAGTTTAGTAATAAATCTTGGATTTCGATTAAAAAAACTGTCTATTTGCAGGCTATGATTAATAGTGAGTGTAAAGATGTAGCTAAGTATGTAGTGAATCATTGAATCGTAACGATTTGTCTGCAATTAATTTAAACTTTTTAATTTGTATATTCTATACTTAATAGGTATAAAGCCCCCTCCACACTCGTGCGCGAATCGCCGCGAACGCGAGTGTGGAGTATAGTTCCCTAATCAGCGAAATCGACTCCACACTCGCGTTCACGGCTTCGCGCCGCGTAGTCTGCATGCAGCGGGCTTAAAATTTTGGTTAAAAAGTAGAAGACCGTTTAGGTACACATGGTGCAGTGTCTAACTTTACCTACAAGGCCATGTCATAAATTGCCGTTAAAATAATCAGAATTTGGCCTGTCATGGTTTGCAATTCAATTCAAAATGCATTAAGTTGTGACTGTTCTACCGTTCTACCTAAATAGTCTCAATATAACCCCGCCCTCTAGCAGATAAGTACAGGTTGTTTTTCTTTTTGGATTGAGGCCTATAAATAATTATGTTATTTCACATGGTTAGAACAAATAGGTATGTTTTAGAGAATTTAGAGTATGTAATAATTATGACAGTGTACATATATTAGATGAAGTGTAAATATAAATATACCAAATAACCATTATACCAAGAATAACATTATGTATGTAGTTCGTTAGGTAATAAATATAAAAATAACGATATTATCTAACTATGACATATAAGAGAAAAAAAATTATAACAAAATTTCCGTGAGACACCGACATATTAAATATTTTAATAAAGGGTCACACGTATTTTAAGTAGAAAAAAGCTCGACATGTTTCACCCCGTACCGAGGAGTGTCATCAGGAGCTTGTGTTGACTGTGACGAAAAAAAATGAAAAATGCGGAGAGAACAATGTAGTGCGCCCCACTCATTAATATGTAACTTTTGGTATCCTCAAAGTCGTACAAAGTATAATAAGCAGTTTTAAAAATAGCACGGCAACATTGTCGTATACACTATACATAGTAGGTTTTTATTGGTGCTTTATATACATATAGTGTAAAGCCTGACCAGTAATATATGATCATTGTCAAGAGGGCGCTGTTTATTCTCATGTATAGGGTGACAGTTCATTATAGTATGAAAAAATTAGTTCTAATGAAATTCCGCAACATGGCGCGTGAATATTCCTGGTCAGGCTTTATACACATTACATCCTATACTGTAATTTCATCAAAACACAATTGGTTTAGGTAATTGAGTGGACTGACGTTTATGAACTCGTTAAATCCCACCTACGGTTAAATCATTTCTGGCAAACATTTATTGGTATTCACACATATAGATTACTCGTACGAATTTAATTTAAGAAGAAAGAAAGAAGAAAAGATGTACATTAATATCTTACACTTGTAATGTGTTACACCACTCAATTGCAATGCAACACACTGTTATACAAGTGAGTCTAAACCGTATAAAATGATTTAATGTTAGTATGTCTCACAACAGTTTAAATTCGAACACTGTTATACTTTCAAATCGACACTTAATTTTATTTCAGAACCTTGTTTGAGAATACAGATGTGTAGTTGCAAAAACTTTCTCAAAAGTGGGAAAAGTTCTCGGAAATTTCAGTAATTATTCATAGGAAATTAAGTATTCAACCCCCATACGAAAACAAAAGAATTTTCCGAAAAATTTCAATGTGGAAAGTTCCCAATTTTGAAAGGCACATAGGTGTTTGGGAACATTTACATCTCCATCTGTATCTGTACATCTGCGTGTATCTGACGCGCTCGAGTAGTTTTTTTAACTATTTTCATACCCTCCGTAAGGCTGCCTCCACTATTCAAATTCGTAAATTAACATACCTCGTCCTAAGTCACACGCGCCAAGCAATTATACTATGAAATATCTGGAAGCGTTTAAGTATGTACAAGTGTAAGACCCCTCTTAAAGCCCAGTGTAAAGCCAGGAGATTAGAAGGAAACAAAAGATATGGCGCGCCGTGCGAAACTTGCAACGGAAGATATTGCCGTCGCGAGAGTTTTTTACCCTTTATCTCAATTATTGAGATCCCTTATAGGGATAAGTTCGCCTTTCTACATTGTATATATTTTGTTTTTATTGTGTTTGTAATCTGTCTTATGTACAATAAAGTGTTTTCATACATACATACAATTACTCTGAAATATACTTTTAATTAAAATTTTGCTTATAGGCAGACTATCTGTTGCCCATGACTTCGTTCTCATGGATTTAGTATTTCCCGATACACTCCTTAACCCCCTATTTAATCCTATTAGGATATGAATTTAAAAAAGCACTGAAATTCGTATTCTTACTAATTTAAAGTCCCTACTCAAATCGTTCCATACAAACTTTCAACCCCCTCTAACCCCTTTAGGGGAAGAATTATTAGAAACGCTGAAATTAATATTCTTGTATTTTAATAAAATAGGTACGAGTACCTGTTTAAGAAGTTTCAAATTCCTAGTTTAAAATAAAACTCAAACCCCATACAAACTTTCACCCCCTTTATAACCCCCTTAGGGGTTGAATTTATCAAAATCGGTTCTTATCTCTTGTAGGTACATATTATTATTATAATTGTCACCTGGTGTGCTAATTTCATATTTCTAGCTTTTGTAGTTTCGGCTCTGCGTTGACGAATTACCGTAAAACGGGGTGTATTACCGTAGTCATGCAGTCAGTCGGGACACATACATTTACATATGTATAGATTTTAACGAAATTCCAGGGTGGCAAGGGGTGGCAGATATTTTTGGTACGCGTTGTTTCATCCGCTACTATTGATATATACGAATACATACTTTTGATTTTTATTAAAAAATCAAAAGTATGTATTAGAATATGTTTTACAAGTAACTATGTATCATGATACTAGTTACGAACGCATTGTACGAGTCTTTCTTACTAATTACATCAGCAACATCTGATATTTCCGTGTTTTGAGCAATACTGGAAATTCGACTTGAGTTATGTGGTTGAACATCAATATTCGCCGATTGTTTCGCAAAACAGGGCAGGGTTAATATTAGAGTTTGAAAACAATGGCGCGGAATTGAAAACCAAATTGTTTTGGAAACTGAAAACTGTGATTAAGGTTGAAGGTTTAAATACACGGGAAATTATTCAATTTAATCAGCCATGGCTTAAACTCAAACCAGTTAACTAGCTCCAATATGGAATACTCGCATAATACATACCTAATGCTTGGTCAGGGATAAAGTACATCTATAATGAATGTGTATCCCCTCTTTTACCATCCATCCATCCATCCGTCCGTCCGTCCGTCCGTCCGTCCGTCCGTCCATCCATCCATCCATCCATCCATCCATCCATTCATCCATCCATCCATCCATCCATCCATCCATCCATCCATCCATCCATCCATCCACCATCCATCCATCCATCCATCCATCCATCCATCCACCAACCATCCACCATCCATCCATCCGGTATAACAACCACAATAAAAACTAGTTTTCAGATATCGCCTGAAAGCTGGGTCATGGAAACCTATTTATTGGCTTGCGGTTTATTATAGGTTTAATTACTAATAAACGAAATACAAGTGACAAAATTGATTACTTTTTATACTGTAATTATGTACACCATCTCAACACATTTTATTTTACGTCTTACACAGTCATTAAATTTAATATTACGTTACAACGTCTCGGAAAATGGCTTGAGGATAACGCTGCCGTTGTGACGAGAAAATTGTCTAGCTTTTGTGTAATTAATCCTATTGTCAGAAGGAAAGATTTTGTTTAAGATTTATCACAAAGAAAAAATATTGAAACTGCTATTCATCACCAGGGTATTGACCGAAAATTAAAATATCCCCTAGGCAACTTTTTAAATATCCAATAAATAAAATCTTTTAAATAGGTATCTAACAGGTAAATATAAATGTTTCTAATAATTGGTGTTTTAATTGTGCTAGTCAATATGGTCGTAGTTTTACATGTCACATACAGTCTCACTTTTCATTTATGCCAACTTCTAAAAAAAATTAAGACGAAAGGGGACGACCGCCCCAAAACCGCCTTTCGATACAAATGTAGTCCCCTTTTCCCTCCCTGGATATTAACATTATTGAAAATATTTTTACACAAATTGATGTCTTTTAATCATAGCTATGCCCGACCGTTTGACTTTGTTGGATGTATTTTTTTTTACAGGGTGGCCAAATAACAGGTATACACTTTAGTTTTGTAATTTTATTCTATGAAATATAAAAAATATTAAGTATTCCTTGTTAAATATAGCATTTAGGGCCGGCATTTAAACATGGAAAATAATGTCAGACATGGTCAGAGAAATGTCCACCTCTAGCAGCATGGCAATGTCATCGAGTTTTTCATCACATTTTCACACATTTCCTGCGTTATCTCAGTGACTGTCTCGAATATTTTGTTTTAATTGCTGACTCCATGCTGACACGATGAGGAACTGCTTTATCTGTTACGATGCCATACTGCTCAAATTTATTCACTAAACGTGCTATTGTTAGCCGCTAAGGTAAGTGATTTCTACCAAAAATTGGCCGCAATTTTCTTAGTTTCCGCAATACATGATTAGGTTGAGTAAAACGTTTTATTATTAAAACACGTTGTTCCGTCGTAAAATGCTCCATAACAAATTAGTGTCTACACAAAGTAATTTTAATGCAACAACTGTCATATTTACCGCCAAAAGAAAATGGCGGCAAAAAAAGTTGTATACCTCCAAGTTGGCCACCCGTATAAGAGTTAGGAGCATTTAAAAATTTATTTCTATTTATTATTATTTTTCGCTCCTAAGTTTTATAATAATTAAAAAACCGGCCAAGTGCGAGTCGGACTCGCGCACTAAGGGTTCCGTACCATTACGCAAAAAACGTCATCGAAATACATCATCTGTGAAAATTTCAACTGTCTAGCTATCACGGTTCATGAGATACAGCTTGGTGACAGACGGACAGACAGACAGACAGACGGACGGACAGCGGAGTCTTATTAATAGGGTCCCGTTTTAACCCTTTGGGTACGGAATCCTAAAAACGAAAACAATCAAAAAATCGGGTCGGGTATGAACCCGACTAGACTAAAGCTTACGTACGTTAAAGCTGCGACCCCGTGAAATTTAATATCTAACAAAACTAGGTAATGCTAGGTTAAATTACAACTGCAACCCCCGTAGAATTATTTTACAAACAACACTACAGAAAGTGCTATAGAATATGTTCTATACTTATTAAAATTGTACAAAATATTACCTTATACAAAAATATAATATAACTAAAGGCATTATACAATGTGTCTTTATACAACTTAAAAATTATATTAATATTGGCATTATTTTTTTAATTACGATTTAGACTAAATTATAATATAACAAAAATAGCGTATTTAATACAAATTACGTTATGCCATATAATGTTACACCAAGTGGTATTATAGCAAGTGTATGATAGTTTTTATGTGATTATATAAAACATTACACACCCGTGAAAAACTAAAAAGTATTATTTTTAGTATTTTAATTTCATTATTTATCTATTTTTCCAAGACAATAAAAATAACAAACATAATTTGCTTAATTTAAAACAGAATATTTAATTTAGTAAAATACAATCAGCCATTGTACAAACGTATTAAGTTAAACTTCCTACAATTTTAGAAGAAAAAATGTTACGAACTTTTAGGTCAAATAATTAACTCTTCCTGTAACTCAAAAGGATCTTTTTTATTATAATTCATCTAGCCATTTAGAGCCTTCAGGTAGCCATTATAATTTCAGACAAAAGGTGTAATTAAAGCGTCAAGAAAAATGGTATCTCGCGGGAAAATTATAGTCTTGAATTTATTTAAAACTGAGCAATTGCGAGCGCACCGTTTACTTATTATATCGCCAAATTGGTGATAAAACCACGATAAAACAAAGTCAACTTTAACACATGTATGTACATCTTTAAAAAAAACACTTTAAAAAATAATGAAGACTTTAGATTTCGCATTTTTCATACAAAAGAAATATTATATTCAATGTACGCCATTATCTTTGTGATTGACGTTGCCTGTCACACCTTAAACATAACAAAATTCGCAATACATTGCGTCTTGGAAAAAACTTTAAAGTGTATTAAAAATCAAAACAAAAGTTATTTTTAAAAGTCGCTGAACAAATGTTGGTCGGTATGAGGAGTACAGCCTACAGTTTAATTTTTTGCTCCTATTACAGGCCACACATTGTATAAGGTATCGTTAATAATAATATGTAGGTATCTGATTGCTATAAATATTTATACGAGTTTTTAGTGTATGCTACTACTGCAATATACAATACAATACCTACAAAACGAAACCTGTTAAAATATTTCCGACTCTTAAATAGGTACATTATGACTTTTAATTTTCAGGAAGATAAGAATTCTAATTTCGCGGGTGCATGGCCATTTTCAGAATAATGGTCTTCATTACATTATACTCCCACACACGATGAATTTCCGTTTCGTACAGTGTCAAGTGGTCAAGTAGTTTTGGTTATCTTATAAAGTCCACTCACACGTTCAAGCAAAATATGAAACATTATGAATTATGCAAATAGTTTCTAATAAAATGACATTTTCCAAGCCAATCATTAATTATCAACAGGAAGAAAAAATATTTTGAACAGAGCAGGAATAATTTCTAATTGAGCGCCTTTATACCGTAATAGATGACTGTTAATTCAGTATTAATTCTTTCCCTATTTTATAAATAAATTACAAGACAGAATATGTTTCCCTCAGATTGGTGCCATTCATTTATTACGTAAGACGATTATGTCTTATTTTTTCTTACAAGGGGAAGTTAAGATTATACTTTGAATACCCATTGTTCCAGTGGCAGATCGAAAACTAGCAAAAATCGTCTTACGTAATAAATAAATGGTGTCATTGGTGTAGGTACCAGAATAGGTACCTCTGTTCTCGCAGTCAAAACAAGTCACTGAACTTCTTTTCAGGTTTTTTCGTGTATTATTTCTACAAGGTAACCAATACTGCGTAAGTAAGATAAGATACTCCTGACGTAGTGCCTATAACCTATCTTAACTTTGCGATATTGTAAAACATGAGAGTATTCGAATCCATTGTTTCAGTTAGCCCGACACGATGGCATGTAATAATTAGTATATTATGTATGTAGAGCGATATATGGACAACAAGTATTTGCTGTGAAAATGGCGGAATAATTGGCCACAACCCACAACTGATGAGTCTCATTAGGAATAGTCAGACGCACCCTAACGATATATGCCCTCCCTGCTTCCTAATTAGTGTCATTATTGAAATCATTCCAAAGAATTAGACCCCATATCAAGACAATGGGATACACGAGAAGGCTGTTTGCGAAAAGCTTTGAAAGAAAAATATAAATAGCGTTACAATGAAAAAAAACTAAGCTTAATTTTCTTTTACCCACGCCATTCTGTTTTTGGCCACGAAAAAAATGCTATGCCTAAGTTAAATTATAATCTAATAATATCATAAAGCTTTTACGATTCAGTGACCAAATAAAAATCATAAATCACAGTTAATATAAAACTTATGCAAATGCCAAAACTTTCCCAAATTTTGTGTAACTATGTACTTTTATTATGTAAATCTAGCAAAGTTTGAATACGTAGTCGCCACGAGGGGATGTTTAAATTGAATCTAAAGTTTTTAGTAGCCTTTTGTAAATACTGAAATATGTATAAAATCTAATTTAATATACATACTTAGCAACTGTCCGTGAAAAAATATGATAGATAATACTTTTTTTTTTTTATATTCAAAAATGTACTACGTACGTATTCGTAATATTCGTATCCAAAAACCAGCTTCTACATACATAGTTACATAGTTCGCAAGCGGGAGAAATACGAGGTCCTGGCGAACTATTGATTTGTCCCTCTTGCAGTTGAAATTACGGGGTGCTGGTGTGCTGAGGCCAAGGCCTTTTTCGGGGAAGTGGGGAGACGCATGCGGGAGAGAGGTTTAGATCCTCGCTCTGTCCTTCCTGATGCAAAGATTGTCCATCGCTGTTCAACGTGGCAACGCGGCGAGCGTTATGGGCACCTTTGCATCGGTGGGGTCGCGGGACGATTTATACGGTTGATAATTTAAAGTATGACTAAATGTGTGTGTGTGTGAAATGTGTGGATTTATTTAAAATGTGTCTTATTATTATTAGTATTAGTTTCTATGGTTTTTAGAGTAGTATTTAGTAGTAGTATTTTATTGTTGTGTTGTATGAAATATTATATTGTCCGGTTACATAGTTATATTGGTTCTGACCAAGCGCTTGAATTTTGCGTTAATGCTGTAGTTAAAATAAAGTCGCTGTATTTTTTTTATTATTCCACGTTCACAACGCACAGTTAAAAAAAATCAATGTTTTTTTGCATTATTTTCAACCAATCGGGAGCGCTTATGGCCCCGTTGACTTTGCAGAGCGACGTTAAGTAAATTTACTCTTCATGGATTTTATTATTCTTCAACTTTGCTGTTAACGAGGTGTGGGCGGATGTTTGCTGCCATTCGGGGTTATTTCCATTATATTGTAAGGGAAGAAAGAAATTATAACATGTAATTTAAAGTCTTCAAGTTTCGTCAACTGGCAACTTCCACGAAAACCAAGCAGTTAGAAGACGAAAGATTTTATTTTCATAACGAAGAAAGTGTTTCGGCTGCTTAAATATCACCTACATCATACGAGGGATATTGTTTTCTCTGAAGTTATTTTAAATTTTATGCCAAAAGTCATTTAAGTATTGAAGCTATTTATATATACAATCGTTAAAAGTTTTAAACAACATAAATACATAAAAAAAACAAATACTAAGTTTAAAAAAACTAAAATAAGTAAGTTTAAAAAAACTGGTCAAGAACGAGTGGACCATGATTAGGAGTACGTATAAGTAAGTACTTATACGTACTCCTAATCATGGTCCGACGTGTAAGTACACGTCATTGTCCGTCCGTCAGTGATTGTAGAAGATAAGAGGATGAATAAAATCTAAGACAAAATCGTGCCTCTAATTCAAATTAGCATGTCAACAGCTAACGTACATTACGCGGTAACTCTGTCAAAAGTTGACGTTTGACAATTCAATTACCACAAAACATACGTCCGGCACCATATATCGCCATCTATTTCGGCTGGCGAATATTATTATTTATCGACAGATGGGCTAGCATAGCCACCAAATGGATGCCAGAAGAGGGGCGCGGACCCGGCAGGCCCAGACGGAGATGGCGGGACGACCTAGACACCTTTCTCAACAACTGGCCGGAGGAGGCACTATATCGGGAGTCGTGGAAGACAAGGGGGGAGGCCTTTGCCCAGCAGTGGGACACCATAATAGGCTAGTAAAAAAAAAACGATTTTTAGGGTTTCGTACCTAAAGGGTAAAAACGGGACTCTATTACTAAGCCTCCACTGTCCGTCTGTCTGTCCATCTGTCTGTCTGTCTGTTTGTCTGTCTGTCCGTCTGTCTGTCACCAGGCTAGTTGAAATTTTCACAGATGATCAATTTCTGTTGCCGCTATAACAAATACTAAAAAGTACGGAACCCTCGGTAGGCGAGTCCGACACGCACTTGTCCGGCTTTTTAAATTTTCTTAGTCTTTATTTATTTAAACTTTATTGCACAAAAGAAGAACTTAATGTACAAAAGGCGAACTTAATGCCATGATGCATTCTTTACCAGTCAACCTTAGGGCAAAGCAGAAAATATTGTAGGCGGTGCACTTGAAAACCAAAAGAAAACATTATAATAAGAACCTCATAAAATATACTTTACAATATACAATCAAAATTATTCGGTGTCCTATTAGATTTTATATAGAAAATTATAAACAAAATAGGAAATATCAGGGGTGAAACCCCTAATAGGGAATATTACACGAAACTCTGCGTAGGAGGCGCCACTACCACAATCTGAGGGTCTATCGCGAAACAAGAAAATCGAAATTTCGTTATCTAACATCTCTGTCACTTGCATATTCGAGCTATAAAGAGGCAGAAAGCGAAATTTCGGATTCGCGTTTCCCGGTCATCATCATAATTTAAGAGCATGGCTCTTGTCGGTGGAGTATGCGCCAGTTTTCTCGGTCCTCGGCCAGGTTCTTTAGGTCCCTGTAAGACACGACATTTGCTTACGCTTTCAGTTGTTGTGTGTAGCTTGCTCGTGGTTTTCCGCGGCCTCTTCTCGCTTCTATCTTGCCTTCTAATATAGTGTTAAAGAAAGTGTCGTGTCTTATCAAGTGACCTATCATTCTGCCTCGTCTATTTTCTATGGTTCTCAGCAGGTTTCTCTTCTCTCCCACAATTCGCAGCACTTCCTCGTTCGTTTTTTTCTCCGTCCAACTTATTCTCTCCATTCTTCTCCACAACCACATCTCAAAAGCCTCTAATCGCTTCCTATCTTTCTGCCGCATTGTCCACGTCTCACACCCATACAAAGCGATGCTCCATGTATATCTTAATTAGGCGTTTTTTTGTACTCTTAGAGATCCTAGCCTTAAGCAAATGTTTTTTGGCGTTGAAAGCTGTTTTCGCCAATGCTATCCTTGATACTATTTCCTCTGTACATCTGTAGTCTTGTGTAATTAAGCTGCCTAAATATCTAAATTTGTTTACTTATTCTACCTATATGTGTGTCCCTCTGATCTCAATTTGTTCCTTAACCGGGTGAGATTTTGAAGTAATAAGTGTTTTAGTTTTATTCCCGGTAGGTCCTCTGTAAACAAACCGCCTTGATGCATTAATGTCATATCTTCTTATCTCTAAAAACTTGTCAAAAAACCGGCCAAGTGCGAGTCGGACTCGCGCAAGAAGGGTTCCGTACCATTACGCAAAAAAACGTCAAAAAAATCACGTTATATAATATATATTTATTTTATTCTGTTTTTAGTATTTGTTGTTATAGCGGCAACAGAAATACATCATCTGTGAAAAATTTGACTTGTGCCTGCGTCAGACGTCCATCGGGACCCTCATTATCTTTACATCGCGTCGGACAATAAATTCTTCTAGCGTTACACTTTGGTCAACTGAACGAGCCATTTGGGAGGCTAGGGTTTCTTTAGGGTGTGATTAATGACAAAATATCAATTAGGTAGTAAAATTTGTAATTAAAATTATTCATTGCGACAAAAAACAAATATAAACATAGCTCGAATTTAAACTGTTGTGAGACATACTAACATTAAATGTAGATTTTAATATTAAATAATTTTACGGTTTAGACTCACTTGATTTTAGTGACTAAAAACAAGTTTAGACTCACTTGTGACTAAAAACAAGTAAGTCTAAACCGTAAAATTATTTAATAAACATAGCTATGACAAACTTACTTTTTCTGTAGATTTAGTTTTAGGTACACGCCGGTCTTGAGGCGTAGACGAACTTCGAGAATTTGATAGCTTGGAGGCTGAAGTACCGTACACCGACCCTCGTTCGCAGACTAAGTTAAAGTTCTATTTAACTTGATTCCGACAGAACTTATTTAGGTACTTTTCTTAGAAATTATACAGATTCTAAGAAAAGATACAGATTTTTCGATATGACTTTGGACACTAGAGGGCAAGAGAAACAACTACTAACGATCACGGAGCTAAGCTGCGGACGGACAGAGAGACGGACATGGAGCAACTATAAGGGTACTTTACTACAGAACCCTAAAAACAATACACTCCTTTTTTTGGGCAAAAAGAGGGCCTATTGACACATTTTCCTGCTAGTCAACCCAAAAACAGATGCTTGTCAAAATAATTTCAGCGGCACGAGAGTAGGTATTAGGTACATACATTTAAGTGCCTAGCCTTTGCAAGTGACGTGAAGTGAACGCGTGATTGAAACGGCAGTGAATCGCCTCTAGCCGATATTTCTCGTGGGATTTTCTATGAAGTTATATTATGCAAATCCGCAATGTCACCCTGGGGGCATCAAGTAACAACATTTCACGGCACACGTACACTCGTACAGTCAGTTTCAATAGTAGTGGATAGAACAACGCGTCAAAAGTAGATACTTCTGCCAATAATAATAAAAAACATGATTAATTCCATATATATGTTACGTACATATTATTTTTTATTTCATATTCGGACTTTACCCATAAAGCTTGGGTAATACTAATAAGTAGGTAACCCCGGGTAAACCTAAGTTTACTTAATATTCTAGCATTACCCGTAACATGGATATACTTAATTTAAGTAAACTTAAGTTTACCTGGGTAAACATAGTATTACCCAAGCCTTATTAGCCAGGGTAAAGAAAGCCCGCCCGGCCAGTGTTAGGTAGACCTAGGTGTGTTTGTGTGTACGGGTAAACCCCGAATACAGATTAATGTTGTTTAAATTTTCGGACTGTACCCAAAAGGCTTGGGGGAAATACTAGTTATGGGTGTCCTTCGGAATCCCTAACAACTTGTGTTCTAAAGTCACTTGCCCTAAATGGTTTTTCCTAATGGGCACTAGCGCTAACGATCAATTGTCATAACAATTGTTTTCCATAATATAATGGTTGTCCTAAAACTCATATGTCCTAAGCATTTTTACCATAACGATCAATATTCCAAATGTTTTTTTTTTTTTCATAATCCTCGCAATCTCTATTAACAATTGTTTGGCAAAAAATTAAATGGTCCAACTGTTTTCACCTAATGGTATTATTGCCCTAATGATCAATGGTCATAACAGTTACTTTTCCTAATGATCAATTATCATAACAATTATACAAGTAAATTATGACTGTATAGGTAGGTACTTAACAATATATCGGTAGGAGACCACTTTAACTGTCCTCAATTCGAGTAAAAGTTTGTAAGCCTACGTTTCGTTGTACCGTCTCTTAGGATTTTCGGCATTTGCCGAGCAATTTGTTAATGATTAATTAACTTTAAACTCCACTTTACGACTGTCCTGGTCCATTTTCTTGATTTACGACAAGCTTAGCACTTAGGCTCAAGTATTTTAGGCGCATTTCTAAATGTTTTTACCTAAAGCTTGAACTCGCCAAAATTTGAGCACATAAAATTACAAATATATAGAAAACAAAGGTCTACTGGAGCGAAATATATATTGAATATAGTTCAAAATATTATAGTTTATCATGATAATATATTAGAATTTCATTTCAGCCTCAGGATTTGACATGAAATCAGAAATCAGAAACATGTCACAGACTTTTTGATGACCAGGACACTAGCACTTTGCTCGACATGATTACCGTATGTTTAAGTAGTCCAAGCCAGGGTTATTTGCGGATTAGTTGATAATATAACTTTAACTGGTGTCTTTTTCAAATATTCCTTGAAATGGAGCCAGTCCATTGCCATCCGCCTTACTTTAGAACCATCCACTAAAAGTACCCTTTTGGCGTTTTCAGCATGTCTATCGTGTTAATACCCATTCGTCACAGTTAAAGTGTAGTGCCAATACGATGAATGCTACCAAAATAGTACCTGTGAGCTGTGACTTCTTTAAAATAAGTTTAAGTCATTTTCACAAATGTTTCTTGTATATATTTCTATAGTCAATGTCCCTTATGCGAATCAATTAACAGCGACGCTGGATACAATCACAAGTAGCTTGCTGAACCAATAAATAATGGGGATACTTAGCATTATTTTTATCTTGTAATCTTCTGGAATGTATTAGCAACTTGTATAAGACAAAGTTTTTATTATGTGTTATTGTTTAAAGTTTGCATCTCTTTAGAATCCATCGTTTAACATTTAAAACGCTCAAATACGTTAAAATGATCTAACTTATACCCTACATTTTGCATACATATTTCATTTATCATCACTATTTTGGGAGCTTATAAGTAATTTTAGTAAAAAAGCAATTTCCCTAGTTAAAACAAGTTTTTCGTATCACCTCAGTGAAAACTCGTTTTCACTAGTTTCCTCTTTAATACCCGCACAGCTACTAATACTTATAATATTGTAGGCAGAAAAACAATTAAATTACAGGCAGCCGGATTTTCAATTGATGGAGTCAAATAAGTTAGGTATTTATACGAGTAATTTAATACTAATTGTACCTACAACGCGGTTGGGTCTAACTATATGGAATATATTTAAATACGTTTAAAAATCTGAATGTAAAATAAGATCATAAAATAATATTATGTACTTCAAACGATACCCTCGTGTAGAATAAATGCAAAACCAATTTTTTTATCAAGCAGAAACGTCTGCCAACGATGCTAATTTGTTCCTAAGCTTAAATGCAAAACCGTTCTATTTTATGGTTAGAAAATGCAGAAAACGAAGTGAGAACGAACAAAAGAAATCAAGGTGCTACACAGACTGATAGAATTGTCCTAACACTGAGTAAATTTGCACAATCTAATGAATCTCATCAGTTTTTGAACAATCAAGAGAGCGTTTACGAGCTAGTGTGGTGAAATAGTTATTTGTTTTACAAGAGGGCAAAGTTGTTGTTTAACCTCTCGTGCTAATATTGATGAAATGGGATCTTGAGCGTTGTGAGGGTTTCAAGGCACGTAAAATAAATTTTGTCCCCGAGTGAAACACAAAAATTTTCACCACACCAACGCAAGAAAAATACTAACTGTAAAATATCAAACAAAATATCAAATCCATTCGAAATAAATCATTCAAAATCATTGGGCGACAAGGTGATACATTCTGCGAGTGTGGAGTAACCCAAACAACAATACACATGAGACAGTGTTCTCTGTGCTCAACGATGTGCACTGAGGAAGATCTCCTGAGGGCCACACCCCGAGGGCTAGAAGTGGCAAAACATTGGCAGACAAAAATTTAGTTTAAGAAGTTTGATCCCTCTACACGAGTAAGAAGAAGGATTCAAAATCATAATTTGAAAGTCAATTCTACCAGCAACACAAGGTAACTACTCAGCATTTGATTACTTTGCCTCACATGTGGATAAAATGCAACTTTCTTATCAGTGTTTGAACAATCATGAGAGCCTTTACCAGCCGGTGTGGTAAAAAAATATTAGGTACTTGGCTAATCAGCCAAATAATAACGATCAGCGTCAACGTTACAATGCCGGACGCCAGATCGTCAACATCTCCAGCATCTCCTGGGGGCCTAGCCAAGTAGCCAAGATGACAATCGTTCGCAGAGAAACGAAACGAAACTCTATCTCTATCGCACTAATATGGAAGAGTGATAGAGAGAATTGCGTTTCGTTTCGTTTTCAGCAAACGATTATCATCTTATCTAGGCCCCCAGATGATGCCTCGTAGAGAGGCGAAACACGTGTCGAGTTTTATACTTTTGGTGTTTGGACTTGTTATATTTATTTGCGTATTTATTTTCGCGGTGGGAGGGTGGTAATAATTAATTGAATGCAAAAAATATAAGTATAACGGGTTTACCTACACTGATTGATTAGCAAATCCTGACCGAATTTTTAATGAACTTGCATTTTTTCGAAAACGATTCTTAGGGTTCCACTAAGCCTCCACTGTCCGTCTGTCTGTCTGTCTGTCACCAGGCAGTATCTCATGAACCGCGATAACTAGACAGTTGAAATTTTCACAGATGATGTATTTATTTCTGTTGCCGCTATAGCAACAAATACTAAAAAGTACGGAACCCTCGGTGGGCGAGTCCGACTCGCACTTGTCCTGTTTTTTTGCTCTATAATCCACGTTCGCAAATTGCGGGCATTTTTCATTGGAGTAAAAGAGAAAGATCCCCGCAATTTGCGAATTTCGGTATTCGCGGTAGCCCCACAGCCCCATGCTCTTAATTTCTTGACAATAAAGGTATGTTCAGATCATTTTCGCTTAGCGCCTTCTGCTGCTAGTTGTACCTTTATTTCTTCTATCTTACAATTTCTGTGGACCCTAATTGCCTATTGATTCGCACGTTGTGTCTTCTATTAGCTCTGTACAAATATCCTACTCGTAGTGAGTGAAGATTGGGTTCAACAACCGTATAATGCTGATGAGTCTGGCTTACGGAAACAAAGTCTATAATCCCACGTGATTATGTTTTAGTTTAGACTTTAGTTTCCGGACTTAGGTAGTTACGTGAACTTTAAGAACGAAATAACGGAAGACGAAAGTGGTATTGTTAAATACTAATCCAAATGTTAATAAAATATCTATAAATATTTTATACAATCATGATTTTATACCACTGCTTTGAGTAATTAGTCCGATTTGTGCAAAAGGTGGGATTTTTTCGATAGCGAATGTATGAGAATTGTAAGGGGGAAATTTAAAGGGCTAGTGGGGGTAACGGCACCACTTTTCAGCCAGCCAACATCGGGTTTCTAGGAGCGTAGGAACCCCACTACAAGGATCAGAAGTCAAAATGCGGTCCGCTATTTTTGCAAACGAACATCTCATTGGAGCCTGCTCTACTAGGAGTATATAAAATTACGAATGCACGTACTAGCAATAGCACTTACCTTCCATAAGTTCCGCAGAGATTAAGCCACCAAGTTAAACTTCACCTTGCCAACTCTTTCTAGGATTTTTCAACCCGAAAAAAATACGCAGATAATCTATAAATACAATTTATGTAATTTAAATAAAATCATACTTAAGTTAAATCACTTAATTCGGGTACATCGCCAACCCACCAGAACACTAAACTATTCTCAGCATGGCTCGAATATTTTAAGTCTTCACTTGATTTTACACTTTCACTTTCAATTTGTGCATTAATTTCACTAGCGTCTTGAATAGGGTCTTTAAAGTGGTACTGGCCGGAGCCGGTGGCCAGTATGGGCCTAAAGGGATGGATCGAAACACTGTTGCAGCAATCTTTGTGTAGTGGAAACTGGAACAAAGGTTTTGTTCGTGAAATTTAAAAGCTGAAGAACAGTTGTATGAAATAAAACTATGAAAACGGATTATATCGCGTATATTGAATTTATAATACATCCCGACGTTTCGAACTCTTTACAGCGTTCGTGGTCAACGGGTGACACCCGGGTGTCCACGGTGTTGACCACGAACGCTGTAAAGAGTTCGAAACGTCGGGATGTATTATAAATTCAATATACGCGATATAATCCGTTTTCATAGTTTTATTTCATGAGTAACTATCGCGGTAACCGAAGACAATATTAACAGTTGTATGCCTAAATTAATTGTTCACCTCAGCAGCTCGAACAAGCCTACTTTCGTCACTCCCTGGAGTGAGGAAAGTGCGACTTTCCTCACTCCAGGGAGTGACGAAAGTGCGACGTTCCTCACTCCAGGGAGTGAAACAAAGTAGCTTTTTAATTTTGTGAAGGCCATGAACTGCCACTTCATACTTCTATTACAATTTTTTTTTGTTTTTGTTTCTCTGTATTGTTCTGTGTAATTCGAAATATATCTTAACCTTCAATATGTTCTCACTACTGAGGTGAAAAGTTATATGTGCAACACGAGAGCAAAGTTATTTTACATCTCGTGTTTTTGAGTCCCTCGCTACGCTCTTGATTCTAACTTAGAATCTTTCGCTTTCTCGGGACTAAAAATAAACACTCGCAAGAAAAATCAACTTTCCTCTCTTGTTGCACAAATAACTATAGTATCAAGCAGATACGTCTACGAACTTAGAATTAAGCTTAGAAACAAATTATCCGCAAGGCTAATATGGTGGAAATATTCGCTATATTGGGTAAGGTCTTGCTAGCTCAGATGGAAGAGCACGGGGCTAGAGATCCGGTGGACTTGGGTTCAAGTCCCGCCCAGGACAGTGAATTTTTCCACTTTTAATTGGTTTCTAAGCTTAATTCTATGCCTATTTAAACTGCGTTTCCACCAGAGTTGTGCGAGGATGCGTAGCGAGGGATGTGTTTGTTTAAGACCCAATAGAAAATTGCCGAATAGAGCCGCACTGAGCGAGGATAGGTCAATGAAGTGATTTTATTGGTTCTTAACAAACACATCCCTCGCTACGCATCCTCGCACATCTGGTGGAAATGCAGCCTTAATGGGATTTTAAATTATCAGAAAGCGTCAGGACAGGATACACCAAATATTGTAGACAAAGAAAACGTAAACTCAAAAATGCATATAAAGCAATATTTCAAGGCAAAGTAAAATTAATATGAATCTTTGATTAAAGACACTAGTGTTGATATTTAAATGTCACTATTTTTATATGCCGGCGCCAATTCCCTTATCTGCGGGTTCTGCCATCTAGTAGCCCAGAATCAATATTTAACTTGACATTAATAGACGCATCAAGCTTTTAAAACAGAACTTCTGTACTCATACTGCCCCCTACAGTTCACGCTCACTCACTCTTTAAAAATTTCATAACATATCATATTTTCAAGTTCAGAAAATTCTCACAACTCCAAACAATATTTACCTTATATGTTGCATTATCTTCAACATCAGTAGCATCTAAATTATTCTTCCAATCCACAGCATCTACCGACCAAACCTTCAATATCCCATCAGTACCCCCAGTTACTAGATACTTCCCACACGGTGATATATCAAAGTATACTCTCTGATTTGTTTCGACTACTCGGCTCAGGATGTTCAGTGGTCTGCGGTAGTATCTAATGTCCCAAACTAGTAGTCTGTGGTCTTTGCGAGCTCCTGACACGAGTTTGAGACCGTCTGGTGTGAATTTCATGTATGTTATTCCGCCTACAATGTAAAATGAAATAGTTGTTACAAATCGCCAGTAAATGCCAAGAGTTAGGAACTAAGCCCACACAGACTTCATCGCAATCTCTATATGTAAATTTCCTTAAGGGAGAATTGCCAACAGAGTGCAGCAGTAGCCCGTTTAGTAAACTATAGAGTAACTTATACATACTGTGCCTTTAACAGTTTTTTGACAAGTTTTTAGAGATAATATGACATTGATGAACCAAGGCGGTTTGTTTGCAGAGAACCTACCGGGAAACGCGAATCCGAAATTTCGCTATTTGCCTCTTTATCGCTCGAATATGCAAGAGATATGACAGAGATGTTAGATAACGAAATCGATTTTCTTGTTTTATGATAGACCCTCAGATTGTGGTAGTAGCGCCTCCTGCGCAGAGTTTCGCGTAATATTCCCTATTGTTACTTCTTTATTCTAATACATAGGTATTGAATTATAGTTTTAAAAAAAATTTCAAATTCCCATAAGCTAAAAAGCAATTTACATACCTGAATGGCCATGCATTTTGCCAATGCTCTTATATCCACCCATTTCATTGACATTGAAGAGGTTTATTGTGGTGTTCCAAGAACCGACAGCTAACATGTTGCTGTCCATGGCAAAACAGGAAGCGGGGAATGTGATCTTGTGTTCTGCACAATCTCTGCCTGGTCTGCAGAGGAAATGATTGTTAAGGCCGTACCACACCACCGCACCGCACCAAGGTCATTGTGTGACGCATCCATAAGTAAGAGCGAGAAAGCGATATCTCTTTCTCGCTCTTACTTATGGGTGCGTCGCACAATGACCTTGGTGCGGTGCGATGGTGTGGTACAGCACACCAAGAGCGAGAAAGCGAAATCTCTTTCTCGCTCTTACTTATGGGTGCGTCGCACAATGACCTTGGTGCGGTGCGATGGTGTGGTACAGTCATTAGATTTCACTTTTTTTACTTTGTGAGTAAGGTTGCCAGCCTCTGGGGTTGCAGGAATCCATAGGCTACAGACTGCTTACCAGCAAACGAGCCATATGATTGTTTACTACCAACATAGTACTTAAAAAAAGGTTTCACTACTTACATGGACTCGAATTATCAAACATTGGGTAGAATAGATATCTGATGTTGATATATGTGTGCTATTTATGACCTGATATTTTTTTAGATAAATTAATAATTTGCTACATACAATACAATAAAAAATATAATAATAAAATGTTATGAGTAAGCTATCGATATGCTGTGCCCTTACAGGGTCCATGTGAGACATTGTATATTATAATTTACATCTATACTGTACCATGGTTGCAATAAAGAATTATGAATTATTAATTTTAGTTGTTGTAATGTAAAACAAATCATAAAATAGCACCCCCTTCCAAGCCTCTGCTAATTATGATTCAATTGAAATATCAGGCTTCAGTTTTCAGTATTTTCTATCAGTTTTGTCATGGTATAAAACTTTTCACACCTCCAACAAGATGGGAGGATGATATTAAAAAGATTGCGGGCCCACTCTGGAGGAGAGAAGCAGCAAATCGGGCTGCTTGGAGGAGTTTTGGAGAGGCGTATGCCCAACAGTGGGTGTATACTTGCTAAGCAAGAAGAGAGAGAGAAGAGATAAAACTTTTGATAAAGTGCAATTATTACCTTTCCACATCAAATGTCCTTATTACTTTTTTGTACCCTGCTACAATCCTGGAGCCATCCAGGGTAAATGCCACAGTCACAGCAGGTTCCATCTCGTCCACAGGATTGAAGCCCCTATATGAACACCGCAGGGAACCGTCAAATGCATCCCACATCTGAACTGGAGCATTCTGTCTTGTGGTCAGCCAACTAAATAACAAATATGTATTCAATTACGAGCAAACGAGCCGATGATTATGATGAGTATGATTTATAATTATATTATACAAAAATATAATTATTGCTTAAAATGCTAGGGCTCTTTAAGGCAAGATTACCCTGGGAATTAAGGAACCAGTGTGGGAGCATTCCATCATTACGTAAGGGACATTCGGACTCTTTTTTTTTTACTTTCCGAGCCTGGTTCTTTTTTGGCTTGCCTTTTTTAGTGTAATATTGGTAAAGCTGTTTGTTTTCTTAATAAATAATTTTGATTAAAAAAACTAGATGAAAAACTTATCGTTTCCATAAAATGCTCCTGTGGCTTAAACTTATATCAAAATTTAAGTAGGTACAGTCAGCTTCAGAGGTAGTGGATCAGATTATGCATCAAAAATGATATATTATGTCCCTTTATGAAGAACAATTAGACTGTCTGTTAGTACTCTGTTTGGAAAAGTAATCCAGGTTAGCAGATCCCTTGGGCACATTGTTTTATCTAATACTGTTAATGTTGACTATACTATAATATTTATGAAACACTAGTAGAGTCCTTCGTCTTATTATATTATATTGTAGAACTTAAAAACATGCTACTATTCAATTTTAATAATCAAACAATATAAGACTGTTTGCCTTTGGTAAATATCCATTTGGTATATTTGGTATATATTATATCTTTGGTACATAAAGTTATGGCTTACTTACCAGCAAGTTTCAGGAATACTGCTGTTCATGCTTGGATACCAACAAAAATCATAAACCAATCCTGCCTCCTTAACATGTATGACTGAATCCAACACATCTATCGTTCGATCTGGGGCCGCCGATTCCGTATATAAATCTCTAGGCAGTTCAGTAACATGTACTCCATCATTATTTACCACAGAAAGGCAACAAGTACCATCAGGAGACCACTTACAGCCCCGTAGATAGGGCTGCACGTCCACTCTAGCTTTTGGAGAACTAGACCAAGAAGAGCTGCATAGTTCTAGCAACGTTTTACCGCCAAATAAAGTTGGATACTGAAATAAAACTTGTTCGGCGCCGGTGGTCAAAGACTCCGATAGTAATTCATTAGTAATATCTTTATTAATGGGCTCGAGCACGTCCATTTCCATTGAAGTTTCTCCCATTGTAAATAACAAATATTATTATTATTACGAATTATTAATCATTTTAAGTATCGTGCAAAATAAACAGAAATCAAAACACAGCCAACACAGTGCAAGCGCATGGTTTGACAAGTTGACAACTTTGAGTCTTTGAGAGACAGTGATGACTGCTTGACAGATGTCATTCAGTTTTCGTTCAGAAACTGACCATCTGAAATAATGACACGATTGAATCCTATCCACTTTGGTCTGCATTACAGTCTGGCAAAAAAGAGTAGAAATTAAAAAGTGGCAACACTGTAGTGTCGTCCCTTTCAAATCAATCTAAGAAAAATGGGACGACACTACAGTGTTGCCAGCTTTTAATTTCTACTCTTTTTTGCCAGACTATGTTCAAATAAAATGCGCTTCTCAAAATAAACTTAACCGAAACGTTA
Source organism: Cydia strobilella (assembly GCF_947568885.1). NCBI lineage: Eukaryota > Metazoa > Arthropoda > Insecta > Lepidoptera > Tortricidae > Cydia > Cydia strobilella. The sequence continues at coordinate 12,661,139 of NC_086055.1, forward strand.
CAAGAAAATTTAAAGGAAAAATTAAGCCGCAAGTCAAAAAATTAACTAATTTTCATTTATTTGTGTGTTTTATTTGTTGTAGCATATATAATTCATCTTTTTCTTTTGGGTGCTAGTACTAGTGTAGTATGCATGGAGACTGTATAAAGGAGCCATATCTCTATGTATGAAAAGTGTCCATCAAAAAACAGTAATTAGGCGGCGCCACCATACACCGAAATACTACCAAAAACAACCTACGTAATTTGGTCGGGTTATTTGTTGCCTTATATGGTTCATGTTATACTCATGTCCCAGAGCCTAACTAGCGCCACCGGAGAGTTTAGGAACTATTATTTAAAGCTTAACGCGGTCACTTTTACAACAATTCTGCCATAAGAGATTGCGATCCTTTCTATACCATCCATAGTAGTATGATTCTCTCTGTCCATGTTTGAAATGAACAGTCAAATGCAATGACGAGATTATGGATGGTAAAGAAAGGATCACAATCTCTTATGGCAGAATTGTTGTAAAAGTGACCAGCTTTCAGATGTAAATAATAGTTCCAGATCTCTCCGGTGGCGCTAGGTAGGCTCTGAGACCAAAGAGTATGTAATATATAGGAGACTCTATGACATGAACCATAGAGGTATAATAATGTAGAGATGAAATGGGGGATAGGCAGCGAATAACCCGACCAAAATACGTAGGTTGTTTCTGGTATGTTGTCAGGAATGTTAAAACGTGATTTTAATTGTATCGCATTGCGTATGTTCTGTCCCTCACGGTCGCACAGGTGCACATCTATATAAAATACTAGGTGTATGGTCTAGGTCTTCAGTGCATGGTGGCGCCGCCTATTTACTGTTTTTTACGGTCACTTTTCGATACATGAAGATTCATTTCCTTACCTCTACCTTACATAGACGAGATGATAAAGTAAAGAGCACACTAATATTATGTGACTGGCTGATAATTTGTGACTATATGCTCTTTGGTTTACGAGTCAACGGAGCCAACAAGCGTTTGAAGTTGCGCCTGTGTGCCTAAGTTCCGATTTTTTAAAGGTTTGATCTATTAAAGTCAGAGACGCGTTATTATATTTTGGAAGCAATGGAGACTACCAGTATGGAAATTAATACGTATTATAAATTAAACGAATGCTCTAAAGAAAATGTACAACATATATATATTGAATCGAAATAGTTAGGTAATCTGACACAACTGTTAGAAAAACATTGTTGCTTAGCAACCATCATTCTGTGTGAAGAATGAGGTTTTAATATGATCTACATTACTGTCCTTTCATTAATTATTTCCGAGGCACTTGATTAAATGTGAGAATTATGTTAAATTACAAGTGCATAATTAAAGACATTGTATACTTAGTATACTAAACATATTTTTAGCGACATTTGACATTTATCTTATCAGTCAATGTAAATAAACAAATGCCTATTGTACTGACTTTACTGTATTTATCTGACATTTATGGGCATTCTTATTATATTTCCAGTGTAATAAATCCGACAACGTAGATCAAAGAATATAATACTCATAGATAATGTTAACCGCAACGGTGCCAAGTTTTATCACTATAGCTGGTCCTGTGAGTTGGTCAAACCAAATTTGCATTACATAAAGGTCCCTCCACACTCATGCGCGAATCACGGCGACAAGCCGCGAACGTAAGTGTGGCGTCGATTTCGCAGATTGTTCACGCAATATAAAGCGGCTATATTTTACGGTTTTACAACAAAACAAAATGGAAAAATTGCTAAATCACGTATGATGCCATAGATAACTAGCAGTTAAACTCGATCAGCTGATGCTTTTACGCCATCTTGGCGCGAACCAAACTGCGAAATCGCCGTGAAGTTTGCGAGTGTGGAGTCATACGTCAACGTCGCGACATGTTCTCTCCGCGAAGTCGCGCCGCGATTCACGCACATAGTCTGGAGAGTCCTTAAGAACAAAAAAAAAACTATACTCATCCTTTTCTTTCGGGTGCTAGTACTAGTGTAAGATAAAGACAGTATGATTCTCTCTGTCTATGTTTGAAATAAGAGAACTATATTTATCGTTTATCGCTTCTCCGCCTTTTCCACGCAAGTAGAGCTGCACCATAATGCTGAAAAAGTACGTTCAGTGTTGCAAACTGCAACCCAAAAACTGTCAATGTCAATGTCAAATTGTCAATATGTCGTTTTGCCTTGACTCGTTCGCTCGTGAGTCGTAATTGACGTTGATTGACGTAAGGGAGCACTGCGAAAAGGCGAAGTATTCGCAATTTCGTGAATTAACTCCATTACCTATAATTAACAGCTGTATAACCAATAAAGTTGGTTGACAGAATCTCAACAAAATCGTTACACAATGGCAGCAACCTCACATTGCGGCGCATTCTGTAATTATTCATTCAATAGTCAATATCATGCATAACAAATAAGTGCGTGTGGTGTTTATATTAAAATCGTTGCAGATGAAACTGAAGTTGTTTAGTCACGGGGCGCGTGGGATTGGTTACGGTTTGGTGAAGTACTCGAAATACTTGAAGATGTCGTTTACGGAGTCTCCGGCCAAAGCGGCGTTGTGCTGCGAGGAGTCGGCGGACGGGGCTCCGCCGTCGTACGCGATGTACGAGGCGCTGAAGGACTCTTGCCAGAACAATGCGGCGTTTTTCCAGCCAGACGACAGTGAGAACGGCCAGCGGTTGTACCAGGGGTTCATGACGCTCATAGATCACATAGACACTGTTTGGCCGCTGGTGGATCATGTGCGCAAGGTAAGCTTACAACTTGTTATATCAGTTATTTCCTGGTTAACAAGACCAGGGCTGCTCATAATACAGGTGCACCATTATTATTATAACGTGATTTGAGGTGTGCAACGTTATAAGGTGCATTCCACGAGAATGTCCCTTACGAAACACCATTTTTCTTGTAGTTCTGAAAAGGCTGAGAAAATCATGACTGCTAACAAATTGGAATTAGGTGCCATACAAGGCAAAAGCATTTCGTAAGGGACATTCTCATGGAATGCCCCATAACATGATCTTTTTAACTCATAAAATATTTTTGTGTGATTTACACACAATTTTATCTAGAGATATTGGTTCAAAGATATTTATTTCTTACAATAATTCCCTAATATGAAAAAGGAGTAAAAACAATCCATGCTTAATTTACAAATAGGTTGCTAAACTAGTGAACACAAATAATAAAATTCATTTGCACTGTTCTTAACTTAAAGCAATATAAAAAAATAATATAATATTGTGAACAAAATGATGTGTGACCACGGAATGCAACTGGCAAATATTTATTATTAGAAATACCAATATGCTGGTTTTGCAGTAATTTTTGTGCATTTTTTTACCAGTTTGCATTCCCTATGAATGACATGTAGAATGAAAACATGCAAAGAAAGTTTATAAAACTATCATTGGAAGGAGTTCACTGTCCCATGTGATGTAGATGTGTAGTATGATTCAAAATTTCTAACAATACCAGCATAGTAGTCATTTTACAGTCCAAGGGAGACAGTAGGCACTGTTAAGTCACAGAATTCCATGAATATCTGAAACAAGGGTGTTTAGTTTTAATACCAAACTATTCGGAACGCATCCTTAAATTGTTTCGTTATGCCACTTTTGTCATCTCGTTCATTCTCACCTTTTATCTTATATATATATCTCGTTTGGGGCATGCGCATAACACAAACAAAAGGAACAGAATTTTGAATTTGATGGAAAAAAAAGAAAGAAAATGTCAGAGCTCCGTGCGGTCGGATTTTAAATGTGATTCGGTGAATTTTATTATTAAAATACTTTAAAGAAGATCATTGGATGTGAAGATAGTAAAAGTGAAGTTACACTTAAAGCGGAGTTTAACTGGAGCCACGAAGACCTGCACAAGCGCCACGGGGGTGAGTGTAGGGATATATTTATATATACGTTTTTTGTTTTATCATTGCATCGAGAAACGGGTGCAAATTCTTCCGAGGCGCGAACTAGAACCAGCGCAACAAAAAACAGTCAAAATCCAGGTCAACCGGGTGACTGGAAGGCTTAGAATCCATTTGGTCCTTCGAGCCGGATTTTTCATTTTCGGCGCCTCGGTAAATTTCATCCGTTTCTTATCATCTTTATATTTCGAGCGGTCGAAATATAATCATTTTTTCACTGCGGTTTCATTTCACACCAATTTTGTGGGAATTATATATTTTTAGGCCTCATTTTTTAATATTTTATATATTGGCTGGGGATTTTATTTTACTATATTTCATTCTTATATTTCATACATACCACATTTTTTGGTCGCGGACTTTGTAAAAGAAATTCAATTGCAAAATTCAATTTGTCATAAATTCATTATATTGGTTTTGACATTTCAAATTAAAACAGTTTTGGTTGCTAAGTTACCATATTGTCAGATTCAGATACTATAGGGTTATTTCGTTCTGTTTGGTAACTGCTACTATAGCCTTGTGGTTGTAGTAGTTGCTTAATATTAGTGAGGTCGAGGGTTCGATCCTCAGCTATGGTGCAATTTTTGTATTTTTCTAAACATTTATATTTCTAGTAAAAGCGGTATAGAGCATTATTTATCGGTATTTAATGCTAATTACGGTACATAAACAATTTTTCAGGGGTTCTAAACATTTTCTTTCAAAGTTAGCGGAATAAACATTTTATAGTATATTAAAGTTAGCGGTTAAAACTTAATATATTAGTTACAAGGTGCGGTTTAAATTTAAAGATTTATTGCGGTGTGCGGTACAAATACATTAAAAATAAAAATAATGTGTAATTGTAATTTGTAGCTTTCATGGTGTGGTTCTTGTTCGGGTTCGGGATCCTATTGCTTATATTTATTTGGATTTCGTATTCAAATACTAACGTAAACATGGCGGCAGCTAGGCGGATACAGTTGCTGCAAATGAAATATCATACGGCATGTCGTAGTATGGATGTTTTGAATGGATTGGCTTGTAATCCCGAACTGTCTTCGGAACAAGAAAGTGATTTTATGGTGCGGTTTCAAGATTTAGAGAAAGTTTATGAGGCATTTACGGAAATGTTTTATGAACTTCAACTCTCTGCTGCGGATATAGAGAGTTTTGATTTGGAAAGTCATCTTCAGGAGTACGAGACGTACAACAAAAGATATTATTTTATCAAACAACGTCATTTAGGGTTAACTAATTTGAACGCTTCAGCTAATGCGGACAATAGCTGTAGCAGCGGTAGCGGTAATGACAATCCTAAGAGCGCGCGGAATAGGGCAGTTCTCCCTAAAGTCAAACTTCCTACCTTTGCGGGACAGGTGGAAGAGTTTGTTTCTTTTATGGAATTATTCCAATCTTTGGTGGGCAATGATACCACTCTATCGGATACTGAAAAAATGTATTATTTAGCGGGGTCGCTTTTAGGTGAACCAAAGTTCTTGGTCCAGCATTTGTCGGCCACAGGGGACAATTATTCGGTCGCGATAGATTTATTAAATACACGGTATAACAACAAAAGGTTGTTGGCGGATCGTCTGTTGCACAATTTGTTAAGTGCACCTCACGTCACCACTAAAGGGATAAGTGGTTTAAAAATGTTTTTAAATACTTTGATGGAAAACACAAAAGCCTTGGAAAAGATGGAGTTTCCTGTTGATTCGTGGTGCTATTTGCTGTTTTATATTAATTTTCAAAAGTTAGACGGCAACATGAAGAAACATTTTGAAGACAAGCACGCTGATAAAGAATTACCCACATTCTCGGACCTTATAAGGTTTTTGGAAACCGAAATACGGATTTTGGAATCCAGTGCGGAACCACAGGCCGGTACGTCAGCGGGAAGACGTAGTGGAAGTGGACAGAGCCATGCGGTAAAGGCTCATGCGGCATTTCAGAGTGCGGGTTCGGCGTCGTCGTGTCGACTATGCGGAAAAAGCGGACACTTCATTGCTAAGTGTGACAAATTCTTGGAGATGAAACCTGCGGCTAGGAAGCGTCAGGTGGTATCGCTTAGGTTGTGCTTCAAGTGTTTGAATGGTCACAACATTAACCAGTGCACTTATAACAAGAACTGTTACAAGTGTAATTCGGCTAAACACCATTATTTATTACATTTCGATCTTCCGGCAACTGGTTCAGATCGTGAACAACGTTTGACGTCAAACAATTTTACTACAAGTGGGGAGGTTGACAACGCTAGCTCGTCCTCTCCAAGTGCTCCTATTGTGAGTGCACCTTTTCCCAGCGGCAATCCAGGAAGTGCGGTCCCTGGAGTCACTGGACTAATGGCATCACAGGTCAATAAACCTAATATGTATCAGCGAAAGGTGCTACTTGCGACGGCAATAATAAGAGTACTGGACAGTAGCGGAAGCTTCCAGGAGGCGCGGGCCTTACTGGATGGAGGAAGCGAGAGTACATTTATATCGGAGTCATGCGTGCAGAAGTTGGGCTTAAAGCGGTTTAAGCCTGACGCCTCAATCACAGGACTGAACTGTACTCCTATAAGCGGTTGCAGGGGAGCAGTTAACTTAACCATGGCACCTAGGCTGACGGATCAGCCTGTGCTAGTGACCACGGCTACGGTCTTAAATAAAATCACACATAACCTACCTGAATATTCGTTGCCGGCTCAATTAGCGGATAATTATCGGGGACTGTATCTTGCGGATGAACAGTTCTTTGTCAGTCGAGAGATTGACATTTTAATAGGCGAAGATCTACTTGGTGACATTGTACTTAGCGGGCGCATTAAAATAAATGATCACATTCCACTGATGACGAAAACGGTGTTCGGCTACGCGATATCGGGTCCAGTCACTATTGCGGCTTCCTTTCAAGTTCCTTGTGCCTCAAATATTGTAAATACTGTACCATTAGCCAAGAAGCGGTCCTTAGCTATTGGAAAGCGGTTCCTTGCAAAGGGGAATCGAGTTCACAGATTGTGAATCGCGGTTTAGACATAGCCTGGAGACACTTACCTTCAGAAATGAACCCTGCTGATGTCGCGAGTCGCGGTTGTCGCGCATCAGTACTGCTTGAGCACCCTTTATGGTGGGGTCCTCCTTGGTTGTCAGGTGATGCGGAAACCTGGCCCAGGAATATAATGGATAAAGCGGAAGATCCATTACCTGGATTACGGAAGGTAAAGGTAAATGTTCGGGCCTTAGCCGGAATTGTTGACGAAGATAATATTTTTATGCGGTTTAGTCGGTTGGATATGTTATTTGCGGTCGTAGCATATTGTTTCCGGTTTGTCAACAATGCCAAGAATTCGTCTGAAAGACTTATAGGGGTGTTGACAGTCTCAGAGCGACGGTTCGCTTTGCAGCGGTTAATTAGATTGGTCCAGCAGGAGGAGTTTGCGGACGACATCCACTGCTTGGCCCAGAATAAACAATGTTCCACGCGGCTACGTCGGCTTCTGCCATTTATTGGGGATGACGGCTTGTTGCGCGTTGGAGGTCGTTTGGAACATTCGAGTTTATCATTTCCAAGGAAGCATCCGGTGATTTTGCCCAAAGCACATAGTTTAACGATTTTGATCGTAGATCATTTTCATGTGACTTATTGCCATGCGGGAGCTACGGTGCTCATGGCGGCATTACAACGGCAATTTTGGATTCTTTCAGCAGGACAAGTGGTTCGTACACGAATTTACAAGTGTATGAAATGTTTTAGGACCAAGGCTAGGCCTACAGCGCCAATTATGTCAGCGTTGCCCTGGGATCGGGTTAACGCGACTGGTGTGTTTCACACTGTGCAAACTGACTTTGCTGGTCCGTTCAGCATTAAACATTCTCGTTTGCGGAACGCAAAAATTCTAAAGGCGTATCTTTGCGTATTTATATGCTCTGCATCCAAAGGGGTCCATTTAGAGTGCGTCACTGACCTTTCGACGGAAGGTTTTCTCGCGGCTTTGACTCGCTTCACATCTCGACGCGGTATGCCGAGTGTGATACGTTCAGATTGCGGAACTAATTATACCGGTGCAAATAGGTATTTGGATGATGTGCGTAGATATTTGGCTTCGCAGGAAGTACAGCAAGGGCTTAGCGACGGCGCAGCCAAGCAGTCAATAACATGGCGGTTCAATTCTCCAGCGGCGCCACATTTCGATGGTCTATTTGAGGCGACCGTAAAATCGGCTAAAACATTATTGCGGCGTGTCATAGGTGAACAGGTTTTGACGTTCGACGAATTGGTAACGGTATTTACCAGGGTTGAAGCGGTTCTTAATTGTCGTCCGTTATGCCCGTTGTCCCAAGATCCTCATGAACTGGAGGTCTTGACGCCTGCCCATCTACTCATAGGTAGACCTTTGCTTTCGGTTCCGGAGTACAATTTTGAGGATATGCCAAACTCGCGGTTGAGTCGTTTTAACTTAATTCAAGCTATGTCTCAACGCCTGTGGAGAAAATGGAGTGACCAATATCTTCATTCTCTTCAAATGCGTAGAAAATGGACATCTCCAACTGATCCGCCTAAGCTGGGCGATCTTATTCTTATAAAGGAGGAAAATTTACCTCCTCTGAAATGGAGGTTAGGAAGAATAGAGGAATTGCTACCCGGCAAAGACGGTGTTGTTAGGGTAGTGCGTCTTAAAACTTCTACAGGTAGCTTCACGCGGCCGGTTGTTAAAATTTGTAGGCTTCCTTTGGAAGATTAAGCGGAGGTAGCGATACCAAACTGTTTTAGTTTAGTGTTTTAATTTATTAATAGAGTTGAATTTTGTTTATTTGTTGATAAAGGCTTTAGCCTTTCTCGGGCGGGGGAATGTTTAGTTTTAATACCAAACTATTCGGAACGCATCCTTAAATTGTTTCGTTATGCCACTTTTGTCATCTCGTTCATTCTCACCTTTTATCTTATATATATATCTCGTTTGGGGCATGCGCATAACACAAACAAAAGGAACAGAATTTTGAATTTGATGGAAAAAAAAGAAAGAAAATGTCAGAGCTCCGTGCGGTCGGATTTTAAATGTGATTCGGTGAATTTTATTATTAAAATACTTTAAAGAAGATCATTGGATGTGAAGATAGTAAAAGTGAAGTTACACTTAAAGCGGAGTTTAACTGGAGCCACGAAGACCTGCACAAGCGCCACGGGGGTGAGTGTAGGGATATATTTATATATACGTTTTTTGTTTTATCATTGCATCGAGAAACGGGTGCAAATTCTTCCGAGGCGCGAACTAGAACCAGCGCAACAAAAAACAGTCAAAATCCAGGTCAACCGGGTGACTGGAAGGCTTAGAATCCAAAGGGAAATGGTGGGAAGTGAAAATAAACTAAGTAATTATGAGGAAGATGTGTGAGAATTTTATATCAAACACAAACACATGTTAATTATATAGTTGTGTTATTATTGGCTTTTTTTATATCATGTTGGTGGCAAACAAGCATACAACCCGCCTAGTGTTAAGCACCATAGCCTATGGACGCCTGCAACTCCAGAGGTGTTACATGCATGTTATTGAACCTTTAAAAAGCTGTACACTCCTTTTTTGAAGACCCCCATACCGTGGTCCCTCGAGAAAATCTCGGCAGGGAGCTCATATGCTTTATGTCATGTTTTTAACACATACTTAAGACTACTTAAAGAAATTGCATGTGATATAAAGTCAAGTTGATTCTATGTTCTAGGAAATAATGTGTTTTAAAAATTTGACCAAATTTGAGTGAGCTTTGTTTTTTTATAAGTTTGGAAAATTGAGTCTAAATTAACAGGAGTCTTTACCTACAAATGTTTTTTAAAGATTTTATGTCCATCACTTTATTTAGATATTGTAGATTTAGGTCAAAGCTATTTTTAGGGTCTTTAGATTTACGGTTCCCTGGTTTTAAAAAGGGTTGATAATAAAAGAACAACTCCATTTAAAAATTTTAGACTATTAGATATGGTGATTTATAATTTGTTTCAAATAGTTAAGACATGAATTATTTTGAACCAAATTCGATTTCACTACCAGTGACCTGCTAGGCGGGTTCTCTCTTTTTAGGCCCTTTTCGCTACATACGGGTTTTTCCGCGTTATCGGCTACCCTAGTAGCGCGTAGCTCGCACTGGCACTGAAACTTGCTTATATTTATTCCTATGCTCTCTCTCTCTCTCTCTCTCTCTCTCTCTCTCTCTCTCTCTCTCTCTCTCTCTCTCTCTCTCTCTCTCTCTCTCGCCTTTTTCTACCCTTTGGGTGTAGGCCTCCTTCATTTTGCGCCATTCGTCGCGGTTCTGTGCGACTTGGAGCCACTGTTTCCCCCACAGTCTTCTTAATGTCGTCGTCCCAGCGCATCTGGGGTCTACTTTGAGGACGCTCTTCCCCCCATGGTCGCCACTCGCATATTTGACCAATGTATCCTGCCTGTTCTCACTTATGGAGCTGAAACCTGGGTTTTCACCAAAGACATACTACGTAAATTGAGCGTTGCCCAGCGGGCGTTAGAGAGAAAATTGGTGGGGATCACATTGAGAGACCGTAAAACAAATGAATGGCTGAGACAACAGAGCAAAGTCAATGATGTTATAAAACGCGTAGCCAATTTGAAGTGGGAATGGGCTGGTCATATAGCACGGAAGACCGATTCGTGGAGCAAACGAAAAACGACATTCCTATGCTACTTTTGCTCAATTATCCCAAGCATCCTGGTTGATGTCTTTATATAATTCTAATCTGATAAACTTTCTGCACTGGTAGCCTAGCGTTAAGATTGTAAACTTTCAATCCGCAGGTTGCAGGTTTAAACCCCAGCTCGTACCAATTAGTTTCTCGGAACTTATCACATAATATTTACCAGTCGCTTTATGGTGAAGGAAAACATGGTGAGGAAACCTGACTAATCCGAATTAAGGCATAGTTTCCCCTCTGGGTTGGAAGGTCAGATGGTAGACGCTTTCGTAAAAACTAGTGCCTACACCAATTCTTGAGATTAGTTAATTCTTGAGAGTAGCAAGCAGACCCCAGGCTCCCAAGAGCCATGGAAAAAGCCGAGACAACGCGAGGAAGATGATGAATCTGAATAGACCTTACAAGAACAATAGACTTTTATTTCATTACGGATTTGATTGAATTAGCTGCCATACAAGGCAAAAGCATTTCATAAGGGACATTCTCGTGGAATGCCCCAACACGTCCGCAGTGAGGGAGTGGGTCGATGGCCCACTTCATGAGCACTGGAGGACCTACCACAAACCTGTCACCGTAAGGTCCGGGTGAACGGCCCCTAAGTCTAGTCTAGTTAATGTTAAGTTTTAATTTGTAAATTTCAGTGTAACAGTTTAGTTTAATTTTAACCTACATATGGAAATTAATTTCGGAATAAAACAATTTCATTTCATTTTAAATACCCAGTCAATGACTTAACGGACTCTTAACAGACACATGCAGTGGGCCGAAGGTGATCTAATTAAGATATGCAACTTTGTTAATTATGTTAATACAATTTATTACTACTGTTGTAATCTTGAGCTCATGTCAATGTTCACATGTTTACTAAATAGTGACAATGTAATACCTAAGATATGTTCCGTTTCAATTAGTCCAGTTGTTGATAAGAAAGTTTAACTATGTTATAAAAATATTTTTACTAAAAAGCTGACATTTATTTAAAAAAACCGGCCCAGTGTCAGTCGGACTCGCGCACTCAGGGTTCCGTACCATTACGCAAAAAAATCACGTTTGTTGTATGGGAGCCCCACTTAAATATTTATTTTATTCTGTTTTGAGTATTTGTTGTTATAGCGGCATCAGAAATACATCATCTGTGAAAATTTCAACTGTCTAGCTATCATGGTTCATGAAATACGGCCTGGTGACAGACAGACAGACAGCGGAGCCTTAGTAATAGGATCCCGTTTTTACCCTTTGGGTACGGAACCCTAAAAAAACAGAGCCTTATTGTAAATACTCGTAATTATTTTTTCTCAACAATATTGAAGAAATATTCTAATAAAATATTGATAAAGGTACAACAGTTACTTACAGACACTGAAGAGTTAGACACTTAGACAACAGTTTGTGTTTGTGCGTGTACCTTTAAACCTTCAAGGAAAGAGCGTACTCCCATGTTAAATTCCGGCAACGCACTTGCAACCCCTCCGGTATTGCAGGTGTCCATGTGCGACGGTAATCACTTAACATCAGGCGAATTGTCCGCTCATTTGCCTCCTTAAGAAAAAAATCTGTATTTATGTTTTTGTAATTAATCTTAATAATTTAATCTTTACACATTGTGTAAACAACGGGACTTTAGTCTCGACATTTATTAGCATTGTTAATTTAATTGTTATTTCGGATGAATGACACCTACTTGATAAGATGTAAAGTAAACAATGACACACATGCTTGACTTACTATATTATAGCTGTTGCAAGTTCACTATTATTGTTTACTGACACAAATATAGAAGATACCTAATGTTAATAATGTACAGTGGTTTTAATAAAATACATAGAAATTTTAACTCAGTATTTCTACTGCTAACATGGCTAAATCATTGCCATTTTAGCTTGCTTATCTGATGGACTTTGTGATGTGTGTCAATGATTTGTGCTTTATATGTTCTACATATTACAGAAGATTTTTTGAGTCATAATGAAGAGTTTATGTTTCGACAATTTTAATGATGACCAAGGTGTGCCTTGATAATGTCTAGATTGTGATAAAAAATGGTTTTATGCATTTCCTTTATCTTGTATCACAATAATTTCGAAGTCATGAGCATCATACCTATCGACTTTATTATTAATTCCATATGTTTATCACAAACTACAAATAATGTTTCTGTTCTCCGTGCCGAAAGCGTCAACTTTCGGCAGGCTGCGCTAAACGAAGTTGCCGCTTTCCGGCTCTGTCGAACAGAAAAATAGTATACACACCTAGGCCAGTAAATAAGAAAGAAATTTCTTACTTGACTGCCCCCTAGATGTGTAACTGTGTAATATAATACACTATACCTGTGTACATCTTAATCCACAAATTTACTGTTCCCCAGGTAGCGCCGCAGTACGATTTCGACGCGGCATCCCCAGGCAACGGCTACAGAAGTTTCGTCTCCGTAGTGGACTCCTGCGTATTGCACGGCTTGAAGCTGAGTCGGCAAGTTTGCACAGGCAGGGACGCCTTGCTGTTCCGGAAAGGGTATTTCGTGAGGTAAGACCGGTAGTACTATTAGTTATTCTGTGGTAAGATTTAAGACAGCCACTGGGTCGGTGTTCAGCCTTTTCGTCGGAGTTTTTTTGTACTTATTTCACTATTTTCACTTGCTAACTAATTTTTTGCCGATGGTTTACTTTGACAGCCAACTTTCAGCAAACTTTATCATAATAAAACATTATAACTTAACTAATTTTGAGCATTAATTTGGTAGAATTATTGTTAAGTAGATCCATAGAGTAACTTATACTAGAGCGGTACTGTCATAGTAAATTTTGTAACCCCAGTAAATTCACTGCCATCTGTCGACACACTTTAAAACTAAAAAAGAAGATTTATAAAAATACGATAGCATTCTATCTTAAATATAGATAAATGATTTTTTTTATTTGCATTAATTATTTTTATAATTTTGACCCATGTTCTTTCACTGATATGCGTTAAAATTGTTAAATAACAAACGAAACCGTCAACGCCATCTATACGACTGTAAGCCAAAACTAGTAGCGCCCTCTGAACGAGAATCAAATTTTCTTGATTTTCGAGGCACGTTTTTTCCTTAGACTGTATCCATCTATTACGGAGTTATATCTATCTTTGGTAGATCTATATTATCAAACCCTGATATCAATGTTGTCTTCAAAATGAACCTTAAGGCCGAACAAAAAGCACGCATATTTGACCAATGTATCCTGCCTGTTCTCACTTATGGAGCTGGGTTTTCACCAAAGACATACTATGTAAGTTGAGTGTTGCCCAGCGGGCGTTAGAGAGAAAATTGGTGGGGATCACATTGAGAGACCGTAAAACAAATGAATGGCTGAGACAACAGAGCAAAGTCAATGATGTTATAAAACGCGTAGCCAATTTGAAGTGGGAATGGGCTGGTCATATAGCACGGAAGACCGATTCGTGGAGCAAACGACTACTCGAGTGGCGACCATGGGGGGAAGAGCGTCCTCAAAGTAGACCCCAGATGCGTTGGGATGACGACATTAAGAAGACTGCGGGGAAACAGTGGCTCCAAGTCGCACAGAACCGCGACGAATGGCGCAAAATGAAGGAGGCCTACACCCAAAGGGTAGAAAAAGGCTAACGAGAGAGAGAGAGAGAGAGAGATATATATATCAATGTAATTTATTGAAAATTAGGGTTGGCATAACTATCTACCGTTGGGATCACTAACTTCGCCTAAGTAAAATATTAAAACGACAATTTTATTAAGAAATACATATTAATTGCGTGAAAATAGTTTTAAAACAAAAAGAAGTCTAATCATTTTTAGGGTTCCGTACCCCAAGGGTAATAACGGGACCCTATTAATAAGAGTCCGCTGTCCGTCTGTCTGTCACCAGGCTGTATCTCATGAACCGTGATAGCTAGGCAGTTGAAATTTTCACAGATGATGTGATCAGATACATCGGAGCGGCCAAGGTGTTCGCAATATCTGAACACGCACTCTATCGCCTTGACACTATTGTCGCCTCTATAGGCGTGTTCAGATATTTGTGAGAGTCTTGGCCGCTCCGATATATCTGATGGCGACTGTTCAAGTAATAGTAAATTGAGGGTCCGTATTTTTGCGAACTTATTTTTAATAAACTGCAAATTTATAACGTGGTTTGGTGATAACCGCGTAGCAGCATAGAGGCATAAGGTGACAGGCGACTGGACGACGTAGACGGCAAACGACTTAAAGGACCTCCCCTCACGAGGTGGTTGGATCAATATCAAGTTTTTTAACCTCGTAACATCCCACGGCACAGAATAAGTAATAAGTAATAGTATTATCATATTACAGAGCGGCCACGCACCGCCCCGCCCCGATGCGAATTACCTCGCCCCTACCTGGTACTCGACAGCAGATTGACGACCGTTTGCCGACCGCTCAGAAGCAACTTACTCACACAATGACGCATGACGCGTGTACAGACGTGCCGTTCACACATAGAAACGCAAATGATTTTTGATGTACCTATGGCGTCTCCGCCCTGTGCCCACGGTCCTAATACTAGTACAGTCAAGTGTAAAAATATTGGTGCACTCATCAGGTGTATGCAGCATGAAATGATGCAATAATTATACACGTCACGGCCCAACTACATACTAACAGCAACATCTTAAACTGACCGTCTGTGAATCGAATGGCTTTGTCAATAAGGTGTAAATTGTCAGTTCATTATGTGGACGATGGTACATTCAACGAATGCAAGATCCGCTAAATGGGTCGACGCGTGATCTACATGCCTTATTTGCAACACAGGGCTCACGCATAGGTACTAAATGATACAGGGAAAAAATATAAAAGGAAAGGACAATCATTAGGTATCCTTTGACCGCCAAAGACCAATATCAACCTTCGTGCATACCGCATATCGACAAGGTTGAAGATGACGCGCCGCACACGATGGTGTTCAAAGGGTTGGGTTAAAGAAATGTTTAATATTTACCGAGTAACGCGTTATCGGCTATTCAGGTCTAGCTATATGTGGCTTTCCACTACGGAAGGGTCCTTATGCTTCATGTGCAATAATTACGTTTCCATCTGAAATTTCAACAGAAAGCGTGCAGATGAAGCATTATAGGAACATTCTCTAATGGAAGGATATCTCTTATAGCGGTTTTTCCGGATACATCCTCAGTTACTACTTCAGAGCCCAGACCCCGGTTCTAATTTCTCCTCTACATCGAATAGTCATTGACATCCTCTTTTCTGACATAATTTTCAACCATGCTAGTCTTCTGCCCGAACTCCCACTGGAGCCTGGGGATGAGGCGGTATAGTCGGAATATTGTGTCAGAAACTACGCTAAATAAACCCTTTGAAAAGTTTGAAATAAAGTTCAATATCATCGCGAGAATTATATTCCCTCTGCTTTATAAAAGCCTAATTTCAATGATCTAAAAGTCTATATTATATTGAGACTTAACTTAATAATTGTTGTTAGAACAGTTGGCGTCCATGTGCGGTTTACGTCATATACCTACTTAGCTATTAGTCACGCGTCTTCTTTATGTCCGCTCTGTAAACACTAGGTCAAGGAATGTGTCTGCTAAGAAAACAATAAAATATGTACATGTATGCATTGTGTATGTGAATGCATTTCGGAAGTATTCTTGCAATATAAGTATTTTAAGGAAATTAAAGTATCAATATTGCCTCAGAAAAGCTACTTTTTACTAGTTTAGCCGGCTACACATTTGCCTCACGTGGGATTTGAATGTTGAAACAGCCGCCTAAAAAATTAGCCAGAAGAGGTGGGACGCGTAAGAAACATATCCTTCTATTTAGGGTTCCGTACCCAAAGGGTAAAAACGGGACCCTATTACTAAGACTCCGCTGTCCGTCTGTCTGTGTGTCACCAGGCTGTATTTCATGAACCGTGATAGCTAGACAGTTGAAATTTTCACAGATGATGTATTTCTGTTGCCGCTATAACAACAAATACTAAAATGTACGGAACCCTCGGTGACCTCGGAGTCCGACTCGCACTTGGCCGGTTTTTTAAATTAACAGTAAGATTAATTAGCACGCGCTCTTTAGTATCAACGGAATTATTTATCCAACGGTGCACCGCGGTGGTCTCAAAACAACAAGAAGACTTTTCATGACATACTGGTGAGGTATACATACACAACACCACCACGCGAATAAGATAATAGCAGTAGAATGATGATGACGATATTATTATGATTAGGTACGTTGCAAACACTTTTACGTAAATAAACCTGTTTTAGTTTATGAGATACACACACAACACAAGTTACAAAACAAGTTATTGCAGTTGGTAAGACCTGTAGAAGATAAATGAACAAGATTGAGTTTTACGAGACGGCGGACGGCGATAAAAAAATCTATTTTGATTATTTTTAGTCGAAATAGTGTGTAGATTCCTTTTCTATAATACATTGAATAGTGATTCAAAAGTACTAATTAAGACACCGTCATTAATGTTAAAGTTGCGTTAAAGTAATAAAAGCACTTCGTGTATCTTAACGATGTATTGTATGTCGATGTGTCGTGAAAATGATTGAGAAACAAACATATTCTCTAGGAAGAACTCAAGTCTTTATAAAAAGTCTAAGGCGTCTAACAGCTTTAAAAGAATTTAAGTTAAAATTGATGATTAATGCTTAAAAACCCGAGTCTATTTTTATAGGTCTGAAGTAAAACTAAGTCCATACCTATACTATATTTATAATTTAAACGAAATCGGCAACTATTCACAGTACTTATAATGCACCTATTAACTAAATAAGTTATAGTACACAACAGTAAACCTTATTACAACGACATAAAGTTCACCTATAGCTGTGGCGACACTTAAAAATATGTACTCGAAAAAAATGCAAAAGATGATTGAAAAATTGTTAGATTAAGGTTGGTCTGTATATTTTGTGTCCACAGGGAAATAGAATCATGCGGACAACTACTCGCTTCGCTCGGCACGTGCCTGCACCACGTGCACACGCTGTTGTCGTGGGCGCCGCCCGGGGACCTGTTCCCGTCCGAGGCGCGCTCGCCCGAAGAGTTGTTCTCGCAAGCGGACACCATCAACCAGTACTGCTTCTACGGAAGGTGTCTGGGGTTCCAGGTCGGTAATAAAAGTTGACACTATCCGATGTAACATCGTCTGACATAGACTGAAATCAGACATTGGTCTGGCCTTTTCTGACATTATTGGCAAATTAATCTGACAAAATCTGGCATTATTGAAACTAATCTGCAAATATTTGACAAATTCTGGTTAGTTTCAGAGGTACCAACCTAACAAGTAAAATATTGTTTTCAGCTGACATTGCCTGAAATGACAATTTATTACCACATTTTTATATTACCACAAAATATTACTTTGCCTGATCTTATATTTTTGTTAGTCTTATCACAAAAAGACCAATGAGATATGTTGGACATTGTACCAGGTACGATCCGGACTGAGGGTCGCACCCCCTGTCTCACAGCCGCCGATCCAAATCCTCCACAGATTCCTCGGCCTCCACAGCCCAAGGTCCCGCAGTGTTTGAATAGACACGACATTCAATGTATACGGGTATGCTAAAAGTATGAGCACAGAATATATAATAGTACTACCGTACAGAAAGGAAACTTCCTACAAAACCGAAGTTTGACAGCGGTTCAGGGTCGAATCATGCTATCCCTTTCTAATAGATGGCACTATCCCTTTCGGCTATTTAGGGTTGTCAAAATTCAAGACATTATCTTATCTGTGGTCGTGTGCACGCAAAGGGATGTCAAGTTGTGCCAACCCTAATAATTGCTCGGAGCAATGCTGAGCCGAACGGATCCGAGTTTGCCCGAAGCGAGGAGATTCGCCCCCTGGTATAAGTAATCAAATTTTCATTTGCAGTTCCTACCGTCAATGCGCGGCATCCTAAAAGGCATATCGATCTGCATGGCGGGCTTCTCTGAGGCGTATTATAGCCACGGCAACCTGATCAGCTCGGTGTGGACGGGCGGGCAGTACCTGATCGACCCGGAGATGCGCGCGCGCCGGATAGTCAACATATCGCAGTCGGCCAGCGTCGAATTCTGCAAGGCCTTCTGGTTCCTGGCTGAGAGCGGTAACGCCATGGTCTTTCTATACGTTATTTATTATTTATTTAAGTAGACTTATGGGCTTAGGGCTAGATATGTAGTGGGGCAGTATCGTAGGGAACTGTAAAATGAGGGATTTTTACTAAATAATAGTACAAAATCTGACAATTTGACTGAATCTGACACTCCGTAGTCAAACAGTAATAAAATAGTATTAAAGTGATATTACAGACTGACATCGTCAGACGTGTTTATCCGATTAAATCTGACACCTCGACCTTATACGTGACATTAGGATTTGAAAGTATTAAGCGTTTAGCATGAACTTGCATGCAATTTACGTTACATTGCCGACTACTAAGGTAAACTGCATTCAAAAATTCAGATACGGCAATGTTATGAATTAGACACTGATCTGATACCTAGCTCTATCTGGCGCTAGCGAAGTAAGCATAATGGTTCCCAACGCATAGCATGGAAAAAAAAAACCTGTGTAAAACTGTAACTCAATTTGATTTCACGAGCAATCTTTTAAGATTTCCTATTTCTTTCCAGAAATAATG
Organism: Cydia strobilella; assembly: GCF_947568885.1. Classification (NCBI taxonomy): domain Eukaryota; kingdom Metazoa; phylum Arthropoda; class Insecta; order Lepidoptera; family Tortricidae; genus Cydia; species Cydia strobilella. The sequence continues at coordinate 12,680,402 of NC_086055.1, forward strand.
AAACGCGTGCCCAGCCTAATGTCCTCAACAGTAGCCGTCAACAAAGTGATCACCATACCGCCTGAACCGGTAACGGTGACAACAACAGAAGGGAAGGAGCTGACCGTCCTACCGCCCACCGTGCATCTAGGTCTGCAGAGCCTTAACGTTAGGCTTATTAGTGTTAATAAGAGAATTGGTATGGTAAGTTTGCAAGTTTTTGAAACTACAATAATAATTATATGTTGTATCGTTTACTGACACACTCCCTAAAATCTCATTTAACAACGAGCTGGCAGACTTCTGCAGAATTCTAAGGCATGTTTGAGCGTTTTGTTACCGTTACTTGTTGCGTTTAGTTGTTATAAGATGTACATATATTCGACTTATGGATATTATTACACTTATATTCTCCTGAATACTAAGATCATAACTAAAAATCTGCCCATAAAACTAATAAAATTATCAGAAATAATTTTATAGTAATAATTTCATTTTTGGTACAAGGTTTTATCGCTGACTGTACTTTTCTTTTTACAGGCAACTAATACTCATCGAGACAATTTTAACAACCCCAAACACAATTAGTTAGCGTTGTTTTATCACAGAGTTCCCATGGCCACCTGTCTCCGCCATCAGATCAGCTCCATGTCATCGTAATATTGCATTGTCATCCAATTTACATATACAAAATTTCAACTCAATCGTGAAGTGGGTCAAATGTAGCTTCCAAGATTTGACCCACACTAACATACAAACAGGGCATGTTAAATACAAACTTGTAAAAAACAATACTCACGACAATACGAAGACCTCGTTCGCCTCGTCCGTCAAGCTTCACTCACTATTTCTTTTTTCAGAACGGCGAAGCCAGCTCATCTCTCCCAGCCGCCGAAGGCGTTCTCTTCCACTGCCACGGCGGCGGCTTCGTGGCCCAGAGCTCCAAGTCCCACGAAATGTACCTCAGGGAATGGGCGGCCAAGCTGAACGTGCCTATATTGTCTGTGGACTATAGTTTAGCACCTCAAGCCCCGTTCCCTAGGGCGTTGGAGGAGGTTTACTACGCTTACTGTTGGATGCTGAATAATTTTAGCACTATTGGTACTACTGGTGAGTGTTATTAATGTTAATAACTTCCTACATTTCACATGCTTAGGCTTTTCTCGTATACCGTATACGGGATTTTATCGAATACCGTAGTGACTACTAGTGATAGCAAAGTTTGTATGGCAACTTTTAAAATCGTTCACACGGCTAGACGGCTTACCGGCAGTGTGAACGATTTTAGCTTGTCTCAGGGTAAAACATAGGATAGTTTTTATCCCAAAAATCATCCCTTAAGGGTGCGAAAAGGGAGGTGCAAATTGTATGGGGATTCAATAATCGCTGAACCGATTTAGATAAAATTTGATATAGAGTTTGAGCGTTGACCACGAACGCTGTAACGTCCAGATGTATTTTAAATTCATTATACATGATATAATTCAAATAGTTTTAATTCATTAACAACTATCGCGGTAACCGAAGATATCATGTATAGGTACTCATTTAAATTATATTCTACAGGTAAAAGAATAGTCTTCGCCGGCGATTCAGCAGGCGCGAACCTCCTAGCAAGCTGCACGCTCAAGATTCTATCCAGTGGTCTGAGAAGTCCGGAAGGACTGTTCCTGGCGTACGCTCCATTATTAGTGAGCTTCACACCGAGTCCCGCGCGACTGTTGTGTCTGATGGACCCACTACTGCCTTTTGGGTTCATGATGAGGTGCCTTAAAGGTTCGTATTAAAATGACCTTTTTAGAAACACAAAAGGTTTCTATGAACCCGAGAAGTCCGGAAGGATTGTTCCTAGCATACGCTCCATTATTAGTGAGCTTCACACCGAGTCCCGCGCGACTGTTGTGTCTGATGGACCCACTACTGCCTTTTGGGTTCATGATGAAGTGCCTTAAAGGTTCGTATTAAAATGACCTTTTTAGAAACACAAAAGGTTTCTATGAACCCGAGAAGTCCAGAAGGATTGTTCCTGGCATACGCTCCATTATTAGTGAGCTTCACCCCGAGTCCTGCGCGATTGTTGTATCTGATGGACCCACTACTGCCTTTTGGGTTCATGATGAGGTGCCTTAAAGGTTCGTTTTAAAATCACCTTTTTAGAAACACAAAAGGTTTCTATGAACCCGAGAAGTCCGGAAGGATTGTTCCTGGCGAACACTCCATTATTAGTGAGCTTCACACCGAGTCCTGCGCGACTGTTGTGTCTGATGAACCCGCTACTGCTGTTTGGGTTCATGATGAGGTGCCTTAAAGGTTCGTATTAAAATCACACTTTTAGAAACACAAAAGAAGGTTTCTATGAACCCGAGAAGTCCGGAAGGATTGTTCCTGGCATACGCTCCATTATTAGTGAGCTTCACACCGAGTCCCGCGCGACTGTTGTGTCTGATGGACCCACTACTGCCTTTTGGGTTCATGATGAGGTGCCTTAAAGGTTCGTATTAAAATGACCTTTTTAGAAACACAAAAGGTTTCTATGAACCCGAGAAGTCCGGAAGGATTGTTCCTAGCATACGCTCCATTATTAGTGAGCTTCACACCGAGTCCCGCGCGACTGTTGTGTCTGATGGACCCACTACTGCCTTTTGGGTTCATGATGAGGTGCCTTAAAGGTTCGTATTAAAATGACCTTTTTAGAAACACAAAAGGTTTCTATGAACCCGAGAAGTCCAGAAGGATTGTTCCTGGCATACGCTCCATTATTAGTGAGCTTCACCCCGAGTCCTGCGCGATTGTTGTATCTGATGGACCCACTACTGCCTTTTGGGTTCATGATGAGGTGCCTTAAAGGTTCGTATTAAAATCACCTTTTTAGAAACACAAAAGGTCTCTATGAACCCGAGAAGTCCGGAAGGATTGTTCCTGGCATACGCTCCATTATTAGTGAGCTTCACACCGAGTCCCGCGCGACTGTTGTGGCTGATGTACCCACTACTGCCTTTTGGGTTCATGATGAGGTGCCTTAAAGGTTTGTATTAAAATCACCTTTTTAGAAACACAAAAGGTCTCTATGAACCCGAGAAGTCCGGAAGGATTGTTCCTGGCATACGCTCCATTATTAGTGAGCTTCACACAGAGTCCTGCGCGACTTTTGTGTCTGATTAACCCGCTACTGCCGTTTGGTTTTATGATGAGGTGCCTTAAAGATTCGTATTAAAATCACTTAGAAACATACAAGAGAGGGCTTCTATGAACCTGAGAAGTCCGGAAGGGTTGTTCCGGGCATACGCTCTGTTGTTTAGTGAGCTTCACACCGAGTCCTGCGCGACTGTTGTGTATGATGGACCCACTACTGCCTTTTGGTTTCATGATGAGGTTCCTTAAAGGTTCATAGGTAGCTTGCTTCTGTGACAGTGCAATGTACTGTACACATGTTAGTGCGCTATTAATCTGGTCTAATGTACTGCAACCATATTATACATTATATTGCAAGTCTTTGTATATCTTAATCTATAGTCAAAACGAATCTCTCATAAATGTAAATATATTTTTCCTTTTTTATAGTGGGACGTACCACATTCTTACAATCGCACGAATCCCACGTTGGCCAGAGTTGATCATCGTTGATTTCTTCATTGTGATTGATATCTGTATGTACAATTAATAGATTATCTCATATATTTATTTGCCCGCAGCGTACGCGTGTCCAAATCCCAGCAGTGGCAATACGGGTTGCAACCACAAAAACTGCAACTGTACAAAACCTGGTCACACAACCTCTAACGCCACCACGCCTCTAGACAGCAACGGTTTTCTTAAAGTCAGCCCTTCACAAGGTAACGTTTATGATATAGTTTGTCAAAGGACTGTCTCATTTCAAACATAGACGGAGATAATCATACTATCTTTGTCTTACACTAGTACTAGCACTCAAAAATTGGAAGAGTATAGTTTTTTCGGTTCTTATTTACTGCCAATTTGGTTTGACCAACTATAATAATGTTATTCATTGACGTCTATCAAATTGTACTTTTTTGTGTAATTTGACATTTATATTTATGTAATTGTGTTTTTTTTTTGTAAATTTGGGTTAATTTTATTGTTTGTAAAAATTGACATGTAAAAGTGCCCCTGTGGCCTATTTGCTGAATAAATGTTTGATGTTTGATTGAATAGAAAGCGTTTATTCGTGGCAAAAATAAAATAAGAGAACAACACGTAACACAACTTCTATATATATTATAAAACAAAGTCCCCCGCCGCGTCTGACTGTATGTTCGCGATAAACTCGAAAACTACTGAACGGATTTTCAGACGTTTTCACCTACCAATAGAGCTATTCTCGAGGAAGGTTTAGGTATATAATTTATTAAGGTTTGCCCGTGCGAAGCCGGGGCGGGTCGCTAGTAACATAGCCACGAAATGGTCCCGACTCAACATGGTGCTAGCCTGGCTTGTCTTCCGTCGGGGCCATGATCTTGTGCAGCACGAAGTGTAACACAATATATAAAAAAACCGGCCAAGTGCGAGTCGGACTCGCGCACCGCGGGTTCCGTACTTTTTAGTATTTGTTATAGCGGCAACAGAAATACATCATCTGTGAAAATTTCAACTGTCTATCACGGTTCATGAGATACAGCCTGGTGACAGACAGACAGACGGACAGCGGAGTCTTAGTAATAGGGTCCCGTTTTTACCCTTTGGGTACGGAACCCTAAAAAAGAATTAGAAAGAAAGAAAGAAAGAAAAGGCATTTATTAGCACCACATAACAAGACTAAAACTAGAAATAATTAAACAGAATGAGGTTGCGCTAAATGGTCCTTACTCAGCTTGGTGTCACGGTGTGAGCCAACATGGCACACTCCGCGACGCTGGTTTTCAATTAGGTCTTTTTTACATAAGTTTGCTACGTTTAATAAAAAAAGGAGTTTTTAGAGTATGACCAAGACCTTTCTAAGATTGCCTTTATTCAGAAAATTGATGAGTTCCAATGCGATCTGACCTGCTACCATGACTTGCGATCTTGCGCCTGACTACATATATCTAGCGATTCTAGCGTACTTGTAGTACGAGACCGCAAGTCACGCTAGTAGGTGTGGTATCGTAAGGGTTATGGCATCAGTCACGAATGCTTAAACGATGGTTTGAATACTTTGAATCGGGCACAGTCCTTGAACACTTTTTCCATAATATATGTATGAGTATGACTTCTATTCCTATTTACTATTTATATTGTGATTCGAACGCACGCAAATCAACATTCAATTTTTAATAAAAATAAATTGATGTGCCTAAAAATATTTCTGTAAATTTACTCTTTGGTATTTTTATATATTACTAGCGACCCGCCCCGGCTTCGCACGGGTGCAATGCTGATGTATACATATAAACCTTCCTCTTGACTCACTATCTATTAAAAAAACGCATTAAAATCCGTTGCGTAGTTTTAAAGATCTAAACATACATAGGGACAGACATCCATCCAGACAGCAGGAAGCGACTTTGTTTTATACTATGTAGTGATAATCCGTTCACAGAAGGAATAAGCGAAGGTCCATCATCATTCGAGGAGGTGTCACCGTCGGACCTGGCGGAGCTTCAGGCGCATAAGTCTGGCAGCGAGCGGCGGCAGTCTTCCGACACCACCATTAGCGCCGCCTCGTTACAAAGCGAGCACACCGCTACTGGTAAGCCGGAATATCGTCACTGCTTTGAAAAAACCAGCCAAGTGAGAGTCGGACTCGCGCACGAAGGGTTACGTACCATTACGCAAAAAACGGCAAAAATCACGTTTGTTGTATGGGAGCCTCACTTAAATATTTATTTCATTGTTTATTTATTTAAACTTTATTGCACAGTAAAAGTTGTACAAAAGGCGAACTTAATGCCTGGAGGCATTCTCCACCAGTTAACCTTTGGGCCAAACAGAGATCAAATAAAGTGATATGTGCGGAAAATGTTTTCACAAGGTATAAGAGAAATTGAATACTAAATATTTATGCCAAATAACATAGTACTAATTCTAAACATAGTGGCATAGTGGTTGTTATAGTGGCAACAGAAATACATCATCTGTGAAAATTTCAACTGTCTAGCTATCACGGTTCATGAGATACAGCCTGGTGATAGACGGACAGACAGACAGCGGAGTCTTAGTAATAGGGTCCCGTTTTTACCCTTTGAGTACGGAACCCTAAAAAAGCTCGTTAGTCAGTCAAAAGAAAAATGTAGTAATTATACAGGGTGGCTAAAAAATAAGTGCATTCCCGTTGCCATAGAGGTTTTGGGATTGTACTGAGCAACTTTTACTATGGGACCAACCACGAAATCGCGAAAAAAATGTACCCTCCCGTAGAAAATGGACCAGCCAAAATGTATGAAACAGCCAATTTTTTTTTCGCGATTTCGGGGTTGGTCCCATAGTTAAAGTTGCTCAGTATAATCCCAAAGCCTCCGATGAGTATAGTTTTTTTTTTTGTTCTTATTTATTGACAATTTGGTTTGACCAACTGTATGTACTTTGATTTTCAGGTTTCTCGCCGCCCGAAGACAAGTCGCAACAAGTTGTGTCGGACTTTTTAGAGCGCTACGTGTTGGATAGCGACACGGACTCCGAGGGCCGCCGCATACCCGTCATCAAGCCCAACGTTGGCCAGGAAGAGAACAGGTACTATCTGCTATACAATATTTTTTTGGATAAAATGTAAGGAACCGAATGGTACCCTTACTTTTTTCCTTTTTGTTACCAAAGATAGATATAACTCTGTAATAGATGGATACAGTCTAAGGAAAAAAACGTGCCTTGAAAATCAAGAAAATTTGACTCTCGATCAGAGGGCGCTACTAGCTTTGGCCTACTGTCGTATAGATGGCGTTGACGGTTTCGTTTTTTATTTAACAATTTTAACGCATATCAGTGAAAGAACATGGGTCAAAATCATAAAAATAATTAATGCAAATAATAAAATAATTTATCCATATTTAAATACATTTTATCGTATTTTTATAAATCTTCATTCTTAGTTTTAAAGTGTGTCGATAGATGGCAGTGAATTTACTGTGGTTACAAAATTTACTATGACAGTACCGCTCTAGTATAAGTTACTCTATGATGTTACTAAATTTTGTTATAAAATTCAACATGTGTCATCATCCCTATTTCCAGTCATAGAGAAGCCGAATCGGAAAACTCTAGCACACTGGTTGGTGAACTGCCACAGGAAGACCAAGACCGGGAGAACAAGAAAAGGATAAAGACGCGGTGAGTACCCCATTGCCAGAATCCGTCTAACGTCTTGGCCACGTCATTGCGCGACTGGCTTCGGCTAAGGCGACAACCTTAGGTTGGAGCGAGACACAGCTATCGGACCTTTCGTTCCCACCTATGGTTTTCGCCTTAGCCGAAGTCAGTCGCGCAATGTCGTGGCCAGGACGTAAAGGTTGTATTCCACCTGTAACTATTGATTTGTTCCCTAATCAAATTATTTTATGAAATACTAGCTTTTCCCGCGACTTCATGTGCGTGGAGTTATTAGTAATTTGGGTAGCTTAATTTTTATCTAATCTGCTTTTTATCGATTCCCCATACAAACTTCCACCCCCCCTTTTCACCCCCTTAAAGGATGACTTCTGGGATAAAATCTACCCTATGTCCTTCCTCGGGACTCAAACTATCTCTATACCAAATTTCAACTGAATCTGTTCCGCGGTTTAAGAGAGACAGACATACTTTCAATTTCAATTTTTCAATTTAAATTTATTCAATAAAGATAACATGATCTTAATTTTTGTTAGTATATTCTTAAAAATAATGTTAGTACTTAAAAATTAAATTCGACTTTCGCATTTATAATATTAGTATGGATTTTTTGATTTGTGTTTTATAAGTAGTCACACTTGACTTGAGGGTTGACTTGGTCACTTTTTCTATAATTATATAATTTGTCAAAGGACTGTCTCATTTCAAACATAGACAGGGAGCATCATGCTATCTTTGTCTTACACTAGTTTCTCGACTATATGCCATCTTACTAAACCAACTCTAAGACTAGGCGTGTTTGACCAACTCTTAAGGGCAAGCAGTATGCGCTTGTACAAATTCCTTACGGAATCTGGGGGCACGGCCGTGCCCCCGCCAAGACGAGACAAAGGGCAAAAGGCAGTGCATATCTTTTCTCGGCACGTTTCGCCGTATTTTCGAACCCTCGTAGTTTCGGCTTGGACAATGCTAGAGAGCTGAAATTTTTTGTATACCATGTACTCAGTAGACTTATCAAAAACACCAAGTTTTATTAAGCTACCTATTATACTTAAAATTTTATAGTACCTTAATTTTCACTGTCCGAAACACATGAAATTCGCGTCATAGAAAATACAGACTACTTCCTGAAGTCTTAGAAGGCTGAAATTTGGCATGTAGGGATGGGTTTGTATGCAGACACATATGGTGACCAGAAATCTGTAACTTTCGCCCTGCAACCCCTTAAAATGGGGGTACCTAAAAATACCTCTAATCCTGAAAACATTGGTTCCTGAAGTCCTAGAATCGTGAAATTTTGTGTGGTAGCAGTGATCGGAATGCTAATATAAAAACAACGGTAAAAAAAACCAAAAAGTTTTCGAAGTATCGATTTGAACCAGGTTCACGTAAACCAGCCAAAATAGCGCCCTCTATATTGGCACTGTTCCTTGCACGAATTAATAAACTAGTGAATTGTTACTTATATCTAATGATAAGGTTATAATTAAGTACTCAATAGTGTTTATGACGTGTAAAGTGTACTGTTTATATTTACCAATAAAGTCTGTATTTCTGTATTTCTGAATATGAAATGACAGCTATTTAGCGGCATACATTAATAGCAACTTTCCATTCCAATAGGGTTTTACCGGTTGTCATTTTTAGAATGAATATCAACTGTAGGTAACATATACCACGGTCTAAAATATAATGTCAAAGTTATGAAACATAATCTGTTCTTTAATTATTTCAAAATAGCTCGCCTAACACTAATCTAATACAGCTACTCAACACTGGATGGCGCCGTAATGAACCTTAAAAAATATATTATTAAAATCGCTTACTTATCACACGCGAGTGAAGGGCTAAACAAACCGGTATAAGTAAGCTCTCCGATTACGCTTATTTTGTTACGGAGCTTACGGTCAGGTTACACTGGTGGGTCCGAGATATCTACAGGCCTACGAGTAGCCAGCTGTTGAGAACTCTGTCTGACACACCGGTGACGGCAGTGACGTCCGAAAATAAAAGGTCATATGTGAATGTAAGCTTCCTATTATAATATGACTATTTACCGTTCGCAGTAGCATTTGAGAAGCATAAGTTATTTGACATTTAGGATATCGAATATTTTAGACAAATATAAAGAATAACGACCAGGTGGCCTAGCGGTAAGAGCGTGCGACTTTCAATCCGGAGGTCGCGGGTTCAAACCCCGGCTCGTACCAATCAGTTTTTCGAAACTTATGTACGAAATTATATTTATCAGTCGCGTTTCCGTGAAAGAAAACATCGTGAGGAAACGGGACTAATCCTAATAATGGAAATCGCTTTCGTAAAAATTTGTGCCTACGCTTATTACCTATTCTTGGAATTAGTTGCCAAGCAGACCCCAGGCTCCCATTAGCCGTGTCGTGGCTAAAAATGCCGGGATAACGCGGTGACGCGAGATGGTGAACTTTAAACACAAGGGAGGTTCTGTGAGCTGTAGAACCTCACGAACATAGCCTAAATAAGTGTAGCCTATTAGAAGAAAACATAAAACTGTACTTTTTGTTTTCGGATGTCACAGTACCATCAAACAGTTCCCAACGATTGGCAACTCGCGCCGTGTAGAGATCTCGAAACACCAGAGTAACGCGGCCGTAAGATCCGTAACAATGTATGCATATTCGGAGAGCTCATTTATATACCTCTTGACTCGCGTGTGATAAGTGAGCGATTTTAATATTTTTTCAATAAATCTGCTCAAAAAATTTCGCAAAAATAAGTTGAGTAATAATACGTACGACTTATACAGAAGAACAGCCGGAGAGCCGGAACGGCGCGCACTTCGCACTCGCTTAATTCAAATTTTAATTTAAAAAATACATGTCAAACTCTAATCGTCGCACTACAAAGCCGCGGTTTTCCAACTGCACCACGATAGCACGTAAGTATGTAATGTACCTACACACCAAAGTATCTAGATCCCTAGGTGAAATTTGGCTACTTATTCTCCATTAAGAATTAAATATCTAAATAGATAAAATTTCTGCATTAGATGTTTGCATGTAGATAAAACACATGTCTCAAAAAGAGAAAAATGCCTAATGATATCGAAACCGCTACTTCTTTAGGCGCTGATCTACAAATGACTCCGTGATTTTGTATATTTTCCAAAAATGGAATATGTACTTAGTAGTAAACATGAACACAAAATTCACAAAAATCGATTGAGTGAGCTGAATCGGAGACCTTCACTAACGCTTACTTCATTAAAAACAATTCCGATTATGGTAAAAATGCTTTAAAATTTCTAGAAACTTACAATTTATATATTTAACGGCCAAGCCGTACTGTACGTTTGACCAAGATGTTGGCTTTATACAGTTAGAGCTTATAAAGTTAGGACTTACAGAGTAAGTCTTGGTACCTACTACGGGATCTGATAGCTTTTTAGTGTAAAAGCTTTATGCGCCTAGTCTTGGCAACACTTTACATGAAATGTTTTTGGTGGGATTACGATATCCCGAGAGAGACTGGTGCTGTTATCTATACAAAACTTTGGGAACAAATCAAAATATTTGATAAAATAATTTGATTTGTTCCCAAAGTTGTGTAAAAAGCTACAAGGTTCAGAACGAAAAAAAAACCGGCCAAGTGCGAGTCGGACTCGCGTTCCAAGGGTTCCGTACATTGCACATTTTAAACAATGTAAAATGTATTTTTTATGTGAAACGTGAGTGAAATGTCTTTAAAAAACCCGTAGGGGTCGGATCAAAAACTAAGTAATTAAGTCCGACTCACGCTTGACTGCACATTTCTAATAGGTTTTTCTATGATCTATAGGCAAAGATCTATTTTGTGTATTTTTTTCAAAATTTTAGACTCAGTAGTTTCAGAGATAAAGGGGGGGGGGGGATGGTCATTATTTGCCTATTTTCTTGTATAACTTCTAAACTGTTTCTCCTAAAATTATAAAAAAATATATTTGAGATTCTCACAATGAGCTCTTACATTTGATATGTAACACGATATAGTTTGAAAAACTTTATTTTTTAATTTTCACATTTACCCCCCAAAAGTGGCCCCCGTGTTTAAAATTTATTTGTTGTCTTTGGGTTACAAACTTACTTATGTAAACCAAATTTCAACTTAATTGGTCCAGTAGTTTCGGAGAAAATAGGCTGTGACAGACGGACAGACAGACAGACAGACAAGACGCACGAGTGATCCTATAAGGGTTCCGTTTTTTCCTTTTGAGGTACGGAACCCTAAAAACACATTTTTAAAACGTATAATTAGTTTAATCAAACAATCTTGTCAATCTTATATCTAAATTCACAAATAAATACGTATTCGCACGCAGGCGTCGTCAAATTTCGTGTATAGTACAGTCAACGCCAAAGATATGTTTAAATTTTCACCTTATTACAAAGGAGCAAAATGCAAAAGCGTAAACATATCCTGGACGCTGACTATACAACATATTAGGTAACTTTATACTAAAAAAAATTTTCGAAATTAAACTATCGTGAGACATATTTCAAAATATTCAGATCACTATGGTTTCACTCACTATTATTTTTAGTCGCTTTTGGCGATATGTTTCGGACTCTTCGAGAGTCCTTCCTCAGGCACGAGTGTCCGCGGCGGCTCTACTTCGTGCACTCCGTGTACATGTCGAATAATAGTGAGTGAAACCGTAGTGATCTAAATGTTTTCAATACAATTATTATTTCAATAAAAATGTATAAGTAAAAGCGTTTCGCGGAGGCATTGTACAAAACAGTCATAATTTCAATATAATACCTAACAGTATTATTAATAATTTGAAAACTATATAAAGCTAGAAATCTGCTAACTAAAATCTAAGATGTGGTTTATTCGTCGTCATGTGCCTGTAAAAATAGAAAAATAACAGTAATTACATATTTTTTGTATGTATAATTGTATGTACCTAGTATTTACTGGACGACGCGACGCGAAATAAATAAATTTCAACAAGTGTCACGTATAAAAAGTCATAAGAAGTCACTCACTGTGTATTGTGACTTCTCAAAATGTCCTCACAGTGTGTGACTTCTCAAAATCAACGTTCACAGAGGTTCCCAAAAATTACGTGATAACGCAACGATATACATCGCTAGAACAGCGAGTACAAGCATGATGTCCAGGGGGGGTTAGCACGGTCGCATTTTTATCGCTTGTCACCATGCCTGTCACGTTCTAACAAGTATGTAAGTGCGAAAGTGACGGGCATAGTGACAGGCGATAAAAATGGAACCATGCTGCGCCCGCAGCTTAATCATTTGACACCGTGCACGTTGTATTTGTGTTACAAGCATACATTCGGGGTTTTTGGCGCGGGAATGATTTCGTGTATTTATAACTTTATTATAAATAATTACCAAACTATAAATTAAATATAGGTAGCAAGCTCTAATTGGGATTAGAAATGTTAAAATATTGTGTCGGTTTTTACAGTCCCTATTTTTGGCTTGTGTAAAACATTCCCGCACCAAAAACCCTGATGTATGGTTATAAGGCTAGGAGGATATAACCAAACGGAGTAGCCATTAACAGTCATTCCCCTCTGTCGAAAATAGTCGGCCAATGGTCATACACAATGTATGGACTGACGTATATCTGACATGGCTATTTTGACGTTACGTATACATTTGACGTCCCCCCCTCCGCAAAAATTGGCAGACTTTTTTGTACAGCAAATTACAGACGTGGCGGCTCCGTTATATCCTCCTAGTTACAAGGGGATGTATGGTTTCAAACTCGGCTAAATCCATTCGACCCTCTCAGCAAATATCTACCCTATTACTTTTTCCAAAATCGTATAAACTGACAGATAGATTTACCCGAGTTTAAAGTTAAGCGACTCAATGAGGGCTAACGCGTATGAATTCGCCGCCAGGGGCGCTAGTGTAGATGGTGGTCTTTTCCATAGTTCGAAATGTCAAATGTCACTTGTCACTTCAATGACTGACAGCTGTTGATGTTGTTGTCTTTTGGACCACCATCAACAGAGGCGCCAACTGGTGAGCAAAAAAACGATAGCCCTTATTACTGACTTACTTGTCAAGTGTCTCCCAGAAACGTCCTAGTACAGCGCGGTCTAAGTGCCGCCTGGTGCGGCTCAGAGTTAACACGTTCACCGCCCACTTCGATATGCGGACGTCTTGTTTCATCTCTTCGAACTTTAGGTGGAATGCGCAAACTGTAAAAACATACGTTATATTAATAATGTAGATATGAAAAAAACTTCAGGGATCGTTCTCGTTGAAGGGCCTTACACCTAGTGACCTAATTCGAATTAATTACTTGACATTGACAGTTTACACACGCTCCTTATAGTACATAATTGTGCATAATTTGTTAGTAGTGCATAATTGTTTTCCTTCCTATTTTCTCGGAAACGTTCGTATTTGTCGTGCTACTTCAGTCAACCTCAGTACTTTTTGTACCGAACGTTTCCATACGAAACGTTTCCGTGAAAATACGAAGGAACACAAACTGAACGCAGTGTATAAAAAAAAATCGACACTTTGTGACCGAAAAGTGTATACACGGCGACCACACTTAGTTACTGAAACAATTCTGGTCGCATTGTGTACACACTGTTACCACACTAAGTAACCAAAACTGAACAAAGTCGCAGTGTAGTAGCTGTTACGACACCGTTTCGACATATCTGACATTTATTTACTACTTTGATGATTTCTGCGACCGGAATGGTTATATGGGATGCCATTTGTTGGTGATGATGGTATTCCATCTGTCCAATATCTTGGTCCAAGGTGTATTTGAGTCTCACATTTCGCTTAATGAGGGAATGAGAAGCAATGCACATTGGACAAAGAAATTCGGCAGGTAAGAATTCCAACCTAAGCTACTCACTGTTGGCAAAGATTTCCACTGGATTGTCTTCCCTTGGCCAGCCTTTAAACTGCCAAGCGGGCCCGAGCACGAAGGCCGCCACCACGTTGTCCCAATCACCGGCCGACAGCCGGCGGGGGTCGTCCACGACGCGGTACGCCACCTGAACCATACATATAGTTGGTCAAACCAAATTGTCAGTAAATAAGAACGAAAAAACTTCATCCTTTTCTTTTGGGTAGTACTACTGTAAGACAAAGATAGTATGATTCTCTCTGTCTAATATGTTTGAAATGAGACAGTCCTTTGACAAAGTATATTTTAACAACTAAACTTGGTTATAAGGAATATTACGCAAAACTAAAACTCAGCGTAGAGCGCGTCACTAGCACAATCACAGGGCATACCGCGAAACAAGAAAATCGAAAGTTCGGTTTCTGCCTCTCTATCACTTGCCTATTCGATCGATAGAGAGGCCTAGATAACGAAATTTAGATTTTCGCGTTTCGCGGTAGGCCACCAGTTAAAAACAAAACAGTGAATGTGTTAAATGCCGTTTAGGAATAAAAAAAACTCCAACAAAAGGTATTTACCGTAGTATCCCAGTTGGTCGCGGAAATATTTCCACCGCCTTTTCTTCTGTGAATAAGCACTTCGTTTTCGCGGATAGCGCCTTCGGCTTTCTTTTGCTGCACTGAGACGAATCTGGTTAAAAAAACAGTTAACGATATAAGTAACTAAATAATTGAACCAATTAAATTGAGGAACATTAATCTTAAATAATAAATAAATATTTGGGGACAATCCACTGATTTAAACTTTCACAATTTTTACTCATTATTATTCACAACGACGGGACTTAAAACTAAATAACAACTAAATTTAAAACTTATTTTACGCGATTAAGTCCCGTCGTTGTGAATAATAATTTGGGGACAATCTTACACAGATCGACCTAACCCCAAACTAAGCAAAGCTTGTACTATAGGCACTAGGCGACGATATACATACTTAAATAGATAAATATATACTTATATACATAGAAAACACCTATGACTCAGGAACAAATATCCATGTTCATCACACAAATAAACGCCCTTACCGGGATTCGAACCCGGGACCATCAGCTCCCAGGCAGCATCTTAGCTGTAATTAGATAGAGTAGGACCACGTCAAGTTTCCTGCTAAGTACTACGTCAAGTATGACACCTCTATGGGATATGTATGTATTGTTACCATCAAGTTAGTGCAAAGTTAGCGTGGTCAGAGTCTAAATTCTCAATTGGGAAGAAATTCCTGTTATGACTTGTACTCAGTTTGTGTGTAGGTACTCACTTGTGATCTTGCAACAGGTCTTTGACGTTGTACAACGATATGAGCGAGGTTGGTGCGGCCGGTATAATGATTATGGGAGTGCGTGAGGACTCTGACCTCACTGGCGTTCCTATCAACAATACATACTTGTTAGAGTTATGTCCAAGGTAAATCTGCAACGATTTCATTATTATTTACAACGACGGGACTTAATCGCGTAAAATAAGTATTAAACCCACCTCCGACGTCCGACTTATTTTACGCGATTAAGTCCCGTCGTTGTAAATAATAATGAGTAAAAATCGTGAAAGTTTAAATCAGTGTTTTGCAACGATTTCGACAGTACACGCAGTGCAAGTGTCAATACGTCACAATTTCATAGAAGTTTGACGTACAAAATAACGCACTGCGTGCGCTATCAAAATCGTTGCAGACTTACCTTGGTCTAACTCTTAGATTTTTGAATTCGTATAGTTTTTATTCCTCAACATTCTATACACTACACATCGTGCTACGAAAAGCACACTAACAGTTAGAGTTTCTTTCGCAAATAGTTCGCGAATAAATAAAAAAATAAATAAATAAATATTATAGGGACATTCTTACACAAATTGGCTAAGTCCCACGGTAAGCTCAAGAAGGCTTGTGTTGTGGGTACTCAGACAACGATATATATAATACTTAAGGGGCCCACTGACTATCAGTCCGCCGGACGATATCGGCCTGTCAGTTAGAACTAAAATTTGACAGTTCCGAACAACTGACAGGCCGATATCGTCCGGCGGACTGATAGTCAGTGGGCCCCTTTATACAAATACTTAAATACATAGAAAACATCCATGACTCAGGAACAAATATCTGCATGTGGTCATCACACAAATAAATGACCTTACCGGGATTCGAACCCAGGACCATCGGCTTCACAGGCAGGGTCACTACCCACTAGGCCAGACCGGTCGTCGAATGGCGCATTTGAGCGCCAAATTACATATTACAGTTTGAAGTGATACGTCCGCGTATGCGTGATAGGTCTACTATAGCGTAACTAACATATCATGTTAAAACAGTAGAGGCGCAAGATAAAATATAATAACATAGTTAAAAATACTTACGTGGTACCGGTAAAAGCCGACTAGAAACCTTTGAGGTGTTTGCGAAGGTATTCTGCCCTTCAACTACAGACTTCAACATCATGCCTTGATAGGTACCCATTGTCTCGATTTTGAAACCCTCCATTTCTGGAAACAAGAAAAACATTAATAAACAAACCGCATTACAAAGTGTAGAATTAAAGAAAATGGCGTAGGAATAGATTTTACTTGATACATTTAGGAATTTGTCTCACGAAAATTCACATCGTACCACGCTAAACGCGATCGTCGATTTTAGTGCCAGTTTTTAGGGTTCCGTACCCAAAGGGTAAAAACGGAACCCTATTACTAAAACTCCGCTGTCCGTCTGTCTGTCACCGGGCTGTATCTCATGAACCGTGATAGCTAGACAGTTGAAATTTTCACAGATGATGTATTTCTGTTGCCGCTATAACAACAATTGTTGTTATAGCGTAGTTATGTTTAGTACGGAACCCTCGGTGCGCGAGTCGGACTCGCACTTGGCCGGTTTTTTTTTATACAAATACAATCCAAAGGACTTACCATTCTTCGTAATAAATTTCTCCTGATCATATCGACTGTATGGCTGTGGTCTCCGCATCGATTTAACCACTTCACACGTTTCGTAGCTTTCTTGTTTCGGTTGGAAAAGACTCATAATAACCCCGTAAAATGTCTGTAAATAATACAAATTATAAAGTATCTCTAAAATCACATATGTTAACAATGTAAACGTAAGTTTTTACGCGATTAAATCCCGCGTTAGTTTAAAATTATGAGTGAAAATCGTATTAGTTTAAATCAATATTATGTGATTTGCGTTAATGAGCCCTGTTCAAATAGAAGGATTAGCCTAATCTAGTTAAACAGCAATTTCTTATAAATTTATTACCCGGAAATGCTAAACTGGATGATTTCAATTAGCTAAATGATTTCAATTAGTCTACTTAATGTACTCATGTCAAGTTCTTATGTCGTCATATTGTATCTCTTTTTGTATTAGTTTGTGTGTGTAATTTTTTTTTTCGCCATATTTTATGTCTCTTTCTTTAATGTTGCTTTCTTTTTGTCTGTAACCTTCCGTGATTCTCACCTGATGGTCTCATCGGAAGATCAGCGCTGGAAGTCGCCAGCAGCATGCTGAGATGGGGCCATTTCGTGACACTTTATTTTCACTATGTTCTTTAAATGTATGTCTATTGTCTGTGTGTTTACGAATAAAAAATATTCTATTCTATTCTATTCTTAAATAGTAATTAAGCAAAGAAATTGTTATTATTAAAAATAATTAACTTTTAATGGATAGATGATTAGTAGCTTTTAATGGATCAATTACAAATAAGGATATTACATTTAAAACTACACTTAGATTAGGTACAGTCGAAGGCAAAAATATCGATCCAGACAAATGGCCCAAAAATATGTGAACACGACTTTACTGTCTATTAAGGTTTTTTTTAAATCTTTATTAGTTTATTAGAAAAAGGGTTTTTTCACAAATGAAAATGTCACCCTTATTGTAACATAGCAAGACAAATCAACTCTTATTATCTACGCTTAATACCTAGGTTAACAATTTCATATATTTTCATCGCCTTTTTTGATTGCGGGTTGGCCAAAATGAAAAAAAAAAAAGAAAATGAAGTTAGTTAGTCTATTAAGGTGTAAGAGCGTACACATATTTTTGAAACTTGGGAATGTATATATATTTATGCCCTTGACTGTACAGTAGGCGAGAATTACAGACCTATTATATAATTTCGTCAAGTAGTAAAACACTTACTTTTGCATTACTTTGTAGTACAGTAGTTCTGGTCCTACATTAGATAAGGTGATTCATATCATGATCTAGAATCGCTTTGAAATCTAAACCATTATTGTCAGAGTATTTGTTTCTTTTAATTGTGGGACTGTTATTGGCTAAACGTGCTTGATTCACCTCAGATCTGAAATTAAACCATGTTATTAGTTAGACATTATACATATCCATATACAATTATACACCCTAGACCAAGAACAATTAGACCGCCACGACTATTTTGTAATACGCAATAGTAAACTATATTAGAATTTATGAATGTTCATTTTTACAAGCTTTTATTTAACTTGCAATGTACGTATGTAAATGCAACTATAATTATGTTTGTACCGGTCAAATCTTGCAGGTTAATTTTGACTCGCTTCCCAGTTTTCGATTAAGCTGAAAATTTGCACACATGTAAGTTGGGTGGCAATGCAATATTATGGTACCATCGAGCTGATCTGATAATGGAGACAGGAGGTTGGAACTGTGATAAATCAGCGCAACCTAATTGTGATTCTGGTAGTTAGAATTGTTTCGATGAGTATTAGTTGCCTGTAGAAAGAAAAAGTACAGTCAGCAATAAAAGCTTGTATCAAAAATTAAATTTTTGACAAAAACTTATACCTTTGTCGTCTCTGGACGACTGTATATGATTAAACAAATAACTTACTCAATATTTCCCATTGTCACATCTTCCTCAGTGACTTCAAGTCGAGTAGCCAGTCGCAATCGAATCTCCTGCACTTGGGCGTCTTCAATACGTGGCTTTTTTGACACTGATCTGATGAAATCATTATCATGGGTACGCTTAACCTACAACAAAAAACTCCTACTTTATAAAGTCGGTTAGTAAATAGTAACCATTTAAGAGCTTTACACTATTACTTAAAAAAATCGTACATTAAACTACAATTATCCCTAGTGAGAGACATAGACATGTAGTAACAGTATATATAGCCGGTCAAACAATTTTGTCACTAGAAAAAGGCGCGAAATCCAAATTATCTATGGGACGATAAACCTTTGCGCCTACATTTTTTAAAATTGCCGCTTTTTTTACTGACGAAAATGGCTTGACAGACTATAGTTATAGGACGATGTTTTCTCAGCTTAGTGACGACTATTTACTACAGTGTTAGAATAAATGTTTAATTAATAAATACCCGAGTTGGAATTTCCAGGAGGGCACTGTTATCAATTGAAGCGCAAGTCGAAATTTCTCCAGTTAAGTAAGCTAGTAGTTGTTTACGATCTGGACGACGCACAGCGGGGATATTTTCAGCCTAATAGCACAAATAATGGACTAGTTTACTATAGCGAAATAATTATCAAATATACACGTAAAAATCTCAAACATCATTCTAGAAGAATAAGCACCAAATCGACACGAGTGGAAAAAGAGGGAGTAGGTCTTGGCAGTTGTCACAGTAGTGGACAGGGGGCTCTTAATATAATAATAATCTTTTTACACATTTTGTGATTTTAAGTCACTAAAAACTCATATTAAAAGAGGCGGATGCATTACAACTTGTAAAAATCGTTTTGACGTTACATAGTAAAGTAGTTTAGTATAATAAACATGTAACTGACTTACCGCTGCCAGTCTGACATACACGGCATGAACAAGGTGTATGTTTTTGATAAAATATAGAAGACTTTCCAATGTATAATATTCTTTGATACCCTTTCTGGGGTCCATGCTGGGTCTAAACAGAAAAATAAAAATCAATTATCAATCTTATGTATTTAATAAAACACATCCTTAATAGGGTATTCTCCTACTAGTCAAATCAGTTACTTTTTAGAACTGCCAAAACGATTTGCTAATATGTAATTTATATGAAACATCAACATCATACATCGACGTCACAGTACTTTTTATACTTAAATCCGATTGATTAAATATAAATTGTGTTTAAAAGTAACTGCTATCTATGTTTTTCTAATAATTATCTGGAACTTTATTTCATGCATGGTGTGAAATAATTTATTTTAAACACAGTGTTGTGAATATTATAAATGTAATTACAATTGTATGCTTACCTCCACATAAGGTAGTTAGTTTTAACATTCTTCGACCAAAAAAACTCCCCAAAAATTATTAAATTCTGGCGTTCCACTATTTCTTTTTTACTGGTAATGTATTGCCGGAGCATACTAAGCGGGTCTGGCATAATACCCATAGTAATATTATTTAACTGTCCTGAAATGAAAATTAGTAAAATGTAAATTATTATCAGTGATCGACAAAGTCGGTGCCACACGGGGTTAATGACCTCAATCAAAGGCGTTCTTCAAAAAAGGAGTGTACAGGTTTTTAAAGGGTCGGCAACGCGCATGTAATATCTGGTGTTGCAGGCGTCCATAGGCTACGGTGACTGCTTACCATCAGGCGGGCCGTATGCTTGTTTGCCACCATCGTGGTATTAAAAAAAATCATTATGCTAATACGGATATGCCGCGGGAATCCCGGGATTTGTGTTGTAGGTAGTAATTCCTACTATTACTAATTTTTAATTTTAATAAGTTAATGGAATAAAATTATATTACAGTATTTACAGTATAATAATGAACAGCGGTGAAGGTTTTACAATAAACTCACAACGTGCGAACTTAATGGTCTGAGGAATTAGGAACGTAAATAAACATATTTTCCACTAGAAATGGGTTCTGAACCAGATCCTTATCATTCAACTAGAAAAGAATGGCATTAACTAATACATTGACACTGTTTTCCTTCTCTTTCGCGCTAGTTTCAACTAAACTATGCCCTCGTTGCACGACGCAAACAATAGAAAATCCAACAGTGACCTTCGACAAGCCAGGTAAAGGGTTATTTATCACTTTTAGATAGGTATATTTTAAACAACACTATATTTAATATTGTCTTCGGTTACCGCGATAGTTATTCATAAAATAAAACTATGAAAACGGATTATATCGCGTATATTGAATTTATAATACATCCCGACGTTTCGAACCCTTTACAGCACTATATTTAACACGGGTGCAAAAAATAAGAGTTATGACTTATAATGTGTACTGGAAATTTAAACAATACTCGTTTAAAGTGTATCAAAATGTTTAGTGAATAATGATACAATTTATGCGTTTATTCAATGTTTAAAAGGCTATTTATAAATAAATTAAACTCAATATTCTAATACTCAAATTACTTTTTCGAACAAGATCGCGGCATTTGAGTCATGTCCATATTAAGATTTCTACTAGGAATCCCGCGGTGTGACACCGACTTTGCCGATCACTAATTATTATGCTTCTTTTCTATGCACTTTTGAAAAAAAAGGAAAACAGATCTAGTATGTATTTGTATGTGTATTTTTGTGTTTATGTTAAAGGAAGTATATAATAGTACTGAGAAACAAAAATCAGTAAGTCTTGGATCCAATAGTAAGGTATCCCATGTGTGAATAATATTTTTTTATAAATACCTATGTTTTATCTATACATGTAACGTCAATAAACAAGTTAAGAGTTACGAGAGAAATTTCTGTAAATGAATCTGGCTCTATTACATGACATAAAAATATGAAATAATAACTAGTGGCACTGAGCTGTAGACCTCACCTACCCCCTTGGCTCCACCATTTTAAAAAAACAGACCAAGTGCGAGTTGGACTCGCGCACGAAGGGTTCCGTACCATCACGCAAAAAACGGCAAAAATCATCACGTTCGTTGTATGGGAGCCCCACTTTATTTTAAGTAATTGTTGTTATAGCGACAACAGAAATACATCATCTGTGAAAACTCAACTGTCTATCAGACAGATAGACACACAGACGGACAACGGAGTCTTAGTAAACGGAGACCTTCGCATTCGCATTCAGTTCGGTAAAATATATATTCTTGATGTATATGTATAAACGTACCTTATAGAAGAAGCAGTATTATTTTTTTATAAGTAAACTATTTTATTCGGCACAAATAATTACAAAATTTGGCATTCACTATTCACCGTAAACTGAAACTTTATTTTTAATTATCTAACAACCCCCGGACCGGATGCATTCACTGCGATGTTATACGTAACAGAGCTCGAATGCAAGTGGCGAAATTTGGCACGGGTCAAGCCTTTTATGTCCACCCGGCAAGGGTTAGATGGGGATATTGATAAAGGGAAGGATTACCTTTTGAGTGTTGTATTAACAATTAAATAAATTGTTTGTTTACATTATTAAAATAAATGTTTTCTAATGTTTAAGTAGTTGCTGAAACAAAATCGCCCCAAGTTTTCAAATCAATGTTGACACATGGTCATTTTAACATTTTCATTATGCTAATCAACAGAGACCGGAATTATTGTGGCATTTTTGAACTGTCATAGGGAGTTCTCATTTATCGGGAGTCCCGATACACATATGTATATCGATACAACGTAGAACACAAAATATTAAAAAAATATAATAAAGTATGGACACGAAAAAATCTGGTCGTGCATGATATGGTAAATCTTTTAAATGAATGAGGATTTTCAAGCAGCACTTTTTTTAATGATTTGTGAATATCCAACTACATACATAATAAAAATACAATCATAATATGTGACGTTCTCAATCAAACGGTACCACATTGTAGCTTGCCATAAGGATGCTCTGACAGGTTATTTGTATAAAGATACAAGCAAATTTCGTCATTATGGTAAGGGACAAAGTGGTACCTTTCGATTGAGAAGGCCACATATAACGTTAAGTTGTTTGTGTACTTGTCGGTACTTATTGTCTGTTGTCAATAAGGTGCTATTTCCATATACAACACTATCTTTTGGTTGAAAACGTCACATTTAAAGCTCTTTATGAAACCTTTTGACCGGCAAGACTATTTTAACACGTAATTTAAACTTTATTAGAATGTATTAAGGTTCATTTATACTTAACCTTTGTCGGCTATAGCCGACTGTGGCGGTCAATACTATGTATTTATGCTTAGATATTGATCAGTGCACCTATTTATTTATTTTCTTGCTTATTTCAACATGTTTTTAACTTTTTCTTGTAACCACCATTTACGCGCCATTTTTAACAGCAGCATATGAAAGATTTTATTTAAGGGATTAGTGGTTACCTTAGATAAGGCAGAGATAAGTCGCCTTCGGTAATGATCCAATCGTGTTAATTTTCTAAAATCAAACGTGTTATTTTGATATTATATAAATCATGTAAGCTTATTTCGTTTCGGGAATAGGATAAACTAGCGACTACTTGAGTTATATAGCACAGAGGGGGTTTAAGGCATTGTGTTTTATTTCATTTAAAGTATGTACTATTTATTTGTATAACAATGTTACGTTGTGTTTGAAAATTGCATTACAATTCAATGACAACAACAGAAAATGGATTAGAGCATATCAGCAATTAAATTTTATAAATAAAATAAAGTATTCGTAACTAAAAACATACTTACATACTTACTTCGCTAGCTCAGCGACCCGAAGTGGATCTTGGCCTCCGATACTAGATTTCGCCATTCGTTCCTGTCCTGTGCGATCCGACGCCATTCAGCCGCTTGGATGTCACACAGGTCGTTCTGGACCTCATCGATCCATCGGTACCTAGGCCTTCCGACCGGACGTCTCCTAGTTGGTCGCCCCAGATAAGCTCTCTTGGCCGCACGATCCTCTCCCACCCTATCCACATAGCCGAGACAGCGAAGCCGATCAACCTTGCTTTCGCCGATAATGTTGGGCTCGCTCACCAGTTCTTCCACCTCCAAGTTCCTCCTCACTCTCCAAGAGCCATCCTCACGTCTTTTAGGGCCTAAGATCCTTCTAAAGATCTTCCTCTCTGCCACCAAGAGCTCGTTTTCCTCCTTCAGGGTCAACGTCCAAGCTTCGCATCCATATACCAAGATCGGTCTTAACTAAAAACATAAAATATCAAAATTAAGTTATAATTTACAACCAGAGAACATTTAAATTTTTAATTGTGGGTGCCCTGAAAACCAGTGTCGTGTCTAATCGGCTGATTCTGAGCGGGTTCCTATTTGGTTTGGTGTAATTGTGATTAATTACCTCGCTGTCATTGTGATTAATGTATATTTTTTTATACCAATTAAATCTTTTTCTATTCTATTTCTATGATGTCAATCTGTAAATATGTAGTACCTAAGGCATCTGAGTTCGGTCTCGGATAATGGTACTGCTACGATAAAATTTAAAAACACGAACTAATTTCTTAGTAACATCATGGTAATTGTTTTGCTGCTCGCCGCTCTTAATAAATCTTGATAAATATTACAATAGCTTAGTTTTCGAGCTTATTCCTTATCGGAAATATGACAATGTGCCGAGACAACTGAATTACCGCTATTGGAATTACAATAGGATTCAAAATGGATTTAAAGAATAATAGTTAGGTACCTTAGATAAGGCAAAAATGACTCTGCCTACCGTAGTGATACATAAACGCGTGTTAATTTATTTGTGTTGTTTTTCGGTAGTTGTATTTATAATAGTAAAAATCTGTAATTTATAAATTTATTTTATTAGTCAAATAAGTAACACAGCATTACAGTAAAACCAAGGCACTGAATGTTTCCCAACTAAAGATTGGTGGCCAATAAGGAGTAGGTATCGCCTGGATGCGATTAGAAATTGCCATTGACTGACATGCCAGTATGGTACCATTTGCCTGAAAACTTCAAATAAAAAGCTTTTAGGTACTATTCTTGGATAAAAATATATTTGAATAGTAGCGTTTGCCCGCGACTTCGTCTGCGTGGACCGTGGACTTAGTAACCGCAACTAGAGTAAGAATAGCGCCTGGAAAAATTCTTATAGCAATCTAAATTTGAGCATATTATGCACACAAATTAGCAGGCACTTCGTTAATTATCTCAATTCCACCCCGCTTTTTACTTTCTTAAGGGATGATTTTCGGGATAAAAACTATCCTATGTCCTTCTCAGGGACTCAACCTATCTTTATGCCAAATTTCATCTAAATCGGTTCAGCGGTTTAAGCGTAAAGAGGGAACACACAGACAGAAAGACAGACAGACAGACTTTCGCATTTATAATATTAGTATAAATCTACACTTTTGCTACATATAGGAATTTTTTACTGTAATTTATATCAACATCTTAATTCTGCAGGTTAAAGTTTTTTACTGATTAAATCATGAAAGCATGGCTCGATTTCACTGTTTTTCTACGAGTATTAGGTAACTGTAAAAAGACCTCTTTGTATCTTTTTAGATATGTTACTGTGTTACTTTTACTTTTTAATATAATTAAATTATTACTTTCAGGATCAGCGAAGCTGCAACGGGTATAATGGGTGCCATGTCGTCTCGGCTAGCGTACATCACAGGCTCTAACAACATCTCCAGGACAACACAGGAAGAGTGAGTCATTACATTTGTTGCATTTACATTAATACACACGGCCAACGTGTTCACTTCTCGTCAACACGTCATATCAGCATGTGTCATGCCATCAAAAACAAAATGAAACCAAGCTCAAAATCTCGAAAAACAAGCTGTTTTATAAATTTCGGCTCAACAAATGTCTTAATCAAAAGGTACCACTTTGTCGCTTACCATAATGACGAAATTTGCCTATATCTTTATAAAAATAACCTGTCAGAACATCCTTATGGAAATCGACAATGTGGTACCTTTTCATTAAGAACGTCACAAATATCGATGTCTATGCTATGTGACAGGCATTTATTTATTTACTAGCTTTTGCCCGCGACTTCGTCTGTGTGGACTTAGTAACCGCAGCTAGAGTAAGAATAGCGCCTAGAAAAAATCTCATAGCAATCTAAATTTGAGCATATTATGCACACAAATTAGCAGGCACTTCGTTAACTATCCTATGTACTTCTCAGGGACTCAACCTATCTCTATGCCAAATTTAATCTAAATCGATTCAGCGGTTTTAAGCGTGAAGAGGGAACACACAGACAGAAAGAAAGACAGACAGACTTTCGCATTTATAATATTAGTATGGATTTCATCTAAATCGATTTAGCGGTTTAAGCGTGAAGAGGGAACACACAGACAGTCAGACAGACTTTCGCATTTATAATATTAGTATGGATTTCGGGTTTGGTGAAACTTGTTAAACTTGTTAATTTTCGAAGAATTTGGCTAAGGCTTAATAAACACACTAAAATTGTTTAGTTTCACGAAGGTGCAATGAAATAATTAAATGAGAATAGTTTTTAACTTTATAAACATTAGGGTTATAGAGAGGGGTGTTCGCCTTTGTGATATACAATAATATAATTAAGTAGTTACTTCTACTGCTCAGTAAACATAAGTTCCGCAGAACTCATTGCCAGTATTCGAATCATGAATCATGACCAGAGCCCGGAATTCTCGTAGCATTTTTGAGCTGTCATAGGGACTTCTCGTTTATCGACTTCCGATTATACATATGTATATCGATAAATACAGAATACAATATGTAAAATATGATTACGAGTAGAAGTAAACAACATGCAGTCTTATCGCGAATGAGCGATCTCTTCGAGATAACCTTTGGATACCAACTTTTAGGAAATTATAAATAGAAATTTAAATAATAATATTTTATCGTTTTTTATAAATTATAAGACTGCATTAGAGTTTTGAATGATTCACGGTTAGTTTCACTAGACTTATATTGACCGGGATATAGACCGTGATTACCTTTTGTATTATTTGTGAGCTCCCGATATTTCGACGCAGTTACATGCATCATGTTCACGGGTGACTGAAGATAGCGGGTCACCCGTGAACATGATGCATGTAACTGCGTCGAAATATCGGGAGCTCACAAATAATACAAAAGGTAATCACGGTCTATATCCCGGTCAATATAAGTCTAGTATAAGACTGCATGTTGTTTACTTCTACTCGTAATCATATTTTACATATTGTATTCTGTATTTATCTATTCCCAGTCCACTATAACTTGGATTTTTTTATGTCGAGAGTGAATAGACATCTTTTAGGTAAGCATGATCCACCCTAGACTGCATCGGCACTTACCATCAGGTGAGATTGCGGTCAAATTTTTGCCTTTTTGTAATAAAATAAAATACATATGTATAATCAGAAGTCGTTAAATGAGAAGTCCCTATGACAGCTCAAAAATGCTACGAGAATTCCGGGCTCTGATCATGACGTATACTTACTTATCAATCTTATCATAATAACATTTTTAGGTTAGCAGTGCGTTCGAACCTAGACGCCCTAATCGCCCGCAGTCCTTCCGACGAGTTCATATTCTCTGTGCCTCGTGACCCTCTCCTGTCTCCGTACTGGGCCGACGACAAGTTGCTCAGCAGGTTCCCGCCCTGCAGGATATTGGTTTGTACTTAATCCTTGAGGCTTATTGTTATTGTAATAACAGGTTATGAATTTGATCTGGATTTATTATGGAGCCGTCAATGTCGGTTAGTAATTAGAATTCAAGGGCCTGACACTCTTTGATAGAGAAAGATAGTCTTATTGCGATTCCTAGAAGAGGAAAGAGAAAATAGTGCCATGATTTGTCCTTGTTTGTCACCGACCGGGTGGCATCATAGGCATGACGCCACCCGGTCGGGTGGCATCATAGGTAGGAGGCGATGGCGAAATACCGAAATTTATAAGTGAAAAACGAAAAATCCTATGCTGCCCAAATTTTATATGATTATTTTTTCTCTTACCCCCGGTCGCTCGGTGGCGCGTCTATAACTACTTGTATATACTATATCTCTGTTAGAATTACTCCTTGAGGTTTATTCTGATTAAAATAACAGGTTATAAATTTGATCTGAGTGCAGCACTAGCCTTTTTAGTAAACCATAGAGTAACTTATACATACTGTACCTTCAACAGGTTTTTGAGAAGTTTTCAGAGATAATAAAATATGACATTGATGCATCAAAACCATGGAGACTGTATAAAGGAGCCAAATCTCTATGTATGAAAAGTGTCCATCAAAAAACAGTAATTAGGCGGCGCCACCATACACCGAAATACTACCAAATCAACCTACGTAATTTGGTCGGGTTATTTGTTGCCTTATATGGTTCATGTTATACTCATGTCCCAGAGCCTAACTAGCGCCTCCGGAGAGATTAGGAACTATTATTTAAAGCTTAACGCGGTCACTTTTACAACAATTCTGCCATAAGTTGGCATCCTTTCTATACCATCCATACCAGGCGGTTTGTTTACAGAGGACCAACCGGGAAACACGAATCCGAAATTTCACTAGCTGCCTCTTTATCGCTCGAATATGCAATAGTGACAGATAACGAAATTTCGATTTTCTTGTTTCGCGATAGACCCTCAGATTGTGGTAGTGGCCTAGTGGCGCCCCCAGAGTTTCGCGTAATATTCCTTATTCCATAGTAGCAAAATCGCTTTGACAGTTCGAAAAAGAAACTGATTTAACTAGTAGTTAAATAAGTGGTGATGGTGGTGGTGGTGGTGGTTAGTAGTATTGAGGGTAGTTAAATACCCTCAATATTATAAAAATCTCAAAATTCCTTATAATATTTCAGACGGTGCATTTGGACCCGTGTCTGGACGACTGTGTGATGTTCGCCAAGAAGCTGAAGCGGCTCGGCAACGTGGTCGGCATCGACGTGCTCGAGGGGTTGCCACATGGCTTCCTTAACTTTGCTTTAGTAAGTTCTTAGTACAATGGCCTTCTCATATATCGTAGAAAAAAAAGTAATAGAAGTATGAAGTGGCAGTTTATGGCCTTCACTAAATTAAAAGCTACTTTGTTTCACTCCCTGGAGTGAGGAAAGTCGCACTTTCCTCACTCCAGGGAGTGACGAAAGTAGGCTTGTTCGAGCTGCTGAGGTGAAAATAATATAGTTAGTTTATTTCAACTCCATTATTTTTCCTACAGATGGCCAAAGAAGCGAACGAGGGTTCCAAGCTCTGCGTGGAACGGATAAAGCAACTGTTAGACGTGGAGAGCGCGCCGCCCGACCGCCGCTGATGACGCTGCTGCGGCACCTGCCTCGACACGGTGTAGTGCCAGCTTAAAACATCATTTACTACAAGTAGATGGATTTAAAGACGAGATTACCACACATTGGTGCTCGCATACTAATTTAATTGAAAGACGCGAGCGCTTATTTAAAGTTGCGTCCACTTTTTACGAGCTGTTTCCGGTTTGTAACTTGTACTCTATATAGGTAAAATTGAGTCCTGTACTCGTGTAAATAAATAAATAAATGTCGGATGCAATGCAATCGAATGTTTAAAAAACTAAATGCCGAAATATCATGACATAGATATTTCAGTGCTATTTTGAAAAGTACTAAAAAAGCGCTGGTGGCCTAGCGGTAAGAGCGTGCGACTTTCAATCCGGAGGTCGCGGATACAAACCCTGGCTCGTACCAGTTTTTCGGAACTTATGTACGAAATATCATTTGATATTTACCAGTTGTTTATCGGTGTAGGAAAACACCGTGAGGAAACCGGACTAATCCCAATAAAGCCTAGTTTCCCCTCTGGGTTGGAAGGTCAGGTGGCAGTCGCTTTCGTAAAAACGTGTCTACGTCAATTCTTGGGATTAGTTGTCAAGCGGACCCCAGCCCAGGCTCCCATGAGACGTCGGAAATGTCGGGATAACGCGAGGAAGAAGTATTTTGGAAAGTACTGGTGCTTTAGCCTTGTCATAGACAAGGATATAAAGAGACGTGCAAAGTAGAGCAATACATTGTAAGCCTAGTTTTGGCGGCTGAACTGTATGGCGCTGCATATCATCGTGTATTTTGCGGTATACGTTTGACAATGAAGTAAGTAATAGCAAAAGCGAAATTACTTTACTTGGTACATCTTATTCCTTTGCCTATGGCGTTGCAGAATGGCATACTCGGAATTGTTATTATTGATCAATTTGTAAATTGAATGGTCGTGTTCCGAACAGATGTAGTACTAATATTTACACTTGTTTTATTAAATAATGCGTAAAAAAAGGAATTATAGTCGAAACTGTACCTTCTTATCTTACGTATTTATAATAAGGTTTACGATTGGTAAACTTACTGTGTTGAATAAATGGTACTTTGAGCGACATGTAAATTAAATCGTGCCTGTTGGATGTATTTCTATAAATTATATAAATTGCACATCAAAATCATGCCAAATGACCCTTACTTTTGAACCTTTTTATCGACGTCAGTTAAATTTTTTGTCAGTCGCCCATCGAAACTATATTGTTTGTAAATATATTGTTGTTAAAACACTCGCTTAACCCTTTGTAAAGCAAAATTGAACCCTATCACTTTGAAATAAAGTTCAAAATCAGGTGGGAAATATATTCCCTCTGCCTTATAAAGGCTTAAAGTTTGTTTATTGCATTTCCACACATTCAAAGTGCTTTAAAATATGTGTAAAATAATTAAATCACAACTAATTGTAAGTATTCGTCTATAACTGTTGGGTGAATTTGTAAATATCAATTGTAAAATACTTTTTATCAAACCCTGCACAGTATTAAGGCTCATTTAGACAGTGCAAGAACATTGTGGTATTTAATCGAACGGTTAAATAGATTGTCCCCACGAATTTAAATAGAAATTTTACGCTTATCACCGAGCAAGCCAGGTTATAGTAAACTAGAGAAAACAGTCCGACTGTGGCTCAGGATGGAATTCCATCTGTCCAATATCTTATTGTATTTGCGTCTCACATTTTGCTTAATGACAGAGTGAGACGCAATGCAAATTGGACAGATGCAATACCACCCTCACTCGCACTAGTTACAACAAGGGCCTGACACTCTTTGATAGAGAAAGTCTTATTGCGATTCCTATAAGAGGAAAGAGAAAATAGTGCCATGCTTTGTCTTTATCGCCGACCGGGCATTTTTTCATGGTCGGGTTATAGCATCAAAACAAGGTGGCGATGGCGAAATACCGAAATTTATAAGAGTGAAAGAGAAAAAGGATTATGCTGCCATATATGAAACTGTCAATACATGAATATGTCTTTAACTACTTTAACTCTTTAACTACTATGTCTATGATTTAAGGTTATGTTGGCATTATTGTCTAATGACGTTACACTTTTTGGCCGTAGGTATTTCGGAATGCAAACATAACTCGCATGCAAGTTCTCGCATTGGCTATCGGAGCCTTTAAGCGAGGTTTAGACTAGCAAGAATTTGCATGCAATTTACGTAACATTGCTGACTACTAAGGTAAACTGCATTCAAAAGTTTGATCAGATACCGCAATGTAATGAAAATTGCATGCAAGTTCTTGCTAGTCTAAACCTCGCTTTAGATTTAACTAAGCAGTGATTTTAAACGCCTTAAGGATTTGGCAACTCTTTTACAATGAATATTCTAATCTGTTTTCTTTTAATATTTTGTCAAATGTAATATTTAAGTCTCCGGTACTGTGTTAGAAGATACATGTAATGTCGTGATGTTATTAACCTTTTCACTGCACATGATGCGATATAGCGTCAATGCGCTATGCCGGGTCTTCTCCATATGCGGTTTTGTAACGGGTTATCTTCAAATATGTAGGATTTCTCAAGGGACTATATCTATAATGTAGTTTCATTGTTTTCCGAAATGCCGAATCATATTCGAATACTTTAACCTTTCAAGCCCTATGGCGTAGCGACCCGAATCATTGTGCATTGCAGTGAAAAATGTTTTTAAAACTTATCGTCTGAAGTTTTATTGGATTGTTACAATATTTTGTAAGTGTATGTACCTTTTCGTTTCTATGGATTCTGGATTTGAATATGTATGTGTAGTTGGTAAAGTAAACGTAAACCTTGAAATGCTCAATATTTTTGATAGTTTTCTCGAACAAAATTAAGATGAAACAAACAATTTCAATGATGAAACTGATGTAAGAAATATAACTGAACAAATATGGTGCTTATACTGTTTAACCCTTTAATGCATATATTTGTCCTAAAGATATGTTTAAAGCTTGCCAAATGCACTTGCTAAACTTTAGACTATCAACTGTTTACAAAATTGCCGCCATTATGCCAAATAAGCACTTGTGGCTTGTTTAAATTTCCGGCAATCATATCCAAAGACAATTGATTTGTTCTATTTTTTTTTGTTGTGTTGACTATATAGGTTACGCCATGCTTTTAAGGGTTAAATGATCTTCAATTACTTGGTCAGTGCCTTACTGATCTCAAGATGAAATTATATTAGGGTAAACTAAATACATACTACCTAATAAAGATATCTTGCTGTTGAACAAAACACTCAGTGTTACTAGAAAGTACATGTAATCAAGGACTATGATTATTTTATGAAAATAATATTGAGAGCCCATATTGATCAAACATATCGATTGAAAAGTAAATTAATAATCTGTTAATCCAGATTTACTTCCTTTGCCTTAGAATCTCGGCTAGCGTCCTTGTTGTTATAAATACGAAATCCGTGGATTCGGGGTCTGATCTGGGAAACATAATATCGCTTCCTTGAACTTTGTGTGGGAATTGAAAAGAGCATTTTTAGGGTTCCGTACCCAAAGGGTAAAAACGGGACTCTATATAATATTATACTCCTCTGTCTGTCACCAGGCTGTATCTCATGAACCGTAGCTAGACAGTTGAAATTTTCAGCAGTATTTCTGTTGCCGCTATAACAACAAATACTAAAAAGTACGGAACCCTCGGTGGGCGAATCCGACTCGCACTTGTTATGTTTATTCTGAGTATTCTGACTAGAACGACTATACGTAGTGGAAATAAGTAATATTTACTTTACATTTATTATTTTGGTACTGTGTCTCAGCACTCAAATCTGTTCTGGCACAGACTGATAGTGTGCACAATGCGCGCTGTAATCAAAACTCGGGCAGTGGGCAACTATAATAGTTATCTATACCTTTTTACCGCCACGACTATTTCGTATAACACACGATAATACACTTTATAGGAATGTATTAAGGTTCATTTTATTTGTTTATTGTCAAACATTATCATAAGTGCTTGCTTATTGCGTTATTTGTAAATAATTACTTTAAGTTAGCTATTTATAAGTTGTCTTATAAGCGAAATTTCTGTAATTTCTTAGACAATAAATTTCTTTAAACCGATATGTCGGCTGCCGACTGTGGCGGTCAAAGGGTAGATCAAGTTTTAAAAGAAAACTTCGTGCGTTCTAGGTGCTCAAAGGGTTGTTTTATTTATCAAATTCTAATTGGGAGTTGTGTTATGTACCTACCTAACTACAATTTTGTGTTATTTTTTATACTAATATTTTACCTAAATCTTCGCATGATTTCAATAGCGTAAGTTACTGATAAGTTATTTAACTTTGTCATAAGTACGTATACGGTACTTTAATTATTGTTCGTTGTTAAAATTAATTGCTTTAAATGTCATATTTACTGTTTGGTGAAAATATTGAAATGTCAATGCAATATTTAACAATATCTGTGATAGTGAATAGCTGCTTTGAAAGCATTATTGTCAGTATTCTATGCACGAATATAATAAGAAAACACAATAACTGTATTATATTTGTTTACAGTACATATGGTGCTACTTTACCGCACTAGTGCGATAATTATAATTATAGCACATTACGTGACTATGTCGAAAATTTAAATGGCCATATGTACCGTTTTACAATAGGTTCATGTGCGAATAGGTAATTCGCAACTCGTGTCAATTTAAAACACTCCCTTCGGTCGTGTTTTAATGTATCGCCACTCGTTGCGAATTTCCTATTTTTCGCACTTGTATCGTAATGTACTATTACGTATGAGATTGTAAAAAACTATTTAACGATATTTTTGTAGAATAAAATGACTAAACGATATTGTTGACTTCAGAAATTCATTGTATCGAAATGAACCCAATATTTAAAATTTTAAACAAACACCGGCCTTAACAAGGAAATGAGACGAATGACGAGATAAAATAATTGAAATAGATTATGACCAAGCTGTTAAGTCCAAAGTAGAAAACTAGTCACTGATATCAAATCATACGATGTCTTATGCTAACAACAATAAACTCAAAAGTATTTCGAATATAAATTAACGCTAATTATATTTGTTTTATTATGTTCCCCATCCGTATATTTACCCTAAGTAAATCGCAAGTCAGACCGGAGTACTGTTGTCACCTTTGGGCAGGAGCACCTGGATACTAGCTTGGGCCCTTCGACTCAGTCCAAAGGCGCGCTGTACGAATCAAAACGATCCCAAACTCACAAGCGGCATTGAACCTTTTAGGTCTAAAGAGAGACTTTGCCTCCTTGTGTGTGTTCTACTGCTTGTTGTACAATGGACTGTGCTCAGAAGAAATGTTCACCGCACCGCTCGCCGTCGGCAGGGTTTCACTACCATGCATGTACATTTTCGAGGCAGCAGTTTTTGTAAAAAAAATACCCAGATCTTTTTAAAAAGGCCATAGATGTTTACCATAGAAATACAAGATATCCTACCAAACTTGTATTAGACTTCGTTCCGTACAGTTCACTTTTTATGAAAAATAGCTATTATTTATGTATGAAAATGTTTAATGCCCTTCCTAAAAATATCAAACCCCTGCCTCTAAATCCATTCAAATCCCAACTATATACTTGGCTCAAAAAACAGGTGTTTTACTCTTTAAATGAGTTCCTCCAAATAATAAATAGAAATTATAGTTTTAAGTAAACAATGTAATAGATTAAGACAGCTTTAAGATAACATTTGCATGCTTAACCAGCAAAATATGTCACTGTACGGGAAAACCTTTCCAATATCGCCTTGTTGTACCATATTTTAAGCAAATAAAAGAATTTTATTTATTTATTCAATCCTCACCCTAGAACCTAAACGGTCGCGCACTATACGTTTACCCTCTTAAACGCGTAAATTAATAAATTTCCTCACTCAAAAAATGAGTGTACAGGTTTTTAGAGGGTCGGCAACGCGCATCTAACACCTCTGGAGCTGCAGGAGTTTGATATTAGGTTACGGTGACTGCTTACCATCAGACGGGCCGTATGCTTGTTTGCCACCGACGTGGTATAAAAAAGTAGCCCATTCCTCGTGAATATACCTTACTTAATTGTTACTTTTTAATACATAAAAAACCGGCCAATTGCAAGTCGGGCTCGCGCACGAAGGGGTTCCGTACCATTACGCAAAAAAAACACGTTTGTTGTATGGGAGCCCCACTTAAATATTTATTTTATTCAGTTTTTAGTATTTGTTGCTATAGCGGCAACAGAAGTACATCTGTGAAATTTTCAACTGTCTAGTTATCACGGTTCGTGAGATACAGCCTGGTGACAGACAGACAGCGGAGTCTTAGTAATTTGGTAAAAGGGTCCCGTTTTTACCCTTTGGGTACGGAACCCTATTACTAAGACTCCATTGTCCGTACAGACGGACGGATTGGACGTATTAGGGTAGCACTAGGCTGTATCTCAAGAACCCTGATAGCTAGACGATTGAAATTTTCACAGATTAGATTTTATTTCTGTTGCCGCTATAACAACAAATACTAAAATCAGAATAAAATAAATATTTAAGTGGGGCTCCCACACAACGTGATTTTTTTGCGTAATGGTACGGAACTCTTCGTGCGTGAGTCCGACTCGCACTTGGCCGGGTTTTTTTTTATAAAACATAAACTAACTAATTGAGGCTTGTAATGTTTTATGAATAAGTGGGATGGTCATTCACAAAGGGACTTATAAGGCGGCTCACTTTGGGCCGGTAATGTGCAATGGAGAGCGATGCTCGGAATTTATCTGCGTGATAGAATCACAAATCAGGATACTCCTAGAAGAACCCAGGTGACTGACATTGTTGACATTTACAGTACATTGACATATGTACTGTAAAACGTTGTACGATACACGTGCGAATAGGTAATTCGCACTTGTATCGTAAATAACTATTATGCAATTAGTGAGTTTTGGGGCCCGTTGTATTACAAGCTACAAGCTTTTGATAAACGGGCCCTTGGTTGTCATCTGACGACATGTACTTCACCTATACATAGGAACAATTGGTAGTTATTGCAATAAATAAAAGCCCAAAGATATGTTAATCAGGTTTATTACACTAATCCTAAGGTAGTAGTGAACATGATATCCAACAAATAGGTTACAGAACAGACATTCATAGGTAAATTGACTTTTTGGTAAACATGTCTAACCAGAATAAAATAATTTACAGACACTAAAAATTTTATCACGTTTAAAATCAGTAATGTTTAACATAGAAAAAATTTAAAATAAAAATCAACAAGGGATTAAAATTAATGAACATCAAATTCCTATGCTGTGCAAGTAAAAACTAAAAAAAAAAAATCTTTAAATAAGATCGTGTTTTATTACTTTAAGTAATGTAATATATAAGGTATGTTCCCGGTACAAATGCATTAAGATAAAACAATATTGCGAGGTAAATCCTGATACTTGATTAAAGGGACACTGTTGGGTACCAAATTGGAAACTCCTTATACCATAAACTTACTTAAATTTTAAGTATTTCGAAATGTACACTTGTATGCCATCAGTTTAGTTAACAGAATGCCTAGAGCCAAGAATAACCTATATTTTACACATTCAAATGATGAAAACTTAATTACAACTGCAAAGATTTTAATAATAATAGACAGGCGCCAATGTTTGATATAACATAATATTGACTTTAAGCAACAGTATTTATTATTTGTATCATAAAAGTTATGTCAGTACTTTGCAATGATGTGATATAATATCAAACGTTAAGGGCCGGTTTCACCAAACCGTCAGTCACCGTTAGCGTTCACTAAATTTTATTGTATGGGAAATTGCATAGTTCGGTGCTCAGTGATGTAAAATTATGAAAAATAAAGTTATATCAAACATTCCACCTTCACAACTATTAACTCTAAATTGCAAACATTAGATCAACAACATGCTTGAACTTATCATTAATGTGTTCTGTACAATATATGACATTGATATTAGAGAAGTATTCAGTCATATCTATTGTTTTATGGCCTCAAATTCCACAACCACATTCTTAAGTCCATCTATTACATATATTGCAACCAACTGCGTAACTTTGCCATGAAACTGTTACATATTCGAATATTACATGATATCATGATAGGTCAATTCAAAAGAGGCCATGAAAGGCATTTGCAACCTTTGACAGACAACCAGACTTACTTACTTTTCTTACTTAGTTTCTTACATAAAATACCTGAAAATTTAGAGGGGTCAAAAAACCCTATTGAGTAATAAGTTAATACCATTATTAAATTGTACACAATGCTAAAATAAGGTTTCTTTAACTGGCTATGTAGTAAGCATTTTTTTTATATATTGCCAGTAAGAAATTTAATATTATGCTAAAACTTAAGTCCTATAATCAGTAAAATTGAACTAGCCTTTTTCATGTTAACAATATTAAAAGATTATTTATTTATCAAAATGTATGTAGGTATGTATTTCCTTATGCTTTAAAACATTAATAAATTAGCTTATTTTTTTGTACACTTACACAAATACGCAAGAAATAAACTACACACACAGAGAAAGAAAATTACTTCATTTATGTATTTCATTGTAATATATGTAGTTTGGAAAAAAAAAGATATCTAACAACAGATCATATTTGTTAATGAACAAGTGAAACACACGAGTGACGAATTACCTTTTCGCACGTGTATTGTACAACGTTTTACAGTACATATGGCCCTTTAAATTTTCCACATACGCACGTATAGTGCTAGTTACCGCACTCGGGCGGTAAATTGGCACCATATGTACTGTAAAGTAAATTACATACCTAGGGCAACAATTACATGTGATCTGAGGCTTTCTTATTTACCCGCCGAGGTGTGTATACTGTTTTTCTGTGCGACAGAGCCAGAAAGCAGCAAGTTCGTTTAGCGCGGAAGGCTGAAGGTTGACGCTTTTAAATAAATAAATAAATAAAATAAAAATATTTTTTCACCACACCAGCTGGTAAAAGGCTCTCTTGCTTGTTCAAAAACTGATGAGAATGTTGCATTATATACATGTGGGGCAAAGTAATCAAATGCAAATTTTGAGTTGTTTCCTTATGTTGACTTTAAATGATGATTTTGAATGATAAATATTTAATAACATTCATTTTGCTTTGATTTTGTATGATATTTTACAGTTAGTATTTTCCTTGTGTTAATGTGGTGAAAAATTTTTGTGTTTCGCTCGGTGGCAAAATTTGTTTAACCCTCGTGCCTTGAAACCCTCGCAACGCTTAAGATTCCATTTCGGAATCTTTCGCTTGCTCGGATATCAATATTAGCATGAGAGGTTAAACAACAACTTTGCCCAATTGTAAAACAAATAGCTATTGAAGGCTAGTTTAAAATTTTCCGATTTACACCTGTCTTGTTGGTTTCACACACAGGCAAAGTTACATTTGTAGGCCTCTGGCTTAACATTAATTTATGACTGTATGTATACTTAGTGAGTGACTTGTGTTTTATACAATTGTTGTTATCACTTGGCTTAACAATTATGGCCAGTTAACCTTTCTATGATGATTTCTTGCTGTGTCAGGTAGCAAATACTTCTGACAGTCAAATTATTATTAGATGTCACTATATAACTTTCAAATTACCAAGCACCATGGATGTATGTAAAGGGAGGTAGATATGGCACCCGGCGCTCGATCGTGAGCCATCAAATATAGGTTCCGGAACCTATATCGAGTAAGTCGTACGGCTGACGCCAATGTGCCAAGATTGTCACAAACATCTACTAAATATTGCCTGCATTTTAGTTTTGTCAACTATGAACGTCACGCGTCTATTATTAATAAAAGGTCATTGCCAAGCAATGTACAATTATCACAGGAATAGAATACTTGTCCAGAAAATTTGAGTACAATACTAATTTGAATTATAAATAAATACATAAAATAAAATTATGTGCTTTGGCAATAGGCTAGTTAAGAGCAGATAATCCTATACAGCATTTGTGTGAAACAATGTTGAATGATTTTATTTTGAAAGACATCGTGACACAACAGCAATTGTACGGCATAGTTTAACATGGAGAAATTAGAGGCATTATAGATTAGTATGAAAATTACCCATGTTGTTTTAATTAGTATAGCTGCAGTTTTCGACTGCCACAAAATAAGAGATGAGAAAAAGACAAATAAATATGCAACATCTAGTAATAATTCAACTGTCAGAAGCCTGTCATAGAACTATTTTCATCATACAATGCAAATTTCAGAGCTTTTTGTACATATCGAGTTTCACATTCTAGCTCAGTCATGCCCGTTTGTTTTGGCATGTGGCACAGTACCATTGGACATGGGAGCGTTCTGGGGTTGTCTAATGGTCTTCTGTAACACATGTGCGTCTGCCGGCTCTATCCTCTTGTAGTAGAGTTCTTTCGTCTCCACAATTTCAAAGCCAAACTTCTTATAGAAATCTATTGCACCCTCATTGTTGACTTGGACATGTCTGAAAAAATAAGTAAGATCTTTAGCTATCAAAAAAGTCTAGATGTATTAAAGAGTCATGAAATTATAAACAAATTTCAAGCTAATTTGAAGAATCTGTGAAATTGCTGAAGTAATAATGTTAAAGTACCACAAGAACCTTTGAAGCCTGACATTTTCCTGATATCTAAATCTAACAGGGGACAGAAATCATCAAGATATTTACTGAATGAAACATAGCATTACAATATTATTGATTTCTCACTATAAATAAAATGGATCAATATATGTTGGTTAAGGTTATGTAGGTGTAGCACTAATCTCTATAATACATACAAACATAACCTTCAATTATGCTATCAGACATATTTTTAGTTGCTTCAGACATAGCATAGTATGCTTCCTTCCGCATCAATATGAATAGGTTAACTACTTGTTTTTTGTAAATGCAAGATTAGCTTGAATTTATTGTACTTACAAGAAAATGCTGTCAAAATTGCCCTCCTGTTCAACATATTTGAGCACATGCTCCACCATGAGAGTCCCAATGCCCAATCTTCTGTATGGGTACAGGCACCCTAGCGTCATTATGTACAATCTCCGGGAGTTCTCCGACGTATCTATCCTACAGCAAACTGCGCCCACCACAATATCATTGTAGTAAACTAGCTTGGCCAATTCACCTGCCTCCAATACATCCTTGTAGAACTTATCGTTGTATGACACGGGGAAAACAACTGTGTTTAGCTTTTTTAGTTGTTTTATATTGTGAGGCGTCACATCGCCTAGTTCTATTTTAGCTCTGAAAAGGCAAAGGTAATCTTTTATAGCAAATATGAGGGATAGAAGTCAGACATACCTATTCCAAACCAAAATCTCTTATCTATAGGATGAGAAAGATATACGATGGAGTAAACATGTTCACATTTTGATAGCACATTTACCTAGTCATTTTTATAACTATTCTATAATATACACTAAAAATTTAAAAACTAATCTAACACAGTTATATCACACGGAGATCACTCCCGCCATCTACTACTCGCCGTCCTCTCCGAACAATCGTGTTACTGACTGAAGAGTTTTTTAGACCCTTAAAGCCAAACGTGATAGGCAAAGAATATAGTATTTTTTTCTATGCAACTTATTTATTTAATGATAGATTTTAATGATTTTTTTCAACTAAAGCATAAAATTAAAAATATTAGAATTGCACTTATTGCAATGTATTTGTAAAAAAAAATTACATTGAGATATTGAGATTAATAAAAAAATAAAGAACACGTTGTATTTTAAGCGTTCCGTAAATACGCCTTTGATTTTTTTTTATAATATTGCCATTATTCGAAATCAAAATACTACTACAAACGTAGGGCATTCTCGTCATTCTCGTGTATATCAAATTTAAGTAGAATGACGACGAACCATAGACAGATTAAGATGGCGCCAAGATTCGAATGATATTCACATTCTTTTGTTTGTATTCCAATGTCAACTTGGGTCGTGTTTCAGTCGGGAAACATAGATAAATATTTCTGTTTCAAAGCTAAAATTTACTAAAATGTTGCTAAATAAATTGAGCTGTGTTCAAACGAATATAATCGTCAACCTGTGTCAGAAGAAAATATGTTCGTCGTTTGTTCGGATGCAATCAGTGAAGGCTCATGAAATGCCGAATAAATTACACAATCCTGAAATCCAGATAGATTCAGCTAATGAGACGGTTACGGACATATATCCAGCTCCACGAGTTGTTCCTATGGTCGTATCAAGAACGAATACTGAAGTTCTGTCCTTCGATCACGTACCGGGGCCTAAGGCTTTGAAATATTTTTCCAACCTGCGTCAATATTCTTTCCAGATTGGAACGCAGTTGACTGCGGGACTTCTGACTTTAGCATTTAACATAAGTACATTATCTACTATCTGTATATTAACTGTAGATGCGCCATTTGACTAAAATGTTTGCAATACCGAAGTAATTCTTGGTTTGGATAATAAACTACAGCGCCTCTAGGCACTTCGGTCGTCCACTTTTGCCCCAGTTCTCAAAGATGGTGCTGTTGCTGTAGTGCTTTAGATACGTCAATCTTCATAATCGTAACATACAAAACGACCTTTGTCCCGTCTTACTACCGTTAATTTTTTCAGGTAACTATATAAACTTGAAAAACCCTTTCACAAACATGTCTGCACTTTTCGACGAGTACGGTCCCGTGGTGCGTTTCGTGAGCCCTGTGGGGGCCGACATAGTGTTCGTTAACCACCCAGAACACATACAAAAGGTTTTCTCCATGGAGGGCGAGTACCCAGTGAGGTCGGCGCTTGACTCGCTCGACAAGTATCGTGTGGAAAAAAATAATATTTTAGGACTGTATTCTATGTTAGTATTTAACTCGTTACATTTTATTCCAGATATTAATATGGCAGATTAGTAGGATAAATTGGAGCAATCTGAAATATAAATTAAAGCTTATACTGTGGCACACCCACTTTGTCAGTAGAAAAAGGCGGTAAATTTAAAAAAATGTAAGCGCAAAAAGTAGACCCCATAGAAAATTTTAATATCGCGCCTTTTTCTACTGACTTGAGTGGAGTTATCTTATCAGGGCGCGTAGCCAACGTGCCAATCGTTAGTGCTCCGTAGTCATCTCTCTTTATCACTCTTCCACATTAGTACGACAGTGACAGTTGCGTTTTGTTCGCTACGGAGCGTTAACGATTGCACGTTGGCAAAGCACCCTGATCAGATGAAAGACATACACAACAATGAAGAATCGTGCGCTGCCCTGCCCTAATCATCAACCTCTTTTGATTTTGGCCAGATTATCGCTTCCCTCGTTGGGGGCTTTCCCACGCTGAGAGCCTAGCCAATGGCCATTGGTGTAATAAGGGCTGTACCTTGTTTTGCAGAAAGTTGTTTCGTAGAATGTAATATTTCCCAAAATTTTCATTTCATAGAAAACATATTTTTTTCACAAAGGGTCGCAGTTCCAACCTAACCTAACCTACTTTTCTGTTAAGTAGACCTAATAGGTTCTACACAATGACATTTTAGCTGTACCTAAAATTTTAACGGTTTTGAAAAAAAAAGTTTCTATGAAATGAAAATTCTGCGAATCATTACATTCTATGAAACAATTTTCTGTGAAAGAAGCGGACACCCTGTTACAAGAAATGTACTTTGCCAACTGCGACCGAAGTTTTTTTGCAGCAAAGGTGAAGACTGGGCCCACAGAAGGTCCCTAGTATGCGCGCCTCTGCATACAACAGTGTCTCAAAACATGCAGAGCCTAAAGGAAGTGTGTGATATTCTTACGAGAAAGATTTACACGCTGAGGAACCACCAGGATGAATTGAAGACTGATCTGTATAAGGAACTGCATAAATGGACCTACGATTGTATGGGTACGTCATTTCTTTTATTTCTTCTCTTCATGTATGTATGTTATACTAGTTATGTAATCTTCCCTCCCTCCCCTAATACCCTAAATGCTAAAGATGGTGTACACTTAATGATAAGGCAAATGATGATGATGGAATTTCCTTTTGCAGAGTTGCTCCTTTTGACTCACAGATTGATTTAGGAATTAAATGATACCAAACTTGACCACATAGCAAAACTTTATTTTTTACAAATTTCGTGGGTTAGTCAAAATTTTGCATCAAAAATTCGATTGGCTCCCCTTCCTAATTTAATCTGTGAGTCAAAATGAGCAACTGTGCGAAAGCAAATTCCATCATCATCATTTACCGTAAATCGCACTTTTTTGGGCGCACTTACTAGGGCTAAATGCTAAACCTTCATAATCTATACTTAATTTCATCATCATTGGTTCAGTACTTCAGCCGTGAAAAGACACGACAAGAAGACGGACAGTTACTCTCGCACTCGCATCTAAAATATTCATTGAGATTAGCAATATTACTGTGGTAAGAGGTAAATAAAAAACCGTTTTTCTTACTCTTTTTAGGGCTGATATTATTTGCGCAAAAGTTCAACATGTTGGAGACGAAAATAATACACAACCAGAACGACGCGTCATGGCTCTATAACAGCTTGGAAAAGGCCACCGACGCCATAATTAAGTGTGAGTCGGGGTTCCACATGTGGAAACTGTTTGCTACCCCTGCCTGGTATTCGCTAAGGAAGCATTGTGATGTTATTGATGGGTAAGATTTTTTATATAGGTACTACAAAACTTGGCAAACATGTGTATCTATAACTATACACATGTTATAGTTAGGTATATTAGGTATTTGTATAATACCTAAAACTAGATTCATAAGATGGAACGCAACAAATAGTTGGTTTGACAATATGTTCAAGTTCAACATATATATATTGTGTGTGTATATTCGGCGCTCGCTTTTGTAATGTACCTATGCATACTTACTATACTTTATAAAGTTACTCACTTTTTCTTTATTCCTCTAGTTTGATTGGTAAGCACGTATTACAAGCAAGAGAAGCGTGCAGCGGCGACGACACCTTCAAGAAAGGTAAGCTTAAATAAATAAGTAAGATCGACATAGCAAATATTTTACAACAGTACGCCATATTCTAGGTATGGAGTCGGTGGCGACCGCGATGATTGTGGACCAGCCTTTGAGCGTGGAGGATGTGGCCACTGTGTTGATGGATATGTTGCTGATTGGAGTTAATACGGTATGATCCCACTTCTGATGTACGGTGCTCGCTAGTTTCTAAATTAAGTAATGGTTTACTACGAGGGCTAGTTCCAAAAATATATACATAATAACTATTTGCATTCGTTTAAATATTTTACATGGCCATAATTAGCATTAGAATATCCATTACAACGGTATAAATAATATTCAAATCGCATAGGTACAGCCAGAGCAGCAAACTACTTTAGAGCCAAGGATTTTTATTTGTATAAAACAGTATTTTTATGTATTTTTTCCTTTTTCTCTATTATGTAAAAATCTGTGTGACTTATTTGTTGTTGTAATTTTTTTTTTCTGGATTGTTCTGTGTACCTATGTCATTTCTGTATTTGAATATTTTGTGTGTATTGTGGCAAACAAATAAACAATTTATCTATCTATCTATCAACACTCGTGTGCTTTTACGAAACTCTCTTTCAGCTCGTTTTATAAACCCACTCG
Source organism: Cydia strobilella (assembly GCF_947568885.1). Taxonomy (NCBI): domain Eukaryota; kingdom Metazoa; phylum Arthropoda; class Insecta; order Lepidoptera; family Tortricidae; genus Cydia; species Cydia strobilella. The sequence goes on from NC_086055.1 coordinate 12,725,245, forward strand.
TATTTTAATGCTTTTAATTATGCCAGTCACATGAACTATAATACTGTAATAATCTTTTGTCTACTTTACACAATTAATTTCAAGATTTCATCCTCAACTTCCTTCTTACTATACTACTTGGCGAAACACCAACGAGCACAAAACATACTTATGCAAGAAATCGATGCCCTAGTGACAAGTTCCATGACGAGTGTGCAGACTCTCAAAGATAACACGCCGTACCTCCAAGCCTGCATTAAAGAGACATTGAGGTATTGATGTTTTTGTTATACTCCTACTACTATTTTATTATATATTACGTAGCTAATAATCACCAAAGGGTACAATAATGCGCTCATGTAAGATTGTTGAATGTGTGCACTTGAAATATTAATTCAAAAAAATCTTGTGTAATACAAAATAATTGTTCTGCTTTTAGATTGGTCCCTCCCATGCCAATAGTTACCAGGATACTACCAAAGAACATAATATTGGACAAATACAAGTGAGTTGATATAATCATACAAATCGATCAAAAATGTTTGCAACACAACGACACTTAAAACATTAAAATTTTCCTTTCAGTATCCCCAAAGGTACTCTAATAATTATGGCGAATCAAGACACCTGCCGAAATGAGAGTAACTTCGATGACGCTGACAGATTTTACCCAGAGAGGTGGCTCAAGGAAGAGCCTCGCGATTACCATGCGTTCGCCTCCATACCTTTTGGACATGGAGCCCGAAAGTGTCTGGGACAGAGTATGGCTGAAGCCATTATGTCTTTGCTTACAGTCCAGGTGATCTTTCCGATATTTTTTTGTAATTTATTTAGGTAAACAAACAGCCACAAAAAAAAACTTAATGAGATTATTTTCAAAATTGCTTTGTTGGGGTTAAATATGAGGATATCATTGTATCATTTGTGGTATATTGTAAAAAAAACACAGCCATATCGTATCTGGAGGATACAAAACTTGGTAGTTTTGAAAATTATTTTTGTTTTAATTAAAAAAATATGGCTCAAATGTAATGATGTGGTAAATGTTAAGAATCGCCTCAAAAAGCCCTTTCATATAAAATACCACACACGATAGGTTTCTAAAAAAAAATTCCATACAAAAAAAATTACTTTTTTACTGACAATTTGGTTTGACCAACTATATGAATGATACTGACATGACTTCCCAACTGGATCAAAACATTTAGTAAGAGTAAAGGTGTCTTTTCTGTAGACATCATAAAATAATAAATTATTTTAATGCCGGCCCAGGCATGTTCCAACCTTCTAATTATTAAAAGCTGCATGATTTAAACCTCTGTAAAATACCCAAATCGTTAGCTGTCATATTGTCCAAAGGAAAGACGCCGGTTTTCCCTAACGTTTTTAACCAATTAGCTAAATAATAACGAACACCTAATAATTTGTTGGGCATTTCTGTCCGGGACTTCAATGTGGGGTCATGAAGCTTTTTTTTTCAAGAGTGCGTGCTTCCACTATGGGTTCACAGCTTCAAAGTGAAAGCACACGTGGACGTGTGACTGTCATCGTTTTGTATGGGGACAGTTAACATGTTAATTAGTACGCTTTAATTTTCATCATATTTGACATTTGTCAACTGTTAAATAACTGTCCCAGCCTATCCTTCCACAAGATCAAAATTTAACCGAACATTCTCGTCTCACAAGTCAAATTCTACACCTCGACTTTGGCAGAATACACCTTGCTAAAGCCATGAAGAAGAAAAAAAAACTGTGGCTCACAAACGCCAATCAGGCGCTTCAGTCGTGCACATAGCCAACTGTAGCAATTGACATCATTAATTACTTGTTACAGGTATTGAAAAAGTTTAAACTCGAATATCACTATGGAGATATCAAGCCGACAAAACAATTCATTTCCAAACCTAACAAACCACTGAAGATCAGGTTTGTAGATAGAAATAATTAGTAACATGCTTTAAGTCTATTTTGTATGTGAATTTACATGTTTAGGTTTCTTATTTTACCGTTTTATGAACCTACTTTTGTTTGGCTAATCAAAAACTTAATTCCCATGTTTGTCTAAAAAGCCTTGTTGATTCCACAAGAGTTAAAAAATCTAGCGACAGTTTCTCGCGGCTAGATAGACTACCCTTCTTTATCTATGTTAATAAAAGAGGGACGGGTAGTAGGTTGTCCCTTATTTTGCGATTTCTAAAATTAACAACCCCCTAAATATAACGAAACTACCTCAAAACACCCTGAAATGTATTTTCAGTGTTTTGGGATAAAAGAAACCGATTTAGGGGGTATGCTAACCTAACCTAACAGGTATAGCGGAAGCCGCTCGACCCCAATTTCAAAGGAATACCGCAAATCGATGTACAGGTTAGCCGTTTGGCACACACATACTAGAGGCCAAAACAAAATTTTTGACCCGATATCAAGATATTACGTATCCTTTGTGGTATATTGTACAAAGAAAAATCGATAGGGTATATCGTATCTGAAGGATACAATCTTGATATTTTGTGTCAAAAACTAAACAAACTATACCAACTGATGAAAGGCGCAGTTAAAGGGTTAAAGAGGTATTTCCCGTTCGATATATGGATATTACGTATCATTTTATGATTAATATGTACCGTATCTGCAGTATAGTTCCATAAGTCTCGTGAAATAGGTATTGAAGTAGAACTGTCACTGTAAAATTGAAAAATTAAAAAAAACTTGTTAATGATATTATTTTCAAAATTGCTTTCTTGGAGTTAGACATGAGGATATCACGTATCATTTGTGGTATATTGTACAAAAAAAAAAATCAGCCATATCGTGTCTGGAGGAGCCCAAACTTGGTATGTTTCGAAAATTCTTTTTGTTTCAATTAAAAAAAAATGCCCGAAATGTAATGATGTGATATAGTTTTAGAATCGCCTCAAAAAGCCCTTTCGTATGATACCACATACCATTTTTTTTTCTATACAATAAAAATAATGTTTTACCACTCCCCCGCAGCGAAATATTTATAAGGAACTGCGGGTCAAAAAATTTGTTTTGGCCTCTAGTATGTGTGTGCCAAACGGCTAACCTGTACATCGATTTGCGGTATTTTTATATGAACGGGTTAGACTAGTAGTCTATCTCGCCGCGAGATACTGTCGCGCCAAACATGTGCTAGACTGCTAGCCCAGCTGGTTGATAAAAAAAAAAAAGTAAAATAATAATTCAGTAACTGTTACCTATTGGTCATCCCAATTACTATGTTATATCGGGCATCCAACAATATAAATTATACCTATACCTAACTTCATCATTATTTCAAAAGTTCAGCATGATAGCAAGGCTTGAATTTTATATGTAGGTCCATGATTCTATGGAGGCTCTAAGCATAATCTTTAATTGTAAAATGATGTAAGACAATGTGAATTTCTTTCAAATAAATTTATTTTACAGTCTTAGAAGACTAAATTCGTTAACATTGTGTAATAAAATGTTATTTGGAATAAAATAAACTGTTTTCTTTCAACATGATTTTGTGTTGGGTGAAACTAGCATACCTATACTATTCTAGGAACAAGGAAAATAAACAAAAATCTTGATTAGAAACGTACATGAGCCAAATTTTACCTGGCTGGTGGCTGTAATTTTTGCAGTCTATGTACAGTCAGCTGCAAATAAAAGGTACCCCCCCCCCCTACATAGAAGTTTGTACACAAATAGTATTGCTGACTGTACTAGCTTCTGCCCGGATCTTTAAATATATGATTTAAATAAATGTATATGATTTCCGTGATAAAAACTATCCATACCAAATTAATTTTATCTAAAGCTAGAGGTTTAGACTAGTAAGAACTTGCATGCAATTTTCATTACATTGCAGTATCTGATCAAACTTTTGAATGCAGTTTACCTTAGTAGTCGGCAATGTAACGTAAATTGCATATTTTCCACATGTTGAATTTTATAACTAAATCTAGTTAAATAGATAGAAAATGAGCAATTTATATAAATAAATTGGAAATTAAAAAATATATGGGTTTAATAAATAAATACATCAATTTAATGATTTAAGCATGAGATGAGAAGTAAGAAGAGAGGTAAGCAGACAGTTGAGTTTTAATGGGACTCTATAGTGGTAGCATCAATCATACATAAATAGGCTGCTAAAATCATTACCTTTACCCGGGGTGGGCTCAAGTTAATATATGCCTATCCTATGATAATGTAATTGTTATATCAAACAGTTTTTCTATTAGTATGCTACGTCAAATATTTGATTTGATGACTTGATAATTTAAGGTGCAGTGGGTTCAGCCAGCACTTTTTTGAAATATCATAGTGCTTTTCTAGATCATAATATTATACCCAAAAATATAAATATTGATTCAAACATAGGTCTAATATGCACCATTACAAATTTGAAACTATTTTTGAACAAATGCTAATACTATTAAAATAAAAATTGCTTCTAAAAATGCAAACCAATCAATTTGTAAAAACTTACTAAAAATAAAAACTAAGTAACAATTGCATTGCCATCAGCTCAGTGCTTGGCGAGTTGCATTTGGAAAAAACCTGAACTACTGGCACCTTAAGTCTTATCAGCTTCATATGAATGGGACAGCATACGGGCCAAATCATTACCATATTATGTTGAACAAAACTATTGCAACCTTGGCACTTAATAGATTAACCTCTCGTGTGCCGGGATTATTTTTTTCAAATAGTTTCCTTGTATTTGGATCCGCGTTTCGGCATATGAGGACTTAAGAACCACATGTAAGGTACTGAATTTGAATTATTAATATAATCACAATGAATTTATACAGTAAGCAAAAATATATGGCTTTTATTAAGTTTTAATTGAAAATCAAACAGTTATAACCACAAAAACAGTCTGTCGAGTTTATACCTCAGGTTTTAGTTTATACTTTGATGCTTGTTGGAATCGTCTGAAAGAGTGCAACAATTAACACACTACAACTTAATGACTAACCTGAATAACTGCTAAATAAATAACACTAGGGGTCTATCGATTTCTTCTTGCAAATATATTCAGGTATTTCCCTCTTGTCATTTCCTTAGCCTCTTCTAGTCCCAGTTGGTATGCCATGTCATGCAGTTTTTTCACTTCCATTATAAGGCCACTAGTTGAAAGAGCTGCCAGTTCTGGAAATTGTAAACAAAACATAATGTTTTGATGATGATGAATAACACCACATTAACGATTCAATAAACATAACCAAGAAAACACATGACACTACGATACGTTGTACTTTACTATGGAGCCTAGTTCACGATTTGTAACACTTACGTTGCATTACAACCACGTCTTCTTTTGTGAGTCCTCTGCTCCAAGCGGGAGGTGACTGGTTGGGGTTCTGAAGCGGTGCAAATTCGGACACTCCAGGTACTGCGAAATCATCAGAACAAGGGGACCCATTATCGGCCTGCGATGCATTACCGTTTCCATCACCCATGGTAAAATCACTAAAATTAAAAGTTCAAAAGCAAATCGGTTACAACCGAAATGCCAGAAATCATAATCCGATACTTAATGGAGGACGGAATGACAACATCATGAAAGAAACCAAAATCCCGCGCTTTTTGAAAATTTATCTGCTTGGGTTATGACGAATAAAACATAATAAATATCTTTATAGACTTACTTTGTTCAGGCCATAGCTCTGGTGATGCACGATCAAGCTTTTCTAGGCTCAAAAGGCTTTCCTCTAGGGACGCTAGAGGAATATCGTCGGGTGCTACTTGCCCTAGAACGTAATCAAAACATCACCAACAAAGAACAAAGGTTTAGTACTACGAACACGTAAGTCGTATTGGACAATGATGTATAACAAGTTACATATTACATCATGCAAAATAACGTTAAAATGAGAAAGTTTAGCACGTAATTTGCAATATTATCACCTTCTTGTTCCATTGAAGTCTGTTTCGCGGCCATTTTCCAATTTATGACAACATTAGACCATAGACTAGCTAGACGTTTAAGTCCATGTCAAGACAGTGATAAACTATAATTATTAAGTTTAATAAATATTAATAAATAACATAAGCCATTAACATTGATAAAAAATGTAGATTATATCATTTTCCATTAGCCTTCACTACACTTTAAAATAAATTGCATATTACTTAAAAACATAAACATTGTCTATGGATTTCATTGATTTCTACTATAGTTGGTCAAACCGAATTGTCAGTAAATAACAAAAAAATAAACTATACTCATCCCTTTCTTTTGTATGCTAGTACTAGTGAAAGAAAAAGATAGTATGATTCTCTCTGTCTATGTTTGAAATGAGACAGTCCTTTGACAAACTATATATATATAAAACAGTAAATCATTTTATTTTAAACTGTATTATAAATGCTACTGATTATTATTTTAAATGTGCAGCAATATGAAAGTCTTTCGTTTGTGTTTTATTCATAAATTGCATTCTAGATCAATAACTTAAAATTACTATTAGTAGATTTCAAAGCATTATAATGTCAACACTATAATTTTTTTTTCGTTCTTTCTTCCGGTTGTCAGCCAAAGGCAAGGTGGGTTATAGCCACATGGGATTTTGATTATTTTGTGAAATTATAAAACAATTTGGTATATTTGTGATATCTGAAAGTTAAGGTAATGTCTAAACTACCGTTTTGTGCATTTTGGCTTTAAATGAGCAATTTACCTTCGTACTTGAAGAGTTGGCGTATTCGAGAACTGTCATGACACGAGCGTCTAGCAATTCCATTAGTTTTTCTTATTATTTCAGCAAAATTACCTTCTCATACACTCGTTTAGTGAATTATACCAGATAATATTCTATGTCAGTTTAAAATTTGACTGACGATATATAATAAACAAAAATTATTTCTTATAACATAACCTAACTTTTATACTTCAGAAGCACGAAGCGTTTCTGCAATGGTTCTTTAGTTGGAAATTCGTGGAGCATCGCCGTCAGCAACTGTCATTTTAGTAGTACCGCTTAAACGATAATTAAATTGAATATATTTAATATTTCAGATGCGTTCCGTCACGCTTAAGGATGTTGAACAAGACAAGGTCGTCAAGACCGTCGCTGCCCACTTGAAAAAGTAAGAAATTTGCGATTATTTGTATTATCTATGTCTAAGGAGTGTGTTTGGTTGGATATAACTGCTATGAATTGGGTCCATTTGATTCTATGCCTTTCAAAAGTTGAATTCTATTTCCTTATGTATTTATGTCAATAATCTATTATAGGATCATTACTTAGTTAGGTGTTGATTTGAAATAATTGCTTATTATGGCTCCATGTTTGGTTATCTATTAGAAGTACAGAACTTTTACAAAATATTTTTTAGCACCTTCATTTGCGCGTTGTTCTACGGAGGTGAAAATAACCCTGTTCAAAACAGGTTGCGAGGGGCAAGAGGAATCTACCGATATGTCATTTTAAAAAATCCGCCCAGTATCCTGAGCTACAGGGTGTACTGATTTTCAGTATTTAAACCCATAACCCTACTTTCTGTTTAAGTCGCAGTCGAGTAAAATGTTGATATTGGGGTAGAATGTGTACAAATGTATAGACAAAAGTGGAATTCATATTCCTCCAAGTTTCATATTAAGAGAATATCCCCTGAAAAGTATAAGCGCTAAATCTGGATTCAGCTATTATTTTCTATAACAAGATGTATTTATTCCGCAAAGATATCTAGGACTGTTTTGTGTAGAATTTAATAAGCTTCAATGTTGCCTTACACCATATTTTCATAGAGAACGTATATTTAGAGTAAAACGCAAATTTCTCCAGGATAGTACACATTTTCCAAGATGGCTGCGATTCCTCGAGGTCCCCAAATGTCAAATAGTGTGGACATGAAAAAGAGACCTTTAATTAACATACATACCAAATTTCATAACTTTGGAAGGATTTCGAGGTTAGACTTAATCTGATTGTGCTATAATAGTAGCACAATTGAACAGGTGCTAGATTAATTAATTTCTGTGTTTTTGGTGCCCCTAGCAACTGCTTACTTTGCATATTAGTTCAAATGAATGCTTTTAGCTGATTTTATTTTTATGGTATGTATAACCTGAGCTACATTTATAACTATCTTCACAAGTGCAGGAGGTTCTTTCACGGAAACACGAAAAGAAAAATTCTAATATTTTACTTGTTAAAATTACAGGACGGGCAAGGTCAAGGTTCCAGAACATATGGACCTTGTGAAGACCGCTCGCTTCAAAGAGCTGGCTCCCTATGACCCCGACTGGTTCTATGTACGCTGTGCCGCCATCCTGCGTCACATCTACATCCGCTCCCCCGTCGGAGTCAAGACCGTCACCAAGATCTTTGGTGGCCGCAAACGCAATGGAGTCACACCCTCTCACTTCTGCAGGTGAAGATTATGTTCAAATGTTTTGCTAACACATTTTGTAATACTTACACAAAATTTCTGGTAGGCGGGTGTTTGTGTCACGCGGACCGTCCCTGCGGATCGCTCCACATCGCCAAATTGTATGAGAAAGCTGTAACCACTCTTAACTTCCCTGAACTTAATACATAGTGGTCCCTGGTGTGCACATGACACTAAAACGCGCCGTAGACTGTAAGTGCCAATTTGACCTAAGATTTATTAACATGCTTTTATATAGTTTCACCTGGCCCTGTCTGTAGGTCTGTAATAAAATAATGGAAGCTAATTTAGACCCACTTCACGTACTTTGGGTGATAATGCAATATGGGGCATTTTCTATGAAAAGGGACCTTTTTGTCGATGGTGCTTACGCCGCACAGCGTCGCGCAGCATTGTATTCATATCGGAGCTTCGCTTAAAATGGCGTAAGCGCCATCGACAATAAGGTCCCTTTTTATAGAAAATACCATATATTATGGTTTTGTTTTAATGTTGTTTTAATGGTACCATCAATCTGATCTGATGGTGGAGACTGGAGGTGGCCATAGGAACCCCGTGATGAAACAATGCAAACTCATTGTGTTTGGGTTTGTTGGAATGGTCTCTATGAGTCATAGACCTAGCATTACATAGACCAGCTATACGCGTGCGCCCGTAAGGGATAGACATAGATGACGTCATAAACGTGGGGATACCATATTGGTAAAAATTACCCCAATATTTGATATCACGTTGGGGCGATTACCCTGGAGGCAAAGTTAGCTTGTTTGACGGTATTAAAAAATTGTTAAATAAAATGTCAATGGGCCGTTCTTTTTAGGCGTATAAACAATGAAATACCTCCTATAATTCGCGCAGGTGGTACAAAACTAAACATGTTTAGTAAATAAAACGTAAAATAAAATGTATTATGGGTTTTAATTTAAAGAAATCACAAATCGCAATCACACCAATTAATGTACACCACATTTAATCTTCACAACATTTGTTTATTTATTTTTTGGAATTAGAAGTACGAAAAAACTTCGAGGTCAAAATTACCCATAAAATTATGATATTTTCATCTGGTATCCCTAACATGATTGTTATGCAGCTAAATTAAGAAGAAGTTTAAAAATGGCTGACCTCAGACTCCTACCTACCTACGTAATTTGGGCGGATAATTTTACAAATAATGTTTTGTTAATTTGCGTAAATAATTGTGATATTTTTATTGAAATCGTTTGATTCTACATTGCTTTGAGTGTAACGTAATTTTACGATGTTATTCTCACATATTGCGTTAAGAGGAAGGTGTAAAATACCGTACTTACGTGTGAAAGGTTATGATCTCATATTTTTGCTCAGAGCGGCTATTACAGAACAATTCACCAGTATTTTATCAAAGTTCAAGCATTCAAAACGCTAACCATCACTATATTTCATAAGAGAAAGCACAATTTCATACAAAACAACGATAATTAAACAAGCAACGAACAAACATGACATGTCACGTACTTATTTGTTTGCCACAACCTCGGTTGTGGCAGCGGTGGAAAATTGAAACTATGACAAGGACAAACAATAACAGCGCTTTCTCTGCTACTCCTACTGAAAGATACATAAGACTATCCCGTTCGGTCATTTTCCCCCACTCCTCATGACCGATCCAGTTATACTAGATTCATGCTATGAGTATTAGTTGATTGTTGAAAGAAAAGTACGCTCAGCTATAAAAGCTTGTATCAAAAATTTAATTTACAAAAAACTGATAATCTAGGCAAACATATTTGGCAAATTTTGTTCAGAAGAATTTATGCCTGACATATCTCTTTTACCACAATATAATTCCAAACATCACCAATTGCATTCAGTCTTTGTATTGCAGAATTTTATTGTATGTTTTAATTCTATATACACAAGAAGAAAACATATTTATGGTACCTCCTCTGGCTGCCTCTTTGTTGTGACAGCTCTATGTCTGTATCTTTAGGTATTTTAAAGAATGTAAACAAACCACAATTAGGTATTTTATTGGGCAAGAAAATTCTTCAAATCAATTAATTTTACTCGATGTGCCAAAACTTAAAGAAATTTTACTACGATATATTACTTACTCAACGTATCAACGAAGCTGCTATAATCGTGCTATTTTGTTAATAGGAAAATATCGGGATGATTTGATTAATCAATAGTAATTTAGGTTTGTTAGATTTGCTATTACTTCGCCTTAGTAAAGAATCTAAAACTATATCGAATATTTAGCCATTTGAGGGTAGATGAAAACATTAATCGATTAAAAAAGCCAGAATGATGAAGGAACAGATCCAGGTAGTTTTGGTTGGTTAACTGATAAATGTTTCAAGTACCCGAAAATGTAAAAACACATTGTTTACATTTTATTTAACTACCTAAAGATACAGACTATAGCAACTAAAATCCAGTGAAGCAGAAAGGTCAACCCCCCCCCCCCCCCCCTATTCTCTTAATTCTCTTTACAGATATTACTCTTATTCTTGATTTACTTAGGAAAATTAGAGTGATGAAGATAGCCCCAATATTGTCAACAAAGAAGCTACAAATTTTCTGAGAGAAAAATAAGTTGGATAGCAAACACATGCGCTGGGAAGTAGGAAACGGCCCTAGCGCATGGCTTTCATGATAGCATTTTGATTTTCTTTCTCTCTCACTTTACTGCCTTTTATGAATGGAGCATTTGGAAGCCAAGCACGCCCAAACAATTGACTGAATGAAATTACAATGTAGGCCCAACAACATTAATTGCTCCGTTAATGCTTTAGCGCGAGAAACATTTTCTTAAACTAATAAACATTATCTTCAATTTCAGATCGTCAGGCAGCATCGCCCGCAAGGCACTCCAGGCCTTGGAAGCCTTGAAGCTGGTCGAGCAAGTCCAGGATGGTGGCCGCATCCTCACCGTCCAGGGCAGGCGTGATCTTGACAGGATCGCCGCTCAGGTCAAACTAAAGGCCAAACAGGCGGCCAAGCAGCAGGTCATCGTGCTGTAAATGTAATAAAAATATAACAAAACTTGTTAGTTTCATTTTTTTTTTAGTACAAACAGCAACACTTTAACTGTTCATCGGTAAACCTTATGCCTTTTGTAATAAGGTCCACCGATGGACAGTTACCGGTGTGGGCGATGGTACCACAACTGCATCGTCAGTTTCACATTCGTTCTCATGAGGTGTGCTTTTTGCAGTTTTGAATCTGTATTCTTTTTTTCCATTATAGTTCAAAACCAGATTTGATTTTGTCCTTTTAACACATTCACTGTCAGCGCGAGCTATGCGCTACGAGCGTAACCCATAACCCGGGAAAAACCGTATATGGCGAAAAGCGCCTACGAACAGAGAACCCGCCTAGCGAGTTGCTGGCTGTGAATGTGTTAAAAGGACATTGTCACTTAGGAGAATAGAGATCGAAATAATATTTTATATTAACTAAACCTATAGATGGTAGGATCTTATAGATGAGCTATACGCGTGCGTCCGTGAGAGACAGAACATACGCAATGCGACGAAATGATTGGTCGGGTTATTAATTTTGTTGTCCACCATAAACTATACTAAATTTAAAGTGGAGAATAAAAAAATATGTGACTGACAATGACAAGCAATAATAGCGCTTTCTCTGCTACTCCTACTGAAAGATACATAAGACTATACCGTTCTGTCAGTTCCCCCCCCACCACTCATGCCCAATCCATACTGATACTAGATTCATGACTAACTAGCTGAAGATAACTGTTTGTGAAAATTTCTGACCACTTTCAATTTTTGGTAACACATTTGTACGTGTAACTTATTTGGTGTAACTGGTACATATAGTGATCAGTATCGTACAAGGTAGCTTGCTCCAAACTGATGTCCAAACGCAGTGTGCAAGCACTTCTGTTCATGCATCATGTTTGCATGGTGTGGACGCACCGCGACTGACGCGTCTATATTTATTACGTATGGTAACCCTATTTGGAACAGTCGTCACACGTCATTGTCAAAATTGATTGTTATGTTCCGTGACTAACTTCATGTTTTCCAATATTTTTCTCACGGCGGCGCAGTCAGATTCGTTTAGTACAAAACAAATTACGAGTCAGTTCAGTTGGATATGCAGTGAGTGATGACAAAATGTTGGTGACACTTGATCTACGTATCGGTATATTTGCCGTTATATATTTATTTACTTGTGCGGTGTGCATACAGTATGGAAGCCCTGGGAACACTTTATACGTGGCAGAAGAGTCTCAAAGGGGCTTGGGTAAAACTATTGTGATAAACAGAGCCGAAGAGGAGGGTTCTGGTCTAGAAAGGAGAAAACGAGATGCATCCGAGTCAACGCCTCCGGCACTTGAAAAGAACATAACTACATGGGTAACGGTCTATTTCCTTATTAGATTCAATGAACCCCCTTTGTTATTTATTTACTACTGGGCCGGCGTCGTATGATTTATCACTGTCACTGCGGCGCACTCACCTTGTAGCGCACTTTCCTATATTTACAAGATGACTTTACATAATATATTTTTATGTCTGCTTTCCTCGACCTTGACATATTATTGTTATTTTTGTCAACGTAGTTTGTACTATTTTTATTGCAACAACGACAATGTATTCAACATTTGAAATCTAATATAGTACTGCTTTTGTGTGCTAATAACTTTTGTGTTTTTGACGAAAAAATTATATCCTGATTTCAAATTGGATATTAATAGCACTGATTTAAAACGATTTCTACACATTATTAAATTGTAAAACGTGACTTAATCGCGTATTTAAGTTTTAAGATTTAACTCCGACATTTCGAGGACGGCATTGTTCCCGTGGTCTCGGAGAAGACTGGCTTAAGTTGACATCAACATCTTCTAGGCGGCAAGTTTTTCGAACTACCTGCACTTGATCTTGTTTAACGTAAATACGCGATTAAGTTCCGTTTTAAAATTTAATAGGTTTACAGGAAACTAATAGTGTTCTGTCTTCCAGACTACTCATTTAAATGACAGCCATCAGCAGCTCATGGTGCACTGGGTGGGCGAGGGCTCCAATGTCATCATCTGCCTGGCTCGGGACTCAAGCCCCAAGAGTAAGGGAGTGTTCTCACCGTCTGCCTTGTTCATCTCATATGACTATGGGAAGAACTTCACTAATAAAACGGACATGTTCAAACTGGATGACACACCCAACAGTGGATACGCCCAGTTGGATAAGTTCTTTAATCATCCAAAGTACCCAGAGTTCGTAAGTATTTAATGAATATTTTTATTTTAATATAAACTAGTGACCCGCACCGGCTTCGCACGGGTGCAATGCTGATGTATATAATATACCCTTCCTCTTGAATCACTCTATCTATTAAAAAATACCGCATAAAAATCCGTTGCATAGTTCTAAAGATCTCAGCATACATAGGGACAGACATCCATCCAGACAGCAGGAAGCGACTTTGTTTTATACTATGTAGTGATTTATTACCCTGTTATGAGAACTGATATATTATTTAACCTTTATTGCACAATACAAGAAAGTACAAATGGCGAACTTAACCTGTTGTCTGCCAAGCTGTTAAAAGAAACGCACCCCTCTATCTACCACGGCCAGAGATCTCCTCCAGTATTTTGTGCCCCGTATTTGTTGCGGACGGAGATCTCTGGCCGTGGCAGATAGAGGAATGCGTTTTTCTTAATGCTGAAAAAATCTGCTTTTCATCTGCGAATTTGCTGGGGTGCAAATAAAATCCGTCATAACAAATCTGGGGTAGCCCACGCGGGTGGGGAGCGGGAGACAAGGGCTACAAACAATTGGCCGGAGATATCCCTTCTGGGTATGGCAGGTGTCTAAAGGCATTCTCTACCAGTCAACCATTTAATTATTAAATAAATGAAAGTCTAACCATTGCAATGCACTTGTGCAACCAAATTACTAAGTATTTGATGGCATATTAATTGATGTAACAAACCTAAACAATTATGGTTAATGATTAATTATTATCATGGATTATTTACTTTATAAATGATAAAACATCAATTAAATGACTAATTGCCTGAACCAAACACAGTTTTTCTTATAGGTATTTAATTTGGATAAATTGGTTTCTTAATGACTTTTGCACAAGTTCAACAAACTTAGGTCAATGACCTTTCCGATAAACAATTGGTACAGGTGGTTAAATTAATTTGCTGCCTGATTAAATAATAGCATGACAAGCTCAATTTATCTCATGCTAATTTATTGCAACAATGCTCCAATTTGATGCAATTTGGATGTTATCATGTTATCAAACAATTCTAAAGAACTTCAGTTGATGCTTCTTGTTGATTCTATAATATTCTATATGAGTAAAACTTTATCTTTCGTATGAACCTATAATATTGTAATTTGTTATATTCTTATCACTAATAATATCTTATGAATGAATAAGCTGCCGTTATCAATATGTAATAATAATAAAGGAATCAAATAGTACATATTGTTTATAAATTAAATTGACGATAATTACTCAATGTTCATATTAAAAATTTATCTTTATAAGTAGATAGGTACCTGGTTTTGGTTTGTGTTTAGACAAGTGATTATATTTTATGATGTATATATTGATACACGTTTTTCTTTGTAGTGTGTATTTGTGGACGCCACCAATAAGAAGTTGTTCTACACAAATGACAATGGGCAACACATTAATCGCTCAGATCTGGACTTCCACCCCAGCGAGTTGGCCTTTGATGAGGAGTTCCCCAACATATATGTGATCTTGGATAAAGTGGACTCTAACAGACATGTAAGTTTTATATTTATTTATTATTAAGAGGTGCGGCGGAAAATTCAGAATCTCTTACGAATGTGTGGTTATTCCGAAATTCACGATAAATTCTATCATGTATCATAGTCAATTTTCAGAAATACTCGACATACGTTGTTTATATAATTCTGAAACAACACAACATCTGAACAACATCGTCGAAGATGAGTAACAAATTTTAGTTGTAGTTGTAACCTATTATAGCGCGCCCCGCGTTTGGGTCTGGCTTCAGCGGGAAATCCCCTAACACGGTAAACAACTATCTATTTGAATCTTAAACGATTCAAGCACTGAATCCTCGCATTTTTCTTAAACAGAATCTTTACAACTATTTAGCGCCGAAGAGGTTTGAACTCACGTCCTTCCTTGTCTTGTGTCGAGTTGATGAGCTACATTTATCAATTTTCTGGGTTATAGTTATCCGGTTTTATGTGCCATCCCTCGTTAAGGGACTTGTACCTACTGCTAAACAGGCGCGTGCTTTTTTTACAAGAATTAACCTAAATATTTGTTCCAGCTATATCTGACCATGGACGGGGGTAAATCCTTCAAGAAAATCCAGAGTTACGTCAAAACGTTCATCTGGGCCTCCGGACCGGGTATTCAGAAGACGTTCTACGTTGAACGTTGGAAGCCGAATGGTACCAGCACGGTGCTTAGTGCCAGTGACCCTACGGACTTTGAACATGCCACCACGGTCTTCCAGGATGCTAAGGACTTTCAGATCAAAGGAGATTTCATGTTTGCGACGAAGCTCAGTAAAGAGGTGAGTGAAAACGAATTAATAAAATCAACGTCATGTTTTCTTCTGTATAATTATTATGTTCCACAATTTCTTGAAGATCAAAGTGTCATTAGCTCAGAATCTGTTGAGATCTTGAAAAAATCGAGGGAACTCTCCAAGTATAGCACACGTATAGTGTTTTTGAGTATATTTTATTGTAACTCGTACATTTGTTCTCGGAAAGAACTACTTATTTAAGTTATTGAAGTCGAAACTGCTAATGTTCACCATAAAACAATGGCTGAAACAGTTTCGTCAATCTGTTTTGTGTGTGTTGAACTGTTTCGTGATGTCGCTACTTTTGTAATTATTATCGCTTGGATTATGGTTGATAAAGGGAGGAATGAGTATTTTGTTTTAATGACGTACCAATAAAACTGAGTTTACAATGAAGGGATATATCTAAACATCGCGTGAGACTATATAAACACGACCTTACTTTTGAAAATCGATCATTTTTTTCTAATATCTGGCAAACATGGTGAAATTAAATAAATAGCAAAAATTGTGCCATTTTCAACCAAAAGGGTACTTATTGTCGCTTGTCAGTAAGGCGCTATTTCCATATAGCTTCAATAACAAATCAACCTTATCGACAAGCGACAATGTGGTACCTTTTGATTGAAAACGTCACAATTAACAAACCCCTTCGTTTCTCCTACAAATATGTATTTGTGTAATGAAATGAATGAATGAAAATCTTTATTTTCAGGCCCATAGATAAATACATTAGAACTAGCATACATGTTATTATAAAATATATCCCAGAACTAAAAAAAAACACAATTATGGCTGCGATGCAAATCGTAACCCCGCATTGCCAGGGAGCCAGCCGCAAAACCGCCGGGACTTGACACCCTTCGGCCAAAACTCCTCCTTAGTAAAGAACGCTAGATGTTCAGTTGGAACGCTCACCACAAAATCATTAAATTTCGCTACCCTCAGGACGAATCCGGATTTGACTCTGACTGATATGTCTCTGAATAGTCTGAATCATATCTGAATGATGTGTTCTTGACTTCTTGATACATATTTTCCTTTACAATGTAAACTCGATTAGCCACACTAATATATTGCTGTTTCTTTAATTACATATAACATTATTCAAGAATGTCTCGAGTTGGTAACATTTGCAATCGTAATGTTTCAAATGAACCAATTATCCTTTATAACCGGAAGCAATATTTCTTTTGCTATTATCATTGCATAATGGTATTAATTATGTTTCTAACAATCGATCGTCATTATTGCACATAAATTCAACAATCACCCTAGGATAATAAAAGTAATTCGGCTGGACATTTATGGAAAAAAATCCAATGCGGGTACTGCTGCCGTGGACACTTTGGTATTATTATCACAAGCACATCGTTGGGAGAGTTTAAGAGATAAAAACCGCCAGTGAGTAAGGAAAAAGGCCAGGAAAAAAGGTGATTAGAAAGGAACATAAGATATGGCGCGCCGCGTGAAACTTGCGACGGGAGATAGGGATATCGTGCGGAAGAAAAATGATATGATATATAGGAGCAAAGATAGATATAACTCCGTAATAGATGGATAGTCTAAGGAAAAAAACGTGCCTCGAAAATCAAGAAAATTTGATTCTCGTTCAGAGGGAGCTACTAGCTTTGGCCTACTGTCGTATAGATGGCGTTGACGGTTTCGTTTGTTATTTAACAATTTTAACGCATATCAGCGAAAGAACATGGGTAAAAATCATAAAAATAATTAATGCAAATAAAAAAAATCATTTATCCATATTTAAATACATTTTATCGTATTTTTATAAATCTTAATTTTTAGTTTTAAAGTGTGTCGACCGATGGCAGTGAATTTACTGGGGTTACAAAATTTACTATGACAGTACCGCTCTAGTATAAGTTACTCTATGATAGGAGTTACAAATCATTACTTAGTATCACTATGTCTAACCAGCATTAGGTGTACAAATTTAAAGTTTAACAATAAACTGCATGCATTAATCTTACCTTACTCTAAACATTAAATAATTTTTAAATAGGTATTGCATAAAATTAAATTAAATTATTGTCAATTTTATATTCATGAAAAATAAAAGACACCCCAATTACTACTAAATGGCTTCTGTAATTTATTACTAGCTAATTTATACTGCTATGGTATACAGGGTAACAATATACACCTGAAATTTAATCCTTAAGTGAAGATAATTCGACACAGTCAACATTTTAGAAAATGACACTTATTGTTTAAAACAGAGAGTCGATATTTCAGCGATGACATTGTCAACGGATCCTTTAGGTTTATCGTCCAGTAAACTGAGGAAGTGTGCAGTCAAGTGAATAATACGAGTGATACGACAAAATTGTCCTTGTCGACGCCTGATTCCTGTCGTCTGTGAAAACAGTCATGTTATATATGAATCTGTGCTGGATTCTCCGATGAGGGTTTATCAATTAATTACGTCACACGAATTTCTAGGTTTATTGAACCCTCCCCCCTTCCTTGTCACACTTAGTCACATTTGGCAACCCCCCCCCCCCCCCCCCCGCTGGTGTGACGTCACATTTTTTTCAACGAAATCGGCAAATCGAAAATATTTTTAACAAAATAAATATTAGTATTTTTTTTTATCCAAAACTGATTAGGAAAGAAAATTAAACGAATAAAAAAGATTATCGTTCCAAAAACTTGTTATTTAACTTGTACAGCGAACAAAATATAAGTTAAAGTGACGTCACAAAGTTTGTGACTCCCCCCTCCCCCTTGTCACGACATGTCACATTTTCTTGACCCCCCTACCTCCCCCTAAACGTGTGATGTATTTAATGGATGACCCCGGATGACCAAATGTTTCATAAATTGCTGTTCCATACTATTAGAAGTAGTGATGGGCGAGCGGAAAGTTTTCGTTATGGTAAACTTTCGGTAACGTAATTTACTGAGAATATTTCCGTAATATTCGCCTGACGTGAAAAACAGGGAAATTAAAATTTTTTGATGATTATATTGCACTTTTCTTAGTGAGTGAGTAGTGCTGTCAAAAGAGTCACTTAGTAATATTACAAATGGAAAATATAATACATAAAAGGGTTTCTAAGATAGGGATATATTTCAGTAAATTTCCGTTAATTCTCTTAAGTTATAATTCTGGTGCACAAAATAGTGTTTATTACTGAACTTCTTCACTATGTTGAATAGAGCTAAATGTAAGCACAATCACATCCAAATACCTTATGTGTTTTAAGAGTAAGAATTCTTATTATATTAATCGTAGTTTAAGCATTAACTTCAATAATTAGTAGCAAATAAATAATCATTGAAAACAACCAATTATTATTATAAGTAGGTACATCAAATAGCATTTCTTTAAATGTATTCAAAAGTTCAAAATTAAGTAAGTAATGGTGGTACACAAAAATCAAGGGTCTAAGTCCAGAAAATGTAAGCAAAATGAAATTAATTATAAAATTCACAAAAGCATCTTAATTATGGTGCAAATACGACAAACTCATAAAACAGACTTTAAGGAATAGGAATCCTATAGACTATAGACCTTGGTCTTAGCTATTTGATTGTACCTAGTTTGATGCACAGTTTCCGTTTGATAACTAAACTTCATTTTCTGTATCTTTCCAAATTGAGGAACATCATCTACGCTCGGAGAACAATTTGGAGTGCAAACTTTCTGTTGTACATGAAGCTTCCATCCATTGCTATAGTGCATGTAGTCATAAGCGTGCGAGTTTTCTATGTATCGATCGCTCTCTTTAATGTATCCATAGTCCTTATATTGCAAGGCGTAAGTGGTGGCACCTCCCTTTTACATCTAAATTGTTAAACTCGTACGTTTCGTTGTTACCCGTGACGTGTCGCAGTCTGAGTTTGCCGTTACGCATGGGGGTGATGGTCCACGAACAACCTACAGTTTTTTTTTATTTATTTTTATTTTATTTCCACACATACAATTATCATTACGGGATGAACCCAATGCGATAATTTAGCAAAAAATTAAATGTACAAAATACAAGTACCTATATTTTTTTTTTTCCTACATAACTACCTATTCAATATAACAAAGATTTAATAATGCTACTTTTGTGAATTCACTCATCGTACATGAGAATAGGTCTAAGTTGGGGGTGAACACGAATTTTGCGTCGCGATGTCCGGGCCTCGCCGGGATGTCTATGGAGCCCCCTTGAGGTAGCCAGTACGCGTAGCTACCGGTACCGTCAACTTGGAGCGCGTATACGGTCAGCACTTTTTTGGTTTGGCTATTGCGACAAAATAAAAATATATTTAAAATAACATACTTTGACATTTTATATGATAAACTAAGCACGTTATTTCGTCATTTACAAAATAAGTTGAGCTAATTCTATTATGTGGATTGATTAGTAATGCAAAGGGCGTTAATAAATAATGAACTAAACTGGTGAATTTCTAAATCAATTCCTATTCGTTTGTTTTTTTCTAGATCTAAAAAAATATTAATACAATTTTTATGCCGCCATTTTACGATAAAAAATCTCTTTTAATTTACGTATAACCGACAAACTCAGAAGCTACGATACAAAAAAAGTTAAAGACTTACCTGTCAGTGTGTCTTAATTCGGCAAATGAGAATTTTCCCATTCCACCATTTACTAGTGCGCCTTTCTGAATATTCATTGCGTAGGTATCATAAGGATAGTTTACGAAATAGGAAGTCAATGCAGTGTTAGGGTCATACACGGTACCAGAACTTGTAAATAAGTGCAAGTCAATGTTCCAATCTCCACAGTCTGTCCGTCTAGAGTTAGGGTGATACCTATCACCAGGCGTTGCTAGCGTATTCCTTTCTAACTTTGGTAGAGGTACCGTTCTGTCTCCGCGCGCTCCACAAAAAATATATATTAAAAACAGAATCTGCGTTATACGTAACAACCCCATCCTTATTGATTTGAATATAAATTGAAATGATTGTACATAGTTCCCGCTTTATATAGCTTACATTTGATCCTGTGAATCACAGTGCTTATTTTCCCGGTCCTGATAACCATAACCGGTGGTTTTAACGTATGTTTGTGGCTACTAAAATTTAATATTTAAACAATATGAGGTTCAATTTTAACTGTAGCGAATAATAGGTACCGTATCCTGTGCTTTCCCATTTATTTATATTGTTATAGTCATGTAAAATTCCATACTTGTATAAAGTTAGAAAAAATATATACAAGTATGGACAAACATTGCGAACAACATTCGAATTCGGACGATGGTGATGCCGAAGACGTTCACTAGTCCTTAAAATTCGTAGTTCAGAAGCACAAAACTAGGCAAGCTAAACCGTTCCTACGTACCTACTACATATTCTTTATTTCGTCGTAGGCTTATAAAGCAAACTTTAGGTATAGTGTTTGCTATATCAACGCTTTTGATTTGTCATCTACAATTCTACACCACATCCGTAAAACTCGAGAATATACTGCCAATTTGTTAGCCAAGTCATGACATATTACGAGACCCAATATCGCTTTCTCAGCATTTTCAGACGTATTAGTTAGAAAAATGGCGTTACTAATAATAGAAGAAAATAAGTTTCCAAAAATGTCCATTCAACTTCGTACCTTTCATTGCGTTACCCGCCTTACAAGTAACTATGTATATGGAAAATGGTGAAAAAAGGGAAAGGCAATTCGGTTTTTTTTAACTGGTCTTTAATTCTTTATATACAGGGTAAGTTTTGGACAGTTAGTCATATTTGAATATGTCATTATAGATCAGCAATACAATACAACACATTAAAAAAAAAAGTGGTACTTTTATTTTTAAAAAATTTGACAAAATTTATACATCAATAACAAAAAATATGGGTACTGTACTTGTTTGTTGCGATTTGTGCAACTGTGGCGTAAGAATTATTATATAATCTGTGACTGTGGCAAGCGAAATGCAATAGAAAGGGATGGTAGAATCGTTATAAGCCAATCAGGGTAGGGCAAACGCCTGCCGGGCGATTGTGGCCCGCCGCTCCATCCCGACACCCCCGATAGTTACTGGCATTGATGACATGATCAAGCGCATAGCGCATCTGTCACCAACACTAAGGTACTACGTACCTGCGCTCCATCGTAATCATAATAAAACGCAACCTAGTTTCATCCATATGCCTCACCGAGCAGTTAAGCAGGCTTGGATGACGTGTTTAGTGCCCCCTCTAAGTTATGAAGGTTATACGGGTCTCGAGGTCATATCATGCTGGATCGCTCGATCGCTGGACCAACTACCCTCTTTTTTATTTCTTAGTGGTAAATGAGATAGACAGATAAGGGTGTCTCGTGCTACCTGATGGGGCGTGGCACACTGCGTTCGATTCGCACGTCGTGCGAGCGGGACGTCGCTTAATACGCGCATAGCGTTGTCTCGCTAAAACTTCGCCCCGCCACAGAATGCTTACTTTAGACTGAAATTATTGCTTATACGAAGGAAAAAACTGCTTACTTTAGGGTGACCAAGTGTTGAATATTCGGATTTCAAAAAGTATATTAAAAAAAAATATATTTTTATTTCACAAAGATTTTTTTAGGGACTTTTCGCCTCTTATATTACCGTATCGCTAACTGCTCAAAAAGGACCCTGTATATTGCCATTAACGTCATCGTGGGTTCTCTTGGCTACCGCCAGGAGTCTAGACTAGAGTAGATATAAATACAAAAAAATCGATACCTACGTCAAACACCAAAGGAATTGCGTTTCAGGATTAAAGCGCATGCGCGGCATCATGTTTTTTTAATATAAAATGATCAAAATTACTGTCGGATAGACGGACAGACACACGAGTGATCCTCTAAGGGTTCCGTTATTTCCTTTTTAATAAGGAACTCTAAAACTAGAGTTTTGGAAAAGAAGAAAATTTATTAAAGACAAACATGATGTTGCGGTTTTTTAAAATTAGTAACAGATGTACGACATGATCGTGTGATTCATCATTCATAATTTGCGACTCATTTGGCTACTGATTGTTTTATTTTTATAGTTTGAAGTACTCTATTTTTACGGCGCTAAATATTGTTATTGTCAAGTATGCTATTTGAGACCTTATTCATTTACGTATAACGGATGACTTACACAGGCGAAATACAATCTTTAGTTGATTGTAAGAGTACATTATTTATAACATAACTAAATACGCGTACCTATTGTTAAAATTCTCAGTACAGCTAGCACAGCTGACTCTTACTTTGCACAGTAGATATTCATTCCGAGCATGTATGGTATGCGATGCATAGACATAGTATATACAAGTAGTTATAGACGCGCCACCGAGCGACCGGGGGTAAGAGAAAGAAAATTGATATAAAATGTATACTACGCAATTTATCCGGTTTGCATGTCCAATGTCTTTATCCTTTCACTCTTATAAATTTCGGTATTTCGCCGTAGCCTCCTTGCTATGATGCCATAACCCGACCGTGAAAAAATGCCCGGTCGGTGATAAAGACAAAGCATGGCACTAGTTTCTCTTTTCTCTTATAGGAATCGCAATCAGACTATCTTTCTCTATCAAAGAATGTCAGGCTCTTGATGGTATGGATACTATGGGACATATTTAGCTATCTGACAGGTTTCGTCTTTTTGTCCCATGAAATTTCACTTTTTTACCACCCCGTGCGTTGTTGTCGCTTATGTTTCCCACACTTCGCACACTTGGCTGCAGGTTGATTGAATTTTACTATTTTAGAAGATCGAGTCATATATTATGTTTATTTTTCTTTTGTACTTTAAAAATCATCTGTGTAATACGTATTAATAACATTTAGGTACGTAACTTTACAATGCACTGGAATAATTTTACAACTTGAGAACAGTGAGTCATAATGATAATTATACCTAGTGTTTCGTCCAACTAAATGTTTAATTAATCTAATTGGAAGTTGTTTTATTTGATCTAAATATGATTTGAAGGTACGTCCATAGCAACCGAGTCCATAACTTAACAATGAGTCAGCGAGAGCATGATAAGCAATGTGCAAGGTGCGTTTGTTAACTATTCTGCTTAAATGATAAAATTGACCCAACGCAAATCGTAATCTAAGCATACCTGGTTAATGTGCAATTTCCAGTTAAAGTGTTTATAGCTAGGTTTAGACTAGCAAGAACTTGCAATACTTGCATGCAATTTAAGTTACATTGCCGACCACTAAAGTAAACTGTATTCAAAAGTTTGATCAGATACCGCAATGTAACGTAAATTGCATGCAAGTTCTTGCTAGTCTAAACCTCGCTTATCAATTAATAATCCTAAGTATCTGAACCTGTCAACTAATTCTTTTTTACTACATGTACAATTATTTTTATTCCCGTGCAGGCATTTATAAATATGTCCTGTAATACTAATATCGGTTGATGCTATGTGTTTAGCTTTTTTATTGTACGGTGAAAAGATTCTCGTACATTTAGTTTTGTTGATATTCAATATTATTACATTAAATAAAACTATGAAAACGGATTATATCGCGTATATTGAATTTATAATACATCCCGACGTTTCGAACTCTTTACAGCGTTTTCATAGTTTTATTTCATGAGTAACTATCGCGGTAACCGAAGACAATATTATTATTACATTGTCAATGCGCCCACTTGGTAATGTTAATCAGTCTGTTAATTGTGGTTGGTGCAACTGGCCCTAAGCTGTTCACATGCAAGACATAGCGCACGGGTCCGTATACTGAGCCGGTCGGCATGCCAAGACTAACGCAGGCTTCGCTCCGGCCGTCTCCTTGATGACAGTATGCAAGGTCCAATTGTTTAGATATTCCCTAAACCACTGGTTTGTGGGTCCGCGTATGCCACACATTACATAGCCTGCAACAGCTGTTCGTGATCCAGTGCGTCGAATGCCTTTCGGAAATCTATGAAGACTGCCAGGACCTTCTGTCCGTCGCCGAGGCTGATGTTCACATATTTGGAGAATTGGGTCAAGGCCGTGGCGGTGCTCCGCCCACGCTCTAGAATAGTCTAGAACATACGAGATTTAGTACCTCACTAGTATGTTCATATGAACGATAAAAACTAAACAAACGAAAAGTACCTAACTAGTATAATATGTAGTTCTGGGGCAGTACATAGTCGTGTTAATTAGACAAATATTTACGCTAAGCCTACGCAATATACGATGTGATATTTGGCTGGGCCCTAAGAAATATTATAAATAAACCCAAGAACACAAAAACGTATGCTTAATAAAAAGGTTCCATATAAAAAGACCTATTTTCATTGTTTTAGATATTTGGAAGAAGTATTATTTGGTTTGGTTTTGCAATACAATTTGCTGCTCCTCATCTTAGCGCTTTCTCGGTTGTATCCTAAAGGAGCTCGTAGACCGACCTAATCACAAAATGAATCTATAGTAAATACATATATTATAAGACTTATAAGAATAAAATAAAATATAAGTATATATAGTTTTGCATTCCATAATTAAATACGTCATTTTGTTACAGCGCAAAACATTGGACTTATACATCTCTCACATGAAAGGTCCCTTCTACAAAGCCGAATTCGAAACCGAACTCGACATGAAGAAGTTCCACATCGCCGACGTGACCGACAAACGTATATTCGTCTCTGTCATGCACACGGAGATTCTAGCGGATCTGTACGTGTCTGAGATCAGCAATGATTTCACTCGGTACAACTTTATGCTGAGTTTGGAACAGATCCTGTGCTATTTCCCGGATGGGAACTGGAAGGATACTTGGCTAGAGTAAGTTATATCTTGTATTTTATATACATTTTACCACTTGAGTAACGGACTAGATATCGAGTCAGAAATGACAATCAAAATTCCATTCTTACTTTGAAACCTCAAGGTAGTTTTTTATCTGTCAAAATATCCCCGGAACTTTAGGTTTTAAGCTCTGTTTTTGTATCCCAGATAGGTAGTCAAATTACAGTTCAATTGGCCAATTTACTATACAATCATCTTGCTCTTGCACCAATTTACTGAGATGACAAATCGGTCGGAAAAAAATAGGGAAATCGGACTGTCATTTTAGTATCTCAGATATAAAATCTTGGATTAATAAAAAAAGGTTGTACCTATCTCTCTCTGACATACACAATTGTCTAAAGCGACAAGATATCAAACTAAATTTGCCAAAAGGTATAACCTTTTATGAATAACGTCGTTACTATTCACGGTCTGTTTGTCTTAGTATTAAAGTAGTAATTGTCTCTTTAACAAAGCAAATAAATTTCGTTTTGTCTTACTTCGCCTCGCTGTGTCCGGTTCACTATAGAGTTAGACCAAGAAAAGTCTGCAACGATTTTGATAGCATACGCAGTGCAATAGGGTATTTGACCCTATTTAAAATAAATTATTTTACACCATGCATGAAATAAGGCACCAAAAGATTAACAGAGAAACGTAGACAGCAGTTATTTTTAAACACAATTTTTATTTTAAAACCCGTATAAAACTATAAAGAGTAGGTAATTTGATCGTGACGTCACATGCTAGTGTTTCATATAAATTTCATAGTAGCAAAATCGTTTTGACAATTCGAAAAAAGAAACTGATTTGACTAGTAGTCAAATACCCTATTGTGCTATTAAAATCGTTTCAGACTTTTCTTGGTCTAACTCTAGCTACTAGTTACAGTTTGACAAGTCATAACTGGCAACACTAGTCAAAAGGCCTCAAATTATGGATGGTATAGAAAGGATCGCAATCTCTTATGGCAGAATTGTTGTAAAAGTGACCGCGTTAAGCTTTAAATAATAGTTCCTAATCTCTCCGGTGGCGCTAGTTAGGCTCTGGGACATGAGTATAACATGAACCATATAAGGCAACAAATAACCCGACCAAATTACGTAGGTTGTTTTTGGTAGTATTTCGGTGTATGGTGGCGCCGCCTAATTACTGTTTTTTGATGGACACTTTTCATACATAGAGATTTGGCTCCTTTATACAGTCTCCATGCCTCAAATCTTTGGCCAAACAAGTGTCAATCACATCACATGTCAATGTTTCCGCTTTACATCTGTAAACTTATAACTTGTACTTTTATAAACCGTAGACTTGGTGGAACTATAAATATAATATTATTAGTTAGGACTTACAATTATTAAGGGTCGGTTGCACCAAACTGTTTGTCATCGTTAAAGAGTTCGCAAAATTTTATTGTATGGAAAGTTTCATAGTAAACCGCCGCGGTGCGCCGGGTGACGTTGATCAGTCTGTCAAGTGCTTATGGTGCAACTGGCACTAAGAATGACAATTGAATTACCATGTATTACGAAATATCCTATGGCCTATATCCAGCAGTGGACGAGAGTAGGCTGATGATAGTGATGATGATGATGTTGACGAAAAATAATGAGACCCTAGATAACTTATAATCATAATCATAATCTTTATTGTCTCTGAGAAATGTGTTTATCAACTTTAATAAAGTTTTCCGAACATTCTTAAGTTAAATATTTGTCGCAGGGACATGACCGAAGACCCATTCACGGACCTTTACCGCGTCGAGGGCCTCAAGGGCATCTACATAGCGTCCCGAGTGGATTCCAAGGCGCAGGTGTCCCACGTGGGCCCCGAGCACCTCATATCGCTCATTACGTTCGACCACGGCGTTACTTGGTCGCCGGTCAACCCGCCTACTGAGGACGAAAACGGTGCGTATGACTAACAGTCTACATAGCGTCCCGAGTGGACTCCAAGGCGCAGGTGTCCCACGTTGGCCCGGAGCACCTTATATCGCTCATTACGTTCGACCACGGCGTCACTTGGTCGCCGGTCAAACCGCCCACTGAGGACGAGAACGGTGTGTATGACTAACAGTCTACATAGCGTCCCGAGTGGACTCCAAGGCGAAGGTGTTCCACATGGGCCCTGAGCACCTTATATCGCCCATGACCTTCGACCACGGCGTTATCTGGTCGCCGGTCAACCCGCCTACTGAGAACGAGAATGGTTTGAATTTTTTTTTGTCTAATGAAAGTGTATATTTTGCTGAAAAAAATATAGTAAAAGTAACTTTAAATCATAAAAAGTAGAAGAGGCATACGCGGTAACCTACTAACAATATATTCCCGTAACGTAACTGTCCGTTTACTAGTTCGAATTCTGGATACAAGTACCTGTATGTTCTAAAGGGGGCAGTGTAAAAATTAAAAAAATACAAGAGACAGCTAAAATTCCTAATAACCTTGTTGCGATGTAGGTAGGAAATATGATAAAATGACCTTAAATATTTCCGTTTATTTTCCTAGTAATAGTGAACTCAAACATCGAATACAAATATTATTATCTGCTTAATCTGTAGGTATATCGTCCGAATACCTCGAATAAATGGGTTGTATTATGCTTTCATTTAACAGTTTACTAATCTTGCCTACAGTCCGTTCTTTGGAAATTAGATATCCTCTTACTAAGAGATGTTTCAATTACATATGAGTCATATGACAAGAGTCATTTAAGATCGCGAAAATAAACACCGCTGTTATGAGCGCTCTGTTGCTTGTCGCCTTAGGAATGCCTTTATACCTTGTTCTAAGGTTATCGTAGCCATTGTAAGTTCAGGGATATTACGAGTATAATAGATAAAAGCGATATAACGTAAAAAAGTATAGGTACCGAAAACATGCATGTATTGTAAAATGTAGTCGAAACTAAATATTACGCAATCGTGTCATTGATTATTTATTTATTTCCACATTAAATGTACAAATGGTGGACTTAATGCCTAAAGGAATTTTCTCTACCAGTCAACCATTATAATTGTAATAATCATTACGACATACTTATTGGGAAAAGGCTAGGTGCCTTAGGTCTTCCTTTTTAAACACCAAGGAAACATGTCGCACGAGTGACTAAAACACATGTGTTAAACCATAACATAAATTTAATGTCAGTATGACTATGACTCATGACACTTCGACTCATAATCATAATAATGATAATCGTAACAATATTATTGTTACTCGTCACATAAGGTAATATTGTCACCTTTTTTTTTTTTTTTAATAACCTGTTGTATCCCACTGCTGGGCAAAGGCCTCTCCCTTAGATTTCCATGACTCCCGTTGTTGAGCTGTTTCCGGCCAGTTATTAGTGAAGGTGTCTAAGTCGTCCCGCCATCTCCGCCTGGGCCTGCCACGTCCGCGCTTCTTTTGCGGCATCCACTTGGTGGCTATACTAGCCCACCTATCCGGATGCATGCGGCAGACGTGACCTGCCCAGTCCCACTTCAGCCTAGCGGTCTTCTCCCCTACGTCAGCTATGCCTGTTCTGGAGCGCAGTGTGGTGTTTCGGATGCGATCCATCCTTGTGACACCTAGTATGCTGCGCTCCATTGCTCTCTGGCAAACCTTCAATTTGGACTTCTGACTCTCGGTGAGCGACCATGTTTGGGCACCGTAGGTATTGTCACCTAAGGTCGAGAAAATAAACTTTATCGGTTATCGTCTTAGGCCTTAGAGAAGCCTTTATATCATCTCTGCATTTGTACGCCCTTTCACGGTGTAAAACAAAGCTAAAAATTAAAAACATTTACTAAAACATATGCGTGTATTGTAAAGTTATTCATTCGAAACGGAAAGAAGAGCGTAATCTCGTCAATCATTGTGCGATTAATAAACGTTTATGTTTTGGTTGAAATTTTACATTTAATTGAGCTTTGATAACACCTTTAAAATAATTGAGGGCAATAAGTTATGCGTATGTTTTATAAATAAATGAAATTTTATCGATACATATCACATGATTCGTTCAGATCTAATAGGATAATGAACAAGCGCTGGTGGCCTAGCGGTAAGAGCGTGCGACTTTCAATCCGGAGGTCGCGGGTTCGAACCCCGGCTCGTACCAATGAGTTTTCCGGAATTTATGTACGAAATATCATTTGATATTTACCAGTTGCTTTTCGGTGGAGGAAAACATCGTCAGGAAACCGGACTAATACCAATAAAGCCTAGTATCCCCTATGGGTGAAAACTAGTGCCTACGTCAGTTCTTGGGATTAGTTGTCAAGCGGACCCCAGGCTCCCATGAGCCGTGGCAAAATTGGGTAAAGGAAACCTAAATATTACTAATATTTATTGTCGTTTTTTTTTTTCAAGTAGAATACAAGGAAAACCCGTCATTCAATAAAACTTAACCACAATAGATAATAAGGAATATAATACGAATAATAGGTAGGTATGTTATTTGTGTCAAATGTGTAAATCTATAACAATGTCACAGTCTATAAAACAATTATAACTTATTACTTTTTACACTGTGACAATGTCATGAGCGGAGTAGCACTAGTGATAAACTGATAAATTAAACTACTTACATAAACATGTAACAGATAAATACATGTGCAAATAATGGCGTTGTGTTTGCCGAGACACGCTCTTTGCCCTAACAAATTCGTATTAATCTATTTACAAACATACATTATTGTCATGAAATGATTAAATTTAGAGGCTACTTAATTCAAAAAAAAAATACATCGCTATTTCGCCGAGTAAGGCTTTTTCCTAACATAGCCTTAGCTGTTCCCTCTGTCAATTCAATGTCAGTTGTCAATTAGGAAGTGCATAGGTGCTGCACAAGATGAAATATTCCAGAAAATTTTCCCATTTAAAATTAAATTAAATTCAAACTTTCATCAATGCTCAATTCTTGAAATCTTTAGATTTCAATTTTTAGGTAAAACAGGCAATTTCGTATAAGAGGTATGTCGAGAGAAGTTAAGTTCCCAATTCCCACTAAGTGTTCATTAACTAATCGCGGGTTCCACTTAGCATAAACAAAAACAGATGGCTCATTTACACAAGTACCTAGTTTAAGGGGCCAACGATATAGGGCCATTCCACTTATCATTCTTAAGACGAAAGTTGAGGATCCACGCGAAATCGCCATACAAACGTAGTCCTCATTTTCCTCTCTGAATATTAACATTATTGAAAATATTTTGACACAATTTGTTGTATGTCAACCACAGCTATGCCCCTAGCCCCTACTTTTGTCTTTTTTTTTAATTTATGATTAATATAAGAGCTAGGAGCATTTAAAATTTTGTATCAAATCAGTTTTTCGCTCCTATTTTTAGGTAATAATCATAAAACCCGGGTATGTCCTTAAACTACGTCCAAAAGAGAGGTATGGGCACTGTGAATGACATCTCGCTTTGTGTGGTAGGGCACAGGACAGCGGATGTCATTCCAGATCTAGAGCAGAGCCCAACTGGGGAGGTACCTCCACCTTACAGAAAACCGCAGCCAAATAACACTAGACCCTACTAATAGTGTTGTCTTCCTGCCGGTGAGTAAGGTTGCCAGAGCTCGAGGGAGAGGAGTGTTATGGTCGGCAACGCGCATGTAACTCCTCTGAAGTTGCAGGCGTACATAGGCTATGGAGACTGCTTAACATCAGGCGGGCCGTATGCTTGTTTGCCACCGACGTAGTATAAAAAAAAATCGAAAATGTAAAAATGTGAAAATCCAATTATGTCAAAATATTTTCCATAATGTCAATATCCAGAGAGGAAAACGGGGACTAGGTTTGTATGGAGAAACGGCCGTCCTCTTACCTGTTTACGTAAAATAATGCGCTATTGAATAAGCTATGTTGTCAAGTAGTGCAAAGATTATATTAGCAAGCAAAATCCCTATTTTTAATACTATTTGACTGTTTAAAGGTTTTTACAGTTTATCGGTAAACCGGTATAGCGTAAAAAATATCTGTCAACGAAGCTTGTGTACCTATGGCGGCGATTGATATGGCAAAACAGCAACGCATACAAAATAGGGTATTTGACTACTAGTCAAATCAGTTTCTTTTTTCGAACTGTCAAAACGATTTTGCTACTATGAAATTTATATGAAACTAGCATATGACGTCACGATCAAATTACCTACTCTTTACAGTTTTATACGGGTTTTAAAATAGAAATTGTGTCTAAAAATGACTGCTGTCTACGTTTCTCCATTAATATTCTGGTGCTTTAGTTCATGCATGGTGTAAAATATTTTATTTTAAATACAGTCAAATACCTTATACGACACGTCAGTGGTCACGTCACATGCGTACGCTGTGTTTTTAAATATCGAAATCTTGATTTTAACATCAAGCATGTAGCTATTTCGAACCGATTTCGGTAACAAAGGACTTAATAGGGGACTTCCATAATTCGTTCTAATGTTATCGCTTAGTATAAGTACGTTTTATAAGGTTTCGTGCTCTGAGTTTCAAACTTAGGTCTTCCATGAGTCACTAAAACTAAAACCTACGCAAAACTCGTATGGCAACGAATTATTATCTTATTCTGTGTAAATATCTACATTAAATAGGGTATAACCGTGGTTAATTGGGTACTTTCCCACTAGTCATGAGTCATCAAATCAGTTTCTTTTTTTTAACTGTCAAAACGATTAGCCACTATGGAATTTATATGAAAACTGCACAAAGGCCGTCATGGTCAATACTAGCATAGTTTGTTAGAAGAAATGTTATACTACGTTCTACTAATATGCTAATGCTAAGTTAATGAGCCATTAACCCATTATACAAAGGCACTATATCTGCCATAAAAATGCATGTTTGGTTATTTCAAATACCATAAAACCAGGGTTTTAAGAGTGACCCAGGAGACCGTAACCATGGCAACGAGTGACAAGAAAAAGTTGATTCACATTTGTACAATCGTGAACCAACAATATATTCTTCAAATGTTGTAGAGTTCCAAGGAATAATTTTTAGAAATTCAAGCGTGAAGATAGGGTTGAATTTTTTTACACAAAGGTAGAGGACTGGAGCTAGTCATAACATACATTATGAGCCAACAGCCATTGCCCTGCTTGTTTACTGTTTGCTCAACCTTCGCTAAAACGACCTCGTTTTCAGGCAAGCCGCTCAACTGTCACATCGAGAATTCATGCAGCCTCCACTTATGCCAGAAATTCAGTCAACTGTACCCGGTGACGAGGTGAGAATTAATTACTGACTAAGATGCTAAAGCGATCGCGTTTTGGTTTAGATACCTGTCAACTGCTTCAACCACTGCCTGCCATGCCACACATTGCCTGGCTTAAAAAAACAGTGATTCTCTATCTAATAGCTGGGTACATGTCGTATTCCCCTTAACGGTAACCCTCTGCTCATTAATAAAAATTGAATATAGATAGGGATTTGGTAGTTAAGATCGGACGCCTGCGATGGGCAGGGCACGTGTTAAGAATGGACGAGGCCTGCCGGGCTAGCACATGATTGGCGCGAGAGTATCTCGCCGCGACATAGACTACCCGTCCCCCTTTCATTCATACAGTTAGTAATAGACGGGTAGTCTATCTCGCGGCGAGATACTGTCGCGCAAATCATGTGCTTGGCCTACAGAGTACCCAAACGCCTTCTAGAAGGCCGACCGGAGGGCCGCAGAGGTAAAGGCGAGCCCAAGCTCAGATGGTTGGACGGCGTATAGCAGCAGGATATCAGGACCTTAGGAGTAAAAAGTTGGAGAAGGAAATCCTCAAATAGATCGGACTGGAGAGATTTGCTTGACCAGGCTAAGGCCCACCCGCGGCTGTAGTGCCTCAGATGATGATGATGAGGGATTTGGTAGAGTACTACTGTTTTTCAAGCGTTTTACGTTTGTCATGGTTAGGCAATGTTGAAGAAGTTAACGGTATGTGACATTTTTGCAACATATTCCGGAATAATTTTTTATTGATATAGAGGTATTGTGACTGTGTGCTTCCTACTTAATTTTTCTACAAATTGATTACAAAAACAAATTCATATTTTTCAAGGGATTATACGTATCTATGCATGCTTTTCATTCAATACTGATATTATAATAACATCCGGATACAATGAATATATCGAAATGTCGCAAAATTGTGTACCTACCTAATGTCAGCAAAATTTGCTATAATCATTCGAATTGTGGCTCTTCCATTCTATCTAGCACTTATAATTGTTGTTTATGCTGCAATCGTTGTTTACGTAACTTACATAATATAATAGGTATTATTTTCTAACAATAATTTCCTGAGTTAGCCAAACTAATTTGTCAGTCAACATTTTAGGCTTAATATTTTCACTCAATAGTATAATTTTACATATGTCGGACTGTCCAGACTGTTATCGTAATGAATTAGTTTATATTGATCCAAAGAAACTTGAAAAAGATAGTATAACAAAATAAAAAAGTTTTGACTTTATTTTCAATGATCTAAAACTTATGATAAGGATAATACAAGGTCATGCACTAATTTGACTCGCTGGCTCGATTCTTACTGAAAGATGTATTGTGAAACTTATTTCTGGTCTAATATAAACAACTATGTACTGTACTCGTCATAAAACGTTAAAAAGACTATGCCGATCTACAGAATTTTCTCTCTATTAGAAAGCCGGTGTCACTCGGGCTATAAAAACGCGTCAAATGACACCTCGTTCGTCAAAATCGGTTTAGTGAGTTCTAAGATACGGTCGGACACGAAAACAATACAAACGTTACCTACTGTTACAATTTTAGCTTTTCCTTTTACCTTTGCATAACTTCTTTTGTTTTTCCTCACCTAGCCATTAAAAAAACAAAGATCCACCAGTTACCAGTCATTATGTAAATTGCAAAGACGGGTACAAAGAAACTAACGTTATCAACAACTCTCGTTTCACGATAAAGTGTAACATTACACTTGACAACCGCTTAGTAGCGATAACATTGTCTAACCTCGAACTCGGAATAAGGATGCGGGCAGTGAGCATTTCAACTTGTGGTTTGTTATTCTGTCAGGCAAAACGGTTGAACGGGCTTAGATGAAATTTGGCACACTTATATACATAATAGGATATAATGGTGATATTAAAACATAGAAACCCCTAGGGCAGTTCTTATAAAACGAAGCCTTACGCCTGTCGCCTAATTGCTGTCGCAAAAATCGTGCGAAAGTGTGATTATCATAGTATAGATACTTAGCCTTAATGCCCTGAATGGCTTCACTATATGGCTTGTATTCATCTTCTAGGCCCCATTGTTCTAAAATTATTGGCGTATTGTATCGCGAAATCGCGACTGGCACAACCAAATTGGCTTGCTATTGTTATGAATAAACAAAATTTGATTAATAATAAATATTATTGCTATAAATATTAGGCTAATAAAAAAAAATAGACTTATTTTCCTATTAGCGTTGTTCGGCTTTTAACCATAACTTTTTATGAAGGCAGCGAACTTTTTAAGAAAACTACCATCTGACTTTTCAACCCGAGAAGCCCGCGAAGTTTTTATTTAAATAATCATATATCAAATAATATTTACAAATGGGTTTTTTGTGGATTAGCCTCCTAAGTCCTTTTAAAAGGACAAATCGAATTTTGAACTATAATGGAATAAAAAAAGTTTAAAACTGCAAAAATTGCAGGCTATCTGTATTAGCAGTATACCTATAAAACGTGGTTCGGAATCGTGATCGTTTGTATCACATACCGTAAGGTTACCAGCGCTATCAACAAAATCATGAGTCAGTTTTAAACCTACTGATAAAGTGTTTCCTCTCCTTCGGTTCGAAGAAATCATCGACTCGACTTACAGTCCATTCCATTATAGGAAGTGAACTTCCTGTGTATAGCCTAAATCACCGCACTGGTTAGGAAATTAATAAATGATTATGATTAATGTAAATGATTATGAATCTTCATGGTTTATATAAAAAATAATACGTTATAGGTAAGGTCAATATAGCCACGATTCGCATAACATTTGCATAGCATAACAATGATTCGCAAACACCCGATGAATTATACTCGTAAGATAAATATTTATTTTATGCAATACGTGCCATCAGATGAATTTAACAGAAAAATGGATATAAAATAGGGTGCCTACAAATATGCAAGTTGCAAACAGTTGGAAAATTTCTGGGAAATTTCAGGAAAATTTTATGGGAAACCAGGGAAATGGTAAATTTCGATGCTCATACGAAACTATGAAAAGTTTCTGAAAATTTTCCATATACAAATTTCGCAATTTTGGAAACTTTCTTACGTGACGGCACATCAGTACATGCCTTTTATTCTTACCCCATGCAGCGAGACATAGCAAACTTCCCATATTTATATATTATCAATGTAACAGAACATCAAATTCTAAATACACTTGCACTTTTTGGCGTATTTGTTTATAAACACTGAATAGGATTGTATTCTGTACAATCAGTATTCTAAGTGAATCATATGATAGCGACGTCTCGCGTTCGTTCGTTGAACTCTCTCATTGTGCTCGCCTACGATTTATATCTTCTGCTTGATAATGCTACTCGTGAATTGATCCTTTGTAAGGGTTAATTATCTACCTGACTACGGGAAAACGAAAAAAACGTTTATGATTTTAACTACAGCAAAAAGGAAAACATAATTTTCTACTTCTTTTTCTTAGCGTGGTCGCGCCTTGAATCAAATCTTTAGCTGGTATTGATTTATTGATATTAAAGTTAAGTGTTATTGACATTATTTTTATAAAGTTGTGATTGATGCCAATAAAATATTAATTACGACTATTATAGAGTTTCGGAACCATACTCGGATAAGTATTAGGAAATGCACGAATGATCTCGTTTATGATAAAGGATGGAACTTGATAATATCCTAATATTGTCTTCGGTTACCGCGATAGTTACTCATGAAATAAAACTATGAAAACGGATTATATCGCGTATATTGAATTTATATTACATCCCGACGTTTCGATCCCTTTACAGTGTTCGTGGTCAACGGGTGACTCCCGTTATCATAGTTTCATTTCTTGATAATATCCTGTTTACACGCACGAATTTGATTGCATCATGCATAAAATTCAATATCCATCGGTTATCATTAGTTATGAATGTAAATACAGACATGTTGTATAGACAATAAGGTCCAACAAATGTTAGTTAAGCGTGTTGCTGCTGGTACAGTCGCTATCAGATATATCAGAGCGCCCGAGGTGCTCAAAATATCTGAACACGCACTCTAACGCCTTGACAATAGAGGCGTGTTCAGATATTTGTGAGCACCTCGGGAGCTCCGATATATCTGATGGCGACTGTACATTGTAAACCAGACACAACAGGATAAATTACAAATTGTGCGGTTGAAGGTTTTTTGCCGCCAGCTGTGATTCGCAGAATCTATTGGTTTACGAGTATCAATGCCATATTGGTTTTCCTAGTTGAACAATTGTTCCATTATTTTCATGTTTATTTATAACGCTCAAAAAAGATGTTTTGTATGTTTAACTACGACGATTTCAAACCAGCGTGCGGCTGGCATACTGACGTGCTAACAGAAAGTTTTAAACTTGCCGAAGTTTTCACATTTTCGAAACTAAATTTCTGTGGGGTGTTCGTGACTAGGCGCTGCGTATTTTTGAGAATTCGACCTTTTCTTGGATGGTGAAATAAAATCCGAAATTTTACGTGCTTACTCTTATAATTCTAAATGCTTAATCTACGTGTACATGATTCGAGGATATTGGGGTAGAGGGGAACAATATGTCGTGACGTAGGGTGACGAAAGCGTATCTCGGGCTCCGTATTGGCCGCGATAGGTATCACGCGACATACGCAACTGCGTCTCTCCGACAAGGCGACAAGAGATGTCGCTGTGAGTCTCGTACGGAACAGGGGTAATTCCAGAGGTTTCTAAAACTTTTGGAAATTTCATGCTACTTGCACATTTGAAGGCCGACGTGTCGGTAAGCGGACAACGTTTTTTACGTGTGACATTAACTAATTAGGTGCACATGCGCGTTGCTAACCTGTACGTATCCCAATCCTGTGTACGGATATCTTATAATATTTTATGTGTAATGAGCCGTAGAAAAAAGCCAGGGCAACGCTAGGCAGATAAAGATGAAATGTAGCGCAGTCATTATCTAATAAAATATTGTATAAGTAGTTTATATCAATAGCAAATGACTAGGTATTGTTTATATATATTGCAGCCCTCCAAGGAACGTACGCAACAACCTAAGGTAAATTAGTGAGGTGTAATCAAAAAGTGTTTTCCCAAGTTGGCAAATTGAATGAAACAGTCTTTATTTAATTATAACATTGCTTTTCGAACTGATTGGTTATGTAGTTGAAAGTAGACATATTAAAGTCAGGATAGAAGGGTTGTGATATGACAAGATGAGCGCCATGGCTTACAAAAATAGTGTCGAATTTTACTTAATATTAAATTGCGGAAGAAACAGAATTCTTTTGTTCTACTTTATATTAGCCTGTAGACTAATTTGTGTATGGTATAGATACCAAATTAAAGTGGCAAAAGGTGATACCAAACTGATTGTACACCAAGTTGACATCTCAATACAGACTTTCTCAATTGCACCGGACATTGCCCGTGGACTGTTTCATTTAATTCGCTACTACAAGTATGTTTTGTAATTTGTGCTTAACAGGCTAAATATCGTGTGTCTATGTTTTGCAACGATTCCTTTTTTTATGTACGTTCATACAAAAAACGTAGGATTTGATTGATTTTATTTGACTGTTAATTTTCCTCATGCTTGTTTACATAATAATTTCCTAGTATCAATGATTTATGATTGTTTATGCACGACATGGCATGATTACTGTGTACTATCATAATAATGGTAGTTAGTAGAACAATAGTTATTTGTTTTACAAGGGGGCAAAGTTGTTTCTTAACCTTTCGTGCTAATATTGATACCGGAGCAAGCGAAAGATTCCAAAATGGAATTTTGATCGTTGCGATGGTTTCAAGGCACGAGGGTTAAAAAAATCTTGGCACCGAGCGAAACAAAATTTTTCACCACACCAACATAATACCTGTAAAATATCAAACAAAATCACGACAAATCGATTCAAAGAGAATTTTATTATAGTACATTTCGATGCTAGTGCGGAAAGTATGTCATTAGTTCACGAGGACCGAGATATCTTGCCACGAGCCGTAGGCGAGTGGCAAGACTCGGGACGAGTGAAGAATGACATATCCGCACGTGTATCGAACGACGTTTTTTAATACAGTTGTGAAAAAATACGAAAAGCAACAAGTAAGGAATGGAATTCGAAACTTTTATATTATTAATTCTGTGACACTGACATCATTGACATTGACATTATGAAGAGGTGTTTTTCTAGCTTTTATTCGACTAGAATAGATTTTGTTATTATTATTGAACCCACTTCAATGAATGTTTTTTTTTTTCAAATGCATGTTCTATAAGACAAACAATTGTAAATATTAAAACATTGTACTATTATTACCTAAATATCGTTATTTACCATTATTTGTGTATCGTATATTTATAAAAACAATATCGAATGTTGCCTTTGGAAACTTAAAACATTCTTGCAGTAAGAAAATACGCCTCTTCTTTGACAGGCGTTCCGTTCCATTCAGACAACTTATTAAGAACGGTTTTTCAACATTAAAAAATAAACGTGTTATAATACTTATAATGATGAAGAGGTAAGTAATAAAATATGAAATATGCATATTTTTCGTATTCTTACATTAACAGTAGGTTTTTATGTTGATTACGACGTTTAAAGGAAACTAATATGAACACTCATCAATAAGTAGTCATGAATTGGAACAAGTAAAAATTTAAAAAAATTGGAAAAGTAAAAAGCACTAGTTCGCGAAAACCAACTTTCCGCACACTAAACAGCCACGAAAAGTAGCACTTTTTGAGCAACTGTATTAAAAAAATATTTATCATTCAAAATTATCATTTAAAAGTCAATTCTACCTGCAAAATAAAAAAAAACAACTCAAAATTTACATTTGATTACTTTGCCTCACATGCGAATAAAATGCAACTTTCTTATCAGTTTTTGAACAATCAACAGAGCCTTTCCCAGTTGGTGTAGTGAAAAAGCATTTACATATTATTATTTATTAGTGAAGTGTTATTTTGTGTCATCGTTATCCTATCAAATACTAAGAAGTATTTACTGTAACATGAGTCTGCTTTTATAAATAATCCTTTGTATCTCTTCCATGCCTTATATCTGATAAAGTTATAAAATACCTATAGGTAGTGTTGATATATATATGACCGACATCAAAAAATTTATTGAAGTTCCTAACAATAGTTAGTTCGATTCGATCGATTTCGATAAGAACCTGTTTAAAATCTGAATAAGTATTACACACATGTTGAACATATCAATGTTGTTATCATAAAACAACAGCAAACTAATCAAAGCTGATATACAATATTAACCCATTTCACTAATTAATAAGCTGGATGGGTTTCTTGTTTTTGGTTGGTTTTAATTGCTTTTTATCACCTCGAATCCTTCATGATAAAACGTATTTAAACTCCCAGGACGGATAGGATGGTCAGAATTATCCAGATGAGCGTGATAATGTTAATGTATGTCTCTTTCAATCGCGCGGTGTACACAATTTTGTTTGTTTGGTCACGTGGATAATTCCGTCCATCATATGCTCACAGGACGTTCGGTAGATATCCTAATAAGTAATATTACTAACCCAGCATTTGAACAACTTGATGGTGATGGTTTTTTTGCTAGTTTTTAATCCTTTTTATAATTTAGATCGAATTGTAAATGAACTGTTGAGTGATTAATTATAACGATTGTAAATAATAATGCGTTAATAATTTGCCTTGTAATAATGAATACAGTGTGAAATGGTACAGCGTAGTAGGTTATTTGTTTTGTAATAAATAAATTAATACATGCCTCATTTTAATAGACATGGTGACTCATGAGATCATTGTTTATAAGAGTCTTAGTGTGTTTTAATATTGTTGTTAAAAATGATTATGAACCAATATCTAAGGGGTCGATATGAAAAATGGAAGTTGGTTGCTTGCGTAAGCGGAAGTATTTTTTAAAAGTTTTTGTTTACAACTACCTGCCCCGGTTTTTGTTTGTTTATAATCAAATTTGGAAGTTAAATGTGGCTTTCCACCACAGAAGGGTCCTTATTTATGCAATAAGGACGTTGGATGGATTATTGCAGATGAATCATAAGGACCCTTCTCTGATGGAAATCCACAATTTTTTTTGATGACAACGTCATGCCATGGTGGCATCACTTTACCAACGTTGGCCATAGGAACTCTGTAGTAAATATACATATTAAGCTCATCTATTTTGGGCCTGCCAGAGTACAGAAAATAAATCAAGCAAATCTTGTCAGTAGACAAAGGAGCGAAACTCAAATTTTCTATGGGACGATAACCCTTCGCGCCTACATTTTTTAAATTTGCCGCCTGTTTCTACTGACAAGATTTGCTTGACCAACTATATTAATTATAACTATTATAAAAACACATACAAGTATTGTAAGTAGTTATATATGTATTAAGGCAGTAAACATTTGTACCAAAAATGTGATTTTTTTTATTTTAGAAAAATACTTCCGCATGCTTTAAAAGTTACGGGTCTCGTTAAATACGTGCCCAGTTTGCGTGACATCCTTGAAAGCATATTTATAAACGAAACATTTATTTCACAGATCCGCAAGTATCATGAGTTCCAAATCAGCGCCAGGGATCATCATGGCCACCGGTGTGATGGGCAAGTCCCTCAAGGGCATCCCCGGTGTCTACCTCAGTCGCGACGCTGGTCTAACTTGGAAGAGAATTCTTAAGGACTACTATTTCTTTAACTATGGCGACCATGGCGGCGTTTTGGTGGCTGTTAAATACTTTAAACTGCGCGGGGAAACGAATAAAATTCTATATTCGACGAATGAGGGGATTGAGTGGAATTCTTATAAGTAAGTTTTGTTTTGTTCATTCTTTCATGTCAGCGGAATTACTTATCTCCACAACCACTGGTTGTGTCTGCCGCCATTCAATGGCTCCGTGCTATTATGATCGTCGATCCGTGTTGAGATAAATTTTATCTTGCATTTTTGGTGCGTTTAAAATGACACTGCAATGATCCGGTACATAATTTCGAGAGCAAAGCAACCTAGAGTAGTTCTTTGCTTGCTGCTATTGCTAAGGGCGTCTGATAGATGTTTATGGGTGGAAGCCAGTGGCAGGCCAGCAAAGAGCTCTAGA
This sequence comes from Cydia strobilella, assembly GCF_947568885.1. NCBI lineage: Eukaryota > Metazoa > Arthropoda > Insecta > Lepidoptera > Tortricidae > Cydia > Cydia strobilella. Next base: position 12,767,223 of record NC_086055.1, read on the forward strand.
GTCTAAGATCATTTTAAACCGCCTACAGCAATATACTATAGCTACGATTTTTCAAAAAACTGCTGGATGAACCCACGGCACCCGTCTACGTTTTCTTTACCGACCTTGGACTATACGGTGGCAAATTGGTTTCCACCAAATGTGTAAAATATAACTTCGCGGTGAAACTAGAAAGACGCTATATTCAACAAACTGAAAATGTAAGTGGAACTCTTATCAGCGATAACTTGTGTTTTGCAATTAGCACGTAGTAGGTATTTTACGCGCGTAATGTGTAACGGTTGCAATTTGCTAAATTCTTAATTTATAGTGAACATGCTATTACCGTTTTTAAAGATGCATGTCCGTATAATTTTGCATAGAAGTAAATTACGAGACTTCAGACTAGACATTTTATAACTTGTATCAATAAAATGATTATATTGATTAGCATCGGCATGGGAATATGAGGATAGCATGTGATGTGCTGCCGGAGCAGGGTTCACATTTCCTCCGGGCCGTAAGGGCTGGGGGAGGTTTACCGAGCTAGTCTCAGATTAGGGGAGAAAAGGGGTACTCACGGGAACAAATGCAAACACTGAACGTACCTTAAGATAGTCGGGGCTTTATGCCGTTTATTGAATATGCGCTCTTAACTAAATGCTTATAGTTACGGGCACCCGCCGGTCGGGACTGCGACCTCGGCTCGGGACGCGACCGGGTTATCGAGGACACGCGTACGCGGGTCTAGCTATGGGCTAGGTCGTCGGGTAGGGCGTGATCGACGGGTTTGGTAAGGTGCTTGGGAAGATAGGGATAAGGCTGGCCGGCGGTGACCGCTCCGGGCCTACCTACGGGAAGGTTCGGGAGTCACTGGCGGGCGGTGACCGCTCCAAGCCGGTGACGGACGGGATTAGATGCTGGCCGGCGGTGACCGCTTCGGGCCTGCTTCCGGGAAGGTTAGGGACGCACGTCGGCCGGCGGTGTCCGCTCCGGGCCTACATACGGGAGAGGGAAGTACGTCGGCCGGCGGTGTCCGCTCCGGGCCTACATACAGGATAGGGAAGTACGTCGGCCGGCGGTGACCGCTCCGGGCCTACATACAGGATAGGGATATACGCTGGCCGGCGGTGTCCGCTCCGGGCCCACGTATGGAGAGGAGTGTTGCCGTGAGGCGGCGGGGACGGAAAAGGGATCGACTGAGCGCTGCGCGCGGTTTTATAGTGTCGGTCGGCGCTCCCCTCCATCGCGCCCGCGGTGCGCCGTCGACTCGGTGTGGTCGATTCCGCTCCGGGCGCGTCGCTGCGGTGATATGGCGCGCTGGTGACATGGCTATGTCACATACCCCTCCCTGGTTTGGGGATTTTTACCTGGGGAAAAATCACCGTTAAAACTAGTTCTTAAAGTACATATCTCTAGTAACGTTGTATATATTTTTTTTGTTTTCCTTCTTTGTGGTTTTTCTTTTCCACATATATTTTTTTTGTATGTATGTATGTATTTTTTTTGTTATATATTATTATTATCTCTGTTTTTTTTTTTTCTTATGCTTATAAAATTATTATTATTATTTTTTTCCGCTGGATTTTTGCATATTGATTGTTCCTACCTGTTCTCGTTGGTACGGTTTTAAGTTATTTACGTGTGTTGTCATCAACTTTTCTTTACCGTCCGGTGTTTGAGTTAGGTCTCTGGTTTTATTTCATCATTGCGTGTTATATTGTGTCTTCTTCTTGTACAAATAAGGTCGTATTTCGCTCGATTCGAGTTTGGCACAGTATTTTCCGCTTTTTGTGTTATCCCTAGGTGTAGTTGGTGTCCTGAACTCGGTGTGTCGTGATGCTGTTGTATTAATTGTAATCTGTCGGATTCCGGTACCCATAACTTCCAGCCTGTGTCTGGGTCTGTAGGTGTGTTGTATCTTAAATTGGTTATCTTTTTGTATAGCTTTCTTCCTTTCGTGCGGTATTCCTGTGCTATGTTTGACTCCTTTTGCGCTAGGTCTACTTTCTTCTCGTACCATCCTTGCGTGCGCGAAGTAAATACTGGGTTCTTTGAGGGTTCACCTGTTATCTGGTTGCCAGGGTTACTTGATTTGTTTTTGATGTTTTCCGGCCGTCTGTCCTTGACGTGTTGATTTTTTATTCGTTGTTGTTTAGGGTTTCTTGGGTAATACTCGTATGTTTGCTTGACCGGTTCGTTGTTCTTTATCTTTATTTTAGGTTGGACACATATGTTCCCCTCGGGGCTGGTGTCACACCGTGCGGATTCACTTTTCAGTCGTTTTTCTGCCTGTAGCTTCTTGGTGTTTGTCAACGTTTGCGGTAGTTTGCTTGAGCGGTCGGTTACTATCCGGATGTCCACATTACTCGTGTCTGGATGCGTTGACCCTTGGTTTGGAATTGATGCTTGCGTCTCGTCGCGGTGGTAGCTCTTGTCCTCCTGGGCGTCAGGCCACGTAATTTTCATGCCTATTCTGCTTAGTAAGTCCATGCCTATGATGACGTTTGATGCCGTGGGGAGTACGCGTACCCAATGCTCAATTCTGACCTTTTTTACTTTTATTTCTGCTCGCACGGCTGTCCATACGGTGGTTTTAGTACCGTTCGGCAGGATTATTTCTCGTTGCACTTCACGTTCTGGATTTCCCCTTCTTTTGCATGCCTTATAAATCTCTTCATTCACATACGTGTGTGTCGATCCCGTGTCTAATAGGGACCCGTACGTTATTCCGTTGATAGCCACATCGATAAATGGTCTATTGTCGCCATTGTCCTGGTCACCTGCTGCGCCTACTGGTTGTGGTTTGTTTCCTCCATCGTACTTTCTACAGCAGTTCTTGCTGAGTACGCCTAATGTACCACATGTACTACAAAATATACGCTGCTTCGAGCGACACTGTGCTGCGTCATGGCCTGGTCTCCCACACGACCAGCAACACGTCTTGGGATCGTAATTCGGATGTATTGCTATACCTTCCCTTGCGCCTTGCTCCGCTCCGCTGCCTTGTTGCCAATGCTGGCGATCGCAAGCTGAGGCGCTTTGCTGTGAAGTTTCTAGTGTCTCGTCACCTTGCTCTTGGTACGAGTCGTTCCCTTCCAGTCGCTCCTCGGTTTCCTGTGTCATTTGCCTCCAACTGTACACGGGTTTTAGTACGCTCTCGTAATCTTTTGCGAGTTTTATTAGCTCGGTTAAGTCTTTGAAGTCGGTTTTCTTTATGTAAAGTTTGTAGTTTTTAGCCATATTTTCGTGTATTCTATGTAGTTTCTCTTTTTCAGTTAGGTTTCCGTATCTCCGCATCAACGTTTGTAGGTCGGTTACGTAGTCGACGAAACTTTCCCGGAACCTCTGTTTCCTTGCTGCTATTCTGACGATTAAGTCCTCTTCATAGTTACTGGCGTAGTAATAGAGTTTAAACAGTTTGTGGAAACTGTCGAAGTCTTTGCATGACTCTGTGTTGTTTCTATACCATGCTAGGGCCTTCCCCTGTAGTATACATGGTAGCGCTGGTAATATGTCCTCCTTCTCTATTCCGCTCGCTGCGATGAGCTCCTCGAGTCTCTCCAGGAACTCCTCCGGTTTTCCGTACCCCTTGAACGAGAGATTCCATTCCCGGATTAGTTTGGTCAAGCGATTCGCGTCGACTTTTCCTTCGTCTTCTGTCATTTTTGGTGTTCGTTCTTTTCCTGGGGTTTGTGATTCGTCCGTGGACTTAATGGATTCTACCAGCAGTTTCCTTATCTGTTCGACTGTGAGGTCTGTCGTGGCTATGTTTCTAGCTTCGGCTTGTTGTATTAGTTCTGGTTTCTTGAGGTGATATACCCAAGAAGTTGGCATTTATATATGCTAATACTGTAAACTACGCTGTTTCTCTGTCGCGATGCGTTGGGTCGTAGTTTGCGGAGTTATGATTTTGACTTTACTGATTTTACTGACGGGATACGGTCCGGAGTTATAACGATTTGATTGACAGGATGCGGTACGGAGTTATAACGATTTGATTGACGGGATACGGTACGGAGTTATAACGATTTGATTGACAGGATGCGGTACGGAGTTATAACGATTTGATTGACAGGATGCGGTACGGAGTTATAACGATTTGATTGATAGGATGCGGTATGGAGTTATAACGATTTGATTCTACACGGGCGGGTGGGACGCGTCGCGTTTATTTATTTATTTTTCCCCCCGAGTCTATAAGACTCCTAATTGTGAGTTATTCGGTTGGGCGCCAAATGTGATGTGCTGCCGGAGCAGGGTTCACATTTCCTCCGGGCCGTAAGGGCTGGGGGAGGTTTACCGAGCTAGTCTCAGATTAGGGGAGAAAAGGGGTACTCACGGGAACAAATGCAAACACTGAACGTACCTTAAGATAGTCGGGGCTTTATGCCGTTTATTGAATATGCGCTCTTAACTAAATGCTTATAGTTACGGGCACCCGCCGGTCGGGACTGCGACCTCGGCTCGGGACGCGACCGGGTTATCGAGGACACGCGTACGCGGGTCTAGCTATGGGCTAGGTCGTCGGGTAGGGCGTGATCGACGGGTTTGGTAAGGTGCTTGGGAAGATAGGGATAAGGCTGGCCGGCGGTGACCGCTCCGGGCCTACCTACGGGAAGGTTCGGGAGTCACTGGCGGGCGGTGACCGCTCCAAGCCGGTGACGGACGGGATTAGATGCTGGCCGGCGGTGACCGCTTCGGGCCTGCTTCCGGGAAGGTTAGGGACGCACGTCGGCCGGCGGTGTCCGCTCCGGGCCTACATACGGGAGAGGGAAGTACGTCGGCCGGCGGTGTCCGCTCCGGGCCTACATACAGGATAGGGAAGTACGTCGGCCGGCGGTGACCGCTCCGGGCCTACATACAGGATAGGGATATACGCTGGCCGGCGGTGTCCGCTCCGGGCCCACGTATGGAGAGGAGTGTTGCCGTGAGGCGGCGGGGACGGAAAAGGGATCGACTGAGCGCTGCGCGCGGTTTTATAGTGTCGGTCGGCGCTCCCCTCCATCGCGCCCGCGGTGCGCCGTCGACTCGGTGTGGTCGATTCCGCTCCGGGCGCGTCGCTGCGGTGATATGGCGCGCTGGTGACATGGCTATGTCACAAGCAAATAAAGATTTTCGGACTTCCCACGTAACAAACAAAGAAAAAATGTTAACGCACTTATTTGTATGTTCACTCGAAACAAGATAGAAACTTATTCAACTTATTTATTTGTGGTTTCTCCAGAGAATATAAGGAAATAAACACAATTTTTTTATTGCAATCAAGATACTCGTATCTATACTATGTGTTTACATATCAAATGGTGCACGTATTTGTTTTCCCACTTTGGTGACGTCAAGTGTTTTTGTTTAAGTTTGCAGATTCTGATAGACTGACTTTTACGAATTCTTTTGTTATTAGTGACGTTTTATTTTTAGCTCGTTAGATGATAGTCCATCCAGTCGATGCTAGATGTCGCTACTTTTTATTAATAATGCGGAAAATGCTCTAAAAAGTTGAATACCAAAGTTCCAGTGACTTGTGGTTGACTCCGATCGCACATTTTCCTTGTATGCATTCAATTATGCTTCTGCAATAATATATAATTTACGATAAATTCAATATATCTGATTTTACAGGTTCAACGCAGACGACCTCCGCATATACGGGCTCATGACCGAACCGGGAGAAAATACAACTACCTTCACGATGTTCGGCTCAGCCAATGAGCAACATCAGTGGATCATCATTACCATAGATTTGCAAAACGCCTTCGGCAGAAACTGCACCCCGGACGACTACAAATTCTGGTCACCCTCGCCCCCTAACTCCTCAGTATCCTGCGTATTAGGAACTAGAGACACCTTCCAACGAAGACTCGCACACACTAATTGCTACAACGGCATTAATTACGATAGACCCGTTAAAAAAGAACTCTGCGAATGCAGCAGACGAGACTTCGAATGCGATGTCGGCTTCCAGTTAAATAATAACGCATGCGTTCGCAATAAATCTGCCAAACACGACCCCTACGCTACCCCGTTCCCGTGCCGACCTGGCACTCTTTACCAAAGAACTAAAGGATACAGAAAAATCGATGGTGATGTTTGTAAATCATCAACTTACATACCTTATGCGCCTGACATGGTTCCTTGCCCGTTAGACGAACCGACAGAGTTTATTTTAGTTGCTTTAAGAGATAAAATCGCACGGATAGATTTATCTGACAATTCTACGATATTCCCAGTCAAAGGACAGAGCAATATAGTCGCTATAGAGTTTGACTTAAAGAACAATTGCATTTACTGGGCTGACATTGAAACTGATAAAATTAATCGACAATGCTTTAACAACGGAACAGTACAAGAAGTCATTGTTGATACCGACTTAGCCAGCATCGAAGGAATGGCTTTAGATTGGATTTCAAACGTGTTATTCTTCGTCGATGGAATGCGAAAAAAAATCGAAGCCGTTAGAACTGACTTAACTATCGCAGGCCGAATGAGGGTCACTATTCTCGACAATAAGGTTTTATCCAAACCCAGAGGTATCGCTGTTCATCCTAAAGCGGGGTACCTATTTTGGACTGACTGGGATAGAAGCAATCCCACTGTATCCAGGTCTAACCTTGATGGTAAAAATGTTAAGAAATTATTCGGAAAGCCAATAGTTCAATGGCCGAATGGAATAACTATAGATCAGATGGCCGAGAGAATATACTGGGTAGACGCTATGGAAGACTATATAGCTAGCGCCGATTTGGACGGCAGATATTTTAAGCGCATTCTTTGGAGAGACGAGAAAGTATCTCATCCGTTTGCTGTGGCTGTATTAAAAGGGAAGATGTACTGGGACGATTGGAAAGCGAAGTCCATCTTTATTGCTGATAAAGACTCCGGTGACAATGTTATAACGATTAACAATTCATTCTCTGGTTTGATGGACTTGAAAGTGTTCGCGCATTTCGTTCAGCACGGTAGCAATGCGTGCTCGTACAAGAATACTAGTTGTGACACTATGTGCCTGGGCGGGCCTGGGAAAGGGTTCAGCTGTTTGTGTCCGAACGGGTTTACTATGACGAATGGGAAGTGTATGTGCTCCAACGGGTTGGAGCCGTCCGCTAATATGACTTGTAAGAAGAAGGAGGGCGCTTCTTGTGACGCTGTAAGTATTTGATTTCTATAAATAAGTTAAATTCTTTCATAAACATCTTTATATGATTTACAAAAATATTCGAAACTGTTACAAATGCTGGTGCAATATAAAATTTTAAATTACATGAAAATGATTGAATATTGCGATTAGCGACGTCATAAAATACTTTTGAAGACTAGCTTTGGTTAAAACTTAGCTCAAATGGACATCATTTCTTTGTTATGTATGTATGTCAGTCAGGATTTCCGCATAAATAAATGAATCATGATTGCGGTTCAACAGTTCGAGGATAATTGCATAATTTATACATGAATCACACATTATTCGTGCCACCGCAATTCAGAAGTTATAAAGTATTGAACCAATAAGAGATACACTTTTTTTCCGTTTTATAACACCGCTATTATGTTGGGCACGAAAGATGACGCTCGGTGCGCATACCATAATAATTTGGACCTAATTAGTGAGATCGCGCATATACCAGTAGTAGCGCTCATGAGGTACAACGTCTAATTAAATTATTTTAATTGCTACAATATTCTCTTTTAGGACCAATTCACCTGCACTAACGGCATGTGCATCACAGCATCTTGGCAATGCAACGGCAACAACGACTGCGGGGACTTGTCCGACGAGATAGGGTGTCCCCTCTGCGCCGCGCCCATGTTGTCCTGCGATGACGCGTCGCGTTGTTACCTACCGCAGTGGAAATGTGATGGCGAAGCGGACTGTCCCGATTTCAGTGACGAGAAAAGTAAGTCCCATTGGCTATAGCGTATTAAGCGTATGTTACTGTTAGTTATGTTAGTATCTGTGGTGATCTAATGACGTGATAGGGTGTCCCCTCTGCGCCGCGCCCATGCTATCCTGTGATGACGCGTCGCGTTGTTATCTACCGCAGTGGAAATGCGATAGCGAAGCGGACTGTCCCGATTTCAGTGACGAGAAGAGTAAGTCCCACTGACTATCGCGTATGTTACTGTTATGTTAGTATCTGTGGTGATCTAATGACGTGATAGGGTGTCCCCTCTGCGCCGCGCCCATGTTGTCCTGCAATGATGCGTCGCGTTGTTACTTACCGCAGTGGAAATGCGATAGCGAAGCGGACTGTAACGATTTCAGTGACGAGAAGAGTAAGTCCCGTTGGCTATAGCGTATGTTACTGTTAGTTATGTTAGTATCTGTGGGGATCTAATGACGAGAAAGGGTGTTCCCTCTGCGCCGCGCCCATGTTGTCCTGCAATGATGCGTCGCGTTGTTACTTACCGCAGTGGAAATGCGATAGCAAAGCGGACTGTCCCGATTTCAGTGACGAGAAGAGTAAGTTCCGTTAGCTATAGCATTGTTACTGTTAATATCTGAGGGGATCTTATAACGAGAAAGGGTGTCCCCTCTGCGCCGAGCCCATGTTGTCCTGAGATGATGCCTATTAGTGTATTAAAAAGAGGGTTCTTTAGAGGGGGTTAGACCTTTGTCTAGTATTTTGTTTTGTGTCAGATTAGAGCTAAATTGCATCAATTGTCATAAAATATATCAAAAACTAATTAAACACGTATGTTTTTCTTTGTTTAATCAGACTGCACGAGACCGAACTGCACCGAAAGTCAGTTCCAATGCGCCACGGGCATGTGCATCTACAAGAAGTGGGTGTGCGACGGAGACAACGATTGTCACGACGGCTCGGATGAACGCAACTGTAATGTGAGTAAATCTTTTTTTAATAATAAGTATAATAACGTCATAGTTCAAACCCCCAAGGTTCGAATCCCCCCCCCCCCGCGACAGCAGATTGACGGCCGTTTGCCTACCGCTCAGTACTGTATTTAAGCAATTTACTCACACAATGACGCATGCCGCGTGTACAGACATGAAATCAGAAATCAGAAATATTTATTTGCTTAGATACAGTAATGTTATGGGATGTTACATATTTATAAATGTACTGTGTATCTTGCCTGCATGCAAGGTGCAAATCAAATCAATCTTAAAAATAATAAAAATAAATAACATATCAATGAAGCTTAATACAAATTAATAATTAAATTGTCCATTTTGTACAAATAATAATACATTCAAAACTAATTCTAACCTAGAGGCACGAAAATCAATTCTTATCCTAGAACTGAACCGCGGTCGAGGTACTCCTTTACGCTATAGTAGCACTGGTCTAGCAGCCAGTTCGTCAGGCGACGCTTAAAAAAATTGCCCTCGAGCACCTTTATGTCCTCCGGGAGTCCATTGTAGACCACTATACAAATGTTAGCGACATTTCTCCTGTATATATCTTTATGGCATCGAGGATGGTACAAGAGATTCATGACAGCCAGCCTTGTCTGTCTATTGAAAGTTTCGCCTCGCGTTTTAAAATATGTGTAATGCGATTTAACAAAAACGCATATTTCCCTTAAGTACAAACAAGGCAAAGATAAAATTGTTAGTTTTTTAAAAAGTGGAACGCAACTGTCATACCACTGTGCCCTGCTGATGATTCCAACGCACTTTTTCTGGATTTTAAAAGCTCTGTCAACCTCCACTGAGTTTCCCCATAGTATTAGTCCATAATTGAGCACAGATGATACGTAACCATGGTACGCTGTTATTGCCGCATCAACTGATACCGTATCTCGGAGCCTTTTTAACGCGAAGACAAAACGGCCAAGTTTGTCACAAACTTTGTCGATGTGTGGTTTCCAGTTTAAATGCTTGTCGACCGTGATCATGCCGTTCACACATAGAAACACAAGTGATTTTTGATGTATATTGTGTCCCCCCCGTTGATATAGGGCCTGGAGTAAACGTATTGGTCGGTTTTTGATGATTATATGTTCAATGCATTGTTTTTCTTAATGGTCCCGCAGTCGACATCAAAACGGCCCACCATCAGCACTTGCAACGAAAACGGTTTCCCCTGCAGCAAAGACGCTAACCCCATCTGCATTCCCAACTCGTGGGTGTGCGACGGAGAGAGAGACTGCCCCAGCGGTGAGGATGAAAAGGACGACAAATGTAGAAACTCTACATGTGCGCCGTCTATGTTTAGATGTCCGAGCGGAAAGTGCATATTTAAGTCTTGGGTAAGTTAGATTATAATGTTTTCTAAAACATTCCCCGGGGTGTCCCTCCGGGACCCCCGGCGTCATAGCGATAGTTAAAGAAGGAATCTTCTAACATAGTTCAATTCTTAAAAAAAAAAAAGTTTTCTAAATCAGACTTATGTATTTTACATACTTGAAGAATTACCTATTGCTTGAAACAGAACACATGAAAGACATGAGACAAGCCACAAAGTGAATAACCGCAGTAAAATTGCTCTCTTATCATGAACTAAAACCATTACCAATTTTTAAGGAGTTTACCTTAAAAAAATTGAGAAAGCAACATGTTTTAAACGAATTGTTATTTTTGTCTAATGGTATTTCTGGATTGCGACAAAAGAAGCTAAAACTGTCTAATGAAATCAGGAAGTACGCATCGACGTACTACAAAAAAGGTTTCTTACAGGTATGTGACGGTGAGAACGATTGTTCCGACACCGATTCATCCGACGAACAAAATTGCACGTATCCAGGAACCAGCGGGCAATCGAAACTGATCCCGCGACCGGCCGAGAAAGCGGACTTCCCGTCAAACGGGACGTGCTTGGACTGGATGTTTAAATGCGAGAACAACAACTGTCTGCCTTACTGGTAAGTCGGAATAGTGTAGTTAGCCATCATTGACAAAATAAATATAGATGTGCAAAACTGCACATACCAGTGGGCACTCGAAACGGATCCGAAGGCAGCCTTCCCGTCAAACGGGACATGCTTGGACTGAATGTCTAAATGCGAGAATAACCACTGTCTACCTTACGGGTACGTCTGAATACGCACTTAGCTCTTATAGACAAAGTAAATATAGTACACGAGCAAAACTGCTCATATCCACGGACTAGTGGGCACTCGAAACTGATCCGTCGGCTGCCTGAGAAGGCCGACTTCCCGTCAAACGGGACATGCTTGGACTGGATGTCTTAATGCGAGAATAACAACTGTCTGCCTTACTGGTAAGTCTGAAAATTCATTCATCATCATTGACAAAATAAATATAGATGTGCAAAACTGCACATACCATTGGGCACGAAACGGATCGACGGGACCTGATCTAAATGCGAGAACAACAACTGTCTGCCTTACTGGTAAGTCTGAATAGCGTAGTTAGTCATCATAGACTAATAAATATAGTATGTGCAAAACTGCACGTACCCAGGGGCAAGTGGGCACTCGAAACTGATCCCTTGGCGGCCGGAGAAAGCGGACTTCCCGTCAAACAGGATCTGCTTGGACTGAATGATTAAATGCGAGAACAACAACTGTCTACCTTACTGGTAAGTCTGAATAGTGTAGTTAGCTACCATTGACAAAGTAAATATAGTACACGAGCAAACCTGCACATATCCAGGGACCAGGGGGCATTCGAAACTGATCCCTTGGCCGCCGGAGAAAGCGGACTTCCCGTCAAACGGGACCTGCTTGGACTGGATGTCTAAATGCGAGAATAACAACTTTCTGCCTTCCTGGTAATTCTGAATCTTGCTTGAATAAAGCTTGTAAAAACTCTATTTTATAGCAGATTATAACAGAATAAATTCAGTACATTTTTCTATAGCCGTATATTTTATTTGACAAGGTGGCGTTGCGACGGCATCAATGACTGCGGAGACAATTCCGATGAATTAGGCTGTGGTTCCTTAATCATCGACGCAAGCACGCCAGCGCCTGAGCTTGAGATTAAGGACAAGAAGTGTTCTAAGACTCAGTTCACTTGTTCGACTGGTAAGTTTTGTCTATAACTCTATACTATACCTAAGACTTTCGTTGCCATAATAGAAGTACGAACACCAACGATACAACTCCGGTGAACTAGGCTGTAGTTCCCTGATTAATGACGCGGTTCATGGCGGCGCCTGAGGGTTCAAGGCCAAGAAATGTTTTAAGACAAATGTCATAACCTCATAACATTTTTTTGGTAAATAAATCAATTTTGAGATAAACAGTTTTTAAACTTTCTTAGTATCGATTAATAGTGGGATCATAAATAAATTCTCGCGCCGATAAATCGTCCTCTATATTATGACCCATTCTGTTAACTGACATATCGTCTTCACTCAGGCATATGCATCCCCCTATCCTGGGTGTGCGACACGGCCGAAGACTGCCCGAACGGCGAGGACGAGCGCAACTGCCAGCGCCGCGGCCCCGGCTCCCGGCGCCGCTGCGGCCCCGACGAGACGCCCTGCGACGACAACCGCGGCTGTGTGCGCTCCGACCGCGTGTGCGACCGCCGGCAGGACTGCGCCGACGGCAGCGACGAGATGCACTGCGAGGTGTGTACCCACGTGTATAGCCGACGAGACGCCCTGCGACGACAACCGCGGCTGTGTGCGCTCCGACCGCGTGTGCGACCGCCGGCAGGACTGCGCCGACGGCAGCGACGAGATGCACTGCGAGGTGTGTACCCACGTGTATAGCCGACGAGACGCCCTGCGACGACAACCGCGGCTGTGTGCGCTCCGACCGCGTGTGCGACCGCCGGCAGGACTGCGCCGACGGCAGCGACGAGATGCACTGCGAGGTGTGTACCCACGTGTATAACCGACGAGACGCCCTGCGACGACAACCGCGGCTGTGTGCGCTCCGACCGCGTCTGCGACCGCCGGCAGGACTGCGCCGACGGCAGCGACGAGATGCACTGCGAGGTGTGTACCCACGTGTATAGCCGACGAGACGCCCTGCGACGACAACCGCGGCTGTGTGCGCTCCGACCGCGTCTGCGACCGCCGGCAGGACTGCGCCGACGGCAGCGACGAGATGCACTGCGAGGTGTGTACCCACGTGTATAGCCGACGAGACGCCCTGCGACGACAACCGCGGCTGTGTGCGCTCCGACCGCGTGTGCGACCGCCGGCAGGACTGCGCCGACGGCAGCGACGAGATGCACTGCGAGGTGTGTACCCACGTGTATAGCCGACGAGACGCCCTGCGACGACAACCGCGGCTGTGTGCGCTCCGACCGCGTGTGCGACCGCCGGCAGGACTGCGCCGACGGCAGCGACGAGATGCACTGCGAGGTGTGTACCCACGTGTATAGCCGACGAGACGCCCTGCGACGACAACCGCGGCTGTGTGCGCTCCGACCGCGTGTGCGACCGCCGGCAGGACTGCGCCGACGGCAGCGACGAGATGCACTGCGAGGTGTGTACCCACGTGTATAGCCGACGAGACGCCCTGCGACGACAACCGCGGCTGTGTGCGCTCCGACCGCGTGTGCGACCGCCGGCAGGACTGCGCCGACGGCAGCGACGAGATGCACTGCGAGGTGTGTACCCACGTGTATAACCGACGAGACGCCCTGCGACGACAACCGCGGCTGTGTGCGCTCCGACCGCGTCTGCGACCGCCGGCAGGACTGCGCCGACGGCAGCGACGAGATGCACTGCGAGGTGTGTACCCACGTGTATAGCCGACGAGACGCCCTGCGACGACAACCGCGGCTGTGTGCGCTCCGACCGCGTCTGCGACCGCCGGCAGGACTGCGCCGACGGCAGCGACGAGATGCACTGCGAGGTGTGTACCCACGTGTATAGCCGACGAGACGCCCTGCGACGACAACCGCGGCTGTGTGCGCTCCGACCGCGTCTGCGACCGCCGGCAGGACTGCGCCGACGGCAGCGACGAGATGCACTGCGAGGTGTGTACCCACGTGTATAGCCGACGAGACGCCCTGCGACGACAACCGCGGCTGTGTGCGCTCCGACCGCGTGTGCGACCGCCGGCAGGACTGCGCCGACGGCAGCGACGAGATGCACTGCGAGGTGTGTACCCACGTGTATAACCGACGAGACGCCCTGCGACGACAACCGCGGCTGTGTGCGCTCCGACCGCGTCTGCGACCGCCGGCAGGACTGCGCCGACGGCAGCGACGAGATGCACTGCGAGGTGTGTACCCACGTGTATAGCCGACGAGACGCCCTGCGACGACAACCGCGGCTGTGTGCGCTCCGACCGCGTCTGCGACCGCCGGCAGGACTGCGCCGACGGCAGCGACGAGATGCACTGCGAGGTGTGTACCCACGTGTATAGCCGACGAGACGCCCTGCGACGACAACCGCGGCTGTGTGCGCTCCGACCGCGTCTGCGACCGCCGGCAGGACTGCGCCGACGGCAGCGACGAGATGCACTGCGAGGTGTGTACCCACGTGTATAGCCGACGAGACGCCCTGCGACGACAACCGCGGCTGTGTGCGCTCCGACCGCGTGTGCGACCGCCGGCAGGACTGCGCCGACGGCAGCGACGAGATGCACTGCGAGGTGTGTACCCACGTGTATAGCCGACGAGACGCCCTGCGACGACAACCGCGGCTGTGTGCGCTCCGACCGCGTGTGCGACCGCCGGCAGGACTGCGCCGACGGCAGCGACGAGATGCACTGCGAGGTGTGTACCCACGTGTATAGCCGACGAGACGCCCTGCGACGACAACCGCGGCTGTGTGCGCTCCGACCGCGTCTGCGACCGCCGGCAGGACTGCGCCGACGGCAGCGACGAGATGCACTGCGAGGTGTGTACCCACGTGTATAGCCGACGAGACGCCCTGCGACGACAACCGCGGCTGTGTGCGCTCCGACCGCGTGTGCGACCGCCGGCAGGACTGCGCCGACGGCAGCGACGAGATGCACTGCGAGGTGTGTACCCACGTGTATAGCCGACGAGACGCCCTGCGACGACAACCGCGGCTGTGTGCGCTCCGACCGCGTGTGCGACCGCCGGCAGGACTGCGCCGACGGCAGCGACGAGATGCACTGCGAGGTGTGTACCCACGTGTATAGCCGACGAGACGCCCTGCGACGACAACCGCGGCTGTGTGCGCTCCGACCGCGTCTGCGACCGCCGGCAGGACTGCGCCGACGGCAGCGACGAGATGCACTGCGAGGTGTGTACCCACGTGTATAGCCGACGAGACGCCCTGCGACGACAACCGCGGCTGTGTGCGCTCCGACCGCGTCTGCGACCGCCGGCAGGACTGCGCCGACGGCAGCGACGAGATGCACTGCGAGGTGTGTACCCACGTGTATAGCCGACGAGACGCCCTGCGACGACAACCGCGGCTGTGTGCGCTCCGACCGCGTCTGCGACCGCCGGCAGGACTGCGCCGACGGCAGCGACGAGATGCACTGCGAGGTGTGTACCCACGTGTATAGCCGACGAGACGCCCTGCGACGACAACCGCGGCTGTGTGCGCTCCGACCGCGTCTGCGACCGCCGGCAGGACTGCGCCGACGGCAGCGACGAGATGCACTGCGAGGTGTGTACCCACGTGTATAGCCGACGAGACGCCCTGCGACGACAACCGCGGCTGTGTGCGCTCCGACCGCGTGTGCGACCGCCGGCAGGACTGCGCCGACGGCAGCGACGAGATGCACTGCGAGGTGTGTACCCACGTGTATAGCCGACGAGACGCCCTGCGACGACAACCGCGGCTGTGTGCGCTCCGACCGCGTGTGCGACCGCCGGCAGGACTGCGCCGACGGCAGCGACGAGATGCACTGCGAGGTGTGTACCCACGTGTATAGCCGACGAGACGCCCTGCGACGACAACCGCGGCTGTGTGCGCTCCGACCGCGTGTGCGACCGCCGGCAGGACTGCGCCGACGGCAGCGACGAGATGCACTGCGAGGTGTGTACCCACGTGTATAACCGACGAGACGCCCTGCGACGACAACCGCGGCTGTGTGCGCTCCGACCGCGTCTGCGACCGCCGGCAGGACTGCGCCGACGGCAGCGACGAGATGCACTGCGAGGTGTGTACCCACGTGTATAGCCGACGAGACGCCCTGCGACGACAACCGCGGCTGTGTGCGCTCCGACCGCGTCTGCGACCGCCGGCAGGACTGCGCCGACGGCAGCGACGAGATGCACTGCGAGGTGTGTACCCACGTGTATAGCCGACGAGACGCCCTGCGACGACAACCGCGGCTGTGTGCGCTCCGACCGCGTCTGCGACCGCCGGCAGGACTGCGCCGACGGCAGCGACGAGATGCACTGCGAGGTGTGTACCCACGTGTATAGCCGACGAGACGCCCTGCGACGACAACCGCGGCTGTGTGCGCTCCGACCGCGTGTGCGACCGCCGGCAGGACTGCGCCGACGGCAGCGACGAGATGCACTGCGAGGTGTGTACCCACGTGTATAACCGACGAGACGCCCTGCGACGACAACCGCGGCTGTGTGCGCTCCGACCGCGTCTGCGACCGCCGGCAGGACTGCGCCGACGGCAGCGACGAGATGCACTGCGAGGTGTGTACCCACGTGTATAGCCGACGAGACGCCCTGCGACGACAACCGCGGCTGTGTGCGCTCCGACCGCGTCTGCGACCGCCGGCAGGACTGCGCCGACGGCAGCGACGAGATGCACTGCGAGGTGTGTACCCACGTGTATAGCCGACGAGACGCCCTGCGACGACAACCGCGGCTGTGTGCGCTCCGACC
This sequence comes from Cydia strobilella, assembly GCF_947568885.1. Classification (NCBI taxonomy): domain Eukaryota; kingdom Metazoa; phylum Arthropoda; class Insecta; order Lepidoptera; family Tortricidae; genus Cydia; species Cydia strobilella. The sequence goes on from NC_086055.1 coordinate 12,783,865, forward strand.
GCGTCTGCGACCGCCGGCAGGACTGCGCCGACGGCAGCGACGAGATGCACTGCGAGGTGTGTACCCACGTGTATAGCCGACGAGACGCCCTGCGACGACAACCGCGGCTGTGTGCGCTCCGACCGCGTGTGCGACCGCCGGCAGGACTGCGCCGACGGCAGCGACGAGATGCACTGCGAGGTGTGTACCCACGTGTATAGCCGACGAGACGCCCTGCGACGACAACCGCGGCTGTGTGCGCTCCGACCGCGTGTGCGACCGCCGGCAGGACTGCGCCGACGGCAGCGACGAGATGCACTGCGAGGTGTGTACCCACGTGTATAGCCGACGAGACGCCCTGCGACGACAACCGCGGCTGTGTGCGCTCCGACCGCGTCTGCGACCGCCGGCAGGACTGCGCCGACGGCAGCGACGAGATGCACTGCGAGGTGTGTACCCACGTGTATAGCCGACGAGACGCCCTGCGACGACAACCGCGGCTGTGTGCGCTCCGACCGCGTGTGCGACCGCCGGCAGGACTGCGCCGACGGCAGCGACGAGATGCACTGCGAGGTGTGTACCCACGTGTATAGCCGACGAGACGCCCTGCGACGACAACCGCGGCTGTGTGCGCTCCGACCGCGTGTGCGACCGCCGGCAGGACTGCGCCGACGGCAGCGACGAGATGCACTGCGAGGTGTGTACCCACGTGTATAGCCGACGAGACGCCCTGCGACGACAACCGCGGCTGTGTGCGCTCCGACCGCGTCTGCGACCGCCGGCAGGACTGCGCCGACGGCAGCGACGAGATGCACTGCGAGGTGTGTACCCACGTGTATAGCCGACGAGACGCCCTGCGACGACAACCGCGGCTGTGTGCGCTCCGACCGCGTCTGCGACCGCCGGCAGGACTGCGCCGACGGCAGCGACGAGATGCACTGCGAGGTGTGTACCCACGTGTATAGCCGACGAGACGCCCTGCGACGACAACCGCGGCTGTGTGCGCTCCGACCGCGTCTGCGACCGCCGGCAGGACTGCGCCGACGGCAGCGACGAGATGCACTGCGAGGTGTGTACCCACGTGTATAGCCGACGAGACGCCCTGCGACGACAACCGCGGCTGTGTGCGCTCCGACCGCGTCTGCGACCGCCGGCAGGACTGCGCCGACGGCAGCGACGAGATGCACTGCGAGGTGTGTACCCACGTGTATAGCCGACGAGACGCCCTGCGACGACAACCGCGGCTGTGTGCGCTCCGACCGCGTGTGCGACCGCCGGCAGGACTGCGCCGACGGCAGCGACGAGATGCACTGCGAGGTGTGTACCCACGTGTATAACCGACGAGACGCCCTGCGACGACAACCGCGGCTGTGTGCGCTCCGACCGCGTCTGCGACCGCCGGCAGGACTGCGCCGACGGCAGCGACGAGATGCACTGCGAGGTGTGTACCCACGTGTATAGCCGACGAGACGCCCTGCGACGACAACCGCGGCTGTGTGCGCTCCGACCGCGTCTGCGACCGCCGGCAGGACTGCGCCGACGGCAGCGACGAGATGCACTGCGAGGTGTGTACCCACGTGTATAGCCGACGAGACGCCCTGCGACGACAACCGCGGCTGTGTGCGCTCCGACCGCGTCTGCGACCGCCGGCAGGACTGCGCCGACGGCAGCGACGAGATGCACTGCGAGGTGTGTACCCACGTGTATAGCCGACGAGACGCCCTGCGACGACAACCGCGGCTGTGTGCGCTCCGACCGCGTGTGCGACCGCCGGCAGGACTGCGCCGACGGCAGCGACGAGATGCACTGCGAGGTGTGTACCCACGTGTATAGCCGACGAGACGCCCTGCGACGACAACCGCGGCTGTGTGCGCTCCGACCGCGTGTGCGACCGCCGGCAGGACTGCGCCGACGGCAGCGACGAGATGCACTGCGAGGTGTGTACCCACGTGTATAGCCGACGAGACGCCCTGCGACGACAACCGCGGCTGTGTGCGCTCCGACCGCGTCTGCGACCGCCGGCAGGACTGCGCCGACGGCAGCGACGAGATGCACTGCGAGGTGTGTACCCACGTGTATAGCCGACGAGACGCCCTGCGACGACAACCGCGGCTGTGTGCGCTCCGACCGCGTGTGCGACCGCCGGCAGGACTGCGCCGACGGCAGCGACGAGATGCACTGCGAGGTGTGTACCCACGTGTATAGCCGACGAGACGCCCTGCGACGACAACCGCGGCTGTGTGCGCTCCGACCGCGTGTGCGACCGCCGGCAGGACTGCGCCGACGGCAGCGACGAGATGCACTGCGAGGTGTGTACCCACGTGTATAGCCGACGAGACGCCCTGCGACGACAACCGCGGCTGTGTGCGCTCCGACCGCGTCTGCGACCGCCGGCAGGACTGCGCCGACGGCAGCGACGAGATGCACTGCGAGGTGTGTACCCACGTGTATAGCCGACGAGACGCCCTGCGACGACAACCGCGGCTGTGTGCGCTCCGACCGCGTCTGCGACCGCCGGCAGGACTGCGCCGACGGCAGCGACGAGATGCACTGCGAGGTGTGTACCCACGTGTATAGCCGACGAGACGCCCTGCGACGACAACCGCGGCTGTGTGCGCTCCGACCGCGTCTGCGACCGCCGGCAGGACTGCGCCGACGGCAGCGACGAGATGCACTGCGAGGTGTGTACCCACGTGTATAGCCGACGAGACGCCCTGCGACGACAACCGCGGCTGTGTGCGCTCCGACCGCGTCTGCGACCGCCGGCAGGACTGCGCCGACGGCAGCGACGAGATGCACTGCGAGGTGTGTACCCACGTGTATAGCCGACGAGACGCCCTGCGACGACAACCGCGGCTGTGTGCGCTCCGACCGCGTGTGCGACCGCCGGCAGGACTGCGCCGACGGCAGCGACGAGATGCACTGCGAGGTGTGTACCCACGTGTATAGCCGACGAGACGCCCTGCGACGACAACCGCGGCTGTGTGCGCTCCGACCGCGTGTGCGACCGCCGGCAGGACTGCGCCGACGGCAGCGACGAGATGCACTGCGAGGTGTGTACCCACGTGTATAGCCGACGAGACGCCCTGCGACGACAACCGCGGCTGTGTGCGCTCCGACCGCGTGTGCGACCGCCGGCAGGACTGCGCCGACGGCAGCGACGAGATGCACTGCGAGGTGTGTACCCACGTGTATAGCCGACGAGACGCCCTGCGACGACAACCGCGGCTGTGTGCGCTCCGACCGCGTGTGCGACCGCCGGCAGGACTGCGCCGACGGCAGCGACGAGATGCACTGCGAGGTGTGTACCCACGTGTATAGCCGACGAGACGCCCTGCGACGACAACCGCGGCTGTGTGCGCTCCGACCGCGTGTGCGACCGCCGGCAGGACTGCGCCGACGGCAGCGACGAGATGCACTGCGAGGTGTGTACCCACGTGTATAGCCGACGAGACGCCCTGCGACGACAACCGCGGCTGTGTGCGCTCCGACCGCGTGTGCGACCGCCGGCAGGACTGCGCCGACGGCAGCGACGAGATGCACTGCGAGGTGTGTACCCACGTGTATAGCAGACGAGACGCCCTGCGACGACAACCGCGGCTGTGTGCGCTCCGACCGCGTGTGCGACCGCCGGCAGGACTGCGCCGACGGCAGCGACGAGATGCACTGCGAGGTGTGTACCCACGTGTATAGCCGACGAGACGCCCTGCGACGACAACCGCGGCTGTGTGCGCTCCGACCGCGTGTGCGACCGCCGGCAGGACTGCGCCGACGGCAGCGACGAGATGCACTGCGAGGTGTGTACCCACGTGTATAGCCGACGAGACGCCCTGCGACGACAACCGCGGCTGTGTGCGCTCCGACCGCGTGTGCGACCGCCGGCAGGACTGCGCCGACGGCAGCGACGAGATGCACTGCGAGGTGTGTACCCACGTGTATAGCCGACGAGACGCCCTGCGACGACAACCGCGGCTGTGTGCGCTCCGACCGCGTCTGCGACCGTCGGCAGGACTGCGCCGACGGCAGCGACGAGATGCACTGCGAGGTGTGTACCCACGTGTATAGCCGACGAGACGCCCTGCGACGACAACCGCGGCTGTGTGCGCTCCGACCGCGTCTGCGACCGCCGGCAGGACTGCGCCGACGGCAGCGACGAGATGCACTGCGAGGTGTGTACCCACGTGTATAGCCGACGAGACGCCCTGCGACGACAACCGCGGCTGTGTGCGCTCCGACCGCGTCTGCGACCGTCGGCAGGACTGCGCCGACGGCAGCGACGAGATGCACTGCGAGGTGTGTACCCACGTGTATAGCCGACGAGACGCCCTGCGACGACAACCGCGGCTGTGTGCGCTCCGACCGCGTGTGCGACCGCCGGCAGGACTGCGCCGACGGCAGCGACGAGATGCACTGCGAGGTGTGTACCCACGTGTATAGCCGACGAGACGCCCTGCGACGACAACCGCGGCTGTGTGCGCTCCGACCGCGTGTGCGACCGCCGGCAGGACTGCGCCGACGGCAGCGACGAGATGCACTGCGAGGTGTGTATAGCCCAACGAACTGGAATAACTACAGAAGCCTGACTAGAGCTAAGAAATGACCCCAAGTGTATTGTGCCGCAAGCGACTCAACTGTACAGCGCGTAGTTTGCCAACGTACAATATTTTTGTTTTGACTTGTAGAATTTTATTCAGGCAATCAAAATCAATCACAACTTTTTTTAATAGCGAGATATTGCGTATTCAAAGCTGCGCCCGAATTATATCTATGGGAAAGTCAGTGATATGTGTTAGTCATATGGATTGTTTCCAAAGTCGAAAATCAGGTTGAGTCTTTCGTGTTGGGCCGCGGGAGGCCGCGCGAGGCCGCGGGGTCCTCGTGTCGAGACGGTCTAGCGCAACGTGCGCTCTGCGTGGGTTATTTTTTCTCGTATCGTATCTAGGTTTAAAAAAATAAGCGAGTCCCGCGAGTCAAGATTTACCCAAGTTTTCGAGTAGAGCTTAAAATCCTTTGAACTTAATACGCACACTCTCCCGAAACTGTTTGAGTAGATACTCACTTATTTATTCCTTAACCATTAGCGTCCCACGGTCCTAGTGCAAATTACCTGCAATGAAATTTAAATGTTATTAAATGGTGGAGTTCCTATCGTTTTTTTTTTAAATATAAATATTGAAATAAATTTGATTACATAGCATTGATTCTAATTTTACTGCTAATTTCTCCTGTATGGTAGACCGCTAGAGGTTAAATTCATATTTCATTCGTTTTTGAGGGAATAAATTCAAATCATATTTAAATCCAACCTTTTCTACAGGGCCGCCCAGACATCACAAAATGCCCTGGGGGCTACACGCTCTGCGGCGACGGCATGCTCTGCATATCGGAGGTGTCGGTGTGCAACGGCCATCAGGACTGCTACGATGGCAGCGATGAGAGCAACTGCACCAGCGAAGCTCCTGGGCACGGTATCCAGGTATGTACAGCGAGCTGCAAAATCTCATTTATAAGGGGTCCTTGCAGAAAAATACAGGTAGTACCTATATCTTACCATAGAGTAACTTATACTAGAGCGGTACTGTCATAGTAAATTTTGTAACCCCAGTAAATTCACTGCCATCTGTCGACACACTTTAAAACTAAAAATGAAGATTTATAAAAATACGATGAAATGTATTTAAATATCAATAAATGATTTTTTTTATTTGCATTAATTATTTTTATGATTTTGACCCATGTTCTTTCACTGATATGCGTTAAAATTGTTAAATAACAAACGAAACCGTCAACGCCATCTATACGACAGTAGGCCAAAGCTAGTAGCGCCCTCTGAACGAGAATCAAATTTTCTTGATTTTTGAGGCACGTTTTTTCCTTAGACTGTATCCATCTATTACGGAGTTTGATCTTACGCGAGAAATACTGTCACAGAATAAGTATTATCATACAGAACGAGCACGCACCGCCCCGCCCCGACTCGAATGACCTCGCCCCGCGACAGCAGATTGACGGACGTTTGCCGACCGCTCAGTACTATTTTTAAGCAACTTACTCACACTATGACGCATGCCGCGTGTACAGACGTGCCATTTACACATAAAAACGCAAGTGAATTTTGATGTATAGCGTGTCCGCCCTGTGATACTGTCGAGGATATTCGTGCTAAGCCTACTGATTACACATGGCAACCGCGCCTAGAAGAGTCTCGAAATTTCTCCCAGTATTTGCTGACTTCAATTTAGAATTGGCTTTCTGATTTATTTTTTAATTCCTCAGATCCTAGGCATCGGCGTAGACCAGCCATCGATAAACGCCAGCAGCTTCCTCATATCGTTCTGGATGTCGCAACAAAAGATGTTCATCTACAGCTTCCTGCCCTCCATATCGAAGGTGTCGGACGGCGTGTGGACCAACATGACGTGGATCCACGAGAGCACTTTCAGGTAAACAATGTGGCTTTCCATCAGAGAAGGGTGAATGCTTCATGTGCAGGAAGGACGTTTATATCAAAATTTCTGTTGGAATTTGTGATGGAAAAGTCCTTATTGCAAATGAAACATAAGGACCCTTCTGTGCTGGAAAGCCACAAATACTCTAACTAAAATCTAGTTACAATTCGTTTGTCCTTAGGGCGTATAATGACCCCCTCTCAAAATCCTTTTGCGAAACATAGTCGGGTTAAACACATTTTAGAAAAAGGTCACTTCTGTCGACAATATCATAAAAGAACGCGTATGGTAAATAATTATCCCATTTTTCTTATTTGAGTCTTAAGTACTGAAAAAAGTGCGAGTCGGACACGCCCACCGAGGGCTCCGTACTTTTTAGTATTTGTTGTTATAGCAGCAACAGAAATACATAATCTGTGAAAATTTCATCTGTCTAGCTATCACGGTTCATGAGATACAGCCTGGTGACAGACAGACGGGACAGTGGAGTCTTAGTAATAGGGTCCCGTTTTTACCCTTTGGGTACGGAACCCTTAAAATGTATTCCGCCTGTAAGGGTGTAGCGTAAAAATTAGCTTTAGATTCCCTTAACTTTGCTATGTCTACATGAAAGACGCGAACGAGTTAACCATACTATAAAATGTGTATGACCCAGTCCCATTCGCTAGACTTTCCTTTAGTGTTACTTATAAACTTTTTTGCTCTTTTTGCAAATTGGCCTTCTTTAAAACGTACATTTCGTAGAACATTCCATTTCGAGGTTTTCCAGGGTTTTAAATCCTGTATGGGTTGATTCACAAGAGCTGCTGCACTATTTTTGCAAAAATGTCAATTAATTTTCTCACGAAATCCGCGACAGCTTTTGTGAATCCACCTGTCATGTCGTTATATTTTTGTCTTGGGTACTAACTGTACGATCCGTTCGGCATCCTAATAAAGAATAACCTAATAACCTAATCCTAACCCTGCAGACTTGTTTACCCTCGACAGTGACGTAATCCAATGGATACAGAACCTTAGAATATCCTTATAAACGACTGAACAATTATGCCATACGAATAAATAAAATAAAGAATTATATTTATTGTTCCAGATTCACGGGTTTGGAGCCTTACACACAATACAACGTGACCTTCTACATCCAGGACACCAGAACGAATAAAACTTATCCATCTTTGAAGTTTGTCAATACTACTACTGGCGAAGGACGTGCGTATACCACAGAAGATATACATATCTTATACCTTTAAACGACCAATAATTCTTGTATATATGTATATATATTTCGGGGATCTCGGAAACGGCTCTAACGATTTCGATGAAACTTGCTATACGGGGGTTTTCGGGGGCGAAAAATCGATCTAGCTAGGTCTTATCTCTGGGAAAACGCGCATTTCTGAATTTTTATATGTTTTCCGAGCAAAGCTCGGTCTCCTAGATATTATAGTTAAATTGAAGATATAGTATAAGTATTATGGTGAAGAAAACACATCTTCAAATTTTTTTGCAATTGTATGCAGATTTAAATGTCTAATAATAAAATATTAAATTAACTGTTCTTTATCCCAGAACCCTCACCACCCTTAAAAGTGAGCGTAGCCCAGCTTACTGGCAGTCGCATCCTGGTGGAGTGGGACCCCCCGGCGTCCCCTAAAGGCCAGATCCAATACTACACGGTGTCCTACAGCCCACCCGTGCCTCCCATGGACAAGAAGACCAAGGGAGATGACACGAATATGACCATCAATGGTTACTTCCGGCCGAACATGAACTATTCCTTCTGGGTAAGTTAGAGCATCCAGGTCGAATGAGACACACTCGCGTCTCCTAAAGGATAGGTCCAATACTACACGGTGTCATACAGCCCGCCATCAGTACCTCCCATACACAAGAAGACCAAGGGAACTGAGACGAACCTGAATTATTCCTTCTGTGTATGTTGGCAGTCGCTTCTAGGTCGAATAGGACCCACCGGCGTCCCCCAAGGGACAGATCAAATACTACACAAGTGTGTTACAACAATTGTGTATCCCCATGCCGCCTAGAGGCTTAAAAAAGACCATCAATCGCATTGTAAGTCGAATCTGTATTTTGATAAATGAAAATTGCATTACTTTTAGCAAGTTTTGATTCGTCGGTGGCTAGAAAGTATAGACAAACTGTCAGCATCAATTTTGATATAATCCTAACCACAATGCTGTTTATGTGATTCCGTTAATCGCAATAAGTTTCTATTACCCTTTCATAAATCATGATCTTTACGAACCGTTCTTGAACTTTATTACAACGAGATAAGGTTTGGTATGGTTAATTAAGTTGTAATAGTAGTAAAACACTTTATTGTATAAAAAGAAACATAAAGCAGGAAAAAACATAAATCATTTGTACAAAGGCGAACTTATCCCTTTCAGGGATCTCTTCTAGTTAACCTTTGAGCAATTGAGAGAGAATTGGAGAACGGTAGACATCAAATCCTAGCCAAGGTGACAATCGCTATTGCTACGATAACGAAACGCTTTGTGTCTCTCTATCAGTCTTCCATATTAGTGCGACAGTGACGGTTGCGTTTCGATCGCTACGGAGCGTAAGCGATTGGCATGTTGGCTACGCGGCCTGTACTGAACGGCATAATAAGTAAATATTGAATTCCCTATTAAGACTCATATTAGTTATTTGGTCCTACCATAGAGTAACTTATACTAGAGCGGTACTGTCATAGTAAATTTTGTAACCCCAGTAAATTCACTGCCATCTGTCGATACACTTTAAAACTAAAAATTAATATTTATAAAAATACGATAAAATGTATTTAAATATGGATAAATGATTTTTTTATTTACATTAATTATTTTTATATGATTTTGACCCATGTTCTTTCACTGGTATGCGTTAAAATTATAAATAACAAGCGAAACAGTCAACGCCCTCTATACGAGTGTAGGCCAAAACTAGTGGCGCCATCTGATCGAGAATCAAATTTTCGTGATTTTCGAGGCACGTTTTTTCCTTAGACTGTATCCATCTATTACGGAGTTATATCTATCTTTGGTCCTACAGATAACAGCCACCAACGGCGCCTACACATCCGAACCTTCCCCCGTAATGACGATCACTTTCGACGACGTCGGCGACGTCGACGATCTCAATCACATCGGCGTCACACGCATTAATGAAAGCACAGCCCTTCTCACTTGGGACAAGATCAAAGGCATTGAAGGCTTTAAGTTAGTCGTGCGACCGCCTGCGCCTAGCTATGTGCCTTGGGACACGATTACTACCAACGCGACTAATATTACGCGTAAGTAACAGGAAACTAGTCAATGAATGGTATGGGATATTCTCAAACGCAGCGTGATCAGCACAAATTAAACTTTAAAATGATAAGTATTTTATCATAAATATTTATGGTCAATAAAACATTTAATACCTTTCTACGAATAGTTCTTAATAATTTTGAACGCCAAGATCTAAATTCATCCGGACGCTTATACTCGTAGTTGTTATGGCGTATACTGTCAATGTAATATTCACGCTTTCAAATAAAAATGTTAGTGTTTTTCATCTAGTTTTTTTTTAAACAAAATTCTTTATTTATCTACGCGTAGGACAAAGTATTGGCGTATTTTGCATGCGAATCGGTTACGAAATATTTGCTTTAGTTCCGAATTACTTTGTCGACTTGCGTATTATAGTAAAAGTAAATTGTTTATTAGGTAAAACTGTTTATTAGGAAAACAAGCAGCTTTAAGATGATACCAATATTACACTATAAAAAGGCAAGCCAAAAAAGGACCAGGCTCGGAAAGTCGAAAAAATGGGTCCGAATGTCCCTTGCGTAACGATGGAATGCTCCTGTATGGCTGTATGTTTATTTAAGGCGCATACTCTTCAATAATACGTATTTTCTTTTTAGTAACAAACCTCCCAACCGGCGTCCACATCGACGTCGACATAATGGCGTACAAAGGAACCATCACCGGCCACCCTCTTACCATCTTCCTCAAACCAGAGGGCACTATCGATGACGTCATTAACAGTACCGCGTACCTTATCAAGGAGAAACGGACGTCAGTCAAGTTGGAGTGGTCACCCCCGACTAGTGACAGATATAAGGGGAAGGAGTTGGAATACGCGGTGTATTACAATGATGTGATGCATACTAGGATTCCAGGGAAAGAAAGTGAGTATTTTTAGGTTATAAAGTTTATAATGTAAACCCATCTTTCTCACACCGGAGGGCACCAACGATGACGTCATCAATAGTACCGCGTACCTTATCAAGGAGAAACGGACATCAGTCAAGTTGGAGTGTTCGCATCCGACTAGTGACAGATATATGGGGAAGGAGTTGGAATACGCGGTGTATTACATTGATGTGATGCATACTAGGATTCCAGGGAAAGAAAGTGAGTATTTTTATTTTAGGTCTCGTCATCAATAGTACCGCGTACCTTATCAAGGAGAAACGGACATCAGTCAAGTTGGAGTGTTCGCATCCGACTAGTGACAGATATATGGGGAAGGAGTTGGAATACGCGGTGTATTACATTGATGTGATGCATACTTGGATTCCAGGGAAAGAAAGTGAGTATTTTTATTTTAGGTCTCGTCATCAATAGTACCGCGTACCTTATCAAGGAGAAACGGACATCAGTCAAGTTGGAGTGTTCGCATCCGACTAGTGACAGATATAAGGGGAAGGAATTGGAATACGCGGTGTATTACAATGATGTGATGCATACTAGGATTCCAGGGAAAGAAAGTGAGTATTTTTAGGTTATAATGTAAACTCATCTTTCTTAAACCGGAGGGCACCAACGATGACGTCATCAATAGTACCGCGTACCTTATTAAGGAAGAACGGACATCAGTCAAGTTTGAGTGGTCGCATCCGACTAGTGACAGATACAAGGGAAAGGAGTTGAAATACGCGGTGTATTACAATGATGAGATACATACTAGGATTACAGGGAAACAGTTTAGAAATATCCAAAAAAGACTTTACTTCCAGTGTTCCCAAAGCCTGGTTCAGATTAAGATTTCAATGCTGCCATTACCTTTCCAGCTAAGATTACGACCAAGCAGACGAGCATGCAGATAGACGACCTGCACGCGTGCGAGAGTTACATATTCGCCGTAACACTCGCCAACGGACCCATCGCCAAGATACACGAGATCATGACCCGCGAGAATGCCAAGTAAGAGTTCCTTTTAATAAAATTATGAAAATTTAAAATTATTTTAAAACAGGCTACCACATTTTAGTCGACTAGAATATTTTGATCCGATTTGAGGGTCATCAAGCGAGTGCAAGGCGCGTATTATTTTAGAAAATGCTTTTATTTGTGATGTTTGAAAGTAGAATCCAATATCTCTCATTATTTCAATGTAGCAAACCTTTTGTGAAAACGCGAGATGGTTTCTGGTGGTCGCTGAAATACGATTTTTATGAATCCCGGCCCAATCACCTTAGTTATTTATTTAATTTAATGGGGTTGGCAACTGTCAAAGGTTTCCAGAGATGGCGCCATTATAGCTTGCCCCTTTTTCTATGAGATTTGGCTTAAAGCGCATCTAGGGCATTAAAAAAACAAAAATTTTACACAATTCTAGGGATTGACAGGGCAAGCTATGCTGGCGCCATCTGCTAAATATTTCGACCGGCCAACCCCATTGAAGCAGTACGACTAATGTTATAAATTCGTTAACAGGGCCCCGATAAAGAATCTTCACGTCGTACTCATATTCAACGCCAACAAAACTAAGATGGAAATCTTATGGAACGCAAACTGTGACGTCATACACGAGGCAGTGACCTACAGAGTAAGAACTTATATTTATAGTTTGTCAAAGGACTGTCTCATTTCAAACATACATAGAGAATCATACTATCTTTGTCTTACACTAGTACTAACACCCAAAAGAAAAGGATGAGTATAGTTTTTTTTGTTCTTATTTACTGACAATTTGGTTTGACTATATTTTTAACTTTGCGTAGCAGTCTTGGGTGCGATTTTAATAGTCCATCGAAATACATGGTGTTTTCTCAAATCTTAGCCTAAACCGCAAGGTCCCTAGTGAGCGAGTTTTAGTATGGGAACAACCCCGATTAAGTAAGACCTTTATGATTTTATGTTCTCGGCCAGGGGCCCGTTTCTCAAAAGATCATAACTTGTAATACAAGTGGAAGTCTCTTTCTAGCAAAAGCTGTCAAAAAGTGACATCCGCTTGTATTACAAGTTACAAGCTTTTGAGAAACGGGCCCCAGGCAACTTGCGTGGACTGTTAGGAGCAGCACATACTTAAGCCCCTATTTAAAGTGCGAAGTGATAATCAAATCAAGTTTTAGTTTCCGATTTAGGCTACAAGATGGCAGACCCTTCAATGCGCAAAATGCGTGCGTGAAATATAGAGGGCACCTGCGGCACCTCGCGAGTGTCTGCCAATGCGCACATAAACATTTCATATTCTTGTTTTATAAAGTTGACAGCGTAACGATTGATATATCTTTGTAACAAATGGTATTTAAAAAAATATACTCGTTATTTGTAGACCCTATATGTTAGTACATAAGGTTCACATTCGTTTGTTCTAGCTGGACATAACGGAGCTGACCCGCAACAAAGTGAGCCGCTACGAGCTCAAGCCGACGACGAAAGTGTCGCTGTCTCACTCCATCGAAAACGTGGCGATTGGCGGCCGGTATAACATCTGCATATCTGTGAGTATTATTTGTATAAACGCCTTAAAATTTTGGCAAATGCGTCGTTGATAGAAGATATAAGCAATAAAATTTGCTAAACCCCCTTCTGTATGTAGTGGTGAAATGTTATTTACTTATTTTGTTTGAAGTTTATCCATCTTGTCCTCTTATTTTTTTTCATCTCTCTGTACAATATAATATACTTAGTATTTCTTATATTGTACAGAGAGAGAATTAAACATTTACTGAACTCGAATTAAAAAAAAATAGCATTATTTCGTTTTACTACCCGTGCGAAGCCGGGGCGGGTCGCTATTAGTATGAATGAACTATTATTTTGTTCACAGGCTAACGTACGTTCAGCGGCCGTGACGTGTAAACACGTCCTCGGGCAGCAGCTACCGACGCCGTCCGCCGTCGTGGCGTGGCTCGCGCCCAACGGACACCTCATGGTCAACTGGGAGAACCGCCGCGAGGACATCGACCACAAGTGAGTAAAACCCTAAGGGCCTTGGACATTGATTAGTGTTAGATGCGAGTTCATACATTTGCTACTAAACGCAAGTAACAAATGTATCACTAATCAAAGTGTAAATAGGGCCTAAGTCTAAGGAGACTTCCCTATGTGTGTTCTACCGCTTGTACAATGGGCTGTGCTCTGAAAAATTATTTGACAAGATGACGGCCGCTTTCTACTACCGCACCGCTCGCTCTCGCGCTGGGTAAGGTTATATAGGCCACCTGTGTGGCTCCTAACGGACAGCAAGTCAGTCTCTAACATCTCTCATTGTTACCTAGAACGAGTGCCGTGGTTTAGACGCTGGGATGGTGTAGAGACATGGTTTGGTCAGTGGCACGGAAAAAATAGTAAACTGCGTGGTCTGCGTCCAAATTACTGGCTCGGCGTCAAGATATCTGTATCCAGCAAGACGATGCACAAACCAGAAGATTACCAATATATTGATTACTCTAAAAGAAGGTTTTAGTTCTATAGACGCCTTGTCATTGTTCCGCCTAAGGCTACGGTGTTCAATTCACAAATCAAATGATCAGAGAAGTTTGATATTTCATATTATGAAAGATCTCTTGCACTGCATTTACGCAGGGCTTTTTAGAGTTAGAAGCGATTGCTCAAATTCTGTCAGTAACTTGCATCGATTTCATCACATTTTATTTTATTTTAGATACAAATACGAAATTATAGTGTCCGAAACCGAAATCCCCGAGGACCTGCTACACCCAACCGCCTCAATGCGGACGGAGATCGCCTCACACTCCCCTCGACTCATCACCGTGCCCGTCGCCCGCGGGCCGCTGTACTGCGCCGTGCGAGTCGTGTCCGAAGACGGTTATTATAGCGACATCAGCGAAGTGCACACTTTGGAGATGTTAGGTGAGTTTCGTAAGAAAAAATAAACTGGTTAAGACATAGAATGACTTTTAGACATGTTTTGAATGTATTGAGTTGGGAGACGGAGATCGCTTCACACTCCCATCGACTCATTACGTGCCGGTCGCCCGCGGGCCGTTGTACTGCGCCGTGCGAGTTGTCTCCGAATACGGTTAATATAGCGACATCAGCGAAGTGCACACTTAAGATGTTCAGACCCCGGCAAGCTCGGCCGAATTTCACCTTGCCATACAAACGGGGTTTTGTTCTCATTGGATTGTAATGAAACTTTGCACATACAATGACATGAGATATATCTAGGTCTGTAATAAGTTTATATAGCTCCAGTTTATAAAACAAACGAAATAGAGCAAAAGCAAGTTTTGTATGAAAAACTTAAATTCGCTGTGTTTTTTACTATTGTATCTGAAGCTATATAAATTTATTACAAACATATATACCTAATCCTATTGTAAGTACAAAGTTTCAGAGCAATCTAGCTAGTCGTTTTAAAACGAGAGCGTAACTACGTTTGTATGGAGAACCGAGTTTGCCGGGGAGGTGAGTTTCTTGGGAATAAACCGGATCGGAGAGGCAACTTCACATACGCCACTTAATTGTATTTGGGTTTGTTAGAATTATCTCGATAAATGTTACTCGTCTGTCAAAATAAAAGTACAGTCGGCGATAAAACCTCGTATCAAAAATGAAATTTTTGTCAAAATATTAAAGAGCGTTTTTTCCGTTAGGATCGGCAGAGCCGGAGCAAGCGGCAACATCGGCGCTGTGGTGGGGCGGCGGCGCGGCGCTGCTGGGCGCCGTGCTGCTGGGCGGCGCGCTGCTGCACGTGCTGCTGCGCAACCGCCGCCTCGCCAGCTCGCTGCTGCGCTTCAGCTACGACAGCAGGCGCGGGCAGGCCACCATCGGCGACCAAGGTACGATAACATACTTAATCTTAGTAGATAACCCAAAATATACAGAATAAACAGCCTTTCACGCGGTGCTGGAATGTAGCGGATTCCAGCCCCATACGGGGCAAAACATCTCGGATCCCCGAGGGACCTCCCCGAGGTCCTATTTAACACTTTTGATAGGATTCCTCGAGGAGCTGGGCCGGTAGGACCACCCCCCCGTGTCACGCAAAATAGGTACCGGTCGTCGAGTTGCGGAAAATCGCCCGAACTACGATACGATACAATAGGTCGAAATACTTGAGAAGAATCACAAATTTTCTAAAATCGTGTTGCTGCGGAACCGCAGGCTCGCTGCTGCTGCGCTTCAGCTATGACAGCATCATATTTAATCACCAAAATCATTGCGTATGTAATTAGTCATTCGAGGTCGAGTGGTCTTTCAATAAAACAAAAATAGTATGAATTATTTTATTACAATTTGAACTACAAACCAAACACGCTTCTAATTAAATTAAACTTATTAAGAATACTTTCAAATACAAAAAAAAATACGCATATTTACCATATATGTATAAACTAATTTTTGTACTAAGCGGAGACGTATTCTAACAAAATTACAATAACATATTTGTTTTAGTTTACCACATCATGCAAAATTTAAGCTATTCCTTTTGGTTACTCATTGGGTTATAATTGCCCGCGATAATGACCCTCTACTATAATGAGGTCATTATCACAGGCATTTCGAACGCCTGATGTCTTTATGTTTTACCTCTTGTATATGTTAAGGATTCTAAATGAATGTTTAGTCACCTTTTTGCATTTTTTCTCGAACGATTTTTTTCCGCTCTATACCCCCTCAGTTGTGGAAAGTAAGTATGTATAGTTGTATCAGAATTTCACCTTTAAAGTCGTCGTCAATAGAACTTGCAAATAATGTAAACAAATATGACAGATTTTGTTAGCGTTTGACACATAACCTAACATTTTAACGAAGGTTTCCTTGAAATATTAATAATTAACATTTAATTTAACAAAAAAAATATATAAATAAAATATTTAAGTATATAAACTGTTGATAAGGTCATGGTTGTCCTTTTAAAGAGCGTGATTACGAGGTAATGAAGGTAAAATGGTTTGTGTACATTATTTGCAAGTTCTATTGACGAAGACTTTACCCTTGTATTGTATTGCTTTGGTTTTAAACCTGCTCGGGCCCGAGGGGCTTTTCCACAGCTGAGGAGGTAAATATAATACGACCGAGGTTTGAACCGTTTCTTTACATTTTGATGATATTTCCCTTAGTCAAAAATGAGCCTAAAGAATTTAGAAGGGCAAAAACGCTCCGATATGACTAATGTGTAACCGATTTTTTTTTCAGACGACGACGACGTGCCTCCAATCCACGGTTTCTCCGACGACGAGCCGCTCGTGATCGCGTAGTGAGGTCTTGTGAATAGTCAATAGCTGGGAACATAACAATGTTACATGAACAAACAAAATAAACGGAGACACCCTATTGTAAGTTACTCAAATTCCAATGTTATCTTATTGTTTCTTAACTTTCTACGCCATAGTCTCTTCTAAATTAAGGCGTTACTACAGCTTTTATGTAAAAATAATATTCAGGCATTTGAAGCGACATTTTAAAAAGTATATTACATCTACGACTTTGGACAGCTGGCTAAATCCAAATATAAATAATGAGAGTAGATTAGAAATTTTTGGAAATGGGAATACTTCTGGAAGGGTTATTGACAAAATTATCGCTGTATTTTGCTTTCTAACCGACTGCAGGGTTTTTTATTTTATGTCATTTTTTTTTCATTAAGTACCAATGCATTATATCGCGGTAAATTCTAATTAACTAGCTTTTTTGACTAAAGCAAAACAATGTTGATAAATGTGATAGATATTTACTGACTGTGTAATATTTTTATATTCCTAGTATGAATAGTATTAACGCATATGCCCTAACCGAAAAATACTTCGATGATAATTTTGTATCGATAAAATGGGTTACGGCGGCTGGCATATTACAGAAATTAGTGTCTTATTACAAATACAATAAGGTTGATGTTTAATGTGTCTCAAAATACATTTGCTTTTTTTGGTACTAACTTTAACTATGCAGTTCGATGTTAGTCTTTTGAGAACAGTTTTAAAATATTTATCTTATGTGTTATGCATTATAGAGAAAAAAATAAAAGATTCGCTTCAGAATTAAAATAAAGTTTAAAAAAAAGTAAGAATTTTGTACATTTGCCCGCCATTTCCTATCTCTGTCGCACGCGCATAATTATAGTGGCTGTACCGCTCGCACAGTGGCATTGACCGCCGTCATCATGGGCGGGACAGCTATATAATTACGCGCGTGCGAAGAGATAGGAGATTGCGGGTCAATATGTACGAAATTCTTCGTACCTTCTTCGACCGAAAATATACATCAGTCAGTTGCGTTTTCGTGAGTTCTCATTATTATAAGAAATCTCAAGTATTTTATTTGCCAGTATGCGTTTAGGATATATATTATATTTAAATGATAATTTTATTTATACTTTGTATTGCGGTTGTTGAAATAATTTATGTGGCAGTGAAAAAACGAATTATTAGTTTGACAACAACTTCAATACGTTATAAATTATTTATGTTAATAGCTATTGATTAGCCCAGAGTATTATTATGTTTTAAACATAGTTATTGAGCGTTTTCTAAAATAAATATTGAAAATCACACACACACTCACAGATATTAGTGTTTTTGGGTTCATTCAACTCAGAATCACTAGCATATTCAATCCTGATGATTAAAAAAATGTCCCGAAAATTTGTATGAAAATTGTACATTCCACTACGTCACGCACATACAAGTAATAAAAAATACACACAAACGTGACGTAATGGAATGGACATTTTGGGACATCTTTTTTTAATGGCAGGATAGAGAATGCTGTCGATTCTGAGTACAATAAGCCCAAGAATGTCCAGATTTGAAAGAATCAGGTTTTCAATATTTATTTTAGAAAACGCCCTAATATTACAGAATGGTGGTTGTAATTCTTGTTTTTCTTAATATGTAAAGTTCGTATTAAGAAAAATGTGTAATGAAAACGGGCTGTAACTTGTAAGACTTGTTGTTTGTATTGTTTAAATAAGGTCAATTCTAATTTAATGATTTGTTATTGTTTTGAACTGGTTTTGATACTGACTAAGCTAATCGCTAATGCGTGAGCAATCTTCAAGATATCAAAATAAGATCAAACCCGTAACAAGTTGTTAAATCAGAATCAGGCTCGGAGTTTTATTTACCTTGCTCATTTCGATATCGTTGTAGTTATAAAAGACAACCCAACTTTTGAGTCAGGTTTCACGCCAAAGACCTATAATGTAGAAGTACAATTGTATTTAACTAACGTATTCGTGATACAAGATCTCTGAGGTACTAGTGTGATACGTTTAGTGTGATGATATCTGTCTTTTTTTAATCAGTTTAGTGTGACAAAGTTAGAATTATGATTGAAATAGACATAGTAATAACCCGAACTTTTGTTTATTTGGTGTCAAAATGTTAAGAAATGACTGTCATATAACATTTGCAATACTCTTTCCACAACGAAACACATTTCGTTGGGTGACAAGCAAAAGTCACTAGTGAACCGTATTATTATCGGGATAAGGTTGATTTTTGTTTAATAATTTTTCAGTAATTAGTGAGTTTTGCTTGTTATCCGACGATTTGTTTCATATACCTATAACATTTTTATTCAATTCAATTTGACTATGTACTGTCTAATAATATTTACTGTCTAAAAATGTTTTCAAAAACGCTTTTATTAAGCGTTACTATTAAGACGGAAAGATTTATTCATGTCTGTAGGTACAGTTGCAATCAGATATATCGGGGCGGCCAAGGCGCTCACAAATATCTGAGCACGCCTCTATTGTCAAGGCGCTAGAGTGCGTGTTCAGATATTTTTGAGCACTTTGGCAGCTCCGATATATATGATGGCGACTCTTTGTACCCCTTGTCACACCTGGTCACATTTGGCTAACCCCTCCCCCCCTAGTGTGACGTCACATATTTGTCAATTTTGTTTTCAACGAAATCAACAATATCAATTAGTTTTTATTATTTTAATAAAAAATACTTTTTTGACAAAAGCGTTGTTAGAAATTTATAACACGAACCCGATTAGGAATAATTACAACATGAAACTGTTAAGAAAAAAATCAAAACCGTTTTTGGTTACAGATGTAGTTAAAGTGACGTCACAAAGTTTGTGACACCCCTCCCCCTTGTCACAACATGTCACATTTTCTTGACCCCGTCCCTCCCCGTAACTGTGTGACGTAATTAATGGATTAGCCCTTAGACGGACTATAGATGCTGTTTAAATTACCTATCATCACTTTATTAAAATGTGGTTGTTTAACAATTATCATGCTAGGACCCTCGTCAAACAGCTAGTGATCGTTAGTTTAGATCTCGACATTCCTTCAGTTGGGTCAGATAGATTAATTTGCTTAGTTCCTATAGGACATTTTGTAAAACTCTGTTTTATTATATGTTTTTTATGATGCGTTCGATTATTTTTCGTTATGTACGAGTTAGTCATAAAATTGTAAACAAGTAAATGAAGAAATAAAACTATCATATTTATATTGCTATTTTCTTTTCATAGTATATCCCTAAATCCCTATGTGCTATGCTTTATGTCATAAGTAGATGTTTTAGTTTTATTTGTTTACATATATGTTTTTACATTCCCTTTGCACTAGATTTTAGTATGTTTAGTCTGTTATATGCAGTTTGCGGAAATGGTGTATGTGTAAAAATACCTTGTTCATCGTATACGCAGCACGGTGATAGCACGCATGACCCAGTCATGGACAGGTAGCAACACTAGAGCCGTGTCTCGCCAATACAGCTACGCCCACCACTGAGTGCCGGTCGCCTATGTTGCACGTTAGACCAGTCTGACGTAAGTAATACCTTGATTTTAGTATGTTTAGTCTGTTATAATGCAGTTTGCGGAAATGGTGTATGTGTAAAAATACCTTGTTCATCGTAGACGTAGCGCGGCGATGACTCGCACGCCCCACTCATGCCTGTCCATGAGTGGCTCGTGCAACACTAGAGCAGTGTCTCGCCATACAGCTACGCCCGTCGCCCACCACTGAGTGCTGGTCGCCTATGTTGCACGTTAGGTCAGTCTGACGACACTAGTACCTTATTCATCGTATATGTAGCGCGGCGATGGCTCGCACGACCCACTCATGGACAGGCAGCAACACTAGAGCAGTGTCCCGCCATACAGCTACGCCCACCACTGAGTGCCGGTCGCCTATGTTGCACGTTAGCGGACCGCCCACACCTGTCTGAATGTAAGATAAGTTTTTGTCAGATATTGTTTGATAGTCAGCTTTCTTGAAGTCAAATTTATAATGTATGTGTGACAACTGTGTTTGGAAAAGGAGTGACATGGTTGTTGGTTGTGGAGGACAAAGAAATGGTTAATATAGGTATCATATATGGTCACATTATTTAAAGTATTCATTTTTCAAGCTTTGAAACCAATAATCAATTTAGCACAGATGCTTGGTGGCCTTGCTTAATCGCCGCTACCACCGCGGCTGCTGTAATAGCTAAATACAGCATATTCAAACTTACCACAGATGCTCGGGACTCTATGGAAGCGCAGAAAGTATCAGGGGGTAGTGTGACGCGGTGCTTACTAGACGAGAGCCTGTCGTTACACTGCCGCGGCGTCAGGATCGCAGCTCGCTGCCACCGGGGGCGTTCTCTGATAGCTACAAAACATTTTTTTAAGGACGAGGGAGGAGGCACTGCGGAATACTCTTCGCGAATCTGGACTTCTGAGGCGTGATAACAGAAATAATTATGATTATAAGATATGTATTAATTATGTTACCGCGATAGGGAGTAACGACGTATTAGGTCATCAGTGTTATCACCAACATAATATAAATTAATATACCCTTTGGTTCTCTTCTCTAATAAGTAGTTCCCTTGAAGGATGAAGGATGAATGAGGAGAGTAACATTATGTGTAAGTAGTTAATTCCAACCTTGATCGTAACCGCCCCAGCCCACGAACTTGCAAGTGTCACCCACGTGAGGGTCCGCCACGCACGCCGGCTGAACATTTACTCCTAGCTTTAAAGGTCGCTTCCAGTGCTGAAATGTAATTATTATAATGAGTATTGTGGTAATTAAAAAACTTTGCCGGCCAGTCACCACAAGTGCTCGCATAAAATTCTCTAAAAGTACTTTAAAATGTTCCAAATACACTATCACTCGGCGCTCCTGCTGCGGATTTGGTAAGTTTTAACTTGCCGTTTAACTTAAGTACCTAATGACTTTGCACCACCTTAGTAGAGACAGTGTGGCAGCGCTCGGCTATTAGTAAAATAAAACCGTCATCTTTTCATAGGATTTTGACGCTCTTCCACACTACCTTGCCAAGTCGGTGCAGTTAGCTTAGTGCTTAGAGGGACTATCTCACCAGCATCGCCAAGTTGTGAGCCAAGTTCCCCGGTTTGTAGTGCTTGTCGATGTGAATCTGAACCATGCGCTGCTGTGTTCTCACACTGCTGTCATCTTCCAGGTCCCAAATGCCAGCTATAAGTGTTACTTCTCCTGGGGAGGTCCTGCTGCAAATTTCATATTTTTTGTCAATTTTAGGTGAATACCTAGATGGCAAAGAATATGTATAATTTAGGTATCGTTTACTTTACCTACACGGCCGTACTGTCTAGTCATTAAGGTCGTGTTTACACATTGTCGGCGCACGGTTGCTTCGTTATAGAGCTACTGAGCTATATTTATAGTTTAAAATACTTTAGTAGTTTTTAGCTTTACCCATAGATGCAATCGGCAGCAGTTACGGCAGCACGCGGATGCACGAGCGAGGCATAGCACAAAATGCTCTGAGGGCTCTTCGTTAGAACCGCCAGCGCTAGCCAAGGATGAGATCCCACGTCTGCTTCGCCGGTTTGCTTGTCTGTTGAACAAAAAAAAAAGTGCGTGTGTGTCTTTACGCGCGATTAAAGTACCTAAATCTTCTTTGACGATGACGTTTATCGCTATGTTGTCACTTTGACGTGTGTCCTACTGAGCGTTACTTACGTCAGAAAATAAATTCTGAATAACCTTAGTCGCGCCTAAAGGAGTTTTACTTCAAAAATACAATTTTAGTTTGATTATGATTACGTACTAAAGTAGTTAACACAAAGAACCGTAAAATAACATCTTCAAGAACAAACATCTTCGAGATGGTAAATACGATTGAACTACAAGAGATATGGTGAGAAGATTTTGAAACCACTATAAAAACCACTAAGTACCTATTTAAAACCACTATTGTGGGGACTGGAGGTGGGCGGGACTCTGTTCAAGACTAATACGGGGAGAGAAAGCCATGCAGTGTAATTTGTATTCATGAAAAAGTTATGTTTGTTATTACCTTTTTAGTTTCACTCTTGTAGGTACATACTACTAAACTGATGTTATGAAAATCAACATAAAAAACCAGCCAAGTGCGAGTCGGACTCGCGCACCGAGGGTACTTTTTAGTATTTGTTGTTATAGCCGCAACAGAAATACATCATCTGTAAAAATGTCAACTGTCTAGCTATCACGGTTCATGAGATACAGCCTGGTGACAGACAGACAGACGGACAGACGGATAGCGGAGTCTTATTAATATTAGGGTCCCGTTTTTACCCTTTGGGTACGGAACCCTAAAACAGGCAACTTTATTACTTATTACACAGCCCTAGGGGCTGATAAATTATTCACGCCGAAAATAATTAAAAGCTTACCATGTTCACATTCCTTCAACGGGTCTTTCGCGGCTTTACCGCAATCTCCGAAAATATTTTCATTCACGTCAAAAACATCGTCGTACTCAGAATCCTCTTCTGAATGTACCATTATCGGCCTCGTCTGTACACATTCGGAACTATCTGCCAACCTTTCCGTTGTGGTAGTCCTTCGTCCATTCTTGGTGTAGACTCTACTTGTGTTTCGTACCAAATTGAGGAGCTTGAACCCTTGAAGGATATGAAAGTCTGGGTGTGCGTGGTAGTTGACGGTATGACTTTGACTGTCGTATGAGATTTCGTCTGAGTCTTCAGCTATAAATCCTGGTCTCCGTTTTGGGGGTTTAGCCGTTCCGATAGCTTGACGATTAACTGTAAAAAAATGTTCACATAAAAAAACGGCCTGACAGGCTGCCATTACATAAATCTTGATTATAGGATTCAGTACCTGAAATTATACGAAGCTCGATTGCATTATACAAAAAAGATACGATTAATTTTAAACCGATATTTTAAAAACCGAACGTGTATTTAAGTAGTTGCCGTTCCATTAAATCATTATTTTTGTTCATTCAATAGATACAATCAAATCAGCCAAGTACCAATCTGGGCAATCTTTGTCATTCACATTGGTGGTGGTAACATTTTAATTACGTCTTTATATTAAACTAGCTTTTGCCCGCGACTTCGTCTGCGTCACGGAGTAGGATGGAGATGGCAAGTGGGCGTTCCCGTCTATCCGACAGTTAGTAGCGACCGACTCACTTTATGCACAGACTATGCTCAGTTGTTGTGTAAACTTCATGCTCGAATGACATTCACGTCGTACGTACGCTCGTCTAACAAAAATTGATAATTAAATTTAAAATGCCGTATTGTGCAGTATTAAGCTGCAGAAATCACAGCGGTTTAAAAAATCTTTCACGTGGAGGTATTTCCTATCACCGGTGGTTATTTATTTAAATATAATCCGATAAATACGAAAAATCTGTTTCTATTGCATTATTTACGAATGTTCGTTAAGTAAATCTATATTTTATCAGTTAGAACTTAGAGTTCACAATCCTTTGTCACTATTCTTTACGTTTATCTGGAATATTCGCTATCCTAAATGTCAAATAACTTCGCTACTCAGATGCTGCGCAATGTCGATATTTATATCGATAAAGTTAAAGTTACGATATTTCAAGTTTGATGTTTGGTAGTTCGGTAATAAATTATTATTTTAGAGACGTTTCTAATTATTATTTGGGATAATCAATGTCTTAGTAAATATGGCAGCTCTGGTCATCAAGCACTAAGTTAAGTCGGGGTCATTTCATGGCAACCTTTCAAACCTTCGTATTCCTTTACATACGTTTTTGTTTTTTACACCCATCATATTTTCATCGTTAATATAATTAGACTAGGTACTTAATGCACTTATGCGTACAATGCATGCAATGTGCCATGAATAAACGTTTTATATTTTCTATTTCTTTATTATTAATTATTGTAGGTTACCACAAGATGCCGATATTAAAAATAAATGGGTCAATGCTACTGGGCAAGAAAATTAGTTTCCGCAAAAATATAGCACCATTTGCTAGGAGCATTTCTTAGAGAAAGATTTCTGGGGATAAAATTGCCATACATCTCATCTAGCGTCCACACGCCTAAAACTTAGTTACTAATTTAGTAATTATTAGTGACATTCGGGCTCACTTAATTAATAAAAAGTGTTCCGTACCACGCAAACTAGCGTGAAATATTGGAATTTTGCCGCCCCCCTTCCTGATTTGATAGGTCACAATCTTACAATCAAATCAAGTGGGATCGATGAGCCAGTTTCATGTATGCTTTCACACCATACAATTAATTTGACAATTTAATCAGGTTGTCCCGTCTAGATTGGCCTTAAATGCTGCTACAAGTAAATATTGTTAAAGACGAATACTTACCTATGTAAGTAATTGCAGATTTGTGATCACAAAATAACAGCAATACCGAGTTAATAGACCTTTAAAGAACTATGATTTTATCTGTTTGACTTTAAGATATATTTAATGTTCACATTAACAACCTAGTTGGTCAATTAATAAGAAACAAATTTCTAGTTAGATATTTGTTGTACTGTACTACATATTATTTTTCATACAATCACGATTATCACTACCTATATTATAATCATAAATAAAGTATCATCTAAATGTGTTAAAACATACGGTAATGAAATATCAATACCTAACTGAACACACAAATATCGATAAAACACTCCGATTACACTGTCCCCTCCCTATATCGTCGAATGGAAAGAAGTTCCAACGGTTAGCTACTCGCAGGCGTATAGAGGTCTCGAAAACACCAGTGTAACGTGACCGTGAGATCCGTAACAAACCATGCGTAATTAGACCTTACTTATACTGGTTTTTTAGCCCTTTTCTCGCCTGTTAAGTAAGTGATTTTAAAATTATATAAAATAACGCCATCTGGTGTTGAGTAGTTGTATTAGGTGAACGTTGAGCGAGCTTTTGTGAGATGAATGAGATAATGAAAGAGTCGTATGTCATATAGCTTTGACATTATAATTTAAACCGTCACTCATGTAGCCTACAGTTGATATTCGTTCGAAAAATGTCCACCGGTAATAACTTTTTGGTATGGAAAGTTGCTACGAATCAGAGCAATTTTGTAAGTGTGTGACGTATTTTAACGAGGCTATGAATGTGTGAGTTTAGCGACACTGGTTTTCATACTAAATAGGAGTCATTTCACATCCACTAGTTTATTAATTCGTGGTCTGCGTTGACTTAGTAACCGCAGCTAGAGTAAGAATAGCGCCTGGAAAATTCTCATAGCAATCTAAATTTTAGCATATTATGCACACAAATGCAGGCACTTCGTTAATTATCTCAATTCCACCCCGCATTTTACTTTCTTAAG
This sequence comes from Cydia strobilella, assembly GCF_947568885.1. Lineage (NCBI taxonomy): Eukaryota > Metazoa > Arthropoda > Insecta > Lepidoptera > Tortricidae > Cydia > Cydia strobilella. Next base: position 12,810,065 of record NC_086055.1, read on the forward strand.
GGATGATTTCCGGGATTAAAACTATCCTATGTCCTTCTCAGGGACTCAACCTATCTGTATGCCAAATTTCATCTAAATCGATTCAGCGGTTTAAGCGTGAAGAGGGAACACACAGACAGACAGACAGACAGACTTTCGCATTTATAATATTAGTATGGAGTATGGATATATATAAATAAATGTTTGTGGCAAACAAGCACACCCGCCGTCCGATGGTAAGCGGTTACCGTAACCTTTGGAGGCCTGTGACGTCAGTAACAGTGATGTCGACAATTTGTCACACCTGTCACCGTGGTGAAATAGGAGCCACAGGGTGCTCGACAGGAAGTCAGATTTTAAATCATCATCTATATTTCAAATGCAATATTTTATTTCAAAAATACCTTAAAAGAAAATGCACATAAAACACACTACATAAAACACACATTATATCGTGTAAAAAGATGTCACAATATTTTAACTAAAATTAAATAAATAATACTAATACTCCAAAACTTTTCCGCCTCGATATTTTTTCTTAAAAAAATATCCCTAAAATTGATATGAAGATTACTACCGAAGTGAACTTTAATAGAAATATTACACATTTGTATCAAAGTTATTATCCTTAACTTAACAATAGGTATTTAAAAAATAAATGCATACCGATTCTAAAACTGTTAAAACAATGTTTAAATACATTTAAATATTAAAAATAATAAATAAATTCTCAATAAACCGACTTTTTATCCACCCTATAGCTCGTTAACCAACAACCTATTGTACAATTTTTCTGATATAATGCAAAATACGTAATGTAATCTCCGTATATGTTCCCTGGGGTAGGATGCTTAAAAATGAAGCCATTCACATCTATATCGTTCACAAAATAACTCCCTTTCTTGAGTTTGCATGTAATAACGGGAACACCGAAAAGTTGAAACACCATTTTGAAGAAAAGGTTTGTGCAAGTCAACTTCTTCAGTTTGACTTTCCATTCGATGCCCGTGGCTGTTTTTTTGCCTGTTCGAACTGATGCTTCCATATCCGCCATTGATAAGTCTTTCTCCACTGTCAAATTGATTTGTAGACGATTATTATATACACCTTTGTATATCGATAAATCAACATAATAGGGTATTTCTTTGGCATAAGGAAAGTCTGGATTTTTGCAGTTCTCAATACTGACGACGTTGACTTGATATGTTTTACAGGAACAATATAAAATATTTGAATATATTAAGATTAATAAAAATTTCATGGTATCTACTTGTATTTAAAGCAAACACAAACGAATAGTATCAAAAGTATTGTATTACAAGCCCTCTTTTCGACCAACGAATAATTATTGTAGTATGTAACTAATGTAAGTATAATAACATTAATATAGCTTCCACTGAAAACTATAATTTGGAGTTCTATTTTTCATCAAATTGCCTGAATTATATTATGATAACTAATGTATTTAAAATTGTCCGTAATCATTGATGTGCCGCTGGAAATTTTCCAAAATTGAGATATTCCTACTACTAGGCCAAGCAATAAGAAGGTATAGAGGGAAATGCTAGGAACACAATTTTTGACTCCGTAACTTTGTTTGGACTACTGTCAGCGCGCCAATTCCGTGCAAGTGTCGGTCGAGGAAGTGGGAGGGTACCGCGCCCGTACGTACAAAATGACACCACTCGGTCATGACGCCCAACATTCCTAACATTCCTCAGCTGTGCACGGAATTCGCGCGCGGACAGTAGTTAGGAGGTGAACATATCTAAGGTCGTAGCCCTGGTGCCGGGGGGGGAAGAGGGAGGTTTGATTGAAGGGGTTCCATTTTTCGGTTTTTCGATTATATCTCGGAAACTATGCGTCTGAGCGACATGGCCACTTATACAAAATGAAAAGTGATTTAATTTGTAGTTTTATTATGTACAGGTTTTTCGATATCTTGTATAGTTTTTGAGATATCCGCTCTTGAAGGTTTATTTGGGGCTCTCAATTTCCGAGGTCGTTCTTGATATCTACATCAATGAAGCTTCTAGGCCATGTTTAGTATCGTTTTCGTATAAATCGGGAGTGCCAGATTCATTTATGGTATCACATTGATACCATTCCGAAATAGAAACATATGCACTTTAAACAAATGACTTTTTTTTAACTCCTCTTCACGTTTAATCCGCTGAACCGATTTAGTTGAAATTTGGTATAGAGATGTTTTAAGTCCCGAGACAGGACATACGATAGTTTTTATCTCAAAAATCATACTTTGAAGGTGTGATATTTGGTGTGAGGGGAATTCAGCTTCTTCGCCGAAGTTGAATTCCTGAGGTAAGTTTAGGTTTGGAGCCATGTTTGGTATCATTTTCAACTAAGTCAACCATGTAGACCATCCCAAATATAATTTAAATTGGTTCAGCGGTTATTGATTCCCCATACAAACTTCCACCCCACTTCTCACACCCTCATAAGATGATTTTGGTTATAAAAAATGTCCCGGGACTCAAACCATCTCTATAGCAATAAATGTCAACAAAATCAGTTCAGCGGTTTAAGCGTGAAAAGGGGTTAATTTATTTTTAATTTTGTTTTTAGGAATGGTGTCAATGTTGATACTGTAAATGAATTCAGCACCCCGATTTATACGAAAACGATACTAAACCCGGCCTAGCAGCTTCACTGATGTATTTGACTGAGTTTCCGAGATATAATCGAAAAACCGAAAAATGGAACCTTCCAACCGAGGGGGGTTACGGGCACCAGGGTTACGGCCGGGGACTTTTGATATGTTCACCTAACTGGTCTAAAGTAAAAAATAGTTTTCCAAGCATTTTCCTCTGTAACTTTTTTTGAGCATTTATTTGGCATTTGAGCTGGCCTATACATGGGAAAATTTAAGAAACTTTCGTATTTTGTATGAAGATTAAACCTTTCCAAGTTTCCGACTTTCCCAAAATATATATTTCTAAGGACATTTCCAGCATTTAGCAAATTTACCACAACTTGCACATGTGTACGTATGCGCAACATATTTTTTTCGAAATAGGGACACCGCTATAAGTTCCAATGAATGATTAATTAACAATGGCATTAAATTAGCTGCTCACCTAGTCTGGGATCAAACGTAGAGTATCCCGGTGCATCATCGTCATCCGTATCGTCATTACTCGTATAATCTACTGTACTGTACGGCGAATCAGTTTTTCCACTACTAACATAAGTCCAGCTTGAACCAGGCCCATGATCGGAATACAGCCCGACTAGGCCAGGCCTTGGCAATTCGACTACGTAGTCTTCTACATAATCTTGGTTACCGTATTCATACTTCGTCTCAGTAATCGGGTACGGATTGCTTGGTACATAGGATTTCTTGAAATTTGAGTTTTTGATATTTGCATAAGGATCTAGATAATCTTCTTCGGGTGTGACAATCTTATGGGTTAGTTTAGCAGGTGCAGGTAACGTCGGAGTCTTGTTGCGAGTTGGGACAGGAAATCTACGACGCATTAGAGCGAGTCTTTGTTTCAAAGCTGTGGACATGTCGCCACTGTTAGCTGATCTTTTGAAGCGCTTGATCGGAAAGTCGTCAGCAAAGTAAATTTTAGTTGGTTTGTTCGATGACAAAGGAAGGATGCAGCAAATAAATTGCGAATCTCTTGGTGTCTTCTTAGGGGGTACCCTGAAAATTATTACTTTAATATTTAGAGATAAAAGCCAACAACACGGAGAAAACTTTTAACAAACTTTTTTAATAGGTTTAAATAAGTGAGTACCAATAGGTTTCTTTGCATTTAAGTAGTTAACACTATACAAAGGCCCATGGTACTATTAAGGATTCACCACTGACGCTTTTAATAAATTTTAGCTACTTACATATTTTATGCAGCAGTATTGTAGCAGTGTCAGTGTATAGTTATAAATAATCCTTACCTGTCTCGTTTAATATAAACAAGTCCATTTCTGCTCTTACATTCACTTTTCTTCAAATATGTGCATATATTTTGCACTTGAGTCGTCTCTTCTTTATACACTTTGAAAGTTACTTTGTCAGTGATCAAGACGGTTTTATTTTTCGTTGTATTTGCTTCACTGGTATTTGTAGGAGTTGGTTGTGATAATGTATGCGTGTTAGTGTTGGTTATGTCTTTCCAAGTGAACTTATCGCTGTCCGGGAATTTGAAATCGAGAACATCTCCGATCGTTGTATCAGCTTTAATAGTAGTGCTTGGTAGTACAGTTGATTTGGCTTCCCGCTCATTCGGCCATGTTAACTTGGTATGATCTTGAAAGCGAATGTTCCATTTATCATTGCTCCTAGCTTCGTTGGCAGAGTTATCATCATTGAACACTACTTTGTCAGTTTCATCAGTGTCAAATTCGCTGACGTCTTCAAACGTTGGTTCTGGATTGGCGCCTTTTATTTTGGCAAGTTTGTCATTGAGCCACCAGAATTCTCCGTCGATTTGCGCGTTAGTGATTGCTACGAGGAAGATTATGGTTACGAGCATGTTGATTAGTGGTTGGCCAGTTGGTATTGTGGTTTGTGCGTCAGTTGAGTCGGAATAAAAAGGCAACGAGGCAGAAGCGCAGGATGTTGCAGGTGCGCAATTATTGGACAATTCGCGAGCAGTTAGTCGCGTATTATTTAGCGGCGATTACGTTTATTCGCGATCGTGCGCGCTCACGCCCTGTGACCGTTTGTGGTCGATCACTGAACTGCTCCTCTTTTGTTGGGATACGGTCGGCAGAATATACACGGAAATTGGGTCACGAGGATAATTCTATATTATTAATTTAATACATATCCTTGTCCTTATGGGTATGTTCTTAAACTACGTCCAAAAGAGAGGTATGGGTACTGTGAATGACATCTCGCTTTGTGTGGTAGGGCACAGGACAGCGGATGTCATTCCAGATCTAGAGCAGAGCCCAACTGGGGAGATACCTCCACCTTACAGAAAACCGCAGCCAAATAACACTAGACCCTACTAATAGTGTTGTGTTCCTGCCAGTGAATAAGGTTGCCAGAGCTCGAGGGAGAGGAGTGTTAGGGTCGTACACCCTCTGGAGTTGCAGGCGTACATAGGCGTACAATGGAGAATGCTTAACATCAGGCGGGCCGTATGCTTGTTTGCCACCGACGTAGTATAAAAAAAATATATATATCCCTACTAATATTATAATTATAAATGCAAAAGTAACTGTCTCTCTATCTCTCCGTCTACAGTATGTCTGTTATATCTTCACGCTTAAACCGCCAAACCGATTTAGATAAAATTATATAGTTATTAGATATGGAGATAGTTTGAGATTCGAAGAACCAGTCAGTTTTTTATCAATATTCTTCATCATCATCATCCCATCACGAAGACGAAAAGTTGCTGGCAGAAGCTAGTTGTATATAGACTGGTTTTAAAGTAATTATGCTTCTAATTTTTACTTAAAAAATTAATATATTGAAAACACATCTTGTGTGACACGTATACGTACCGGGATGACCGAGTTTAGGCAGGTTTCTTTAGGTATATAGGAATGAATCTTCTTGAGGTTTGCTTTACCTAAATAAACTGGAAAGTAAAACTTTAGGTACACGTAATATCGCGTTACATAAATCAAAGCAGTTTATTAAATAAATAGTGCACATTATTACTATTCGTTATTAGCATGTTGTTCTAGGTTATGATTTTTGGTACCAAACTAGGTACCAATATAGATACAAATTTTTGACAATTGTTTTAATCCCATATCCCATATTAAATAAATACATCCCATACAATTTCATCCCTTTTTTGCAGACTGTATTAGATAATAATTAAATAATTACAAACATAACAACTTTGTGCCCGTGCGTATTCGTAGTGAATATGGGATTTTGTTATTTCTCTGAATGTATCTATCTAGCGTCCGTGACATACTTGTTTAAATATAATATATATGTTAGTAATTAAGATGTAAACAATTGGTCAGTCAGTTTTGCACGAAAGTAAGTAGGTCAATGTTAGACGATCAATCTGTTTCTTATGGTGTCAAAGGTCTTTAGGTTCATATTTGTGTTAAATTTGTTTGGTACGAAAATATAGCTCAAAAAAAAGTCTTAATCTATAATTAGGGTGAGTTTAAACTAATTTTGCGGTTTCACTCACGTATTTTTAGTCACTAGCGCGACATGTTTCGGAGAGCCTAGGTCTCCATTTTCAAGCACTAACAGTGCCTGAGTGAGTAGCGGTCACGACGGGCGGGCGTCACGTACTGCAGCGCGCCGCGTCACAAAGTTAGTATGTCTCACGATAGTTAATAGTACATTATTGTCGAGGCTCGGAAGTAGCTACTTGCTGGCTGAGGATTCGTTTTAAACGGACGACCTTGGGAGTCCGTTTAATTGAATCCGAAGCCAGCAAGTAGCCTTCCAGCAGAGTCATATATAGTGCTTTTCGCAAAAATGGCGCAATAAATACAAATATAATAGAAATATTTTACAAAAGCAACGTTCTTATGTATATATTTTCACAGAAAAAAGTAATAAGATTTGCTTTGCCGCCGTTTTATTTTTTAAATTAAAAATAGAAGTGTATTTTTCTGCTGAAAATACGCCAACCTATTTGATCATAAATCATAATCATAAATCATTTATTTCGTGATAAACTTACATACTAGCATTACAAGGAAAATTAAAAAAACATATTTGCAGTGTTTACCACGAAATGGGCTCGCCTCAGCATAATGCCGACCCAAGTGTCGGCGCTGATCTTCCGGCGAGACACCTAAATAGTCGCGGTACCAACATTATAATAATAAGTACTGATCATCTGTTTGGCTGTTTAATGGACCTATGCCTTCATTTGATATGGCCACTTCAACTTTTAAAAAGTTTGGAACTCGACAAATAATGGAATTTGTATGCAACATTGCAGTCCCGAAATCGAGACTGCAATGTTTTTAACTTTTTAATTTTTTGACTGACCATAAACAACGCACTTCGCGACCTACTTTTTAACCAGCAACGTTGACTTTGCCGTCCATTTTTGAGAAAAATTCGATTAATTATCTATAGTATGTAATTGTAAGTTTTAGATATTTCCTCGTTTCTTGGTTATCAGTTTTTACATTAATTATTATTATTATTCACTTTTTTTTGTAACGCAGCAGAGCGTCTAACTTTTTTGGTTACTTTGCCTGCTTAAGCTTCACCATATTTGTTTTGTTAAGTAGATTGTGTGTAGTGTAAATATGTCTAACAATTAAATGAGATATTTGTTAAATCAACAAAACATTGGGACACTAATTGATAATGGTTTACCGTTTTGGTAAACCAAAATCTAATCAGCTTACACGGTCATTAATGTATCAATAGTCAATGATGGGATGATTGCGTCTAGGGTGGCTCGATGGTTACACGATGTCTGTAGAAATACAAGCGAGCAGTGGAAGAGCTTAAGTATATAGCACGAAAGAACGTAGGTGTAAATAAAACCGGACAAGTGCGAGTCAGTCTCGCCCACCGAGGGTTTCGTACTTTTTAGTATTTGTTGTTATAGCGGCAATAGAAATACATCTGTGAAAATTTAAACTAACTGTCACGGTTCATGAGATACAGCCTGGTGACAGACAGACGGACAGGACAGCGAATTCTTAGTAATAGGGTCGCGTTCTACCCTTTGGATATGGAACCCTAAAAAAATAATAGGATAGGGTAATAAAAGCATTTTTATAGTTTTATTTCATTTTTATTGTTCCGTGCCAAACTTTGTTCACGGAACACTTATGGGATCACTTCAGTCTTGAAAATCAGTTAAATGCGTTTTTCTCAGAGACCGTTTGACGTAGGCAGATATCTAAAATTTGGAACAGTTATAGCAATTACCACCACTAATATTGTAAGTCAAAATCGCTTATTTCTTCAAAATCATCATTTAAAAGTCAGTTTTACCAGCCAACATAAGAAACCACCTCAAACCATCAGCTGGTGTGGTAAAAATATTTAATAACATTAATTTTGAATTGATTTGGTTTGTGCTTGTTTAATATTTTACAGTCAGTATGTGACTAGTCGTATCCCTATAGCCTAGTATTAAGCTCATTTTTCATTACAAAAACATAGAAGATGGGAAAATATACCTTTGTAAAACTGAAATCCTCTTCAGACGCATATTTCGTTCATAATTCCACTAAATATTCTGACAGATGAAACTTGAAGCACTTAATTCCATGCTTTACTATTTAACACTAGTGTTCTCGTTAAATTAACCCTTGTTTTTAACTTAGAAATAAACAAAAAAGGTTCAATAACAAATTGCAGCGCGCTGACAATGACACGGAGACTGACAGCTTGACAGGATGTCGAACTGACGTTTAGAAGCTCCTGGTACAATATGACATGCAATAACGTTTTTGATACTACATTCTGATCGTAAAATTTACGTGTAAAAGATAGTTAAATCTTAATTTCCGGAAGTTGTTTTAAACATATTTGTTATTAATAAACGTAAAACACGTTGAAGTGAGTGAAGAATTCGGAAATAAACTAAAAATATCATAAAGTAAAATAATATATCAGATTCATACGTAATGGATTTCAGAACGCACCTTCTTTTATAATTTGTTTGGGCTCCTCAAACTGAACTGCTATCTATGTGTGCGTGAGATGTGGATGTCGTTGTAAATGTCTCTGTCCTTCTAAAACATCGCGTGCGTGAAAGGGATAGATATCGGGGAAATCGACATTTAGTGATTGTAAACGTTAAGATATAGGCCGTAAGGATTAGTAATCACAATTGGACATATGACCTTCTTCTTGAGTCGAGCGCCGTTATGTGCCATGGGGCGAACGACCTCCTTCTCAATTCTGGTATCCTGGTACTTTTTGGATAATGTTTGTCTTAATAAGTCGCCTGTCGCTTGTCGCCGGTCGCCTGTCGCTTGTCTCTTGTCGCCTGTCGCTGGTCGCCTGTCGCTGGTCGCCTGTCGCTTGTCGCTGGTCGCCTGTCTCTTGTCGCCTGTCTCTTGTCGCCTGTCGCTTGTCTCTTGTCGCCTGTCGCTGGTCGCTTGTCGCTGGTCGCCTGTCTCTTGTCGCCTGTCGCTGGTCGCCTGTCTCTTGTCGCCTGTCGCCTGTCGCTGGTCGCCTGTCTCTTGTCGCCTGTCGCTTGTCGCTTGTAGCTTGTCGCCTGTCGCCGGTCGCCGGTCGCCTGTCGCTTGTCGTCAGTATCCTATTGTTATGTCGCCGGTCGCTTGTCGCCAGTCGCCGGTCGCTTGTCTCCGGTCGCTGGTCGCTTGTCGTCAGTATTCTATTGTTATGTCGCCGGTCGCTTGTCGCCGGTCGCTTGTCCCTGGTCGCTTGTCGCCGGTCGCCTGTCGCTGGTCGCCGGTCGCCTGTCGCTGGTCGCTTGTCGTCAATATCCTATTGTTATGTCGCCAGTCGTCGGTCGCTTGTCGTCGGTCGCCGGTCGCCTGTCGCTTGTCGCCTGTCGCCTGTCGCAAGTCGCCTGTCGCTACTAAAAGGTATAAAAGGCCGGAGCGGGCACGGGGGGATTCATTCTTTCTTCAACCATCGGACTAGTCGTGACTCTGGCTTTTGGGCGTAATTTTCGTACTGGTAAGCGAAGTTTCTCTGCTACTTTTTCTTTGTTTGTTTTTACTTGGAATTATCTTGGTAAATTTAAACTTAGAATTTGTGTCTGCGTTTGGTTTTACGGGGACAATATCGTCGTAACGCTGAACCTAGACTATTGTGGAGATTCTTTGCTGCTATGTATGGGGTTTATTTTATTGTAAAGTTTTCGATACTGAGTTGTTCCGAGTGCCGCCACGTTATGCAGGGACAATATCGTTGCATAGCAAGGACTTGGAATTGGTCTGTGTTTGGTTTTACGGGGACAATATCGTCGTAACGCTAAACTTGGACTATAGTGGAGATTCTTTACTGATGTGTTGTGTGTAGTGTTGAGTGCCGTGAAGTGAAATTTTCTACACTGTATTGTTCTAAGTGCCGCCACGTTATGCAGGGACAATATCGTTGCATAGCAGGTACTTGGAATTGTGTCTAGGTTTAATTTTGCGAGAAGTAATTTTCGTAATGTTAAGCTTGGATAATGGTGTCTAAGGGAATTTCACTTCTTTATTTAGTTTGTTTGATTTGTGAGAAATTATACTAGTAAAATTACTCTTAGTTATTTTAGTGTCTTTTCTATGGGGTCTTTTGCTATTTTTGAAGCCAGATCATTGCTTGGACTGACAGTTTGTCCAACTAAACATTCATCACGCCTGGCGGTGTTAAAGGTGATGGGTGGTTAGGAGTCTTTTAGTTCCAGGCTTGAGAGGGCCTGGCATCTCTTCTTTACCAACATAAGAGATGAACTATCTCCCAGGTCTCAAAGCCCAGCTGTTAGATGGAAGTGAGGGCATCACGTGCGTGCCATTCGGAGTAATCTGAGCTCACTAAAGTCGGCAGTAATTGGGATCTGGTCCCCTATTAAATATATTTATATATTTCGGTGCTCTGGCGCATGCTAGTGCTGATTGCGGGGAAGGATTCTGTCGTGATTATTATTATATACTTAGTCTTAGTTGCGGCAGGACTTCTCATGTGGTTGGTGCTGGTGTGTGCAAAGGGTTCCGATCCACTGATAGACACGGAATAGGGCGACTTACCTCCTAATTCTTTGGCTTGCGAGCATAGGAGGGGGAGTCAAATATACGGACCATTAGTTTTGCTAATCTCGGTTTGGTCTACCGAACTTTCCAGCTTCTAGTAGGGATACACTTGTGTATATTCCAAGGCACTAGGTCAATGGTAAGTGCGATCTGTGCTTTGGGTGTACATAGAGTAGGGCCAGAGGGTAGGATTTTAAATAGGGTAGAGTCATACACTATTTGTCTGTAGGTATTTGTGTGTAGGGTCTCTTTTATGCTTGGTCTAAGACTGATATGGTTGATATAAATTCTTCTTTTAAAGACTTAAAAATATGGCTTCATTTACCTAAAATATGTGTATTTAAAAGGTAAAGGATTCTTTTGCCTAAATCTTTCAAACTTTTAATTTATCTGGGGAAAATAAATAAAATTCCTATGAAATCTTTATTTTTTATCTATTAAATTTCTGGTTTTTGGAGTAAAGACGAGGTACTGAATTTTGCAATCAGGTTTCTAAGGTATTTACAAAATAAATTCTTAAAATATCAAGATGGGTTTAGGCATACAGATCGTTCTGGGATAGAAGAATGGTTTGTTTTAGGGACCCCTTGGCAGGCAAGAGCAGTCCAATGGGAATTTGAGTGGAATAATGCTCAACTTGATATTTCAGTCTCATAAAATATAGCAAATAACATTAGTGCTTCGTTTATACATCTAAAAGACTAGAAATTTAGTCTATACTTTTAGTTCTGGGAATTGGGAAAAGGGATTAGTATCCCTAGCTTTTGAACATAAAAAAGAAGTAATTTTGATTGACTGATGATACTTGGCGCTTCTTTCATCAGATCATCTAGGAATGCTTAGGTTGCGAAGCGTTGGTCTTAGCCCGTCTGGCTACAATGTTAGGATAGGTGACCCGAATGATGTTTTAAAACGGGATAAGGCCTTCTGACCCGCATCGAGCATGCGAAGCAGTACGTGTGAACTCACACATCGTTTAGAAGGTGATAGTATAATTATAACTTTTCCTAAAAAGCTAGGGTGTAAATGGGCTTATCCTGGGAGTGCTGCTTCGTATGTTATCCCGAAGGCTTAATAGGCGTAGCGGGACTTCACCAAAAACATTTTTAAACTCATTTTTCCAATAACATTTTTAACCTCATATTAACCATATATGCTGCAATTACCTAAATAACGTTATATGTAGTAAGCCTTTAACAGCATTTACATTACACGAATAGATTTAACAAAATTGTAATATTAATTTCATCACTACGCTCGGAATACTATTTTAGATTGCTTCGCTACGCTCAGTTTTCAATTATGGAATCATTCGCTTCGTTCAGGATTCGATGTGCGGCCTCACCGTAAATATGTCAATTTCCCTCCTAGCTACACAATCTACTATTTCTACTACTGTAACTATTAAAATATTCCTTTAGTTTCATATTAATATATCTTCAGTACCATAAATATAAATATTCCTTAAAATATAGGTAATAATAGAATAATACCGGAGTCCAAAATTTAGTCGATACTCATTAAAGAATCTAGGGTTCCGCGGTACACTTCAAGGGGTTCTAACTACTATCTAGACGATCACATGGCCAAATTTTAGGGGTAGATTCTTAAGAGGTGTTTAGCATAAGAGTAGCTTAATAGTAATAGTTGGGGTGGGTGACAAGTATTCAGTCCTTGCGTTGGCGTGGTGACAAATTTTGTGTTTCACTCGGTGGCAAAATTTATTTAACCCTCGTGCTTGAAACCCTCGCAACGCTCAAGATTCCACGTGCTACGCTCGTGGTTCAATTTTAGCATATTTCGCTTGCTCGGGTATCAATATTAGCACGAGGTTAAACAACAGCTTTGCCCCCTTGTATAACAAATAACTATTGTTTTCAGTCGCCGCTTGCAACAACTCGAACTGCGCAAGCAATTGCCGCGGCTCCGGGGATCACGGAGGGCAATGCATCCAGGGTGCATGCTACTGTACTAGACAGGACGTCAGATTTTAAATCATAATCTATATTTCAAATGCAATATTTATTTCAAAAATACCTTAAAAGAAAATGCATACAAAACAACAAACCAAAACTTAATTATTTCGTGTAAAAAGATGTCACAATATTTTAACTTATATTGCTAACACTCCGAAAATACTACGCCCCATATATTTTTTCTTGAAAAAGTTTCGCCAAAATTTATATGAAGATCACTACCGAAGTGAGCATGATTATAATATAAATAAATTCTCAATAAGCCGTCTTTTTATCCACACTATAGTTCGTTATCCAACAACCTAGTGTACTATTTTTCTGATATAATCCAAAATACGCAATGTATTCGCCGTATACGTTCCCTGGGGCAGGATGATTAAAAATGAAGGCATTAACATCTATATCCTTCACAAAATAACTTCCTTTCTTGATTTTGCATGTAATAACGGGAACACCGAAAAGTTGAATTACCATTTTGAAGAAAAGGTTTGTACAAGTCAACTTCTTCAGTGTTATTTTCCATTCGATGCCCGTGGCTGTTTTTTTGCCCACCCGAACTGATGCTTCCATATCCGCCATTGATAAGTCTTCCTCCACTGTCAAATTTATTTGCAATCGATTATTATATACACCTTTATATACCGATAAATCAAGATAATAGGGTATTTCTTTGGCATAAGGAAAGTCTGGATTTTTGCAGTTCTCCATACTGACGACGTTGGCTTGATATTTTCTACAGGAACAATATAAAATATTTGAATATATTAAGATTAACAAAAATTTCATGGTATCTACTCTAAACACAAACGAATTGTATTAAAAGTATTACAAGCCGTCTTTCCGACGAACGAATAATTATTGTTTGTACCTAATGTAAGTATAATAACATTAATAGCTTCCACTGACAACTAACTAAGTGATTTGGATTTCCCTTTTTCATCAAATTGCCCGAATTATATTATGATAACTAATGTATTTACAACTAGCTTTTGCCCGCGACTTCGTCTGCGTGGACTTAGTAACCGCAGCTAGAGAATAGCGCCTGGAGAAAATCTCATAGCAATCTAAATTTGAGCATATTATGCACACAAATTAGCAGGCACTTCGTTAATTATCTCAATTCCACCCCGCTTTTTACTTTCTTTAGGGATGATTTTCGGGATAAAAACTATCCTTTGCCCTTCTCAGGGACTCAACCTATCTCTATGCCAAATTTTATCTAAATCGGTTCAGCGGTTTAAGCGTGAAAAGGGAACACACAGACAGACAGACAGACAGACAGACAGACTTTCGCATTTATAATATTAGTATGGATATGGATTGTCCCTAATCGATGCATTTTCAGTGACCGAAACATATGAAATTCGTGTCATAGAAAATACAGACTACTTCCTGAAGTCTTAGAAGGCTGAAATTTGGCATGTAGGAATGGGTTTGTATTCAAAACATCTGGTGACCAGAAATCGATAGAGAGACATATAGACATATATGGTCACCGACCTGGACAGAGATGGCACGTGGAGAAGAGAAGAATTTATTTTTCACCTCAGCAGTTCGAACAAGCCTACTTTCGTCACTCCCTGGAGTGAAATAAAGTAGCTTTTTAATTTAGTGAAGGCCATGAACTGCCACTTCATACTTTTATCACTACCGAGGTGAAAAATTATGTGTGCAACACGAGAGCAAAGTTATTTTACATCTCGTGTTTTTGAGTCCCTCGCTACGCTCAAGATTCTAACTTAGAATCACTCGCTTCGCTCGTGATTCAATTATAGAATCTTTCGCTTTCTCAGGACTCAAAATAAACACTCGCAAGAAAAACCAACTTTCCTCTCTTGTTGCACAAATAACTATTTCCGGTGGGAGGGTGGGAACAATAATTGCATGCAAAAATTAATACGCAAGTAAGTAGGTATAGCCCGTATACCTAAGGGGGTTAACACTACTTGACTAGCCCGTTATTGTGTAATGGATGGGCAAAGCAATATTATTGTTTTAATTCATGTGGATTTTCGCAACGTAAATAATGCCTGATTCAATAAATTATATTTTTTTCACTTTTATCTAAAAAACAGCATCATTTTCACTTTCACATGTGTGCAGAAAAATAGTCTCATCCTAGTCGAATAACTACTTTTTTTTGATTAGCCTACTTTGGTGTCCCACTGCTGGGCAAAGGCCTCCCCTCGTTTTCTCCACTCGACCCTGTCATCGGCATTTTCCCACCATTTAGGGTAGAATACGTCCAAGTCGTCCCGCCATCTCCTTTTCGGTCTGCCTGAACCCCGGCCTGCACCGTCTATGGTGTTCCGTGGGTCCCACTCAGTAACCATTTTGGCCCACCTTTCCGGGTGCATGCGGCAGACATATCCCGCCCAGTCCCAGTCCTTAGCGGTCATGACGCCTACATCTGCAACTCTAGTTCTGGAGTATGTTAGGTGTTCGTAGAACTGCATGATCGAATCAGAAACTAGACTTAGGATAAATAAAAATCGTTCACTTCCCATAGAATTTCCATACAAAGTGACCCATTTTCATGTCTCTCGAGTGTATATATACAGTCCAATTGACGCGAACAAGAACCCTGAAGCGTAAATCAGATACGTCAGTTGCACGCAATTCACGCAAATGCCGCCGACATTGTATTGCAATTGATGCCGAAAATGAGCGCATTTCTCCTGTGTGCAATTTGTGCGCTGATCTCTGTGTTTAGGCTTTGGGATGACGCGTGGTCTATCACTATTTAAATGGAAAGTGAGGTAACAAACAAATCAGATACGTAATTTTAGACTAATGAGAGTTAATAACTCATTCCTGACATTTATTATTCAATTAGGTACATACTTCCTAAACATATCTACTAATAAATGTCATGATAGAGGTACTCATTGGTTATGAAGCAGAACTAAACCATCTTTAATTCTGGCAAAGCTAGAAATACCTATCGTTTGTTAGTACACAACCTCTTATGCCTGTATTCCGACAAAACAACGTATTTAGATGCCAAGTAAAGTAAATCATTTTTCGATGCATATAAATCTTAAAATTTAACTTACAATTTTGACGTGGCCTACTTTATATTTACCTATTTGTTTAAAAAATTTTGCTTATATTATAATTCCCATATTTTTTCGCAGCTATTAGACATACTTTTTCTTTCTCTGAGTAAGCAATTCATGTGTTTTTTCCTTTTCCTTGTTTTAAAATATATTTATCGTTTGAACTTAGAAACATAATATAGTTATTTGTTATACAAGGGTGCAAAGTTGTATTTTACCCGCGAGTGTGGAATTGAAACACGAGCAAGCGAAAGGATTCTATAGTTGAACCACGAGCGAAGCGAGTGGTTCTAAAATAGAATCCTGAGAGTAGCGAGTGTTTTAACACACGAGAAGTAAAATACATTTGCACCCGTGTGTAACACAAAACTTTTCCGCTCACTATAGCGAGGAAAGTGCAACATCCACAGGCGTTAGATCATCTTCATCAACTGGAATCACTCATTTTTTTACGATATTATAACAAACAACTCTGGAAATTCTGTACTTTTACGTGAGAAGTTTTTAAGTCAAATTTTTGTTGACAATGTTGACATTTCTGACGTATGAAATGTCAATGATGCGTTTTGAAATTGCATCGACTTAACTTGTGCGTTCAGATTATATTTAACATAATTATTAAAAAACAAACGTTTATTATGGAATTTTAAGGTTTATGACGTAAAATCATTAAATAAAGCTAAATCTGGTATTTTTTATTAGATTCTCAAACCATTTGTTTAATGATAATTAATATCGAACGAACCATTATTATGAGCGTTTTACGTTTTGTTATCTGTCAAGCTACTTAAACACGCTCCATCCAAGGTCAAATTACTTTCACCACTAGTGGATAAAATGCGTTTTTCCCCGCTTGTTTTAAAGGATAAAAGACTGCTTTCCGAGCTAGTGAGGGGAAATAATTATTTGTTATACAAGGGTGCAAAGTTGTATTTTACCCGCGAGTGCTTCAACACACGAGAAGTAAAATACATTTGCACCCGTGTGTAACACAAAACTTTTCCCCTCACTATAGCGAGGAAAGTGCAACATCCACAGGCGTTAGATCATCTTCATCACTGGAATCACTCATTTTTTTACGATATTATAACAGAAAACTCTGGAAGTTGTGTATTTTTACGGAGTCGGTAAAAATTTGTTAGCAATGTTGACATTTGTGACGTATGAAATGTCAACGATGCGTTTTGAAATTGCATCGACTCAACTTGTGCGTTCAGAATTATATTTAACATCATTATAAAAAAACAAACGTTTCTTATGGAATTTTAAGGTTTATGACTTAAAATCATTAAATAAAGCTAAATTTGATAATTTTTATTAGATTCTCAAACCATTTATTTAATGATAATTAATATCGAACGAACCATTATCATGAGCGTTTTACGTTTTGTTATCTGTCAAGCTACTTAAACACGCTCCATCCAAGGTCAAATTACTTTCCCCACTAGTGGATAAAACGCGTTTTTCCCCGCTTGTTTTGAAGGTTAAAAGACAACTTTCCGAGCTGGTGAGGGGAAAAGTAAATTCCACACCATGCATGTAATAAAGCACCAGAAAATGATCAGTAAAACGTATACAGCAGTTATTTTTGACACAACTTCTATTTAATAAATCGGATAGAACTGTTAAAGACCCTGACGTCACTTGTTCTGTTCATAAAAATTCCATGGTGGCTAATCGTTTTGACATTTCGACAAAAGGAATGAACTGATTTTATTAGTCATGCACAGGCAACTGGTCTTCTTTCATTAAAGAAAATCAGAGGCGTTGTATTTAATACATATGTGGTAAATGTCAATGTTATCCTGATAATGGTTTTCATGTTACACACCGTGTAATTACGGCAGTAATTGCGACACGGGATCGCATAATTTGGGGGCATGCCGCGTCCAAACGGATTAAATGGTAACGTGATCTTGATTAAAAGTCGCCACTGGCCGGCTGTGTACACTTACTATACTTACTTATATCTATTTAAATACTAGAGGATACGTAATACAGAACAATAGGTACTGATTTGAATTTTAGCTAATTTTATTCTTTTTTTTTATAAAATCATAAAAAAAACTTAGAATGAATGCATAGAGTATGTTGCACTTCCCCAATCATTGTATTAAAAAAAACTTATAGCAAGTATACAATACCTATGGATCATTCAATTTCGCAGACACTGAATACGAATACTAACTTGGCTAAACCGAACATTAAAAGTAAATTACACAAATTACAAATGTCACATAAAATACAAAATCACAAATAGATTGTTAAATAAAGCTTGTGTTTCTACGGTGTTATAATTATAGCATCGTTAATAATTGATGACCAGTTACTCGTAGCTTTAATAAGCAGGGCGCAAGAGGCAACAAACCGGCACACGAAGGCGGATGAGGAAAGAGAAATAATTTCCAATGTGTTAGCTCTACAGTGTATAGGTTTTATACAGTATCATTCTATTGTTTTAACGTTTTGTAATATTACCTAATACACAATTATGCTGGTAAAACTTACCACACTTTTGGTTGACCATACAATTTCTCACACAAAATTAGGTATGATTGAACAGTCTGAAAAATATTGTCCATCGTCTAATACGCAACTTACTTAAATTAAATCGTTAATATTTATAACTATATATAAAGGTGTCAATGAAGCATACACCTAAGTAATTAACTCTGTGCCTAGAGTTTTTAACCATCTTCAAAATTGAAAACCTTATACGTTCTCCAATCTGCTTACTACGTATCAATTCGTCCGGATCCCTGTTAATTAAATATTTGCCCCCCCGATTCTTGAAAACGGCTGGACTGATTAAGGATCTTTTATTAACACCCTGATTTAAAAAGAAAAGGTCTAAAAACTAAAAAAAAAAAAAACAATAATTCCTTTGTACGCTCTACGCTGGTGTGGAAAATAGTAGATGTGTCACAAGGGAGCGAATTGACTTACATTGTCGGTCGTACATTGAGTCCTGAACAAAGCGGAGGATTCTACAATTGAATCCCGAGCGTAGTGAGAGATTCAATTGTAGAATCCTAAACGCCTAAGGTGGAAATAATGTTGCTACCATGTGACACATACTGTTTTTCGCATCACCTATTTGGAAATTATGTTCCAAAATAGTATTAAAGCAAAAAAAAATTGTATGGAAATATAAATAAGATCGTGAACTAGAACAGAAAATTGTCACTGATCCCTCCTATTAGGGAAGAATAACGTAGCGTACTATGTAGGCGAACAACACGCGAACGCGAAGGAAAGCGATGCGGCGCGGGGTGAATCAATCCTTTGATACCTATAGAAGTGTCCTACGTGGGAGATCTCGTTGCGAACGCGAACGCCGTGGGCCCGCCGGCGCCGCGCCCCCCGCCGCGCCGCTTCGCATCGCGTTCGCGAGTTGTTCGCTTACATACGACGCTGCGTAAGCCCTTTTCCGAATGGGTGATGTGGAAACAATATTTACGACCAAGTGTGAAGAATATAAAATTAAACAAATCTGTTGTAAATTTCTTAGTGACTACGGTGACGACGCAATATGAACTGTGCCCTGTGCCACTCCACTCAGTTCATCGGCTAATAGACTGCATGGCAGGACAACGCTGCAGGCTCATACAGTTTTTCAGGTCAAAGAGATTGCAATCGGAACTAACGACCCCATTTGCAATGTCTGACGTCATTCTGTTCTTTCTCTGAGACTGAAAGGCTTGATTGTTCGCCTTTGCATGTTGATTGGTTTGCCGGTTCATCAGGCGCAGGCGTTCTTTTATGTGGAATATCACGAAAATGCAAATAGGTGGATATCATTTTTGTTCAGCTGTGTTGGTTTTAACTAAGTAGTTTCATACATAAACAAAGAGGTAAGAGAATTGTTTTTAACTACCGAAAGCATTACAAAAATATTAACCGCCTAGTTAGTGTAATTCTTAATACCTATTCTAAAAACTTTCAGTGCCATCCTACCCTCTAAGTGTTAAATTGTTTTTCAATCGCAAATGTGTCAGATGTATGTGACGCTAATGGCAGTGGCACTAACGGTTTTTAACTAAAATAACAGATGTAACATTTAAAACCTTCGCGCTTTGAACACATATTAAATCACATTTATAATCGGGTCTATCGCGAATTTAATTTGTTACCTTTATTAGCCGCGACCACGCCCAGTGAAACTCGAAACGTCGGCAAATAAAGGTAACAAAATAAATTCGCGATAGACCCGATTGTAAATGTGATTTAATAAAATAACAGATATCACATTAAGCCGATACCTAGCTATAATTCATTAGTATTTTCTTCTCGAATACTATAGACAAATCCATGTCTTAGCGTAATATATCGCCTAAGAGATTCAGCGCAATTCATTCAGCAAGAACCGTACGTAGAACTGGGTGCACTAGATTTCGATAAGACGAGAAGCAGGCAAGATTGATGAGTCCACAGATCACTTGCCTTTAGATGGGCCATACTTATATGGAATATTAGCTTGTAAAGATGTTTATGAACTCGACTGGACAATGGCGGTCCCATAGTAAGAAAGTTTGAGAGCGCAATAGCTTATTCGTTCGCGTACATGTTTAGGCATGTCAGCACGTCGCTTTTTTACGCCTGAAATACTCGTAAGCTTTGTTTGCAAATAAAAGCATCAAATACGTTTACCGTGTGTGCATTTTATACTTACGACCAGTACGCTCTGATTACGCTCAGAATTTTTATTCAATGTGCGATGCTTCATTTAAAAGTTAGATTAAAAAAAATTAAAGGTATATATATACCCTTACCTTAAAGGGTATGTAATTGTCCATATGGACTATTGCATAACTGCAGGATGCAACTATGTTATGCAGCTCGTGGCGTGATGCTATGAGTAAATGAGCGCCAATGTGGTTCGTTAGGTGATCGAAGATTTGTTTCATAATGCGGAGTCTCTGAGTAGTGGTCCATCTTAGGATCTCTTAAGGTAAGGTCGAGAGTACCGCTAGAGTGGAATGGTAGATATTTTTTCGTCTTGATTATTTAAAATTTAGAAAAAGTTGTAAGGATTCATGGTATAGCTGTGTTTCAATCTGAATCTGCCCGTCAGAAACGTTAATACGTAAGCATTATTATATATAAAATTATATGTAAATAACTACACATTTTACGCTTACTTTAACATCGAACACAAAGTGATAGAATTTAAAAATAGATTTATTAATATTTTGTAATGTTTTTTTTGCGGTTAGCTATGGTCACGTCTGAAAATATCGATACGAAAAAAGTGTCAATAATATGTATAAACGACCTTATTGCCCATATGTAGGTGGTGTATACATATTTATTGGGTTTCTTTTCCTATCGATATTTTCAGACGTGACTAACTAACTCTGCGTCAATACGCAGAAGCTGATCAAAGTTTGTCTAGATCTCCGAATAAGCAACATTGCATAGAAGAAACAAGGAAATCCAGATTCCCAATCGTTAATCCACGAAACAGGCAATTTACTATTCGTCGGAGCCGGCACTAGAAATATTGCAGTAAATACGCGGAAGAATTCCGTGCCGAATAAAATTTCATTTTGAACGAAATCCCGTACATTGTTTCCGAAAGGTTCTAAACTTGAAACTGGTGGATATTGTCTGGTAGTGTTGTCAGGATTAGCTAAGAAAATAATACATATATCTTGATCGAATTATACCAGTAGGTATCCAATGCAAGATTGAAATTTGAAAGTGTTTTTGGTAGACTCGTTTGCGTTGAAGTCAACTGCTAAGTATATCCCCTCTTACACTTTTTCTTATTAACGTAAAAAGGATACCTTACCTAAATCTGTCAGCAGTAACTAGCTTAAATAATGAAAAATCCAAAAAGATTGATCAAAATCACCAGTGTTGTACATGTTGGCATTTTAGAGCTAGAGCTTATAAAGTTAGGACTTACGGAGTAAAACCCTTGGTAACCTACGGTTCGATTCACAAGAGCTGGCACGAATGGATTGAATGAGTGAATGAAATTATCTATGTATGCATCACATTAACCAATAAAATGGTGGCTCTGAGTGTATACCGATACTGGTGTCACACATACAATGAAAGTTTCGTTCAATCCACTCGTGCGAGCTTTCGTGCATCAACGTGTACTACAAGATCTGATAACTTTTTTAGTGTTATTTGCGTATATAATGATTCCAATACAAGTCTTAAATATGCTTAAAATAAAATATGCTTAAGAGTTAAAAAAAACAAAATTGGTTAAATTCTTAAGCTAGCAACCCCGTCTCCAGTGTGGCGAGAGAGATTTGTGTGTCGAATCTCGCGAGGAAATAGCTGCATGCACGGAACACGGAACTCACGGAGTACTTGATGAATGGCGGCGTAGGTCACTCCTGAATATGATACATTATTTTTATATTGGTACATTATTATTTATTTATACATTATTTATATATTTGGAGTATGGCTGGTGATTAAAATTTCACCCTGTATTGTGTGGCCGATAGCCATTATAGATAATTATTTTAGTTTATCAATTGTAAGTATTGGCAGTATTACCTATGTAAGTACTTAATATACTAAATGGTTTTGAAAGAAAAGCGCAAAGACAGTGTATAACCTACTAAATTAATCCTTCGTGAAATTTGCCGGAATCGGGTAGGTTAATATGCGAAGATTTTGTTAATTCATCGATCAATTCACGTCCACGACTGACAATAATAAACTGAATTCGCTTTTGCCTATAATTAAAATCACAATCCTCTTTTTGTACAATTTCTCCACAAATTTAATAAGTTGGGAAAGGATGATGAATGGCAGTCGATCCAGTCCATAAATATTTGCGTTCGATTCTGTTCGGCTCAGTGCATCTGATTAATATTTAAAACTTTGCTAGCCACAGTGGTTTATCCGTAACGATATTATTTTCTGGCATTCGATCAATTTTATCAAAAACTGGTTCCATGTGATAAAAGCGGAATTATGAAATATATTGACTGTAAATATATTATAGTCGTGAAAATATTGTTTAAATTAAAAGTAGTAGAAGTATCCAAAATGTAGTAATTTTTGTTGTGATGTAATAATGAATATGAATAATAAACAAAAAAAAATGAACGGAATAAAGCTTTATTATTCACATAAATGTAGATAATTTTGAACGCTTACCTTGTCCTGTTGCAGTTGACTGCAACAAATTGTCGACGACCAAAACGGCATGGTGTTGGTAGAACAATGCCTACGAAGCATGCCACGCGACTCGATTAGGTTCGCAATGAACATGTACGCGGCTCGTTCAAGGTTGCGCCTATTACCGAAAAACTCAAAGAGAGTAGAATGAGGTGGTATGGGCACGTTAAGCGAAGAGACGAAAACTACACAGTGAGGAAGGCTATGAACATCCCAAGCAACCCCAGGGGAAGAGGCAGAAGACCAGCAACCTGGTGATCCAATGTCGAAAAAGAGTAGGACACAAAACCTGACAACACAGACAACCCAGATTGTCCTGGTACCGACGTACGAGGAGGACCGACCCAAGCTGAACTGGGAAATGGGCTGGACAAAGAAGAGAAGAGCTAATTCATTTTACGGCGCGAATCGGAGATGGCTAAATCAATCGAACTGCGATTTATGTTGAAATGGTTTCCAATTCCTACTATATCTTCTTTAAGGCTTTGGGCTTTGGTATTCAGATTAAAAACAGGAATTTTATTCAATGCTCTAGCCCTCTAGGTAATGCTTATGTGTGAGTCCGTATCTTTAACAGTATTAAATGAATTATATCACTAACATAGTGGCACTAAAATAATAAGATAATGGTGCAAAACGAACATTTCAGTTATTTGTTGTACTATTTTTCTGACAATTTTTTTTACGTTAATTGCTTTTTTTTTATAATTGACACCTTTGTCTAAATCAGTTGATCCGTGAAACTTGTACAGGTTTTTCAAAGGGTTAAACAGATGACTGTTGGAAGAAAAGTACAGTCGAACAAAAACATAGTACCTAGTGTAAAATGTAGTTCATTACCCTTAATTAAACAACAAAAGAATGTGCAGCTTTGTCGTTGTTAGTCTATGATTACACTTTGAACTACACAAACTTAACGCCTGGCTAAATAATTCAGTTAAAAACTGGCTTTGAAGCATAATTGCACATTTTCTTTGTACGGGCTCCCCGTCAAAGCCAAGGACTTGAGGGTTAATTAGGTATTACTTGAGTATTACCGTCTGCGAGGCAATATCGGAGGATTAGAGGGTTGATTCATGCTAGTAAACGAAAGTCAAATGTTTACGTTTATTTTACGAGGAAGATATGAAGGTAAGATTGCACTGATTTTTATATTCGATTGTAATAGAAACATGTAATACTTATTGAGAAATAAATGAATCTAAATCTAAATCTGTTTTGGTAATTTTTATAATTAATTATTACCTTGTTTAGTTGTATCATGTAAGTTATAAAATAGGACTTGAGAATACTTAGTTCCTAATGGATTGAAAGCAAATTATAAGATAAGGGGTCATTATTGTTATCAATTTCATTGAATTATAGAAATCGCTTGAGTAATTAACGATCGAAAAAATGCTTAACGTTTGGAAAACAAACCTGTTTTTGTTTCCTTTGGAATTTATAGGAACAACATTCGTACTGTAAGAATCTCAATTTGATTTGATGTTAGTTTGATATTACGTGTGTATATTGGCACTAATGAACCCAACTGACAGTATTACGTAAAATCAATATCAAAGAACAGATTTTTAAAGTCTCAATGCCTCTAGTTCAAGTCATGTTGTGCCTTCGAACAGAGTCAGTGTTAAACAATTAGTCGCCCAAGCCACTGAAAGCCGCTCGGAGGAAAGTAGATCCCCAAACGGGCATATTACAGACGCCTTGCGGCCGAGGCCTTTACCGGCTTAAGTACGCCCGCAGCGCTAGTTCACTAAATTATATCTACTGTGTACCATCATAGTCCTCTGTTAGTTAAGGTGCAGTGAGTTGGTCCTTCTCCGAACGCCGGTCGCTGAGCGCTGAGAGGATAGCCGTGCGTGTCCGGGATCGCAGATTGTTATTGAATATTTAGCTATTTTTAACAAAACAAGTAATCAATCTAACTCAGATTAAAAATAAATGAGATGAGATTAATAGTTACTAGAAAAAAACCTTAAGATTGCTATTTGTATTTTTTGGCAACCCGTATTAGTTATGTGAAAAAAAAAACTACGTCTTTTCAAAAACTGCTGGCTGAACCCACTTCACCTTAACGGACTGTTTGTAAATCTTGTTGTGAAGAGAAGGCCTACGCACGGTCTGGTAAGAGTAGTTGTGAGAGGATTTTCCATTTAACGTCATATTGTAAGTACTATGAAACAAGGTGTTGTGCTCGAATATTCTAAAGGTTGATTTACGAAAGCTACGAATACGATATATTTACTTTCAGACTATGTCCATAGTGTTAGTGTACATTCCCTTAATCCTATGTTAGTCAAACCTTTACTCAATTACAAACTAAGCCTCTGGATCCCATATGTACATCGCTCCAGTGTTTAAAGAAGGCGCAAGCAGGCGACTCTAACACAAGGCGCCAGAGGCAGTTGGAACTGTCACGACGCATCAGGGAGGCAGTTCTATTGCATATTATCGCACCGAAACAGTCAGTGCGCGCCTCCGCGAACATACCAGCCGGCCTAGCCAAGGTGACAATCGCTATCGCTTCGACAACGAAACGCTTTGTGTCTCTCTATCACTCTTCCGTATTAGTGTGACTGTGACAGTTGCGTTTCGATCGCTACGGAGCGTTAGCGATTGGCGTGTTGGCTACGCGGCCTGACGCGCTACAAAAACGAGGCAGTCCCAACAGCATCCTTAATCTATTGTTGTACTGGACGGACGCGCCACCTTATGCTGATGAATTAGGTAGATGAGTTAATTAAATAGATAAATGTTGACGCAAAATAAGCACATACACATACTTCTCACTTACTTTGTTCACGTTTTTAGCTTCAAAATAATAATGTAGGTATATTTTGTTTATATATGTAAGTCAATATGTATGAACCTACACTAGAAACTGAAATATATACTTAGTAGTGTGACTACTTTAACCCTTAAATGCATAGTGATGTATGTATGTACACAACAAAAAACATATAATTTTATGCATAATTAGGTAAAATCTATTTGGTCCTGTATATTATTTTGATCGTAAATTAATACACTTTCCGTCGTTTTATTGAAATTTGCGCAGTATTTAAGTTTAAAAAAATTACATTTCTTTTAACACGAAATGGCGGAAAATTGGGAAAATTTAATGATTTTTAATATGTAATTTAGGCGGTTTTTTCGGGGTTTGTAATTATTTATATTTAAAATCTTTATTATAGGTATATTACAAATAGTATAAATTTCTAATGGTAGTAAGATTTTTTATATCTTTTACCAATAATTGTATAAATTTACATAAATTATTATTTACCCTATGTAAATTCTAATACTGGTTAAGCAGTGAAAATCGATGTTTTAATTTATATTTTTATTTTTCCTAGAATCAGTAAACAATTATGTAAGACATATATTAATTTCAGGCAAAAAGAAAAAATCATGCATTTAAGGGTTAAAGAACACAAATCGAAATACTTAATAAAATAATTTGATTTGTTCCTAAAGTTGTACAATCTATACGTATACAGTTCCAATCAGATATTGGATAAAATAAATAAAGTGAAAACTCAACAAGGTGAAACTTTTATTAAAGGCAATGTTAACGTCCGCACTTGATTGATGATTCTGTTTCTCGATCTACTTATTCCAATGACTTATTAAGATTTGATGTGACAACTATTGGCGCAGTCTTAATCGGCTATTTCGTAATTCGTATACATCAAATGTTCAAACTACCTGATCCATTTCCCGCCATGCACTATATAACTTTATTAAAAACCCACGAGGGAATTGTTACGATTACGTTTCAAAATTAAAAGCCATCTATTCAAAACCGGCCGTGGAAGTAAATAAAACTGTATGGCCGTAATATCACTTGCATATTCACAAACTACGCCATTTAAATTCACTGCAGGCGCAATCCAGCCCTGAAATAAACATAAAAATATGCTTATGCATCGCTTGGTCTCAAAACGAGCATCGCACCCCGTTGCGAGCTCACGCCAATTTAAACTTTAACACAATTAGTGAAAGCTCTAGTTTCCTTTTCAGAGGGTTGGTAGTTTTTGTCGGTTATTTTGAGTTGCGAGAGGGACCGGCTGAACAGTCGCGGTTTGCTTACATCCTAGTTCTATTTGACATTCATGAGTGAGGGCTGCCGTGAAAAACCAAATTTTTAATGCTGCGCCGACGAGATCTCGACTCTCGTAAAGTCACATGTTGGGTAATTTACGGGTGCGAAAAGTCAATACTTATTAAGTTTATTTTATTTGCTTACACACCACTCATAAATTTAAAGGGGATTGGCCGGTCGAAGTATTTTACATACGGCGCCAGCATAGCTTGCCTGTAGGGTTGAAAATTCTCGAAAAAATCAAATGGTTTTTTTTTCATGACGTTTTAAAATTTTCGTTTTTTTTCAGTATTTTTCAGTTTTTATCGGAAATAACATGGCTTTTAGAAAAAAAACGGGAATTGGTCCGCGTTTTTTCAACCCTAAGGGTTGAAAATTCTTGAGAAAATCAAATCGTTTTTTTCAGGACGTTTCGAAATTTTCGGTTTTTCCGCATGTTTCAGTTTTTATCGGAAAAATATAGACACTAAGTGACATTGTAAAAACGGGAAGTCTTCCGCGTTTTTTCAACCCTACTTGCCTGTCAAAACTAGAGAAAGGGGTAAGCTATTGGCGCCATCTATGCAAACCTTTGACAGTTGCCAACCCCACTGAACATGTATAAGTAACTTTTAAACATGTAATATTTATAGTTACTTAATCGTAATTTTGCTTAACATAGTAAAACAACTATTTTCAATTTAAAAATAATGTACAGATCAGTTGAATGATTATTCCCTTCCGCAGATATTAAATTGATATCGTTAAATGTAAATACAATTTAAACTAAGTAAATAAGAGATTTTAATGATTCAGCTTGTTTTAGAACAAATAAGTGTGTCAGCATTTCGTAATTCATTATCTACAATGCAACGGTAGTAGCAATTGCAAGTTTTTAAAATGCAATTATGCAATCAGCGCAGTTGCAGTTGTTTCCGGTAGTTACTGGAGTGTCGGAGAGTAATGAGAATTCGTTTAATGGTGTACTGGAGCTCTTCTTTGTATGAAGTTTTGGGGTAATTCCTACGGGTAGTTGATAATGATGAATGAATTTTGTTGGTTAAAAAACCCTCCAGTTTATTCATGGTACGATTAATCGCTTCGATCAATCTGACGAAAACGTGACGATCGATCGCTTTGAAAATGCCAGTCAACAGACGGTCGTTACGATCGATGCACGACCGAGGGATGCAGCGCTCAATTATGGAGCAATTGGTCGTTACGATTGATGCGCGATCGAGGAATGCAGCGCGTGCGGCGCCTGCATCAAGAATGAGACAGAAAGCAAATCGTCGGTCGCAAAGAGTCATACAATGTCGATTCATCGTTACGATATTTATGATATCGTAGCACGGGTTTTTATTGCGATTATACTCCCATGGATATGCATGTTTATGGGAGCGTA
Organism: Cydia strobilella; assembly: GCF_947568885.1. Classification (NCBI taxonomy): domain Eukaryota; kingdom Metazoa; phylum Arthropoda; class Insecta; order Lepidoptera; family Tortricidae; genus Cydia; species Cydia strobilella. The sequence continues at coordinate 12,838,358 of NC_086055.1, forward strand.
CACCCATCTTAAAGGCCGGCAACGCACTCACCCCTCTGGTGTTGCGGGTGTCTATGGGCGGCGGTGATCGCTTACCATCAGGTGATCCGTCAGCTCGTTTGCCTCCTATATCATAAAAATTTTTTAAGTACTACCGATCAGTCGTATCGATCGGTGTGTAACACGTGTGTAACGACGGATTATAAAGATAAATCGTACCATGACTCATGGTCCATGAGTGAACTCCCTTAGAGATCGTGTTACTTCTTGAATAATATAACAATATAACAGGTTTAGCCCCGACTTTATTAAACATGTCTACCAACCTGTAAAGTTCTCTAAAACTTTGTAATACCTAACATACAGAGTCGTGCGTTAAATTTGATATGAGCCAAAACCCGGCGAGTCTAGACGCGTGCCTTCCTGAACAAGTTGAACGTTGTCTGCTAAGCCTGACATGGGGAGGGGATGTTTGAACCAACATTAACTATTTCTTCTTGATATTACGGGTTTTGGTTTTAAGATCTTTTTTTTGCTGCAAAATCGGATATTTTTGAAAAATATTAAAATGAAAATTCACAATGCAAATCTCATTAAAAACGAATGCCAGTCAGTCTGGTGGCAAACTAAGGTAAGGTTATCTAAACTAACTCATTGATTTATGATTCTTCTTAACATAACCCAAATCAATTGAAATGCCGTTTTAAAATTAAAAATAAAGTTATGCTTCAGATGAGCAAAAATAACATCTGTGAATTTTCAATTCTTTTCACTGGTGCAGTTAATTCAAATAAAAATTTGCAACATTTTTCGAGGATGACGTCAGAAGTGTATAAAAGAATCTGCTTGTACATATCTTTAAATGATCACATCCATAGAAATTGCCGCCGAATTTCAGACATCATCAATGGAACGTAATCAATGGAGCTTTTCAACGCTGATCGAAAACAGATTTAAATGAATAAAGCTTTCCGTTCCGAAATCGTCGATTAGTGGCAAAAAGAAAACCCCTCGCTTGCGGTCGCTCAGGCGCCGGACGGAGCGGATTACTGCACGGTGTTGCAATTGACTCTTTTCCGGTATTGACTATGTATTCTCTACTCACGGCTTGCAACAAATGGCATGGGATTTTAGATAATTGCTGGCTAAGTATGAGCAACGAATTCAATCGATCGATCAAATGCCGCAATGTAACGCAAATCGCATGCAATATCGGCGACGTTGTAGAGATCTTCAATTTGATTTGAAATATATAGTATTATTTGATATTACACGCAATGCAATTAGCAATAATCACAGCGAGATATATTGCGAGCAATGTCATGTTGGATTTTACGTAACTGTTCCAATATATCTCACTAGGTCCTTTATAAGCTTTAAGTGCTTGTCGTTTAAGTAGGAGACTGCGCTACTAGTTTACCAACACCGATAGCCTGAGTTAAGTGGTAAATTGATAGTTAAGTAACATAGTGACATAAGTTCTGTTTTAATATGAATTCCAGATACGAGTATAATCAGACACAAATAGTTAGAGATTACCAAAATGAGAGTTCTATTGCCAAACTAATACAGTTTGCCCAATGCAAAATGGTTTTAGTACAAAACTAGATAGATTAAATAGGTAGTTTTATAGATTGTGCCATTCGACATGTCATTTTAGTATTTTGGATATAAAGCCACTTAAACGCATTTTGCACATTGCCAATATGAGTCATATTTGGGTATAATGCTTTGTCAATAATGAGTGTATCTAGCACGAGCGGATTATGTAAACTGGCTCGCCAGCGTTCGGCGGATTAGTGGCTCTTTAACCGATGTGTTCGCTGTCGGTAAGCAGTTGTTTACTCTAATATTGTACTCTTCGGTTTACATTAGGTAGATCTAATACTTTGACCATAACTTAGTGTACGTTGTACGAGCGGGTTATATAACCTTGCTCGCTAGCGTTCGGCAGGTAGCGGCTCTATAGCCGATGTGTTCGTTGTCGGTAAACAGTTGTTTAGGGCAATTTTCAGTTTTGAAGTTAGGTAACTTACCTTTTTATAAAACAATTTAATTACTTTAAAAAGCTTTCTTAAGTCTAAGTTAAGTTTTGTTATTTTTAAGTTAATAAAAAAATGTAAATAACATACCTATTTACATTGTTACGCCATAGAAAATCCCGACTTGGTAGAAAAGCTTCAAATTTTCCTTGCAGTTACAGATCCGCGGACATAATCCACTTATTTCGATAAGAAAATGTAAATTCAGCAAAGAACTAGAAACTTTGTTTCACAAAGTACTTCTGATGCGATGCCAGGCTGATTTGATTGTATATTTTTCTTTTATATAAAACTTAGTACCAAGTTTGCAGAACAACTAAGTATCATAACTACTTCGTACCTATCGTATATGATTGTAAGCTACCGTGGTAATACCATTGGCACGCTTACATTACAACTACAATTTAAAACATATTCAATTACTCCTTTAAGATAACACTTGCTGTAATAATATGGGAACTTGCAAAAGAAAGTTTAGATGATAAGCAACCTGTTTCAAAAACTTTTCCGCATATCTATTGTTTGAGGGAAATTCTATGTTAGTCGTTGTAAACATTAGCCATTTACACGTGCTACTTAAGTTGAACATTTCAAGTCAAAAGCGTTAGTGACGTTAATTAAATATTGACCTATTCACAATATACTTTGTATTAAAATGTGATCGGAATACCTATTATAAATTGAGCCCTAAATACTAAATAACTGTACGTGATTGCAGGTCTGACTGTTAGTGCAAATTATGTTGCAAAGCGATTAGTAAGTGTTGTGAAATATCAGAAGCATGAGCATCACAGCGCTACCGATTGCTTGAACGAATTACGCTTGATTACGCCCGAAATTCGGTTTTGTTTACTGGCATATTATTTAAAGGAATCGTATATAAATCAGTCATTTTTAGGGTTCCGTACCTCAAAAGGAAAAAACGGAACCCTTATAGGATCACTTTGTTATCCGTCTGTCTGTCCGTCCGTGGGTCTGTCTGTCAAGACCTTTCATCTCGGGAACGCGAGAAGGTATCGAGTTGAAATTTAAACCGTATACTCTGGTCTACGGCGGTCCCTTGATGCTGTGAAAAAATCAAACTTCAAAGTTAACTTAAAAAAATGCCGCGAAAACGTATATTTCGACACTCTCACGGGAATTAAAATCCCAACCCCATCCTGACTACTGTTGCGGGCCGATACGATTCACCTAATAATGCGGCATTTTGAGTGTGTAATAACCGCTATTAGGTGATAGTTGTAGAATGTTATTGCTGTCTGTTTTTGTTTTGTCGCTTTCTGTTCTTTGTTCCACTAACACTTAGTTTTTATTCTTAATTGTTACTAATCAGTATGGGCCAGTGTTGTCTTAAATAAATAAATTGAAAATTGAAATTGAAATTTGAAACTGATAGGGTAGGTACTTCCTGTAGACCTAGAACTATGGAATTTGGCAAGTAATATCGTCTTATACCACAAATACAGGGAAAAATCTGAAAACGTAAATTAGTAAAAAATAAAATAAAGAATAGTGTACGGAACCCTCGGTGGGCGAGTCCGACTCTCACCTGGCCGGTTTTTAATTAAAGAATCTACAATTAAGGAGGACAAAGAATAAATAATGGCAGATGATTGCGAGTGGAGAGTAATTAGGTGTGGAATTTAGCACTGCGGGACGCTGGGTGTTGAGGTTGGATAATCTAGATTTTTGGAGGTGGCATATTATATGCGCTGGCAATTTGCAATGTACTGTAGGGTTTGAAGGTTAATGAAATAACATCGAAATGACACCATCACCATACTACATTTTAACGTGTCTGTTGTTGCATTGCATTCAAGTATTTACCTGGCATGTATACGAGCTCTACTAAAATCTCATAATATGTATAATCGAATTTCAATTAGCTATTTTTTCGCAATAATTACATTTTTACAGATAAAAAAATTATTGTTAAAAAAAGTTTATTTTTATGCTGGTTGTTGTTATTAAAATGTCGTTTTATTTGTATACATCTTTGTAAAACAATATAATATCATTAGATTATCTAGTGTAATTTTTCCTACATTACGTTAAATCGCAAGCGTTCGCATCGTTCAACGCTGCGCGCGCGTTTAAAAAAAAGCATCGAACGCAAGATAAAAATTGTACCAAAGTAACGATGAGTACATTACATATGCTACATGTACATTTATATATATATATATATATATATTATATATATAGCGAACCATTTATAAAAGAAAATATAGAATTATTTTGCCTACCAAATACAACCGTGATAATACCGATCTTGGTATATGGATGCGAAGCCTGGACGTTGACCTTGAAGGAGGAAAACAAGCTCTTGGTGGCAGAGAGGAAGATCTTTAAAAAGATCTTAGGCCCTACAAGACGGGAGGATGGCTCTTGGAGAGTGAGGAAGAACTTGGAGGTGGAAGAACTGGTGGGCGAGCCCAACATCATCGGCGAGAGCAAGGCTGCTCGGCTTCGCTGGCTCGGCCACGTGGAGAGGATGGGAGAGGATCGTGCGGCCAAGGGAGACGTCCGGTCGGAAGGCCTAGGTACCGGTGGATCGATGAGGTCCAGAAGGACCTATGTGACATCCAGGAGGCTGAATGGCGTCGGATCGCACAGGATAGGAACGAATGGCGAAACCTAGTATCGGAGGCCAAGATCCACTTCGGGTCGCTGAGCCAGCGAAGTAAGTAAGTAAGTACCAAATACAACAGTATACAAACACAAATAGAGGTATAAATACAAGATATAGGCATTTATTAAATTATAAACCAATGGCTAGAATGAATTTTATACTTTAGGCGAAATTAATAACAAAATCTAATTATCTTATAATTTGGTATTTACTGCGTAATATTTTTTATTACAACCTCAATTTCCTACTCCTTGTTCCAACTGCCGGTGAATAAGCACCTATCTACAGCATTTGCATTGCATAGGCAAGCCCGACTGTCCTGTTGAGGTGATTTATAACAACGGTTGAACATAATCTATGGCCCAAGTGAACTCAACGGAAAAAGCCAGCAAACTTATTAAAAAGTTCAATCCGCCTTACACTTATTAATATTTCAAGTTTGCAGTCACAAAGAGAATGAATAGAACATGACGCTTTATTAAACTGTTAAATAAGTACCTATTTTAAGATTTAAACTCAAGAACTCAACTTTAGAAGCTTAAAGTATCATTAAATTTACTGTCGTGTGAGTGTGAAACATAGAAGCGGTGTTTTATCTGCTTTGTGCCTGTCGCCTGTTTCGAACAGATACTTATTTTATAATTTGTTTGCTCCTTTCTATTATAAACGGTAGCATAAAGGATGATTCACGTTAGACCGGGCTGTGACCGAGGTTTTCTATGGAAAGCATCACGTGATCACCTGTCATGTCATAGAAAAGTAAGCGCCGGAAGCTCCGGCCCGGTCACGGCCCAGTCTAACGTGAGTCATCCTTAAAGTTGTCAAAGAGACGGACGGACCAAGGACGTAGATATAAGGAGCTGCCTGCTTAGTTATAGGATTTCAGTGGTATGAGATATGAAATCGCTGTTTAAAAGACAGTTCTTTTGAGCAATATATAGTTGTATACAGCGCGTGAAAACTTATATTACTAGCAACGGCTGGCAAAATTGTATGAAAATCTATTCCCAGTGGCTAAATTCGCGGCCCAAACTCGATGTTTCGCGATCCATAACCACGAACTAATAAACAAGATATTTCTTGCACAAAGGAGAAATAAGATTACTTTAAAACAGTGTTAGTAGCAGCAGTAATTAATTTATTACAGCATGAACATGCTCTAGAAACATAAACAACCGGCACTTTGAAAATGTTAATTAATTTATGATAGTTTGTTACGGTTTCTCATGAATTAAGTGGGGTCAAATTAGTCGCTGTACCTGTTTCACGAGAATTACGGGTAGTTAGAATAATAACTATATTAATTACTTTAATTTGTATCCTTTAGGAGCGGGTTGCGTAGTTTAATTACTTTACTGCCATAAGTAGCATATAAATACACATTTCAATCTTGCGGTACCGTTTTATAAGCTATGATAAGATAACGCATATATATCTATTACGAATAAGTAACCTAATGTCCTAATACAACTAGTTATTGAATTGCAGTTGTGGTTTTTTTTACGATTGTCTTCTTTGTTATTTTTTACGAAAAATCATTGTGTCAAGTAAACAATGATTTTAGACTGTTGTCATTTCACTTTATTTAATTTCAGCGACGTCCACTGAACTCTACGATTGATCTGACCATCAAGTTTTTTGTCGTTACCTGTGTAAACAAACGTAAAATGGCAAATGCTTGTGTGTGGCAAAAATTATTATTTTTCGGCACTATTTGTTTAGCAAAGTACGGATTGACTGAAGTAAGTAGATCCGTGAAACAAACACGGAGTGCGCCGGAGTGTTTTAATTTCCTGTCGACTAACCGGGGAGAGCCGGGTCCGGGAACAAAGGCCGCCCCCAGAGTTTCTAGGTCTAGAGAGAGATCGGACCACAGTAAAATTAAAAATTAGAAAAGTACCAATAGACTAAATAATTTTAGATGGTTGAATTTTGATATACAATATAGAAGAAAAATAATGGACTCTAATATTCCGTATAAAATCATTCCTATTAATATATAGGACATTATTCATTTTATAGGATTAGTATGCTATGTATTTTACAAGATTTTTGGTTTATTTTTTAGGGCTATTTTTAACATAATTAGGTATGTCGATGAATGTTAGTGTGCTTGAGCTTGATCAAAACTGTAAATTATTAGACATTTACGATTTCTCCTTGCGATGTTATTCTTTCAGTTAGGTTCCTTTAGGTAGAGTCAAGTACTAACATATCGACGCGGAAAAAGCGCCGAAAATATGTTTTCACAGCCATAAGGCTGTGTGACTATGTGTGTCTAGACATCAATGTGTGTGTGTATTTTAGACCTTGATCATATTACGTACTAGAAAGGGTACCACATGTTTTTTAGAGTTCCGTACCCAAAGGTTAAAAACGGGACCCTATTACTAAGACTCCGCTGTCCGTCTGACCGCCTGTCCGTCTGTCACCACTTCACCGCTGTATCTCATGAACCGTGATAGCTAGACAGTTGAAATTTTCACAGATGATGTATTTCTGTTGCCGCTGTAACATCAAATACTAATATTCTTTTTTCTAGCATTATAAATACTACCTATCTCCTGTTATCTCACTATTAATTCTAATAAAAAAAGTAGACCCGATTTTTCCTTTATTTTTGTAACGACTCGAACTTGTAGATCTGAATTTAAAACCCCAAAAATCGAAAAATTAATAAAAAATAGGAACCTAAATTTTTGTCAGAATGATCCTCTTAAAATCCTAAAATAAGTACATCATTATAATATTTAAACCAAAGCTTCTCGAAAGTTTAATACTCAGCTCACTGACCCCGGACCAGTAAATTAAAAGTTACGTAAGAACAGCGAAGTCGAGGGAGCCATTATTGACACCTGCTAACGGAGGTAAGAGCCTATAAATTGGCCGAATCGTTGTTTGTCCGTGGGAAACGCCACTTGCACTGCCTGTGGAGGTAGTGAAAGTGCCAAGTTGTACAGTTTCACCTTGTCTCTCATTTTTAAAAAGAGAGTTTGAATGTCATAAAACGTATGAGGAAAGCGCCCATCTATGTTGAAGCTCCGTGTCTGTACTGTACTTTGTAAAATACATACTTCTTTGTGCAGAACAATTTGTAATATCTTTACGAGTATCTTTACTATGTAAGATTCTTTTTGTATCCATACAAGTTGTGTTTTTAATTAATTCTGATTTTAATTTTAATTTGTAATTTTAATGTGTGTATGGACTAACCCGTCTAAAATAAAAGCATTTTATTAAATTTATTTTATTTTATTTAGATGTTTTTTTCAAATTTTCCGGTGGAGCCAGTTTCGGCAAAATATATAGGATACTGTCTTGAATGGAAAATAAGCAAGATATAAAGATATATCGGACCAGAGGTCAATAGTTTGGTTTGCTGAAGTTTTATAATAATCGTCCTGTACCCACTATTATTGTACTGAAGGTATCTTTATGTAGTCGTTTAGTTCTAGAAACGAAAAGTTGTGCAATTTTCTCTGTTCCAATTTATCGAAATAAGTAAATCTACCTAGGAAATACGTAAAAGTTAAGTAAGCATGATTTAAGAACTTGCCCCTTATTTTTACAAGGCTAATTTCATGATATCCGTTTCAGATTTCGTACGAGCCGCTAATGGGATTGCACTTGATGTTGAACAGCGCTGCTTAAAGTGTTCTACGAAAAAAAAAAACATAACATATTTATCTTTTACTGAGATGTGTCAATAAAGACTATTCTATCTATCTATGTTAGTGCAGTTATTTAATATTTATCCTACTTAGTCACAAATATTAGTATTTGAATGTTGCCTATAAGTACAGAAAGTTTTTCCTGACCATTCACGTGTATAGGCGTCACGTTCGCAGAGTAACAAAATAATAATACTACACATAATCTATCTATATAGGCACCCTGACGTCTCGATTCATATCGATATGTGTTAACAATAATCCCAAAAATAATGTTTTGTTTTAACCGAAATTTGATTTTGGTTTTTTACTTACCCTACTACCAAATTTACTATAATACAAGAATGTTAAGGTATTAATGTATCTAAATATTACTTTATTACACGTATTTAGTTTTAGTGTTTTTTTTTTAAGTACCATAATTGAGTAGGTACCTACCTTCCAGTTGACTTCTGACTAAGTAGGTACCTAAGTGAATTTATCTCTGAAAATATAAATGGCAGTAAAAAGGCTCGTATAAAAACTACTCTACTTTATAACCCGGAAAGTTTGAGAGCCCATGATTTAGTAGCAACATTAGACTAATGGCCAGTTTTCTTAGTGGATTTACGTTTCGTTTTATTTTGGACCCTCAGGCTCGCTATTCGGTAATAGCTCCTTTTTATACTTATTAGTTGCGGACTTAATTACGAGTATATGGTTTACAGATATTTATGCCGTAGAACGAAGTAATAATATTTAAACAGGAAAAAAACAACTACTTGTGTTATTTTCCGTTACGAAGAAAACTCCGCAGAAGTAAAAGTTTAGTTCTCTCTTCTCTTTGAAAGGGCAATATTTAAAAAGTAGAAACAACAGACTGTGGCGTTATATCTCGGAAACTTTTTTACGATATCGCCTTCAATTAGACATTAAATAAGCACTTAAGTAGCCATAATAAATTAAAAATTTACAGTCTTTTTAAAACAACATCTATAAAGATATCACTACATAGTATAAAACAAAGTCGCTTTCCGCTGTCTGTCCGTCCGTCCCTATGTATGCTTAGATCTTTAAAACTAGGCAACGGATTTTGATGCGGTTTTTTAAATAGATGGAGTGATTCAAGAGGAAGGTTTATATGTATAATTTGTAAAGGTTTTGTGTAAGTTAGTTGAACTATCCGTGCGAAGCCGGGGCGGGTCGCTAGTTGTATTATAAATACTTAATTTCAATTAGGTACTAAGGAAAGCCATTTTTCCGAGGAACAATTCTTGCTAGGTAGATCGATTTTTCTTCATCGAAACTCCTAGACATATTATTGTTGTATAATTTTTTTTGAAATCGATATACTATTTAACATCTAACTTACCAATACCAACATATCTAATATATAAGAAAATAATAACCTACTTTTAGGATAAGTATAATAATTCTGCGTTAGTACGAGCTAAACATGTCAATTTTTTATATAACTACTTCAGAACAATATATGCTATCGATGTAAAAACAGCTAAGTATCAAAGATTAACATAAACAATCTTCAATTAAACTTTATCTTTAGAGATAAAAGCCGTAGGTACTTACAGATTTCCGCGTTCACGAACCATCTTGTGTCTCGACACTGATGATTGCTTTCCGCCAAGTTTACATAAGCAGCTTTGCGTCGACGTATCACAAATCATAAATGTTCAATATTACAGCCGGGAACATTTAATATCTTCGGTACAGGTGCCTCAGTCCCGCAGGCAGGTGATAGCGACGGCGCGTTTTATTAAAACTTTAACTATTCCAATATATTCTATGTAAATTTTCTGTTCGCGGTTATTGTCGACTGGTTTGTGTAAAAACTTTCGGTGTTATCTTGTATTTAATGTACCTGTAAAAAAAATTGAAGGATGGAAGTGTTATGTGCTTATGTCCCCATATTCTATCTCATCAGACAGATTCTTAATAGTGTCACAATGAATTTGATCGACATTCATCTAAAAGCTGCTTTTCTTCTGTTCTGCAGGTATAGTGCTGCTGTAATTTATATTTTAGAACAATGTTAATATTAGGCAGGTATAGCAGAGTTAAAATAGTATTTTTTGTTGAAAATAGTAGGTATTGGCCGTCTTTTTATTTATTATTTATTAATTACCTTTCTGCTTCTACGAGGAACCTCGTGAAACGAATTTTTCGTCAACGGAACCTAGTTATTTTCGTCTTTATAAATGTGGATTTGTTATTGCTAGTTTATAAATATAGAGATTTAAGAATAAGTACATCAGCTAGTGACTTAGACCATCTCTTAACTAATTCCTTCCCCCAAAGTGTAATTTTCATTACAGGTGCGTTCAACGTCGCCGTCCCGTATTCATTACGGATTCCCGATAATACACATTTTTTATGATAAGTCCAAGGAATTCCTAATGATTACATTCGGGATTACGAGTACAAAGTTCCTGAGGTTAATTAAATATCCATAATTATTCTTATAATTATGGATATTTAACCGCAACCGGGGGCTGTAATTGTACTGAATTATACGGAAATGGAATTGAAGTTTCCTAATTATATTTGAAACATATGATTACAATTGTAATCTGATGAGGGGAGAGAAAATTGATAGCAGCTTTCTAAACAAGACATTGATGTTAAGAAATTATTTGATGAAGCTACGAGGAGATTGAAGATTTCATTTGTAATTTAGAATATTATATTAATAGAATAACTAACATCTACTTTACCTTAATTGGAAATCTCGATTCTCCGTTTTAATCTAAACTCACTAGTTATGCATAGTTTTAGACTTTACTTGACACACTGAATTCTACCAGTCGTGTAGAACTGTAAAGTCGTAACAGACATTATTTTCCTGCAGCTGCACGCCTTTTCAAGGATAGAAATGCTTAATTATGCAGGTTCGGTGTTAAAGCCCGTGTTTTGGTGCACAGGCACGTGTTGCATGTAAAGTTTACGCCGTGACGTGGATAAAGTTAAAGAGTGTTTATGAAGTCTTACTATACCGGATGTACCGGGTACAACCAATTTTTACATCTAGGAATTTTTAAAATGACGTGGTTATAATATATTAATTGCTAGTGTTGTTATCATAACCTAAGGCTCATGGTCTAAGTAGCTATATTACTTTCAATTTGATGAAATTTAAATATCCTGAAACAGTTGCATTTCGCTCCTTGAGAAACATAGTGGGGCATTTTCTAAAATAAATATTAAAAACTTGATTCTTTCAATTCTTGGGCTCATTTTACTCAGAATCGACAGCATTCTTCATCCTTCCATTAAAAAAAGATGTCCCAAAATGTCCATTCCATTACGTCACGTTTTAGTGTTTTTTTTTTTCACTTGTATGTGCGTGACGTAGTGGAATGTATAATTTTCATACAAATTTTTGGGATTTTTTTTATGTCTGGATTGAATAAGCTAGTGATTCTTAGTTGAAAGAACCCAAAAACACCAATATCTGTGTTTATTTTAGAAGTCATTTGTAGTGTAGTGACATTATGTTTCTCAAGAAACGATTTGTTTTGTTTCGCTCAATTTTTAAACAAAACAATAAAATCTCTATTTCCTACACTAATAGGTTCAAATTTCAGTAGCAAATTTTGGATTTTTCAATAATGTATGGCTAGGCCTTAGGAGTCTAAGACACTCCAGATGTACAGGGTCTTTATAAGCTCGTGACACGTACGTCTTCCTACCCTCAGTAACAATTGAAGCCTCGATCCAGTTTAGTCCAATTAATTTCACGTAGCTCGCCTTCGACGGACCGTCACCGTTATGCTGCGTCTTACGTTAGCGAACAACTCGCGAACGCGAAGCGAAGCGGCGCAGCGCATGGCTTTCGCGTTCGCAACGAGATCGCCCACTTCTATAGGTATCAAAGGATTGATTCACCCCGCGCCGCATCGCTTCGCTTCGCGTCCGCGTGTTGTTCGCCTACGTACTCGTAGTACGCTGCGTTAGTGTACAGCCCGGAGCCGTTTTCCTTCCGGCGGTTATTGTATTGTATTACATTTCAAAATCTATCAAAACAAGTAAATGCAAAATTATAAAATCAACAGCATTAGTGCGTGACAATTAATCCAAGATTACATTAAAAATATATCTAGTTTGTATAAAATAAATAAAACTATAAACTACATTTATTTTAAAAATACCCGACCAAAATTAGTTTGGCTCGGAAAATAGCCTCGATTCTTTCCATTAAAAACCGAATGGTTTTCGACATCCTGTAGGGAGGTATAAATTGGAACTCCTGTACTTGAATGCCCAACCAATGTAACTCAATGCCCAGACAATGTTTAACTATTCACAGCTAGCAACCTGTCAAATGAGATTGCATTTGATAAAAAAGAGATGAGATTAGATAAATATGTAACAAGGTGAGTCACCACTCTCACCAGCCGCCAAATAGCTACATCCATACAATCGAGGTTACGCTCTCATTTAAAAACGACATACTTAAATTACATGAAACTTGACATGATCATTTACGTAACTTATACATATGTCGGGTAGTACGGGTGGATGTTCATGTCAAATTTCATGTTTTTACTGAACATCGTTTAAAAAAAAATTTGAGTGTGACTGATTGTATGACGGCGGCTTTTGAACGAACGCGCCTGCAAAATCTGTAATGAAATATCATAATACCTTTTACCTTGAGGCATTAAGTCCGCCATTTGTACGTATTTTAATTGTGCAATAAAGTTTAAAATACATAAATAAATAATAACACTTTCACTTCACGTTACTTACAAAAGGTGGAAGCGATGTAAAAAGGTGACGAAATCATTTATTATTACCTAATCGCAGTGATTTTTACAAGCACCGAAGTCAAGCTAAAATCTTTACGCAAGTAAAGTGATCTACAGATAATCCAATTTCCATTTTACGAGGCTCGGTGGAATTCAATTTATTTCCTTTGCCTTTTGGGGCTTGAAACGCAAAAATCAACTAATTCTAATAAAAAAAAAGTAGACCCGATTTTTCCTTTATTTTTGTAACGACTCGAACTTGTAGATCTGAATTTAAAACCCCAAAAATCGAAATTTTTTATAAAAAATAGGAACCTATATTTTTGTTAGAACGATCCCCTTAACCCTTTACCTACGGGGACTTTGAGGACCCAGTCACCGCTCAATACGGGCATGTATTGGCGAGAGTCAGCGGTTTGACATAATTTCACTTACTTGTAACTTTTGAAGTACTACAGCTACGTGCTTGAAATTTCACACACACATTAAATATAATATGTTTAGTTAATAACTAATCACTTGGTGTATTTATATATGATATGAATGCTTAATTATGCAGGTTCGGTGTTAAAGCCCGTGTTTTGGTGCACAGGCACGTGTTGCATGTAAAGTTTACGCCGTGACGTGGATAAAGTTAAAGAGTGTTTATGAAGTCTTACTATACCGGATGTACCGGGTACAACCAATTTTTACATCTAGGAATTTTTAAAATGACGTGGTTATAATATATTAATTGCTAGTGTTGTTATCATAACCTAAGGCTCATGGTCTAAGTAGCTATATTACTTTCAATTTGATGAAATTTAAATATCCTGAAACAGTTGCATTTCGCTCCTTGAGAAACATAGTGGGGCGTTTTCTAAAATAAATATTAAAAACTTGATTCTTTCAATTCTTGGGCTCATTTTACTCAGAATCGACAGCATTCTTCATCCTTCCATTAAAAAAAGATGTCCCAAAATGTCCATTCCATTACGTCACGTTTTAGTGTTTTTTTTTTCACTTGTATGTGCGTGACGTAGTGGAATGTATAATTTTCATACAAATTTTTGGGATTTTTTTTATGTCTGGATTGAATAAGCTAGTGATTCTTAGTTGAAAGAACCCAAAAACACCAATATCTGTGTTTATTTTAGAAGTCATTTGTAGTGTAGTGACATTATGTTTCTCAAGAAACGATTTGTTTTGTTTCGCTCAATTTTTAAACAAAACAATAAAATCTCTATTTCCTACACTAATAGGTTCAAATTTCAGTAGCAAATTTTGGATTTTTCAATAATGTATGGCTAGGCCTTAGGAGTCTAAGACACTCCAGATGTACAGGGTCTTTATAAGCTCGTGACACGTACGTCTTCCTACCCTCAGTAACAATTGAAGCCTCGATCCAGTTTAGTCCAATTAATTTCACGTAGCTCGCCTTCGACGGACCGTCACCGTTATGCTGCGTCTTACGTTAGCGAACAACTCGCGAACGCGAAGCGAAGCGGCGCAGCGCATGGCTTTCGCGTTCGCAACGAGATCGCCCACTTCTATAGGTATCAAAGGATTGATTCACCCCGCGCCGCATCGCTTCGCTTCGCGTCCGCGTGTTGTTCGCCTACGTACTCGTAGTACGCTGCGTTAGTGTACAGCCCGGAGCCGTTTTCCTTCCGGCGGTTATTGTATTGTATTACATTTCAAAATCTATCAAAACAAGTAAATGCAAAATTATAAAATCAACAGCATTAGTGCGTGACAATTAATCCAAGATTACATTAAAAATATATCTAGTTTGTATAAAATAAATAAAACTATAAACTACATTTATTTTAAAAATACCCGACCAAAATTAGTTTGGCTCGGAAAATAGCCTCGATTCTTTCCATTAAAAACCGAATGGTTTTCGACATCCTGTAGGGAGGTATAAATTGGAACTCCTGTACTTGAATGCCCAACCAATGTAACTCAATGCCCAGACAATGTTTAACTATTCACAGCTAGCAACCTGTCAAATGAGATTGCATTTGATAAAAAAGAGATGAGATTAGATAAATATGTAACAAGGTGAGTCACCACTCTCACCAGCCGCCAAATAGCCGCATCCATACAATCGAGGTTACGCTCTCATTATAAAACGACATACTTAAATTACATGAAACTTGACATGATCATTTACGTAACTTATACATATGTCGGGTAGTACGGGTGGATGTTCATGTCAAATTTCATGTTTTTACTGAACATCGTTTAAAAAAAAATTTGAGTGTGACTGATTGTATGACGGCGGCTTTTGAACGAACGCGCCTGCAAAATCTGTAATGAAATATCATACCTTTTGCCTTGAGGCATTAAGTCCGCCATTTGTACGTATTTTAATTGTGCAATAAAGTTTAAAATACATAAATAAATAATAACACTTTCACTTCACGTTACTTACAAAAGGTGGAAGCAATGTAAAAAGGTGACGAAATCATTTATT
This sequence comes from Cydia strobilella, assembly GCF_947568885.1. Lineage (NCBI taxonomy): Eukaryota > Metazoa > Arthropoda > Insecta > Lepidoptera > Tortricidae > Cydia > Cydia strobilella. The sequence goes on from NC_086055.1 coordinate 12,853,885, forward strand.
ATTACCTAATCGCAGTGATTTTTACAAGCACTGAAGTCAAGCTAAAATCTTTACGCAAGTAAAGTGATCTACAGATAATCCAATTTCCATTTTACGAGGCTCGGTGGAATTCAATTTATTTCCTTTGCCTTTTGGGACTTGGAACGCAAAAATCAACTAATTCAAGATTTTTTTAACGTTACGGAGAATAAAAGAAGATTTCTGTTTAAAACAACAAACTTTTTTTTAAATATTCTAGTTCTTAAATGTATCATGCAATCAGATTGTAATTATTTGCAACACAAATTAACTTAAATAATGGTTGTGTATGATTTGTATTAGGTATTGGCACTTTTTCGTATGAAAAGAAAAGAAAGAATATTCTTTGGTACGTTTACAATTTAATGACTAAAGTGTGGTCACTGTGCACAATGAATTTCGTATTTTAACCTGTCATTACATACTCGTACCTTACATACCTATCTATATGGGTCTCTATTGTTTCTCATAAAGTTTCAAGGCATAATGTATTGTTTGTCCGCATCTTCTTCAGTCATAATTTGGTTTTTCTCAGAAACGCGTAATGTACTCAGGATTAAAATATTTAGATCAGTACGGTTTCACTCACTATTATTTTTAGTTGCTTTTGGCGACATGTTTCGGATTCTCATAAAACAAACCTAACCTAACCTATCTATAGGATAACCTTACGAAAATCCTAAAAACTTAACGGTTTCAGAATTATGACTAACGACAATCTGACAATCATTACATTATGACTTTCAATAATTAAATATGTCAAACAACCCCTATCTCTGTATATCTCAAGAGCTTTATTATTGCCGCACGCGATCAAAAGACGAGAATATGCTACGGCAATACAATTTTGCTGTTCCAGCAACAAAGATGTAGGTACATAAGTATACAGGTTGATTCTGTTATGTGTGACACTGACAGTAGGTATACTGTGTTACAAATATCATACTGAGCAATTTATTACTATGATGCCAACCTCGAAATCGTAAAATCAGCTGTTTCACAGAAAACATCGACATAATTATAACTGCACGAGGTTGTTATAAAAGCTACACTGAAGGAGTGCTGTGCTTCCCCGTGATGACTCCTGTAGTATTTAATTGTTGTAACACCAGTCAGCTGTCGCCGCTGGTATAGAGGTCAACGTATGAAATTGTTCGTGCACGATATCGGTGGTTTTGGTTTATTAAACCTGACTGACGAGTGTATTCCCGTGATGGCGCCCATGGTCTTGTTGTACATCAGCTCACTGTGACCGATCGTGTAAAGGTCAATTTACAAAATTGTTCGTGCACGATATCGGTGGTTTATTAAAGCTACACTTAGGAGTGTTTTCCCGTGATGGCGCCCATGGTCTTGTTGTACATCAGCTCACTGTGACCGGTCGTGTAAAGGTCAATTTTACGAAATTGTTCGTGCACGATATCGGTGGTTCATTAAAGCTACACTTAGGAGTGTTTTCCCGTGATGGCGCCCATGGTCTTGTTGTACATCAGCTCACTGTGACCGGTCGTGTAAAGGTCAATTTTACGAAATTGTTCGTGCACGATATCGGTGGTTCATTAAAGCTACACTTAGGAGTGTTTTCCCGTGATGGCGCCCATGGTCTTGTTGTACATCAGCTCACTGTGACCGGTCGTGTAAAGGTCAATTTTACGAAATTGTTCGTGCACGATATCGGTGGTTTATTAAAGCTACACTTAGGAGTGTTTTCCCGTGATGGCGCCCATGGTCTTGTTGTACATCAGCTCACTGTGACCGGTCGTGTAAAGGTCAATTTTACGAAATTGTTCGTGCACGATATCGGTGGTTCATTAAAGCTACACTGAGGAGTGCTTCCCCGTGATGACACCCGTGGTCTTGTTGTACACCAGTTCTCTGTGGCCACCGTTGTTGGGCCGGTCATCAGCACGTTCGCCTTCTGTCACAAGCAGCCCTTTCTTATCCCTGAAATTATGAAAAGCGTTTTTACTAAAGTTCAACTTAAGTCCATACATGACTAGCACAAAACACCAATCTTATATTCTGATGTTGACATGAAAAAATGTTCCCGTTTTTCTGATATAGATGGCGTAGATTAGGTACCTGGATTTTTGTTATTTATATTTGTCTGAAGTGGGACTGGGCAGGTCACGTATGCCGCATGCATCCGGAGGTGGGCTAGTATAGCCACCAAATGGATGCCGCAAAATAAGCGCGGACGTGGCAGGCCCAGGCGGAGATGGCGGGATGACTTAGACACCTTCACTAATAACTGGCCGGAAAAAGCTCAACAACGGGAGTCATGGAAATCAATGGGAGAGGCCTTTGCCCAGCAGTGGGACACTACAGGCTATTAAAAAAAAATTGTCTGGCTTAGTGTTTCGGAACGGATTAAATAGTCTATCGATCTGGATTTATTTAAGTATGTAATTCGTATACTTTAAAAACTTGTTATCGGCCGCTTCTAGTAGTATGTAGGTAAACCTACATACTTACCGGGAATTAAGGTTGTCAGTTTTCTTCTTATTCTTCCTAAAGTAGCAGCTCGCTATGATGCCCTGCTTCCTCCAGCACAGCAGTAGCAAGTCCAACACTAGAAGACAGAGGAACACCACCACCACAGATATGCCGATGACGGCGCCCGCTGACAGTAGGCCTACGCCGAATATTTTTGCTAGAAACAAGTGTTTAATTTTATAAAATGTGCGTTTGTTCATGGAATGCTTTTATTCTCATTTTTGTTGTGTTAAAAATTGCAGATGCACACCGAAGTGGGATCATAGGTACACTGAATATGTACCAACAATAGCAGTTTTAAGTTTATAAATTGCCTTCGCTTATACTTGTTTTAACAAAAGTGATAGAGTGGGCTCTTAGTTTTTTTTTTGTAAGTAACCTGCTACACTTAATTATTCCTTTCACTTCTTAGTAATCAAATCAATAACGACGAAAATATTGTTTTTTAATTGTAAGTACCTAATGAGTAACCGTGCGTGCGAAAAACTTTAGGGTAGATAAATAATAGTTAGAAAAATTTAGAGCCCACGCGAGTTTTCCAAGTCATAATGAGGATAAAAATACCCAATCGAAAACTATTAACGTACTTAAAGAATTTTAGGGTTTATTCTCGTTTTATAGGAAATAATTTCATGAAGTAGGTACCTACCTATTTATTTAAATTAAAATTTTGTAAGAAAGCACTTAAATTTGATTAGGTATAATCCTGTTGGAATAAAAGCTTAGTCCTACCTTTTAAAAGTCATGAATGACAATAATAAGAAAATTAAATCTCCTTTATGAAAATGAATTTTGGAATTATTATTTTATGGAATGGAAGGACACTGTTTAGTGTATACGTTACCTGGCGTCTTTATCTCCTTATACGTGTAATCCGAGTAGCCTTGAGAGTTGTGTGCACTTATTCCGAACTTATACTTAGCGTTCCTCTCCAACTTCTCTAACGGGAACGCGGTATCTGTCACATTGTCTTTTTGGCAGAGCGTGTGGTTGACAATTTCACCGATAAACTGAAACATTATCAAAATATATCAATTAAGTAAGTGATTGTGTGAAAGTTTGTTTGAAAGATCGGTATCGTGATTAAGGGTAAAGCCACTCGAGTGTAATTATTTGAGTTGTGAATCGCGTAATTTCGGTGGCTCAATATCTGCTGCATTCGGTTTCATACAAAACGTCTGGCTTCACCCTAACTGTTGCTCGACAGAACACTTGTAATACATAACTCTAGTGCGACAAATTATATTTATCATTTATTTATTGTATTGTCATGTACATAATAGGTGTTACATAATATAAAGTCAGATCATGACACCCTGTAAGGGCACACAATAGTAATATTATTCTAGGCTAATTACATTTTCTTATTAGTAATCAATTTAAATTAAAATAAAATAAATGACCGCAAATCTTAAAACTAAATCTAAGAATATATCGTCAAAAATAATTATATTGGTAAATGATTAATTGAATTGATTTGTCAGTTTATTATTAATAGTTATTATTTTAATTTATTGATGTCGTATAATAATAAGTAGGCTATAAATCGACTAATCCATTTTGCGACAAACGTAGTGTTGTGTGGTAGTGTATTATAAAGAAATTCGACAATATACTAAAACTTTTCTCATTCAAACATACCAGAGCTTAAATATGTATTACCTAATATCGGTACCTAACTAAACATTTGCATAGCCACGCCGCTAATAAGTAGCAACGCGTTATTAGACTTTAATTATTAATTGGGTCACTGTAAATTGTTTACACTGGTAACATGACATAATACAGCAGCATGTAGCCCCACAGCACTTCTGAGGTCCACATAATGAAGGTCAATTGGTTTAGATACTTGTATATAAGACGGGTTTACCTAATTTCATGAACTGTTAAATTTAATTTGCATGGTTATTGCGTAAGGATATGGGTCACTGAATGTTATGAAATAGGAGACGGACCATAAAGTTATGGTAATTGTCGAATGATAAATTAATCTTCGCTTAAAGTACTTTCGGCTCCATTAAGTAATTGTATTGAACGGTGATATGTTTAATGTAGGTGCACATATTTTCATAAGTAGGTACAGCAATAGCATCATATTTTATTCTCATTGAATATCAAAATATCAAATATCTTTATTTTGCATAAAATATGGTACAAAAGATGGACTTATCAATTAAGAAGCATGCATGTAACACGTATTTTCAAATGTTTTGCATAAATTTTCGTCGTTGCCCTTGTAAATTAAGCTTGTAGCCTTGTAGTATACTTAGTTAAAAAGGTATAATTGACAGTTATTGACAATAGTGTTATAGTGGAATTTAGAAGTGTCTCGAGTCTCGACGTTATCATTGATCGAGGCATGACAAACACTGACAATGTGCAAGAATATATTATTAAATATGTTTTTTTATACCACGTCGGTGGCAAACAAGCATACGGCCCGCCTGATGGGAAGCAGTCACCGTAGCCTATGGACGCCTGCAACACCGACCCTTTAAAAACCTGTACAGTTCTTTTCGGTCGTGTTTCAATTTATCGCCACTCGTTGCGAATTTCCTACCTTTCGCGCTTTTCGTAAAGAACGTCTTAAAAAGTTTATATATTTTTTCCAGTAGGCATGTGTAAAATACCAACAAATCGCGATCCCCAATAACTATTTCACGGTTCCATATTACCATTGACGATCGGATAAGCACTTACCGGACAGAACTCGACGCTGTAATGGTCGATGGGTTCGCCGTTAGGCTCGGGCGCCTTCCACCTGAGCTTGCCTTGATTGCCCCACACCTCTGTGGGCGGTTCAGGAGCGGACCTGAGGCATTTTGATATTGCTATAAGAAAAGATAGTTTAACAAGAAATAGGGTAAATTATCTTTGATCTGAATGGTTGAACCGATGTGTAGTCGTCAATTATTCATAGGCACATAACTTTTGCAAAAAAATAATATGTATTTTGCATTTACCGGGTGGTAGCATGGAAATAAAGAAATTGGGGAAAGTGCATAAATGATATTTTCACAGCAATCTGTTTTTGGCTGTCTACGAAAATTATAAAAAGATCGTGAAGTTATCAAAAACAACGTTGCCTATTTTTGTCACAAATCCTTAATTCAACCGAGCACAAGCAAACTTATTCATAAAATAAAACAAGTCCTTACGATTCAGGTGTTACAAATTCGAACGGCTGCGACCACTCGCCATCACCAACCGCATTTTGGGCTGCGAACTTTATCGAATACGTCCTATTGGGCTTCAGCCGGTCTATTGTAAAGTTCCTTTCCACGCCGCAATAGCTTATGTTATGGTGGCTGGAGATGGCGTAGTTCTCCACAAGGTCGTACTCTGCGACGTAGCCGCGTATGGGGGCGTTGTCTGCGGCGTCCGGCCCTTGGATTTGGAACGTTACGGACGTTGCTGTCATGGTTATGATTGTTTTCTGTAAGAATAATTTATCACACAGTTGTAATAGGCGCAAAGGAAAGATTGTACTGGATGTAGCTTAAGAAAGAGTCTGTAGGTTTTTAAATTGAATAAGACATGTATTTGTACTCTATACTCTTAAAGTTTAAGGTGTATAATAATATTAATAGTGTAACCCGTACATTTCATTAAATTCCAAACCTCCCAAATATCGGAAGGTCCACGTACGGTGAAAAACGGACTTAAATAAAAGAAATGCATCTATGATTACAAGTACGTACTTACATTCTTGATAGCCGTCGGTTTGAATGCTTCTCTTAAGTATATTTTCTTCGTAGTATTTCCATAAGGATTGACAGCTGTGCACTCGTACTCCCCATACTTATTAGCGTCAATTTGCAAGGATAAGTATTGCTCTGAACTGCCATCACTTAGTTCTTGCAGTCGTTTATTCACTTCATCGTGTTCAGCTGTAGTTGTTTCGCGACTTTCACTTCCAAGGAACCTGATAAAAGTTGTAAGAATTCTAATGAATTAAATGGGTAGCAAAGTTATCTCTGGAATTTATTACTAAAGTGCACAGCGAACAATATTGGTGAATGTATATTTTTTATATGTCTTGGTTATTTGTGATACTTTCTTGAGGATACTTGTAAATTGATTAATTTTATCGCTCTCTATTATTTTATGTGCCTAAGTTGTCAATATTCTTTTTTTTATGAAACCATTTTCTTTATTGTTTTTTCAGTGTAAAAATTTGACCCGAGTAAAGCTGTCTAACAATAGCTAGTTACTTCAATATCATACTTCCATACTATTGTGGACGGCGGGTTGCTTGCGTGGACGCAGCTCAAATTGACCGTGTTGTTGTGCCAGCCCCAAATGGTCTCGTTTTGTACGGGGAAATATGGCACGTACAGGACGGTCAAGTACATTTCCTGGGTAACGTTGTTGACTGCAAAACGGCAAAAAATACTTATAAACTTAGTAAATATAGTATATATTGCTACAAAAATATAAATAAATATTTTTTTTTTCAAATAGTCTCCTTCTTTTGTTTGAAAGAAAGAAAATAACTTAATTTTGCATGAAATATGGTACAAAAGGTATGGTTCTTTGAAGTCTGTTAAAAAACGGAGTGTACAGTCGCCATCAGATATATCGGAGCAGCCGAGGCGCTCACAATATGTGAACACGCCTCTATTGTCAGGGCGTTAGAGTGCGTGTTCAGATATTGTGAACACGTTGTGCGCTCAGATATATCTGATGGCGACTGTACATATACAGGTTTTTAAAGTGTCTGTAACTCATATGAGTCATATGCGAAACTCCTGGAGCAATCGTCTATACTCTCTATACCTACAGATGTGGAAAAGGGAGCCTTTCCAGAAACAAAAGCCAACTAACCTGCATTAGCTGCACTGCATCTGAAAATGCCCTCACAGGGTCTGGAGACGTTCATAATTGTCAAATATAGCTCCGAGCTGTCCGGTGTTGGGTGCATGACGGCTGTTGACACCCTGATTAAAAAAAAAGCTAAATTATGGTAACTTGATTATTATTATTTATTTATATTATTTAATTTTAATAATGTGTAACTCTATGGATGTAATATGTAATCCGAAATAAAAGCTTTTTAATTTTAATTTTTTAATTTAATTATTATCGCATGGCTTTATTTATTTATTTGCCAGATAGCATTTCAGAAGCTTCGCATTGGACGTCCCTTGCTGGGTTTTAAGGACTGCGTGAAACGCGACATGGTCGTTTTTGACATCGGGACACACTTGAGGGTGGGAGGAGCTCGCGTCAGATCGCGATGAATGGAGAATTCACGACAACGCATGGTTCTAAGACCTTGCCTCAAAACGCGCAAAGATGCACAATCCACCAGAAGTTGCTGCCGACATGGGTCCTAACTTCAGCTGCCACAAATGCGGTCGCAAATTCCGGTCCCGCATTGGCTTATACAGCCACGGGAGACGTTGTCCCTCGCATACAGACGCTGCATAAATCATCTGTCAAGATGTTAAGTGCCTCATGATGATGGCTTTATTAATATTAAACGTTATATATCTGTACAGAAAAACTACACCTTTGATCTGTCTCTAATCCGTCGAGACTGGTCTCTATAAGAAGTTCAGGGGCAGGCACTCCGGTAGCCTTGCAGGCGATCTGTGCTGCGTTGCCTTCCACGACGGTGACGTTTTCCAGGGACGTTATTACTGGAGGCACTTTGACCTAGTAAAATAATATTAAAACATTTGCTATAGAAATTAGGTTTAAATAAAAATCTTCGACTCGGAAATGATCTCTACATAGTCATGGCTTACTGTGTCAATTTACTCATAATTCATTGGTGACATTAATTGTAAGAATTCAAGATACACCAAATCCAGTAGTATTTAGTAGGTACATTTCTTACATTTATATAGGGATCGGATTATTGGTGATGTCTAGTCTAAGTATTTCACACTTCTGACTCGACGTATTAGCCCATTAAAAAGTATTGATAGGTATTTTGTAACAATTTTTTTCCAGCGGATCCTTAAGTATACATCGGACACGTGGCCAGATGACTTTTAGAAGCACATTGTGGGTGGGCATGGTGGATGGAAAACGGGGTAGTGGATATCCACCGACCCAGTAGGTCACTATGGTAAAGAAGGCCTGCCAGGTATCACACAGGCACCAATTATTAAAATAGTGATAGTGAAAAATTGTACAGATTTGCGTTGGTGCACAAAAGAACTTCATTTAGTCTCGACCCTCAGTCGTGAGGAAACAAAGAAGAAAAATAACAATACGAAATGCCATAGGTATAGCAAAGTAAAAAAGAAAAGATTATCCTTATCGGGCAGATATACTTACACTAATGGAAACTTTTATAGCTGCACTATCCACAGTGTTTGCTGCGGTGCATACATATGTCCCTGCATCTTCTTTTTTGATGCTATCAAATTTTATTGTATTAACCATTGGTATCCACGTCGAGTTTGCATTCTCCAATGGATTTCCGTACTGAAAATAATGACAAACCATCGATAATATTATAGAGAAATAATAGAAGTTTCGTTCGCCAGTAGCAGAAGACAAGATTTTTGTTAAGCTTTTTAATTATACTTTAAAAACTGTTGATTTCCCTTTTTAGGGCACCGTACCAAAAAGGTACAAAAGGAACCCTTATGGTGCGACTCTGTCCGTCTGTCTGTCTGTCTGTCTGTCAGATTGCTAAATATCTCGAGAACTACTGAAGCTATCGATTTGAAATTTGGAATAGTTATGAGCAGCGTTAACCTTAACACATTGGACGTGTAATTTTTTTCATATACAATAAGCTAACTTAAGGTTTTTAAGCACTTTCACACTGTATAATATTATATTCAGAACTTATTAGGTATGTAGATTCTACATTATTGTTATGTTATGGATGTAAAAACAAGTAAATCACACCTCATCAGTAATCTTGGTCCAGGTATATTCGGGGTACGGTATGGCTTCCGCAAGGCACTCCACAACCACTGAGTTGCCGACAACTATGGCCTCCGGAGGAAGGTTAAATTTCGGTTCGAATATCACTGGTCTTGCCGCCGCCTGTGAAAATAGTGTTAAATGTTTAGACCAGACGTTTGATGGTATTAAAAAAACCTGGAAAAATTAAAATAAAATAAAAGGTTTTGATTTCTAGGCAATTTGTGGTTATGCTTATTTGTTTTACCATTGGCTGACTATGATCTACTAATAGTTATTCATAAATAAATACTAAAACTTCATCTCGTGCAAAAAAAGTAAGCCAAGCTTGCCCAAAACGGAATGATTGACTATTCCACTAACCGCAACTCCTTAGGTAGAAGCAGTCAGCAAAGGAATTCGGTGTGCGTCACAACATATACGACATACGTTCGTATAAGTACTAATTGTTTGACTATTGCATCAATATAATTTAACGGATGATAACTTTAAATATGGTACCGCCAGCTGTCAGCGAATATTACCTCAACTTTTCATATATATAATAAGTGTAATAACAAATGCAACTTTAAAGCAATCAGTATATTTACCTGTACATTTATACGTATTGGTAATGAATCCCCTATGATAATGTTATTGACTGTACAGTTGTAGTACCCAGCGTCTTCTCTAGTCACATTTCTGATAAGTAGGCCATATTCAGGCAATATCTTGTACTTTATGTCGTTGACCAAAGGCTAAAACAACAACTACACTTATTAACGCCATTAAACGCAAGTAGCAAGTAGCAAATATGTGACGTTTTCAACTAAAAGGTACCACATTGTCGCTTGTCGATAAGGTTGATTTTGAATTGAAGCTATATGGAAATAGCGCCTTATTGACAACCGACAATAAGTACCCTTTTAGTTGAATATGGCACATATATGAACTCGCAAGGAAAACTAATCATTGTTGAAACAGGCCCCAATGTGAAGGCCATCAGCCACACTTACCCCGCAGCCATCTGTATCCAGCTTACAATTATAAGGCAGTTAGAAAAAGAAAATACGTATTAATTCTTGATGCATCCTTAGTTGCATTGAGACCACATTAATTCAAGTTCATATATGTGGCAGTTAACCTTTTCGACGCCGTTTCAAACACAAAAGCAGTCATCCAGACGCCACGTCACCGAAGTGTCAAAACTGAAATTGAACTTTATGCATATGTACGAGTATGTAGGTCTATGTTGCTCTGTGGTTTATGACCGATTAATCGGTCTTTTGCGTTGAACCTACGCTGCGTATATATCGGTCATTGCACATTGGCGTACAAAAGGATAACTATTTGATTGTAGGTAGACAACATTTTGTATATTTGTTTTTACAAAAAGGATGCCGAAGACCTAACAAAGAGGAAGAGACAAAGCCGGAAAGGGAACTGTGATGCAACTAGGATAAACATCATTTATTGAACTCTATCACCTTGGTAATAAAGGTGACGGATGGTTATTACAGCTACCGAAAACAAGTTAGTAAATAAAAAAAATCATACCACATCCGCTCGATCTGTGATTCGGTACCAAACTATCTCGTAGTCTGCGATTCCTCGCACTTCGCATCTAACTATCGAGTCTTCCCCGATGATTATATTCTGATCCTCAGTTGTGTTCACAAAGTACGGGCTATCTAGAAACAAATTAGACGTAATAAACATATATTGTGGGGCTCGTTTTGTATAAGATGTCTCATGTGGCTCTGTATCACTATTTGTCGCTATTAACATAGTTATAGCTGTTCGTTTTCCATGTAAAGTAATGTAAATAAATAATATTTTTTATTTATTTATATAATTATAACGCCACATGACTAAAATAAATAATACGTACCATATGCTTCAATATTATAAGTCTGGCTATACGTATTTCCTTCGAAGTTCGTCTGGCACGTGTAGTTTCCTGCCATGGACTTGCTAATGCTCCTCACCACGAGGCTCAGTATACCCGTGCCGTTGTGCTCTTGAATCTCCGTGTATATGTTTGGATTGCTCGAATCTGGTCTTAGAGAAACAATCATTTATCTAATTAAATAAGTACTGCCTTTAAACACCTATACTGTACCTATAGCTGATGCAATTTTAAGACCATGACAATAGAATATATGATTCTATTGTCGTCTTAAGATTGCATGTTATAAGTTAATGAGCATCTTGATTCTTAATATATCAATGTGAAATATTTATCAGTACGGTTTTTACTCACTATTATTTTTAGTCGCTTTTGGCGACATGTTTCGGATTCTTTGGGAATCCATCCTCAGGCACGAGTGTCCGCGGCGGTTGTACGTCGTGCACTGCCCGGTGCCCGCGCCGCCCGCCTCGTCGCTCGTTGCGCACGCGCTGATGGGGCGGGGGCGGGGGGCGCGGGGCAGTCCGCAGATGGAGTCGTCAAGTGAAATAATAGTGAGTAAAAACCGTACTGATAAATATTTTGAAATATGTCTCACGATAGTTTAAGTGTGATATCAATGTGAGTTTATGATTTCCATACATACGACTGCTTAGTATGACTAGTAGTAGTATGAATGAGCAGTAGTAGAAGTGAGCCAGCATGATTATTTCATTATTATAACGCATAAATTACTCGCTAGATATCCTCATGCTTATTACTTCTAAAAAATAATTATGACCCCGTCTAAGAAGCTGCCTCTGCCCAGTAGAGGGACATATAAATAGGTAGGTACGTAGGAAACAGGTTAGAAGACCTTCTAGAAAATACTTATAGTTAATTAGAAAAATAAAGAACGTCTCGCTTAACATTTTTAGCATAGCAGCACGTGAGGTGATTGTGGGGACTTGCCCATTTAAAAATACAACAGATATTTTTGTTGATAATGATATTTAATGTGATGCAAAAAATATTCTTACCCATTGATTGCGTTGCCGTCCGGGTCTAGCCATGTCAGATGCTTCACCGAGTACCCGACTTCTTTGCATTCGCAGTTCTTAACAAAAGTGGAGCCTGTCGTGCCTGTATATTTTTCATATCCACTTCCGATAAAACATGCTGCACAGGCTGAAAAATAAATATTTCAGCTTCATTAATTTCATTATACATATAGTTGAACTACATATGGCGCCGTACTGCTTCGTATATTACCTATGCCACGTCGGTGGCAAGTGGCAAACAAGTATATCGGTATATACAACAAGTATGTAGTAGGTTACCATAGGCTAAGGACGCCTGTAACTACCTATACATATGGTTTGGAAATCGGGACTTAGGTAGGTCGGGTTGCACCAAACCGTCTGTCACCGTTTTAGCGTTCGCTAAATTTTATTGTATGGGAAGTTTCATAGTTCTCTTGGTGCAACTGGCCCTTAATCGCCTATTAAGTTTTAAAATTACCTCCGACTACAGAGAGAAGTTGAGGAAAGCTTCCAAAATTTTGGGAGTGCTCGGAAATATCAGAAAAAAATTACAGGAAACAAAGGAAACTTCCATTTTTGAAATGGGAAATTTTAGTTTCTGTACAAAAGTATGAGGTTTCCGAATTTTGAAAGTGAAAATTTCGCAATTTCGGAAACTTTCCGACGGCATCAGTGGCAGTTGTGTTTGTAAAGAGCTAAGTTGAACTACTAAGTGAAACTAAAAAGGTTAGACTACGGTCCCAAAACAGGAATTACTGTTTCCCGTAAATAACATCATGCTTGTAAAAATTAAATTAACCCTTAACCACCTACGCAAGGTCTCTCAGACCTTTGCAAATACAAAATAGTGAATAACTCAACACGTGTTTATTGCACGGACCTCTGTGACCCTGTACCTTTCCCTGCAGCCGTCTCAGTGCCGGCCATGTGATCGATGCCTTCGGACGTGTGTCTTTGTGAATTTGGTGAGCAAAAGACTGTCGTCGGTGGTCTCAGCGACCTTGCCTAGGTGGTTATATACTATATCTCGCTGGTCTCTGAGACCTTGCCTAGGAGGTTACGTTTATTTTTATGGGCTTGTAGTTTTTAATATTTTAACGCATTTTATGTTTTTTCTTTGTAAAATTGTTATGCCTGCACTCCACTAATAGGGGATGGAGGGTAAAAGTTACAAATTTCTTAATTATTATGATCTTTGTATAGAAATCATATAGGCTTCATACCAAATATTTTATCTCTCTAGGACATCGGGAAGTGCCCTGGGCACACTAGTTCTGTATAAGTATTTAGAACTGCACCCCCTTTATAACGGGGTACAGTTTTAGCATAGCAAGCGGGGGAGAGGGGAGGAGGGGTTACGGTACAGCGTTTTATGTAAACCGTAGGCTCATCAGGACATCAAGAAGTGTCCTAGTTTTACTTGTAATATGAATATAACTCTACCCCCTTTTTTAGAGGTGGGAGGGTGAAAGTTACAGATTTATTAGTTTTACTGTTCTATGTAGGTATCTAAAACATAGACTACATGGGAAGGTTCAGCTTTCTAGGACAGATATAATTAAGTATTGAATAAAATGTGTAAGTATTGTACATTTATTGGCTGTGCATTGGCTGCCGCGAAAAATGGCTATTTGAATAGCTTGCAATTTTATAATAATAATACGTTTTTATATAAAAATTATAGCTGATTAGCTAGAGTGATTATTGTTCTTTAAGATTTATTAATAAAAAAATATATCATGCAAATAATATTTTGTGATCCCTTGTCCCAAAGGATTGACAATGATTTTTTTGTTAAAAGTAAGAAAAATGTTATATGTTAAGTTCAAGCTATATGTTATTGATTAATGTTGTATCGGTATTTGTTAATAAATGCCTTCAACCAATAGATAGGTAAATATTATTTAATTGTCCCTCTAACATAATTCTTATAAATATTTTAGACCCATTTCAAATAGTGGTCTACCAGACCTTTCGTAGGTGGTTATGCTATAGAAATCGGACGTAGGTAGTTAAGGGTTAAAATATCTATAGTCCCTCGTTTATATTTAAACAAACTTTCAACGTTTCTTGCAAACATATATAGGTAGTTCAAGTTCTGACAAACGTTAGCAACGTTTGAAGTTTCGGTTATTGATTTCGTTTGAAGAACAAGATTTAAAAAGTTGTCCGGATCTTATTAAAGTTGGTCTAGACTTGGCACGCGGTACACCGTAATCAGACGGTTTCTAGTAATGACAGCCTAAAGTTTAGTTATATAAGTTCAGGTTTTAGTTATATAAGGCCAGGAAATGAATGCTCAAAAAAATGCTTGAAACACAATTTTTGACTTCGTAACTTTGTTTGGACTATTAAATTTGTTTGGACTAGTTAGGAGGTGAACATATCAAAAGTCCCCGGACGTAGCCCTTGAGCCGGGGGTGAGAGGGGGGTTTGAAGGATCCATTTTTCTGTTTTTCGATTATATCTCGGAAGCTATGCTATGTCTTAGCGACATGGCAACTTTAAAAAAATGAAAGGTGATTAAACTTGTTACAAGTCTTATTTCATCAAGTTTTTCGATATATTGTATAGTTTTTGAGATATCCGCTCTTGAAAGTTTATTTGGGGCTCTCAATTTTATCTACATTTTTGGACATTAGTTTTTTTTTCGGAATGGTGTCACTGTGATACCATAAATGAATTTAGCAACACGTACGCCAACGACACACAAATAAATTAACATTGACATAAAAACACAAACATTATTATACTATCAATAACTCTTTGCATTATCCATTTATTAAACCAACAAATACTTAATGAGAAATATTGTAATGTTATTGAGTTTGATTCAGACATACGAGTAAACTGGGTATCGTCGGCATAATATAGATGATTGTGGTTAGATATGATTTATGCACGAAGTGAAGATTATTAGATGAGTTGCAAATTATTTAATAATAATAAGACGTATATTGCGAACCATTATAAATAAGAGATGGGTTTCTAATGAGTTAGTATAGCTAATTACCAGATCACCTTCCGCTTCCCAAACACATTTTAATAGAACGCTAATCTAACTTTTTATTTATTGGTCATGCATAAAACAATATATAATGATTGTTCATTAAACAGGTTTAACAACACAAATATGTATACGCAAAAATGTGCAATCCGTAATTTTTGGTAACATTTTGGTAAAAATATTCGAGTTTTTCAATCATTTTTTTTTATTGCCCAAATGTCTATAAACACTTTTATTAAATTCCGTACAACGATAAAAAATGTATAGCACCTATTTCATTAAAAGCATTTTTATGGCGTAAAAAACGAAAATCTCAAAAATGGATATGGCACAAACGTATTCTTAGCCAACGTAATTATTTTTTATACGTTGGCAACGTATAAAAAATAATAGTGATAAGTGCCACTAGTTGCATTCAACTGTGAGAACTTGCGAGTAGCGCCGTTGAAATCCAATTCTCGGTTACATATTTATAAGCAGTTCAGAGCTTTATCATAAAAAAAACAATAGGTACCTTATTATTTACTTATCTATCCTCTAACAAATTTCACTTTTCACCCGCTGACATCGTAAGCCAATAAAAGTTGCTTTTATCCCTTATCGAACAGCGGGAAGCCTTAAGACAATCAGAAGGATCTAAGTTGCTGACCGTACGTCAGTATTGGATATCAGAGTGACATTTAATCAATCTACTCTGCTAGCATACCTATGCCTTCGGTATAGTTATAACTGGTATAAGTAGTATGAAGATATTATAAATTGTATATAATTTACAACTGTATGTTATTGTCACAATTGTATTGTTTTTGTTGCAAACGTTACGTAGTAAAGAACCGGTATAAGTAGGTTACCGGTATGTTTTTATTTCACTGGAGATGTTCAAACATAAAGTATATACATATTTAAATAATAATAAAACCTATACGGATGGCCTGTGTTGTGTAAAACAAATATATTTAACGTTCATATTCTAAAATAAATAATAACTGTATCGAGACGATTTAATAAAATACAAGGTACATGTAACATGGGTAGGTAGGTAGCTAATTAGTGGGAAATATACCTAAGCAAAATATAGTAAGTATAATAACGAGTGAAGTTAAATACACAGGTATCTACTAAAATTCAAGAGATATCTAAAAAAGTGTTTTATTTTTAATACAGTGAATTTGTAATTTTTAAATTGCGTAATATTAAAATTTAAAAACCTTTTCGTAAATACAACTAGCGCTACTTGTTTCGGACCAACGTTTGCATCGCACCCGCACAAAAATCTCCTGGCCCCAACGCTGACAATTGTCGGCTGACATTGACAATTCACTGTACATTGTTGGCCCAACAAGTAAATATTGACACTATGTACCGTCGTAACTTACCAACATACCAAAAGTCAAAAAAGTCAAAAGCATTTATTTGTTCAACATAGGTAAGGTACGTAAATACAGGTCTCAAATAATCATTGTATCACTATGTTGTGCCGTAAGGCGTACAATTTTCCATTTATGGACTGTGGCTGCATGCTGAGCACAGTTACCATCACTTATCAAAATCATCTAACAAAAATTCACTTACACTATAATATGCTTTGTCAATTAAAAATTTAAATAACTTACTTTTAAAACTTATCACGTCATCTGTATTTCTTAGCTCATTTGGAACCAACCAAGAAATTTGTACAGGAAATTGTCAGTGTCTGGTGGTATCCATTGTCAAGTTGGTGAAATAGGCGCTTTGAATTAGGATGCCCAATGCATCCGAAATGTGTTTGCTTTAATTGAGACAGCTAAACGTGAGTAAAAGTACCTATCAATATGACTCACAATATGAATTGTATGAATTTTAATTACGGTCGTGATCATTTATTTGATGTTTTACTGTGACCTAATTTTTAAGAAACCATAAAATTATCCTCAGTACTTTGATTTCATAGCAGTCATCAAAGTTTAATAACAGTTTCCTGGACATATATGGGTTAATAGGCGAGTTAAAGCATGTTATGAGGCGCGTGCCAACAAACTTATATTATGAAATGTTGTAGTTCTTACATCGTTGGTTTTAAGACTGTTTTTGCATAATTTACACGAAAATAACGTGGTTGGGCTATTAACAGGGGTATTTAGTGTAAATGCATCGTCGCATTTCCATTTATCGATTATAACACTATTTGTCACCATCATAACGCGGTTAGTGAAATAGCTATTAATTAGTATTGACAGCTAATTATTATTATTATATTATTATTTGTATCTCCTTTTGGATTTCACGGGCCTATAAATCCCGGTCTTTTGATAGGCTTGCGTGGGGATATAGATCCAACACGTAGAGGCCCCTTGGAGAGCTTTAATGTCATGTAGAACGCCTGCTGGAACCCGTTCACAGGCGCAACAATGAACCAAAGTTCAAGTTCATTTCTGAAATGTTATGCCTTCCTAAACTATACAGATAGGCCAATTCGAGTTTTAGTTATTCGATCTATTTCCGATATATTACTGTTGAAGAAATGTGACTTGACACTGACAGATCAGTAATATGTATATCGGAAACAGATCTAATAACTAAAACTCGAATTGGCCTGTTAGTTTAGGAAACGATGTTGAATCTAGGAGGTATTATATAGCGTTGGATTTTTTTAAGACGGGCAATAGGGAATCTGTACAGTTTCCATGAAAATTCGTTGTCTATGTTTTTATTTTAAATTAATTAATTTATTTAAATTCAATACACAAGAAATAAATAATCATCAGTCAAGTCTAGTTTACGGATAATTCCGGAATTATTGTATTTCCTGAAGCATGTGCCGCGAATGCCACGATACTATGAATCACGACATTTCGCACAAATACTTACCACAAGTTGAATAATGTATTGAGTGTTAATACTAATGTATTGTTTGTCGTTTTGTGTTTAGGACGTGTCTGACATTGTTATGGTAGTTATGTGAAATGTATGAAAAGCATAATGTAAGACATTGGAAGAATTGCAAGAAAATGTAATATTTTCTAAGACCTTTCATGACTTGAATTAAAGACTACAATGTCTGTATAAACATTTCTCAGAAAAAATATTTTATGTTACTACATATTTAAAACTTAGCGATCAACATTAAAAAATATAAAAAATCCTAATAGTTAAAATAAAAACTATTTTTTTATAAATACCATGAGAAAAACCACACATCAAAAAACATTACCCTCCTCATGAAATAAAACTATGAAAACGGATTATATCGCGTATATTGAATTTATAATACATCCTGACGTTTCGAACCCTTTACATATTTATTTTATTGCATAATGCAATTGATGTATTTTAGTTATTCGTAGACGTTAATATTGTAGTTTTCCTTCTTAAATATTATTGTACGTTCTGTAAGTTTGTCTATCTATCTAATTCGAATTTTCCACTCATTTACTCTAAGGTTAGCTGGAAGAAATCCCTTATAGGGATAAGCTCGCCTTTGTACCTAAATTTATATGAATTTCATGTTATCAATTTTTGTTTTGTACAATAAAGTGATTTACTACTACTACTACTACAATATTATTACCCTCCTCCTTTGGCAGTCGGGTAAAAATATAGAAATTTACACAAAAGTTATATTAATAACAATAATTTATTTTTAGTACCTACAGGCAAAACGTTTTAAAACTTTAACCCGGCCACGGTTAAGCAAAACTTCCTCCCGCTAAAATCATAATATTCGTAACTCATAACCCATGGAGTATTCGGGTAAAAATCAAGAACCGCTGTACGAGACAGCAAAGAAAAGTAAGAAAAACTGACGTTTTGACTACCAGAATAGTCACGCTAAGCGAATGCATTGTTGACCGCGGCCGTTCCCTGAGCCAGAAGAGGTGGTAAAAAAAGGGGTTGAAAGTTTGTATGGAGGTCAAACATTTTTTTGAGTGCGGAACTTGAATCTTTATATAAAGGCACAACGATGACTGCTCACCACAAAAGTACCCGAAGGGCTTCTTGCTGCAGAGGAAATACTGGGGCCGCCTCAACAGATTCCGCACAGGTCATGGCAGGTGTTATATGCGACACAAATGGGGATGGATAGAGAGCCCGTTGTGACTTGTGACTGCTGCCTTGAAGACCAAACTACCCAGCACATTGTTTAACGATGCCAAAAGAAACGTTTCCAAGGCAGCCCGGAGGACCTCTATATACCTACCAATCTGACACCTGACGCGATCGGTTGGCTGCGTTGGATGTCGACTTATATATTTTTTTTACTAGCCTAATTTAGTGTCCCACTGCTGGGCAAAGGCCTCCCCTCTTGTAGGGGTCTTAATTTTATTTTAAGCTAGGTACTTGAAACTTCGTAAAAAAATATTTAATTGAAAGATAATAAAACTAATTTCAGCATTTTTGAAAATTCATCCCCCGGTGGTAAAAATGGGGTTAAAAGTTTGTATGGAGATGATTTTTTTTTAATGGCATTTATATGCTAGGAACTTGAAAATGAAAATGAAAAAAAAAATGTAAAAGGGTTACCTATATTAAAATAGACAAAACTGATTTCACCGTTTTTGAAAAGTTTGTATTAATAAAGTTTGCATCGGAAGCGAACATTTTTAGGGTTCCGTACCCGAAGGTTAAAAACGGGATCCTATTCTAAGACTCCGCTGTCCGTCTGTCTGTCACCAGGCTGTATCTCATGAACCGTGATAGCTAGACAGTTGAAATTTTCACAGATGATGTGTTTCTGTTGCTGCTATAACAACAAATACTAAAAATTAAGAAGGCCGGTTTTTTTAAATAGTGGACTTGAAAATCTTTTAACAGGGCTGAGAGGGATTATATCGAGAACAATTTTTTTCAATTATAGGGGCTTGAAACTGCGCAGTTTGTGAAAGATAAATTTCATGCGTTGTATAATTTATTAACAAATGATTAACCATCCCTACATAAAATCATCACCTTTTGCTGCATAAAATAAAATAACCACCAACATACAAATCCACGCGTACGAAGTCGCAGGCAACAGCTAGTATTACAATAATAATGGAATACGAGTATATATTAGGTAGGTACCTATAAAGTTTAAGTAGTACCTAAACACTCTGGTCCCACAATACTTGTTAACTAACCTAAGTTGTTGTTGGCTATCAACTAAAATTTGTATTTTGGTTACCCTAAACTAAAACGTTTACCAAAGGAGAAGAGGAATAGAAATTCTTAGAACGTTTGTTTGTATTTTGCGTTACAAATAAATTGTAAGATTATCTCAAATAGTCGATCGCGTTTTCCTCGAAGGTTGAAATGGGTCACGGTGTCATTCGTATTGTGTTGAGTAGCGGTTAGATGTCTGAGTCTAATGACTCATTTGTGCACTAAAATTATACACTCGAAATATACTAACATATTTTATGCTCCCGGGTATGTCCATAAACTACGTCCGGACCCGGGTATGTCCTTAAACTATGTCCAAAAGAGAGGTATGGGCACTGCAAATGACATCTCGCTTTGTGTGGTAGGGCACAGGACAGCGGATATCATTCCAGATCTAGAGCAGAGCCCAACTGGGGAAGTACCTCCACCTTACAGAAAACCGCAGCCAAATAACACTAGACCCTACTCATAGTGTTGTGTTCGTGCCGGTGAGTAAGGTTGCCAGAGCTCAACGAGGGAGAGGAGTGTTAGGGTCGGCAACGCGCATGTAACTCCTCTGTAGTTGCAGGCGTACATAGGCTACGGAGACTGCTTAACATCAGGCGGGCCGTATGCTTGTTTGCCACCGACGTAGTATAAAAAAATGTTACCTATTTATTACCTAAAATTATACGAACAGTCGAACAATGTTTGGATATTTGTAGTTAAATGGGTTCTTCGAAATAAGTAACATTTTCGATGCAAATTTTAATGTGGAGGCAAATCAGGAAAAAAAAACTATCCAGATAAGTCTAAACTTATAAGAAAATCTAAAATAATAATTTAAAAAAAATCGTCTTATAGAAAAGTTAATTTTTTTCAGGATGACTTGGGTTTAGATGTAAAGCTTTGATTGGAAATAATAGACAATATACTAAATTACAATTATAGTATACAATTGTATTTTTTTCGTAGGTTGTTACGTTTTTATAATAATTTCCACGAGGTAGTAAAAAAGCCGATTTTCATGATATATTTTTTTTTATACTTCCAATACTATTGAAGTAAAGGTTACAGTTAATTTTGAAACAATGTCAAGTAAAGCAGAAGAATTAGAAAAAAGATCCAATATAATTCATCTAAAGTTATAGTTTTCCCCTAGTTTTCATTTTCCTATTGACTGCTATTTTATTGCACACAACTGTGCTAGCGGCAAAAAGATTATTACAATTATCATCGATTTAAAGTTTCACGATATATACACATCATTATTTACGAACGTCAGAGGTAATTTTAAAGCTTAATTATACGCGATTAACTCCCGTTATCGTAAATTAATATAATTATCATATCAAATAACCAAACCAGATTCTTCTATTAAACCAATCCAATATTGATCTTTGATTCAATGACAAGCTTACGTAACCAAAAAAAAACTTATTGCGGGGCCCAACAGTGCATGTTAAAGGTAAATATTGATAAGTGTTATGACACGTAGATATTATTATTGTGAGATATAAATAAACATGAGTGGCGTAATCATTTTCGCTATAGGTCGAAGGTTTTACTGATTTACGTTTTATGTTTAATTCGAAATTCTGGGATCAAATCCCGGTAACGGCATTTATTTGTGTTTATCACAAATATTCGTTCCTGAGTTATGGATGTTTTCTACACAAAGTATTTATGCACATATATGTATATGTACATAAGCTTATTGAGTTTAACTGTGGGACTAGGTCGATTTGTATAAGATGGTTCTAGGTATCATATTGATTGATTTATTTAATTGACTTCATAAAATTGGATTTCTGTTAATTACTATGTATGGTAAATATTTCTTTAGAAAATGATTAGAAATAAATAAAAATATTATTTATTGTGTGTTGTACTTACGGTTTAAGATGCAATAAGTTTAATTTCAAATTAAATAAATAAAACATGGGTATTGTATAATTGTATAATATAGGTACCTACATCATACATGAAATAGTGAGATAATGATTTCTTTAAAGACGATTAAAATAAAATAACCAAGAAAGAGACAATCAAACCAATTTGTCGTATGTGTCAGCGTCCTGTTTAAACCCTACTCTTAAATAGTCTAAATTTAACCGTGATTCACGTCAACCTTAACGTCCTTAACCAAATGTAAGTGATACAAGAAAATAAACGAGATTAAAGGTTGACATCAGCGTGTTGTAACAGCTATTTCTAGTGCTATTACCACAATTTACCGTGTTGCCTTTTTAAGAATGGTTAAGGGTCCCCGGCACGCTCGGTTCTCCATACAAACGTAGTTCCGCTCTCATTTTAATACGACTACTAGATTGCTCTGAAATTTTGTACTTACAATAAGATAAGATATATCTATGTCTGTAATTATTTAGTTTATGTAGCTTCAGATACCGTAGTATAAATAATACAGCGAATTTTAGTTTTTCATACAAAACTTGTTTTTGCTCTATTTCGTTTGTTTTATAAACTGGAGATATATAAACTAATTGCAGACCGAGATATATCTCATGTCATAGTATGTGCAAAATTTCATTACAATCTAACACGTAGTTTTAAAATGAGAGCGGAACTACGTTTGTACGGGAAGGTGCAATTCGGTCGAGCTTGCCGGGGACTCTTAACATACCCCGCCTGACGGGTGCGGGTGGTTTTAAAAAATGCGAGGACAAGTAAAACTTACTATATCGATAAAAATATGGCGTAAGACAAAACCGTTATGTATTCTTAAAATACATATTATATTCGCCTAATCAACTGAATTATTGTTTGATGTAATTTTAATTATTGTCAGAATGACGAGCCAATATCAGATATCGAATATTTAAATTTCATGCAAGTCTCCATTTAGGATATCCCCGCACTTAAACTATCGTGAGACATATTTCAAAATATTTATCAGTACGGTTTTTTCTCACTATTATTTTTAGTCGCTTTTGGCGACATGTTTCGGATTCTTTGGGAATCCATCCTCAGGCACGAGTGTCCGCGGCGGTTGTACGTCGTGCACTATCTAGGATATCCCCGTTCAGATTAGGGATATACATACATACATATTACTCAATGTTCTTAACTGTTGACGACTGTTTTATTTGATATTAACGTCACTCATTGGCGTCTATTTAAGTGTCATAGAAGTCGAAACTAACATGGTTTGACAATAAACGTGCAGAAAAAAATACCAAGAACATATCTTGGGAACAGCAATTTTTTAAAATTCTCTGGCACATATTTTGCTAGTCGCGCGCAGAGGCTAACATTTAATAACCAAAATTCGCTTCAGGAATTAAGAAAATTGTCATGTCAATGTCATGTTCTTAAAAATTCAATAGAACCCAAGGCCATATCCATTCAGCGCATCTCGTGTTTAATATCGCCAATATAATTTGGCTCGCCAACTAAATTCAACTTATTAGTTCATAATGGCACAAGGAAATTGCTTTATGTATAGTAACATAAAATCTCTTTTTGACTGTCACGCTGTGGGTAAAAACAAGTGGTTTTATTAGATACAGTACGAGTATTAAATTTCGTATTCGTAGTTCGTACTACAGTTTGTGTAGTTGTATACTTGTGGCCTTGTCCGTGCAATCATTTTAATGGGGATATATAATCCAAGTATTACTGAATAAAATGTTCATTACTGTCCCCGCTTCCAACGTCACAGGATATCATAAATTTAGGGATGTACTTTAAATAGTGTGCAGTGTCCAACCATTGGTACAAAATTTATATGATATTTATAGGTATATATTTTTTATATGTGCAAATCGATTTATTTTATTTATCCCTTAAAAAATTAATATATTATAAAATATTTTATTGCCTTATAAAAATATAACGATATTAAAATAAGTGTAAAAAAACCGGAGCTGCAGTAAAATTGTAAATTCAAAGACTCAATGCAGCATTTATCGTGTGTGAAAAAGTTGTTGTCACATAATAGACGTATTGAATAGCTACTACATCTCTATCGAGTGCAATTAAAGCCTCAGTGGTGACAGTAGTAGTGCCATTCAATTCCAACTAATTACCTAGTGCGTCGCTCTTATTTACTCACTTCGATGCAAGTGCACTAATGTCCAAGTACTAATAGCAATACTAAGCTGTCCTGACTGTTCCTCGTCCTCGTAAGTTCCCGCGTACGTGTACAAACACGTACAAATTTAATTTGAGTTTTAAACTCAGAAATAAAACAAAGTTCCAAATTCAAAAGCGCAAAAATTAGCCTGGGTCTAACTAGGATAAATGTTTCATCCGTATTATTATCGTGGAACATATCTTCGCAATAGTGCACAAGAATTGTTAGTACAAAAAGAAGTGAGGCTGACTGAAGCAGCAGGAGAAATACGAGCGTTTACGAGAAAATACGTTTGAGGATTATTCACTACATCTGTTGTGGAAACCACTTCTATGGTGGGGCCTGTAGACGGGCCATATTTTCACTGCAATATGTGGCTGGCAACTATTGGTATGAGAGGGACACCAATAGTTGCCGGCCACATATTGCAGTGAAAATGTGGCCAGTCTACAGGCCCCCTTAGAAAAGAGTTAAAAATATTTCACTTTATTGTTAGACAAAATCGATCGGAAATGCAATCCCCCTAACTTACCGGTTCGTTAACAGGAAAGCATCGGGAACTCGATTCAGGATTTAATGTTATTTCTCCCCAGCGGAGGAATTAGCACATGGAAAACATCCCCGGCCAGTATTACTTTCCCGGAGGTTGGAATAGACGTGAATAAACAACAATGTTTCTAGTTTGAGAATGGATATATTATATACCCTATTTATGGTTATTATTTCAACCTAAAAAGTCGAGGTTTTTTGTAAGTGGTTTATGTTTCTTTTGTTTGTTGTTTTAATTTTTGTTTTCTAGGTTTTACATTTTTTTGAATTTCTTTTTCTCTGTCTCCACTAACCTTTAGGCTATTAAGATGCATTTTACTAACACATCTATGGATTATGTCAGTCCGAACTAAACATTTTTTTTATTATGTTGGATGAGCTACGAGTATTTATTTAGATATTTTGGTAACATGGGTATGCTGCTTTTGATTTGAAAGCGAAAATACGAAGTTTGATAAGTAATTTTTCGATTCCATTCTCGAACAAGCGAAGTGTTACAATTTAATAAATTTGTACTAAATTGTTACAAGATTGTATAGTTTATTCGCTGCCCAAAATAAATACCTATAATAATATGTACAATTAAGATCGTCGTCATAACTCATAACTGTGAAAATATTTTCATTGCATTGAACATTGAGACTTTTAGAAGCTTATTTCAGGGGCCGTATCTAAGATGAATATTGACGAATATCGACAAACGCCAGTAGAAATATAGAAATGTATCGCGATGACAAATGCAAACGAAAAGTCACGAGGCCTAAGCATCTACTTACTCGTAACTAGATTCTCATCCCTGTCACTACCGGACTAGCACTGACACAATTATCTGACCGATTGTGAACTTTATTGCAACGTCATAAGGTCTACCAAATGGAAAATCAAGTATTGCTGTTATAATATTATATTAATTTAGAGTGCTTTATTGTACAATGTACACGAGGCGTCTATGCTTCGTCATGTACAACCCGTTTAATCTCCCTCAATAATTTCTCATCATAAATAATTTGGATCTCTAAACTTGCAGTCCCGCATTGATCTGTCTATTTCGTTTACGGTCAGATCATTTGACCCACACTATTTGTTTCAAATCAGAGCAATATGGACAATATAAATTACTAGCCGTTTTAGTGTTAGTTAAAACTATTACTTAAAACCCGAATCTTTGGAGTCAACATTTTTAAGACTGGCTAAATCTGGCTAGGCTTTGACTAGAGGTTGATTACTTATAATTTGTATGTATTTTAGAATCCGTTTTATTAGAATACTTCAATTTGAGTTCGAGTTATTTTAACCAATCAAAAAGCATTTTTGACTATCGGGCCGTATTTTTATCTCTCTGCCCCTTTGCACTCCCTAACTACCCTCTTATTACACCGACCTATCCGAGAAATAGAGGCTAAGAAATACAGGGAAAAACGACATAAAACACATTTCTCTCTACGGTCTAAGATAGCAGAGGGTCTACCGCGAACACCGAAGCTCGCAAATTACGGGCATCTTTTTTTAATTACGGTTTAATTGGACTATAAACCGAAAGATGTCCGCAATTTGCGAACTACGGTGTTCGCGGTAGGCCCTCAGCTCTTCTACAAGCATCTATAATAATAAATTTAATTGTATGATTTGTATGGCATGCGCGAGCGCCTTATTGAGGTGACATAAATATTGTCGTTACGGCGGCCGGCTCGCATGCGCGGCTCATTCGACCAATTACGACCTATTAGGTCTCAGGCTGAATTCAGGAACTTAAAATATAATGATACTTTTATATCAACATTATAGCAGCACGCTCTTAGCGCAATATTACGAGTGTGCGATGGTGACGCACTGTAGATATGAAATTGATATCATATAGTGCGTTTCTGAATCGGCCTCTTGTTTCTTCTTTACCAGTCATGCTATTGTTTTGTTTTTTAGATTATTGCACTGCAGAGTGACTTTTAATGGCAGTGAGAAAATAAAGTTAATTTATGTGTACCTAAAGAGTTGTGGTCACTTCGTTGGGCTGAATCTATTTCTCATAGCTGTTCAAATTACTTATATAAATGTTAAGACTAGAAAAGCAATATATATATATATATTGATATATAGGGATAATGAAGATGACAAATTATTAATTAAAAAAATCTACTCAAATAGACAGAAAATGAGTAATTTATAACAATAAGAAATGATAAAAAAGTACCCGTTTCAAATTTTTTTTTACTTTTACAATGAAAATTTAGCACCATTTGCTCCTTACATTTTATTGAAAAAAAGATAGCAACTGTAAACATAGACGCAATATTTCGCCATCAAAAGGCAAGGAGTCTATTGAGTTTGCAAATCTTAGTTTTCATGTACATTTTGCATGACATTTGCCCTTGATTAAAACGTGTAAAAAAGTGATCTAAATTAAATATAGCCATGGCGGCGTCATGTCATCAAACTTTCACACAAGCAAACTTTAACGAACTAAGATGACGTTAACAGACGGTCTGTAACTAGCCCTTACAGAAACCCTAGTGTAAATTTCATTTGATAGCGTGACGAATGTACGCGTTTGCGCTAAGTCTCATTTTGTATGGGATATTGAATAGCGCACCAAGCGGGACGTTTTGGAAACTCAAAATCCCATACAAAATGAGACTTAACGCAAACGCGTTCGTCACGCTATTATAGGACATTCTTACACAGATTGACTAAGTCCCACGGTAAGCCCAAGGAGGCTTGTGTTATGGGTACTCAGACAACGATATATATAATATATAAATACTTAAATACATAGAAAACACCCATGACTCAGGAACAAATATCAGTCTGTGCTCATCACACAGATAAAATGCCCTTACCGGGATTCTAACCCAGGACCATCGGCTTCACAGGCAGGGTCACTACCCACTAGGCCAGACCGGTCGTCTGTTCTGGTCTGGTCGTGTGTAGTAAGTTCTAGCATTGACATTTCATTAAACATCAAAGCTTACCATCGCTCGCTAATCCGCAAGCTGGTAAGGCGACGAATTATTCATAACTTGAGAAACTAAGATAAACCGGTGTCGAGTCCTAACCGCTAATATCCGCTTAAGACAAGGTATTATCAGACATTTTTATAATACAGACTGTCGATACGATACAATACAATTTACGAGTAACAGGCGTAGGGTAGGGTAGGGAACAGTGGATCGGAAATAATAGCCGCGTACAGTGGCTCACTCAACCTAATTCCAAGATAAGAGAGGCTATTTGCTTCCCTGCTAATACAGCAGAAACATTCAGTAATCGAACAAATTCAATTGGACGAGTAATGGTTATTTTAACACGTAAGGGTGCTACAGTGTATAGCGATATTTTGGGCAACTGAGCCACTGTTTGCGTCGGGCCACTGTTCCCGCCTTGACCCTATTCTTATTTTAATTATACATATCTATTCCAGATCGAATTCATATCCTATAATTAAAATTAGTACGCCTGTTAAGTATATAGTAGTAAATCACTTTATTGTACAAAAAAAAATTGTGTTAAGTTGTGTTTTCCGTAAGCGTTGCTGGTGGCCTAGTGGATCTTGCATTCGACTTTCAATCCGGAGGTCGCAGGTTCAAATTCTGGTTCGTAGGTACCAATGAGGTTTTCAGAACAGGTAGTACCTATGGAATATCATAACCTAATGATATTTTTACGACTAACTTTTTGGTAAAGGTAAACCTGCTTACATCCCCGTAGAAGTAAGTGAAGTCCCCAACCCGTATTGAGCCAACGTGGGGACTATAGCCCAAACCCTTTCGCGCATGAGAGGAGGCCTGTGCCCATTGCCCAGCAGTGGGACATTGTATAGGCTGAATTATTTTTTATCGTTATTGCTGTGTATGGCGCTAGCGTGCGATACTTGGCCGTGCCAAAAGACAGAACGACAATCTTATGTTATGCGGCCCCTAGCCTAGCCTGGCCCTGCCCAATGTGATTCCTAAAGGAGATATTTATTCTTTGCTTAGCAAGTTATGAATAAAAAGCCTGGATATTTTTTACTTAAAATGTGAAACAAGGGAAAATCAACTCTATTTAAAAAAAAAGGTTTAAATTTCAATGCAAATCATCATCATCATTAAAGAACATCATATAGGGAAAAATAGAGGAAAAGAGAGGCAGAGAAAGACCGAGAAAAAATTATTTCAACCAAATAAAAGAAAAGGTTCAGGTCGTGTCATACCAGAAGATTAAGGAGTTGGCAGAGGACCGGACGAGTTGGAGATTGCTCCACCGACAAGAGCACAGCTCTTAAATAAGAAGAAGAAGAGAAATTTCAATGGCTGAAACCGGGCAGGACGAGGCTAGAGGATCAATCGTGATTATCAGTCAGTATCAGTATTTCTTCTCCACAAAAATTAACTGCGTTGTGGATGCACCTTCATGTTATTAAAGCCTATTGACATAGATATTGACTGACGCCATTGATTCATCGGTTCGGTATTTGATTGACAATCGCTTTTAATTGTTTTGTTATTGTTAAGTATCCCTCAATTTCGCAGGCTTGAAAACCCCATAAACATTGACGCATCGCGTAATCGCGTATCTTCGTTTCTAGACCGTTTCTCCTCCTCCGTCTAAGCCTTTTTTCGATTGTATTTTACAGAAATCCGGGAATTTTTGGCAAAATAGTACGAAGAATTGGCGCAGACTTTGGTTTTCGCAAAAGCGGCTGCCATCTGATCTTCTAAAACGAGGGCAAACTAGGCCTAGTTATAGGATAAGTCAAAATTCTATAAATACAATGTTTTCCTTCACCGAATATATCTGGATAAAAAAAAATATTGTAGCGGGCCGAGGCTCCAACTCATGATCTCAGGGGGCCTAGCTAAGATGGACAGATGCCAAACGATAAGAAAAAATGTATCGGGATGACAGATACTACAAAAAGTCACGTGATTATTTCCATACATTATTTAAGTTTAGACTGGCGTTATCTATCACCGATTGTTATTTGGCTAATTTGGCTATATCGCTAAAATAAGTTACCCTTTGACGCGAAATAGTTATTTAAGCCTTACCTAGTCTCTGGTATATAATCTAGCGTTCAGAATCTTACTAAGAGACCCGGTGGCTTATATTATGCAATGCTGTTGTTAATTTTGGTACACAAAGCTGTTAATTAAGGCCACACATTGTCGGGTACAAATGTATATACATCTCTGAACTCTGAACCTTATCACATAGTAATACGGGACAAACATGTACAGATATTTTTGATTTCAAGTGTACGTTGTAGACCGTAACGTCACGTGCCGGTTATTCTCGCTTTATGTAGATTGGAGTTGATTAAATGCAATGTCAAACAATATCAAGTATTCCGTGTATGGTGTCATAATCATTGTAAGCTGGGTTTTGTTTAGTGCTACAAAAATACGTGATACGGGACTTTTGTCATCGACGTTATTCATAGTGTCTATTAATATTATAAATTCGAAAGCAACTCTTGCTGAAAGGATTTAGATAAAATTTAGTATAGAGATAGTTCTAAGAAAGGACAAAATTGCTATTATCGCAGAAATCATCGCTTAAGGGGGTAAAAAGGGGGCGCGACTCACTATTAGAAGTTGGATATGGAAGTACTAATTTTACGCAGACAAAATAGCAGGCAAAAATTGTAGTATACCTACAATATTTATGGCATTCGTAAAAAGGCCTTCGTTCTCGTCCTTTGGGTAGAACATTAGGTTACCGAGCGGACCCCAGGGTTTCTAAGTGAGCGGTGGCAAAAATGGCAAAACAATGCTAGGATTCAGGTTTAGTGTAAGTAAAAACATATACTACAAACCAGTTGCTCACAGATGAGATAAAATTAAGCATTTGATTCGAAGCGACTATTAAAATGGCCTCAAACTATTAACACTGCATTTTGCATGTTGTTATCGTACAAAGTGCTTACTTACAGTCTTTATAGCCGTTCGTATAATGAGTTTGAAACCAGAAGTAAGTGGAGGGCCCATTCGACCTTTACAATTTTTAAATAGTTTGATATTTACCTGTTATTCATTTGACATTACTCGCTGAGCATCTCGTGCGCTCCAATCAAGGCATGTGCACACCGGGTGCATGTTATTAGACGTGCACTTTATAATATACAGATGCTTATGAGTGACGGCACACCGCTTGCGCGTGCGTGTATGGCTCTAACATTTTAGCGTACGCGCACGTGCACATCTCTTGCGCACACGCATCCGGTGTGCACAGGCCTTAAACAGATACTGAGTAATATGAAAATCAAGTTGAGCTTGTTAAAGTTCGAATAGGCCGTGTAACTGTGCATACATAAGTAAAAGCGATAAAAATCTGAATCGCAAGAATCAAGAAAGAGACAAAAAGAACTACGTACAAACATTCATTTGCATGTTAATTTTTACAATAATTTTAACGCGATTGTTTATTATTTAAACTATACGAGTACATCACAAAATAGGTGCATAGTGCCGACATGTGCAAAGTCGGAACTTAGTGACAAATTGCGTTAACTATTCTAGCCTATGGACAAATACAGAGACCTTAGGCGCCTATGTGTTTAAAATTTAAATTTTAAAACATTTTTTACACCAGCGTTAACATATTTCTAAACCGCACCACCTCAATAACGTCAGAGTAAATTTGTATAAAGTAGTCTATCTTTGTAGCAAAGGCGCGAGCCTTGCGTAAAAAACAAGTGACAATAAACGCATCTAGCGCAACGCTAACTTAGATTATTACGGTCGATTGCCGAAATTGGAATGTCAAACATTAATGTCTAAAAGTTCGGAGAATGTTTCCGGCTAATCAAATGGAAAACGATACCGATCATATACAAAAGAAAAAACCTTTACCAGATGAAACGTATTAGGTCCCTAATATGTTTCACTTGTATTTTATTTTTTGTTATAACGTTTTTAACTTATGCTTTTGTATCCATTTTGCTATATTTAAGCATGCATATACCAAAGAAATTGCATATACACGGTCCTGTCGTGGCCTAGGTGCCCTAGCGTCAACCTCGAAAGCTGAAAAACTGGTTCAGTTCCAGCCCCGGGCACAGGAGACCTTGGTCAGGCTTCTCTTTCATGTGTCACGTATTTCACTTTAAAATTTATATATTAGGTAGTTGTGTTTTGTTTAAAATAACACAAATCAAATTATTTTTATTCAATCTAGTTCCATAGTTATGAAGTATACTGTCACTGTAACTCTACTGTGCCAACGTGTCTTAAATAGCTCCCAGTGACGTGGAATAGTTAATTAAGCTAACCCACTAATTGGGGCGTGAAACCGAGCTTTCAAAGGCATTAAGGTCA
Organism: Cydia strobilella; assembly: GCF_947568885.1. NCBI lineage: Eukaryota > Metazoa > Arthropoda > Insecta > Lepidoptera > Tortricidae > Cydia > Cydia strobilella. The sequence continues at coordinate 12,886,241 of NC_086055.1, forward strand.
TTGATTACCAAAATAACAGGGAGAGGAACTTTATATCGCGTAATTTTGAGCTGCTGCGTAAATTTGCGCGGATGCGGTTTTCAAATTTTGTTATGATAATTAGCAGTAAACTTATAATATACGGTATTAATTTGCTTATTTTAATGTTAGTCTGAGCGGAAAATTAATTTTATTAGCTACATTTTATGACGGCTCATTTTATTGGTCATGAAAAATTAATTGAACTATTCACTATAAGTTGAACATAAATAATTATATACGTACTAAAAAAATCACCACTCCTGTTTCTGAGCTTGGGATTAAAGCTTGTCTTCAGCATTCGTGTCCATAATATTTGGTTACAATATGAATCTAGATGTTATGTTATGTTATGTTATCTACAATATACATCTATATTGAAAGATGCCCGAATTGTAAAAATAACTCCTAGCCACATTTGATAGCTTAAAATTTCCTTTCTTAAACTTGATTATTTTCTTAGCATATAATTTTAAATTAATATTTTCATAGAAACCATATAAAAGAAGTTTGCATGAAAATAACCAAACACAATACAAATGTTTAGTGAACAGTCAGCATTGAAAAAACCGGATTAGATACGCGTCAAAAATATCCACCATTCTCTAATAGCCTTTATATACAGGGTGGCCAAAAAATATGTGCATTCCCGTTGCCAGGGAGGTATTGGGATTGTAGCCGCCGTGCAGGTCTCCACGACAAATAAAAAGACTTCGATTTGAAGTAAACGTGTAATCACATAGGTGCTGGTTAGTTAGTTAGTTAGTTAGTTTTTATTGTATATAAGAATCAGGTTACATTGCAGGTCGAATATACAATTACACGTTCAGTTACACTGAGACTTTACCTTTTCAGGTGTACATACATTTGCAACACATATATTTACATATTTATCTAAATACTACACATGCTTATGACTAACTTAAATAATCATTAACACAGTAAAAACATTTTTCTATAAGCCACATTTTTGTGTTTGACTTGAATAGTTTAAGATCCATGTCTTTAAAACGATCCGTTAACTTGTTATAAATTGTGATGTGATACACATAATATAGGCGTTTTTTGCAGTGAGTGACAAGTTTACATATGGCTTAGGCAATCTATGTTTGTATTTAGGTCTAGTTACGCGGGAACCCAATGTGTTATTATCCGTGAATAGGTATTTATATTTGTGGACAAAAACAGAAACTTCATAAATATAGAGACTGGGAAAAGTAAGAATGTTATGTTTTATAAAGTATGGACGGCATGAATCTCTAGGATGAACTGAAAATATGGCTCTAATGCAGCGCTTTTGGACAAGGTACAGTTGACGTAAACGGTTAAAGGTGTAGAAGTGGTGGTTCTAGTATGGAGGCTGATGCGAAAATGATTTAGCTAATTTTGAATGTTAAAATGGTAGTCTAAATTTAGGTGCCTCTAATTGGCCGCGATACAGGTTATGTGGAGCGCTCCTATTGGTGCATTTAAATAAGCCTCCGCATAGTAAGCGAGCCCGACGGCTGCGTTTAGCTACTGCATTACAAATAAAAGGTTGCGTTCGCAACAGGGATTATACTGAGCAACTTTTACTATGGGACCAACCACGAAATCGCGAAAAAAATTTTTACACTCATAGAAAATGGACCATTAGCCAAAATGTATGAAACAGCCAAATTTTTGTTCGCGATTTCGGGGTTGATCCCATAGTAAAAGTTGCTCAATATAATCCTAAACTCTCCCTGGCAACGGGAATGCACAAAGTTTTTGGCTATCCTGTATATAATAATAGATCAATTAAATTGAGACATATACTTTTTGAATGCGAACTCTAGGAAAAGTATTCTGGAGGCGGTTTGATGCGTTGCTTTATCCGCTACTATTGAACCTGACTGTGCACAATTCGGTCGAATCAACCTACATAAGAGTAGTGACCTTATCAACCAATTGAATAAAATTGGTAAACGGTGTATTAATCTCAAATATTATGAGGTCTTTGTTCTCTGTATTTTTATGTTTTACCTTACTGCGGGAAGGGTTATGATTTTATCAGTCCATGTATGTAGGTATTAAGGTTGTAAATATGCTTGTGTCGTATTGTTCCATTATTAGTATTTGGTAAAAGGATACCAGTCTCAACATATGCTAGGTGATACCCGGCGTTAATTTTCAGACTGATTCCTTATAGAGTTATAACTCAGGGCTTTATCGTAACACTACGAACAGTTTAATGCGGTAGAGTCAGACCAAGCTAACTCTGCATGGCATTTGCAATGACAAAGGGTTGCAATGTCAAGATTAATGTCAAATTTTTGTGCAAATATGCCGTTTGTAATGACACTCTCACTGTTCTGCTTAAGTCAGTACATAGTTAGCTCAGACGGATTCTCCTCCTATTTGTAAAAAAACCGGCCAAGTACGAGTCGGACTAGCGCACGAAGGGTTCCGTACCATCACGGAAAAAAACAGCAAAAAAATCACGTTTGTTGTATGGGAGCCCCATTTAAATATTTATATTATTCTGTTTTTAGTATTTGTTGTTATAGCGGCAACAGAAATACATCATCTGTGAAAATTTCAACTATCTAGCTATCACGGTTCATGCGATACAGCCTGGTGACAGACGGACAGACGGACAGACAGACGGACAGACGGACAGACGGACAGCGGAGTCTTAGTAATAGGGTCCCGTTTTCACCCTTTGGGTACGGAACCCTAAAAACAACACACTGAAATTTCTATTCAAAATGGTTTCAATTTTAAAACCACCGATCGATTAATATGGGTTTTTAGATACAGTTGTTTAATTTGTTGTATTCTAGGTTAGTTTATGTGTGATTTGATCTTATCATACAACTCAATTTCAAAAAAAACAACTACCTAACCTAACTTCTTGCACATATTTTATTGCCAGCATACCAAGTGCTCCTAAAATTACCGTTCTATTTTAGTGTAACGATCAACTGCATAGTAACTTTACAAAGCAAGTTTATGCATTGAACTGGTTTTCGAACGTTTACGGGTAAGGTAAACGTCCTAGTTCTTGACAACGTACCTAATACCTAACTCCAATGGTCGACAACCCGTTTGCCACCTGTATTATTCGGAACTAAGAGGTGACACATACACATTGAGACATTTAAATAAGGTATCTGTTGAATAAAAATAGATGGAGATGCTACGAGAAAAAATATGGTTGGTGCAACCGACCCTTAATATTGCGCCGCCCGCCCTTTCACTAAAGTACCTAGTGGTTCTTAATCGGTGGTCCGAGAGTAAGCACCCGAAATGGTCCACGAATTTATAAATAGAAAATACCTTTTATAAACTTTATTCGTTAAAGGTATCTCTACTTCATAACTATTACTGTTCGCATCCGTACTTCCATAGAATAGCTTTCGTACAAAGATGTTTACTCAATATCACGCTAGATGTCGCTGAACCGACCGTGAAACTAGCTAACGACATTCTTATCGAGTTTAGATATAAGGTTCGGAAATTATTTTAATATATATTGGCTTTATTTGTGAGGTTAATGGTTTTATCATTCTATCCCATCCCAAGTAAAGAGCGCCCTTTTTGAAATTAGGAGTACAAACAATTACGAGGTTCTAGGCAAAACAGGCCGTGCAGTTTTAGGCAGGCTAAAATGGCAGTGGGCGGGACACATTGCTCGTAGGACCGACGGCCGATGGGACAGAAAGGTCCGAAGACCAGTCGTTGTGGAGATCCCTGGGGTCCAGCAGTGGACGTCTTTCGGCTGATATGATGAGGCAAAACAGAAATTTAGTGAAATGACCGAATGTAAAAATTATCCGATAATTACTCGTCATCGTCAAACATGATCAAACAAAGTGTATTTCAGCGATAGCGTAAGCATTTCGATGATTTGTCATTAGTTTGTGCTACAACATGATCGTTTGACACGAATAGCGCACATAATTCGGAATGCTGGTACGCGAACACGAAAAGTGATGTGTATAGAGATATGTAAAGCACATAAGCTGTTTTGGGTTTAAAGTGTTGATTAACAAGCTCAACTGGCCGGTGCCCGCTTCAAATACTCGGTGATACGACTACGCGTCTAGTATTTAGTTACGCATTCGAATAATTCTTTAATAAGTCCGAACATGAAAAGAATAGGTTAGGTGGGTGAGTAAACTTTTTTGTCCCACTCGATGCCATGGTTACAGTCGGTCCAAAACTCACACGTGACGTTCAAAGGGTTACTTAAATAAGTTCTTTTATTACTCGTTTATTTGAGGTCTAATATTACGCTGCGTGTTACGTAAGATATGCGAAGCGGCGCGGCGCGGCGGGCATACGGCGTTTGCGTTCGCAACGAGATCGCCCACGTAGGACACTTCTATAGGTCTCAAAGGATTGATTCACCCCGCGCCGCATCGCTTTGCTTCGCGTTCGCGTGTTGTTCGCCTACGTAGTACGCTGCGTGAGGCCAACAACACTTTAGAATCTGAAATACTTTGCGTTGTATCTTACACTTCATTCACATCTAATTATACAATTCAAACGCTATTGTTATGAAAATCGGCCTTTGTAATCGTTACTACGAAACGTTTTACCTCTTCGTTGAATAGGGTTGTTGACACATGTGGAATTTTGTTATTAAATCTAGTTAAATAGATAGGAAATGAACAATTTATCACAATACATTGGAAACTTAAAAAATATATAGGAATAATAAAAAAAATACGTTCAATTTTGTTTTTACTTCCAAATAGGAAAAAAAATAATGGTACCATTCGATTCCTTACATTTTATTCTAAAAAAAAATGTATGGCAACAATATACATAAACGCAATATTTCACCTGACTGATACCATTAATAAAAAATTGTCAAATACCCTATTCTTTGAATTTGTATTCCTTTATATGTCTTTGAACGTTTGATGTATACCCATTACTAAGAATTCCTTATAATATATGTTTTCAAACATCTGCAAGGAATTTTACTCGTCATAGTATGAGTACCTAATACTAAAATAAATATTTGTAACATTTATTTAGAATTGCTAAAGATTTCGGGAAAATCTAGTTCAAAGAAAAGACGTCAAATCAAACTTCCTCGAATTGAACACACGTGTCAGACATCTGTGATTCAGTTAGTAAATATTTTAAAAACTTAAAATACTTACGTCACTTTGATTTTTAGAGTTCTGTAGTCGAAATGGAACTGGAACTCTAATAGTTTCACTGTCTAGTCTGACTGTCTGTCCGTATAAAACAGTCATTATGCTCGAAAATTGTAAAGTATATTTAAATGAAATTTAGAATATAACTAGGTGTAAATACTCTGTGACCCGCCACTTAGTATAGGTAGAGATAAAAAAAAGTTTTAGGTATATATGTTTTTATTGGTATGAATAAAACATGTTATCGTAAAAAACTTGTTTTATTATTATCTCAAAATCAGAATATCTATGGCATTTTGAAAGTAGAAAATATAAAAATCTTCCCATCACAATAATTACTTGATTACTTACTCAGTAAAGTAAGTAAATAGACACGTGATTGGCGTTATTAACAACAAGGTTGTGAAGTTCTCACAAGTAATGGAGGTAATATTACTTTACTTCTAAAACTTGAGAAACATAATTTACATTTCTAACGCAGCTATCGACACAAAAACACAACACACAGACCAATAATAAAAAGCATACACATAAGTATAAAAAACCTCTAAGTATGTATGTACCTACCTAACTACTTTGTTTAAAGGCAAAAAATCTTTATCAATAGAGTTTTGAATGATTCACGGTTAGTTTCACTAGACTTATATTGACCGGGATATAGACCGTGATTACCTTTTGTATTCACCCGTCACCGTTTTGGAGTCACCCGTGAACATGATGCATGTAACTGCGTCGAAATATCGGGAGCTCACAAATAATACAAAAGGTAATCACGGTCTATATCCCGGTCAATATAAGTCTTTATCAATAGTTTACCCTAACTTGTCAAAAGGCTTAGTAAATATTGACAGCGAAAGTACCTATACAATTTGATTCGTCTGCCGCATAGATAAATGTCAATTTGTCAACTAAATTGGCATTCTATTTCTCTCCACTCAGTTTAGTACACTATCTGTTCAATATTTTGTATTGAAAAGTTGTATAAGTTGTGTTTTATTGATCTTTTTTTTTATAACGCACCATTTTTGTCGGACATTTTTCTTGTTGTATTTCAAATTTGACATAAATTTATTTACTGGTTTTCCCGGTACGTTTGTAAGTATGAAAATCATGAGCTTTGAGTTTGAATGCAATATTTTCCATTATAATTAACTAGAACCAATGTTTTTAAGCAGTGAACACATTTTTTTATTCAGACTAAATATTATGGATTCCCATAAGTAGTTTGGAATATTCCCAAAATATCATGCGACGGTATTGACGATATCGATCGCGTCGTTAGATATGAATCATTCAGTCGACAAGCGTCAACAACATCGTTAAGACAATTAACTATGGTATTCTTAATCAAAGAGAACCGCAATATGATTGAAAGAAGTAGCCTTAATTTGAACGCAGTAGGGTGCAATACCTATATGCCTATTGAAACATTATTTTCAAAGCAACAGTCGTAAATAATAAATATCATAAGCAACTTTGTGATTATTTACAGGAAATTTTCTTATAGTGATCACTTAATTTATACTTAAAATAAATAAATAAAAATATAAATCATTTATTTCGGACCACAGAAATCCATAACAGAACTTAATTTACTTTAAATTTACTTTTATATTAAGTTTGTATGTATGGTATAAATTACAATTTTTACTTGTATGTGTTGTATTTGTTATTCGTCGTTAACCGTATACCTATATTGTTTTTCGTAAAATAAAATATAAGTAAAGAAAAAAACTCACCTCTCGATGAAACAATTACGCAAATGGCAACAAAAACATCAAATCCCTTGGACAATATCATTTTCTGGCATTAAAACAAATGATGTTAACCGAAACACAAATTAAAAACAAAGGATTACTGGCCGTCAAAAACAAAAATATATCTATGACACATTCTACTTTCGCGCCTTTTTCATTCAAATGCGTTCGAATTTCGAAAGGAACGTTCCGAAACGTAACGTCAAGTTATGCAGGCAGTGATCTCGTGATGCGTGGCATAGCGCGACTGACGTTTGTTGCTTGGTTGCACGACACAATCTGAAATAGGACGTATATTTTGTAGCGTAAACATCACGCTTATTTTTAGAGACGGCCAAATTATACGGCACTCTTGATAGTAATGTCGTTGGTTAGTTTAATGATGCTGTATGCAAAAAAAACGTTATTTGAAGCCCTAACGAATCTATTCTCCGGTCTTTTATTTTTCGCTGTTATTTTTAGGCATCGTACTTTTTTCCAGACAGGCAACCCTTTTGTGTTGTTTTTAAAAATAACGAGGGTTATAAGCGGCAATGTGTTTTGGCCCTACTTAAATAAATCGCCTTCTTGTAAAAAGAAGCCTCTTTGTAAAAAGAATGGCACTAATGGTGCTAAGAACGGATAATACAGGGATAAAAGAGGGGCAACACAAAAGATGCAACGTTGCTTAATTGTTTGTTTGTAAATTTCAGATTAATATCTCTTGTTATTTTGCTGATTGCGTTACTGACGTTGCGTTAACATCTTGAATTTTTGTAAGAAATTAGAGAAATATTTTTTTTTATGTTTTTACTATATTTTTTATTTTATGTCGAACCTTTAAAACCATATGCATTCGAATATGTACTTTGAAACCTAACGCTAACTTTGCAAACTGAAGTTCGCATGAATAGGTGGTTTCTAATCTTAATCATTTGAAATTACTTTTCTTAAATTATTCAAGTTTCTAGATTGGTAAAATTATTAAATGGCACTACAGTTTAGTTTCAATAAATATACCTTAGCACTAAAGTCTTTGTTAAAATTGCGTGCCAAAGCCCGAAAAATAAGTTACGTACTTAGATATCTCTCGTATCATAAGAATGAGATTATCCATATAGAATTACCAATCAAGTTCTCAATCGGCTTGGTCGAGTCGAGTTAATACAGTCAGTATTATAAATAAATAAAGTATTTTAATAGAATGTTTAAAATGTCGGCAATTCTAAAAGGTCATGAAAAGGAAAGTGTTTATAACGATAAAGAAGCGCGCTAAGAATGAATTCTTTATCAAATGGCTGGCATTATTAAAGGGAATAATTTATGTCGCTACGAATAATAACGAGATATCCAGCTTCGTCGGCCGTTCAGCATCTTGTAATATTCGGGTGTTCAAATTTGGGTAAAAAAAAATTATTTATATTTTTCTTTGAAAATTGTACGTGTCGAGCCTCGGATCGGACAATCAGCGCCAGAAAATGAGGCAAATTGTATGCAACATTCTGGTGAAATAATTATTTGTCTTTTTTTAAATCAAGGTGTAAGTATAGGTACAAATAACTGTTTATAAAACATTGAATATTTTTATAAGAATAATAAGAAGCTACTTTGTTGTTGAACTATTTATACTAGATTCTGTAAGATTATATTCATCAGTTCTTAGTTTACACCACTTTGAAGCTCAAAGCAACGACAAAGAGGGTTAAGCTACAGATAGATATTGATGAGCGACCTAATACGATGGCAAAACTCGCTGTAAAACTATAAAAATGTGTAGTTTTCAAAATTAAACAACAAAGTAATAGCGAACTTCATACACGGTATATTTATACCATTAGAAAAGTTAAAAAAAAATCATAAGTAACTTAGTGGTTTTTTTATTCAAATAAACTTTCTCGGTGATCGCATTAAATTTGATGCTCCATACTGTCTAAATACAAAAACAAAGAAAAACAGCCCTTCTTGGCGGATTAAAGGACAATTTTTTTAAGAAAATCCGTAGTTAAAAAGCAGATTAAATATTTCTAGGCATGATTTGCCCGCACAAAGTACATTTATTCTCCGTTTATTGTTCAACAATTATAACATTTGACTCTTTATACATTAACATTTAATATGTACATTTAACAAGTACATTTTGTTAAGTTACATATTTCAAAGGTCTCAACATCCCATCATGAAGTCAAACTGGGCCGCGGGAATCACCCGTGTTTACTCTGCAAACATAAGAGCATACGCAGACACTTGACCCAATTGCCTGTAATAACAGACTAAACGAAAGGGAAAAGTTGATTATTCCTAAACGTTCCTTTTTCGAAGGAAAACAGTCCTGAAACGTTCCACCTTACCCTAATAGGAGGTAAACGCTCCGAGCGTTGGGCAAATATTCTGACAGACCCTTTTGAGGGTGCCACATATCGGCGTATCTGTTTTGATATAGAAGTGCAATTGGCACTTTGCTAGGAAACACGCGTTTATTTTATAAATACTATCTTTTGTTCAAAGTAGTTTTTTTGTCTTCATACATTATTAGTTATGTCAGCAATGTGTCGCGTTTTAACAACTTTAATGTACAATAAATAATCAGGCGTTACTAGTAACTAATACAGTTTTTTCCCCATTTATGTTAATTTTGTTGATTCTTTGTAACTTTTCATGTTTCGAAATCCTCATCTAAAACTAGTTTCAAAGTGCGTTAAAGTGTGTTGAAGTATATGACAAATTCAAAGTACAACGTTCATTTGCGATTTTTGACGTGCGACGTGCGACTATGCCAAAAAAGCACGTCTCATTGATTGTGTTTGTCAAAATATGTATATCCCCGTGTTCGGGCAATAAACCAAGGATTCTAAAATAGACACCAATCTAAAACGATATTCGAAGAACAGACGCTGTTAACAGTAGAATGCAATCCGTAGGGTAAACAAATTTTATTTCATCTCCTACTCAAACGTAAACGTACGGATGATGAAAAGCTTGTTACTTACCAATAGAGAAAGCCGTCTTTACTATTTAGAATAGTAGGTATTTTGGATCCTCTGTAATGAACATAATCGCAATAAAATATATGAATATGAATATGTTGTAAATAATAATACAAATATTTGAAAAACAGGTCACAATCTCACAAACGTAACTGAATCTGTCGAATATTGCTACAGTAGCGGAAAATAATCTATCATATTCTTTTCATGTACATTTGCATAATATTTTTGGTAATTTCTCAAAAACGGCTTAAGCGATTTCGATGAAATTTACAATATAGGGGCATATGAAAACGACAACTCTATCAAACTAGGGTACATTTTAAAAATAATTAGTTTGTCCGAGTTTACGCGGTACCGCGATGGGTATTAAATTCTAAAGTACTGATTCAATTTAATTTCCAAACCAGAGGCTAACGAGGACGAAAAATCGATCCTATGTTTTATTGTTGATAAGATTCGCTTTTGAGTGTTTCAAATAAGAAATGCAATATTTATAACATTCATTAATTGGTGTATGTGAAGTCCCCAATCCGCATTGTGCTAACGTGGCTGCCTATATTGCCACGTGCAGTGAGGACGTAATAAGTATAATGGTATGGGTCGTGATAATTATACAATCATTGTTTACATGATATAAAGTAATATGTAATAGTAGTAGTAGTAAGTATTATAATTTCACGAATTTTCGAATTGGCTGCAAAAAAAAAGCAGCATTATATATTTTTTGGCGTAATATATTTATCGTCGTCTAGTACCTACAACACAAGCCTTATTGAGTTTACTGTGGGACTAGGACGATTTGTATAAGATTGTCCTAATTTAAAAAAAATATAATAAATATATTTATTTACCATTAATAAAATACTTGCATGTATGTATTCCATTGCATAACTTCTGAAATCGTTTATAACGACGTATCAATCAAACTCACTTTACCACCTACCAATCATGCTTAGTGACGTAGAATTACTCTTTCAAGGTATTTCATTAGGTAACAGACACTAATAACAGGGCATCAAACAAACAGTCAGTGATTGAGAGGTTAATTGAAGAGTTTTTCTACCGCGCCGCTATTGTAACCGTTTTTTTCTTTTCCCAACGCGCCAGAGACTAGGACACGTAATGGCGAAATCTCTGGATTATCACGGATTAGTACGGACAACACCGAAGGAACTTGTTCGCCGTTAATAGGTGAACGTAATGTTCTTATCGACTTATTTGGCTTAGTGAAAGTGAATTAACAAAACCATTTCCTTTGTAATCAAAATTTATTTTCTACGCATCTCGCTCGCATTAATATGTCAATACGAGCGAGATGCATAGGAAGTAAGTTACGTAGATGTTAGTGTATATGTCAGTTTTGACACTGTCAGTAACTCGTGGTAAGGGTAAATATACAAACATGAACGCTGAAAACAATACACTCCTTTTTTTGGGCAGTCGTGTAAATACATGCAAACTGTTATTTTATATGGAGCGGCCGTATAAATAAAAGATTGAGTACCTAATAATGAAATGTTTTTACCCAGAAAATGTAAATCACAGCCAATTTAATCCGATCAAGTACCAGAATTGTGAAATATCTTCTCTCAATTAACAAACCATGAGGCCATTTCGTGGCACTTTAATCTTATTTTATGTTTTCTTTTATATTATGTAATGTCTTGTTTGTTTGTGCTTACGAATAAAATCTTATTCTATTCTATTCTCTTCTATTCAAACACATTGTAATGGATATTCAAATTTCCAAGCCCACAACTTCTCTGAACCCACCTCTTGTTAAGTTAATGACGATGACTAATAGATAGGTATCATATTCTAGAGTAGGTATGTAAATACCTAGCTATAACTACGGTTCTGTTTGCGTTTGTTTCTGTAGTCTGTGTCATTTGCCCCCCTTGGAATGATTTTTTATAATACCACGTCGGGGCCAAATAAGCATACAGCCCTGATGGTAAACCGTCACTGTAGCCTATGGACGCCTGCAACTCCAGAGGTTTCATGCGCGTAGCTGACCCTGTACACTCCTTTTTTGAAAGAACTCCATACTGTAGCCCCTCGAAAAAACCTCCGCAAGGAGCACATTCCACAGCCGGAGCGTCCGCGGGAGGAAATTAATCTTAAATCGTGCAGTGCGCGACCATGTAAGTAGGTTCTCTAGGGTGTGCGGATGAACTGAACACTGCCGACGGTGAGCGGCAATTAATATAAAATTTAACTCTTGTAAACCATCCTACATGAGTAGGGTTTGCACGATGGATCCGAAATGTATGGGAAGATACGCGGAACTGGATCCAGATCCGGATAATTTAATACATTTCGGATCCGGATTGCAAACCCTATACATGAGCCCGTGACCCGATTGCCAGTCGTTTGTATAAGTTGCGGAGCACGTCGAAAATAACTCGTCAACTTGTGAGGACTAAAGTTGTTGGAAACTTTCTCACGGGCGTGTTTCTCACTTTGTCAAAAGGAGCGTGGTAAGGACGTGAAAGTTTTTTTTATTAAAGGTTACAGTAAATAGTCTGAATTTTGTTACTACCTAAACTACCTACCTACATACTTTTAGTAGTTTTAGTTATGGAACTGCCATATTTTACGATGTGAATGTATACGTAACACTAAGCAACTTTCACTATGGGACCAACCCTAATACCGGAAAAAAAATACTCTCCCATAGAAAATTATCAACATCAGACCAGCCAGAATGTAAGAAACATTTTCGTGATTTCGGAGTTGGTCTCATACTAAAAGTTGCTCACTATGACCTATAAATATAATATATTCACATCGTAAAATATTGCAGTATATTAAAAAAAACATCTTGTAATAAAAAAAAAAAATGTTTATAAGATTTATTTTAAGTACCTATGCTAAATACAAAATCGAATCGAAAATACCTCAAACAGCCTGCACATTTCGCCTGATGGATTAAGTAGGTAGCAGAGCCAACTGAATTAATACTTAAATAAAATCTTGAAATGTTCACGTCTCACATCACAAATCCAACTGATGGAAGCGAGTTAAATCTTTCCTCGAGTCGAGATTTATTAGCTCATATCTCGCATACAAATGACGAAAATCTATGCTCGAAATCCCGCGTTATATCCACCAGCATAACTAGACCCTTATAGCCTTTTAAACAACATTACGTTGCCAAAATTTGACGTGCGCGGAGGGCTCAAGATATAATGGTTAATATCCCCCTGCTCCATTATGAAGTTAGGATTACGAGTGATCGAAATTTAAACCATCTATGAGTAAGAAATATGTTTAAACGTTAAATTAAGGCATATTTTATGGTAATTAGTTTGGTAATCCTAAGACTTGTCGAGAGTAAAATGTGTATCGAAGTAATAATATATGTATTAGACGACGGGGTTGTTTAAAAGCGTCCGAGTCCCTTATATTTTTGGTATCAAGGATATCTCTAACAATATGTTTTCAGGAAAATATGAGGTTTACCATAAACGTCCCTTTTTAAATGATTTATCCGGTATCACTAACGTAGGTGATGGCAGCAATAACCAAATCTCTCGTTACATTACATTTTCAATTAAATAGATGTGCATGCATACATACTGCAGCTTTTCACTTTAATGTTATTACTTTTAATATATTTTATGAAAATTAAATTCAACTGGAAATTGAAAATTTTTCACTTCAGTACTATGAAAAACAGGTAATTTAGCTCCAACATCCAATAGGTAACAGTTTTGATAACATGTAACTCATAAGCTTGGTAGGTTCAAATCAAACTGGCACGTACTAATGAGTTTTTCGGAACTTATAAGTTATATTACATTTTATCGTAGGAACATACATATACATATGTACGATAAAATTTAAAATTTACCAGTCGCTTTTCTTTGAAGGAAAACATCGTGAGGAAACAGGACTAATCCCAATAAGACCTAGTTTCTCTTTGGGTTGCGAGGTCAGATAGTAAAAACTAGTGCCTACACCAATTCTTGGAATTAGTTGCCACGCGGGCACCAGGCTTAGGGCACAGGAGTTACGTGCTGTGACAAAAAGCCGGGACAACGCCAGGAAAACGATGATGAACAAATAACACGTTGATCGACCATTAAACAATAGCAGTAAGTAGAGTACGCACTCAGGATACAACGGGATACCTACCTATTGTCTTAACGCCTATATATCTATTTGATAGGCTATATTTCCTCGAAATTCATATAAATCGAATCGATACCATATTTTGCACAAAAAAGTCACGAGCCGCCATTAACAAAATTCAAATTCGCAATGTACGGGCACATTGTGTCAATTCACCAACTGACAAAGTAAAATCGAAAATTTGAAAGTGGAAGAGTGCAACCATTGTTCGTTGGCTACGTTCGGAATATGATTGATTCGCAAAAATAAGCATTTATTTATTTCCCTATGGCGAACGGGGCTACACCAAATAGCTTTTAGATTAAAAGGCTGTCATAGTCATATTCCTCAGGGACATGACATGACTTTTGTCTCCCGTCATGTCACCGTGGCTAGTGTATTTTGCATCGTTTTTATTTGAGTAGGTGCTTAAAATTCTGTTTCGCTGCTTGTTAAATATTTTCATATAAAAAAGGAAAGTTGAGTGCTGGTGCAAAAATTAGGGTGGCAATGTCAATTTAAAGGTACCTGCTTAGATTAAAAAGGGAAGATAACATAATTTATATTCTTGGAGAATAAGTCTGCAGTTTCGTTAACGTGACTATACATAAAATTGTATTTATTTATGTCACGTGCCGTGCAATGCAATGTACGAGTATAATATTTAATAAGAGAGGTGAAAGGCAAGTACATAATTACTAGTAATTAGTAGACCTAGGACTTTTTTTGGCAAAACGAGATATTTACTAAATTTAATATCGACATAACTGTTATCGATACGTAGGGACCTAATAGGTATATATACAATGCTCTGACAAATAAATAATGCAAAGAAACTTTCCATTCGTAAAAATGCCTTTTCCCAATTGACACAATAACCGCATGCTCACAAATGTCGTAAATGAGGTAGACAAACATGTTACACCTCCCTATTTGTTAGGGGGGACACAGATGGTCCGATATTATTACCCGTGCCGATGCCGAGGGGAGAGCACACGTGGATTACCAATCAATTTCATATCGGCCCAACTTTTCGTTACTTTGGTGATAATGCGTCTTCGATAATGGTAATGCTTATAATAGGATTAATTTCAATTTGTAGTTCAACAAGAAGAAGACTTTGTAAAGTGATGAGTTTTATGTTTTTTTTATTTCAAGTTTTTTGAACGAATTGAACCAAAACAGGTAGACAGATAGACAGGTAGAATGTTTCCTAAATCTGCCTGTTTCTTGTGTGATAAAAATAAACGAAAGCCAATCGCTTTTTCGCTACTGGGAGCCTAGCTGAGATGATAATCTTTCATAGAAAAAGCGAATCGAAACTTAAATAATGTATGGAAATAGTCACGTGACTTTTCGTAGCATCTGTCATCCCGATACATCTTTACTATTCGTTTGGCGTTTGTCATGTACGATTATCATCTTGGCTACGCCCCCTCCTCCGACATAATTAATATGTGTCCTGATATTACTAGGTTGACCGTATTCGACAACCGACTATGTTACTCTAAATACACTATCCTTTTGAATATAAATATGAATGGTGAAACAATACCCTCGATCAATTCTCATAGGTGAAGCAAATCGAATTACTCTTAAATTTAGGACCGGCCCAAGTTTATCTTAAGCCGAAGAAAACCTTTACCAATATACCCATATCGTTTCCCAAGCCCGCAACAAACAGCTTTACATACTAACCTCCACGCCATCAATTTGGCAGTTTCCCTGCTCGCCGGAAAACATAAGTTTGCCGGCCGCGACAGAGAAAGGTCACAAGATAAGGTATCGGAGACTGTCAGTGTGAGAAAAAACCTGGCTGATAAATGAACATCCTTGCCCGTCCATGATTTATACGAGGCTTTTCGAGCTATTGTTGGAGTCACTCGAGGGATCAAGACGAATCGTTTGATATCTTTTACATTGGATGCGTTCAAGGATCAGTCAACAAGTAAACATGCGTAATTTAACGCTTTGTTTTTTGTTTTCATCCAGTGACTGCTTTTATTATGTAGTTGTAGTTGTGTATGTGTACCTCCTAATTTTTTTGCACACCTCCTGGGATTGTGTAAACTCGGATTACATGCATTTAAGACTAAATGAAGGTATTAAAACGATTTCCAGCCTGCTGAGAATTAATTTCTCAAAACGCTTTTTTTTATGTAGTTTGATTGGCCTATTAGCCCATTGATCTAACTATATTTAGGTAATACTGTGTCGGTAGGCAAGCAAATTAATTAAGCCGAACAAACAATCTATATGCGCAGTGCTGCATCAGGCTTATCCAATAATGTATCGGACATTTTCATATTAATTAGCGGAAACTCGATGATTTCTCAAGACTGCTGTTAGTTAAATATTTTGCGGACAATTTTACATAGATCGATTGATCCTAAGCTAAGCAAAGCTTGTTCTTCCGACTGGGGTAGGAGACCGTTAATAGTTTTAAGGTAATTACAACGTGTCCCTCGGTTCTGGACAAACATTATTTTACCTGTCAGGTTCGAACTCTGGTAAGGTAAGGGCATTTTGGGTGTTTATGACAAATGTTTGTTGCTGAATTATGGATGTTTTCTATATAAGTAATTATATACAGCTATATATTATATATATCGTCGTCTAATAGTATCCACAATCCACAACACAAGCCTTATTGAGCTTACTGTGGGACTAGTTCGATCTGTGTCCTAAAATATTTATTTATTAACAAATTTACAAATAATTGTAATAATAGAAGCGGAAGGAGAAAATATCTATTTACATATTTATTTGATTTGAAGTAGCCTAAATATAACATTTTACATTTTATGCAATATGTTAAGGTATCTCCGACCCAACACCTCTTCGACAAAAGTTGTGCTGTTGATAGAACATCGCAGCGTGTGTCATTCAATAGACGCCTAAACCAAAGTTGTTATAATTTCGACGGTGTTAAACAATATCCGTCCCAGTAAGTTGGTTGCATCAGGGACTCGTAACATATTGTGCACGAATCACGGACAAGTTCGCACAGCTGCGGTGCGCTGCGATATCCATCCTCGCGGAAATAAGGGCGGAGATCCACTAGCTTAACACAGCATTGATTTCGGAAACTTTTATACACTATTTGGTGCATCTGTGAGCCAAAGACCTCGCGATTCACAAAGGCTCCGCCATTTTGATGTTTTTCAGAAACTGAATCGATATTATATAATTATCAAATGTGTTCACCAAATTTTACGAAAATCGAGAATGATCCACGAACCGGGGCATCTGCCCTACCAACGTTTTATCATTAACCATTTTCTATTGTATTTCTTCATTATTATTCTCGATTTAAGAGCTCCCGGACTAGTATTTAGGCCATACAAAGTTTAACGTATTAACATCTTTACTGTGAGTACTGTGACATAGACAAAGTATGAGGTTTTTTTTTGTGGGAAATATAATCTTCAATCTTCTCCTTCTTCGACCTAGCATTTTCCCGGCCTAGCGCCAGGGTCCGCTTTCCTACTCAATCTTCTCCACTTTGCCCGATCTTCGGCATCCTCAGGTGTGAGATTGTTCTCTTGCATGTCCGCTATCACGACGTCCAGCCAACGCTTCTTAGGCCTACCGCGGCCGCGTTATCTAGGGCCTTGGACAGTGAGGTTGAGGCATCCGTTTCCGACGTAGCTCCGGTCTGCGGCTTATATTGGCCATACCACCGAAGGCGACTTTCTTGCAGCTTATCCGCTACGTCACGGAAATATAATCTTCAATAATCTTATATATATCATATAAAATATAACTTACATGCACATAAATGGATGACTGATGTTATTCTTTTAACAGGTCAGTCTATGCATTTCCTATGAAGCGTTATTAAACCGCTAACGATGTTGTCGCGGCTTATCCCGCTCGCGGCCGTAATCCGGAGGTAATTATAAACTGGCGACGCCCTTAACTCCGGCCTCTAATAGCTTATTAAAAGCGTGTGCCGCAAAAACCCGACGGATTTTAACCGACAGTTTTATCAACAGAAGTTCCGGATTTGCCATTTTCGTTTAACTTCTAAAAAAATATATAAGCAGCGCCTCAGGTAATGGTACGGTTATAAAAATTATTGATTCCGGTAATTGAATAATAACAGCCAATGAAGTATTATATAACAAAATTAAAATATTAATATAAAAGAATTAAAATTCACGATTTTGCCACGTGGTCGTGATAATGCTTTTATTTACTCCACAACTTAATTCGCGCACAGCTTAGCTTCTTATAGCATGAGCAGTGGATTGTCGGACTAACACAAGCTGTTACCTTGTGGTACATGCGAGCGGCTCACAAAATGCGCACTTTATAGCTTCCACATAGCTTCTTATAGCGTGAGCAGTAGATTGTTGGACTAATACAAGCTGTTACCTTGTGGTACATGCGAGCGGCTCACAAAATGCGCACTTTATAGCTTCCATATAGCTTCTTATAGCGTGAGCAGTAGATTGTCGGGCTAACGCAAGCTGTTACCTTGTGGTACATGTGAGCGGTTCACAAAATGCGACACAAAACAGCTCGATCGAAACTTTACGCTTACAGAAGCTTGTGATTACATTCAATATTAAATTATGCCTAATATAATTGAATAGTTAATAGGGTCGTGTCTACATGTTGAATTGAATATCATATTATCTTGTTATTGTTTTATCCGGTAAACATAGGTAATATAATATGACACACGAGAAAAATATCATAAATTGGAAAAAAAAACAATAGTAACTGGGTACTACGATTCCTCAAAGTTCGAAGTAATAAATTGTTTTTTATATACATTTAAAACTTTCGCGTTTTGAACACATATTAAATTACATTTATAATCGGGTCTATCGCGAATTTATTTGTTAACTTAATTACCGACGTTTCGACACAGGTTTCACTGGTGGTGGCCGCGGCTAACCATCGGTAAGGTAACAAAATAATTTCGCGTTAGACCCGATTGTAAATGTGATTTAATAAGTTTTTTATTAACTTCTGTAATGAAATTACACAAGTATCAGTACCTGACCAGTCACACGTTGTATGAATTGAACCTACTATTCATCAATTTCGCGAGTTTCTAATATCATGGGGCCTATCGCGAACCACGTTCGACGTGTTGCCTCTCTGTCGCACTTGTAAATTCGTACGTAAGTGTGACAGGGAGGCAACACGTCGAACGTGTAACGGTAGGCCCTCTGTCCATATCTAGAGTATTCTGATTGAGTGGTATCCTGCTGGTTTTATTATCTACAAATTCACTGCCGCGGATTCGCTTGGCACCGTAGGCGCTTTTCGCTACATACGGTTTTCCCGTTCTATCGGCTACGCTCGTAGCGCGTAGCTCGCGCTGGCAGTGAGTGTGTTAAGCTTTCGATATTCATTTAATACGATCGCTCGCGCTGATTACTGCACTGTCATTAGGCACCTGGCGTTTGTGAAAAGAATGAAAAAAGGGGTCAACATAGAATTTTATAGTTTCAACTGTTTCAAGCGTATATTTGCAATCTTTGGTGCAATTTGAATTTTAATAATGTGGTGGGGTGGTTCCCCGGTACCACCATCACACATATGTGATGACCGCGAGTCGTCTATGATCCATCTAATCGCAAGTGACATGTGACAATCTTTATCTTATAATGATACGACCTTGACACATTGCCTCTCACGTGCACGAATATGTGCAAGCGAGGTGCCGAATGACTCCCAGTGCATTTTGCGCGCACCAATTAGCATGAGCGATCGTCAAGGTCGTATCATAACAATACCAACACCTTAACAATTTGTTAATCAGACTCGGATTTTTTTATACTCCTTGACTCGTTTTATCAGGCATCTCACGCGCTCTAATAAGTGCGAGCGAAATGCCTTAACTATGAGATGACTCCTGTACAGCTACCACCAGTTTGGCACTGACATAAACGCTGGCATGAACGTAACTTACTATGCATCTCGCTCGTACTGGCATATAGTGCGAGCGAGATGTATAGAAAGTAAATTACGTAGACTTTATCGTATACATATGTCAGTCTTGACACTGTCAGTGACAGTGACATTTTGCAACACCAATCCGCCAACGCTGATAACATAGTGCTCAAGGTCAAGCTCGTGTCAAAATAAATAAATTTTCCAACTAGGGAACAAATCAAATTATTTTATGAAATATCCAAAATAGCATAGTTAATAAGTGCAAGCGAAATGCCTTAACTATGAGACGACTCCTGTACAGCTACCACCAGTTTGGCACTGACATAAACGCTAGCAAGAACGTAACTTACTATGCATCTAGCTCGTACTGGCATATTAGTGCGAGCGAGATGTATAGAAAGTAAATTACGTAGACGTTATCGTATACATATGTCAGTCTTGACACTGTCAGTGACAGTGACATTTTGCAACACCAATCCGCCAACGCTGATTACATAGTGCTCAAGGTCAAGCTCATGTCAAAATAAGCTGAAAATTTATAAAATAAAATTTCCAACAAGGGTACCAATCAAATTATTTTATGAAATATAATAAAGATAACATACACAAGAGAATTTGGGATGAGTACCGCCGTGGCCGGGTGGTCTAGTGGTTAGGACGTTAGCCGCGTAAGCTGAAGACGCGTTCGATTCCCGCCTCGGCCACCGGTGCTCACTTTTTCTTTAGTGTATGATATCTATTTCAGTTTATAAAATAAATTTTATAAAATTAGAATCGGACTCCTGCAGAGAAGCCGAACAAACATCCCGGTTCCATTAATTTGTCCAGCATTTGATTAATGACGTTTCTTTCCCGTCTCCGAATTAATCATTGTTTATTTAATTTACTTTGTTGGCTTTCCTCCATATTCATTATCTGTGAGCTTTATTGATGTTGAAATTTATTTCTAATTATGTTTATTGTGAATTGTGATTGTATATTGCGATTTAATAAGGTACCGTAAACTTACTTAATGATGCAAAAAACTGTGTGAAATAAAAATAATATTATATTGTCACTTGTATTTTACAAGCTTTTATTTAACTTGCAATGTACCTATGTAAGTATGTTTGTAATATGTATGTAACATGTTTGTAAGGGTCAAATCTTGCAAGTTAAATTTGACCCACTTCTCGGTTTCCGATGAAGCTGAAAATTTGCATACATATGTAAGTCGTGTGACAATGCAATATTATGGTACCATCGAGCTGATCTGATGATGGAGACAGGAGGCGGCCATAGGAACTCTGTGATAAAACAACGCAACCTAATTGTGCTTGGGGTTTTTAGAATTGTCTCGATGAGTATTAGCCTGTGGAAAAAAGTACAGTTAGCGATAAAAGCTTGCAACAAAAATGAAATTTTTGCCAATAACTTATTATTAGTAAGAATAGTAAGGTGCATTTAGGTATCTTCGAAAACGGGGTAATTTTCGCTAAATCGCTAATATCTATTAAACCATAAGCACTACATACGTTGGAAACACGCTATATAGCAATCACCAAGGCATCTTTTTACAAGTCATCTTTTTGCAATGTATGTATGTTTGTACGGGTCACATCTTTGAAGTTAAATTTAACCCACTTTCCGGTTTCCGGTGTAAAAGGGCATAAGTGTTACGTGGAATGGAACCCTTATACACCTGCGCTGCCCGAGACTTGTACTCTCATTCACTAGGGCCACAGAAATTAGAAACGGGCTCTGAGGTAAAATATTTGCGCTTCTATAAAATGTGGGTCCACATTTTATAAAAAGTTTTTGACAAAAATTTCATTTTTGGTATAAGCTTTTATACTTTTCTTAATACTCATCGAGACAATTCTAAAAACCCCAAACACAATTAGGTCTCCTTATTTTATCACCGAGTTCCTATGGCCACCTCCTGTCTCCATCAGATCAGGTCGATGGTACCATAATATTGCATTTGTTACCCGACTTATATATGTATGCAAATTTTCAGCTTCATTGGAAGTCGGGAAGTAGGTCAAATTTAACTTGCAAGATTTGACCCGTACAAACATAGTTACATACATAGGTACATTGCAAGTTAATAAAAAGCTTGTAAAAAAGAATGGCTTTTTGAAAAATAACAATGGGTAGTTATTTTTCAAGTGTCCACATAATGCAAAATGGCGCCCCAGTGTTAATGACAATGACGTAGCCGCACGTCACGTCACGCTATTATTCATCGAGCTTTAATGGCCGCCCGGAAATCAGGCGCCAAATAATGTGCACTCAATCATAGCCATAGAGAAATAAGTAAGCATATAGTGTTCACTCCATATATCAGTTTTGTTACCAAAACGTTTATTATTGTCGTAGTCGACATCTAGGGTCAACTAGCGCATTTATCAGTACTGCTACTTGACAATAGATGTCTCGACGAACGAAAAGCCTAATGATCAACAATTGTCAGCTAATAAATAGCCAAAAAAATGGATATGTCTTACTTTAGGAAAAGTTCAAAAACTTATAATTAGATTAGTCTCCGATTTTACACAGTATGTTACCCTGTATTCAGAATATGTTAGCTGACCTGTTTCCCGCAGAGTTCAAAGAGGTTGATCCGCTTATGTCGAGCGAGCGGGTTCAGAGATGAATGGCGACGGACGTAAGGAAACGTGTATTCATAACATTGTGTACCTTAAATGTTTATTTGTATTATAATAAACATTAGTTTAAATTAAATTATTACTTTATCGTATGTGGTTTTGACGCTTTGTTGGTATGGATAATATTCCTTCCTTTAAATTTTCATATTATTTCATTTCATTGTTATCATTATCTACACTGACAATAGCCTACGACTTTTGAGTCAAGTGAAGTCAGTGATTTTATTTTATTTCTATTTAGCCAATCACAACTTTTATTTTAATAGCGGGAAATGGCATATCGAGCTGAAGGCTTATATTTATTTAGAAGGGATAACTTTTAACCTATGAATCGACCGCCTATGATTTTACCTACTCGTTAAAAATAAAACTTTTTACAAATTCCACCCCTTATAAACCGATTGTAACCCCAGCAGCCGCAGACGTGATCAAACCTATTCTAAATTGGACAACGGCCTAAGCCTCGGACACCAACATTAGGGTGCGACACGTCCAGGATTACTGGGATTAGCAACTTCGCAGCGTATCCTAATTAATGCAGCAAACTTTTGACGTATTTTGAAATTTTTGAAACACTAATGGGATTTTTAAATTCTCGTATTTGTTTTGTCTGCTTATACATGTTGGAAAAAATTAATGGGCCCTGGAGAGAAAGTGCCTTAAAACCTTAAGTTAGTTCATTTTACTTAAAGGAAACATTCTTTTATTTTTAATAAGAAACAGAACTGCATTCACATTTTTAATTTTTTTGTTTCAATTTCGCTTATCTTAAAATATTCTTTGGGACTAAATATTCGATGGATATTTTGTACGACAGACGAGTGTAAGACCTTATGTTTTATAGAGAAATGTTATCATTAACATAAACTGTATCGACTAGCAGAATAAAATAGCGAGTGTTTATTTTTTGAACTTTTTTCCCGGGCGCGACAAGCCACTTTAAAAAAACTTTGAATGCAGTTTTGTATCTTTTTAAATATAAAAGAATGTTTCCTTTAAGTAAAATGCGCTAACTTAAGGTTTTAAGGCACTTTCCCTCTAGGGCCCATAAATTTTTTCCACACTGTATATTTATGTCTGGATGGTGCTCGAAGTTGCATGATTTTATTAAATGGTAGAGTAGATGCTTTCCACTTAAAAAATACGTACTAAGTGAGCGGAACGCAAGTTATTGAAATTCAAGTATACCTGCAATAATACGTATGTTACTTTTCGAAGGCCGCAAAAGCATGTGACACGCTCTTACGGCTCTACAAATAAGATCGTGTCAGATTTGTGGCCTTCGTTGTGTAACATAGCTACACATAACATAACACAAACACATACTAGTTTGATGTATTCAAAAGATACTTAAATACAAAATACACTACATAGCGGCCCCCTTTTTAGGGTTCCGTAGCCAAAGGATAAAAACGGGACCCTATTACTAAGACTCCTCTGTCCGTCTGTACGTCTGTCAGTCACCAGGCTGTATCTCATTAACCGTGAGAGATAGACAGTTGAAATTTTCAGATAATGTGTTTCTGTTGCCGCTACAACAAATACTAAAAAGTACGGAACCCTCGGCGGGCGAGTCCGACTCGCACTTGTTCGGTTTTTATAAATATCTATCGTTAAATTTAAATAATCATTATTTAGCAGTGGCGTTAGTGAGCACGTTGATTGGCTCTTAATGTACAGTCACCATCAGATATATCGGAGCGCCCAAGATGTTCACAATATCTGAACACGCACTCTAACGCCCAGACAATAGAGGCGTGTTCAGATATTTGTGAGCGCCTTCGCCGCTCCGATATATCTGATGGCGACTGTACTAAGTTCAAGTGCTTCTTCTCACAAGCCAACACACGGCTCCTTGTTTAATGGGCAGTTTGGAAACTGTGTTCTTGCGATAAATACGGAATTCTAAACTAAAGCAGACGGAACAAGAAGGATTATAGTCTAGTGTTAAGTGTCTAAGTTTCATTAAATACACATAAGTATGCTAGTAGAGAGCTGTCAAGATTTTCCATTTAAATAAATGAGCTACGACGATTAAAGATGACTTTTTGGTCAAAGTTTACTCATCTGAAAATGATTATTATACTGTGATAGTCGTATATAAGTACATGGGTTTCGGTCTTCATTTATTATTAATAAAAAGTAGCCTTTAATTAAATTATGCTTATTATGTAACATGCTTATTGTATTTTTGACCTCTGTCTAATAAATTAATACCTTTTAATTAAATTATAATAATTTTATTTATAAAACAGTAATAATATGCATCTAGTACTAAATTACCGTTTCCCCCACATTTGAGAAATAATTCTCAAACTTTTTAGAAGCCCATGGCTATCTCTCTTTGTATATATTTTTTACATTTTCGTGTTTATTTTATATTTCCTTCATTTATTATAACAATTGCTAATACAGACTAAATTCAAGACATATTGTTACCGTAATTATAGATAATAATATAAAAAAACCATATACTTACTACTTCGGCTGTGGAATGAGCTCCCTGCCGAGGTTTTCCCGAGGGACTACAGTATGGGGTTCTTCAAAAAAGGAGTGTACAGGTTTTTAAAGGGTCGGCAACGCGCATGTAATACCTCTGGTGTTGCGGGCGTCCATAGGCTACGGTAACTGCTTACCGTCAGGCGGGCCGTATGCTTGATTTGTATTTTATACCTAACCTACACGTGAAAACAAACTTAACCCTACTTTAATGGCGTCTCGAATCGAAATGTCTGATCTTGTTCGACCCATATTCCGCCAGATATTGAATTCGGAAACTGCTTGCTGTTTGGAAAATATTTTCGTTCAGAAAGTTCGCGAGTTGGCAGCAGCGTTAAAATTTTCTTAGGTATCGGTTTTCTTAAAATGCCGTTTGTTTTAACTGTCGAAGAAATGTTGCGAACATTGTAAAATATGCATGCCTAGAAAGAGGTATATTAGGTATCTGTCCTACCCTACCTATTGTTTCTTAGTTTTAGGGTTTTAACTTTTAGCCGAAGAAAGACGATACCGTTTCGAAAGAAATTTCTACCATTCTCATAATCCTATTTGGTAACTTTACTACTAAATAAATGAAGAAGACTAGGCTGAAATTTTACATGCAAGTAGTTGTCTTAGATTATCATAATCATACCCCGGGATTTTGGGTAGAGGATGACTCACGCTAGACTGGGCCGGGCCCGGGCCGAGGCGTCCGACACGTCATTTTCTATGACGGCAGATCGGTGATCACGTGTTGCTTTCCATAGAAAACGAAGCGCCGGAAGCTCCGTCCCGGCCCTGGCCCGGTTTAGCGTGAGTCATCTAAGGGAATGTTTTAAACTTACTAGCCAAAATATAACAACTGTAAAGACAGATACAATTTTAACATTTGTAAGTACATTTGGAGCTTACTCGTACTACCTATTTGTAATTCATAATTATTGAAAGTGTTAGGTACTATGACTTTCAAAGTCTCGGGCAGTCAAAAGGAGTTCTCTCTATTTGGTATATCTTGGATTGTCCGAAACTCTTTTTGCACAGCAGATTTGGCATAATGTGTAATGTAGCAGAAACCTTATTTGGTATAATTGACTAAAAATCGAATATTGCTTTGACAGAAAATAAGTTAGCATACTGTTCTCGAGGCCGATTGTCGTTACTAATGAACTTGAACAACATAAATATTTCTACGGAACGGAACGTACGGTTACGTACGGAATATTATCAGATAAACATTTATAAACATTCTACTAGCATTCCAAAAAAATACGCCAATATTCTACCTACCTTGTAATTTAGAACACGGCACGTTCACATTGCGAGACGTTTATCCAGATCGGTCGTTTTGCCCCGAGGAATCCCGATAAACGACCCGCTCATTAATCCTAATCAGGCATCATTGATTGTCCCCATTGTGTTGGAACGTACGGCCAAAGAAATCGCAAATAATAGTGCTATACCTAAAAAAAAGTCCTTGAAAATGGATGAGAAAAAGGTAAGATTAGGTACATTATTGGCCTCTACAAACGTCACGGATAATCGCATGCGATTTTCAAAACATTGCGGCATTTGCGGCATTTGATCGATCGATGACGACGCAATAAAAGTGGCTGACTTGTCTTTAAGTAGACATTTCATCACTAGTATAATACTGTTTCTAGCTATACAAATTATTGCCATTGGATAAATAAATAGATTTATTGAATTCGTTGCTCCTAATCATAGACATAGTATAGTAGTTATAGACATGAAACCGAGCGACTCGGGGTAAGAGAAAGACATATTCATGTATTGACAGGTTAATGTATGGCAGCATAATCCTTTTTCTCTTTCACTCTTATAAATTTCGGTATTTTGCCATCGCCTCCCACCTATGCTGCCATAACCCGACCATGAAAAAAAACCCGGTCGGTGATAAGGACAAAGCATGGCACTATTTTCTCTTTCCTCTTATAGGAATCGCAATAAGACTATCTTTCTCTATCGAAGAGTGTCAGGCCCTTGCTCCTAATGAACCAGCAATTATCACAAATCGCATGTCATTTGTTGCAAGGTCTATAAGGAAAGTTAGTTCTCAAATGTATTTTAACTTGCAAGCAACAATATTGTAGAAACCAGGGCGAAGCGGCGATATTTCAGCCGCGATCCGGAATTCAGTTTCATAATTTGTGTCCGCCCGGGCGAATTTTACGCAAGGAAATTGTAAATCTGAGCCGCACGGAGTGGGCCATACCATGAGTGTGAGTACCTAGAGTTAACTATATATATATATATATATTTTTTTATATTAGCCTATTTTGGTGTTCCACTGCTGGGCAAAGGCCTCCCCTCGTTTTCTCCACTCGACCCTGTCATCGCCATTTTCCCACCATTTGGGGTAGAATGCGTCCAAGTCGTCCCGCCATCTCCTTTTTGGTCTGCCTGAACCCCGGCCTGCACCGTCTATGGTGCTCCGTGGGTCCCACTCAGTAACCATTTTGGCCCACCTTTCCGGGTGCATGCGACAGACATGTCCCGCCCAGTCCCACTTAAGCTTAGCGGTCTTGACGCCTACATCTGCAACTCTAGTTCTGGAGCGTAGTTCCGTGTTTCTGATTCGATCAGTTCTACGAACACCTAATATACTACGCTCCATAGCTCGCTGGCAAACCTTGAGTTTCGATTTTAGGGCCTCAGTTAATGACCAAGTTTGTGCACCGTAAGTTAGGATGGGCAGGATGCACATGTTAAAATTTTAAAATTACTGGAACCGCTATTGGTATGATAAATAGCTGTTGGGCTACTTTTTAGAGAACCATTCCGCAGAAAGAGATGCAAAACTGATGTTACGCCATTCAAGGTTTTGCGTCTCAGCAACGGCGTATCCAGCAAATATAGACGGGATAACCAGCTTGAGCTGCTTGTGAGTTAAAGGACCTTGCTCCAAGCCATCGCTATTGGCCACTGTAATCTCACTCGCAGTCATCTCGCTTGTATCAATACATTACGAGTGAGAGGCACTGCCAGAGACATAGTCGATAGTGACTACGGCTACTTCGAACTCATGGTAAGGGTAAAAACTACTACAAAAAATATGATACAATTTCGGAAACAGCTTTAATTCCAGAAACTTGCGGAAGTACTGAAGCGAAGTAAACTAAAATAAAGAAACTGTTTAAGTTTTCGTACATTAATAAGTAGGTTTCCCGGAAATTTTAAATAAGCCTGTAACAGGGGTTGGCTTTATTTATTTAGGCATCTAATAAGATGCAGGCCAGTTCATAAATGCAGTGCCGTGTATATTTTGTATGATATACAAAGTGAACGTTATTTACATTATTAAAAGAGGGAGAGGAGTGTTAGGGTCGGCAACGCGCATGTAACTCCTCTGGAGTTGCAGGCGTACATAGGCTACGGAGACTGCTTAACATCAGGCGGGCCGTATGCTTGTTTGCCACCGACGTAGTATAAAAAAAAAATTATGTTATTTACTTATTACCTTTATATTATATGTATAAACATGCTACTTAAATACATTAGATTTAAAACAACGCCGTTTTCCACATAAAATCCTAAATTAAATTTGGCCTTAGCTAACAAACCACTGGACACAAGACAACAAAAGTCAAGCTTGAAATCCTTTAAAAAAAACTAAAGAATAATTTAAATGTTAAATTATGTCGCAATTAATTATGTTGAAATTGCAATACAAAAAAATTAGAGCGTGTAGAAGTTTTACACAGACAACTTTTCATAGTGAACTGATATTTAATATTCCTTAAGAGTCACACGAACGAGCCACCGCCATACAATTGAAGTTACTTTACGCTCTCGTTTTTATTTTATTTTTAATTTTTTAAATGGTTATTCTGAAACAACATATACTTGACATGAACATTCAACTTACCATATATCTATGTCAGGTACAACCGCCATCAGATGTATCGGAGCTCACAAATATCAGAACACGCCTCTATTGTCATGACGCTAGTGTGTTCAGATATTTTTGAGCACCTCCGCCGCTCCGATATATGTGATGGCGACTGTACTAGTGTTCGTTTCTAGATTTTTATTGTATATCAATTTTAAGCCAAGTTTCATGCGTAACTTAAAATTATAAAATGTAAGAAACTATTTACTATTCGAGCCTGGGCTATTCCTCGTTCCGGATATTACATACTCGTTCCGAGGATATTCAATTGGAACGAACAAAACGGTCGAATATAGGAATATAGGTAGGTTCATAATTAAGTAAGTATAGTAGTGGTAGTTTTTGGTTTTAAACTGATATTTAATGTGATTGCGCTTACTATTTAAGGATTATTTATTTCCAGTAATTTTTTTAAGTTGTACCCAGACTGACATGTAAATTAGCTTTACCAATAAAATGATTATGATTATGTACTTCCATATGCATTGGGTGCAGTGTACTGCCATATATAGGTACTTATATACTTATATATCCATATATTTTCACCAATTTAATTATCATCGTATTTTTTTCGATGTCATCATCATTGCCTTTTAAATTATCGTGTCATAGTTCATAACTATGAGTGTCATCGCAAACGATTTCGTCACCAATCGCGTTATTTTTATTGCTATCATCATTTTCCTTTTTATTCTTGAATTTATAACGTAAGACTTCTTAGGGATAATATTGTCTTCGGTTACCGCGATAGTTACTCATGAAATAAAACACACAAACATTTTTCCTCAGTCACCCGTTGACCACGAACGCTGTAAAGGGTTCGAAACGTCGGGATGTATTATAAATTCAATATACGCGATATAATCCGTTTTCATAGTTTTATTTCACTTCTTAGGGATGTTGATTTAGTCGATATCCTTTGAAAAATCTTTGAAACAATCCAAATAGTTAAGATGACCAACACTAAAACTATTGCTAAACTGAATTTTAATATTTCTTAAACTTTTTAAATGTAAGGCACAACGTAGATTCGAGCTCTCGTTCCGGATATTACTAGTCGCTCCGGGGATATTCAAAAGGAAGGAACAAAACGGTCGAAGATAGGTTTTTCGAAATAGATACTTAACCTAGCTTGCATATGCAATATTACGGAGGTTTCAGAGCAAACTGCCGAATAAGACACAAGAACAGTTGATTGAACGGAGCCAGGCCGTCTACTCGTAGACTCGTAGATAGTACTAAAATTCATTATTGTTGTTAGTGTAAACTTCATTATAGTTTTACCAAATCTTTGTGGTTTCAGTGTTAAAATGTGACTTTCCGTTAGAGAAGGGTCCTTATTTCCTTATGCTTCTTCTTCGATAAGGACGTTTAATTTCTGTTTCGTAGAATTTCTGTTGGAATTTCAGATGGAAACGTCCTTATTGCACTTGAAACATAAGGACCCTTCTGTGTGGAAAGCCACAAATGTTCGCTCAGAAACCCGTTATCTTCAGGAGATGGATCGGGATTCGGGATAAGCCGGGGGATTGCCGCCGCGAATTTATAGAGTGTGAAAATTCTCGCAGGACGGATTGGTGTGAAATGACAAACGTGACTCGGTTTCAGATGTTGGTACAGTCAGTTCAAAATGTTTGAATTGCTAATATTTGTGTAGAAACATACTAAAGAAAGCTTAGAAATAAATGAAGTGGAAAAATTCCACCCTAGACAGTGAACTTTTCCACTTTTCATTTAAGGCGGTTCCCTGAGCCAGAAGGCGAAAAATCTCCTTATATGATCATGTTTTTCTAAGAGGCGTTGATATTCGTAGACGTGGAAAAAATATATGTAGTTCTTGACTATATTATCTTTAACAACATAGCTTCCGATACACGAATTATGACACTTCGCTCAATACAATTAATTCCCAAAGTAACCTCTAACTCGGACTTTTAATCCTACTTTATTCGGTTATTTATTATGTGACACTATAAACAAAAAAAGAAGAAAAACAATCTTAACTTAAATAGTAATTTCATAGCGTTCGAATTTCGATATTGTAAGGTAACGTTTTTAAAATAAATAAAAATCTACAAAATTCGATCAAAATTGACACTTGGCGCGTATGATCTTTCCCGTTCTTTCTTGCGAAATGTGACAGTGACAGCGGCAAACCGATGGAACGGCCTTAAATATTTCTTAGCTTTGTGGTACTTTTCGCAGACGTTTCTGCTTAATCCAAAATTAAGGTACTTATAGACTTGGATTAGAAGGAAGTTATGGAATTAATTTATGATCATAGTATTTGTGTCGCTTAACTTCAAAGTCGGATAGGTATAGGTACATCCATTCGACCCTCTCAGCAAATATCTACCCCTAAATCTAAATATCTATCTATAATATTACCTTTTCTTAATACCAAAATCGAATAATCTGACAGATGGATACGCGAGTTTGAAGTTAAGAGACTCATTTATAAGTGCGGTAAGTAATTTACAAAATCATAATTGTACGGGAAGTTTCAAAATAGCTCTTTCTAGGGCATTTTGTCAGTCTTTTTATGCGTGCAGCCTGTGGGTCAAGTGTACGCAGAGATCCCTTAATGCTTTACGCATTCATTATAATAACGGTTTCAGAGTGTTGTTGGGGTTGCCTCGATTTTGCAGTGCGTCGGGGATGTTTGCCGAAGCTCGCGTGGATGGCTTCCAAGCCATAATGTGCAAGAGAGTGGCCTCCCTGATGCGCCGTGTTAGGGAGAGCCTCAGCAGCCTTCTGAATACTGTTATGGACAGTTTAGATTGTCCAATGGTTAAAAAGTGGAACGCCATGCACATGGACAACAGGAGTGCTGTTGGGCTGAGTTAGTTATTTAAGTAGTAGTTTTAGTTTAATTTAAGTTATTGTAATAATAATATATACCTAGCTATACCAAATGGACTGATGTTTGAAATAAATAAATAAATACATTTATAATTCTGTGTTACTGGTGTAGAAATATGCTTATTATTAAATTAATTATGCCTATGTCTAATTTAATTATAGAGTTATACATCCTATTGTAATGAAAATGCAAATGAAAGGCTGAAAAAATTGTGAGATTTTTATGTTACAAAACAAAAAAAAACAACACTATTTTCTTTACTAATAATATAAAATTTTGTATGTGCCTTTTTTTCGTACGTATATATGTGACGTGTATATATGTGAGGTTTTCAATCAAGAGGTACCATTGTCGCTTAACGTAAGAACAAAAGTTGCTTGTATCTTCTTACGAAAAATCTGTCAGAGCGTCCTTATGGCAAGCGACAATGTGGTACCTTTTGCTTGAAAACGACACATATTATTCCTAAAAGCCTAAAAATTTTTGCTTTTGTTTAGACATTTCAAATCATTACTCATTAGTTTATTTTACAAAATAGGTACCTACCTTGTAGAATGACATGTCAATAGTTTTGTATTACGTGGACGAAATTAGATCCCTAAATAAAATGCATTACGT
The DNA here is from genome assembly GCF_947568885.1 of Cydia strobilella. NCBI lineage: Eukaryota > Metazoa > Arthropoda > Insecta > Lepidoptera > Tortricidae > Cydia > Cydia strobilella. Next base: position 12,918,672 of record NC_086055.1, read on the forward strand.
CGCCGAGTGTACAACATACAGTGATGCAAGTTGCGTAGTGCCGCACAAATACAAACTTCGGGTTTAACCCTTCGTCTACAACTACACTAAGGGCCACTTGAACCATTAATCCGGGATTAACCCGTGAAACTGTTAACCCAGTGTCAAATTGTACTGGTAACCATGGTAACTCCAGGTTTAACCGGTTAACCCCGGGTTAGTGAATAATCCAAGTGGCCATATCAGATATCTAACTATAAAGGATTTGCCACACTGGATGCGTTCTGCGGGCAGCGGTCAGGTCAAACTTCAACTTCAAAGGTTGCTGTCAATGTTGTCATACATAATGCGGGTTTGACCTGACCGCTGACCGCAGAATGCATCCAGTGTGGCAAATCCTTAAGAACTCTGGTGGGTGATTTTTATTGCTTTACGAGGACAAATATGTTGAGGATTTCAGCGGTACTATGTATATACCTATTTTAAATGAGGTTGTGACGTTGTTTGCTAGGTACCCATATAAAAACTGTTGGAGCACATGTACCCAGTGGGGAGCAAAGTAGGCACATTTTACGGTAGCTAATTGTTTATAAATATGACAGTGAGGCCCACTTGCACCATCCCACTAACCCGGGGTTAAGGCCGTTCCATCGGTTTGCCGCTATCACTGTCACATTTTGTCATCAGTTCGTGTATCGGAAGCTTATCAATTAAAGATAATATAGTCAAGAACTACATATACCTATTTTTTCCACGTCTACAAAATATCAACGTCTCTTAGAAAAATATGATCATATAAGGAGATTTTTCGCCTTCTGGCTCAGGGAACCGCCTTAACCGGTTAACCCAGTGTCAAAATGTAATGTAACCATGGTAACTCCAGGTTTAACCGGTTAATCCGGGTTAGTCGGATGGTGCAAGTGGCCCTAATAAATTAAAATTTTACGAATTAAACGTTCGAATAACCTGGAATAATTAGCAGTATTACTGTATTTTTCCATCAGTGTAATTTTATCACGAGTATATTTTTGAATTTTCACTCATTCGTATTTCAGTGATGCCAATCATCCTGTTTGACGTAGGCACTATCGGATTGCTTTGTCTGAGCCTACTCTACTGCGACCGCGAACACCGAAGTTTGAAAATTTCGGGCATCTTTCTCTTTCACTCCAATTAAGGCGTAAGAGTGACAGAGATAGTTGCACAAAATTCACGAGTTTCGATTTTCGCGGTTAAAGCCCTGACAGATTTTGTTCATTGACATTGTCTCATCTCATCAGTGATATTCAGGAAATTGCTCCGGGTATTGTATTCGCAATTTCATGGAAATCAGTTTTACGTGTGACTTTCAGTGTATTGGACATTGAACTACTTAAATATTCGAATTTAAACTATCCTGAGACATACTAACTATAAGCTAATTTTAAGTTAATTTTTATACATGAGTGAATCCGCAGAATTAGCTTAAATATACTTTAATATTACTGGTAGTTTATTCGGATTTTACAAATTGTTTTTACAATACAATACAATACAATACGTTTATTTGTCGAAAAGCAGGTAGTGTTACAAACAGGTGTTACATACATATAATTAAGTGCTCCACTTTTGGCCATATGAGGCATACAAATATTTAACGTGTGGCGGTGTGCTCATGTTTTATTAGGGTTCCGTACCGAAAGGGTACAAGCGGGACCCTATTACTATGACTCCTCTGTGCGTCTGTCTGTCACCAGGCTATATCTCATAAACCGTGATAGCTAAGACAGTTGAAATCAAAGATGATGTATACACATTGTATACATACCTATAGTTCAAGCAAATCTGGCGCCACCTTTTTAAGATTTTTTGACACTTTCATACACACAGATAGTGTTTTCCTTACCTCTACCCTCAATATAATAATAGGAATGAGGAAACTGTCCAAACTATACATTACACCCGTCACGTTAAGCATAAAGGTCGTATCATTCACTAACCCTAAACAATTCCCATAATACCAGTCCACCGCCAGGCTGTAAAAGGGTCTAAGGGAGTGTTCCCAACTGGTCCCTCAGGTACATTATTTATATGCGCGGTTACCATCACTGTTAACTGATCATAAATAAATCTTAATACAAAGGCATAAGGCACACAAATGATCAGTTTAAAGTGTGTTAGTACAGTCGCCATCAGATATATCGGAGCGGCCGAGGTGTTAAAAAATATCTGAACACGCACCTAGCGCCTTGACAATAGAGGCGTGTTCAGATATTTGTGAGCACCTTGGCCGCTCCGATATATCTGATGACGACTGTACACGGGTTTAGTGTTAAAATAATGTGACAATGTGACAACCCTAGCGAGGTGTTGGTGTGGAATAATTTACTGTTAATATGGGTTTGAGTGAAATTTTATTTACGAAAACGGTGAAACATTGAAAAAGCTCTTTGTGATTATCGTTAAATTAAAAATATTTAGCACCGAACAGAGACGAGTGGAAAAGAGAGGGGAGGCCTTTATCCAGCAGTGGGACACAGTGGGCTCTGAATAATAATAATAATGACCACCGGCAGCTTGGGCCTGGCCCCGCTACTGCCGGGTTTATAAGTATTTTGTACTGTTTTGTACGTGTTTTTGTATTTTATTTCTATATCCATATTATAAAATAACCTAAATTAAGTTTAAGGAAAAATAAAAAAATAATAATAAAAAATTATTTATAAACTTTTTGTTTAATAAAATAAAACTATGAAAACGGATTATATCGATAGGCGTATTGCGGTTTTTTTAATAATTTTATAAAATTTATACGGCAAGCAAGCAAGAAGATGTTTATACGATTCCTCGCCAGTCTGCCTGTGGCCACAAACGTAACGTCACGTTCGAAACGTCAGGCCATAAATAAACGTAAGTTTTTTACGCGATTAAAGGGGGCCCACTGACTATCAGTCCGCCGGACGATATCGGCCTGTCAGTTAGAACAAAAATTTGACAGTTCCGAACAACTGACAGGCCGATATCGTCCGGCGGACTGATAGTCAGTGGGCCCCTTTAGTCCCGTTTTAGTTTAAAATTATGAGTGAAAATCGTGTTAGTTAAAACAATATTACCTATATTCCTTGACCGTACCTATACTTTTAGGGGCATTATACCACCTGTCGGTTTTCCTAGATTTGTAATTGCTAATTAGTAAAACGGGCTATACGAATTCAATGTATAGTAACCTAGCTATAACTTACATGTTTGGTATAACTGTTAATGTAAGTTAGTCGATGAATAAATAAATGATAAATGAAAATACGAACCACAGACAAAATTGAAGCGAGAAACACTAAATAATAATGTATGTACAGTCGCCATCAGATATATCGGAGCGGCCAAGGTGCTCAAAAATATCTGAACACGCCTCTATTGTCAAAGCGCTAGAGTGCGTGTTCAGATATTTTTGAGCATCCCGGCCGCTCCGATATATCTGATGGCGACTGTACAATGTAAATACGCGCATTAACTATAGTGCATGAATATAAACTACAGCGTGTTAATGCATCTGTTGTCATTTCCGTTGCTTGATTCAAACGTGTTTCTAATGAAATTGTGGCTTGGAATATATAATACCAAAGAGAATTAAGTAGACATAGAGTGCTCAGTGCTCACTCCATACATCAGTTTTGTTACCAAAACAATTTAGTTTTGTTTGTTAGCACCTAGTGTCAGTAAATTGGTAACTGTAGAGTAGTTTAAGTGTAGTATATTTCCATTACATGTTTTAGTGAGAGCTGTTTAGGAAAAAAGTGAATGTCCTTAACGTGTATTTGTAAACTCATCTCCTGCTCACTTATTTCTGTTTGCTTTCCAAATAAATAAATAAAATAAAATAAAACGACTATTATTTTCGTAGTCTCGCGTCAAGTAGCAAATTGTCAGTACTACTACTCTACAATAGATGTCACTCGTGTCGCGACTGACGAAACGTGTATTGCTCAACTATTAACTAATATTATAAGCAGTAGGAGTTGAAAATAGAGTTCCGGCAAAGATAGATATAACTCCGTAATAGATGGATACAGTCTAAGGAAAAAACGTGCCTCGAAAATCACGAAAATTTGATACTCGATCAGAGGGCGGCACTAGTTTTGGCCTACTCTCGTATAGAGGGCCTTAACGGTTTCGTTTGTTATTTATAATTTTAACGCATATCAGTGAAAGAATCATATAAAATCCATATTTAAATACATTTTACTTTTTACTTTCCGTCATCTATTGTCGAGTAGCAGTTAAGTAGTGATAATTCCGCTATTTGACGCTAGATGTATATATGTGAATAGTCTTTTGGTAACAAAACTGATATATGGAGTGAGCAGTCTATGTCTACTTCATTCTCTTTGATAATACATATGGAATGGGGACAGTACGAGTAGATGATATTTTCAAGCGGAGTAATGCTATACCTACTTATATAAAAATTCGTTGGATTATGAGAGCGTCCAATACAGGCCAATTCGAACGTGCAACTAGCTGACATCAAAACGATATTTGATTCATATTGGAATCATATCAGTTTGCTGTCATTCGCGCGTTCATTTCGCTCTGACTTGTACATACATGTAATAGTGCAAGCGAGACTTCCTTGCACGAATGACAGCTACTTAACTACTACAGCTACTTAGTTAGTAAGTCTGCAATGATAATGATAGCACACGCAGTGCAAGTGTTATTTATACGTCATAATTTCATAGAAGTTTGACGTTTAAAATAACACTTGCACTGCATGTGCTATAAAAATCGTTGCAGACTTATCTTGGTCTAACTTGATTTTAATATCATTCAAATATCGTTTTGATAGAGTGCGTAGCCAACGTGCAATCGTTAACGCTCCGTAGCCATAGTATAAACAGGGCAAAGTATGTTATCTTCATACAAACGCACCGCGCGCGACTTGTATCTATGGTCGCCGCACGCACACTCAAACAAGATCTCGACCTGCGCACTGAGAAACGCGCGTCGAGATCTTGTTTGAGTGTGCGTGCGGCGACCATAGATACAAGTCGCGCACAAATGCAAGTCGCGCGCGGTGCGTTGTATGACTTGTATGAAGATAACATACTTTGCCCTGTTTATACTATGCCGTAGCGAACGAAACGCAACTATCACTGTCGCACTGATATGGAAGAGTGATAGAGAGAGATGACTACGATACGCTACGGAGCGTTAACGATTGGCACGTTGGCTACGCGGCCAGATGCTGGTTCGAATGCACGAATGGCCTTATTAGTTCAGTTGGTAGATTCACGACCATTTCACTTTTATTAAAAGCGTGGTCTTTTGTAATCGCAGATTTATTATTTATATGGTCTACTGTGAGTAGTTTATTACGCTTTACACAGCTATATTCTCATTCAAATGTCATATCATTGAATGCATTCCCAAATGTAAGCGCAGCATCTACTCCAGTTTTCACCAAATTTAGGATCGAAACGTAATCCAGTAAATACACTAATTATTCAGACTTGCTTTGAAAAATCTGTTTTAACGAACCTGGTTTCGTATAACGAAGTGGCAGTGAGTTTGAGGTAATATGGCGGAAATATTTCCCTTTAAAAACCGTACAAGAGAGGCATTTTTATTTTAATGTGAATGTTTTCCGAGCCTTGTCGTGTTTTGTGGTCTGGGCCACAGGTATTTGGTATTAGGATTGGCAATCTTGTAAAAAAATACCGATTTGACAGTTATGAATTGACCCTCGTATATTATGAAATCTGACCTTAAGGGGCCCACTGATTATCGGTCCGCCGGACGATATCAGCCTGTCAGTTAGAACAAAAATTTGACAGTTCCGAAAAACTGACAAGCCGATATCGTCCGGCGGACTGGTAATCAGTGGGCCCCTTTAGGTTGGGCCGACTGTAAATATCACAAATTACGTACATACATTTGTTATGAGTGTCAACAGTTATGAGTTGCGAATTCCTACGAATTTTCGTACATTATTATTCTCGTAATCGTAGTTACTGACCATTGATCAATAGTTCCATAGAATTTAACACTCTACTTCAGCACGAAACATCTGATAATATGGTCCAAATATTGACTTTGAGAGTGCAAAACACATTACCATTTCAAATTAATGATTTACCATTTAATTTAAAAACAATGATTGATATGCGTTGGTGCTACGCAACGGAGATCGGATAAGCTACAATAATATTTAATACAAATGTAGAATCGGCTTAAAGCGCCGTTTTTAAAACGGTACCGTAAAATCAGGTAACTTTAGTCCACAACACAAGTATGGTCCAAATTAAAGTTCCAGTAAAATACGTATAATTATTTTTAAAACTATATTAGTGTATCTAAGCTCCAAAATAAATCTAACGAGTACAAATCATAAAAGCTCGTTTAGAATAAACGTTAAAAACTGGACCATAGTTGTACTTAAGGACTGGAGGAACTGATTTTACGGTACAGAAATAATTAATTTGCAAAAAAAAAACTAAATTGGCAAAATTAGATTTACGTTTAAATACCATTGTTATTAATTTGTACAATCGTTAGGAATTCATGGCTGAAATTGGTCGGGTTGGTCGCACCCTATAATTCGTCACTTTTAACTACCATTCATGGTCAATAATGTGTTAAAGATTCGCTATCCTGATATCAAAATATGTGTTATTGCGGTTTACGGTTGTCGACGTAAGTTAGTTCCAGGCTGCATAATAAGTGCTTAAAATTTCGTGCATACTGGCGTGGCGGTTGTACTTACTCTACATTTCTGTACGAATGTACAGGGAATTCTTAAATTTTAAATAGTGCTATTTGGGCCTCGTGACAGTAAACAGTTGTTTATAAACAACATAGGCAAAAAATGTAAAGTAGGTAAGGCCTTTATGTAGGTTCCGTATTGTGTTGCAGAAAGTTTTTTGTCATATTTTTGTATTGCATAATGTTACTTGGCAGAAATGTTTGGCAGAATTACCTTACGCATACTGCTTTTCGCGTAATATTACTTTGCAGAATTTATTTTTGCATAATATTATTTGGCAGAAAACCCCAACCTAACCCACTTAGAACATTCTGCCAAATTAATATTATGCGAAATGACTATTATGGCAAGTATATATTTATGCGAAAGTATCATTCGACTAAAAGTTTTCTGCGATACGTGTTATGCGAAGTTTATTTCTGACAAATAATATTTATTTATTTATTTATTTATTTAAACTTTATTGCACAATACAATAAGGTACAAAAGGCATTAAGTCCGCCTTAAGGCATTCTCTACCAGTCAACCAATGGGTTAAACCAGAAAGATTAAATAGGTGCAGTGACTTAAAGTAAATGAATTTGTAACCAAGACTAAATTAATATAAACTATATATAGGTATAATATTCTGCCAGATGAGGGGAACCCCTTTATGGTCAACTTTTATTAACTTGCAATGTTCGTATGTGTAAGTTTTCTCCGAAATTTGCAAACCACTGAACTGAAATACGGCATATGAGAAATATGAGTACGGCATAGGACCTACGTAGGTATGAAACAGACAATATAATTTGGTGACAGTAACAAATTATTATTACGATGCTGGACTGATTAGGCATTTTATGTGAACTGTGTAGTTCCTGACCTAATGTCGGTCCTTTTTTATTAGGGTTCCGTACCCAAAGGGTAAAAACAGGACTCTATTACTAAGACTCCGCTGTCCGTCTGTCTGTCCGTCTATCCGTCTGTCTGTCACCAGGCTGTATCTCATGATCCGTGATACTAGACAGTTGAAATTTTCACAGATGATGTATTTCTGTTGCCGCTATAACAACAAATAATAGATTAGATAGGTACTAACGCATTATTCACCTCATTATTAATATTATTTTGTAAAAAGATTGGTTTTGGAAATATATATTTACCAGCATGAAACTGATGATTTTGGTGCAAATATAGCTTTAGTTCCTCATAAATGCAGCAGCATATCGTCGCCATACTTACTCAACCTCATATCTGCAACAATCATTTGATGGAAATGTCGCTTTTCTTTCATTCGGAATACGGGTGTTTTTGTCATCAAATGAGTGTTGCAGATACGAGGTAAGTATAGCGGCGATATACCCAGTTACCAACCCAAGACCAATAGAAATATTTTATCTTGGCAATTAAATTAAATGGTCTGTGCTACTTGGCTGTGCCAAAAACTTGAAACGAGTAAATACGAACATACAAACTTAATTACCTACTGCAAGTTAAAAGCCTCTTATCTAGCAAAGTAATTAATACATAATTTCTACAAATGACCCCATTTAATTACACCTTGTGTTGCTAGAAAACGAACTATTGCCTATATTGTATGTAAATAAAACGTAGCTATGCGAAATACACGCTTTTATTAAAGCCATTTATTTCGTATTATTACTTTCATAAAGTTTTGTGATATTTATCTTTGGGTGGGAATCGCGTGAGCGTCAGTATGGCGGGTGGACATTAGCGAATTTTAATGAAATATTTATAAACATTTTAGAATAATTGTTTATGTGACAATTTTGCGATTATATATTTAGTTTAAATATAATTTTTATACGTCTAATTTTAAAAATACCCGCTTTGCCCAACCACTACCCGTTCTGCCCAAAGCACCAACCCACTTTAGGCCCAAGTCTGGGCAAAGCGGGTTTTAGCAGACCCATTGCGTTTCTTCTATTGTATGTAGATTTTAAGCGGAAAATTAAAAAAAACCGGCCAAGTGCGAGTCGGACTCGCGCACGAAGGGTTCCGTACCATTACGGAAAAAAACAGCAAAAAAATCACGTTTGTTGTATGGGAGCCCCATTTAAATATTTATATTATTCTGTTTTTAGTATTTGTTATTATAGCGGCAACAGAAACATCATCTGTGAAAATTTCAGCTGTCTAGCTATCACGTTCACGGTTCATGAGATACAGCCTGGTGACGGACAGATAGACAGTCAGACAGACGGACGGACAGACGGACAGCGGAGTCTTAGTAATAGGGTCCCGTTTTTACCCTTTGGGTACGGAACCCTAAAAACGATGTTCTAAATCGAAATTCGATAAATTTCCTAACTAATGACTGCATATTCGCTACTAGATTTTTTGACGGTTGTTGTTAGCTTATCCGCGTTGGGCCCGCTTACCCTACCTATCCCTATATTAAACTTCGATTAAAAATAAGGGCCATTAAATCTTGCATTATTAATTTCATGTAAAATGTATAAATTTATACATTATTATTTTATTTTATTATTTTTATTTTTATTTTTTATTTTTGTATTTTATTCTAAGCTTAATAGCATCGATCGCAGACGTTTCTGCTTGTTAAAAATTAATGTAAAATGTATGTAATAATGTTTATAAATATTTCGTTGAAATTAGCAGAGATCCACCCGCCATCCTGACTCTCACTGACACGCGGGGCGGGTGCTTTTCAGTTGCTTTTAAGTGAGCAAACGCAGTTCCTTAAACTGACTAACATGGGAAGATGTCTAGACAACTAATGGGTTTCTATTGTATAGGTACATACTTTATTTACTATTTTCTGTTTATTGTCGGTATGAACACTTTGATAACTATTTTTGATTTCTCTTATTTCTTATAAGTTGTTAACCGAGCTGCTTTTACCAAGGAGGTCGTGTGTTGGAACCTTGGAACCCTGTGAGGAAATAAGACTAATCACGAAATTGTTCAGTTGTGTAGGTAACTATGTATGAGGGGTACTGTGTATGAGAGGAAATAAAATAATGCCAATAAATAGAAGAGGCAAAAGATGTGGCGCGTAACTTGTATATACTATGTCTATTATGCGCGTAAGGTTTTCGTTGGTCTGTCCTTGCAAAATAAGTTATTTCTTTTCCGTGTGACTTTTTTCATAATATTTGCCCTTGATTATATGTTTATAACGTGTAAAAATTCAATATAAAAACTACAATTTGGCGTTAACTCCCTCTTAACGGTAATTTACATACCTCAAGGTCATTTGTGATAAATCACTGTAAGTATGTATACTTAATATGTAATACAATTCTTCTGTACTTCCGTTATTATTAAACAACCATTAAAACCACCGACACATCTGGATGACTTCATGACACTTTTTGTCACGTCTTGTGTCAACACCCATGACTACAAATCCTGCTATCATGAAGTTTGAATTATTTATGTCCTCGCTAAATCTTTATTAGATTTATAATACTATAGAGGTGACAAGGGGGAGGAGGCAGATGACTGAAGGAGATGGTGTTATGGAACTTTCTTTAAGAGTAGCAGAGAAACTAGCAGTCTGACTTTTGTGCCACGTCAAAACAGTAGACGTTTCGAATCGATTTGAATGTCTTGTTGTTCCCTATCAGAGCTTGGTGAAAAAATAAATGGGCAAAACATGAACCCGACTTAGGTAATTAAGTATAGGTAGGTTGTTTTTGGTATGTTGTCAGGAATGTTAAACGTGTCTTTACTCGTCATTTCATCGCATTGCGTATGTTGTTCTGTCCGTTATTACGAGCGCACGGATATGGTAATTAACTCTATAATCTCTATATATGACATATATGTTGTACTTGCATTGCGCTCTATTTATCATATATTTTTCCTTCTTTAATAAACTACTTCGGTCTGGTACCTTTGCAATGCAAGAAAGAGACAGACAATAGATATATGAAATAAACTTAAACTGTCTGAAGTTTGGTCTGAAGATTATTTGGGGCTGGCCTCAGGGCTGGCCACGGGTTGGCCCTTGCGGACTTAGTTTGATTGACATTATTCAGATAACTGACATTTATACAGACATGTTGTATGTTATTGATTTTATGCTGTGTTTGCTGTGTTTATGCTTTTATATTTATAGGACTAAGTTGGTTGAGTGATACCGATATTATATTGGTAGTAGTAGCTGCATTTTGTTGTTTATAATGCATATTCCACAAATCGATGTGCAAACGCCTCAGAAGCAAGTTTTTAAAGTAGCTGTATGTAGTGTAGTAAGTTCGTCACTTGACTGTGAATGAAAGATTCTCTGATTAAAAATAGAGCTGAAAACTTGGCTAATAGACATATTAAATAGCATGAATTATAGTATAATTTAAACACTGTCATCTCAATCTCTCGTACCCAAAGGTTAAAAACGGGGCCCTATTACTAAGACTTCGCTGTCTGTCTGTTTGTCCGTCTGTCACCAGGCTGTATCTCATGAACCGTGATAGCTAGACAGTTGAAATTTTCACAGATGATGTATTTCTGTTCCGCTATACGAACAAATACTAAAAACAGTAAAATAAATATTTAAGAGAGCCCCATACAACAAACGTGATTTTTTTGCCGTTTTTTGCGTAACGGTACGGAACCCTTCGTGCGCGAGTTCGACTTGCACTTGGCCGGTTTTTAAAAGGTTTTATTTAATTTGCCGTGTACTAATATGGATTTGTGTTCGAGTCAAATATTGCAACCTAAAGATCCACTTCTAATTATGCGATTGAGCTGAAACTTCCCAAATATATGTAATGGCCCAAGATAGGCCAATCTAAGGGACGCAGCTATGCGGTGGAATGAGATAGCAATATAACTTGCTCTCTCTAACGCATAATGCGTCGCTTAGATTGGCCTACGTTGGGCTATTGTGTATAGGAGCCATACGGTGACAATGCAATATTATGGTACCATCTAACTGATCTGATGATGGACCATAGGGGCTCTGAGATAAAACAACGCAACCTAATTTAAATTTGGATTTGTAAGAATTGTCTCGATGAGTATTAGTTGCCTGTAGAAAGAAAGGTATAGTCAGCGATAAAAGCTTATATAAAAAATGAAATCATTGACAAAAAAAAATTGTTGACATTGAGATATTATTATTATAGAGAAGCCATACCGAACATTGAAAATGTTGCAATCGGAACCAGTACCAGTACCACGTACGCTCCGCTTCTATGCCGTTTGATGCCAAAACGGCAGCAACTCATGGCGCTAAATACTAGTTCTCTGTGGCGGTTCTACACGGTGGCTAAAAAATAAGTGCATTCCCGTTGCCAGGGAGGTTTTGGGATTATACTGAGCAACTTTTACTATGGGACCACCCCGAAATCGCGAAAAAACATTTGGCTGGTCCATTTTCTATGGGAGGGTACATTTTTTTGCGATTTCGTGGTTGGTCCCATAGTAAAAGTTGCACAGTAGAATCTCAAAACCTCCCTGGCAACGAGAATGTGCTTATTTTACGTAATAATAATAGTTCTGGAGCCTTCGAACGAGGAGGGCCGACCCCAAATAACGGGACATGGCAAAGAAGAATAAGAATAGTTCAATGTTTGTTGAAGATTGATTGATTGATCGACTTGTACTTTTCCACAGGTAGTTTCCTTGGGACTGTTCTGCAGCGCCATGGGGCATATAATCTACGTTAAGCGTCACGACTTGGGCTGCTCGAGATACACTGTCTTAGCCACCAATTTCCTCATCTCCCTGATAGTGTTATCGCTGGCCGCGTACCAGTTGATGTTATCTGTGATGCTGTTTATGGCGACTAGAAAGCCGATTGTTAATCGTCCATCTTTGATATCGTTATCGGTGAGTATGAATAACAAATATCTAGATACCCAAGCCAACCAAGTACGAGAAGAAAATGGCGACGCAGAAAGCGTGTGTTACATTACATTTAAGTTTTTTTTACTAGCCTACATTCAAGTTAAGCTTCTATTTTTCCCTAGTAATCTGCGTATATTGATTATCTACAGAGCTTGGCTATTTGTCAACCGTTTAGATCTCAATTATTTTTTCAGTGAAGTTGATAAGGAGTTATAAATATTGAACTTAGAAAAATGTTTTTACATGTTTTCTGGTCTTTTGGACTTGGACTCCTTTTTGAGAGACTGGCCAGATATAGCACTAAACATAGACGAGTGGAAAAAGAGGGGGGGAGGCCTTTGCTCAGCAGTGGGGCACAGTGGGCTCTGAATAATAATAATAATATTTGGTCCTATTGTTTTCAAGTTTTTATTGCCAACTGTACTTTTGTTACGACTGGCTTGATAAAATGGTTGATTTTTGATTAAAAATACCTAAGTAGAATATTAATATATTAATGACTTGTTAAATACATTAAAACGGTTCACTTACGTTTTTTAAGATATACGTCGAAGATCGCTCGACATTCGCGCTACAACGAGGAGCTTCAAAAGGAGCCACATGCGTTGGCTGACCAACGCGGACATTTATTTAGGCGTTTTAATATACATATTTAATACGTCTGTGTCTGAAAGTTTGTTATTAAAATGACACTTATAATAGCCGACTTAAGGATGACTCACGTTAGACCCGGTCCGGACCCGGCCCGGAGCTTCCGGCGGTTACTTTTCTATGACATGACAGGTGATCACGTTATGCCTTCCATAGAAAACGAAGCGCCGGAAGCTCCGGCCCGGTCAAGGCCCGGTCTAACGTGAGTCATCCTTTAATCATAAGATGTATGGTTTCAAAAATAAAAGATTAAACAAAATTTCTTATGCTTACAGTCGAACCGTTGCGTACAAATAACGTACATGATCTCAGTGTGGTACATGTCCCACCTCACCATCCTGCCGATGTACTGGGGGCTTTATGTACTAGAGCTTGCCGTGTCGCTGACAGCAGGGAGGTATATCCTGGCGGTGTCAGCTACATTCGTTGTCTTTGTATATCAAGGTAATCAATGGGTTACAAGGAAACCCCGTTATAATAATGTGTGAAAAATTTGAAATTTAAATTCCCGTTATCAATGTTCCAAATCATTGAAAATAGGGGTTGGCAAAACAATCTGCCGTCAATATACAGTCATACTATTAGCTTAGCAAATTTGCATACAAACTTATATGCGGGAGGGGTCACTTTTCTCTGCAGCTGACTGTACAGAATTCGTCGTGCTCAGCGTCCTTTTTTACATGTAGTTAATTTACAGTAATTTAATTAATACATTTTGTCGTTTCAGGTATTTATATTTATTTCGTCGTAATAACGTATCGTTTTCTGAAAATAAATGGATTAATATAATTTTCACGTGGAATATACTAGCAGGTACGCATCATTCATTGTAGTTTTTTTAACATGGATAAAATCTATTAGATTTTCGGGGCCCAGCATACCTATATATATTTTGCATTTTTTTAGGGTTCCGTACCCAAAGGGTAAAACCCTTTACTAAGACCCTATTACCCTATTACTAAGACTCCACTGTCCGTCTGTCCGTCTGTCTATCTGTCTGTCTGCCTGTCTGTCATGAACCGTGACAGTTGAAATTTCCACAGAATATGTATTTCTGTTGCCGTTATAACAACAAATACTAAAAACAGAATAAAATATTTTTTCAGTGGGGCTCCCATACATCAGCAAACGTGATTTTTTTGCCGTTTTTTGCGTAATGTTACGGAACCCTTCTTGCGCGAGTCCGACTCGCACTTGGCCGGTTTTTAATGATATAGGAGGTAAACGGGCAGACGATTTGCCTGCTGGTAAGCAATTACCGTCGCCCATGGACACCCGCAACACCAGTGGGGTTGCAAGTTCGCTGCCGACCTTTGAGATGGAGTACGCTCTTTTCTTGAAGATTTGAAGATCGTATCGGTCCGGAAATTGCGCGGCATGCATCTAAATGCAACGGTAAACATTGTTTCTTGATTATGTGGCTATCTGACTATGCAAGTATTGGAACAATAAGTTTTCGTTCAGTAGGTAACAGTTAAACGTAACATTAACAAAATAAACCTTAACTTGGTTTATTGCGAGCAAGCGATAATATAGTTATAAGTACACCACTAATAAAATAAAACTATGAAAACGGATTATATCGCGTATATTGAATTTATAATACATCCCGACGTTTCGAACCCTTTACAGCGTTCGTGGTCAACGGGTGACTACATATGCCATATGTTATTGAAAGAGATTATCTTAATATTAACTTGTCTCCCAAATTCTATATACGCGATATAATCCGTTTTCATAGTTTTATTTCATGAGTAACTATCGCGGTACATACATGTACACCACTAATACTTTTGAGTAGAAATTAAAAAAAAAACTCATATCTGAAAAAAAGTGTAGTGTAAAGGTAGTGTGTAGGTACAATACAACTTTAAATAATATGGCCTTATGAATTTGTACAAAACGCATGATAATAAAACTATCAACATGTTACGATGTATCTAAAATCTAAAAAAATACATATGCCATATGTTATTGAAAGAGATTATCTTAATATTAACTTGTCTCCCAAGTTCTACGATTCGTAGCAAGCGCTACGACAACTTCTACGCACACATTTAAGCTTGATGCTCTGTAGACATAACACTAACAATATTATTAAAATATTATTTAGATCACTACGGTTACACTCACTAGTATTCTAATGATCTAAGTGCACGGAGTACAGCCGCGGCGGGCACTCGAGCTTGAGGAAGGACTTCTGTCGGGACTGAAACATGTCGCCAATATAGCGACTAAAAATACCAGTGAATGTAACTGTAGTGATCTAAATATTTTTAATATGTGTCACGATAATAAACTATTTCGAATATAATCATCTTAATCTGTCAGAGGTTTATAAAAGAAACGTGGCCTTTAATCATAATCTTGCTGTTTCATTTTTATATCTCTCAAAATGTATGGTCGCACACGTAACGAATATTATAACTTTCGTTCTTTTGTATGAGTCCACATACAAATGAATCGCAATCTTATCCTAATACTTTACGGTTACATTTCCAAAGTCAAACCAAACTAGTTACTGCCTCATGAAAATTAGTAGAAGATGTATATTTGGTTGCGTTTTCCAGCTCGCTTGCGGTCGTTTATGCATTATTCAAAGAAATAGAATCGTTTCCGTATGCCCGGCGTATAGTCAAATAAAAAAAATACACATGCCATTCTGAACCTTAGTTCCCAAACATAAGTGATATGACTAATGTGACAAAAAAAATACGCGATGTAAATGTACTGGCCGCGATTTCACAGCTGTATCTAATTCGCTCTGGGGTTGCTTGCTTGATTTTTACATGCAAACTTTAACTAAAACAAACAACTATTATACTCTGTCAAGCAATTTCCGTCAGTAGAAAAGAGCGGCAAATAAAAAATATGTAGGCGCGAAAGGTTATCGTCCCGTAGAAAATTTTAATTTCTCGCCTTTTTCTACTGACAAACATGTTTGACCGACTACACGTTTAGGGTACAGGATGGCCAACTTGGAGGTATACATTTTTTTTCTGCCACCATTTTATTTTGGCGGTTAATATGACAGTTGTCTGTTGTTGCATGAATATTACTTTGTGTAGATTTTTTTTTACACTACGTCGGTGGCAAACAAGCATACGGCCCGCCTGATGTTAAGCAGTCTCCGTAGCCTATGTACGCCTGCAACTCCAAAGGAGCAAAAGGAGGATACGGCAAATTTGTTAGTTATGGAGCGTTTTATGACGGAACAACGTGTTTTAATTATTAAAATGTTTTACTCAACCCAATCATGTATTGCGGAAACTCTAAGAAAATTGCGGCCAATTTTTGGTAGAAGTTTTTGATTGGCCCCCACCATCGCCTGATTTAACAGCTCCTGACTTTTTTCCGTGGGGCTATCTAAAGGGACGTGTCTATGCTAACATTGCTAACAGGCCAACGAACCTTTAGCAATTAAAACAAAATATTCGAGACACAGTCACTGAGATAACGCAGGAAATGTGTGAAAATGTGATGAAAAGGGTTTACATCTGCCATGCTGTAACAGGTGGACATTTGTCTGACAAGTGTCTGACATTATTTTCCATGTTTAACTGTCGGCCCTAAATACTATATTTAGCAAGGAATACCTAATATTTTTTATATTTATGCACACTTCAATTATCCTTAAGGGTAATAGGCGTCATTGTAGATCTGTGGTTCTATTGATAAAATGTGACGTCCCACGGCTAAATGTACCTTATGGCGGTTGTCGCTTACGCTATTATTAACACCGCTCCAATACTATTGCGGTGCTATGCGACGTAAGCGCCAGCCGCCCTAAGGTACCTTTTTTCCGTGGAACGTCACAAATTATAAAAGCTAGTAAATTTTAAGGTAGGCCATGGTCAGTGCATATATAAAGTGGACTCGGGTATGTCCTTAAACTGCGTCCGGACCCGGATATGTCCTTAAACTACGTCCAAAAGAGAGGTATGGGCACTGTGAATGACATCTCGCTTTGTGTGGTGGGGCACAGGACAGCGGATGTCATTCCAGATCTAGAGCAGAGCCCAACTGGGGAAGTACCTCCACCTTACAGAAAACCGCAGCCAAATAACACTAGACCCTACTCATAGTGTTGTGTTTCTGCCGGTAAGTAAGGTTGCCAGAGCTCAACGAGGGAGAGGAGTGTTAGGGTCGGCAACGCGCGTGTAATATCTCCGGTGTTGCAGGCGTCCATAGGCTACGGTAACTGCTTACCATCAGGCGGGCCGTATGCTTGATTGCCACCGACGTGGTATAAAAAAAAATATATTAAAGAAAAGACGCTTTGCACGAGAAATTCCGTACTTTGACCCGCCTGTTCCCATCTCTATCACACACGTGTAATTGTATTGTCTGTCCCGCTTGCACAGTGGCACTGACCGCCAGCATCATGGGCAGGCGTGAAATTCCACGTATACTCGTCCTTTCTTTAGTTATCGGTATCTTATCTAATCTAACCTCTGGAAGACCGTATTACCAAACTTCATAGCAGATTTTACTAAAATTACCGAATAACTTACATATTTCCTTAGAATTTTGATTATATTCCGTACAATAGCGAGGTAAAGAAGCATCAAGCTGAGGCGTTATCATCAGGTCGAGATCTTAATGGGTAAGCGTAGTGATGGGACGCTACCGGAAATATTCCAGATTAGGAATATAAAAAAGGAACGTCACTATATGACTGGGAATATAGAGAATGGAACGTACCTAATTATGTATTTATCTTTTTCAGTGAAATACATCTGTGTTTTGCACTGAAAAAGATAAATTCATAATTAGGTACGTTCCATTCTTGCAGACACATTTCGGTCAGAAGGTCACGGCAGCGTTCGCGCCACGCGCACCAAAAAAAGAGTTGAGTTGCGATTCATTACTTAAGAAAATACTGCGTATATTGGTTTGTGGTTTGTGCATGCATGCATGTAAAGAAATAAAATATAAAAATAAAATGTTGGTCCACGACAATTAGCTCCATGCATGAATTTATTTTTATTTTTGGATTCATAATTTATATCGTTGGAACACCGGAAATGATAAAAATACTTTTGTAAACCTTAACATTATTTTATTAAAAAATATTTAAAATGTTGAAAATTTTTGAGCGGTTGAAACGCTCATAATTTTTGGCGCGAATTCGACAGAGCGTGATGACGTCACACGTTGGGCGGCCCAACTGACGTTTGCTACTAATGACACTAATCTGTCAAACGCGTGACGTCACGTGGCGTTTCGAGCGTTTCGCTCACTAGCTTTTCGCGGGCAAATTTTTGTACTTTTTATTTATAATTTTAAGTAATTAAATGGTAATTTAAAAACGGAAATGCATTTGTAACATGATATAACGGTAACAAACATCCGAATAAAACATATTTCGTTCAAATATAAACTTCATGCATGAGGCTAATTATTGTGGTGGTACTCAATATTCCCGGTAACATTGGGAGTTAACTTTTAGAGATAATCTCATTCAGTAATTGTCGTGGACAAACATGCATGATGCACGCTTTAGTAGGTATTGACTAATAGCATTAATCATTATTAAAAAATGGTCTGACAAACTCAAATCGAACAAACCCTTCATAATTGTTTGTTTGTTTATCATAATTGTTTTGTAACCGTCATTTTGATATTTTTGTTTATTAGCAAGAGACAAAATTTAAAAATGAACAGGGGGGTAATTAATTGTCTACAAATGTCAGTTCGATTCCAAGTCTGTATACCATCAATCTTGAACTACCATTTTACGTAAACGGGTAACGTAAGCGCTCTAGGTTCCGAATGGTGCTAACGATGGCGCTAAAGTCGTTTAACAAGTGCATGTCAAGTTTTAAATGTGGAATTATCAGCAAGCAGGATAATATTCCTGAGAATATGCTCTCTTAATTAGGGAATGTTCTCTAGAAGAGTCACATCACTAATAGGGCGAGTGGCGTCGGGTGTATAGAATCGTTTCAGCACGGGCGCTCATTGGACAAGCTACGGCGAGGGAATTTTCCTTTATAAACGCGTTGTAGAAGGTTGGAAAGACTAAATTGAATCGGGATGACCATAAATCTGGTCTTCCCCCTTGAAATCAATTTTGATCCTGAGTTCCTTAATGAGTTGAAAAATATAATGCTTTTTTGACCGTACATTTATCAAACTAAACTAATATTGGTCATCGCCTTGTCGATCCTTATAGATCGCAGTATTCATTTTAATTTTACAACAATTCGAATAACTCAGTATAGCAAGCGCAGCAAATACTCATCTTTACAGCAAGACTACGGGTTCGCGGCGCTTGCAGTGGAGTGGAGACAATGGGACCTTGGTCGGCGGATATGAAATCACTGTCGACACGGCTGGTCGATGCTTCAGGAGACCATGATGGGGCTGGCGCTTATACCTCTCTCAGCGTATATCGCTGACAGTACGTAGATAGGTAACGCAGCCAGCGTTATAGGATCATACGCAGGGGGTGTTTTTGGACGGGGTGTTCTTTTTATAACTTCGTATAGCAAATAATAATAGAAAATTGTCTCAAAAGTTAAAGTATAAAATTTCATAGCTTACACACACTTGACAATTACTTATATAATAGTTTAACATCCATAACTCAGGAACATATATTCGTGATAAACAAGGAAATAAATGCCCTTAGCGGGATTCGAACCCGGGACCTGCTGCTTCGTAGGCAAGGTCACTACCGAATAGGCTAGGAGGCTTGATATAAGCTCCACAATTTAGGCAATTCTGTGATTTAGGTTAGCGTATTAATAATTATGTGAGGCGTTTAAGTTAAGTGCTGCTATCAACGGCTAATACCCCATTAGCCTGAGCACACAGAGCAGTAAACTATAATATAGGTATCTTCCGTATTTCATAAATAGGTACACAATACACATCATTATCTTATTAAATATATTAATAACGGGTTAACGGGTCACTCACATATTTTAAGTCGAAAAACGCGAGATATGTTTTACTCCGTACCGAGGAGTTAATATGTCTGTGTCTCACGGAAGTTTTGTTATTAAAATAACATCATTATCTTGTTGCATTCTGATAGAAGTTGATGTTTGATTTGTCTCTTTTAATTTTTACATAACGTTATTTGATAGATTTTGATGAGCGCTGCTGGTAGCCTCGTTATTAAGTCGTAAGAGTGTGCGACTTTCAATCTAAGTCTTTTGGAATTTATTTGCACTCAAACCGAAGGTCACGGGTTCGAACCCCAGCTCGTAATCAGACGAGCCGCGACTCATTGGAGTTTCTTGGAATGTATGGAATATTATTTGATTGTGGCGTTTTTCGGTGAAGGAAAACCATATTAGGTGGACCATGCAGGCCATTTCAAACATCAAAATGATATCTAAAGTGCATTTCGCTCGTACTTGTTCGTACTCGTACATGGATCTATTGGCGCAAGCGGGAAGCACGGGCGAATAACAACAAAATGATATCATTTTGTTGTTAAAATGCAAGTTTTAATTAGCTTCTTGTTAGTACATGATATTGGCGCGGGCGAGTGATAACAAAATCACATCAAAATGTAGTTCGAATTCCGAATAACACCCGTATAATGAAAATACATAACACTGGTAGCAACCCTTATTCTGAACACTGGATTAAAGGCAGCATCACGTTTTTAAAGTCCATTAAACCACCCCCGCAATTATACCACAGACTGTCTTTATTAAGTCTCTGTAATATTCCCTTGCCGAAGGTGCACTGTATACGACAATACAAATTACTGCCTTAGTCGCTTATCTGACATCAGCGGCACTTTTAAATGTGAATCTTATTTTGTACATGATAAAATAGATTTCTACGGTTTTGCAGTAGCTAAGATATGAGGTAGTGAAAGTTATAAGCTGTATAATATATCGTAAGTACCTATTCTGTACAATGTATTTATATGTACGTATAGTGAAGCTTCATGCTAGTACTCCTCGTTTAAATTAATTTAGTTTAGTGTTATTTTAATTACAGACACAGGTTTTAAGTAATTTTTTAATTATTCTCATTTGCATGTTTATGGCAGTCTAATTAGCATAATGCAGGCATTTCTTTATTTATTAAAAAGAGGAGCATGTACGCTTTATTCAGGATTTAAACTTACAAAATCTATATGAAAAGTATGTATTAGATAAAAAGATTACTCTTGGAGAGGAAGCAACACAAAACCACAGAGTAAGATGCACTATTTATAGTTTTATTCAATGGCCTGATCATAATCCACAACGCAGGTTTTGTCCAAAGTGCACAAAGAGTATCCGTAGTAAAAGTCGTCGATGGTTTCACAAAAGTAGAATTCAGCCGCAGCCCTCACGCATCATCAAAAATGTACAAGGATAATCCGCGACACGCTTTAACAAAATAACTATTTAAACTATAATAATATCAGTAATTAATCAGTGCGCTTATTACTTTCATACACAATAGGTACAATATGATACATTTTATTTGTTTGCGGATGAAACCCTGTAGGGCATTGTAAAATCAAGAAGGGGTAAACATAAAATGACTATTAAGTTCAATAATCCACTTATAGTAATTTTGTGCGGTCTTCTTAATAAGACCTTAAAGTTATGAAATCACACAATCACACTAATAAACAAATTCATTTACCCCAAGGCACTTTTAGCTATTTTGACTTTGAAAAAAACATTTAAAACTTGTTTTCAATAAGGCGAGGAGAAGTAACAAATATGTATGTAAATGCGTGCATAAGTCCAACTATCCTTAACCATTAATTGATAGCAATCTGTATAATAATACAACACAATCAAAACTAAAGTCGATCCGCCAACAACGACAGAAGTCGGTCAAAATCGACTTACAGTTTGATTGTTTAGGGATCGCCGCTGACGGCGACTTTGTGGGCAGTCAAGCAAAATATAAAGTTGCTGCCGAGTTGCTTGCACGTGTAAACCTTTAGGCCCACTTGCACCGTCCCACTAACCCCGGAGTTAAGCGGTTAAACCGTTAACCTAGGTCAAATTGTACTGGTAACCATGGTAACTCCAGACCTGCTAGCATGAGTTTCGTTCTCGTGCGCGACTCCATACATCTAGCGCTCGAGAACGTAATTTATGTATGCTAGACCGACAGGTTTAACCGGTTAACCTGGGTAAGGGGAATAGTGCAAGTGGGCTTTAGTATATTGGCGATTGTTTTGTATGGAAAAAGTTGAAGAGGGGAGGGACACAAACCGCCATTTTATTAATTTTGTTTTACTTAAGTTTTACTTAAGTTTACATATATTATTTACATAATCAATTACAATAATTTATTAAATATTTACAATGAGAATAGAGCCAAGAATAGACGAATTAATAAATAATAATAAATAAAATGTCACAATATTAATAAAAATCTACATTTAAATATTCCTTAACGCTATAAAAATTGTGAAAATTAATAAAAGTATGCAATAAGACAGCATATTTTATGAACATCAAAGTTAGTGAAATATATACAAATATTTATAGGACAATCGTTCAAACATTCACTTTGAAATGGTTCAATAGTCAATAACGTTCAGTAAATACATTACCAGATTACAGGGAACAATGCCAAGTAAATTTATTCGAAATAACATTGCAATAAATATTCAATATTATGTTGCTGATGTACTTTGCTTGTTCTATTGTTACTAGATTTACTTGGATTACATGTCATATTGTATTATTTACTGCTGAACTAAAATAATAAGTTCATTATCACTAAAAGCTTCATTATCATTAAATATTTAACGGACTGGCTATGCATTTTACAAATGCACTAATCCTACTGTTTGATGAGTGATAATTGTACGAGAAATATTTTAATAATTTTACCGTAGGTACTTATTTGATTTTTTTTTTATTGCTTAAACGGCATTAAAGTTTTTTTATATTATTATGTACATATTTATAACTGTATAAGTAGGTGAGTTTACATTTTGCATTAGTAAGGCTACCACCAATTTGACTGTAATTTACTTTCTATCGCTCGCACTAATATGCCAGTACGAGCGAGATACGTTAGCGAATATATCAGTGTCAGATCAGTGTCAAGTTCGTGGTAAGGTTGGTCATAATAAAAGGTAAATCCTAAAAAAGTTTTTATTACCGTTAAAATCAGCAAAACTTTGGCTGTTCCAAAGTTAAACAGGATTCCTATTAATGCACAAATCCCTGAGGAAGTGCAGAAACTTCAATCAAATTAAACCTTTGTCTTTGGAATAAAATTCCTCGGTCAAGTTTTAACGATGTTTTAAGTGGATCCCCAAATACATGAGGACTCTGCCGATTCTGTTCTATCTATTTTGATATGGTTTTCAACTTATTTTGATACGACACTCTCACGCTGATGGGTGTTTTCACTTACTTACCGACCGGTAACCGACCGGTTTGACGACCGGTCTGGCCTAGTGGGTAGTGACCCTGCCTGTGAAGCCGATGGTCCTGGGTTAGAATCCCGGTAAGGGCATCTATTTGTGTGATGAACACAGATATTTGTTCCTGAGTCATGGACGTTTTCTATGTATTTAAGTATTTGTATAAGTATTATATATATCGTTGTCTGAGTACCCACAACACAAGCCTTCTTGAGATTACCGTGGGACTTAGCCAATTTGTGTAAGAATGTTCCCTATACGTAATATTTATTTATTTATTTACTTATGTACCATTAACGGCCGGTTAGGAATCATCACAAAACTGACGGTCAATATCAAATCCCATACATTTTGTCAGAAAAGTGACAGTAAGACGTGACTTATACACAACGTACGTCGTGCTTTAAAGTGCTTTATAATAAAAATTCCCTGATTGGTGCTGACGAAATGCAATCAGGAGTAAAGTAGTCAGATAAGGCATTTTCTCGCACTTATTGGTATATGTGAGATGCCTGATGGCATGAATCAAGGTCGTATCAAAATGAGATGAAAACCATATCAAATTGTTAAAACAGAAACAGCTTTTAAGTATTTAGTTTTCGAATTGTGGGTTGTTTTTCAAAGAGAACTTGAGGGCGTTTCTAGATTGAATTTACTTTCTGGATTTAAAGGACAAAAGGAGTTATTTTTATTGTCAACTTTGTTTTCTGGGAACGCGGTTAGTTGATTACTGTTTAATAGTTGAGTAAGTTTACTTTAAGACCGAGATTTATTCTTTGCTTTTTGAAAGAAATAGATTAAAATAAATTCAATGTTTTGTGCCACAACGATTAAAGCGGAAAATTGTGGTTTAACATTCAAAATGTTTTTTCAACTCCTGAACGTAGATTTAGAGTAAAAACCAAATTTCTCCAGAATGGTACACACTTTCCAAGATGGCTGCGATTCCTCGAGGTCCCCAAATGTCAAATAGTGTGGACATGAAAAAGAGACCTTTAATTAACATACATACCAAATTTCATAACTTTGGAAGAGATTTCGAGGTTAGTCCTAATACTCCTAATCCGATTGTGCTATATGTTATCTATGTATATCGTTTACACAAAATACAAAATGTCAACCAAATTCACAAGCACCACTTATCCTTTTAAAGAGATGTTATTCAGTTAGCCTACGAATACAATTGTGATATTTCAACTGCAAACACTGCGTGATATCGGTGTCCAGCTTGGAACACTAGCGTTTTTCCGAAGGCAATAGTTTCACACGAAATCCGCCGATGCGTTGTATTTTTAAATGTTACTATGTTGCACTGTAAATATTTTACTGACTTGTGAAAGCCCTCGAGAACATTTTTGTTCACTGTTGAGAACTGATTACTCGCAGAAAACATTTTTGAATTTGGAATTTTCTTAACACTGCGACAGGTTTTGTCGCAGACTATGTGGGTCAATCAACTTTGCAACCGGCTTGAAAATTGTAAAAGTCAACTGTTGTATCATTTTAGTTTCTCGGCCCTTCTTTAAATTATAATTGTGACAGTTTTGTAGGAAATTGTAACACCTACACAATGTGTATGTTACATACTAGTCTGTCTGACATAAGTCTGCACAAACTTGGCAGCTAATCAAACCATAGTTAATAAAATTGTTATAAAATAAAAAATAGTTATGTACAATTTTACAAAAGACGTAACCCCCCACCCACGTAACAACCGAGAAAAACGCCAGTGTGCTAAGGAGCTTAGATTTATATTCAATTTGACTCAGTCGCTGTTTACTCGGCTTCTGGGCTCTTAAATATAAATTGCTAGTTTCTTCAACATTTTGCTAGAATGTTCCGACACCGTTCGTTGTTGAGTAAAGTCCGTAATATAATCGTTAGGTATAACTACGCATGTTGCTTTGGATAATACTTATTTTACACTTGAAAAAAACGAGTAAGTTTTTTGTACAGGATGCCGTTCATCGATTCTGTTATTTTAAGCCTTGGATTGACACGAACAGAGTAGTTTAACAACATATAGGTACAGTCGCCATCAGATATATCTGAGCGGCCAAGGTGCTCACAAATATCTGAACACGCCTTTATTGTCAAGGTGTTAGAGTGCGTGTTCAGATATTTTTGAGTACCTTGGCCGCTCAGATATATCTGATGGTGACTGTACATACAGTCCCAGTCGGACCGCCATTCGTCCGCCATATTGTGTGTGTTTCACAGGTTAGGCATCGAAGGCACAGACCAATCCGGCATTCAGCCACGATTGAAAAATGTGTAAAACTAAACGGCTATTAAATGCGGCTGTTGACTTTTGTATGAGTTCTACGTTTCCTGCTACCCAAAGGTTGTCTGGAAGAGATCGCTTTTTAGCGATAAGACCGCCTGTTGTTACCTGGTTCTATTTTTTCTTTAAATATTTTTTTGTAGTTTTACATGTATGTAAAATGTATAATTTTGGTGCAATAAAGAATATTCACTTACTTACTTAAATTATTCAAATTGAATATTTGAAACATAAACTAATTTATACCTTAACTTTAAACATGTATTTTACTAATAAATAAAACCTACTTGGTTCGTATTTAATAGTGACATATAAAAAAAACACAATCCATAACTCCCACGGGAACTACATAGGCCTTTGTCCTTCAGTACACCTGCATGGATTTAGATCTTTTTCGAACAAGTGTGATGAAAATAAATTTAATCTACAGACGTTTCGTGCCTAATCTTAACGCTGTTATAGCAACAAGTATATTTTTCCTTTGTTATTTAAAACACCTTAGTATATTTAAAAAAACCTCTTATGTGTTTGTCAACAAATCATAATATTGTTATTAGGTACTGAAAAATGTTCGGAAGCATTACAACCTGTTGAAAAAAATTTGAAGCGGGTGAAACCGAGCATGGTTGAGTCAAAGGAAATATGCGTTATCTTAGAAAGATGTAAAGTTGAGAAGTTTCCATGAGGCTTACGTCGTATTTCAGCTGGGCGAAATGTGCTAGCTTTTCATGACGCTTTCCACAACAAAGAAAAATGACCCGGACCACCTGAGAGCGACGCGACGAGGAAATGCTTTGTGGATCTCTCATGAATGTTCGGGCGGAAACTTTAATTTTTTTATGGGGAAAGACATTTGACATCAAAAGACGCGGGTAGCTATAATGAGTTTATTAAATGTGACGTTTTCAACCAAAAGGTACCACATTGTCGCTTATCGATAAGGTTGATTTCTAATTGAAGCTATATGGAAATAGCGCCTTACTGACAAGCGACAATAAGTACCCTTTTGGTTGAAAATGGCACAAATATTGCTATACCTACCTACATGTATCATGGTAGATCATAGTAAATAGAGAAGACTGACAACCTATATATAAGCCGCTGAAAGAATCGTCATTGTAGTACATAGATGGCGCTAAATATAATTTTTAGGGTTCCGTACCCAAAGGGTAAAAACGGGACCCTATTACTAAGACTCCTCTGTCCGTCTGTCTCATGAACCGTGATAGCGAGACAGTTGAATGTGATGATGTATTTCTGTTGCCGCTATAACCACAAATACTAAAAACCGAATAAAATAAAATTCCCATACAACAAACGTGATTTTTTTGCCGTTTTTTGCGTAATGGTACTAAACCCTTCGCCCGCGAGCCCGACTCGCACTTGGCCGGTTTTTACATTTTAGTTTGCTTAAAAAAACTGTCACCTTAGGGGATGTTATTTATAACTTTGCGACACTAGTACCTCTTATAATAAACTAGCGACCCGCCCCGGCTTCGCACGGGTAGTTCAACAAATTTACACAAAACCTTTACAAATTATACACATAAACCTTCCTCTTGAATCACTCTATCTAATAAAAAAACCGCATCAAAATCTGTTGCCTAGTTTTAAAGATCTAAGCATAAATAGGGACAGATATACATACAGAGCGGAAAGCGACTTTGTTTTATACTATAAAAAAAAACTAGTAGTGAAGCGATCACGGTTATTTTTATTTGAAATGAAGTACAAAAATCGAATTTAAACTGTTGTGAGACATACATACATACATTAAATAATTACAACAAATAACTAAAACAACGCGAGTGACTAAAACAAGTGTCTAAACCGTAAAATTATTTAATAAAGAACAAAAAAATATGATTCTTTAAAATACAGCAAGTATTACAGATATCCAGAGAATTCTATCATGAGCATGTCCGTAAATATTAAAGCAAATAAATGCAGCCCTTTAAAGGCTTACATGGAAAATATTACACTCGGCCACTACGCACTAGATCAAAATGTAAACTATATTTCTGCCAAAACATCGATGGTTGGCTGCTTGCATGATTTATTGAATGCGACCGGAGCTAAGCTTTTATTATAAAATGCTATTAATATTGCAGCTTTTTAAATATTGCGGGTTGTAAAATCCATACATTTATTGGGAAAAATATTTGTTGTTACTTGTACCTCATGAAATAAAACTATGAAAAAGGATTATATAGCGTATATTGAATTTATAATACATCCCGTCGTTTCGAACCCTTTACAGCGTTCGTGGTCAACGCATAAATACCCGCCGTGTTACTTGTACCTCGTAAATTATTCTGATTATGAAATTGGAGTGAATTATTATTTTTTCAACGGAGAGCTACGCTTAAATCTTTAAATAGTAGATTTCCTAGCATCTTCTTCTTCTTCGCCTAGCCTTTTCCCATATCATTTGGGGTCGGCTCTCCTCGCCATTCTTCGCCAGGCGTATCTGTTCTGGGTCGTCGAGACATCCACTTGGGCTTTCTTAAGGTCTTTGTTTATGACGGACATCCAGATCGTCATCCAGGACAGTAAATTTCCTAATATAATAATTCTAATTTACAATTATCCTGCAGCTGCCGTAAAAAGTTATAAAAATGTCACTGTTGAATCAAAATTTAACTTTGAACTGTTCTAATTTTTTGCTGCTTTATATCTTGTCCTTTTTAGGGTTCCGTACCCAAAGGGTAAAAACGGGAACCTATAACTAAGACTTCACTGTCCGTCTGTCTGTCCGATTTTCACAGATGATGTATTTCTGTTGCCGCTATAACTTAAATAAATACTAAAAACAAAATAAAATAAATATTTAAGTGGAGCTCCCATACAACAAACGTGATATTTTTGCCGTTTTTTGCTTAATGGTACGGAACCCTTCGTGCGCGAGTCCGACTCGCACTTGGCCGGTTTTTAAATTTTTATATAGAGTAGCCGACTAGCCGTCACGTAAAATGTTTGATTACATTTTTTTAACCATCACACATTAATTTATTTAGAAACATATTATTTAAGTAATTAAAATACGGTAATTACTTATTTCTTCAATTAATTTTTAAATTAAGCCCAACCAAACGGGAATTGGAAGAACAGAACTGTCATGTATAAAACAAAGTCCATAAATAACATTTTATTTCCAACATACGTCAGTCCCTATAGAAAAGAAATAAAGCCTCAATAAAGTAATCTTAACAGCATAAAAGTAGTTTTCTTCGTACAGATAAGGCGGGCAAGTTTCTATCAGTTGTAATTTCATCTCAGAAGGGTGACTAAAGCCATAGAAAGTAAATTGAGTTGGGACCCCACTCATGTCTATACTTAACTATAAATATAATTTTGCTTAGTTTTTTTTTTTGTAATAGCATATAGAATTACTCTCTTTCTGCAATCTTGAATGGTAAATAATTGTTTTTTGTATTAATATTTATAGAGGTCAAATATAAATGGATTTTTTGCAGCAGCGGTTTGTATACAGAGGAGTCAGATATCTGCAGCTAGTGTACCGTAATGTAATTTCGGAGACAGAACTAAGCAAAGTATTTCCTGAATAGTCTACCAATATTCGGCGTGAGACAAATAAGATAATGTTTAAAAACGCCTTTAAACTGTATACACCTACAGCAAACATTTAAGTGATAATTGCACACGTGGAAAAGTCGCTCATTTGTGTGGATTTAAATTAAATATGATATATTACCTACTTAAAATTAAGTAATATTTGTAGACACTTACCTGCAGGAAAACTTTAAATACAGACGTAGCGAATGAAGGCATTTGTACCTACATAAAATGGGAGACATTTAGCTATGACCAAAGATAGATATAACTCCGTAATAGATGGATACAGTCTAAGGAAAAAACGTGCTTCGAAAATCAAGAAAATTTGATTCTCGTTCAGAGGGCGCTACTAGTTTTGGCCTACAGTCGTATAGATGGCGTTGACGGTTTCGTTTGTTATTTAACAATTTTAACGCATATCAGTGAAAGAACATGGGTCAAAATCATCAAAATAATTAATGCAAATAAAAAAAATCATTTATCTATATTTAAATACATTTTATCGTATTTTTACAAATCTTCAATTTTAGTTTTAAAGTATGTCGACAGATGGCAGTGAATTTACTGGGGTTACAAAATTTACTATGACAGTACCGCTCTAGTATAAGTTACTCTATGCTATGACTAACGGCAAAAATGTAAACGAGATTACAGTCCATTAAATGGCGTTTTATTAAAACACTCAAATTCCGACGAAACAATTCACTGTATATATCTATTTCGGGCCGCTTAAAATGGCTGCCCCTTTATCCTATCACTGTGCCTGTCACATTCTAACCACGTAAGTGCGAAAGTGACGCATGACAAGACAGACTATAAAACCGTAACCATCCAGGGCGATACTGCATGTGGTCGTAATGGCGAACGTTTTTCATTTAATTCTCCGTAATGACGTCATAAATTACTGCACTCCGGTATCTTTCCCCAGTTTTAAAATTAAACTCTGTTCTTTAAAATATTCGTCATATAACGGAGCATTTTGGTTCCGTTCCATAAAGTACGGTCCACGGTTGTTTCTTTTGTAATGAGCAGAGAGCACTGACTTTCGTCTTTTTATTAATAAAATGAGTGCCGCGATGCTTATTTCGTTTTTAGGGTTCCGTACCCAAAGGGTAAAAACGGGACCCTAATATTACTAAGACTCCGCTGTCCGTCTGTCACCAGGCTGTATCTCATGAACCGTGATAGCTAGACAGTTGAAATTTTCACAGATGATGTATTTCTGTTGCCGCTATAACAACAAATACTAAAAACATAATAACATAAATATTTAAATGGGGCTCCCATACAACAAACGTGATTTTTTGCTGTTTTTTTCCGTAATGGTACGAAACCCTTCGCGCGCGAGTCCGACTCGCACTTGGCCGGTTTTTATGTTTCCTTTTAGCTAATTATAGGTGAGTGGGTAGGTATTTATACCTACAAGGGTAAATAATAATTATCCTCATTTTAGTCGTAACTGTTAAGGATGACTTGCGCTATAACGGCCCGGGTCTGGGCCGAGGTTTCCAACACTTCGTTGTCTATGATGGGTGATCGGTGATCACGTGATGTTTTCTATAGAAAACTGAAGTGTCGGACGCCTCGGGCCGGACCCGGACCGTTCCAGCGTGAGTCATCCTTTCCCCTATTTTAGCAAACTAGGCGCAGCAATCATTAATAATGAATGTATGTAGACATATGCTAAACTCTCGCCGTACGTTGTATGTACACACATAACGCATTAAATGTTAGCTGTTAATCTAACATCCAACATATGCGAGAGTAATAGGCAGGAGATCGCGTCGGCTTCGCACCTCCATCACCTAATCGCGAGGCATGTCGATACCTCGATTTCGGTCGTTATCGTGGTACGAGTGAGTAGATTTGCCACCTCACGAAAGCACTTCGTGATAGGTTTCTAACTCACATTCGAGTTTTCTTAGTAAAATCACGTCAGCAGTGTCAGCACACACTAATAACGTGTCATGTCTTGAGTAAATTCAAAGATAGATATAACTCCGTAATAGATGGATACAGTCTAAGGAAAAAACGTGCCTCAAAAATCAAGAAAATTCGATTCTCGTTCAGAGGGCGCTACTAGTTTGGGCCTACAGTCGTATAGATGGCGTTGACGGTTTCGTTTGTTATTTAACAATTTTAACGCATATCAGTGAAAGAACATGGGTCAAAATCATCAAAATAATTAATGCAAATAAAAAAAATCATTTATCTATATTTAAATACATTTTATCGTATTTTTACAAATCTTCAATTTTAGTTTTAAAGTGGGTCGACAGATGGCAGTGAATTTACTGGGGTTACAAAATTTACTATGACAGTACCACTCTAGTATAAGTTACTCTATGGTAAATTGAATAGGGGCTACCGTAAAACATCTATGGTCAACCATTATTTTATAATATCAACTTAAAACTGAAAATATGTTTTCATGTACACCTAAGTAGAAGAGTCGATTTCTAATTACGGCTATTAAATCAACGGGTATTAATTTTCAATATTCAGCTATATTCTTTAAGATGGGTATGCAGTTTTTACTGAAATATGGGAGCAATGGCGAAATCGTAAGAAAATTGCCTATATCGACATTTAATTTTGATCTGCCGAAATTTATTAAAATAGCTTCCGTTTTTTTACATAATTGGGTTCAAAAGTGTTTCGTTTAAAAGTTGGTGATGTTGAAAAATTAATTTAAGTATCGAGTTCATAAACATAGACAAGCCAACGTCCCAAGGATATATTTACACGACCGTATTGAGTATCAGTGCGTGTAAATATATTTTTGGAACATTTAGTAATTTCGTCCGTAAGCGACATTTATTTATCATCTCCAAATTAATTCTCACCATTAATTAAATCATTTATTTACATGAAAGATATATACAGTGGTACTATTTAACTAAATTAATAACTAGCTTAAATCTAAAATAGGCCCTTGAGGCATTGTACCAAGGATGCTGGCGGCATTCTCACCTAATTCGTCGCCAGATTGCTGGTGTCCTAAGCCGCCAACAAATCGGTGGGATCGTTCCGAGGACTTATTCGTTAAGAATTTTTGGTTTATTTATTTAAGAGCATTAAGAAATCCCCCAAAATAACTAAAACCGGCCACATTTTATTCTAACATCGCTACATCTATATTCTCTATATCTATACAGTCTTCTGAATGTCCGTTATTTAAATTTAAACCAGACAGTGCGTAAAGCTGTAAGGTAGGAGAATTTGTATCAAAGATCACAAAGATGTCCAGAAAATGAGTTTGTATGAAAGACTCCGTAATAGATGGATACAGTCTAAGGAAAAAACGTGCCTCGATAATCAAGAAAATTTGATTCTTGATCAGATGGCGCCACTAGCTTTGGCCTACTCTCGTATAGAGGGCGTTGACGGTTTCGTTTGTTATTTATAATTTTAACGCATATCAGTGAAAGAACATGGGTCAAAATCATATAAAAATAATTAATGCAAATAAAAAAAACATGTATCTATATTTAAATACATTTTAACGTATTTTTATAAATCTTCATTTTTAGTTTTAAAGTATGTCGATAGATGACAGTAAATTTACAGTGGTTACAAAATTTACTATGACATTACCGCTCTATCTTATTATATCCTCTTTGATTTGTATGTAATAAGAATGGAGTTCCCGTCGTGATTCGCTAGCAACCTCCAGTACAAGCAAATTCAGACTCCAAGCCAAATACAAATTATCGGAGGAGCTTCGAGTGTCCAACAAGTGCCAAAGCAAGTGTTACTACTGCATGCTGCAAGGCAGGGTCACTTTTAACTGCAACTGCCAGGTATTTTTTTGTCAGTTTTTTGTGATTGGTCAGCTTCTAATAAAATAATGTATTTAGGTATGTAAACAAAAAACTGCTTATTATATGTATTCAGTTGCTTATATATGTTACTTATCGTAAAACCCCGTTTTAATCAAAACTAACAGTGATTAGTCAACATACAAATAAAAATAGCTAATAGCTGCATTTCTTTTTTCCCACGCCGACTACAAATGACAATAAAATGTCTTTTTAATGTACGGATAAGCACTAATATATACAGAATACGGGCATGATAAAAGAACATTCACCATTGCCATATTCTCACTCGTAAATAGTAAAGCCATTCATACTCGGTTGCGTAGCTAGATAAACGCCAAAAAAAAGATACTAGTATTTTTTCGCCATGAAATTAATAGAAACATTATGATGTAGGTATGTTTGGGACGCTGGCTTGTAAAGATGATTACAGTACATATGGTGCTACTTTACCGCACTAGTGCGATAATTAGCACATTACGTAACCATGACGAAAATGTAAGAAGGCTTTATGTACTGTAAAACGTTGTACGATACATGTGCGAATAGGTAATTCGCAACTCGTGTCGATTAAAAAACACTTCCTTCAGTCGTTTTAAAATTTATCGCCACTCGTTTCGTAATGTGCTATTGTGAACTCAACCGTACAAACGTTGGTATGAAAAGTGATCCTAGACGTACCCTTAAGTGCCGTATTTACTTTAGTAACGAGACAGCAATCAACATGGCGAATGAGACTTCCTTACTTGATTACCCTTCGTTAGCTGGAGATACTTTTATACTTAATTGGCTGCGATTTACTTGCGAAACGAGGGTTAATTTAATAATATGTAAATCAGGGTTTTTGAGATGTATCCTAAAAGTTCAAGTGACAGAAGATATTTTTGGGGTGTTTTTTTTTCGATTGTTTTGATTGATGTGATTGTATGATACTTAACATTTAATTTAAAATCAAAATGCTTTATACCTACATCCATCAATCAAACTCTAAAAGCAAATGCATTGTAAAATATTTCATGAATAGAATTTAATAAAAGTTATAAAACACACACCAAAAACCCTTTTCTGTCATTCTCTCAAGCCCTATTTACTTTAATCTACAAAAGACCAAAAAATGTTTAACCACGAAGCCCCAAAAGGGGCAATGGAATTACGTAAGGTATCAGGGTAAGGAAGGCACCTGCCCGAGCCGGGTGATGTATGAGCCCATTTGTTATAATTTGAGACGAGCACAAACTAGTTGGAACGGTAGGGTTATCAGTTTAGGAATTTTGGGTTGTTTTCTAGTGGCTGGAGTATGGAATTGCCGGGCATTTTAAAGAGGATGTGGGACCTGAGGGTGCTAAGATTCGAGAATTTTACCTGAATAGGCGCGGCTCCTAAAATTAGTGCGATAACGACAACTGCAGCTTACTTAGGCGAAAAATCCTGCGTAAAAATCTCAAAAACCGACGTGTCGTACTCGACTGCTCGTGCTCTAGCGCTTAAAAAAATAAAAATATCAAAAAAGTAAAACAGTCCGACACGGATATTGATAATATTAATCTGTGTTGAAAAACTCATTGCTCTAGGTTCAAAAACCACGGAGGAAAGAGTCGAGTACGTTTGTATGGAGAAATGACCGCTCTCATATCCATTTAACAGTGCGTAGAAAACTAAAGATTTTTGTAAAAAATAAAACTAAAAATGACAGTATTTATTTTGTATAGAAATGTTATACGAATAAAAAAATTACTCTCCCATAGAAAATGGACCAGCCAAAATGTATAAAACAGCCAATTTTTTTTCGCGATTTCGGGGTTGGTCCCATAAAAGTTACCCAGTATAATCCCAAAACCTCCCTGGCAATGGGAATTCCCTTTTTTTAGCCACCATTCCATTGATCGTAAGTGCTCTTTAAAGCTTTATACTACTTAATTATCCACAAATTCCAAATTTTTAACGACTGAAAAGCTCAATGATATACCACTGGCGTGGCGTGTGGCGTGGTAGCAAGGCTATCTTGCCACCACACACATATTTTCAGATTGTGGTAACCCTAGACTGGGGAAGCACGTGTTGAGCTTGGAAGAATGCTCGACGATTTGTTGGCAAAATACTTAGAAGACAGCGCAACTTCTATAATTTCCACAAGTTTTGCAACGAATTTTCTAGTGTAGGTATTTTATGAAGTTAAAGCTTACGTATTATGTAGGTATGGCAGTTATTAAGCATGCTATTTTACGTCACGAACTTGTGGGTTCCTATCCTTGTTTCAGTTTTTTTTGTTTAGTTTTTTAAAGTAGTATACCAGTATACCTACGGAATATCTATAAATTACCATTTACAGGGTTTGCAATATGTTGTAGACAGGCGAACAAAAAAAGCATAAGTATTTTAATTTTGCATACAAACGGATTGAGTCATTTCATGTTGTATACTTAAGTGATAAAATGCATAACCACTTTTTTCATCATTTCATAAAGTATAATTATGAATTTGCATAACGTTTAAAATCAAAATGCCTCGCCCACCGAGGGTTCCGTACTTTTTATTTAGTATTTGTTGTTATAATGGCAACAGAAATACATCATCTGTGAAAATTTCAACTGTCTAGTTATCACGGTTGATGAGATACACGCTGGTGACAGTAGTGACAGACAGACGGACAGAGGAGTCTTAGTAATAGGGTCCCGTTTTTACCCTTTGGGTACGAAAACCTAAAAATGCAGGCCCGAAAGGTTATCCTCCCATAAATAATTTGAAGTTCGCGCCTTTTTACAAGCTTTTTATTAACTTGCAGTACCTATGTATGTCATATGTATGAAACATGTTTGTAAGGGTCAAATTTTGCAAGTTAAATTTGACTCACTTCTTGGTTTCCGATGAAGCTGAAAATTTGCATACATATGTAAGTCGAGTGACAATGCAATATTATGGTACCATCGAGCTGATCTGATGATGGAGACAGGAGGTGGTCATAGGAACTGTGATAAAAACAACGCAACCAAATTGTGTTTGGGGTTTTTAGAATTGTCTCGATGAATATTAGTTGCCTGTGGAAAGAAAAGTACAGTCAGCGATAAAAGCTTGTACCAAAAATGAAATTTTTGTCAAAAACTTATTCTACAGATAAAGTTGGTTTACCAGAGTATGAAATGCCAACTTTTAAAAGGCTGCATAGTTATCCTTTTACATAAACTGCTGAAGCGTAGAAAAAGTCGAACGTCCGCAAAAATATATTTCGAAACTATGACACACTGCCGCTTCCGACAGATTCTCTTTGTTTGAAACGAGCAAAAATGTGACTTCCGCAACATTAGGCGAGAATCTGTTCGGTATTGGTGACGACAAAAAGTCTGAAATAACGGGCTGAGAGAATCGAAAATGTATTTTCTCACCTCTATAAAAGCGAGGCGAAAAAGCGTACGAGCGATATATTGAGACATACATATACCCTTTTATCATTCGTATTATTCGCGTTTGCTTTTAGGAAGAAACGGTCATATAAGCTAAATTTGCTGATATTCTTAAGATCTTTTAGCTGTGGATGAACGTATCGAGGTAATGGGTTGAGTTCGAGTGAACTCTGAATGCAGGTGTAGGTATTTATAAAATGTGGTTTTCCTCTCACGGCTCAGAGGGCCTTTGTTATCTGCATCTCTATCGCTCTTGCATATTCGAGCGATAGAGAGGCAGATAAAGAAATTTCCCATTTCGTATTTCGCGTAAGGCACTCAGGTCATGTTGTGTTGAAAATGTATTAGTGGCTGAATTATTTATTGCTTAATGTTATTGGTTTTAGTGTTCGAAATGCAAAGTTTGTGTCTGAAATAGAAGGAATAATAAATTAGGCATAGCAGCGAAGTACAGTCGAGTTCATAAATATGTATACATTTCTTCACCTTAATCCTTTGCAATAACGTAGTATGCTTCATGCTAGAAGGTGGTGAAGTGACTTGACTATTTTGAAGTAAAACTTCTTTAGTCGCGACTAGAGACACTGGGTTAACGGTTTAACCGGTTAACCCCGGGTTAGTGGAATGGTGCAAGTGGGCCCAACTGTCATATTTATAAACAATTAGGTACCGTAAAATGTGCCTACTTTCCTTCCCACTGGGTACTTGTAAATTTAAATTTTCATGGCACTGTAAATGTTTTATTCACTTAAAGTCTAATTGCAGAATACCTTTCTGAATATTTTTTTTTTTTTTTAAATTATAAATGTAGAATTTTGATAATTATGTTTTAACTTGTTATTAACCATCAATAAAGAAGCGTGCTAAAAATCAAATAATTTAATTTAATTTATTTCTAAGCTTGTCAAAGGAAGTCTTATTAAGACAAGCTTTTAACAAGGAAGAAACAAGCCAAACCCGATGTTCCCCCAATCCCCCATATTTGCATTAGGTATGACGTTGAAAAAAGCAATCGGGGAAACGTTCCTTATTGACAAAACGTGTTCTTTGCAAAGGAAAATGATAAAAATAATCCTCTTGCGTAAATCTCCGACTTGCGAAGATGGAAATTTTTTATGATGTTTACATTTGTTTCGATTTCAGCCTGTGTTGCAGTTTGGGAGGAAATAAAGTGACAACTTTCATAGATACAGTACATACAGTACAATACAATACAAATACGTACTCTTTATTGAACACCAATAAAATCAATGCAAAAGAAAACCGAAACACAAGCAGAGATAAACAGCACGCGGCCTTATCGCTAAAAAGCAATATCTACCTAGTTATCTCTAGATAGTTTGTTAGGTTAAGACAGTTTTGAAGATTACTGTAAAGTTGAAAGTTTATATCCGCAGATCATACGTGACTCGTGATTTGCTACCTCGTTAGGCCCACCATACAGAGTTTCCCTATTTTTAATTTAAACCTTGTTGTATAGTAGATTAGGGTGATATTATACACTAAAGAAAAAGTGATCAAAGTCACTCAAAGTCCACCGGTGGCCGAGGCGGGAATCGAACCCGCGTCTTCAGCTTACGCGGCTAACGTCCTGACCACTAGACCACCCGGCCACGTCGGTACCCGTCCCAAATTCTCTGGTGTATGCTATCTTAGAAAGGCTAGGCGCCTTTGACCAACTCTAAGGGTCAAACGCATTCACTGCCGCCTCAGGCGGGCGCTCTGTCCGTAGTCGCTTTTCGCTACATACAGGTTTTCATATGTTAACTGCTACGCTCGTAGCGCGTAGCAAGCGCAAGCACTGAATGTAATAAGGTATTGGTTGGAGTCCGCCCTTGCAAAGTATCCGATCAATTCAAACGTGATAATTACTAGGTACGAGAACAATACGAGATATAATGATAATGATGATGCCCTCCCAGACGTATCCGTCGACAGCGACATCCCGACAAGCGTTTTATTTGTATATTATTAATATTATTATTTCTAAAAGGGATTTTATTAACTATTACGCGCATGGGCGCGATCGTGACTAGCAAATCCAAATTTGTTTTTGAAGGTCCTACAGCACGAAGCACAGTAGAGCTGCCCAGATGAGTTGTAGGTGTAGTTGTAGGAGGGCTTGGGCCGAGTTTTTCGGAGCTGTCGTTTGGCGTCAAGATATTCAAGCCGGGTGCGTTCAAAGTTATCAAGACCCGTATTGACAGCAGCTCGCCAGTCCGATCTCCGAGTTGCAAGCTCCTTCCACGACTCGCATGATATGCCGGTGGCCGACAGGTGGCGTTTTACCACATCCTTGTAGCGCAGGTACTGCCCGCCAGCCTTGCGTTTACCAAACTAGAGGCTAGCTCAGAGTAAAACACTGCTTTAGGCAGTCTCGATGGTGTCATACGCACAAGGTGCCCACACCATCGCGATTGGCCTTTCATGAGCAGACACTCCATACCTGGTATGCCCGTTCGACATAAAACCTCCGAGTTTGGAACACGATCCTGCCACCTCACCCGTAATATTGCCCAGAGACATCGTAGATGAAACGAGATATAATAGATACGTTATTGTTTAGTTCTCAACTAGTTATCTTTTGCATTTTGATTCGAGAAACCAATTGTCATTTCACGCTATAATTATTGTGATGTTGTAGGATATCCATTAGATATCAATTGGATGGATGGAAGTAATATCTTAAGCAAATCTTAAAGAGATCGTTCAAGAGGACATTCGGAATCGCGGAAATGTCAAATTTGACATGACTTTCTTAAATATCACGTTATCGTTTCTATTTCATATCTAGTGGATATCTAGATCATTGTTCGAATTGGCCCGATAGTTTTGTTTCCGTGACGTTTAATTGCACTTGATTTATATAATATGTAATATATAATTAACAGTAACTAATTCAATATGTAAACTACAATTTTGCGATAGCTCCATCTTAAGAAACTTCAGCTTATATCATTTACGTGCTTTGCAGAATTAGCATTGCATTTCGAGTCTATTGGCTGTCTTTTGGCTTTTGGCTAATGTGAATTAAGTGTTTACTCTGTAAGCGAATTTTTAAATGCTAAGTTTAGTAATAAGGAGTTAGTTATAGTTTAATTTTAGCATTTAGGTACATTTAGTTTAGTAGTAATAAGGATTTTTTATTTTGTGTGACTTTCAGCAGCGAAATCCAGATTTTATATTTGCATACTTTTTAGTAGAGTATGTAATTAAAATTAATAGTAGAAGCTGAGAAGATGCTGATGTCAACTTTAGCCAGTCTTCTCCGAGATCACGGGGACAACGCCGACCTAGAAACGTCGGAGGTAAATTTAAAACTTATTTTACGCGAATAAGTCCCGCCGTTGTGAATAATGATGAGTAATTTAAATTGTAACATCTTATATTCCGCAACAATTATTCATTAATTCATTGGTAAAAGCAGAGGCATACGCAAATACACACCTAGGCTTAAAACACAAATTTCCTAAATTCTCATTTAACAGCAGTACGATAAAAGAAAACTACTCGCCAAGCGAAAAATTC
Organism: Cydia strobilella; assembly: GCF_947568885.1. Lineage (NCBI taxonomy): Eukaryota > Metazoa > Arthropoda > Insecta > Lepidoptera > Tortricidae > Cydia > Cydia strobilella. The sequence continues at coordinate 12,958,834 of NC_086055.1, forward strand.
GTTAATTTTCAATTAATCGTAGTCTAAGGAAATATTGTAGGTTGAAATTTTCAAGTAACCAGAAAACGGGGTTAAGAGCTTCCGACACGAAAATACTTGCCCTTTAATTGAACCCGTCAGTTTGAGCAGCTTTAGCGTTAAACGTTAAAAGCTTGATCAAATATCGAACATCCCTCCACTGAAACGTTTCAAACTTCAAATTGTGGCCTAAATTTCAACTTGTGCTTGAACTATCTTAAGGTATTACAGTTTTCGTGAAAGTTTACGCGTTCTGAGCATTGATAAGTGGGAATTTTGCGGTTGAACGATGAATTGGTCTAGTTCGACTTTCCGTATTATTATTTTGATCAGTTTTACGTAAGAGCTTTTGGAATGAAATTTCCGCATGTTCCGAAATTAATGCAAAACTTTCACCTTGCGGTGAATGAAAAGTCTTTGGTACATACGATACACCTAAATAGCATTCATTGTACCTAATACCAAAGATATAACTCCGTAATAGATGGATACAGTAAGGAAAAAACGTGCCTCGAAAATCACGAAAATTTGATTCTCGATCAGATGTCGCTACTACCTTTGGCCTACTCTCGTATAGAGGGCGTTGACGGTTTCGTTTGTTATTTAACCGTTCTAACGCATATCAGTGAAAGAACATGGGTCAAAATAATAAAAATAATTAATGCAAATAAAAAAAATCATTTATTCATATTTAAATATATACATTTTATCGTATTTTTATAAATCTTCATTTTAGTTTTAAAGTGTGTCGATAGATGGCAATGCATTTACTGTGGTTACAAAATTTACTATGACAGTACCGCTCTATAATATTATATCCTCTTTGCCTCTTTGTCTTTGGTACCTAATGTCTGCTGCTCTGCTGGCCAGTGATCCATTGTCCTAATTAATCCGCAACACTCAAGAAACTAAAACAACCCCCGCGTCTCCCACACACTTCGTGTTCGAAAATTATTTGAATTTGAAATCGGAAATCAGCCGTTGGACACCCTACTACATAATCATCCCAATCTTCATAACCTTAGAAACAAAAGCGGTTTCCAAATGAAGTCATCAATTACGCAACTTATACGCGATTAAGTGCCAGTCGCACCATCCGCACTTAACAGACTGATTAACGTCACCCGGCGCGCCGCGGCGGTTTACTATGAAACTTTCCATTCAATAAAATTTTGCGAACTCTTTAACGATGACAAACAGAACCAAAGTCCCGTTTTACAATTTAATAAAGTCGTCAATTGTTCTTAATAGTTCACAGTAAGTGCTACTCCATTCGGTAACTAGTTACTTTGGTTTGTTACGTCATTCCCCTAAGGCTACGTTGTAAAAGGTCACAAGTTCAAAATAATATTTCACGTGTTTGCGTCTTTCTAAGATGGCGGAATAGTATTACCAGCAACAATATTAAACTGATCATTTGTAGTCCTTATAATGTATGCGATAAGGTTGAGACTTGTTAGATAATAGTGCGGACGCTATCATGTAATTGCCGGGAAAATGAAAATATTCGCAGTCTATGCCAAATTGCGCTTTGCCGATTGTAGTTTCCAACAACATTATATCTATTATATCTCAGTTTTGGCTGCTGTAAGGATGTTAAATGCGTGACTTGAGTGATAAAGGCAGTTCGTTTTCTGTTACATTTAACATTTGGCAGTGTGTTGTTAAAAAGTAATATTAAATGAAATAAAATGCGGCCAAGTGCGAGTCGGACTCGCGCACGAAGGTTCCGTGCCATTACGCAAAAAAACGGCAAAAAATCACGTTTGTTGCACGGGAGCCCCACTTAAATATTTATTTTATTCTGTTTTTAGTAGTAGTTGTTATAGCGGCAACATACATAATCTGTGAAAATTTCAATCACGGTTCATGAAATACAGCCTGGTAACAGACGGACAGACGGACAGACGGACAGACAGACAGACGGACGGACAGAGCGGAGTCTTAGTAATAGGGTCCCGTTTTTACCCTTTGGGTACGGAACCCTAAAAGTGATAAAGGATTTTTGAGTAGGTAAAAAAAGTTGAAATTAGCCCTGTAAGGCATCTGTGTACAAAAATCAAGATAAATGGAGTTTTAATTTATCAGACAAAAAATACAATTTACATTTAATGGAAGGCCTTTCTAGGCCTCGAAGGGTTTTTAGGTACTGTAACTGTACTATAGTTAGGTAAGTGAAATTCACTTATAAAAATCTAGATATAAGACGTAGTCGTCGTAGTATATATATTTAAGTATAGTTTTTCGAATTGTAATTTCATAATATTTGGTAAAAGTGCACATTTCTTTCAGAAATATCAGAACTTCCTTGTAGGGTCGCCATTACCGCCCCGCGTATCGCATTTTCCACGTCATAAAACTAAGTGGATTTGGCGACGATTCAATAACGAATCTTGTCGCACAACGCAATGCCTTGACTTTTTACTATACCGTAGGTATAATAATAACTCGGCCTACATAGCTCCCACTGCTGGGCACACGCACAGGCCTCCTCTCACGCGCGAGACGACTTGAAGGTAAGTACCCAATACAGGTTAGGGACTTCACATACATCTTTGAAGTTCTTCGCAGATGTATGCAGGTTTCCTCACGATGTTTCCTTCACCGAAAAGCTAGTGATAAATACGTATATAAAACGAGCCGGGATTTGAATCGCGACCTCCGGATTGAAGATCGACGTCATATCCACCCGGCCATCACCGCTTCCGCTGTAGGTATTATCGTAAGCGGAAATTTTCGATTTTCGTACCGCTGGGGGCGCTAATATTAAAACAAAGTTGCGAATGAGACATCATCATCATCATATACTCTCCTGGCCGGTTTCGACCATGGCGACTGTTTTGTACTGACTGTTGAGAGCGACGTTTGTGAGCTCTCAGTTGGCTGACATAATCTATTTACGCAGCAAATATATTTATTGAAGCAAATATTGTTCTTTGTTTAATAACGCTTCATTACGTATTATGTTACACCCGCCTTACATACGGTTTTTAAGTAATCACAGAAATTCAAAATAGGAGCGCTGGTGGCCTAGCGGTAAGAGCGTGCGACTTGCAATCCGGCGGTCGCGGGTTCAAACCTTCAAAACCGGCTCGTACCAATGAGTATTTCGAAACTTATGTATTACGAAATATTATTTCATATTTATGTACCAGCGCTATTCGGTGAAAGAAAACATCGTGAGGAAACCGGACTAATCCCAATAAGGCTTAGTTTACCCTCTGGGTTGGAAGGCCAGATGGCAGTCGCTTTCGTAAAAACGAGTGCCCACGCCAATTCATGGGATTAGTTGCCAAGCGTATCCCAGGCTCCTATGAGCCGTAGCAAAATGGACAACGCGAGGAAGATGATAATAAGTAAAATTCGAAGTATGAATACCTACCTACTTTTAACAAAATGAATCGGGTTTGTATTACATATATAAAATATACATCGTATATATGTGTACCTACATATTGTTTTCCATTGTAAAATATTCAGCTCCAACAAACATAATTACGCGAATCTGGTCATTGAATTCGAAATCCTTTTCAGTATTTTCTCTACCGTTATCACTTTGGGGAATCAGACATTTAGGGTGTTAATTACAAGCATTTGTTTAATTTGTAATGTTTGTTTGTAATACGAGTATGTTTGTTCGCGTCAAATCTTGCAACCTAAATTAGACCCATTAGCAACCTAAATTAGAGCCGAAACTTTACATAAATAATGTAATTTGGGTGACGATTTCGGGGTTGATCCTGAAGTAAAAGGTGGTCAGTATGACCTATATTCACCTCACCGAAGTTGCCTAAGGGTTGAAAAAACACCCCCTTACAAACCACTTGATTGATACAAAAACATGGTTACATAGCTATAGCTGGTTATGGCTGGTGAGTAGTTGTGAACAACTACTGACCCCCGCAGGTGAACCCACGCAGCGGGGATATTTCGATACCCCTTGGGTTCTGTCGAATATTCTCATTGCAGGGATGCCTCGACTTTAACCCTCTTTATCTGTAGGTAACCGCTTTGTTGTAAAGAAAACCGGCCATGTGCACATCCGACCACGAACTATGAAGGATCCCATGCCTTAATATGATATGCAAAAAAAATATGTGTGAGAATAATTAAAAAATAAAGGTATTATATTTTCACGACGCAGACGTATTTCTTTATGGAGGGTTGTTTTTAAGCGAAAGTAAAAAAAATAACCGAACACAAAAAAAATCAAAAGCTTATTTATTTAATATTATACTGAGCTACTTAAAATTTTTACTACTCGTACTTTTACTATTACTATTCACACGGACGCGCCGCCCAAAATGGAGCAGATTTTGGGCGGCATGTAAAGTTTTATGTTATTTCAGGATTCGTTTTAAAATGAGAGTTACCTACTTTGATTGTATGCCGGCGGCTAGGTTCGTGTTAATCCAGTTCGTGTTAGCTACTCGTATATTTTAATAACAAAACTTCCGTGAGACACAGACATATTAAATATATTAATAACGGGTCACTCACGTATTTTAAATCGAAAACGCTCGACATCCATCATCATCGTCATCGGGCGCGGAGGGCTGCGGCCCGCAGTCTGCGCCGGTCCGTCACCTTCGACGCAAGCTCCTGATGACGCTCCTCGGTACGGAGCGTTTTCGATTTAAAATACGTGAGTGACCCGTTATTAATATATTTAATATAATCGTATATTAATCTATTTAGTAACTAGTAAAGTAAGTACTCTTTTGTTTCTTCCGAGGACCATTGTCTAACTTGTTTAGTAAACGGTACAAATCTGTTTTTCCCATCTCGGTATTCAGACAGGATATTATAAAAAAAATACATAATACATTAAACTGTCTGCACGATATAGAAACGTAATTATTTCCCGCCACATAAATGGGATATGTAAGGAGCACGCACGCGCCCGTTATTGCTTCGGTTATGAAAAACGTGACAATATGACAATCTGCTGCGGAAAATATGACAAAGATATCGCAGTTCGATCGGCTTTAAACTTGAGGAATGTAATCGAATTTAACCTGCGGGGAGTCATACTAACACTAAGCTAATTATACGATTAACCCACTAAGGCCCACTTGCACTTTCCCGCTATCCCGTCAACCAAGTGTCAAATTGTACTAACCATGGTAACTCCAGGTTTAACCGGTTAACCCCGGGTTAGTGGAATGGTGCAAGTGCCGCCACAATAGATCACTGCTTGGTCGACGTACTCATAAAGACCCACAAATTATAATAATTATGGTTTAACTCATGTATTATTGACAATACGTACCTAAGTTAAACCATATAATTAGCTTAGTGTTGAAAAATGTAAATACTTTGCGACTAATTCCTGTGGACCATAATTCAGGCACATTATTCATATCAGTTAATTATTACGAGCCCACTGTGTCCCACTGCTGGGCAAAGGCCTCCCCCCTCTTCTTCCACTCCTCCCGGTTTTGAGCTATATCTGGCCAGTCATTCAAAAAGGAGTCCAAGTTATCCCGCCATCGCCGACGAGGTCTGCCGGATCCCCGGTTTGACTCACTCTGTGGTTATTTTGGCCCACATGTCATTCGGCATGCGGCAGACATGACCAGCCCAGTCCCATTTTGACTTGGCCGCTTTCCGAGCTACATTTATTATTTGAGTTTTAGAGCGCAGCGTGGTGTTCCGGATGCGATCCCTTAGTTTCACACCTAATATGCTGCGCTCCATACCTCTCTGAATTTGAAATAACTGAGCATATTCTACACACTTGAGTAACAACTTGAGTGCGTCATTATTTTTCAACTACAAGCTTTTGACGTCTCTATTCGAGTTATTGGTATTAAAAGGATGCTGTCAACCCACATTATTTTTTCAATAAGATGTCAACTTTAAACGTGTATTTTTTGAGTTGACATCTTATTGCAAAATGGATGTGGGTTGACACATTGATGCGTATCAGCAACCTAAACCATACGTTTCGATTGACTGAAGTATCTATAAATAGTAATTTCATAACAACGATTAATAATTGTAAAGGAATGTTATTAGATTATATATATTATTATTTATTAAATACACTATTTTATTGGCTCCGTTGGTGTTTTAATACACATTTAATTTTAACTTTTGAAATAAGGTGAGTTCGGCTGTCTCGGATATTTTTAGGTGGGTTGAGATGATGTTGGATTTCTTTCTCAGCTTGTGGATGTAAGGTGCTCAAAAATATTTGAATTAGCACTATTCATAATAATTAAGCCTTAACGGTACGGTCGACATTTGTCGGGCATGCCGCCGTCCCGGAGAGCCACTCAGGCATATTATCTCCGATTGTTCTCATCTTGCTAACGGCGAGTACTTGCACAGACATAATCTCGTAGCCAGAATTATTCACCAGCAGCTTGCTCTCCTATACGGCCTTGTGGACCGCGAAGTGCTGTACTACAAATACTCATTGTGTTCCTGCCGGTGAGTAAGGTTGCCAGAGCTCGAGGGAGAGGAGTGTTAGGATCGGCAACGCGCATGTAATTCCTCTGGAGTTGCAGGCGTACATAAGCTACGGAGACTGCTTAACATCAGGCGGGCCGTATGCTTGTTTGCCACCAACGTAGTATTAAAAAAAACTCATCTGCGCCAGTTCTCGAAAATGGTCGTGCCACGCTCTATTGGGATCGATCTATCATCACTGACTGGACTATTGTAGCCAATAAGCCTCATCGTGCTGATAGACCGATCACAGCGCCGGAGAAAATATATAAGTGAAAACCTATTTACGCGACGTACCTCATTCGTACGTCAATGGTTAAGGGTTAAAATGTTGGTGGCAAACAAGTACACCGCCCAGCCTATGGAGGCCTGTGACGTCAGTAACAGTAATATCGACAAATGTCGCACCTGTCACCGTGGTGAAGTAGGGGCCAGGTAATGCCCGCCTCGGCTATTCACCTATTACATCTTGATAACAGAGGAATTGGTTAGATTTGTGAACAACTTGGCCGCTCAGGTATACATATATATGATGGCGACTATACATCATATCATCACTATCTTTTACCTAAGTACCTAATATAATATTTATATTCCTAAACTGTATTATAAAACTTCCTTAAAAAAAACCTTCTCAATATTCTACCAAAGTTTTATTGAAACGAAACTTCTCATCCGTTTGATCTTTCTTTCAATAATGCAAATCCTAGGCAAAGATGCACTTGGAGTCTGAAATATTAAAGGTAATCTTCTTAGCGTGGGACCGCCGACAAAATCTCGCGTTTCTCGAAGACTACCTCCAATAGATTCTGTATTGTGGTGTCTTGATTTTCTAGACCAGATAGATAGTAACGTACCCTCGATAAATATAGCTCGATATCGAAAAATATAGGTGAAATATAGCTGAATTTAACTCGTCTGTGAAAAGTATATTTACAGCCATATTTCAAGCTGTACTGAGTTAGCACGTCACGATGGGTCGTTCACCGGGTCGTCGGGATTTTGTAGCTGCCAAGTAACCGACATTGTTATCGGCAAATCTTAAATTTGAAACTTATCGGTGACTTTTAAAATAGTGTGGTTGCGCCTTTAATATTTAAAATTTTATTTGTTTTAAAAAGGGTTAAAAATAGCTCTAGATAATTAAAAAGTACTTTAGTAAGTCCTTGTCCGTATTAAGCTCGAGTAAAGTAAAAAAAATACATTGATTTTAACTTTCACGATTTTTACATAAGTATTATTACTTAAATAGTCAAGACTTTATTTAGTTAAAGATCCCCATCAACGTATTCACTTCAGGGCAACCAAGGAAAACGAACTCTAAACGAATAAAATAAAATTCAATTCAATTCAATTATTTATTTCGATTCATTTTGAAATAACCTAAGCACAAAATTCAGGGATCTTTGCTAGTCGTCTTATGCTCTATCTACTGTAAGTGATCTATAGCGTTACTCGGATACTTGCATTAGCAGTATGTGAATACACAGAAACTGCTTTGCGCCTGTCGGGTAAGGCTTTTCGCTTTGGAAATTTGCTTATATCGAAAGGATCTTGTTTGATCCATCTAGTCCAACCGGTTCTTTTGAATTTGAAGCATTTTATTTTTATGTATATTTTTATTTCTGTTACTTCTATTAGTGTTAGCTTGCTTGTTTCAGGAGAATCGTTTGAGAAATGTGACCTGTAGAGGAGAACATGGGGAAATAGGGACGAAAGATTTTTTGCCCAACATGAAACCTAGACATATTAAATATATTAATAACGGGTCACTCACGTATTTTAAGTCGAAAAACGCTCGACATGTTTCACTCCGTACGGAGAAGTGTCATCAGAAGCTTGCGTTGACGGTGACGGACCGGCGCAGACTGCGGGCCGCAGCCCTCCGCGCCCGGTGACGGCTCGGGCGCCGGTGGCGGTAGGGGGGGCGAGAAACTACCCTCGTTTACGGCATTATTGTCAAATAATGAAACCTAGACCTTCGCCTTCTCCGGTCAATTACCAACCATTTACATACTTAACTATTTTACCTTACCTTAAGCTGTCACACACGGTAATAAAAACTTTATCGTCATAAGTTGACAATAAAGTATGCAAAGTATACGCCATAAACTCGATCGTAACTCCGAAATTACTAGATCAACGTCGTCAATGTTACATTACTATTGCCAATTTTCCATAACGCCTATTTGGCAGGACGTGGTATTGTCAAAATCAACTTTGCGTCTTACGGAATAGAGTTCATGTTTGAATGTGAACGTAAAGGAAAAGAGGAGGCTGAGAAACAATGTTCTTTAACTGCCATTTTATAGATATGGGTTACGTAATTTCTCTTGAAATTGAATTTGAATATATGTATTTGGGTTAAAAATTAAGTAGGATACTAAAGTCGTACCGTACGACTACGAATACGTCGCTCAAAACCCTTTTTATGAACAATGTAAACCTGTAGGTACTGACACTTCACCCTGGCAACTCTTCTAGTTAAAGCAATCCATTACCAAAGATCAGATACATCAAACAAGCTAGTGACTAAATAAAATTCGATAAAAATGTTTGTTATTTGTACAAATTAAAGTTGTTGCCGTATGTTTTTTTTATACTACGTCGGTGGCAAACAAGCATACGGCCCGCCTGATGTTAAGCAGTCTCCGTAGCCTATGTACGCCTGCAACTCCAAAGGAGTTACATGCGCGTTGCCGACCCTAATACTCCTCTCCCTCGTTGAGCTCTGGCAACCTTACTCACCGGCAGGAACACAACACTATGAGTAGAGTCTAGTGTTATTTGGCTGCGGTTTTCTGTAAGGTGGAGGTACTTCCCCAGTTGGGCTCTGCTCTAGATCTGAAATGACATCCGCTGTCCTATGCCCTACCACACAAAGCGAAAGGTCATTCACAGTGCCCATACCTCTCTTAAAAGATGTTTACAAACAACCTTCAACCGTGCTTCAACCAATAGATTAAATTTTGTTATAATTATATGTAAATATTTAATGAATAACGAGATTGTTCACTATCGTCTGACCACCTGCAGGACGTTTTTAAACGATTCTCGCCTTTAAGGTGATTCACCGTCAAAGCTACCGATAGTACCGGCCAACTTTCTGCCCAAGAATTATTTTTATCCACTTACCACACATCAATTCGAGTTAGTGCAATCCATTAGCAAATCGACGCAGCGAGCCGGCACGCAGATTTAATTTGACGACAATAATGGATACAAATGTCCCCAGCTTCCCCTTTCTCTGACTCCAATGCATCACACTATAAAATAGAATGTGTTGAAATGGAAATTTATTTTAATGTTGAGAGACACATTAAAAGAAATACTACGAGATTATTTATATTGCGAATGGAATTGCTTATTTTGGTTGTTGACAGCATCTCCATCTTAATTATTTTAGCTTCAGCATAATATGAAGTTAGGGTAAAGTGCATTTTGATGCAGACTTATTAGAGGAACGTGAAATAAATAATGAGTGGAAATTGTATCTTGTGATACATGTAGGTAACGAAAATAAAACCGAATATATTTAATTGCTCTGTATTTCACATATTTTTAGCAAAATCTTGCTAAAGATGCAAAGATATAAAGATATTCCACTCATGTAATGTTTCTAAGATAATTTTGCAATATTTTATTTTTTTATAAACTTTTATTTGTTTTCAGTTTTAGGCAGGCGTGAAACTTGCGGAATTTATGCAGGAAAAGTAAAGTAGGTACTTTTTAACACTTGGCATTGGAATCAAACGAATCAAAATTGCATTGGTTTTGGTAACTTTAGGATTGTGGTCTAGAGAATACCAAATTAATTTATAATTTTTTTTTTTTTTAATTTATATTTTTTTTTTTTTTTTATTTATATTTATTTATATTTTATTTCTGCTCGCGACTTCGTCTGCGTGAGATTATGATGATTATTAGGTATCAGATAAAAGTTAATGAATGATTATCCTCAAAATGGAGTTAACTCGAATACCATTGTCCTAGAATACCACTATCTTTCGGAAATCAACTTATTTTAAGCTCAGGAATGCACCCTAGAAATAGGGAATATTACGCAAAACTCTGCGTAGAGGGCATCACTAGCACAATCACAGGGCCTACCGCAAGACACGAAAATCGAAAGTTCGGTTTCTGACTCTCTATCACTCTTGCCTATTCGATCGAAAGAGACGCAGATAACGAAATTTCGATTTTCGCGTTTCGCGGTAGGCCGGCCACCTGTAAACAAACCGCCTTGACGCATCAATGTCATGTTGAAAACTTGTCAAAAAACTGTTTAAGGCCTAGTATGTATAAGTTACTCTATGGTTTAGTATGTGCACTAGTGCTGCATTCTGGCGGCAGAACTTTGCAGTAATACTACCTATTAACGGAGTTAAAAAAACAACCTCGGACAGAGTCCTCCAGAGTCCTCGGTCGGAGTGAAAGAAGGCTAACAGAGAGAGTGTATAAGGGAGAGGTAGAAAAGGGAGTTGGAAGGGGCAGACCTCGGCGGACTTTCTCTGATCAGATCGCGGAAATCCTGAAGAAAGGCCAGGTCAAGAGCACCCTAAACCGGCGAGCGTGTATGAGGAATGTTATGAAAGTGAAGGAAGCGAAAGAGGTATTTCAGGATCGTACCAAGTGGAAATCCGTGGTCTCTGCCTACCCCTCCGGGTAATAGGCGTGATTATATGTATGTAAAAAACACAGTGTATTAAAACGGGTTACTCACTGTAGTGACAGAATATAATCGACATAAAAAAGTGAGTAACCCGTTATAATATACCGTCACAGAATAAGTAATAGTACGCCGTGTTGGCACCAACCAGTGGGTTAGCATTAGATCTCAGTAGTATTTAGGATTAGGACCAAACAGAGATGTAACATTCATGGGCCATTGTCTAGCCACGTGTTGATTCTTGCATATTTCATGAGGACGGCCCAGCAATCCCGATTCTGACCGTAGGATGTACCTACCTATACCTAATTAAAAAATGTTTATTCATGGCATAAAGGAAGGCTTAACGAGTAAATGTGCTCGAGAAACAGACTAATGTAAAAGCGGGCGGAGCAGCGGAAAGCGCCGAAATTTTAAAACGTAATAAATAAAAGAGCCTCGGTAGAGAGTATCATTTCGTTCCATTTGGAGTTGAAACTCTAGGTCCATGGGGTCCCAGCGCGCATAAGTTGTTTGCAGAAATCGCGAAGCGTCTGGTTGACGTAACTGTTGACCGAAGAGCTGGCGGCTTTCTCGCACAACGTATCAGCATTGCGATACAGCGGGGAAATGCCGCCAGCATCCTTGGTACAATGCCTCAAGGGCCTATTTTAGATTTAAGCTAGTTATTAATTTCGTTTACATTATGATTAAATGCTCACATCAGCATCCTGGTAATGCTGGTAGCCTAAAATTTATGCGAGAAATTTGTTTATAATTTTTTTTGTAATCACACACTGCATACATTAATCTCTAAGTTTATGTGCCTCTTTGTATGAACGTACTACGTAGGTAAAATTATGATAAAAAATTGTCAGATCTTTTAATTATACACAAATGAATATAAGTAAATAAATAAATGGATATACGTAAATATTAACTTTATCTTTATCCACAAAATTTCAATTACCCGGTTCAATTATCCACAACAAAAATCCAGCAACTAACTTTCGGCTCACTTTTATGGACTTTATTTAAAAAGTGCAGTTATACAAACATTGAAGACGTTTTACGACTATGGTAGAAGTGTCTCTGCCAAATGAAATGCAAACAAAATCGAAAGCTACTTAATTCGATCAAACTTGCCCGTAACAGTACCTATAAGCTCAAATAAATATCCTAATCAGTAATGTATTGGTACAAACCTGTGATCGGGCCCTAAACTTCGAAGTTCAAAAGCCAGTTTGGAACCAAACTTTGCTCATATCCAACAGAATGTCAAGATTAAAAAACTATTACCCGCCGCTGAGACTCATGAATATGCGAGTCTGTCGCCCGGCAAATGACAAGAATCATCCCTTACATCCTGATTCTAGCTTAGTCCTATAGGAATAGCAAAATAGCAATGTGCCAAAAAAAAAATGGCAAAGTTCCCACGCAATGTTCTCGGGTTTGCTTTCTTTACGTTTAGTGCCAAATCTTCTTACAGCTAAGTTACATAGTTTCGATTTCTATGACACTTGAGATAGACGCCAATGAGCGATCTAAATGGGTATGTAATGTTTAATATAAATATATATATATAATAACATACATTTGTTATAACGCCATTTGATATATTATTATATGTTAAAATGTAATTTTTATTATACGTTTCCTTTGTTATATTGTGATTTCATCTAAACTATCATTGATATAATGCCTATTGTAATATAATTTTTAAATAGTATATGGACATGTTTTATAATGACATTTGTTATATTATATTTTCATATAACGTAGTACTATATATAATTTAATCAATTATAAATACATATATTGTTTAACCATTTTTAGCATATTTTATTTAAGAATAACGTAACATTTTACATACTTTTTATAACTAGTACGCAGGCCCTACAATTAAATACAAATTATCCTAGTGTAAACACGCCTGACGAAAAAGAATAGCACGATTCTAACCTAACCTAACCAAATTATTCACGGATTTCGATTCTGTGGGTGCTGGAGTTCAAACCTAACCTAAACCACTTTTTGTCCTAGGTATTTCATTTTACGGGGGGTCAAAGTTCTAACCTAACCTAACCCTCCTTTTGCTAGGTAGTTATTGGTTTGTGCGGACTCGCAGTTTCAACCTAAACTAACCAATTTATATCATGCAACTATTATGCCACACAAATAATTATGTGATATCACTTGTTATAACAAATAATATGCTTAAGAGTATGTAATATATATACATATATATATTAGACGAAGTGTAAATATGCCTTATGACCATTATACCAATAATTACATTATGTGTACCGTTAATTAGGTATTACGGTAGTATGCCATTTATTACGTTATTCAAAGTAACGATATACCAAACTATAATATATGAAAAGTAATTATAACAACTTTAATGCACCCGATCTAAATATTAAAGGAAACAGTCAACAGTTAAGTACATTGAATAATAATAGGTAATATTCCCTAATCTGAACGGAAACTTTGAAAGTAGAAACTTGCATGAGAACTTTTTCATGAGTTTCCAGAAATTTCGGGAATTTTGAGAATATTCTGCACATAGGAATATTATACTGGAATATTTTATTACTTTCCATTGCTATAGATAGAGGACAAAATAGCTTGTAGGTCTGTGAGCTGTAGGTTGCGAACCCTGATGGCTCCAAATAATCCCAAATCTGTAAAAAAAATTCACGAGAATCGAGTGAGCGCTTGTTCAATCAATTAATGACGAGTAGCGAGTGTGGATAATAGTAGAAAGGTAATAGGAACAGTATACTTGTTAGATTATAGGGCTATTTTAGATGAGACATGTATGTATGTGGCGGAGCCATAGGGGGTTCACGGTCTACAGCTCACAGAGCCACACAAGATAAACGTTTCTGCAATTTGATAGGTACCTACACGCATGTTGATAGCGACTTAGGCCCAATTACACCAACCAGAATATTGGCAGACTGATCACAGCAGTGAACTATGAAATTTGCTCATGCAATAAGCGAACATTTTAACGGTAACAGACGGTTTGGTGCAACCCTAATCAGTAGTTGCGTTTTTCCTAAACTGCTTCAGGCTATTCTTCATTGCTTCACGTAAACCATGCGTAAACCGAATACCCAAAATATTGAAGTACTTAAGAAACATTTTGGTGCTAGAATAAGGCGCCGCGCCGTACATAACCTGTAAGTCGGCCGTGGGGAGCCGTTCATAAATTTCTAATTTCGAGTAAATCAACTCGGCGCGTGTGTCGTAATCCAAAATCAATACCTATTTCATTAAATACTGTTTTAGATAAACTTGAGGTACTAAATTCGATGTTGATACAGTAAAATGGCTGGATACATGGGTCATGGGTCATACACATTTTATTTCCTGTAGACATCGCAATGTTTAATACATTCACTGTAATTCACTGACAGCAGCGCCAGCTATCTACGTGCTACGAGCGTAGCCGATACCACGGGAAAAACCATTTGACACTAAGATGGAGAACGGTACGTGCAACAAAACGGATAGCCTGTGGCAAGATTTCTTTTTGCTATTATTATGTAACGTTCAGCCTTTCTTGGTGTAGCGTCTCATCAAAGGAAGGTAATAAAGCTTTAGTTAATGGCTCTCTGCTCTCGGGTCACCAAAGAGAATCTGCATTGAGTAGTGCTCCAGACTTGTGTCTGCAAGTTCTAAACCAATTAGTCGGTTCGATTGACTTGGCGACTTGGCCACATGCATATTCATCTCGGAACAAGGGCGTGATGTGAACTTTGGTTTCAGGGCGTCACTAGTATAGGTTGTGGCAACAAACATGTATGCACAATTATGAAATTTATGCATATGGGTATGGTCGGAAATAAAATTATATAGTTTATTTCATCCTAACGATTTCCCGTTTTGCATTTTTTTAAACCGAAGTTGTGGCTTTACCGTCGTAAAATATCAGTTTCTTTGGAAAATATTTTTTCATGACTAGCAAACTATATACCTACACCTGATTTAGTGACATTTTAATACCAAATTCGGCCTAGGCAGCCATATTAGGGATCTCAACAGGGTTTACTTAAGGGTCGTCGTCGACATTATTTGTTTACTAGTCATCATGCACATATATATTTACAACTGGCATTTATGAAACAGCACTGCGTTCCCATTTTGTATTTTCTAGAATAAAGCGATGCGTAAGTACTTACCTACAGTATTTTAATACGATGCGAATGTAATACATTTTATCTGTTCCCTATAAAATGCTTACGTATACGCGTAATCCGTATCATTTCAGATTAAACGGTAGCGCCCGGATTCCAAAAAGTCGCCAAAGTGGGCCAACAAGCGTTTTACCATTGCCCCATTAAATGCCCCAATAGTTGATGCGCTTAATTCATTTTTTTACATCAACGGGAATATGGCATATACAGAATGCAATGATTCGTCACGCGTATTTCACATCGCGAGCTTATTGTAACATCCCCTATTCCTATCTATAGAAGCATTGTGACACTGATAACCCTTGTGCTTATCAAAAATGGACCTTAAAATTATACCAATAAGAACATTGTTATATTATAACATTAAATATGAACAGTTATTTTATTTCAACTTAGCGATGTCACGACGTTTGACACGTGTTTAGCATTCGACTTAACTGCTATTGTCCTAAATCGTTTAGGGGAAAGTATTATGTGCTACAATTGGCAACAAAAGTTTTAAATTTGAGACCATTTCTGTGCCCCACGATTTTGTGTGACGCCATTCAGTTTTGATTTGATGGGAAAACGTTTTGCAGAAATGTCGGGACGCAACAGGCAGTAAAAGCGGCTTCCGATTTTATAGCAATGAAATTTTATTTTGGAGTTTTTCTTTTATTTTCAAATACATAGACACATTGGGCGGACTGACGAAGTAGTATATTTTCTGTAAGTAATATATTTCAGGTCTGTAAACAACAAAAAAATGATATGTCGCGAATTGTTTTGTTAACTGACTGTGGTAACCTACCACAAAATCGTTCAATTCACCTTATTAACTATGTTATAAAGTTCTTCTGTTGAGGTAATATTTGGTCAAAAGCTGTAGGTAATCACGTGGCTTTACACTTACAATATATATTTACACAACATAGATTTACACGAAAGTGGATAAAAAAGTGAAAATGCTTGACAAGCAGCATATAATATTACGGCTACCGCATTAGATAGGTGGCGGAGTTCTATAGGTTTTCCGTAACTACTCTATAATAGTAGTACGAGTATAACATTCACGAGCCAATCGAGTCAAATAGGTCCTTAGGGATGGCGCAGCCTAAAATTAGCCTCCAATAAAGCAATTGTCAGACGTGAACATTTGAACAGCCTAGTTAGCTCGAAATGTTAACAGTGATAAGTAATCTAATAAAGAATGGAATCGGATTTTTATAAAAGTAAGCCGATATGACAACACCACGTGCTACTTGTCATCGGTTGACATGTGAATGACAGTTAGGGTGAATGTGATGGGGCACGTTATGGCAAAAAATGGCGGCGCGAATGGATTGCTCAATGAGAATTGGAATGGGTTCATGCATATTGAAATGAATTAAAAATGAAAATACCTACTTTATATGTATGAAGCACTGGTAGCGGTAAGGCAAGCGACTTCCGGAGTTTCTGTTTCGTACAGTAAGCTGCAGAGATAACTGACCACTGCACAGAAACTTGTTTGCAGGGGGTCAGTTATCTCTGCAGCTTAATGTACATCGGCTGGTGCTGGTACCAATCAGCTATGGAAATTACATGCTAGCGGTTGGCTTGAGGGATTTTAATATGTTTTGTGAGGTATTTGTCTTACTTTATGGATAGAGTAGACGATGTGAAATTTTGCATATTTCATAAGCACATCAAACATTAACAATATGAGATACAGGCAAAATAACCTAATGTCTACATTTTCTGAATAAAATTACGCTATTACCGCTCAGTTGCACTTTTATTTTAGCTTTAGGCACAGAATAAGTAATAACTACCGTACATAAAGGACACTTCCTACAAACCCGAAGTTTGACAGCGATTCAGGGTCGAATCATGCTGTCCCTTTCTAATGTATGGCACTATCCCTTTCGGGTAATTAGGGTTGTCAAAATTCAAGTCATTATCTGTGGTCGTGCACGCAAAGGGACTTCAAGTTGTGCCAACCCTAATAATAATTGCTCGGAGCAATGCTGAGCCGAACGGAGCCGAGTTTGACCGAAAGGAGGAGTGTCCTCCCACTGCTTTAGGTACTTACCTATTCGCTCTCTGTCTGTGGCGGTGGCTACATCTTTATAAAAACATGTCATCACAAGTTCACATTTCCCTCACGCCATGCTTTGTCGTCCCTTGTATTTTCCTCATCCCACACTTATATTATGTACCTACAGGCTCATTTTATTGCCTAAATATAAAGCTCAAAATGTTGAAATCATTCCTACTCGTATTTCTGACGCTGTCTGTTACACGCACTTCCAACCCCCTGAGTCAATTTATTGCAATATTGTGTTTCAAGGTGCAAATGACAATGTCTGACGGTTTTTTTATAACTTTATACTTGACTAGCTTCTGTCCGTAACTTCGTCTGCGTTGTATGAGGATTTGGAGGAGGAGGAGGATGGAGGAGGAGGAGCGAAGCGAAGCGGCGCAGCGGGCCCACGGCGTTCGCGTTCGCTACGAGATCGCCCACGTAGGACGCATCGCTTCGTTTCGCGTTTGCGTGTTGTTCGCCTTCGTAGTACCCTGCGTAAGTTCGTCTTAAGAACTATAAAATGGAACGGCAAAAGCTGGTGAAAGTGATGAATAAGAATAGCCAGATAGAGTAGCCTATTTTCATAATAAATTTGCATAAGCTTTCAAAATTGATTAATGATAATAGAGAGTCTGTTCGGAAAGAGAAGTCTTGTCTTCTCTTTCCGCATAGACTATACACGCTCTAAGGTATATTGAGTCAACACATTGAGTGCCGGGATCCCGCTCGGCGGGTTCTCTGTTTGTAGTCGCTTTCCGCTACAATGCGGGAAAACGCTGGGATCAGCTACGAGTGTAGCGCTACGAAAACATTGACAGTGAATGTTTTAAGAAGGGACATGTCAATACATTTCCCAAATTTTCGAAGATAGCTATATGTACTGTCACTGGCCCTATACTATGATATATTAGCTCTGCTATGCTATGCTATGTCTACGCTACATCAACGATCGACTCTCAAAGCCCGTTTTCAGAATATAAAGACAACTCAAGAAAAAATAAGTTTCCTATCTTACATTTACTAACATGTTACAGGAAACTTCGTTGCAAGAATTATGCGAGTTTGTGGTTTGCTGTATCCTAACCTCTGTAAGCTCCAGTTCCAGTCTTTAGTTAGCTTAAAGTTGAACTTTATTGTTAAGTTTTAAGGGTGTTATTTGCAAGACAGTAGTAACTGAAATACGAGATTTTTTAGGTAGTTGCGTGAATAAATCACACATGAACGCACCAATGGGCGCGCCGGGTATGCAATTAAGCTCCCCCGCCCTATCATTCATGGAAAACGCATCTAAACTGCAGTAAAGAATGGAAATGTCGGGACTCGTTTCCGGGTTCCGTCTGTCTAATTGTTGTTGACATGCACTTTTATTGTATTTAATATTTTGATTAATTGATTGATATAATGATTGATTGATTGTTGGTAAGATTTGAGCAGGGTGACTGCGTGAATTCACGCAAAACTAAAACTAAAACTAAACTAAACTAAATAAAACTAGTGTTCGACAACAGAGAAACAGAGAAACAAGACTCATCGGACACACGGTCGTAGACACATATGACAGTATGATAAAAATAGTGTCCGTGCCTTTAATGGCGTGGTGTTAAAAATTTCACTTTATCACGTGGATAAAGCCATCTATAATGCGCCTGATGCGGCTGAAGTCTCGGTAGCTCAGTTGGCAGAGCGATAGGCTAGTGATCCAGTCGCGAGTTCGAGCCTCGCCTGTGACTATTTTTTTAACTTGTTTCTTTCTAAGCAATTAGAAATACTTGATGTTTTAGAAAAATATGGCCGGCGAAACCCTAAAAAATGGGAATTGGCTGTCGGAGGACTTTATTAAATGGCGATTGGATTGCTTCTAACTGTGGTTTACCACGCCACACTGCATTTCATTAAGTATCTAATAGTTTTGTAACAGAAACACATCTTTTCACAAACTTTGCTGTGGTGTTACAATTAGTTTTTTTGTATTTAGTAAATAGTTTAACCATAAACATAAGTTACATAAATAAGTTATGCTTCACCAAACCAGATCGTAAAAAGCTCTCCTTATTTTTTCAAAAACGGATAAGAAACTGCATTTTATTTACAAGGGGCAAAGTAATTTGATGCAAATTTTGAGTTTTTTCCTCGTGTTAGCCGGTAGAATTGACTTTTAAGTGATAATTTTGAATAAAAATAAAAAGAGTTTACCTATTTGGATTTTAATTGTAATATTTTAGAGTTAGTATTTTCCTCGCGTTGGTGTGGTGAAAAAAATTGTGATTTAAACTTTCACGATTTTTACTCATTATTATTCACAACGACGGGACTTAATCGCGTAAACTAAGTTTTAAACTTACCTCCGACGTTTCGAGGACGGCGTTCGAGAAGACCACGGGGACAACGCGATTAAGTCCCATCGTTGTGAAGAATAAAAAAAAACGTGTTTCACTCGGTAGCACAGTTCGTTTAACCTTCGTGCCTTGAAACCCTCGCTACGCTCAAGAATCCACTTTTCGAACCACTTACTACGCTTGTACTTTGTACTTGTCACATGTTTTTCTTTTACCTACGACTTACATAACGACATGACACACGACAAGTCGTACATAATGACATACTTTGCGTACACGCATCAAAATGTACTATTAACGTATCAATTATCGCGTTGGCTCCTGCACTATATATCGTATTTTGGCAGCCGTAAATCACTCCACGATTTAGTCGCGCCGCGCGACTTACACCAGGGTGCTTGGCCAAGATGCCTCGTGCCTTGAAACTCTCGCTACGCTCAAGATTCCACTTTCCTGATTATATTATGAATGAAACGACTAATTTTCTAATTATTATAAAGTAACAAATCTTCTTTCTTGCGTCCCAGTGATCTATCAGGTGCCCATATGTGGTACGCTGACGTGGGGTAAGGTTTAAGCATTAGCCCGTTCCATTTTTCGCCGGCAATGACCCGATTATTGATCGATCACCCTTTGCGGTAGGTCTCTTCGCTCGCGAACCAACCGTAAGTTTAGAGAGAGAATTTGTGAGAACACAATGATTTGAAGCATGAAGCGTGGCTTAAACTTCTTCACACCGCGAGAACTTAAGATCGCCCACGCCACGAGACACTTTTATTAGGTATTAGGTATCATAGGATTGATTCACCCCGCGCCGCATCGCTTCGCTTCGCGTTCGCGTGTTGTTCGCCTACGTAGTATGCTGCGTTAAAATTTCCAACTTACATGAGCCCAATATTAAGTAAGTAGTGGAAGTACGGTTAAGGAATTAAATTTCAATACTATTTCGTACCTTGTCACAGTGACAATAGTATGATATGCCTAGCGACTTTCATATTGCATGCCATTGTGACACTGACAAGGTACGAAATGGTACCTAATGAAATTAAATTCTTTGTACTAAAGTATTTATTTGGATTTACTTGAAGTTTACCAACTCTTTCTTGCTCTAACCTTCTTCACAGTATATTTAAGATCTTTCCTAATTCTCACAGCCTCTGAACTTATAAGATAATAGGAGAACTGACATATTTACTTTACCTACTTTGAGTTTTTACTTTTTACCTCTAAGAAAAAGCTCTCTCATTTTCTCTCTGCTGCCGTGCTAGCGATCGCGTGACTTTCATCGTGAAATCCAAATGGCGTACATTTTTTACGTCATTTTTGAGGTAGAAATGGGATCACACATCTTTAAATAAGAAACGAATTTGATTCTGAGCTTCGATGAATATTCGTGAGGCATATATTATAAATATACATAAAGGTTTCGCTGCTCAGGGCGCATATAGCCAACGTGCCAAGTGTATCGTAGTCATCTCTCTCTATCACTCTTCCACGTTAGTGTGATAGTAACAGTTGCTTTTCGTTTGCTACGGAGCGTTAACGATTGCACGTTGGCTACGCACCCTGATCAGACTGCAAAAATTAACAGAATAAATTGTTCAACGCCTAAAGATTTCGATTAGCAATCGTATATAGACGAGGGTCGTAATAAAATACCAGGAATTCCAGTTCAACCAAAACCAAAAATCGATGGTAAAATAACTAAATGTAAATCTTTAATATTACCTATCTATTGTGCACCATAAAGTAAAAAAACCGGACAAGTGCGAGTCGGACTCGCCCACCGAGGTTTCCGTACTTTTTAGTATTTGTTGTTATAGCGGAAACGGAAATACATCGTCTGTGAAAATTTCAACTGTCTAGCTATCACGGTTCATGAGATACAGCCTGGTGACAGACAAACGGACAGACAGACAGACAGACAGACGGACAGTGGAGTCTTAGTAATAGGGGCCCCATTTTTACCCTTTGGGTACGGAACCCTAAAAAATAAACAAAATGAAAAGTAAGTTTAAAACTAGGTAATAATTTAACAGGCGGTCTATAAATAGGTAAAGTGGTAAATCATACAGTCAAATGTAAAAATATGGTTGCATACAACTTACCCAAAAATATATCCCATAGTTCTGCATAGAAAGAAAAGATATATGCCCCCATATTTTTACACTTGACTGTACTCGTATTCATCGCAATATTGGCGATCATGCATATTATCAAAGATAGATATAACTCCGTTATAGATGGATACAGTCTAAGGAAAAAACGTGCCTCGAAAATCAAGAAAATTTGATTCTCGTTCAGAGGGCGCTACTAGTTTTGGCCTACAGTCGTATAGATGGCGTTGACGGTTTCGTTTGTTATTTAACAATTTTAACGCATATCAGTGAAAGAACATGGGTCAAAATCATAAAAATAATAAATGCAAATAAAAAAAATCATTTATCTATATTTAAATACATTCTATCGTATTTTTATAAATCTTCATTTTTAGTTTTAAAGTGTGTCGACAGATGGCAGTGAATTTACTGGGGTTACAAAATTTACTATGACAGTACCGCTCTAGTATAAGTTACTCTATGATATTATTGATTTGCCTTTTGGTTTGTCACTCATTAGCACTGCCTAGGGGACACGTGCAGGGTTGTGATACTTGTGATGATAGCTCCTGCGGACGCGAGTAACGTTCGGCCCCCATATTCATACAAAATCATCAGTAACAGAGGCCAAGGGAGACCAAAACAACACTGGAGTGACGAGATCTATAAAGTTGCAGGTGAAGACTGGACTAAAAAGGCAAAGCGAGAGGTATGGAAAAATTTGGAGGAGGCCTTTACTCGTTAAGGGTCCTTAATTTAACTAGAATAAATAAATATATTATATATACTTACTTTAAATTCAATATCTAAACAATAATAATTACATTAAAAAAAAATGAATTATTTTTATTGTAACGTTTTATCTAATACCAAAGATAGATATAACTCCGTATAAGTTACTCTATGCTAATACTTATTATTATAAAAAAATTTCTTTGTATTTCTTAATTCTAATTATTATTTTCAATTATGCTTAGGACATGAATTATATACCAGTTATCAGACTAGAGTTAGGTACTACTTAGATATATAAATTGAAATAATAATATCATAAACCAGACTGAAATATGAAATGATGCATGTGTTTAAAAAATTAAGGAAATAAAGAGGCTTTTTTTATTTATTTTATTTATTCATACAAAATGACCGACACTTTTTTATTTATTTATGTGATAGCAAACGAGTAGACGAGCCGCCTGATGGGAAGCAGTCATCGTCGCCCATGGGCGTAAGCAACATCACAGGAGCCACTTAAGCATAGACACGATAAATAATAGTTCAAATCTCGCGATTTCTTCGCGTTTTTTGGATTCTGTATTTTTTATTGTAGTTGCCCGGTGTTCCTAATTACATGTGTTTTCGTCCAGGAAAATCAACAAAACTGATATTGATAAGAATCATATAATTATCTATTTCCGAACTAAATGATACGTTTGCTTTGACCCCTGATTACTTGTTCGCATGTAGTCGCTGTCCTCGCTTTATTGTCATATCACAAATTACTTACACAAAGGGTAAATACGGGACCCGCTGTCTGTCTGTCTGTCCGTCTGTTAAGTTATAAGCCCTTTCCACAATGGGCCATCTAGCTACCAAGCATCCAAGCACGATAATAATTGTATTGCTAGTTATAAGCTTATAAGCCTTTTCACAATGGGCCATCTAGCTACCAAGCACGATAATAATTGTATTGCTAGTTATAATCCCTTTCCACAATGGGCCATCTAGCTACCAAGCACGATAATATACCTATGTACCATGGTACAAGAGTTCTTCTAACGCAGCGTACTACGTAGGCGAACAACACGCGAACGCGAAGTGGAAGTGAATCAATCCTTTGATACCTATAGAAGTGTCCTACGTGGGCCATCTCGTTGCGAACGCGAACGCCGTGGGCCCGCCGCGCCGCTTCGATTCGCGTTTATTTATTTCGAGCAGCGGCCGGCGTTCGGTTACTGTGTAAAAGTCGTATCTTCGCGCGTTTTCAAATCGACTACGGGCTCTTAACAATCTGCGCTTCCTACTATTTTCGCCTGGCTGATGGGACAGAATAACAAGAAGAAATTGTTGATTCACCCAATCATTAAGTTAACAGCATTTATTATCTGCTTTCAAGGAAATACATTTCTGATTTTGAATAAAAAAAACTATTCATATCGTTACCACATTTCAGTTATAATTGAACTCAATAAGGAATTCCGAGCTCTTACCCACATCGCATTCTAAGACTGCATTAGAGTCCCACGTTATGAGTTGGAAAATGCAACACTTCTTACCCTAAGAGGGGAGGAGTATTTATGATGTCTGTTGATTTATTGCCTAACCACCCCTGCGTTGAGACGTTTTGTTATTCTTTGTCTAGGTACCTACCAGTGCACAGTGACGCTGCGGCCAACTTATGACTCAGCAGCAGTGATGGAAATTCCGCAAAAAATATTTTTTTTACATCGATTTTCTTGCTAGATTAAAATGAAATTATTTATTTAAAAAAAACACCTACCTAATTGATTTGTTTTTATTTTTGTCAAGATTTCAAAATGAACGCCTAAAAATGTCCTTGTTTGGTCAAGCTATTGAACCTGTCGGTTTTAGAATTAAGTCTGGGCTAAGTAACTGAGTAAAGTTAGAACAACTCTACTCAGTTACTTAACTCTAAAACCGACAGGTTCAAATGCCATGCAAAGTTAGAACAACTCTGCATGGCATTTGAAATTACCACATACAAGTGTGGGAATATCATCATTAATGTCAAATTTATAAGAAAATATGATGTTTATGATGATACTCTTACTTGATTCTGTTCATATTGGTGCAAGTTAGCTTGGACGAACTAACAAAATTCCTTTGTTAAAAAAAAAACATTTAAAATTCCGGTGTCTTAATTATAAAGTTACGAGAAGTGCAATAACAGAGCAGTTAAGATTCTCGAAATTCAACAGTGAGAAATATACGATTTTTGAAGCACATTAGTTCAAAATGTAAATCGATGATTTTCCCATCCCTACAGCGAAGACAGCATCAAATTCATAAAGTCTTACGCAGTATCTAGTTACTGTAACGTAGAACCTTGTCGCTTTGAACTGGCGATATGAATAAAGTAACGCTCATTGACTCGAGTTATATGCGAGATTTCCGAATGATAAGTGATCTCAAATGTCATGTTACATTACTGGTAAGTAACACTTCCTTTGTGCAGGGAGTGCATGGCATGACATGACATGCGAATAATATACTCTTTCTCTAAGTATGTACTTACACATTACTCGTATAACAGTATGATGGCTTCTCTACACGATGGGCCATCACACTGGCCCACTAAAATGGGCCAGCGTGGAGAGAGGGTGTCGCATCATGGTTGAAAACGCTAACGTAGTGAGTGGGCAAAGTTGTCGAAAAATATAATAAAATATAACATTGCCCACCACCACTAAAAATGCTTCTAACCATACCTCAAATGTAAATTAGTCTAATAAAAGTGACCTAGATTTTTTTATAATATTTAATACACTAGAAGATAAAGGCTGATGCGTGTATACCACTGCACTTGTTTTTTACGATTAATATTAATTTTGATAAATTGCTTTAATAAAATCTTAGTCCGGTAGGTGTTCTAGGCGGCTAAGAGTTATGCTAAAAATGTGCCGAGAGAAATTATATTCCATTAAAGTGAGTGGCCAGTAACAAATGGAGCATTCCACGGTTTCACCAAATAGTTACCGTTATTTAGTCGCATGACTTTTTAAAGAATGTGTTAAGTGTTTTTTTAATTCACCATTTTAAGTACGTAGCAGATTAAGTGTAGTTACCTACAGTCAGTACAGTCAATGTTATAACCAACCATCTTAACGTATTTACTAAGTAATATTGTGTTTGGTTACCGCGATAGTTACTCATGAAATAAAACTATAAAAACGGATTATATCGCGTATATTGAATTTATAACACATCCCGACGTTTCGAACCCTTTACAGCGTTCGTGGTCAACAGGTGAGCAGGTGACTGAGGAAAAGCTACAAAGTGCAAAAATACCCACATACAAAAATAATGAACCTAATCTATAGACTTTAAGGCTGGTTATACATGCAAAATATTTACTAAGGTTACATTGTTTGTGTTGTGTTATTCTTAAAGCTTTACATAGTAGATTTTTTTTAAAATCAAGGTCACCTTTTACTCTCTTATTGGGAAACTGAAAAGATAGCTGTACGATTTATTAAAATAAATAAAGTAAAGATAAAATTAGTACTCCAACTCAGAAGCTCAACATAGGAAAAGGAACCCAAATGCCTATTTGTAGGCCAAGCTAAGGTAGTTAGACCAAGCTAAGTTGGCAGCGATTTCGATAGCCCAGAAGGTGCAAGTGTTATTTTAGACGTCAAACTTCTATAAGATTATTTATGACGTTTAAATACTTGCACTGTCTGGGCTATCAAAATCGGTGTCAACTTAGCTTGGACTAACTCTATCCATTTGATAAAGCTGTACTAAAACTTAAATATATGTAGAAGACACATACGTCAACCTACCTACAATCCTACATTGCAAACATATAGATAAGATGTATGTAATCTAAAAGCATCTACTATATTACAATTATATATAAAGATGTCAATGCTATATTAAAGATTTAGTACCTATGTAGTTATCTGTAAGAAACTTATTTTCTAAAATATAATGACTTCAACGTTAATCCATCCACCCGTGGCAAATATCGGTGCATTCTTGTCTTTTATGCAAAAAAATATATAACTCGCTTCAAGCCAAGTCATCTTCGCGGAGGTACTTTCGCATGTCGTGCGGTGACATGACTAATGATCTTTAGAATAAGTATGAAATTGACTTACGCGTGTAGATTCGTAGAGACCGTGATATTTAGAAAGTGACACTTTTGGCGTTGTGTTCGAGATGATAACTTAACAACGTACCTAATAATTAATTACTTTATCTGTTTTCATGAACACATGTCTATAGTTCAAAATAAGATGTTATTCCATCTGTTAAGCTCTAAGTTGCAGTACTTATTATATAATAAGTTGCATACAACATATAATATATTATAAAACATTTAAGGATTTGCCACACTGGATGCGTTCTGCGGGCAGCGGTCAGGTTAAACTTCAACTTCAAAGGTTGCTGTCAAGGTTGTTCATAGATAATGCGGGTTTGACCTGACATATTTAGTAGGTGTACTGTATAATGCACTTATTCTTCAGTCGTTTCCTCAATGCTGAGGATCGTGGCATGATGCAACTAGGTATTTCTATTACTTTTTTTTTATCTTATTCTATTTTAGCAACATATCTTCTAAGTTATCGTGCCAACACTTTGCAGAATGTTCTATAATAACTCGTATTTAACTGGATATTATTGGCAGGCTGATCAATATCAATCGTATTGTGTCGCTCGATACAAATGGCGACAAAACAAACAACGAAAGTATGTATATCTTGCCTACTTTCTTTCTTCTCTTAAACTCGTGTTTCGCCAAACAGCCAGCTCTCCAATCATTCTCAAACTGTCTTACGCTCTCCCGGTCTCCATGACACTGACTAGGGTGGATTTTTGCACCCCAATGTCCCGACGGATTACTCACAGCCCACTGCCCTAGCGATATCGTTAAGGTGAGGTGAAAATGTTACCGGCGAAAATCTAAATAAAGCAATATGGGCCCGCAATCATGCGTGAAATTTAGATACCGAGTTGAGATTCATTCTGAAATTTGCAGGTCGTGCGTTGGATTATAATGGTGCTGAGCAGGATTAGTGAAGGATCACAAAAATACGTATCATTAGGTCTGATTCTCTGATTGTACGTAATATCTAAACACTTTTTAATATTTTAATATTTTCTTTATCTTTTTTGTTGTCTCTCTCTATATTTTTTACCACTAACTTCAGATTGATAACTAGTTAGGTACTCGTAATTAAGTAACATGAATTGAGTTACGTTTTCTTTTGCGACTTTGCCCAGCTAATTAATGTGTCTGGTTATAGTTTCTTCAATATGAAGCGAAAAACTACACAAAATGCAAAAAGCGGGCAAAGTAGCCGGGTATAACGAACTTGAAAATATTTTTTTCGTTTTTATAATATCGAACGGAATTCTAAATTGAAAATTCTCAGACAATTGTTCATGAATGCCTTAGGGAAAAGTTGCGAAGGAGTCCGATTCAGAATTTGTTACAAAATATTTGCTACTTTCGTCTCGAGCGACAGATATATTCAGAGATTTTTAAATATGATACTTTGATGTAAGCCTGTGTGTTTTCCCGTTCTTTTTATAACTGGCGTATATTAGCAAAGCTTCTTAAATGCTTTTTAATTAAATAATCTTACAATGATGTACTTAAATTTTTATATTGATTTAAACTAACACGATTGCCACTCTTAATTTTAAACTAACACGGAACTTAATAGCGTGAAAAACTTACGTTCATTTATGGCCTGACGTTTCGAACGTGACGTAACGTTCGTGGTCACAGGCAGACGGCAGGGTGGAGAGGTGGTTCGAAACATCAGGCCATAAAATAAATGAACGTAAGAAACGCGATTAAGTCCTGTGTTAGTTTAAAATTAAAATCTTTACATTATAAAGAAATCATTATTCTCGTATCGCATCGAGTTCATCATCCAGTGGCCAGTAATTTTCCATTTTCGTGCCTAATTAAAAATTTACGTAGGAAGACTAGGAGAACTACAAATGTGTTGGTAACGTGTAATGTTATGATGCTAGCTACATTTTCATTTTTATTTTGTAAAACCAGTTCAGAAAATCTTTCATTGCATTGTAAGTATCTTTGATTTACGTAAAATAGTTATTTACGATACAAGTGCGGAAAAGAGGAAATTCGAAACGAGTGGCGATAAATTAAAACACGACCACAGGGAGTGTTTTAAATCGACACGAGTTGCGAATTACCTATTCGCACGTGTATCGTACAACGTTTTACATTACATAATATGGCCCTTTAAACTTTCGACATATGCACGAAAAGTGCTCTTTTACGCACTAGTGCGAGAAAGTAGTACCATATGTACTGTAAAGTAGTTTCCTTTTTACGAAACATAAACCCATTCATTTATCTTATACATTTTAAATAAGTAGGTAAAAGAACATATTAAAAATAAAACCGAGTACTAAACAAGAAATGAGAGCTTTTTACGTAGGTAAGCATCAAGCACTTAAAAGACCAAAAAGGTTTTTCGTAAGCTCACTTTACGCAATCACCAATAAAAATATTACAATCTCAAACGCTTTGATGTTGAACTAAAAAGTAAACGTTTTCAGTTTTCCACTTGATAGAGTGCTTATTTATTTAGGCATTGGTCTAGGTTCTAGGTAGACTGAGCTCCGGATTAGCTAGGGTTGTTAGGATTGATAAACCTGGCAAAACTTTAGATTCGGTCAAACTCCTGACACTCATTGACAATCAGTAACTAAATAATAATAAAATAAATATTAGGGGACATCTTACACAGATCAACCTAGCCCCAAACTAAGCAAAGCTTAATGCTAGGTGCTAGGTGCTAGGCGACGATATACATATACTTATATAGATAAATACATACATACACCCTTGACTCTGGAACAAATATTTGTGTTCATCACACAAATAAATGCCCTTACCGGGATTCCCAGGACCATCGGCTTCACAGGCAGGGTCACTCACTACCCACTAGGCCAGACCGGTCGTCATCAATACGAATAGGTATTTAGAAAGTTTCTACTTTAAAACTTAAATATTATGTTTAAAACTGAAGATAGCTACATCTAATAAATTTAACTGGATTGCTCTTGTTTGTATAAAGAAACTACACATGACACAGCGGCACTTAAAATATTAGAAACAGCAGATTGTATAACAAACGCATAACCATTTTTTTTATCTAGCAGATACGTCTGCAAGCGATACTACAAATTATATATCACAGGAAAAATTTAAAAAATGACGCTTTCGGCAGCCCAACCCAAAGGCGTGTATACATAAAGGAAGGAATGGAAAGATTTGCGCATTTCTGGTAGGCTCCCGTAGCTCAGTTGGTCTTGCCCATGTCTTGCTGGAAGCGTAAATTTTTCAGTTTTCCTTTAATATAAAAACGCATAATTCACTTTACTGTGGAAACGAAGCATTAAGTTTCAGTGTGTTGGTCAGTTGACAACCCTACTGCACTGAGCACACCGAAATGAAATTCGACTATCATATTTTATTGACTTTGGTCAATAGCGCGTTTATTATCGTACCTATGGGGAATGTTTTAATTCTATTTGCTCAGTCAAAACAAGGGCCTGATCCCCTTTCAATTAATTTATCCGAGCATCCCGAGGCATGCTTTTTATTCCATTTCGCGTCGAGTTAAATCGAGAATGGTCGGATCTATTAAGGTTACATAGCAAATAGGGGTCGGGCCGCCATGTCGGTATCGGTTTTGATTATGATATCTCTATATGTGTGCATTTGGCGCGGGTATTGGATTGTGGCGGTTCAATCATGAAACATGATAATTGATTATTCGTGTCCATTGCTCGAACATATATCTTGCTAGTTCGGTTGGTGTTAAGAACTCCTTTATAATCTGTTCTCAATTCAGAATTTTGTTTTCATTGATCACTTGAACAATTAAGATAAATTAAATAACACTGATAGAATAATTTATACACTACATAACACTGATAGAATAATTTTAAATCTCAAATTCTCATTTAGGTACCTGTGTAAATCCAGACAAATATAAATGCAGACGCAAATACCCGTAAAAACTTTACAATATATTACGAACGTTACGATTGTTACGAACGAACGTTAGGTAATGTGATAAATACCTATATAGTATAGACATGAACTAGATTGTAGTTGTTTGTGGCCAAAATATTGATTATGATATGATTATGACTAATATTTCTATACTTCTTTTAGATTCGGGTCGTCCCAATCCTAAATTAAATGTACCTATATACCGAGTGTTTTAGCCGCAAGTGTCGCAACGTAATTCATGAACCCGCACAACCCAACGGCCCCGTTGCGATCAACTGTTTGTTTAAATTTCGTTACATTAAGCTAATTAAAATTTCCTATCCGTCCCGTCCCCTAGATACGGTATCAATTATTATTCGTTGTTATATGTATCATCTTACTTTGGCCGATTGACTTACGCATGCCTGTGTAATCTATTTACCCTAATTTTAATTCCAAATCAATCTGATTATCGTTTGTTTATTTATAACTACTTATTGAAGTAAAACTTCTTTAGGCGCGACTAGAGGGTAACTCAGTTCTTTTTTTTGACGGTAACGCTCAGTAGTGACACACGCACAATAGGACACACGTCAAAGTGCGAACATAGCGATAAACGTCAAAGAAGTTTTACTTTAAGACGATTCTCGCTGATTTTGAGTTTTTGGCCAAAAACTGCGCGAAGCGCCTTAATCGCGCGTAAAGATTACACGCACAGACTTTTTTTAAATTCCAAACCTAAAAAGTAAGAAACCTATTTTGCGCTAACTTTTTCGGTGGTTTAATTTGACTAGTTTGCTGATGTTAGTACCTAAGTAAGTAGGTACTTAAAGTGCAGAAAATATTAATGTTTCTTTAATACAGAACAGCAAAGTTAAGCTCTTACAACCTCTATCTTCCTATTGAATGATATTGATATCGTATAAGATAAAATGAGCATCTAATTTCAACCACTAAATGCAAAAAGGTCGTTGTGAAACTTTAAAAGCCAATTTACTCTATGATTGGATCCCGGGTACACAGATTTTAATACGAATTGTGTAGATTAAAAAACTTTCACCGAATCTCGTAGCTGTGAGTGACAGCGTGAGGCAATCCCATCAATATTTTTGGTTATCAAAAGAATTTGACGGCTGTGGGAATTTAGAGGTTAAAGTTGGAACAATCGGGGTTCTTTCTGATATTTAAAATTTAGAAAGAAAATCGTAATGAAGTATTAGATCAGCTTATGTAATTTATTGTGCGGTTAAACCAAGGGCCTGACACTCTTTGGTAGAGAAAGATAAGTCTTCTTGCGATTCCTATAAGAGGAAACAGAAAATAGTGCCATGCTTTGTCCTTATCATCGACCGGGTTTTTTTCATGGTCGGGTTATGGCAGCATAGCTAGAAGGCGATGGCGAAATACCGAAATGTATAAGAGTGAAAGAGAAAAAGGATTATGCTGCCATACATTAACCTGTTAATACATGAATATGTCTTTCTCTTACCCCTGGTCGCTCGGTTTCATGTCTATAACTACTATACTATGTCTATGGGTTAAACTGTTATAAACTCAACATAAATGTAATTCATTAATGATGTGAATAAATTACATTTTGAATGTTGGTATAAAAGTAAATGATAATAAAATCGATGTTTGGTTTTCCACGGATTACTGGCCAAAAATACTGATCACATATTTGTTCGTTTGGGTAACAAAAAACCTGAAATTTTGAATGAAAACCTTTTTAATTATTATACATCCACATATTATGAAAGAACAACCGTTTGTTATTTATTCACCGTATCGTGGATGAAATTAATTATGTATGCTGTAATCAGTCATCGGAGAGAAATGAAGCGATGAAAATAACCAAATTGACACGGTGTTAATAATCACCGCGGACGTGTAGCGACTGATGAAGCTGTTCATTTGTGGCTGAGGCCGTTGTTTTGTTTTTCAAAATTCTTACAATGAATCGAAATGTACAGCTCTGTTATATTAATGTTATTTTACTCTATTTTGTCATTAAAGATATATAGGTGAGTATCTGAGTATTAATTTATTTTATCTACACACATATCATAAACCCTCTATGATGCCTTCAAAATCCGTAAATAATGGCCAACATTAAGATAAACTGTTTTGTTACAGCAATTTTTTTATCTGTAAAAATGTTATTATTGCTAAATAATAACATCGATTTCGGTAATATTATTTTATTCAAATTTCGAACATCTCTGAAAAACAAAGAAATTTGATTTGACCTCTATTCTAATATCAGTCGAGATGACATTTTATTCGAAATGAAATGTCAATTGCATACAAATTTGACAAATCTCGCTTGTTAGTTGGTATCGAACGATATGGCAATCGACCCCCACTCTAGTTTGTCTCCGAATTTAAAAAAACTACGGATGCATGACATGCGTGAAAAAAGTTTTCTTTGCCGCCATTTGACTTGCAGTTTATCTTTTAATTAGTTTGTAGGTAAAAAATAATTTGTTTTGTTGTTTTTAAAGTAACTATCAAAAGTTTCGTGTAAAATGTGCGATAAAGATATTTCGGAGACGCCACCTCATATCCGCGAATTCCGCCAGAGAGCAACTATGCCCCAATGTCGGCTGTAATATGAGGTTAGTAAATAAATATCATAGAAAGTTTAAACTATGTGTGTAGATAAAGCAGTGTATGTACTGTACATAATTAGGCATTAAAACACTCGTGTGATTCTATTATTCGAGTTTTAATGCCTTTCATTATGTAGCAGTCACATAAACTACTATAAACTTTGCTGTACAAAATATAAGAAAAAAAAACCGGCCAAGTGCGAGTCGGACTCGCGTTTGAAGGGTTCCGTACATTACACAATTTAAACAATGTATTTTTTATGTGAAACGTGAGAGTATGAATGTATTTAAAAAACCCGTAGGGGGTTGGATCAAAAACTAAGTAATTAAGTCCGACTCACGCTTGACTGCACATTTCTAATAGGTTTTCCTGTGATCTATAGGTAAAGATCTATTGTGTGTATTTTTTCAAAATTTTAGACCCAGTAGTTTCGGAGATAAAGGGGGGGGGGGAATGGTCATGTTTTGCTTATTTTCTTGAATAACTTCTAAACTGTTTATTCTAAAATTATAAAAAATATATATTTGAGATTCTCAAAATCAGCTCTTTCATTTGATATGTACTTAACACGATATAGTTTGAAAAACTATTTTTTTTAAATTTTTTCATTTACCCCCAAAAGTGGGTATAAAATTAATTTGTTTACGTTACATGTCCGTCTTAGGGTCACAAACTTACATATGTGTACCAAATTTCAACTTAATTGGTCCAGTAGTTTCGGAGAAAATAGGCTGTGACAGACGGACAGACAGACAGACAGACGCACGAGTGATCCTATAAGGGTTCCGTTTTTTTCCTTTTGAGGTACGGAACCCTAAAAAACGTTTATTTTAGGCTTTTAGCTCATAATACAAATACATACACATGACGACACAATGACATAATGAAATAATAATAAAAGCAAACTTAAAATACAATACAAAAAGAATGTCAACAATGATTATTAATAAAATATTACTTAACTAAGTACCCAGCCCAGTTATAGGATAGGAAAATGTACGGCGGACTTAATGCCTAATGGCATTCTGATGTATCAGACAACTATAGGGATAAACAGACTAAACAGAGTACCCAGTAAAAATAATACAAGAAAAGTAAGTAGGTAGGTAAGTTAACTACTTTTAGGGTTCCGTACCCAAATAGTAAAAACGGGACACTATTACTAAGACTCCACTGACCGTCTGTCTGTCTGTTACCAGGCTGTATCTCATGAACTGTGATAGCTAGACAGTTGAAATTTTCACAGATGATGTAGGTATTTCTGTTGCCGCTATAACAACAAATAGGTACTAAAAAGTACGGAACCCTTAGTGGGCGAGTCCGACTCTTACTTGTCTGGTTTTTTATGCATGTGCCTAACATTTGTTTAGTCACTGTACTCACCGTGTAACTACTTATCAAATTTAGCCGGTTTTTATCGAAATATGCATATAAACATAAACAAATCATTTTTAGACTTTCATTTAATTTACATGCCTATTTGCTAATTTTACTAATTTAGATAGGTAGTGGGCAAAGTTACCCAAAGTTACAAGTTTGACAACATTGCCCACGTAATACGACGTGAGTCGTGACTGGTCACCAAATTTTATTTAAAAAATCCTTCAGTTATAACCTAACCTAACGAACCAATCAAACACGGTTTGTCGTTTGAAATTTAAAAGCAAAAAAAAATATTCATTATAGGTAGTTTGTACTATGTACATTATGAAATTAATAGTAGGTACATACAAGCCGATTATTCTAAAAACTTGTTTCGTAGGCCAATTCGAACGTACACTGACATTTAAATCATATGTAATAATTTAATATTTAGATCTCGCCCGCGCCAATGCATGAACGATCAATTAACGGAAATGCACGATAACTATATAACATGATTCAAAATAATATCATTCAGATATTTCTGATGTCAGGGCGGGTACGTTTGAATTAGCCTGTTGGTTCGTCTTGTAAAGGCCGCTGATGTATCGCGTCTTCGCGTCCACATCGCGTCGCGTGCCTGCAGTCCAGTCTAGCCTACAGGACGAGGCTCCGACGCCGCGTAGTTCCGCATTCGGCCGCCGCCGCGCCGTGTCGCTCCCATCGCAGCCCCAGTATCGCTGAGAGCTCGCCGGAGGCGGACGTACGTTCCTCCGCATCCCCGCTCGATCAAATACACGAAACAAGTTTTTCCGAATTTGAACTGTTCAAACAACCCGCTACCGACAAACGTCATAATGAACTACTGTGAAATCATTACAAGACTGCTTTGCAAACTGATTTAAAGACAGTTTACTGTGAAATTTGTGGTTAAATCTTTATCTTTGACAAAGGTGTAACAAAACGCGAGTGAAATTGTTTATTGTTTTGAAACAAAGACGTTGAAGTTGTAGTTTTGAATTTCTGTTGTTTTTCTTGAGGACGCGAACGAATAGCGTGTTGAAAAGAGACATAATGAGGTCCCATCGGCTTGGAGCGACAGGTGTGGCGGTGTTAGCGGTGTTACTGGCAACTTTATCAGGTAACTTTTTTATAAGCGATTTAACTTGTCGGTTGTTGTTAGTTTAGTAACAGCGGGTTTGCTAACAAAAGTAACAAATGAAATCTGTGTGATTCTAAAGTGTTTGTAAACCGGTCATTCATGTGCGTATTGTGCATGAGTCATTTGATATCAATGACTGTGTTTGTAGGTTATGTCATTATAAACGAAGGTGGGCGCCCGGTAGCGTACCTGATTGTAATTACCTACCTGCCGGTTATTAATCTTTTATCACTGTACCTGTTTGGTGCGTGTGTGAATCCTATAAGAATTTACTGAACTTATTATTATTGTTAAAACGGGAGTTAACTAATCATGTATTAAGTATTAAATTACCTCCGACGTTTCGAGGACGGCATTGTTCCATTTGTCCCCGTGGTCTTGAAGAGCCAGCTAAATAAAGTTGACATCAACATCGACATTACACTTGGTCTTGTTTATCAACTTGAACGTTTTGCACATTACTAGGCACGTATTTGTCAATGGTTGACTGGTAGATAATGCATTTAGGCCTTAAGTCCGCCATTTGTACTTAATTTTATTGTGCAATAAAGTTTAAATAAATAAATGTGTAAAAATCGTAAAAGTAAATCAGTGTCTTGGCGGTTATGTTATTCGTTTTTCTGTGATGGAAAACACTGTGATTAAACCGAAGTAATCCCAATAAGACCTAGTTTCCCCTTTGGGATGAAAGGTCAGATAGCATCCGCTTCGTAAAAACTAGTGCCGGCGCTAATTCTTGGGATTAGCTGCCAAGCGGACCCCAGGCTCCCATGAGAAGTGGCAAAAAGTCGGGACGACGGTAGGAGGATGATGATTTATAATTAATTAATTTTGTTAATAATGTAGGTTGGTTAATTACTTTGTTAGTTAGCTACTGCTAACCAGTTTATAGCCATATTACAGTACCTACCTAAATCAATAAAATGTGCAAACAGCTGCGACCAATTTAACTGTTATCTCAAAAAAAAAACTGAAATACTTACCTACCTACCCACCAAACTAAAACAGGAACAAGTTAATGTTGAAGACAAAAATCCGGTAGTGTCCCAAGAGATACAGACCGTGGTATAACTCAATATAAGAAAAAATGTTCAATTTACTGCCTGCATCGATAGCGTGGGAGAGAGCGCAACGCAATACAGGCAAAAATAAATTTAGATTCGTCAGATAGGTATTATTATTTATTCGAAGTTAGTTAGCTATCACTATTTTATTTTATTAAATTTCCATATACGTATTATTAACTTTATCGCAGTTTCTAACTGCTAAGCCAAAAATGTCTGGTTGACAGCCAGAGTTCGGATTAATTCACTAATTAGGTATATTGATGGTTCTTAGACTACAAAAGATTATACATAATGAAGCATTTACGAAGACCGCAACAATAAGGTGCAATTTTACTTTTCGCTACCGAGTTGTCCTACACCTTAGAAAGTTTAATAAATTTCAGAGGAGGACCAGAATTGCAGCAAAAATGCATTTTTATTATTTCGCGGGCCATATTAGTAGTTTTTTATTTTCTTTAGAAGGACCGGCGGGTCAGATAAAATCCTTTCGCGGGCCGTACTTTGCCCACCACCTAGAACATAAATTTTGCCGATTTTTCTAATTTACATAACAATCCGCAACACTCACTACACCGCGTGTACTTTTCGTACTCTGCGTTCGAAAATGATTTGAATTTGAATTCGGAAATCTACCGCTGGGGTCCATTTCTCGAATGGTATTAGACTAATAGACTAATATTATCACTCCACGAACTGTCAAATCGTATGGGTTACCAAAGCAACACACTAATAATATTAGACTAATACCGTTCGAGAAACGGGCCCCTGGTCACCCTAAATCTATGCTCCATCTTGTTAAGGTGGAATGTCGCGTTAGTGTTCAAATTCCAGGACAAGTTCTACACGACCTCTCTTTGTGACTCACGGCGGCGCCTACATTTTTATGAATTTAATATTCAACCGCCAAGCTTGCACGATCTCTTTTTATGTCCGTCATAAAGCATTCTTTGTGTGTGTTAGTGCGAGGGACGAATTTTTGATATCTGACATAAACACAATCGTGCTTGGTCTAATCTAGAATAATTAACAACCAGCTGAACAGAACTGTGGAATAGACCGTCGTCCTGCGGACCAATACTACCTTCAAACCATCAAGAAAAAAAGCGTAATACTCTCATCTTAAAGGCCGGCAACGCACTTGCAACTCCTCTAATGTTGCAGGTATCCATGGGCGACGGTGTTTGCTTACCATCAGGCGATTCGTTTGCTCGTTTGCCTCCTAAATCTAAAAAAAATACGACGAGGGACGAGGCCGAATTGCGTTAAGTCATGATCAAATGACAGTATTGAAAACAAACATACTCACTCATTATTTTCCAACCTGTTCAGTATTGGGTACCGAATTAAAAACATGTAAATTTAAATGTACACGTATTGAAAACCAAAAATTACCAGTTACATTTTTTATGCATTTAGCAAAACTATCCGACAATAAGTTTCCGAGCCTCTCGCAGTCATAATGTTATAGATACTCGTACTTAAATATTATAATACAATAAACACGGGTCACCTTTGTTTCTAAGGATATTGTATACAAAATGTTCCTTTTACATTGCTCTTAAGTATAGTCTGTTTAAAACAAAGCAACCGCAGACTGAACTAAATTAGCACCGACAAGGCCTAGTTGCGCAAAAACCGTTATGTGCACAGGTGAACCGGGAACAAAAGATACAAAGATTTCCGCTACATTTGTAAGGTGATTACTGATTAGCATTTAAAAATCAACAAAAATTATGAACGAATTTAATCTCGTGTCATATTAACATTAAGTTCCCGGCAAGCTCGGCCGAATTTCACCTTCCCATACAAACGGAGTTTCGTTCTCATTTTAAAACTACGTGTTGGATTGTAATGCAACTTTACACATACAATGACATGAGGTATATCTAGGTCTGTAATTAGTTTATATAGCTCTAGTATATAGGTATAAAACAAACGAAATAGAGCAAAATCAAGTTTTGTATGAAAAACTTAAATCCGCTGTATTTTTTTTACTATTGCATCTGAAGCTACATAAACTAATTACAGACCTAGATATACCTTATCCTATTGTAAGTACAAAGTTTCAGAGCAATCTAGCTACTCGTTTTAAAATGAGAGCGTAACTACGTTTGTGTGGAGAACCGAGCTTGCCGGGGACTCTTAAGCAAATTTTACGGTTTAACTCGTATTTTTAGTCACTCGCGCGACATGTTACCGCTGCTCATGCACTGTTAGTGCTTGAAAATGGAGACTAAAGAACTCCGAAGCGTGGCGGCTGGCGGCGTTCGGTTCTGAGAGCCTACCGCGAACCACGTACGACGTGTTGCCTCTCTGTCTTACTTGTAAATTCGTACGTAATTATGACATGACAGGGAGGCAACACGTCGAACGTGGTTCGCGGTAGGCCCTCGGATGTCAACTGCGATGCATTACTGTTGCGGCGTCGCTGTTGTCGCCGTATCTGTCAACTTCCTTTAAGAGACGGAATGAACGTCATAATCGCAGCAGTAATGTGGCGGAGAACCTCACACATTTC
This sequence comes from Cydia strobilella, assembly GCF_947568885.1. Taxonomy (NCBI): domain Eukaryota; kingdom Metazoa; phylum Arthropoda; class Insecta; order Lepidoptera; family Tortricidae; genus Cydia; species Cydia strobilella. The sequence goes on from NC_086055.1 coordinate 12,998,099, forward strand.
ATCAGGGAACAATTTCGGCAACAACCAGTTGATTTCCGAACTTCACCCTTAAGTAACAGAAATAATAGCAGAATCCGCCATTTCTGCTACATTTGTTCTCGGCGCACTCGTGCGTTACGTTCTCATCCGACTCGTCCGCCAGCAAATCAATCAAATGGAAATTCCGTGCCCGTGTGCACTACACAGGTTTAGTTAAACTCGTTTTTATTCAAAATTTCTTTGCCAGATGCTTGAAAGATAATTTTCGCTTTTCAGTTTTTATTTGCTACTATGTGTTTTGGAATATTAGTTGCTATAATATAGAGGTTTTGAATAATGTGTGTACGTACAGTAGGTACACCATAAAATCTGTGTTCAAAAATATGGTAACGGATGGAATTATACATACCTAAAGTTTAAATTCACAGATAACCTAACTTTTTATTATGATTGTACCTATTTTTCATAGACATAGTATATACAAGTAGTAACTATTTTTAATGGCCAGTTTTAACAGTCGCCACAAAACCGTAAGTTAAGGTTAAATGCCATCCGTTTCGTCACACAACGGAAATTTCGACGTGACTTAAACGATCTTAAACGCAACTACAAGTTTAAAAGAATTTAGCCAACACTTGTCATATGGGAACATAATGTAAATAATAATATACACTTTATTTGCCAATGTTTTCAAAAATAGTAACAATGAAATAATACATAAGTATACGACCGAAAATAAAATATTGACTTTTCCTAAAATAGTTCATATCTACCTCGGTACCTACCTACCTTGTGATTGGAAAGAGCATACATTTTTGAAAAAAAAAAACATTTTTGGTACAAGCTTTTGTCGCTGACTGTAGGTACTTTTCTTTCCACAGGTAATTAATGCTTATCGAGACAATTCAAAAAACCCCAAACACAATTAGGTTTCGTTATTTTATCACAGAGTTCCTATGGCCACCTTCTGACTCCATCATCAGATCAGCTCGATGGTACCATAAATTGCATTGTCACCCGACTTACTATACTATATGTATGCAAATTTTCAGCTTCATTGGAAGTCGTGAAGTGGGTCAAATTGAACTTGCAAGATTTAACCCGCACATACATACCATACATAGGTACATACATTGCAAGTTAATAAAAAGCTTGTAAAAAGTAGGTATAACCGGACTTTTTAAAGGATACGTAATGAACAACACAATTCAAACTCTTATCATCTAAATTACACTAGTATATTAATTTAATTTAAAAGCAATGCCCGAATTGCCCAGTGGTCGAGATTACGAATGTCTTAAATCAACAATTATCGGAAGCTCGCCAAATGTAGCTATGATTACTTCCTTTTCTTTACGAACGAAAGATGAGATTTTAATGGAAGCCAAATACTGCTTAAAAAGACGCGGATGTCTCATTTACCTATCTCATTACTCGTTGGTATTTTGAATGCGTGAGAATTTTTTATGATAAATAACTAGCTTGTTGGGTTAAACATATTTGTAAGTGTAATAACTCTCAACAGTCAGTTTAATAGGAAACGAAATAATAAAGAGAAAAAAATGTATGATAAGTATCATAACAATCTCAGAGCTCCTCGCTCGCCAGTCATGTATTAGTGCAAGAGGGATAAACTGAGATCATAGGTAGTATCTACTTGGTTGAATAAAAGCTACTTAAACTTCATTGAATTAGTACTAGACGTTTATACTCGAGAAGGCCGAGAATATAAAAAACATGTAAGTTTCAAAGACGAAAATCTTTCTTAAATAGTTTTGCTTTGCAAAAGCTGGACCATGCATGCAACTATGCCCATTCGCTTGCCAAATGCCCACACTCAATTTCTAAATCCTACTTTACTTTAAAAAAACAACTCCTGTTTCTACGTGCGTGAGATCACATCAAGCCACATCACTGGCAATATTAACTGAGATATAAAATTATATTCACGAAGTCAGCGCATCTGCCGTGTCATTAGCCTCAGTCATTTAAGCCTGTTAACTCCGGCGCTTGCCATAATGGCGTCGGCGGCCCTTCAGCGGTCGTTTTAGGTTATGAGTGTTATGGCCGTGTTTCTAGGAAACATTACATGTTACATGATAGTTTAGATGATATCAGTGTCAAGACTGTCAAGCAATTTTCACGTGTGACCAACGCTCGTAATGTTCTGGCAGTTTGTATATCCTTTCAACTTCCCGACAATAGAAGGGACACATATTAAATCACATTTAGAAACGGGTCTATCGCGAATTTATTTTGTTACCTTTATTTACCGACGTTTCGACACAGGTTTCACTGGTCGTGGTCGCGGCTAACTGACGTCCCAGCAAAATTGCCGCGAAACCTGTGTCGAAACGTCGGTAAATAAAGGTAACAAAATAAATTCGCGATAGACCCGTTTCTAAATGTGATATAATATGTGTTCAAACCGCGAGTTTTAAATGTTAAATAGAAGGGACGCTTAACATAAGGAATTTTATACATTGACCCGCCTGTTCCTATCTCTATCGCACGCGCATGGTTATATTGCTGTCCCACTCGCACAGTGTCATTGACCGCCGGTATCATGAGTGAGACAGCAATATAATTAATTTCCTACGCGCGTGCGATAGAGACAGGCGGGTCGAAGTACAAGATTCCTATCCCTTCTTTACAATAGTGCACAGCCGTATTTTGAAATGGCTTTATCCACGTGATAAAATAAGTGTCACTTTTTAACAGCACGCGATTGAAAGAGACGGCACTGTCATTATCACCGTCATATCCGTAATCCTTAGATGAGCACATTAAGTCCATTAGAAATTATTACATGAGCTTCCGTTAACGCAAATAGTAACTGATCGATTGAACGTGTCGACGATTAGGCAACATTGCAACCGCCTATAAATACTAAATGCAGGCTGAAGAGAGATTGATAGTCGGAATTATGCACTGGGCTATAAATTTAACTTGTGCAATATTAGAAATGCTCTCGAGATCCTTGTACTGTTTACTGTTTAGTCGCATAGAAGATATTATTAGCTTTTGCCCGCGTTAATACTACGTAAACATAGTATTTCCATAGTAAATTCCATCCCCTTCTCACCTTTTTAAGGGATCATTTCCATGATGAAAATCCTGTCCTTTCCTGGGACTCAAACTATGTTCTTACTATAATAAATTCCATCTAAAAAAAATATCGGTTCATCGGTTTAAGCGTGAAAAGGGAACAGACTAACAGACATATAACTCAGTATTTCGCAAGTGAATGATGAGATGACGGGTGACACTGACAGAGAGGTATGGAAGAAAAAGACATGCTGCGGCGTACCCAAGTGAATGGGACAAGGGCAAGCGAATGATGGTGATGTTGTTCAACATAAACATTTATATTTAATATTCCATTTTTCGTACTTAAATATTTCTTGCGCTTATCACTGCTTGATCTCTGTTTGGCTCGAGGATTAACTGGTAGAGAATGCCTTCTGGCATTAAGTTTGCCTTTTGTACAATTTTTACTGTGCAATAAAGTTTAAATAAATAAATATTTATAATACGGAACTATACATTTAACTTGTACAATATTACAAATGCTTTTTGGACCCGGGTATGTCCTTAAACTGCGTCCAACAGAGAGGTATGGGCAGCACTGTGAATGACATCTCGCTTTGTGTGGTAGGGCACAGGACAGCGGATGTCATTCCAGATCTAGAGCAGAGCCCAACTGGGGAAGTACCTCCACCTTACAGAAAACCGCAGCCAAATAACACTAGACCCTTCTCATAGTGTTGTGTTCCCGCCGGTAAGTAAGGTTGCCAGAGCTCAACGAGGGAGAGGAGTGTTAGGGTCGGCAACGCGCGTGTAATATCTCCGGTGTTGCAGGCGTCCATAGGCTACGGTAACTGCTTACCATCAGGCTGGCCGTATGCTTGATTGCCACCGACGTGGTATAAAAAAAAAGAGATCCTTCTAGTCTATTCGCCTTTAAGAAATGCAAATACGGTAAAATGCGAGCTCTCTTGCAATGCAATATGTTTATGCTTGTATCACGGGACACGGAATCTCTATGTCATAAACGTACCGTAAAACGACAATTTGGAAAGTGGGTTTGAGCACACGTCTCATAATATACCGTAGCAGTAAAATGCGTGATATGGGTCGCCATGATGAATCACACGACCCGTCCTGTGGCGACACGCGTTGTGATGCTGACAACATAATCTCGTGGGCAGGTGGACGAGATAACTAGAAACGGCAATGTTTTGAAGGTTGTACCTATATATCAAATTAAGATATCAAATAGAACAAAATCAGAGTCATGTAGTCCGCCTAAGCCGTAGAAGGTAGGATCCTATAGAAACGGCCTACCGCGTGCGCCAGTGAGGGACAGGACATACGAAATGCGACAATATAAACCATACAGATTTACGGTGGGGAATTAAAAAAAGTGTGAGACTGCAACAAGGAAAAACAATAATAACGCTTTCTCTGCTACTCCTACTGAAAGATACGTAAGACTATCCCGTTCTGGCAGTTCCCCCCACCACTCATGTCTAATCCAGTTTTATACTAGATTCATGGCCTAACCTTTTCAACGACTTCAATAGATCAAAATGAGGGTGTCATTTTAGGAGAGGGAGGGAGTGTATCAACGACATAGTTTCATAGAAATTTGACATTAGCGATGATATTGCAGGATGACTAGAAATCACGAGATGACAAGAAAATTGAAAGATCATGGACAACAGAATCAAAGTCATGCAAAAATACTTAGGAAATTCTGTGTGATTTAAATTGAATGAGTCACGAGTCTTGACCCAGACTTAAGAGCATCTTACCTATTCTGGTATTTTTTATTTGCCATTAGACTTGTTAAACAACCTACGTGCTGGCTAAATTATATACTTAAACGAAACTGATACCTAAGCATATCATTAAGTCCGCCTTTTAGACGATTGTATTTTCTTTTTTGCAATAAAGATTAAATAAATAAAGTACCTATAGTTGTCATTATGTATACAAACATGCAAGAATAATACATGAAACAGATTTTGTTAATAAGTTAACACGTGGTTTGATTTTTCCGTTGCATTAAATCGGCAATGTCATTGAAGGCGTCTATGCTTTAGTGGGTTACACCTATTTACTTTGTAGTTATACGTTACTGATAACAATTATCTTATCAGATGCAGGTAGTGCCCAATAACCGACGTTGTTGTTCCACAGCTGATATCTTAGATAAGTTATCTTCAGTGTTTAATAAACTGCAAATCTTATCAATTCCTAAACTTCTAAATATAAATTATCAAAAAATTACAAATTCAACGTTCATGTAACTTTTTCCCACGATATCTACATCACTTAACTTAACTTAGCGGTTTCACTCACGTATTTTCGATAAATACTCCTCCTCCTCCTCCTCCTGTGAGTTCCTATAATTGGCTTCCTGTATCAACTATAATTTTTATGTTAATGTCACAGCTGTTGGATCTCCAAATAAATAAAAAAATACGAAAATACGTATTTTCGGTAAATTCGATATCTACATCAATCAACAGTCAGCATCAATGAGCAATAGCAACAAGCAATAGCGTATGAAACAACGCGCCAAAAATATCTGCTACCCTGGAATACTTTTCTAAATAAATCTCTAAATATTTGAACAGTTCGCGTTTAAAAGTAACTGCTAGTCTAATTGTTCTATAAAAATCTCTTTTTGTTGACCTCTTAGAGAATGCTACTTTTGATGCTAACAGTACACTTAAAGGCTATATTTTTGTCAGGCAGGATAGATTATTTTATACATAGGATTAAAAACTTAAAGGTTATAAAAAATCTTATTTATTCGTGTCGCCAAAGAACCAAATAGCTCTAGTTTTGTCAGGCATTATATAGAATAAATACAAAGGAATCAAAAGATAGAAATATTTAGGCACTTAAAACTTTCGCGGTTTAAACACATATTAAATCACATTTAGAAACGGGTCTATCGCGAATTTATTTTGTTACCTTTATTTACCGACGTTTCGACACAGGTTTCACTGGTCGTGGTCGCGGCTAACTGACGTCCCAGCAAAATGTCAAAACAGAGATTTGTGACCACGACCAGTGAAACCTGTGTCGAAACGTCGGTAAATAAAGGTAACAAAATAAATTCGCGATAAACCCGTTTCTAAATGTGATTTAATATATTTAGGCACGTCGTTTGATATAAAAATGTAGCTTTATACGGTATCGTGAATGAAAATGGCATATCTAAAAAGTTTTCCCTATATCCGTTTTCCCTTAGCATCCGCTGACAAAACTATGTTCGCTTTCGTCTCAAGCAGGACCGGTGGAACCGGTTGCCTTCCTCGGACTGGTTTTGCAATTTGCAGTCGCCAGGAATTGCATCTAATATTCGCAACTTCACCCCACTGACTTTGTTTCTGATTATTCGCGGGGAAAGTGAAGTTAATGTGTTTTTCATCAGATTCTGCGGAATAATAGATTTTGTAGGTGCGGTGCGTTGAATAGGGAATATTACTGCAATGTTCTGCCGCCAGAGTACAGCACTAGTGCGCATCCTAAACCATAGAGTAACTTATGCAAATATACATACTATGCCTTAAACTGTTTTTCTTTATCCTATTTCCCACCTGAACGACGAAATTTGAAATTTTAATTCTCGGCTCGGCTGTTGGCTCGGCCGAAAAAATCTTTTCATCCTGAACGTCGAAATTAAAAATTTTGTAGTACCTCTATAGCAGGCCGTACTGATTCTGTTTCTGATCAGGACAAGATGCTTTTCGTCATATTCCACAAAAAATATTTTGTTGGCCGGTTGATTTTGCGAAAAATCTATCTTTTCATCCAATAACGTCATTTAGAATTTCAAGTACCTATGGCAAGTAACCAAGTGACCGATACACGCATCTTTCACCACTAAAACCGTCTCAAAGTTTTTGAATTACGAACGCCATTCGAATTGGCTTGGGAAAATTACAAGCGAACTAATTCCATAGTTCCGACAAGTTTCAACGTAATAAAACTTTGAACTCTGGCAGTAACGCTCACTCAGCAGCAAATGAGCCATTTAAATCTTCGTGAAATCGTTACGGCGAAAAAGGTTATAATTCGCCACACTTGCACAATCTGTGGACCTGCCGAGAACATCGAAATCGCCCTATCTTCCTCTCTATCACTCATATATGCTAGAGCGATAGAGAGACAGATAACGAAATTTCGATTTTCGCGGTAGGTCCTCTGACGTGTAAGTCACAAATTTTACTATTGCGTCAGCTTTCTATCTGAAAGGTGTGCAAGGTTCAAGCTTACTATAGTTACTATACGTTTTTTGTATAAAACGAGCGGCGTTTCACGCTACAATGATTTCCCTTTGATGCCGACAGCAGAGTGTGACGGATCGCCAGTAAGTTTGATGTCATAATTTCGACTTTCTTTTACTATGAGATGGAAGTTTTTTTTTTCATAATAGCGCCGCGCGCTGTTGGTGTTCTAATGTTTTTTATGTAATATTTTATTCTGACTATTCTTTTGAGAAACATATTCATCGACTCACCATGAGTGATTAATTTTAACAGCGAATCGGAATTCATAATCTACAATACGTGCTTGTATCCATTTATTATGTAAAAAAATAAACTTTGTTAAAGTTTGTGCGAGTACCTACATATATACTTATAGTATGTAGGTATTAGGTACTTATACTTATTTTTATATATTTTATATAGTCTGTCAAACAACTTTGTCAGCAGAACAAGGCGCGAAATTAAAATTTTTTACGAGACGATAACCCTTCGCGCCTACATTTTTTAAATTTGCCGCTTTTTCTACTTAAGATTTTAAGATAATTTAATTTAAGATAATTTTGGTAAACCTTGTAATTAATAGAAGAGCGGAGCCTTCTGGCACAAGTATCTTTTTACTTAAAAGAAGGTTCTTGTTTTGATCCTAGTTGAAACCTGTTGTGTACCCAATAAATCATTTTTCATTTTCATTTTTTTCTACTTACGGCAATGGCTTGACAGACTGTAATTCTGGTTTTATCTATAGTTTTTATGGCAGCTTCGTTTGAGTAGATTTTTTTATTCTCTCACTAGACATTTAAAACCTGGCAACAAATGAAAGCTCATTAAACTCATGTAATATTACAGTATCATTCGGAACGAGTTGGCTCGTGCTGAGAACATAAACGTTTTACGACATTTTAAATTGACGCAATCAACCAGAATATCCTGTAAATCATCATTAAACCTTATAATAACACGTCTTTCACTAAATTGGTCAGTTTTACTGTTATATATTTTAATAGTTGACTTTCAACATTTATACACATCATCATCATCATTGGCCACATCATCTTTACAGATGATAGTTGCAGCGACTAGGTATTTTGAAGAGGTAGTCTACTGTCTACATCGACATACACCTACCGATTTACATATTGACTAATTTCACCCTTTATGGGTTTTGAATCTTTTGATACTTTTGATAAATATTAGATGCTGAAATATTGACATTTGAATGGTTTAGTAATTTTATTAAATGAAATAAAACTATGAAAACGGATTATAGTTGTATTTCATGAGTAACTATCGCGGTAACCGAAGACAATAATTTTATTAAAGTTTATTCGTAAAACTGTTATTACCAATGCAATATCAAATAATCGTCAATACCATAATATAACATCATTGTTACGTCAAAAGTAAGAATCAGAAAAAAGACATGTAAAATTGTATCTACGTAAAGTAGAACATCGGTAACACGCTTCTTGAGAACAGTGTGGGCAGTAGAGCGAGACAACTTGCAAATCGAGAGTTTCACGGAATGGCGTCTAAGTCGTCTAACAGTTATCCGAAATATGTAATCATTGACTACCTTTGTATGTCCAGGCGTAGTTATTATTTGTCACTAAAAAAACTAGAAAAATACGTGTAAAATTATGTCTATGTAAAATAGAACAGTGAGGGCAGTAGCGTGTGACGAGTAACAGTTTCATCAGTAACTATCCTAAAAATTTAATCATTGATTAACTTTTTATACTTTATAACTAAACTGCTCAATGATCGTATACCTAAACTATTGTTTTTGATGTGTTGCTAAAATTACAATCGTATCCATACCATGTAATTCACTGGAAGTGTGTTTATGAGCGATTTAACCGGTCAAACAATAGCCCAGTACGCCTATTAACTATGAAAATTACCCTACAAAAATGATAAAATGGCATTGGAACATTTAAAAAAAGTTGATATTTATCAATGTATGGGTACGAGCGAGATGCACGGGCGAGTAGTATCAAAATGAGATCAAATTGACAGCAAACCTGGTCAGAATCAGACTCGGTCTGGACACTGTCTTCCATCCTTACCTTTCTTTAGTCAGATGGTCTTTAGTCTGATTTGAAACGGTTATTGCGTTCTGTAATTTACCTAGCACGAAACCGCTTTCATGACTCTATTATATTGGCTATGTGCGAAGTTGGTGGTGGAGGTAATACAAGCGACGCCAACGCACGACGGGGTGAAAAATATGAACTTTCGTGGGACGACATCTTCATACTATTTGACAGCTGCCCAATGTCAAATAAGCAACATGTCCCACACCCAGAAGGGCGAGGGCGGCGCGGCGCCACAGTCATGCACGGAGCGAAAACATACTATTTCTTTAGGTATTTTATACATAAAAAACAAAGTAAAGGAACGGCCCTTCATTTGTAATCTTCTCAGCTAACTTTCGAGGTCATAAATATTTAATGCTTCGCAATAAAAATATGCGCTTTAAAAGGCTGGTTTATGCAGAGGGCGTGATAAATTTTTAACGATAAGCCACATAAAGAAACTGTGTGACACATTTCAGGCCACCCAATGTTCTTAGCGGGATGTAAAATACAAAACTGATTTATAAATTAACCGTATATAAAAGGAAACAAAAACACAACGCAATAATAAACAAGATAACATACACTAGACTTATAATGACCGGGATATAGACCGTGATTACCTTTTGAAACTAACCTTGCTTTTTTGTGAAACTAACCGTGAATCATTCAAAACTCTAAGATAACATACAATTTATTTTTGTATATGTATTTCAGCCAAATAGCTTAGCAGCAAAATTTATGAAACAGCTGATTGCTAATTGATTGAATTAACAATTAAAAAAATACTTACCGTTGGAAACCCTTGGGAAATTATAAATGCAAAGGTGAAGCTATAGCTAGCAAACCTCTAGTTTGTTCATAACGTATCTTTGTATTTGTTTAAGAGTCAGTAACCCTCTGCTAAGTAAATAATAAATAAATATTACAGGACATTATACACAGATTGACTAAGCCCCACAGTAAGCTCAATAAGGCTGGTGTTGTGAGTACTTCGACAACTATATGTATGTTATAACTTATAACGCTAAACGCTAGTAAAGGCTTTCGTCTTTCTTGTGCAGTTTATTAGACAGCCAAAAAATGCGTTAACATCGTGTCTTTATCGTCACCATTGTACAGTCACCATCAGATATAACGGGGCGGCCAAGGTGCTCACAAATATAGGAACACGCCTCTATTGTCCAGGCCTTAGAATGCATGTTCAGATACTTTTAAGCAACCCGGCCGCTCTGATATATCTGATGAAGACTGTATGCCTTAACTAGCACCCACGAATGTTTAAGCCCAGGGTCAAGGGTGTCTTCAAATCCAAACTTCGAACCGAAGGCTACGGCCATGCCCTCTACTCCTCCGTTTTTTCGCGGATATAATCTTTGTCTTTCCCGTTCCCACGGGGTACATTGGATGCCTTGCGGGCAGGAATCGTTGGGGTGGGTCATTGTTTGGAGACCCTTGTTTTATATATGTCTTCCGGTATTCGGAACTGCATACGTACTATAATAATGAAACGTCTCTTACCTTGGTCAAATAGCTAACTATAGTTCGCACAAGCCCATTCACAACGGGTTTGCGGGTCCGCGGGTAAGCAGAGTGTGACAACAGACTGGCCGTGCCTTGGACCTTGACGAGGTTACGTAGTGATGGGCAGTTACCGGAAATTGCGGGAATATTCCCGTTAACGTGCCCGGTAATATTGAAATATTACGGAACCCATATAGCCCATAAGTATTATTCCCCGAGCCCGATATACAAAAGCTACGTTCTAATAATTATGAAACGCATATTTCTCTTACCTTGGCCAAATAGATAAGTACGATATTTTACACAAGCTTTATCGTTACAATAATTTCTTAATTTAATAATTTCTTAAGCGGGATTTAACACTCTTACTTAACCGGTGCATGAAAAGTTTTAATTCAATGTTCCGTTTAGGGAATACCCGCTTCACATTACTAGCCACATGGACACTAGTTCATCTATTCATAAATCGTTTTGTGTTAGCTTCTCTCCAGTATATCTTTACCTGAAGACATTTGACAACTATGCATAATGGGATGTCCGACTTATACTGGTTTTTACACTTAGTTTTGTTTAATTGCACTGAGTGCAGGTTTAGCAAGTGCGTCAATGGAATTGCTATAAGACTTATAAGGTTGAGACTAACTCAGTCAGGGGAACGGTTTCTAAACATCATTGTTTGGTAGATAATAAATATGTTTCCTTCCGCTTGGGAAGACTTTGCGGTTTAACAGACGTCCATAGCCTACGGCGATGGCTTCCATCGGGCAGGCAGTATGCTGTTTTGCCGCCAAAGCCATATAAATAATTTCTGTTTTTGTGTGTGACTAGCCTAAACTTACAACTGTAACCACCCGTTAAACTATTCTTGTCAAGTGTTTTTAAGAACTGACATCCGTCATATTTCCATGAACACTCGAACACTCTGACGCTGATTGTATTCTATTAGGTACTTTGTATGTTTAAGCATAATAAAATATAATCTTAACGGCTGTGAATAACATTCAAACTTATTCAGTTACATTTTTCTCTGTTGACTTAGTAATAAGTAACCTACCGCAGTCATTTGACTTGACTTATTAAAGGCATGACTAACCACTTGTTCCAACTGACTACCAATTATGTCGGACAATTTTCATTCTAATTTTAGCCTTTATTAAGAATAGGACTCTTTGAAGAAAATTAAGCGAACATTTTTGCGTCTAAATCGAAAATTTGCGTAATTACTCTGTTCTAATTAAAATATTTTAATCACTTTTTGTGACTTCTGAGATACATACCAAAAATAAGACTGGTATTTTGTATTAACACTTAATTAGTCCTGACAAGAAATCAAATAAAAACTAACCTATAGTAAAAACACATTAAACCAAAGCTAAAACACTATAAGTACCTAATCAAACGAGGTCACCTACGGTAGGTCCCAATCCTTAATGGGAAATGGTAGCAATATTTTTTAAATATAGCTCGTTATACTTTAACCCTCTTATTCGTAAACTTAGCAACCTTTGTAACCTTTGTTAAATTTTACCAAAGGTTTATAACCTTTGTAAAATTTTGCCTTTTCCTAACAAACATAAATGTAAAAATGACGAATAGGGACAAACGATTATCAACGGTTTGTTAGATTTGACAAACTTTTATAAATATCGCCATAAATGTTTTTTTTAAACAAACAGTTGATTACAGTAAAACTATGTTGACTAACGTTTATGAGTATTAACTCGCAATTCCACATTTATTCACAAAAGAAAATTGTTTACGATTCGTTTACAGTTCTATAGCATACCTACTTCGATAATGTGATAATAGTACCTATATGACATTTAGGTAGGAATGTTTCTGACTGTACCAGAATTGTAACGTAGAATTGTACCTTGCAGAATCTTTCAGTTTTTAGTACATATTTATGTCAATGTTTACTATAGCCAACCTCTAAAGTAAATTTCAGCGTAGTCTACGTGTGGTACGTGTGAAGTATATAAATGTACCGTCTCGGTTCTCTGTCTAAAGAATGTCATTTAGGATAATTGTTGACATGATTCTTGTTGTAAGAAAGTTTATACCTTGAGCTGAAACTTTTCTGTTGTTGGTAAAAATATGATTTAAGAAAAATTATGAAATTTAACAGCGATGTCGCGACACAGATGTGATACGTAACAGTAATGCTTTTATTTGATACAAGATTTTGTATTTTTCCCAACTATTACTAATATTTTTATTACTCAAAAAAGATACTGAATGGATAAGCCAATCGTGGTTTTCCATACCATACTTTAGCTTTAGTATACACTCACTATCAATCAATCAATCAATCAATATCATTTATTTGCAAGAATACTTAATTTTAGTTACAGGATGTTATTGTAGTATATTGAACAGTATTCTATCGTGATTAAACGATGCGCAAATTTTATAGTCCCTACATAACAATTAATTATCAGTCTAGCACATATGTTAGACTGAAAATAATTCTATTATTGAATTTAATTTTAATGCATGCAATAACAATTACAATTACGATTAATATATTTCACTTGGACTAGTATCATATAATACATCAAATTGGTTGATTATAACTACGTTACATAAAATTTATATTGAATTTGATTATTATAAGTATGTAATATTAATTATTCGCATTATTGTGCTCAATATACTCCTTGACACTATAAAAACAATGTTCTAATAGAAAGCTTGTCATTTTCTTCCTTAATTCAGTTGTGTTTAGACTTCTTAAATTGACAGGCATACTGTTGTATAGTAGGATACACATATTATACGCGTTATTTTTGTATATAGCCGTGTTGCATCTTGGCTGATATATTAGATTTTGATATTGAGATCTCTGAGTCCCTGAGAAGAACTCAGATCTCATTTTAAATATGTCTGGGCGATTTTTTACAAATAGAACCGCTTTTAAAATATACATGCAAGGTAATGGTAGTATGTTTAATTCCTTAAAGAGTGGTCGGCAACTGTCGGGTACCCAAGCTCCCATTATTGCGCGGATGCATTTCTTTTGTAACAGGAGGGCTCTTTCGGCATCTACGGAGTTACCCCAAAGTAGCAATCCATAATTTAGCACCGAGGACACATAACCATGATAGGCTGTAATCGACGCCGCAGTATTAATAGTGTGTCTCAGTTTCCTTAACGCAAATACGAATCGATCTAATCTGCTGCAGACAAAGTCGACCTGCTCCTTCCAATTAAGATACTGGTCAATATATAATCCCAAAAACTTTATACTTTCACAACTCGATATGGAGGAGTTATTATAATTAACATTTAATTGCAATAGATTACTATTATATGAATGAAATTGAATAAAAAATGTCTTTGTCATATTTATGTTTAAATTATTATGAAATGTCCAATTATGTATGTCAGCCAAGGCATCATTAATATTATTTTCATATGTTAGAATATTCTCTCCCTTTATTAATATTGTAGTGTCATCCGCGAATAATATGCACTTATGTGGAATAGTAAGGGGAAGGTCGTTTATATATACCAAGAATAAAAGGGGGCCCAAGTTGCTCCCTTGAGGAACACCCGTCTTAATTTCTCGAAAATTTGACCGATATCTGACCTTAACAAAATTATTCTTATTTTTTCAATTTTTACAATTTCGGTACATTGTTTCCTATTAGACAAATAACTTTTTACCCATTACTAAACTGGAAACTAAACCATTTCAACAAAATCAGTGTTACCAATTGCACCAGCGCTGCAGTTACCTGCTCACGTCGCAGCGATTTCTCAATGCCCTGTACTTCCTTTTCGAAAGCATAGTCGGATAGAAGCTTTAAGATATTTAGCGGATATACTTGAAAATATATGAAAATCGTTTTGGCAATATAGTTAAATTAATTTCACAAAATATATTTAATCACTGATCACTTAGCTCTCATCATAGTCCCTCCTTTTTTATACCAGTTTGGTGGCAAACAAGCATGCCCGCCTGATGGGAAGCGGTCATCGTAGCTTATGGATGACTCAGAGGCCGTTGCCGACAATTTAAAAACCTGTACACTCCTGTTTTGAAGAAACAAAAAAAAAACCCTCAAAAAAACCTCAGCATGGAGCTTATTCCACAGCCGGAACGTCCGCGGGAGGAAATTCTTGGACCGCTAGGAGGGTGTGACACCCTGGGGAGTGCGAGCGGTGTGGTGATAGAAAGCGGCCGTTGGCATCATGTCAAACAATTCTTCACAACACACCCTATTGTAGTACAAACGGTAGAACACAAGGAGGCAGTCTCTCCTTAGACTTGAAGGTTCAGTATCGCTTGTGAGATTGTCCTAGCCGTTTTCGGCCACTGCGACTGCGTTCTACCAATGCGCTCTCAGGTAAATGACAGATGGAACATGACGAATCGCGATCTCAGTAATCCATACTACTTTAGTTCGTTGGAGGTCGCAACAAAACTATTCACTTGCGTCTGCTTTTACGAATTTTGCATCATGTAAACGGCGAATCTACATTGAAATTACAAATATAAACAATTTAAGGGTTTGTATAAAATGGTATGTAATGTGGCTCGGGGACAAGTATTGCACGAGTAAAGAGCGCTTACGTTATGTGTGGTGGTGATAGTCTTAATAAACTCTCCTGCGGAGTCTGTTAGAACTTGTTAGGTAGTCAATAATTTCAACTTAATTAAAAGTAACCATGTGAGAATCCTACAATAAACATACAACTCATTCTCTACACGTTCCGAGTAAATTGCTAACTATTGCAAAAACGCCCAGCCACAGGTGAAATGCATTAATTTGCATTGTTTTTTCACACAAGCATGAATTTCGTTGTAGTTATTTCCCACCATTGTTATAATGGCTGTCTATCTTCATCTACGTTTCGCCTTGTGATCCCAGTGCCCGCTATGCTATGAACTTTTTAATAACGCCAAAGTATCTAAATTAAATGTTGAAGATTTCTTACTTTGTTAGGGAAAATTCTTGAAGTATTAGAGACTTAATTTGAAGCATGGTAGGAAACTTCTTTTCGCACGGTACAGTGTGTTAGAGGAAATTCTGTACCTTAACCTCCTTTCAAGTCCCGATGTTCTTTTAAAAGGACAAATTCGAATCAAATTTTGAACTATAATGGAATAAAAGAAGGAATTCAAAACTGCAAAAATTACTCCGGGTTGTCGTAGGTTAATGTGTCGATTAGTGGAGGGGCGTCGATTTTAAAATTGGTTGGTAAATCTACTTATCGTGTTTCTAGCTAGATTAATCGGCATTGGCATTTGCACTGACCATTTTTAGATTAAGTACTGCCAAATTAACTGTACCGCATTAATACAAGAATATCATCTTTGCTCTTATACGTTTGTAATGATGCATTAATCGTAAACGGTGCTATTTCGGTCATAAGTGCAACGATAAGAGCTCATAACTCTGAAGGAGCATAATGATAGGACATTAAACTTTGGATTAGATCTAAAATTACATCGGTCAAGAGGCAATCGATGTTGTTGCCAAAGGTGAGGTTATTTATAAACAAGGATAAGTTACTTACGATTAACAAATTTCTTTTAAGTTTTATTTACATAAGCACAGCTAATGAGTATTACAAGTCTTTACCCAACTACTTAAAAATCTTAAAGGACTCTAACTGTGAAGTAAGGCAGAAGAAATGATTTAACGTATTGTTACAGAATTTACCGCAGTAAAATAAATGTTTTGCCATCATTACTCTGAATCTTGCTAAACATGATGTGTCTATTGTGTCCATTGAAATAGATAAATAAGTCGAAACCGACAAAAACCACGTCTTTTCTATGCCACAGGTGTTTATTGATCCATCGCCGTCGCAGCAGGTGGCCGATGTGGCCATCCACTGACGCCATTTGCAAAAAAATCAAACCCGCTGGGCAAAAAACGAATCCCCGGAGTTTACCTTATGTTCTTATAGCGTTGTTGTGTGGTCTTGGGGTAAAATAACTGTAGTTAGACTTTTAGATAAGTTAGTTAGTGAACTGTACATTTGTAAATTATTTTTCAGATTTTTTGTAGGAAATATTATTTAATCGATATAATCCGTGCTCATAGTTTTATAACATATTTTATCTTCAATTTCTAAGCAGCATTTATTTATTATTTATTTACTCAAGTTCGATAATCAAATCTTTCGATTATTTCCTGAAGAAGCAAAGCTAAAGTCAAAAAGGGTAACTTTATAATAAACACGAATATCATAGAACCTCTATCGATCAATAGGATCGCTATGCTAATACTTCCTCAGAATTTTTTCTCACAAAATCTATCTATATCAAATCGAAGGCAGTTTGGCTACTAGCCAGCAGCCACTGCTCTATGCTTAATGTGGGGCTAATGACCCCACAACTTACCATAGTTGCAAGTTTCGCTGACCTGAAGTACTTAAGATATCATTAAGGGAGCTAAAGGATGGTGCGGTGAGAACGTGCCTGTGAACGATATCAGGGTTACTGTGCCAGTGTTTAGTAAATTAGGATTTCTAACGCTCAACATTGACTGTCAAACTTACGAAAAGTGACTCTGAAGCTCAGTATTTCTTAACAAAAAGCCGAAGTTTGCTTTGAGACGGGCTCCTCAAGAAAAATGAAAAATTCCTTTTTCCAGCGTTTTATACTTAATTATTATTGTCTCAACAAAATGAGCAACTCGAGCGCCACAAAGCGGCTAGGTGATTTTATTAAATATTCCAAACAATTATTCTTATTATCTTGGCTTGGAAAGTCAAGAATCTCATTGTAATGCCTCGTCACTCTCGTCAGCTTGGTTTCATAAATATTAATGAAGCCCACTTGTAAGTTTGTGATATTAAAATGAATGTCACCAATTGCTTGCACCCGCTGGCTCGGTCGCGATAATTTTAACTGGTAATACAATATGCTCCGTCATTGATGGAATACGGGACATGTGATATGTCCTTGTGATAATAGGTATTATTGTGAAAGTATGGATGTTTGTTACTTAATTTGTGTTTTTGTATCCCAGATACTAAAATGAATTTTATTCAGCCAATTCACAACCTGTTTTTGTATAAATTTTGTAAGTAAATTATAGTTAGATCAGTTCGACGAATTGGACCTTTATTATTTGAAAAATAATAAAAAGGTTGAATCATACAAATCCGTTGAACAGATTTGGGTGAAATTGGTCATACATATTTTTACAGATATCATTCCTTAAGAAGTATAAGAATGAGAACAAATGAGACGAAAACTAGCAAGATTGAAGACGCACTCAAAAGTAATTTAAAGGTTCTTTCTTTACTATTCTAGTAAGTTATAGAGGAACGGACTTCCTTTTAATAAAAAAAATGCGCCAAATAAGTTCGCTTTCAAAAAATCCTTACGTGCTTTCTTTGCTAGCGGAATGAAAGTGTATTTGCTAGTGTATTTTTATTAGCTTCATAATGATTCTCGCCGTTATTTATATATATTATATATAGTATATATGTATTTTATATTTGTATATATGTGTATATATGTAATTTTTATTTTATTTTTGCTGTTGTATTTGTAGCACCGCCCACAATCTCTCTGCTTAGCCTTAAGGTTGACTGATAGAGAATGCCTTATGGCATTAAGTCCGCCTTTTGTACTGTAAGGTTTTTTCTTTTGTGCAATAAAGATTAAATAAATAAATAAACATACCTTCATTAATGTAGAAGTAGGTACCTACTAATGTTAGGAAGAGGATTCACGATTCAATTTGTATTCCAGCAAAACCTGACTTAGTATTCAGAAGCGACTCGCAGAGTCTTACTCGGTTTAACACTTGCTTACAATGAACTAGCAAGCCGTACGAATTTCAATCAGGTCTACATCAATTTACTTTACTCGCGTTTCCATGTTTCCTAGTAATCGCTGATTACATTCCGGACGTGTAGTCGATTGACGATTAAAATGAAATTATCTTCAATGGTATTGATTATTTTGCAGTCTGTTGCTCTGCGCAGACGATCAAGCCTGCTTGACGAGCACGCAGGATTGACAATCGCGATTGATCATTTACTACCTAGCTTGAATCGATTGTCAAGCTCAAGAACTATGATTGACTTCAAACTACTGACCCACACACTTTGAGAACCAACTCGAGATCTGGAGGCCAAATGACTGACGCTTGGCTTGAAATCGCAGGTATAATATACTTCAAGCACTTATCATTTTATCAATTACGTAACTAAGGTAAGTCTCTTACGTTGTCTGGTACATGTGCTTGTCAAACATGCTTGATCGTCTGTGCACCCACTAAAACCGTGATCTACTTGTGTTGATCATATCAGGGCATTGACTCGACGCGTGCGCACGATGTGCAATTATATTTGATCTGGTTTTTACGATTGGATATTGAGAACATGATTTATCATCGTTATAAAAAACATGTATTTAATTGAATTGTTTTTGAGTTGTAAATGTGTCTAAACTAAAAAACTAGCATGAGTTTTCCTTATTTGTCTTTCTGGACTCTTTCAGGCATGTTTAAATCTACTATTTAAAAGAAGTTAAGTGTTTTTAAAACACGCGCGCAGGAAAGACGCGCGTTTTCAGAACGAATCAGTTCCACATATCTGAAATTGTTCAAAAAGATTCATAAAAAAGGCTTAAAAAAACAAAAATGTGACAAAAGTCCCTACAGTTTCTGAAACAACTCAGGTCAAATTTACTAAGAATAAGCTACTAAAAGTAGTAAAAGTCGAGTTCGTCCATTAACTAGTTGTCATAAAAAATTATATGTTTACGGACAAATAGTGTTAAATGTGTCAAGCTGTGGGAAGTTTACGATGTTACAAATCCGGCAATTAGGAACATCCTTGGAGGGGACGTCGAGACTAATAAACGTAGACTTTTTTTAGTTTTTCTTATACTGTAGTAGTCTCGATTTTCGTATACGGTGCCGAAACGTGGAGTTTGAAAAGTCACGACAGGGCAAAAATCGACGCTTTTGAGATGTGGTGTTGGCGAAGACTCTTACGCATACCCTGGACGGCTATGAGAACCAATAAGTCCATCCTAGAGGAGCTGAAAATCACCACGCGGCTCTCTACAATATGTCATGAACGCGCACTCAGCTTTTTTGGACATATCATGCGGTCTAAGAAGCATGACCTAGAAAGGCAGATTATCTTGGGTCAAATGGATGGCAAGCGCGGGCGAGGAAAAGCACCCACGAGATGGTCTGATGGTGTGAAGAGGGTGGTTGGCGGCAACATGCAGTGCGTGACTCATGTGGCTTATGACCGCACACTATGGAGACGGAGCATACATGGTCGCGATCCTCAGCAATGAGGGACCGAGGAAGAAGAAGTTATGTTTTTGGTTGATTTTGGCGCATAGTGCATATGCATATTAAGAAACAACTGATCGCAACGCACGGTGTCACATGGTGTGGGACTTTTGTGAACTTTCATGGGTTGACATTTTCTGATTATTTGACATCTGTCAAAAGGCAGATAACTAATGTGTTCCAAAGTCGCCAGGACGGCGCATCAGTCGTGCACAAACAGAGAGAATAAAAGAACTATAAGTGAAATTCACGAGTAAAATTTTGAATTAAAGTACAGTCCAGTCAGCATTGTCAGCAATCAGCATCAAATAGATATTGACGGTCAAAGTGGCCAAAATATATATAAGCCTTCGTTATCATAGAAATAAGAATCTGTTCCGATATATTTATACCATCCACTTTGGCCGTCACTATTTATTTGACTGACTACTTGTTCTCTTAGCTGCACATATGTAAGATGATTCCCATGTGAAGAAATAAGATGAGTGTTGTTAAGTGTGAGTCACATATTTACATTCTCAGTTACACTGTTAAACAGTCTCGAAAGAATGCTTCGACGTAGAGGAGATTACTTTGTAAACAATATGGTGGTAGGAAAATACATTTAAGTTTGGTCCCAGCGGAAAACTAACACCTTGTTATTGGCCTAATAGATCGAACAATCTATCACTATCCGATTTTAATAGTTATTTGTAAACTTTGGCACCGAATGAAACACAACATTTTTCACCACACCAACGCGAGGAAAATACTAATTGTATAATACCAAAAAAAAAACAATCAAATCCAAATGAGCATTATAAAAATGTATCATTCAAAATCATAATTTAAAAGTCAATTCTACCAGCTAACATAAGGAAAAAACTCCAAATTTGGATCAGATTACTTTGCCACACATGTGGATAAAATGCAACTTCTTATTACTTTTTGAACAATCAAGAGGGCCTTTACCAATTATGGTATATAATAGTGTGATGAAAAAAAAATGTACTAAAATTCCTCTTTTCAATCCTGCAGATCATTGAAAAGCAGCGGCAATTAGGATTAATATACAAAACGTTCTTTGCACAGAAAAAGAGACTAATTAACTCAATTCATTACAAAGAATGATTAATAGACAGTTTCTTTTTATAACGGTTTTTGGTTTACTTTTCTTTAGCTTCGTTCTGAAGCTGGGATTTTTACATGCACAAATTCAATTTATACTCGTATTTTCCACGTAGTCTTTATAGAATGTGTTTAAATGTTTTACGATAGATAGCGTCTAAAATAGACAAAAGTTTAAAACGAGAGCCTCGTACCTTTGAGTATCTTCATTGAAATTCTTTACCTTCTTAGACATCCAATTTTGGAGAGAATACTTGTCAGCTTCACCTTAAATTCCAAGATTTTGTTGGATCTTCCACGGGTATAAAAATAATATTCAATTTGATAGCTTTGTTAAATTTCATTAATCGCCCCGTGGGGTAATTTAATTTGTTCCGCGCGTAACGAAACAGTAACAAAAACCATTATTATTGCCTCATGAGACAGAAGTGTCGCATCGTGTTTTACATTATGTTTATCTGTTTTTCTCTATGTAATCTTCTTGTCTTTATTATTTATAAACATCAACAGTTGTTAATTAGAACTTAGTGGTTTAGGTTTCATTCAAAGGGAAGTCCTAAACGCTATGATAATGAGCATCACCTGGATGTGGTTTCCTTACTTCCGCAATTTCTAAATCGTCATTTATTTTCTCTAGTTTCACTTCCAATTCGTTACAAGATAAAAGCATAATATGTTCATGAGTAAATTTTTCAAAATAGCTTTTCCTTGTATTTACTTTAAAAACACACACACTTTCTTCATTATGAGATACATGTATAATTTTGAACGTAAAGCTTCTCCAATGTGCTAAAAAGACAACGTATATAATGCAAGAATGAGCCATTACGATCGCACAGCAATTAAAAATCTCCATCGTTTTATAAGAGTTAGGTATAATATATCATTGTATTACACCACTTGTAGTTACGACGGATAAAAAGGAATGAACTTTAGACGCTTTTTAAATGCACAACGAAACAATGGTCTCATGACTTCACACATTAGCTGACTCAACCGTTATTAAGTGGCTGAGTTTTGGGCACCGTTTATTGACATTAACGAGTAATGCATCCGGCGTCACAGCGTAAGCACAAGCAGTACTCTTACTTTCCTTCGGTATAGTAGGTGAGGTAAATATGTACGTGTAATACGGCATACGGGTATTCGGGTAAGTGTGGCTGGCCTTCACATTGTAACATGTTTACATGTAGTTTAATGTTTATTGCATGTTCATACATTTTCCACTAAACGCAAGTAGCAAGAGTCGCATGTAATAAATAAATGTAACCTAAGCACCTACTGAAAATCTCTAATGCATATTACTCATAATTTATTATCTTACATTGGGTTTTAAGAATCTATTTTTCACCCTGAATGTCCGTTAGATATTATATTTGATACGCGTTTATAAATGACATTGTCTTTTCGATTGAGCATCACAGTAAAAGTTAGGTATTTTGAAACATACCTATAATTACAACCTGCATTTCAAGCATGAACATAAAATTGTGTCAAAATACGTAGTCATGTAACTTATATCAATACAAGACTATACATATATTGACCCTTACTTACTTACTTCACTGGCTCAGTGACCCAAAAAGGATCTTGGCCTCTGACACAAGAGAGCGCCACTGCCCTATTCTGCGCCACTTCACGCCAGTTGGGTATTCCGAGGGCGGACAGGTCTTTTAGGGCTTCGTCACTCCAGCGATATCTGGGACGCCCAGACGGACGCTGTCCGCCCGGGTGCCCCACATACGCTTTTCTCACAGCACGATCCTCTCCCATCCTCTCCAGGTGACCAAGCCAGCGGAGTCGTATGGCTTTGATCTCGCCAATTATATTGGGCACCGCAACCATATACCTCATGGGCATTTTGACCCAATATATTCTTTTGTCGTATATTCGAATATATGACAAAATAATTATAAATTATAACGAAAGTGATATAACACTGAGACGCATGTCCGGTAGAGGACATAAAAATTGTGATTGAGAGCAGAAGTAAGACAAAAAGTTATTTTCAACAATATTTATTTTGTCAATAACATTTCTGTACAATTTCATTAATAAATAATGAAAATCATATTTTGACTTGACCCAATTATTCGCACTAGCCGACATATTTCACCAGGTTGAAACAGTGGTAACTTTAGCTGTGCCGTGTTGGTGTCATGCTGTATCGCGTTACTCTGAATAAATAAAGGGGACAACAATTAAGAAAGAGGAATCTTCATTTACACCCACGCTATTGGCTCTACAGCTGTGTTTGCTTTCGTAACGAGGTCCGGTTGAGGTGCCATGGATACTCTTATATTGCAAACGGACGTCTCTATACAACAACGCAATAACTCTTTATTGCGAATAACAAAACCCGATGCAAATGATGTACGGTCGGTGCCCCAACTTAAGTAACCAAGTTGCCATACTAATTGTATAGAAAAGTGGATACTTATGTTAGGGAACCGAGTACACACACACAAGTAGGGATAAAGCTTTTTCTAAAGTCTTATAGACTCGAGAGTCAAATCAAAACACAAACGATGTGGAAAAAAAACGAGTTTTGTTTTTGTGAGCGTAACGTAGGTGTTTTGAAGGGTTGCGCAGTTTAAAATGGTTTAGCTATAAAAGAGCTCGTTATATTTGCTGACTGCACTACATTTTATAATATCAAATATATTCTTAAAACTTCAGAAGATTAATTGTGAACCCGAACTTCCACTGTTTATAACAAAGTGTAGGAACTTAATATTTTATTCTGTAAAGCTGTTTCCCGAGCACTTAACCCGTTCCCTGCTTGAAGTTGATGACTTAAGATTGGGAACTCTGTGTTTAAACATAAACATTGCACCCTCCCGAGATTCTCATACCTACTTATGCTTCAAACTTTTACTTACTAGTTGTACTAAGTACTACTAACTTAATTAATACTTTGTAGTGTGTGTATGATATGGTATGTAAAAAGTATTCTGATGGCGTGACAAAACTACGTGTGATCACCACCCTAAATTAAAAAAGATGACCAGGGAGGTAGGAGTTTTGTGTCTGTATTTTATGAGGTTAATATTTTTATCTGACCGCGCGACTCATTTTTCAAGAAACCAAACCACGAGGTCCACGAGTAAGTTGGAATGCAAAAGATATGGAAAATTGTATAACTCATGTACTATCTCCAGTATAGTGCCTACATAAACGACGGACTTAAGAATACTCTTAACGATTACAAGATTGCATTCGTAGAAATGCGTAAGGATGATGTGAAACTGCAAGATAAGAAGTAACAATAACTTGGCTTTGGCTTTGTTGCTTCGACCGAAAGCTGAGAATCCGATTCAACCGATTCAAAATGTGATTCTGTTTCCCACAACACAGAAGCTTTAACATTTTCTACAGAATTGTGATGTTCGTTTTTGACTTAAATTGAATACTTGTATAAACGTCCTAGTACTCAACATTTTAATGCCCAATAGATGACACCCTGCCCTGCTGTTTGTTGACAATGACTTAAGTTTAAATATGACATGTATTGGGACAGTGACCAGCAATCGGACTCTACCTTTAGTACCTACCTTATACAAAATATATTTGTTATCAAAAAATGTATGCATATTTAGCTTTTAAACTTTTTTCTTTAGTTGTGCTATTTATTTATTTAAATTAGGCAACAAGGCCCATATTACGAATACTTTACAGACTAACATATATGCATTATATACATATATGCATTTTATAAACTTAAAAACTAAGCACTATTTAACACATACATTGCTACTTACTTGCCAAAATTTATATATCTAGGTCACCGGAAAGTACAGTACCGTTAACGGTGCTTAAATTGCACCAAAATTTGCTCCACAATTTGAAATTATTATATTGTGGTAGGTTGTGTGTAGGTATGTTGATAAAAAAAAACTGTTGGTGCACAATTACCCAATAGGGAGCAAAGTACGCACATTTTGCGGTGTAGATTTTTAAAATGTTGGTTTTCGTATGAGATATGTGATGTTAACGGATGTTATGACACGGAGCCATTGATTGTGTTTACTTGGAAATATGAGTTTTGCAGCCTTCACGCATTTTAGAGATAAAAAAATTCGATTGATGAATAAGGGATCATTTAACTAAAACAAAACGTATAATCTTTAAAATACGCAAACGCAAATATTAAAAAAAAGTGTGTGCGTGTAATTTTTACGCGCGATTGAAGTAAAACTTCTTTGACGTTTATCTCTGCTGGCACTTTGACGTATGTCCTATTGTGCGTGTGTCAAATCTGAGTTATCCACTATTAGTCGCGCCTAAAGAAGTTTTACTTCAATTATCCACCATATGCCGCAGTAATACAATTTGTCTAGTTACGTATTTTTGGGCCAGCCTGTGCATTACTCTACCGGTTATGTAGGTCTGTAACTACTAGTTAATCTGAATGTCTGCCATATCAGTCATGCCGTCTAAATGGGATTCAGTCAGAGCTTAGGACTAAATTAACGGAGACATGGCTTAATAGGCACAATTACTGGCGCGGCACGGCCACATACCTCTATTTAGATGTTATTTAAACTCCACTCAGTTTTAACTAACAATTATATCTTGTATTTGCTTAGTTAGTTGAGTAATTGGACATTATATCAAATGGAATGGACAGAAGGAAGGGTAGATGTCCAAAGGTGTTTGGATGAATTCTACGTGTTTTGGACAATGGTATATAGAGTAGTAGTATAGTTAGCCAGTACATACCGTTACTAGCTGGCATTAAATTTTAAATAAATCGTAAAGTATGCAAAAACTGGTCCTACAAAGTGTACTTACTTGTAGTACAAGTAAGATACATTGATGACTAATGTTGGCTAGGGGGAAAAAGCGCATTGTCACTATGCCTACGCATAAGGACTTTAAGGACAGATTCAAGAACACAAGCTGAAGATCCGTTGCAACTACATCACAACCCGCTTAACATGATCACGTTGGATACGCTTTCCCACCCCACATAATATGCCATTTTACACCAGTCCCTGCTTATTTTAAATTTTCATATATTATTTTCTAAGTAAATACGCTTTTCCGCTTAAGACGCGTTTTTAGCGTGGTCCTTTACTGTATCTTGCATGTTCGTACTTTTTTCACCAAACTTCCTTGAATGACGGTGACTGAAATCGCACGTTTTATCCGCATGAACTAAAACATTGCACAAACCGAAATGCAGTTAAATATATTCCGATCACAATAAAATGGAATATGTTTGACAGTGGCAATGGCTGTTAACTAACAAAAAGTGCAATTAAAGTTTATTGCATTGTATTTGTTGATAGTAACGTGTTCTGTGTATTTTATCTGTTTGGCGCCGCGGATATGGGGACGTATTCGGAGTTTTAATATACGATAGTTTTTTTCTCTATGCGTCTCACTTGCATGTCTCACAAGGTGTAACAAAAATAGTGGGGATCCGTTTAAGGGTATATTTGGTTTCGTGTCCTGATTAGGAAAATGTAGAATAAATATTTTTTTGACGCGAAAAATGTTTCACCTTTGTATGGAGGGTTGGTCGACTTGTACCCTTGTGCCCCATAGAAATTTTTTTTAGCGTCAAAACATTTTTTCTTCTACCTTTTCCTAAATCAGAATACGATATCTAATATGACGATAAACGGGTCCCTACTTATTTTTGTTACACCCTGTATTATTTGCGAGCATAATGCACTAAGATTAAAATAAAATTAATGTCATATTTTTAAATCTTTATGCGATTGTTCAGTTTCTTTTGTTTAGGTTTTATTTTTATAACAAACCGTTTTGGCAAAATCAGAATTAACTAACTATGGTATAAGTAAAGAATTTTGTATGGCCAAATTAATTCACGAATAGTACTTGTTAAGTACCTACTACGTATTACTGAAGAATCGAGAACGGTAAAGAAAAATTTTGCAAGTTTGCTATTATTATAACACAGTACTTATTTGCACCTAAAGGCTCCAGACTACTTCCTGATTAACGTTTTTCATTTTCTTAATCCGCTACTATTATAAAAAGTAGAGTAATAATATAGTTAGTTGCTAACTTAGCTTGGCTTTCGACAAATTTTTAACTTTTGTTCTCAGGTTCAGAATTCGAAATATCATCGCTTTTGACGACTTCTTAGGTTTGAGAAATGAAGTTAATTGAATACAATCACTTTCCTCGTGTCATGTTCACGTTACACTTTCGCACAGGGCTGTCATTGTTTACTTTGCCTTCCGTTATTCATGTTAACTTAACTACATTTTTTTTTATTAGCCTATTATGGTGTCCCACTGCTGGGCAAAGGCCTCTCCCCTTGTCTTCCACGACTCCCGATATAGTGCCTCCTCCGGCCAGTTGTTGAGAAAGTGTCTAGGTCGTCCCGCCATCTCCGTCTGGGCCTGCCGGGTCCGCGCCCCTCTTCTGGCATCCACTAGGTAGCCACGCTAGCCCAACTGTCTGGATGCATGTGGCAGACGTGACCGGCCCAGTCCCATTTAAGCCTAGCAGTCTTCTCGCCGACGTCAGCAATGCGGGTTTTTGCGCGCAGCGTGGTGTTCCGGATACGATCGTTCCTCTTCACACCTAAAATGCTGCGCTCGATAGCCTCCCCATGAATAAATGAATGTACAACTACATAATACCTACAAAAATCGTTATCTAAACAGAGTTTCAGCACCAAAAGTAGCGGATAACACTACGCGGCCAAAAGTTCGAATTCCCTAATAAATAACTTAACAAAAAGAAAAATTCGATGTAGAATAATTGATTGTGACAAGTTCACTCGTATTGGTCTGTCACCATCGCGCGAACTGTAAATTTTCACCTTATTAGGTTCACATTCATCTGTCACATTTTAAAAATGGTAGGATACTGTACTATGTAAAATATTAATATTAAATTGTAATAGGTTCTGTTCTAATTTTAGCCTTAAAAGTAAGTATTTAACTAAATATCACAGCTTAGTATTCCACTAGAACGTTTCCATCATCTCAAAGAGCCATTAATATCGTTCGTAATTCAAGTCAACAATTAATGTAGCTAAGCAATGGAAACCGAGACTGTAGGATCAACCGTTCAACACGATCAAGATTGTAAATTCAAACCAGAGCCCCGATAAATACACTCAAGGGATTTATCTTACAACTGAACACATCACATAAATATTAAATAAACATATTTACATGGTGCTATTTACATAGCATAAATATGAGCGTTGCATATGTTGAATTTGAAATTTAAATTGTTTACGAATGGTCTATTTGGGCCTTTGTATTTCAAATTGTACACACAACCTTTTTAGACGCAAAATTTTGTGTTAACTGTACTCAGAATCACGAGCTCTTTCGCTTCGATTTCGATTCTGAGAAAAAAAGTGAAATAAAAAGTTATAAGAAATCCGTCCATTGGGTTACCGTCATAAAAATAGTCTGAAAAATGGTAACAGAATGGAAAAAATCACGACACTTATTTATCCTATTAGGATCGAAAGTGCTCGTGTTTCTGAGTAGAAATATAAACATAAAAAAAGTGGTGGTATTAATTTTAAATACGACTTATATTGCCTATTTCACGACCAATCACCCGCGGTTGCTGCTAAATTGTTTAAAAATTAAAACAGAAAAGAACAATAGGTACGTAACAAAGGCGCGCGTGATGTAGAGGGCGTCTCAGGAGCCGTGCGGCTGGTATTGTTGTGCGGGTTGTGCCCCTATATCCCCATAAGACAGCGGGGAAGCGAGGGGCCCGTCTAAGTAGTTTTCTATCGCCATACTTTGATGTAAAGGAAAAAACGATTTTTTCTCTGTAGTTTTAGGTGTTTTTATAATTCGGCAATTTGTATTGTCGATTCAGATGTACGTACGACTCGACTGTTTATGTATAATGTTTTCATTTCTCATGCTCTGAAAGAGGGTCATTATTGTTCTAAAAGGTGTGCAGAAAATGATACGTGACTTTAATGTCAAAAATTTTGTTTACAGAACACTATTTTCGCTATTCAATTCTTACGCATCGTTGAATAGTCAAGCTAATTCTGTCTTGACTTTAAAAGCGTGAGCTCTCGTCCCTTGGGACGCAATCCCTAGTCCCTCCGTTGCAAGTCGATTTTCGGCTCCCTAATGCGTCTTTTTGTTTTCTTTACTATGACCACCACGCTTATAATGCCTTCCATGAATTATGTGCATCTATTTGATGGATCCCTCTTTGTCCCGTTGTCTTGCTAATGGTAATTTGATTTTAGAAAACCCATATTTAAACGCCTTACTTTGAATATATCAATGTTTAATGGGGTAGTTACTTTAAAAATGTTTTTCGAATTGATGAGGTATCTCCCTAAATTCTCCTTTGTTAAATATAATGTTAAATTACAAAAATATACTAATACTTATATTAAATAAAAATATACAATGCACAGTAACGATGAAACTATTGAATATTCAACGCATATCTTGAATTTCTAAAAAGAGCATTATTTTATAAATTAATGTTATTGTTTATATTAATGTTGAGTATTTCATAATGTATGTATTAATTGCACTATAAAGTCACATAAACCTTATTTTCACTTGCTTTATCTCCAAGAGTCGATAAAATTACGCAACCTAAATAATATAACATTTAATTCTGATTCCAATCAGAATTAAATGTTTTCAAGTGTGAGCTAAAGTCTCATCCATTTACATAATACCCATTATCTACAAGATAAATTACTGATGCGATCAGATTTCAAGTGCATCCCGAGATCTTGTTCTTGACCATTTGTAATTGAAGCCTGCGAATCTTATTAATGAATGACTCGACTGTATTCACCGGCACGCACTTAAACGCAGTATTAACTCAGTAACACGGTCAAGCGACGGTCAGGTTTCGTTTGACTCATGTTTCTGTGAGAAAAAGAACGCAAGAGAACTGTTCTTAAAAACAAACAATAAAGCTAAGTCAGAGTTACGGCTGCGAAAAGTAGAGCTCTTTATCCTTGCATTTTATTTTTAGCCCAGGTATCTCGGAGGACCCGTCCCGCTGGCCTCGGCGAGCTAAATAAAATTAAAAATCTCTATGAAATTCTTCGCGTTCATCCCGCAACCTTTAGAATTAATCTTTTGTGAGGCCATGAAAGCCCGGAATGAAGTGGTTTCATAAATTTAATGTTGAGTGTGGAGAATGACGGGGTCGTAATTTAAACTCGTCGAGCGATAAGTTGGTTTTAGGGTAAAAACTATTCGTGATAAGCAGTTTTGGGTGGCTGAATAACGTGTTACATTTGCTATTAACGTTATGCCTCTCAGAAAGGCAGTGAAGAATTGTTATGCCTCTCAGAAAGGCAGTGAATCAAAAGAATGTCGCAACACAAAGGGTCGTTCAGAGACCCTGCGGAACGACCGCTATCGGAACGCAATGCGGAATCACATAACTGTAATGACACTGTTCATTTCTTTATGGCTCGGATGATTTGCGGCAATCCCCGGTTTGCGTGTCACGAGTTATATACCTACGTATTTTTGTCCTTTTATCGTCCCTTGAACATTTTTTTATTCGCGACGTCTTCAATAAACGAAAATACCCTTTTTAGGGTTCCGTACCCAAAGGGTAAAAACGTGACCCTTTTACTAAGACTCCGCTGTCCGTCTGTCTGTCTATCACCAGGCTGTATCTCATGAACCGCGTGATAGCTAGACAGTTGAAATTTTCACATATGATGTATTTCTGTTGCTATAACAACAAATACTGAATAGTACGGAACCTTCGGTGGGCGAGTCCGACTCGCACTTGGCCTTTTTTTTATTATTATTATCCACAACGACGGGACTTAATCGCGTAAAATAAGTTTTAAATTTACCTCCGACGTTTCGATGACGAAAGTTGAAAAATCGAATATTGTGAGTGTTGTGTGTCGACCCGGTGACATCCCTAGTGCGCAAAACGTTTAAGTTAATAAACAAGACCAAGTGCGGGTAGTTCGAATAACTCGTTCTCCGAGACCACGGTCCTCGAAACGTCGGAGGTAAATTTAAAACTTATTTTACGCGATTAAGTCCCGTCGTTGTGAGCAATAACGAGTAAAAATCGTGAAAGTTTAAATCAGTGTAATACATATTTTTTCGTGAAAATTAAATAACAATCTCTTTGGTCCTTTAAAAAACTAGATAAACTAATCGATAACGAAAATTTCTACAGCGAAAATTCAAGATCAGTGTAAATTCATTTTGCTGATGGCTTATTTACTGAAATCTTGTCCGTATCTCGAGTATCCTTTTAAGGCAAAGAATCTTTGCTTAAAATGAAAAGGGCTTCAATATTAAGTTTAAATACTCTTGAATGGGGCTGAACTGGAAGCTGGCTTTAGTCCAAAGTGCTTTGTTTTTTATGGGACTTCGAAGCCAAGGCGGTCAAGTGTTTCTGATTTTTTGTCTACGCCACTTTATGACGACTTGAGCTCCCTTTTTGGTTTATATTTCGTTTTTTATTACATTTTGTGATAACGTTTACCGTGCACTCGAGAAGAGTAAGTTGGTACAGTTATTTTGGGATTACAGTAATTTAACAGAGCTTTGGTTCTCAAATTCGATATAATTGGTAAAAGGTTTTATGACGTTGAATACTATTGAGGCAGTCGCCCCGCTCCCGTTTTTGCTGTATACGTTAATCAAAATGTACTTATGCGGTAGGTATTTAACGTGTCGGATTTGTATTTTGTTAATTATATCTCATGGACAAATTTAGAGGAACGCAAAAAAAAGTTTAATTACTAATTTTGAAATTACTTTAGGTGCTGTAATCCAGTAAGTATTTAAACCTTTTTGTGCGTTTCTCTAAATTTGTACATGAGTATATACAACTAGTAATAGGAACCTACTGGTAAATACAAACAAGTAAATAACAAGTAACAAACGAGTAAACGAATTTGTCTTATATGTTCGGGACGTAATGTACCTAACCTTTTTTTACCTTCCTTTTGAGAAGTCTTATACAAACAAAACTACGTTGATAAATCAATTCTATTCAGTCCCGTGTTCTTTTAGTTATTAAAGACCACTGCCAAGAACTACCAATCTAATTTCGAAGGTAAATAGGGTTTGCTCTGTAACGTAACAAATTATGTTAGGAAAGAAAATGCAGAGAAAAATTGTCATGTCAAGGATTATGAGAGCTTACCAACTATGATGGTCGAACTTTTGTCATTAGACAAAGTAGTCGTCGCTTTCTAACAAGTAAGTGCAAAGAGTGATGCATGAAACGATAGACTTTCAAACCGCAACCGTCGTCATACAGGATCATTTCCTTGAAAAATTGCTTCCTTTGTATTCTTTTCATTTGACAGCAAATCGATAAGCATAATGAGTTGCTCGAGTCAGTTATTGCGGGCAATTTGTACGGGCCGCATCGAAACGGCGGTATTTACTTAGCTCTTATTAATGACAGCACAATTGACGTTATTCGGAAACGGTACTTTTTAATCTTGACTTCGTTTAAGTGTTTTATAATTTACTATTTAGCGACCCACCCCGGCTTCGCACGGGTGGTTCAATCAATTTACACAAAACCTTTACAAATTATTTGCAAATTATACACCTAAACCTTCCTCAAGAATCACTATTGATAGATGAAAACCGCATGAAAATCCATTCGGTAGTTTTTGAGTTTATCGCGAATATACAGACAGACGATACGGGTGACTTTGTTTCATAATATCGACGCTGGAAAGGAGAAATGGAATAAGCGACAGTTTTAGAGATATTGAATTATATCGTTGGAATCGCCAGATTTTTCTGCGTCTAATGGACTAGGTTTCGTACCAATCTGACGACTTTTGTGTCGCTTATCCAGTCGGTGATTCAGAGAATCACGAACACATTTCAATTCCTAAACGACTTAGATTTTGACAACTTTTTAGAGAGAGAATAGAAAAGAGATTTTTTTAGAGCTTTTAATATGGTAAATCATTGTGGTGGATCATTTTGTCTCGTAGTCTCATTACTTTCATTAGCTACTATTGATGCTGACTTTATATCTTCACCGTATCTGAATAGATTTTGAATGAAATAAGACGAATTGAATACTCATTATAGTCTTCTAGTCTCTCTACTGAAACAAGTGTAGGTATACAGTTATTACTGTTATTAGTGTTTTAATTATTTTACTACCTATCTATTCCTATATAAAACGCAATAATAATTTAATAAACATTAAAAAGTGCTTCCGTGTATTAAATCGTATAAAATACCTACTTTTATGAACAATTTACTCATAATGTATCATAAAAGTCATTGAAGGATAATTCTATTAAAATTTTACGATGCACAATTTAAGCGGATGGGCAATATAAAGCCTTTTATGGATATAGACTTTACTATTATTCTATTGGATTGATGTAGAAATAAATATGTGACTGATAAAAGAAAAAATTGTTTGAAAACAATATACAGAGAGCAGTTTAAATGCTGTGAGTATAACTTTTGTATCTATGTGGATATTTATTTTAGCAACTGTTAGTGATATTCCAGACCTCATCATCTTCCTCGCGTTATCGCGGCATTATGCTACGGCTCATGTGAGCTTGGAGTCCGCTTGACAACTAATCCTAAGAATTGACGTAGGCACTAGTTTTTACGAAAGCGACTGTCATCTGACCCTCCAACCCAGAGGGGGAACTAGGCCTTGTTAGGATTAGTCCGGTTTCCTCACGATGTGTTCCTTCACCGAAAAGCGACTGGTAAATATCAAATGATATTTCGTACATAAGTTCCGAAAAACTCATTTGTACTAGCCGGGGTTTGAACCCGCGACCTCCGGATTGAAAATCGCACGCTCTTACCGCTCGGCCACCAGCGCTTGTTAGTGATACTCCGGACCTACAGGTAAATAAATAATTATGCATCAATAGGGTAACTTCGAAAACGGGATAATTTTGAAAACGTCCTATCAAGCCAGATGCACTACATTGCAACACTGACGCTACTGCAATATGCTTACTAAGGCATCTTGCTTTATGTTGCTACAGTAGAAATTGCCTCTAAGTAGTTTAGGAGATACTTGCCATTTTTTAAATTACTCCAATGCACAAGGGCCTCTACAGGTTTGTTGTTGTGGGTGTACTGATAATTGCATGATTTTTGCGTTACATTGCGACATTTCATCGATCGGTTGAATTCGTTGCAGTACAGCTACTTAATTAGCCGGCAATTATCTTAAATCGCATGCGATTTGTTGCAAGGTCAGTAGAGGCCCCAATACGACCAGGAAGCTGAAAACGGTTAAAATTCTAAATTACTTTTATCATAATAGCGTATTTATTTTGAACTCTATTAAATTTAAGTCTCAAATGAGATACTAAAAATATTCTGTATTGTTTTTGTGGTTTGTGTCATATTTCCTAGTTATTAGTGCTACTATCTCCAATTGTTTACTTCTAAACAATAGAAGAATGGAGAATAATATAAATTATGAAACCATAAATAAATGTCTCTGTTTTAGTCACCATCGTTGCGTACATCCGATTTATTAACCCATTAATTCCAATTCAAAACCATATAAGGGTTGAATAATTCTAAATTTAAATAACGTTATTTTTAGCCCAATCATTGTCTAACCCACCCACAGTGCTCATAAATTAATGCAATTAACAGTTTAGCTAGGGTTGTCACTGCTTTAAAATATAATTTAAAAGGCTTAATTAATAGCAGTCCTGAGAAAAATCGAAATTTCGTTATCTGCCTCTCTATCTCTACTCTAAAAGTGATAGAGAGGTCTGTACAGTCACTATAGATAAGTTTTGCAATAGACAATAATGAAACAAAAAGAGGTGGCCTACTACATATTTTTAAAAACTATAAGTAATAATAATTTCCATAGACTATGTTTAACGGGAAAATATTTACATTCTTCTTAAATTTGCTTATTTTTTTATTATTTGAACTGAAAATATTGAAAAACTTATCTTTAGTTTGTCAAAGGACTATCTCATTTAAAACATAGACAGATAAAATCATATTATCTTTGTCTTACACTAGTACAGCACCCAAAAGAAAACGATGAGTATAGTTTCTTTGGTTCTTATTTGCTGGCAATTTGATTTGACCAACTATAGTGACCTATGTATATGTAAATGTATATGTAAAGTTATGAGTAGGAAGCGTCTCAGCGGGATACCCGACTATATGGTCAAGTGTCTTAAAACCGAACATGGTGACTTGGTGAGCTTTGAGACCTTTCTATGTTGGCAGTAGGCCCTCGGCGGAGGCTGAAGGCCCTGCTTAATTTTGAATGTCTTATGCGAGTTAAACACATCCAGCATTGAATGCTGCGGTGTCAGCATGGTTGCGTTTTTATCACTTGTCACTATGGCTATCACTTTCGCACTTACCTACTTTTTGGAATAATAACGCTATCGTGCTAAGCCCGCAGATCTTCATGCCGCTCCGATGTGCGAGCGGGACATCTATACGTGCATAACGCTATTTCGCTCACACAACGGAGCGGCGTCTGGATTCATCAGTGTGCTAACCGCGTAAATGAGACTTAGGGGACAGCCCTGACTCTAAAATAAGCGGCTGATTGTATGGATCCCGTAGATTGAGGACTCACATAAAAAAATTACGACTCGTCTGCTGTTAATTAACGTTTATTAATATTATTATTGCACATTATAAGTGCAGCTTTCATTTGTTTAAAGATATTAATTAATTAAGAAATTATTTAAATGTACAATATCTTAATGAAAGCGTCACAACATTTCAAGATTTTTGCTTATTTTTGTATTGTTCATTATTTATTAAAATTTTGGTGTTTAATTTATTTATTTCTAGGTAATTTATATTATGAAATGGATTTTGATGGTTTGGCAAATAAGTAATTAATTTTGGGTTCGTTAGGATATCACAATCTCATTAATATAGTATAGATATAAACTCATGGACAAGATGATTGTTATATAAATAATCAATGTTTACTACATAATATATAGGTAATGAGCATAAAATATCTTGGCCACATACCTACAACCTATAGGTAGGTACATAAAGTGTAGGTAACCTATGAATCATTCCATACAATAACTTTCCCAGATTAAGATTCAAATTTGTAAGAATCCATAGACAATAAGGATTTGCTCCAACTTTCTCTAAACAATGCAAGAAGCAGAGCGTGAAATTTATTCCAAATTTATCGTCTCTTATACGCACCGACTACGCTTCGAGTCCTTTACATAATCTATATGACACGTTCTGCTATTTTACACGCTAAATTTATTAGTTTAAAGTTCAAAATCCAACGACAAACGCTCTCATCACGCTTGCACATGTGCTGCTACGTACACTGCAAATTCAATCTTTGTTTTCAGATTTAAGGTTAAAATTTGCAAAGCATATGTTTTACGGTAGTCGCAATATGCAGTCAAATGTTTTCATGACTGTTCTCTGTAAACTGAGTGTAAACAAATAGTACCAAATTGTTTATGTGCTGTGTTTATTGAGGTGATTAACACGTCTGCGGTCGTTGTTCTCTTGTTTAAGAAATTGAGCGTTAACAAGTGTGTCGAAGCCTTTATTAGTGCGTTGGCTGGACCCTGAACCAGAGACAATTAATTAATAGAGACTGTTAATCTCTTTATTGCTACGCTATAACGCGCATGGCGAGGTAATGTAATTCTTCATTCAATCAATCATATTTTATTTATCAATATCTAATCATATACATATCATATTTTTAAGATGTAATTAGTACATACTTAAGTAGTTTTGCTAACCAATTTTTTTTTATTACAGGTACGTTCGTAAGGACGATTGTGTTGGGCAAGAATAACAATTGTATCAGGTCAGTTTTTTAGAGCTGCAGCAAATACAACAGCAGGTGTTTTGGGTCTACTCTGATATCTCACTTCTAAGCACATAGTGCTATAAATAATAGTAACTATGTCCATCCCAAATATTGCCTAGCGTGAAAAGACAGTAAATCTCTACCAAACAACTGTCTATAGCTAATTCCAAATAATGGTCGTTTGTTTCTCATTATAAGGAATTAGAGCCTTATGACACTGGCGGTTTGCGGGAGAGCTGAACGAAGCGAACGCGCAGTGCGTTCACCGCGAGCGCGCAACGTTTCGTCACAATTTAGTTCCGGGACGCCAGCACACTTACGTACAGCAGTACACTCACGTAAGTACAGCTAACTTCTACCCACTTCAGTTTTATTACTACACGAGTGTGTGCGTCCGCGGCGAACTCGCTGCGCGCTCGCCTCGATTTCAACTCGCCTGCATTTGTTATAAGAAAACACTACAAATTTCCATTACAAAGGTAGTTTTAACCAGACCCTATTTAAGATGGATGCAGTTCAACTAAAAGCCGCCATTTTCTAAGTTTTCAGTCCCCAGAGAGAACCTTCGAAGTTTCTATTTGTAGAACTTTGAAATCTTTAGGGGCCTGGCCTGCGGTTGTTAGTACGTACAAAGTAACAGACAAATACAAAGAAAGACATCCCTATTATAGGTTTCTTCCTATTCGTCTTCGCCGTGACTCTCATGTTCTCGCCCTTCTCTATGGCATTCTCTTTAACCCCGCTACACCACCTTATCTCAAAGAGCGTTTCAAGTATCTCTCTTCTATCAGATGTTCTCAGACTCATATTCTTGCTTCTCCCTCATCTACTTCTAAATTTTATAATAGCTCTTTTACCTTCCGGGCTGTTCGGCTGTGGAATGCTTTACCAGTAGAATTAAGATTAGCTAAATCTCTCCCCATATTCAAAAATCAGCTAAAACTATACTTTCTATCTCTGCCTTAAGTTGCCATTTTATATATTGTATATATGCTTGTATAAATATATATTATATATATATATATTGTATTGTATATTTATTTGTGTGTTAGGTTTCGTTTTAATACTTATATGTATAAGTAGTAATTGTAGTATGTGTGTTTGTGTTTAATAGTCTCCATATTTAAGCTCTTTGCACTACCTGTTGACTTTTGTATGAGTTCTACATTTCCTGCTACCCAAAGGTTGTCTGGAAGAGATCGCTTTTTAGCGATAAGACCGCCTGTTGTTACCTGGTTCTATTTTTTCTTTAAATATTTCTTTGTAGTTTTACATGTATGTAAAATGTATAATTTTGGTGCAATAAAGAATATTTACTTACTTACTTACTTACTTCCTCATCATTATTTTTGATGCAAAATACACGATCCCGAAATCATCCTGTATAGGTAAAGGTAATTATCGTTAAAAGTATAGCGATGGCGTTTCGCTTTTATTTATATGCCCGATACCTCTCTAGTGAGCATAGAACAATGAGTCACGAGGCTGGAAATTAGCAGTCGTTATTATTTACTTTTCCTGAAAGTAAAAACTTCTTACTCGAAATATAGTGAAGGAATTCCTATTTTATTTTGATTTTATAGCGCATTAATCGCACTTAAACTATCGTGAGACATATTTCAAAATATTTAGATCAGTACGGTTTTTACTCACTATTATTTTTAGTCGCTTTTGGCGACATGTTTCGGATTCTTTGGGAATCCTTCCTCAGGCACGAGTGTCCGCGGCGGTTGTACGTCGTGCACTGCCCGCGCCGCCCGCCCCCGCGCTACCGTACTGATCTAAATATTTTATAGCGCATTGTTACTGGTCAACTAGAAGTTTAACTTTTGAGTTATGTATGACTTATCGGACGTTTCGTATAGCAATATATTTACGAGTAGAGTACCTACATAATAACTTCTTACCAACCGGCTCAGTTAAACAGTAAACCTATAGTTGCATTATAGAGTACATAACATTTTCCTTTAGCATAAAGTACCAATGTAAATAAACGTCAAAGGAAACATCTTTTGTTCGAGCAAGTAGAAATGTATAAAGAAGCTTATCTTCCCCTTATTTTTCTGTTCATTTAATGGAATATTCTTATGGTACAAGTGGCTTATGTTTTGACAGAACCCACATTTGGGCTGTTTCTTTTTAAATACATTGTGTGGATAGTTATACTAGCCAACTAAGTAGCTATTTGTATTACTAAAACTGATAAAGTATGTTAATAATATTTAGGTACCTGATAAGGTTACAAATCAATAAAAAGTTTAAGGTTTAGATCGTCCACCCAGCAGTTTTTTTTAATACTACGTCGGTGGCAAACAAACAAACGGCCCGCCTGATGTTAAGCAGTCTCCGTAGCCTATGTACGCCTGCAACTTCAGAGGAGCTACATGCGCGTTGCCGACCCTATCACCCCACACCCTCCTTGAGCTCTGGCAACCTTACTCACTGGCAGGAACACAACACTATGAGTAGGGTCTAGTGTTATTTGGCTGCGGTTTTCTGTAAGGTGGAGGTACTTCCCTAGTTGGGTTCTGCTCTAGATCTGGAATGACATCCGCTGTGCTGTGTCCTACCACACAAAGTGAGATGACATTCACAGTGCCCATAGGGTGCCTCTCTTGTTGATGACCGGGTGGTCTAGTGGTCAGGAGAGTCAGGACGTTAGCTGCGTAAGCTGACGAAGCCGGTTCGATTCCGGCCTCCGCCACCGGTGGACTTGGTCACTTTTTCTCTAGTTTATTACATATATTTCAATAAGAAACAATATGACTCCTCTAATTACCTAGGCATATTCAAGAAGCACCATCTTATCCACTAAATAAACGGCGAGAGATTGGTGATATTGCCTATATAAATGCCTACTAAATGGAGCTGGGCGGGACATGTTGCCAGACAGAGTGATGGCAGGTGGGCCAAAATGTTAACGGAATGGTGGCCGCTTTCAGACGAAAGGAGTGCCTGGCGTCCGTTGG
The DNA here is from genome assembly GCF_947568885.1 of Cydia strobilella. Lineage (NCBI taxonomy): Eukaryota > Metazoa > Arthropoda > Insecta > Lepidoptera > Tortricidae > Cydia > Cydia strobilella. The sequence goes on from NC_086055.1 coordinate 13,038,118, forward strand.
CTCGTTGGGTGGACGACATTCGGAAGACTGCGGGTCACTTCTGGATGAGATTGGCTCAGGACCGGGATAAGTGGCGTACTCGAGGAGATGCCTATGCTCAGCAGTGGGCGATAGAAGGCTGATATGATGATGATGGTGAAGCATCACCAGTGGGTATATTGATTGCCCTGAACTGCTATTTAAACTTTCATTTATAATAAGCCCAATCTAAACGTTACGCTCCCCCAATTTGCTCAAACGTACTTCATGTAATTACAGACAAAATAGTTTTTTATGTCGTGCTAGTCGTAATTTAAATATTCTATCCAGAGATTTGCACATTGATTTTTTTAATAGTTCCATTCCTTCAGTGAAGCGAAAATTAGCGAATCTATTTTTTAACCCACTTTGATCCTAATTGTTTTGTTTTCAAAAGTAACAGGTCTGAGATTTGTCTGAGTGCTTTATTTACGTAACCTTTATTTTTACTGTTAGTATTATTAGCAGTTTTATGTACCTATAAAACTTTGAGTTGTATAATATTGTATTCTTTTTTTTTGCATACTTTTTTAATTTATAAATCGTGATAGCATTGTGTGAACTTGCGCGCAAAGTTTGATGTATTATTTATTTAATTTCTATCTGTGAGTACCTGTAATTGGCTTTGTACTAGTTACCTAAATAAGCCTAATGTTTTTGTAGCTGTTGGTACGCCTTAAAAAATAAAATAAATAAAAATAAAATAAACATGCTAGATTCGACATACATTCGATAAACATTCTTTGCTGCAAGTTGTTTGTACAACTTGCAGCAAATACTAGTATTTGTAAAACAAGCTGCAAAGCACTTTTGCCATAGATTTTTCTTCGGCAGTTACGAGAAAATGCAAACATAATTAAGTCAATAACTTCAGGCATCTGAAGCTTTTCCATGATAGAAACTTTAATATTGAACAGTTTTATAATGAAATATTGATTAGTTTCTGTATGAAAAAGTATGAACGGACTGTTGCAAAGCAAAATACAAATTCAAAAGAATCGACGGTGCCGTTCAGAAACATAATTATAAAATGTTAATCTCGCAGTCCAATTCGAGTTTTAGTCATTAGATCTGTTATAACATCTCATGCAACCAATGGCAGAAGCTGGCCGAAGACCGACCGTCCGACCGTGTGGCGTCGTGTTATTCACGAAGGTCAATCCAAGCACGAAGATGCCTGGCTTACCTCATTAAAAGAGAAACTCATCAGGCGCCACGAGCAGAATCAGAATCAAATGTTTCAGAGCAGGCCTCCAACCTCGCCCACCGGGGGGAGCATACACCTGCTCCGTGTGTGGCCGATAGATCCTCTCTCGTATAGGGCTTTACAGCCACGAATGCAAGTGTCGTAACCGGGATGCTGCTTAAAACATATGACACAGATTATAAAGGCCTATTATTATTCCAATATGATACTGATCTGTCAGTGTCGAAAGTGACGTTTTTTTTTGAAGAAATGTCACTTTTGACACTGACAAATCAGTATCATATTGGAAACAGATCTAAAAACTAAAACTCGAATTGGCCTGTCAGAGCTTTTACACAGATTGGTTGCATTTGTATTCAACAAAATTTAGGTTATATTTTTAAATTACAATAACTAAACAAACAGTGGAAAGCTTCGTTTTGATTCTTAATGAGTACCATACATTTTCGAAATTGGAACAAACTTTTGAAAAAATCCCTTAGAGTACCTACCTACCTATCTACAACCACGCATACCTACGCCATATATTTATGATTAAATTTTAAAAGATAACATTGCACTTAAGAAAATTATTTAAACACAAGGAGAAACAAAAATATTTATCTCGAAGTGAGCAATTGAAGTAAGTTTTTAATAATCGGCACATAAAATCATTTTATGAACAGTGTTAATAAGCATTGTTGTTAATTGTTCGTGTAAGTAGAGTATGTGTAATAAAACGGTCATGGGAGCCTATTATAAAGTAACTGTTATTATTTTATCGTTCAATGTAGTGAATAATACATGTATCAACTTATTAACTCTGTGAAGTTGAGAATATGCCTTTTATATTTTTATTTCGTTTGTCGCAAAGTTTAGTAAATATTAAATAAACACTAATCGAGTGAAATTAGATTTATATATAGAAATAGAAATACTTTGTTTGGTGTAAAACATAAAACCTATAATACATCTTATTCTAATATATGTATATTCTAACACCAGAATGGATGCCACTCAGCATATGCCGATGGCTAAGATATTTATTTAGCCATGGCGCTGGTTTCGAATTTAAAAAGCTTCGGAAATAAACGTCCATGATAGACAGACAGACACTGAAGCGATCCCATAAGTATTTCTTGAACGGAACCTTATAAAATTAATAGTTAAAATCAATCTATACTCGCCAATTAAGCAACTGATTGCACACAAAATAAACGTATGAATTTTAGTTTATGAAGTGTCTTTAGCATCAAAACAAAAAAAAGTACATATTGTCAGAAACGATATATGTTAAAATACCTGGTGCTTACTTCTGTTGTCTTATTTCCAATTCTACAAAAAAAAACAAGAGTTACAGTACAGGTTCTTATACTTTTATTGTACAGGTCTGGTGGCTGTCAAAATTGATTACCGTAGACAATGGATATTGTTTCTGCAATCTGATACCATTACATTGATCTGGGATCTCTGTTCTCTTTTTGATCTTCAAGGTTTATTTTTGTATCTGACTTTCAAGTGTATCTATTTTTGTTTTTCCAACAGATTTACTTTTCGTGATCTTTTCATTAGTTCTATTTTATTTACTCGTAAAAAATGTTGTCGTAGCCTCTATATAGGAGTCATTTAAGTAAGTAAAACATACTTACGACCATTGGATTGTATCAGATTATAGAAGGACTAAGACGACTTGTAAATAAGCATGCTTTGTACGAGTATAGAATCTACTTATTCTAGAAAATGGCTAGATGTCTTGCTTGGAATTCTCGATAGCAAGAAAATAGCCTCTAATGTACATATCAGACCGTCTATCGAGAAAAGCCGTCCTAGCTTTAAGCGCCGGCTTAAGCAGAAATGCGGAGAATTTTTATCGCAACTCAAATGGGACGTAGTATGAATTATGCACGTGTGATACTCGTATCTCGGACATCTTGCGGTCGCCGACCCGTGGCATAATGTGAGATTATGACTCAGGTTATGGGATGACACTGATCGGTGGGAATAGTGGGATGTAGGTGAATGTTACAAAAATGTGCCACGGCGGGCTTGTTTTTTTCGCCGTAGTTGGTTCTGTAAGTAAACAGAGGCCCAACAAAATGCCTACCAATGCTGCTAGGGTTCATAGGTATAGTTAGTATAGCTTGTTCCTTTGTAATTATTTGATTTGATTAACAGAAAGTTTCCAAAAAAACAAGTGTTGTCGGTCGTCAGTACTCTAGCTATTATTTGACAACCAAACACACAACACACATCTTTGATTTATCTGAAAAAGTGGTGTTCCACTAAAAATATAAATGAAGTTTAATGTCATTTGGAATTTGGTAACATTACTTAACTTCTATAATAAAATAACTACCAAGGCTTTTTAAATTTGAAATTGTATTTAATAAATAAACGCAGGTACTATTAAGTCTGCCAATTGTACATTATTTTTATTTCGTGCAATGAAGTATAAATAAATAAATATTTTTATTTCGTTAGGTATTTACAAAAAACGATTCCCCGAATGCACTGGCATTGTTAACATTTCGTATAATTCAAGTAGGTAATATTTACGAGCAGTAGTAAAATGTATTCAAACGAGGGTGTAATACAAATAAAAGTTTATGGCTTCTCGCTACGGCCCTGTTTTATATGATTCGTTTTTCTGTAAGTGCATAAAAATATTAGTTCTCATTCTCGTTTAATATTACGTTTTTAATTGAACAATAACTAACAAATTATTGTTCCTTCAAGTCACGGTTTAATACGCCTGAGCGGCCAATTCGAAATTTTTAAAAGCTCGATTTGATTTGTTGACCTGACTCGCAGTATATCTTGCTCGCGTTTATGGGTATTGAATGCTAAGAGGAAAGGGGACGAATGTGACCGCTTCTCCATACAACGAAGTCTTCATTTTCCTCTCTGGAGATTAACATTATAGAAAATATTAATACGCAATTTGATGAATACTCGAATTAATCACAGATATGTAAATACAGCTTTGTCAGATACTGTAAACTTAGGTAGGTGTTAAATTTTAAGTCCTTGTACAAAAATAAACATTAGACTATTCAAGCCAAGTGGTCAAATACTAATTGAAATTAGCAGGAATCGTTATACTGCCGTCCATATGCAAAAGCGCAATAATGAGCAAAAGCTTTCTCCTGATTGCCCTCTTGAAGTCTTGACGTATGGCATGCCATTGCTCCCTATTCAAAAGCAATGCCCACACTCATCCAATCAACCAATGCAACACTTGAGACCCGGGGTGAACATCCATTAACCTAGCTGTTTTACAAAACCTTACACCCTTTTGCCATCACCCTAATCCAATCCAGACTGACCACATCATTAATTTTAGCACCCCATTCGATATTTCAGCGAGAACTATTTATATTTCGCAACAAAAGGCCCCATAAATAAAGCCCGCCTAGCCTTTGAAGGCTCTTGAGAATCTTAAGGCCGATTCTGGTGCACGAAAGAAGATCTTGAACTAACACGGGTCAATGTCGAATTATAAGATAAAAACCAAATCGACGTTACAGGACCTCGCACGTCCGGACGTTCTCCTCTACGGACGCAACTCTCGATCTATTCTCGCTAAATGTTGTTGACCAGATTCCATAATTAAATAGATTTCCTTTGCCGATCCAGTCTGGATTTTTCCCAAATGCGGAAATTTGCATAAAGGACTCAAGCGTCAATAACGTCTATGGCGCTTAAGACAATTGTGAGTTCAGTGTGATACCAACTCACCGAACCAAGCGCTTTTCACCTCCACACTTTCCAAGCCCAACGCGAGGCCCACAGCTCACAGAGCCACTAGTTTTTATTAATTATCGTTATTTATGTAGTTACAAATACTTGCTGAACATATGGGGCATTTTCTATGAAAAGAGACCTTATGGTATCTATATCGGAGCATCGTTAATAATGGCGTAAGCGCCATCGACAATAAGGTCCCTTTTTATAGAAAATACCACATATATACCAATCTGATACCAGACGCGATCGGCTGGCTGCTTAGTCTGGATGCCTGTCTGGGTGGGTGCTTATAATACTTTCTGCTTAAAGTGATATTGCCTACAATGTTACGCCATTCGATAAAAAAAAAATAAGATGAAAACCATATAAAATTGTGAAAACACAATAGGCCCGCGTATTTTGATGCGAAGTGATGCTGTGTATCAACGTATTCCCTGGCTTTGTAGGGAGTATGATAAATCATTCAGGTTTTTCGCGAGCGTGGCGCGTCCTTTACAATTTGTCATGGATGTAGTGTAAGTGGATATTTACCTGAGGGTTTGTGAGACTTCTACGTGACTTCACTTATTTAATAACTGTCTGGAATTCAGCACAGGTTGTGTTGGCCAAAAAATATGTGCATTCCCGTTGCCAGTGAGATTTTGGTTTCGCGATTTCGTGGTTGGTCCCATAGTAAAAGTTGCTCAGTATAATCCCAAAACCTCCCTGGCAACGGGAATGCACATATTTTGTGGCCACCCTGTATATATCAATATAAGAAACCCACTTTTACTTTTAACTTTCGGAATTGAACGCTAATGGTATTTATCTTTTTCCCAGTTCTAGATATACTCGTAACTTTGCTATTACTCATGCTTGTGTAAAGCAGAAGTTCTGATAACTTAATAACATTTTAAACGTGGTTGAATTTTTTCCTAAATATCGACGTAAAAAATATTTCAGAATCTAACAAACTTTTTCGCATGTACATGTGCAGTCAACAGCAAAAGTTGCTAAGCGGGCGAGGTGTTCAAAATGATCTTAACGCGACTTTATTGTTAAGAGAATAAGAGCGTGTCGAGGTAATTTTGAACACATCGCCCGCTAAGCAACTTCTGTTGCTGACTGTAGATACGAACCCTTTTTACCACACATACAAAAATACGTTTTAATATTAGCTATACTCGTATTTAATGTCGCTATCCCGATTTCTAAGAACGCTACATTGTGCGATGCACGATGATGGAAGATCGTCAACCTCGACAATCAAGAATGATTAGAGCATTTAGTGAAAGCTATAAACTAGGACATACCTACGCATCCCGATTGCAGTCTGAATCACAGATACTAAAATGGCTAGAACGCTTAAATATAATTGAAGTATGCGGAACGGATGCCGTCACGTATACCTATATGAACATTCCATGAGTCCAAAAATGTGGGCGCGAAGAGATATCGTCCCGTCTCATAGAAAATTAGAATATCGCGCCTTTTTCTACTGACAAGATTTGCTTAACCAACTATGTTAAGCAACATCTAATGATTGCAAACCATGCACAGCGTCAGGCGTCAGCTGTAGGAACAGGTTACGAAAAGTCACGTGACTATTCCCATACATTATCAAAGTTTCGGTTCCTAGATGTAGGAGGCTTCAAGGCGCTCATATAGTATGGCAAGTAGGCAGAGACGCCATCTGTTTCTAGCTTGTGACACGATGCTTAAATTAAAAGAGACGCCACACTTTCAGGGCAGTGATTCGATAATCAATAAATTGAAAATAATTAAGAATTAAGTTTTGAGGAAGTGCTATAACTGCTAAACACATTTATTTAGGTCGGAGAGCAAAACTATATGGCATAGAGACAAAGACAGATAGAGCTATTACATACATTCTGACGCCACAGTGGAGGCCCGGTTTACTTCTATCACGTACGCGCCGTGCCGCTTTTGAAATTTACATTTTTCATTTTGCGTATTTTCCCCCTTTTTAAACTCTACACTCAGCTCTGCATTGTTCGCCATTCGTTACAATAAGTCTCCGACAAATGCACGGTGCACGTAAAGTGATTCAATAAGTTTTCAGTTGGTCATTTTATCGGACTAAACTAATACATAACACTCAAAACAGCAAGGGGTCGTCGTGCGATTATCAATTAGGACACCTATTCGAGTTCTATGTGTTTAATCAAGTGATTGCACGAGTCAAATTCGCAAGAACTTGCGATAATCGCGTAGTTGCGTTGTATTAGGACGACATCTAAAACACACTTTAGGCATATATGCATTCGTTTCTTTAACATACTCAAGCTAAAAAAAATACTTATTGGTTTTTGAACGATCCCCTTATAACTACCGACCGATGTAGATAATGTTAAAAATAGGCACAATCAAGTGTTCTGGTATTGAACGAAGTTTTACAAAGTTCAAGGGCAAAGTACTAAAGACCGGTACCGGCTACTTAAAACTTGTTTCTGAAACTCCGTACATTAACTATTTATATTACTTGAGGGCCTTTTCAGGCCGTTATCTCATACATTTTTAATTAAAAAAATAAAACATCCAAATTACCTGATCCCCAACTTCGCCTAGTAATTTTTCCTTAATGTTACTTACTTAATTACTAAACGCCCAATGATTTAATAATAGTTCAGGCGAAGTTATGTACCCACTAAAGGCGGATTAATGATACGTAAGTACATATTTTGAATAAACTGCAACATTTTTATTTTATGTAATAGGAAGCAAACGAGCAGACGAGCCGCCTGATGGGAAGCAGTCATCGCATTATGAGATTGGGTTTGGGCTTATTATGAGATTTGTGAGTGTCGTCATGTCTTATGTAAAATTGATACTTGAAACGTAATATCCAGTTTAGTTTCTATACAATTTATATCTCCGGTATTTTATCACACATAACTTGACCACATTCACCCCTCCTAATAGGTTGGATTTTGCTGCGTTTGCTTGAATAAGTAAGGTGCAGTGCGCTCAGCCAGTTATTGAAACATTGAAGCGCTTTTTGAGTTCATAGTTAATATATTTATTAAATTCTTTATATCGAAGTTATCGATTCCTTTTTTTTTTGTAAAACACTAAAAAACAAATATTCAATAATAATGATATCCGCGATCCCGGGCACGCACGGCTGTCCGCTCAGTGCTCAGCGAGCTGCGTTCGGAGGATGATATAATAAGAACAATTTATTGAGAAAACCTTATTGCTTATTGTTTTGATGACCGGTCTGGCCTAGTGGGTAGTGACCCTGCCTGTGAAGCCGATGGTCCTGGGTTCAAATCCCGGTAAGGGTATTTGTATGATGAGCACAGATATTTGTTCCTGAGTCATAGGTGTTTTCTATGTATTTAAGTATTTATATTATATATATCGTTGTCTGAGTACCCATAACACAAGCCTCCTTGGGCTTACTGTGGGACTTAGTCAATCTGTGTAAGTGTCCTATAATATTTCTATATTTATTTATTATTATTTATTTAATGTTACATTATGCGTGCACTTTTACATATTACGACCGGAAGACCGGAACACGGCAATATAAATGCACCCAATGCCATATAATTCATTTAGCACCGAAACGTACAGTGCATATATTCGTATTTTATTTATATATGTACTTACGGCGAGAATTTACGAATTTCTGCTATTTAGCCTGTAAATTAAATTTGCAACTTCACACGCTGCTACGAACAATGGCGCTTCCCTGAAACTTTTTAGAGATAATACATTTTGTTAAGTTGTCGGCGCAACTAAGTGAAACATTCGCGTTAAGTTTCAACGCTCGAATTTTTAATTAGTGCTTGTTATTTTGTTATAATTCTTATTATTCCTTTTCGCTACTTGACTTTGGGAGTCTTAAAGGTGACGCAATGAACTTTCTAATCACGGCAGTAGTAATGCAGCAGCAAGGAGGAAATACTTCATAAGGCTGCTGAAACTTACGATAATAAAAAAAATATATTTAAAAAAAGTTAAATCTGGCTGAATCCGCTGGTATAGTTCGTAATGTTCATATTTTTAACACATTCACTGTCAGCGCGAGCCGTCGCGCTGGAAGCGTAGCCGATAACACTTGTTTTCCGCTTTGTAGCGAAAAGCAGGGAGAGTTGTTAAAAAACATAACACCTTAAACTCTCGCGTTTTGAACACGTATTTAATTATACGAACGGGTCTATCGCGATTAAATTTCATGGTTTTGACCTTGAATTCTTAAAATTGCAATTTCCGTGTCTACCCCGAACATTTTTATAAACTAATTTCGGGTAGTTTAGTGTTGTTTACTCTGTCCGTTGACATTTTACTGGGACGTTAGTCTTTCCGTGACCGCAGCTGGTGCAACTCAGCTGAAACGTCGGAATTTAAGGTAAAAACAATCAAATTAAATCGCGGTAGACCCGTTCGTATAATTAAATATGTTGTTAAGAAACATTTAGCCATCTTAAAAGATTCTAACTATTGAACTGTATAGGTAACAGTAGACAATAATTCACAACTTGCGTAAATTGCAAGGACTGTTCAGCATTGGTCATCTGAGGCATTACAGTCGCGGGTAGGCCTTAGCCTGGTAAAGCAAATCTCTCCAGTCCCATCTATTCGTGGCCCTTCTTCTCCAACTTGTCACCCCTAAGGTCCTGATATACTGTTCGACGCCGTCCAACCATCTGAGCTTGGGCCTGCCTTTACCTCTGCGGCTCTCCGGTCGGCCTTCTGGAAGGCGTTTGGGTACCCACTCTGTTCAGCATAATGATTCTAAAAAAATATTATCTGTTTGCCAGGACAACTTCACGTTGAGCTAAAAGCCAAATGCCCAGATCTTTACCCGTGAAACACTCAACTTCATATTGAGCTGAATTCCAAACAATCCTCACATCTTCACCGTGAAACATTATGCAAACTCGACAGAAATGTTCATAATTGTTTGTTATCCAACAAACAGTTGCAAAATCAGCTTCCTAAACTCCAATTCTGCCTTACGGCACGCTCCGCGACTTAAATCTCGCGCCGAAACTTGCAAAATCACCGAACATTTTATAATTAGGGGAGTACATTATAATTATTTTGCTGAAATGAACTTATAACAAGTGGGGTTGGTAATTATAAATCTGAGTGTTACAAGTTTGAAGCTTGTTTTGATTTATGTGCAAAATTTACTCGTGTATGCATTCTGTACCCTTTGGTAATATTTTAACGCGTCTTTAGCAGTTTCTGATGGCGAAATTGGTTAATCACGCTACATGTATGGACTTGTTTCTCTTAAACATTTTAGAGAGGCCGATTCTCATTTAACAATTTGTTACGGTTTTGTTCTTGTTTTGATACCTTGACGATCGCTCCGATTAGTGTATGCGAAATGCAATCATTCGTGTCATTAGACAAGTCGCTCTCAATTATTAGAGCGCGTGAGATGCCTAATGACATTAATAACAAATTATTAAGTCCCCGGCAAGCTCGGTTCTCCATACAAACGTAGTTATGCTCTCATTTTAAAACGACTAGCTAGATTTCTCAGAAACTTTGTACTTACAATAGGTAGTTTATGTAGGTTCAGATACAATAGTTAAAAAAATACAGCGAATTTGTTGTTCATACAAAACTAGTTTTTACTCTATTTCGTTTGTTTTATATACTAGAGCTATATAAACTAATTACAGACCTAGATATACCTCATGTCATTGTATGTGCAAAGTTTCATTACAATCCAACACAACACGTAGTTTTAAAATGAGAACGAAACTCCGTTTGTATGGGAAGGTGAAATTCGGCCGAGCTTGCCGGGGACTCTTAAATCCGAAACGACCGCCTTAGTACAAAGATTTTATTACTGGGGCAAGTGTTATAATGAAAGTAGATCGAATTTAATGAAATGTTTTTTGGGATGATTTAAGTCTTGAACATAAAATAAGAGTGTGGAATAAAATTAGTGTTGTTTTGCATATTGTCATGTACGTTTAGCATTATAATATGAGCTTACGGTATAATGCGACCACTTGCGCCAGGTCCGTGGGGCCCTGGTTAGGTAATTAGTGTTAAGTTACTGTCTAATGGTGCTAAGTAATTATTTTATGCTCTAATGCAAATCGCACCGGTACCGCATAAAAGCGCACTGATTAAACTAATTAGTATGTATGCTAGTTTTCTTTTCATATTAAGGTTATAAATATGAATCTAAGATTATAAAAGAAGATTAAGTATTCTTTTAAATACCTTTTGCAACCGAAGGTACATCAGAATCTATCACGAATTAAATGCGTAATTTTGACATTTATTAAAGATAGTTTTATGTATGTAATATCATTCGGCAAGCAGGCGTAATATTTCATATTATTAATAAACAATGAAATTATTCCCCACTACAAATCCGAACACGATTAAACCTTCGTCACCATATTTTGATTACCTGGCTTCCGAGTTAATTACATCGCACTTTGGCATGTACTAATACTAACAGCACACTTAATAGACCGTATACACATTACATGGCCGTTTATATACTTTAATACCATCGGATGAAAGTTTACGAATGGTCAATGAATTGTATCAACGATGGCGCATTTTCATTTTATACGGCAATCTGTGATTCCAAATTCATACGCAGTAACCGTTAAAGCTACTGTATTAAAATATCGACAGGTGCCGTCATGTTCCGATGAACGTTTTTAACAATGACAAAAGTTTTAAAATTGTCTACAATCCTTCATTGAACAGTCGGGTAGAAACTGTAAAAAAATATTTACTGGACTGCGGATTTTTCGTATAGAACTTCATTTTTATAAAAACAAATACAATTTTTTTTTTTTAATATTTTAATTTGTGTTATTTTAAGTAGAAAATTACTACTAATAAATTATAAACCGAAAATAAATATTCTACTTCTAGTTAGTAAATAAATGTTCTACTTTAGGGATTTTATTTTTTTTATTTTTATTTTATTTTATTTTAAGGTTCACCGACAGTTATTACATTGAGGCTTACATCTATTCAAACATTAATTACATGCTAAATGTATAACTAATTACTGGTAAACACCACATGCGAATAATTTAAAAGCAAAGTCAACGACAAAGCCGACACATTTGAACACCTTATTATTGTAGAATAAGGAGCAAAGCGCAACCATGATGTCGACTGTTTAAGTTGTATTATTAAATATGGAATTAAAACTAAATATACTAACTACTAGTGAATAAATTTCTAATTTTGGACAAGGAGTCAAAGTGAATGTCGAACTTGTCACTATATTTATTTATTAAAATGCTCAAGCGTGGTACCGGGGAGTTTGACCCTAAAACAGTTCGGCGCTGGGGGCGAGACAGTGGCTTGATAGCAAAACGCGGTGTTCTTCTAGGCACTGAGAATCGAAAGCTACTCAGGAGTTGTGGACAATCTATACTATTTCTTATAAGCTTAGTGAGAAATTTGAGATCGAGTAGATCTCTACGATTCTCAAGAGATATCATTTTAAAACGTTTTAACCTATCCTTGTAAGAGGTGTAGGTGTAAGAGGTCCTTGTAGGGATGGTTAAGGGGCGCCATAAGTCCTCAGCATATACCTACTTGGAAAAATTAGACCCAGGGGCTGTGACCGAGGGGCTTAGGCACCTGCCGTGATAGTAGAGGACGCTGTTCGATTCCAGCCCTGGGCTTTGGTCACTTTTCTTCGTAATATGACATTTATTTTCGGTTTATATAACTTCATGTTTTATTAAAGCTGATTAAAATACCGCTTTTTCTGGTGGATCCTAAAGTAGACCGGCTGACAAACTAATTCTAAATATTGGCTGCTGGTTTTCACAAAAGCGATTGGCATCTGACTTTCCAACCCAGAAGCAACTAGGTCTTATTGGAAGTGGTTCGCACTATGTTTCCCGTTACTAAAATATTTTAAACATAAGTCTCGGATACGACCAAGGGTTCGAATTCGAATTGACGACCTACGAATTGGAATATGCGCCAATGGGATAGTGAGAAGACTACTGAGTTAATGGCGCTAATTGTTGGTTACAATGTAAACGGATACAATCATAAGTATCATACACCTTTGGCTTTCGCTCCGTAAAAAAATATACATTCCAGAATACAATGAATAATCATTCCAGTCGAGCAAATTGCAATAAATAAAGTTTTAACGCGAACCCGGGCTCGCACAAACTGCGGCTGAATCGCTCAAGTTGTACTTTAGTGGACTATTTTAAACTGATTTATGCTGTTTTACTCAATTTTACTCAATACATAGTTCTGCGTTTATTTAGTAAAATAAAGAGCAAATGATAGAGAGTTGAGATTGTTGAGAACTAAACGAGAATAAAATCTATTATTTATGTACCCAATATTTGTTCGAACTTTGAAGGAGCCATGCGAGCTATGAGAATAGTTTAGTTTAGTTTATTTATTTCGCAATACAATATTCGTTGTTAATGTAAGAGAATACAATTAAGCAATTACTTGTCCTATAGCGATCGTCGGATACAAAGAAAATAATTCAATTACAATTTATTAAGTATTCTTATGTTTAGGAGGAGTCAATATGCAATGGTATATAGATCTATCACAATATACGTATACGTAATACGTATAGTTTCGAGCCCTTAGAATATTAAATTATAAGATAAACACTATATTTATTTGAGTCACATTTTGTTAGTTTGAAAATACATAGGTACATTACCTACACGTATGAAAATACTCGCACGCATATAAAAGTACTTACTAAAGGCACTCGAGTCGGTACTGCTCTCGATTCCTGTACAAGATATATTGGGTACAAGCGAAGCACCTCTTGTTTAGACATTCTCTTGTATTTTCAATAAAATGTTTATTATCTTGGATTTGTTCGCCTAAGAATTTAATTTTACCTAGCTTATTTAAATTAGTGTGGAATTTATTTGTGGGTGTTATGGCGAATTACCTACCTACCTATTTTTTAGGTTTTTTACCTATTTTTAGTATGTAGAGATCGTCTGGGTGATTGCTCAGGTGGGGGCTCGACTTTTATTAGTTGGCGTTCGAGTTTTTCGGTTTCTACTGTTATAACTTGCACTGCTGATAGTCATTAAACACTCCATTATCCTTTTTATAGCGCTAGTTACAATTATGTTTGATACTTTCCCGACGGTTCAAGTTTGCCAGACTCACCCCCCCCCCCCCCCTCCTACCTTCTAGTCTTTCTCCAAAAAGGAGTTTTGCGTTGCGAATTCCGAAATACACATAAGCACTGTCATCAGTTTGTAATTCTGACCAAGTAGAAAAGGCTTTTCACCCCTCTAATAACTACTTAGGATGTTGATTATGAACTAAGTAACATGGTTTTCCCCTGGTATGGCGTCTATAAATTACTAAGTGTTCTTTGTTTGAATTGTGACATTGCGGACACGTCGATTTAAGGCGAAATACGCTCAGGCTTTTTCTTTAAATACCCAGTCGGCGGCAAACAAGCATACGGCCCGCTTGACGATAAGCAGTCGCCGTAGCCTATGACGACTTGAACTACTATAACATGCGCGTTGCCGACCATTTAAACCAACTTTTAAATAGTCTCCACCATTTAGAACCTTTCGTTGGGACACTCGGGACCTTATTAGCACACATCATATAGTAAGTAATTCGGGTATTTCTTTGGCTTTCGAAAAGTCATATTTGGTGAAAAGGGACTATTGATGAAGACTATACAATAAGGGCATTTTAAACTGTGTAGTGAATTTAGATGGAACGCAAAAAGAGCTAGTTAATAAAAACATGTAACGTTCAGACAGGCACAATCGATTGCGTCGCTCAAGGAGAGGTTAAAGAAGCTATGGTTATCTGACTGATTAATTTGCCTATATTTCTATTGTATAGTTGCTTTATATTTTTCTACTTCTATCCAATTTTTAGTGTATTTCCCCATTCCTTTTAGTGTAATATATGTTTGTCCTATTAATTTTGTATGTATAAAATATCTTTTGTCTTTCTGGTACCATTGTTGTACATTTTGTTACATTTGTCACCTTCTTTTCACTCTCTCCTCTCGTCTACTCAAAGATTAACTGTAAGAGATCCCTCAAAGGGATAAGTTCGCCTTTGTAAGTACATCTTATTATTTGTATGTTATTTTTACTACTACTACTTATTTTGCCTTAAGCACAACGTTTACCCTTATTGTAGGGCGGTATAATGACACTTGTCTGTCATCAACTCCTTTTGTACCTGCTAAAGTAAACGCGAACTAGTTTACTATTTTCATATACATTTTAAAGTAGTCCATGAGCTCTAATTTTATCTACTTTGAACTGCTGTTTGAAGTACTTGAGACCTCTTCAGTTCGATGTGGTTTTTGTGTGTTTTTATTTTAAGGTTTGTCATGTTTGGCGGTTTATGGGTTTAAGATAAGATGAGTGAACACGTGACAGGCTTGCAAGAAATTGTATGGCTTCATGATGGTGTTGGTCCTTATTTATAATACTAATCTCTAGAGTAGTTTAAATACATGCCGGTCAAAATCACAACCTAATAAATATAAATAAGTGTGAAAAATATAAAATAATTTTCGCCGTCATTTGACGCCAACTAATTCAAGAAAAAAAAAAGAAATTAAATTATGACGCAGCAAACGAAAGTATTCATAAAAGTTAGAAAAAACTATGAAAATTGACCTGAGAAACATCCATTTTAATATAAGTAATTAAAGACCGGATAAAGAGAACAATATGGAAGCAGACGACTTGTTTTCATTAGGAGAAACAGATCTTGTTGACTGAAACGAGTCAATTCTCGAGCTCGATGAAGTTTCCGTAAACGTTTTGTTAAATCAACAGGAGAAATCAGCTTCGTGAAAACATGATTCAGAATATGGCAGATAGAAATTTAGCTAATTCTAAACATACTAGAAATAGACACTAACTATCGATGGATTTACTAGGAACATAAAAATACACTATCATATTTGTAAGTTTACAATTAAAATAGCTTTGTGCTAATAATTTAAAATATTATTTGAAAGTAGTTATTCGATCTATCGAAAAGAAAAATTGTTGTTCAAACAGAAACATATTTTGAAAAAAAAAAGCCATTTTGTTGTGAAAACAATATTAAAAGGCCCCGATACGATTTGAATTATTTGAATGAAACTCCACTCCAACTCCATCGACTTGTCTTAAGTAAATACTCATGAAACAATAGAATTTTGTATTTCTAAGTTAAGAAAACGTGACCGTATTAAGCGAAGAATCATATTTTTGATAAAGAAAATAAATTTTTGCCACCAGAAAATATTTTCAAGATGTCTCGGATTGAGAATATCCCCGAAGCTTTTTTTTCCGTGTAGTAGTACTTTAATAGATTTGCTAACTATATATTTTTTATTACAGGTACGTTCGTGAGGACGATTATCTTCAGCATAAAATACAATTTTATCAGGTAGTTTTGAGACCAGTTTTAGGGCTACAGCAATACTGTCCTGTACCGATTCTGGTATCTCACTTCTTAGCAAATAGTGTTAGGTACATATTAATAATACGACAACTTTGTCAGCACATAGTTTGACATAGTTTGGACCTAGCCTAGTCTGTAGTGAGCCTGCCTAATAACAATCGAACCGAATATACCAGAAAACAACCTAGGCATGCCTGATGGGCATACCAGCAATAACAGTGGGAAGACGAATCATTTCTAGCAATCGCTTCGTTTTTGATGTAGGCGGCCAAGTATTCTAGGCCTAAATAAATGCATTTTGCCATTAGGCCCCTTCTGCATCTTTCTGTCCCTCTTGTTTGCACAATTAACGCCGACAGTGCGATATTGCCGTGTCAGCGCGTCGACAAATCATAACGCCTCTCGTCACGCATTTCTCTCCCGATTTACTCTGACAAATGGGAACAATTTAGAGTTTTGAAGTGAACTCGATTATTGTACTCATGTTGATTTTTAATAATTATAAAAAATGATAATTGCTTATACTTTGTCTGCGTAAATTGCAAATGTGACCTTTATAGCCACTCCAAGCGTTTTAACTACTTAAACTAGACTCTATTGCGCAATAGAGGCGTAAACTGTGCTTATTTAACTTTGAGGACACTTATAGCCACATATAAATTAAAATATCTTTTTACACTTTACTTATACCCAACAGGAAATATCTATAAGCCAATTATATGTTTTCCTAACATTACGCCCATTTGCATGAAAATATATTATAATGAAGTCTTAAATACTAAGACTTTGTCAATAGTGTAGTCTAAGTTATTCCCTTGCTTTTATCCACATCTAAATAACTTTAGTTTCTCTTTGACCAAAACGAACGTTCAAACATGTTCAACCAAACCAAGTAAAATCACACCAAATGTGCATAAAGCATTCTCAGAAACACGTAGCTAACACCTTCAATTTGCGAATATTCCACGAATATCTACAACATTCACGGATACCGGAGTCAGGGCGTTGCATCAAGTTGGCATTCTGCACTGTACGGATTAAGCTGTTTGCATAATACACTACTTCAAGCTGGAGCACAATGAGGGCATAAAATAGATAGTAATATTCTCAGCCAATATACGTCCCACTGCTGGGTTTAGGCCTCTTCACATGCACAAGAGGGACTAGGCTATAATTATAGTCCTCCTGTGCTGGCCAAAAATGTGCGTACGTGCGTGGCATAGGTACACCTTTTAACTTCTTTGCGGTTTTACGCCGGTTTCTTCGAAATGTTTTCCTTAAACGGAACAATATCAAATGATATTCTGTAGTACTTAAGATCCTCCTCCTCCTCCTTCTCCTCCTAGGAGGAACCTGATCTTCAACAGAAGTACATGATGTCACGATGCTCAGCATTGAGGGACCGACTGAAGATGAAGAAGTACTTAAGATGGAAAAACTCATTGATACGAGCCATAACTCGGCAAATTGATAAACTAAATAAGGCATTCACAAAATAAATGCTCTTAATAGAATATTAGCCTTGGCTTAACTTAAATGCGTTGCAAGAGGAAAGAGTCCGAGCTTTAAGAGGACATTGACAAAGACATCTTAGGAGGCCTGTCTCATCTAATGCATACCAATGGCTGCTGTGTCTCGCGATTGTGATTCCCGTTGAGCCCAGCCGCTGTAGCGATGTCGCTTTGAGCCGTTGGTCTGTCTCGATCTCTGCACAAAAGTTGACAAATTATATAAATAACAATACATAGGTACGGAAGACTGGAGAAGAAGTTGCTTGGAGACCATGGTTAGATCGCAATATCATTTGATAGAAATATAGAAAATACTGCCGTACTCAAGTACAAAATACTGTGTAATAAATCCAATTACTGACAAGAACCAAACCAAAACTTTGCCTCTTTTTTGTACATTACATTTATACTTTTCGGCTTGTTGGTGCATTGTTTGTCACCCATGAACCCAAGCTACACCAAACAGCTTCGCACACACACTAGTAAGAGTACTAAGGTAGTGTATTAAGAGCCTTATGTCATATTTCGAGCTAGATTTTTCGCAATTTCGTATCAGTATTTAGTAAACTTGAAAGTATTTAAACTTTAGTTTATGCTATTGGTTAGATGCTATTGTAAAAATAGTTAGGCATTCGGTATTTTTATTACCATAACAATCGGTAAATCATTTTTACGTGTACAGCGAGTACTTACTACTTACCCCTATATGCTTTAAACTACGCAGTACAATGGTCGTACAATCACTTGCTGTGTTGCCTCAATATACTCGTAGCGTAGGTAAGTGTATATCAACATGCATTTCATTGTCAACTGAAACATTTAAATGTGCTCGTATTGTATTGTTATTATCCCCAAACTGGGCGGTCTGTTCCATTCCAGATAACTGTTCATATTATTTATATATTTTAAGCACGTATTTGCATGGAACGAAATTAGGTAACCTTGTGTCTTTGTAAACTTAAAGCCCAATGATTTACAAATGTTTTAACCTCAAAGCATTGGCCTTAAAGCTTTTCTATCTTTTATTTAATAAAAGGCACGGAATTGTTTTTTTGGCAATTATCTCAAAGTTCCGGCCGTGCTAAAGACAGCAAACACCAAACATATTACCCGCTTTATTTTTGTATTGACCTACCTAATTGTCCAAACCTATAACGTGGTGTATGCCCGCATCATTCAACTGACAACAACCTTATAGCACAGTAATAAGGTCCACCTATGGTTAATTAAGAGTGCTGCTGTTATAGGTAGTACGTGCCCCTTTCCCCCAATGTTTGTTATTGTAACAAACGCCCAAACGCACCGTTTGTTTTGGCTGCAAAGAACAAAGACTTTTCCTCTTTGCTTGGCACTTGAACGTTGCGCTTTAAGTTTTTACGGTGTAAGCACTTGCTTGGACGTTTATGTACCTGAACAATAGAAGTCAAACGATAAGCTCATTGTTAAAACTATTTCAAGTAAAATGAATAACAGTTTTCAAACTTACGCCTGTGTATTTAAGAATTTATTTGAACAAGCAAGGCCAAGGTTGGGTGTTAATAAACGTGTGAAGTTATAATAATATTACCTACCTATTGTGTTCCGTTCTTTCGCGTCGCCATTTATTGCTGGGTATTTTACGCAAAAACCTTATTTTTGCAAAGAAAGTAGGTAGAACATTCAAAAGAAAATTTAATTACCAACTTTGACATGTTTTCCCGGTTCCGTATTGGCACTTTGTGGCCTTTAAAGAAGAAAACACATTAAAAATGTCCATTATCAAATAGAGCAAACAAAAACAGGATAAAGTTGAGACGTTTTCGGAAATTGAAAACGACAGTTCTTTGAGCAACCCCGAGTGGAAGTTTTGATTTATGCGCATTTTGATGGTCCCTCCGAACTCCGGAGAAAGTAAACACACGTAAACAATTTACGGGAAACTTCTTAATCCGCCGCCATCGATTTTTGACGACCTCCGTTTACGAGATTCGTAAGTTTCGTGGTAAGTTTCTTGCGCATTTTCGGGTTAGCTTGGGTCAACCTCTTATAATATAAATTTCAAAGAATTTTGACTTGGAATTCAGTTTAGGATATCTAAATTGCCCTGGCTGAGATGTAAATGAGGAATATAAGTAAGTTGTAAGCAATTGTTTACGTCTATAACACCCGTACAAGGATGTGATTTATCTTCTTCGGGTGCCGTCTGCTGTCGCAGTTTGGCAATCACCATAGCAAGCTGACCCTTCGACACAGCAGTTCTAAAAAGTGACCGTGTGCTTTTTTGGAACCATTCGATATCCTTCTTCCTTGGACACTTCTTTTACCGTGAATCTTCCCTCGTATTATCAACTGTAAGAACTCGTACTTTTGACTTCTCATAATGTTGTCTAGATATTCAAGGGAATATTTATTTAGATACTTAGAGATGTAGTGCATAATTGTTTTCCATCGTATTTTCTCGGAAACGGTTGTATTTGTCATGCTACTTCAGTCAACCTCAGTACTTTTTGTACCGAGACTGATTGAAATAGCAAGTCACGTTCGTACGTTTCCGTGAAAATTAGATGGAAACCAATTATGCACTACATCTGTAATTGCTACCATAGTAGGTAGTAGATTAGATAAGTTAGATAACTGTACATTTATTGAAAGACAACCAATAAAGCATTTAAGTATGGTGTCAGACGTAATTATATCGTGATGGCAAATCAGAGGGCAGAAGCCGTAGCAGCGAGCCCTTTGTCAGATCTGCTAGGGCTTCCCAAGGGCGGCTTTGTGGCTTTGCCCTTAACTTTTATAAAATGTAATGAAACGCTTCAATGAATTAACTTAATGCAGGGTCATTAGTTTTTTACCACAAACAGAATTTTTTCATGTTAGATTGCTTGTTAGATTTTGAGTTTTGAGTTTAAATAGATTTTTGTCATATTTCGCAAGACGTTCGAGTCCATTCATCACTAGTAATATAATAGAAAAACATATTATTCAAGATTATTCAAATCTGACGAAAAAAAAACATCAAAATAAAAATCACATTTAAAGTCGGGTCTATCACGAATTTATTTTGTTACCTTTATTTACCGACGTTTCGACACAGGCGGCCTAGCCAAGGTGACAATCGCTATCGCTTCGCCATCGAATCGCTTTGTGTCTCTCTATCACTCTTCCATATTAGTGTGACAGTGACAGTTGCGTTTCGTTCGCTACGTAGCGATAGCGATTGGCATGTTGTCTACGGGGCCAGGTTTGACTGGTCGTTGTCGCGGCGACGTGGTGGCGGCAGCGGCGGTGGTGCTGGTTAGCCGCGACCACCACCAGTGAAACCTGTGTCGAAACGTCGGTAAATAAAGGTAACAAAATAAATTCGCGATAGACCCGATTTTAAATGCGATTTAATATGTGTTCAAAACGCGAAAGTTTTAATGTTATAAAATAAAAATCGCCCCATTAATACGTTGTATAAGTTAAAATAGTTATGATAAGTTCATAAGATTGTACGCCACGATTAGTACTAAATATGTGTCTGTCTTGCGATACCTCTATAAACCTATTTACAATACCCGCCGTTCGTGACTTAACTTTTATCTCAAAACGTCAATATTTTTATCGGCAAAGTTATAAATTTTCAACAACTTTCTAAAATATGTCTCAGGATAAAGATAACAATGTTTGTGGATAATGAAAATGACGCAGTATTTTGTCAAGCGCTGTAATCAGTAATCAGTATCACGACGGACCTTTCACTGGTTTAATACACTTTCTCTTTAAAAATCAATTTGTTTCGATCAGGCGCTCGAAACAATGTAAACTTTACACGATCGCGCTTTACATCTCGATAACTGAGTTTGGAATAGTCTGAGAGCTAGCCCCGGAAAATCGTTCATGATTTTGAGGGCAATGAAACTAAAACAAGGACGCTAATCACGAACACTTTCGTACATTGACCCGCATGTTCCTATCTCTGTCGCACGTTCATAATTATATTGCTGTACCGCTCGCATAGTGGCATTCACCGCCGGCATCATGGGCGGGACAGCTATATAATTTGTATAATTACGTGCGTGCGACAGAGATAGGAACATGCGGGTCAATGTACGAAAGTGTTCGTGATTAGCGTCCTTGTTTTAGTTTCATTGCCCTCAAAATCATGAACGATTTTCCGGGGCTAGCTCTCAGACTATTCCAAACTCAGTTATCGAGATGTAAAGCGCGATCGTGTAAAGTTTACATTGTTTCGAGCGCCTGATCGTGGGTCAATGTACGAAATTCTTTGGCTTAACATTCTTATTCCAGTTAGTTTACTATACTGTCCTTATGGATCTAGGCGTCTGGCAGTTGTTCATCAATAAAAGTAGGTACAGATAATGCAGACCATTTAAAGGATGCTAGTTTTAGAGTTCTGGGTTTGGTTCAATTCAATACGAATCAATTAAATACGAATATAACATTGCCAGACGTTTTTTGTTGGGGAAAGAAGTGATGTCGAACGTTATTCGTAATCATCAACATGCGATTTTTTTCTAATGATGAGATATAATTCTCTAAAATTGAGACAACTTCGGCACTTTTCTCTCACTTTGGCAATTCTTTTCTCCAACAGAAAGTTTTGCAGCCCTATCATTCTGACCTCCACCAATGAACAGCTGCCGGACACCCGGATCTAGTATTTTTATAAGGATAGTATAGCCAACTAATTGTCTAAACTCTAACCACGCTACTTTGCACAAACTTGGCAGTAAGAATGCATACATAATACTACAAGCTCCATAATTGACGTAGCACTTGGCATAGAAAAAAGCGTGGTCCGACTCTCCTTGCTCTCATTATCATGTACCATTTTCCGGGGCTAGCTCTTAGCCTACAACCCCGAGTTAGAAAGTACCGCTTTTGTTTTGACATGGAATGCTATGGGTTTTGTTCTGTGATTAAAATGGGGTTTGCTTTATTGGATTTCGCTTTGTGAATTGAATCGTGTTTGCAAGAATTCAGTCAGCACCGACCGCGTTTTGACTCGAAGTATTTATTGTTAAATCAATTGACTGTATAAAAAGCAAATTAGGCTGAATTGTAGTCGTACTTTATCGCATTATTGTTCATTTAATTAAGGATTTGGCATAATGTTCATTGTTAATTAAGTTTAGCGTTATTAATTGGCTTATGCTCGATACGAAAATTTCGTTATTTCTTCAGATTTAATTTGCAATATGTAATGTAGTGTACAAAAATAAACTTTCTTCTATATGTATAAAATGTTACGTTTCTTATATGTTAATATGTTTGATTTGTTTCAAAGTTATTATAAGTTGACGGCCTCCTAGCCTAATCTATGGTGACCCAGCCTACGAATCCTACGGCTCCAGGTTCGAATCCTGGTAAGGTCATTTATATGTGTGTTTATCACAAATATTTGTTCACGACGTGGTGAAAAAAATAATTTTCGTGGGACATTTTCATACTATTCGGCAGCTGCCAAGTAAGTAATATGTCCCACACCCACTAGGGTGGCGCCACAGTCACAGAATAAGTAATAGTATTATCATACAGAACGGCCACGCACCGCCCCGCCCCGACTCGAATTACCTCGCCCCGCGACAGCAGATTGACGGCCGTTCGCCGGCCGCTCAGTACAATTTTTAAGCAACTTACTAACACTATGACGCATGACGCGTGTACAGACGTGCCGTTCATAGAAACGCAAGTGATTTTTGATGTATAGCGGGTCCGCCCTGTGCCACAGTGCTCCGAGCGAATACACAGATCAACCTAATTGCAGCAGTTTACGCACTGCCGTAACACTGTCAACCAAGCGGCACTTATCCAAACAATTCGAATGGACGTTCCAAATCCCGACATTGTCCGCCTGATCTGACATTACGTGAGTCGCGTTACAACAGCCTTTGTTGGATTTTGGAAATTGCATCTCTCGAAACCTATTTCAGTGGCAGTCCGTACATCATTTGAGAATGAATAAGTTAGCGTTGGCTCTTGGTGAATGTTTCGGCAATCGGATGCGATGTGATGTGACTATAGTTTGGTTTAAGCAAAGATAATATATAGGATAGAGGGGTACTGTCATGTTTGTAGTCACAGTAAATTTACTGCCATCTATCGACACACGATTAAAACTAAAAATATCAAAAAGATTACATATATATCATTAGATTATAATCAAATTAGGCTATATATATCATGTAAACAATGATTGTATCATCATCACGACCATATTATATATATTTACGTCCCACTGCACGTGGCAACGGGCAATCACGTTAGCACAATGCGGATTTACACACCTCAATTAATGTATGTTGTAAAACTTATTTAATATTGTATTTCTTATTTAAAAAACACTCAAAATCGAATCTTACCAACAATAAAACCTAGATGGATCGTTTTTTCTGCCTCGTTAGCCTTTCAAAATTAAATCGCATCATTACTTTACAATTTAGTACCCACCGGCTAACGCGAAAACTCGGGCAAACGAATTATTTTCAAAGTGAACCCTAGCGTAATCGAATTGTCGTTGTCATACGCCCCCATATTGTAATATTATCGAAATCGCTGGAGCCGTTGTTGAAAAATTCTTAAAAAAATATATGCAAATGTATCTGAAAATATATATTTGCCGCTACTGTATGTATAGTATGTATACCCTATTAGCTATGCTCTACTATGTGTGTGGCGCATCGGTGCATCCATACTCCATAGCCGGCCTTCCTCCGGGCCCCCAGCGACACTTGCTGAATTTTTATAAGCCCTGGCGAACCAGTGCGTACATATTGAACCAAAAAACTGAAATAGATCGGGTGCGCCGTGTTTTGGGGAGCGGATATTAGAATTTGATACGTGTTACATCGATACGAATGATTTTTCATATATTCGAAGCTGATTTCGATCGTGTGTCCTTAATAGGGTATTTGACTACTAGTCAAATCAGTTTCTTTTTTCGAACTGTCTAAACGATTTTGCTACTATGGAATTTATATGAAACACTAGCATCTGACGTCACAATCAAATTACCTACTCTTTATAGTTTTTTACAAGTTTTAAAATAGAAATTGTGTCTAAATATAACTGCTGTCTACGTTTCTCTATTAATCTTCTGGTGCTTTATTTCAGGCATCGTGTAAAATAATTGAATTTAGATACAGTCAAATACCCTATTGAGAGTGTAATGTAATAGAATAAACCTAATATCCTTAATTGGCATTCCAATAATGATTTGTAATAATGTGCACCTCTATACCACACACGCTCTTACACACACACACACACACACACAGAAAAGATCTCTCTTTACGCTCGTATTATTTCATACATCTACATGTAACTTTTTTAATTGAGTTTCTTTTAAATTTTAATGTAATATAAATCTAAATTCTAAAATGTTAGATGAATCTATATGTTTGTTTAGTTTAGGTTACTTTATTTACATAGTTATAGTTTATAGTTAGCATGTAAATTTAGAATTACTTGTATTAGTCATGTTAGTCTCTATTTAAAAACATAGTTAAGGAAGAGCAGTGTCTCCCGACACAGGCATTTTTATGCTTACTGGGCGGCTCCATTCCTTAAAATCATTTTGTAGTGCTAATTTATTAAATAAAGAATTTTGTATTTGTATTTTGTATATAGGTACGAGCGAAATAGTATATTACATTACCTAGGGCAGTAAAGAAAGAAATGTTGAAGTCGAAGCGAAGCCGAGGTCGACAAACATGTGGTCTGACTTTCTTATTTACCTACTGGCCGAGGTGTGTATTCTATTTTTCTGTTCGACGGAGCCGAAAAACTACAACTTCGTTTAGCGCAGCGGCCCGAAAGTTGACGCTTTCCGTACGGAGAACAGTAAAAGTAATTCCCAACTCGTGTCGTTGTTAATCACTTCCCATAATTGCTTACTTTTTACTTCGAACACATATCTAAAATTACTATTTTGTCATAGGAAAATATTTTTACATATGTTAGTAGGTTGTAATGTACCCACATAGACAGGGACATTTATGTGTACTGCCTATGCGTGTCGAATAATATAACCCATGGCTGGCGTGTCGCCTTTTTTGCTTTGCGTTTGTTGAGACACTGATGTGAGTATTTATTTTACGATACTTTTGAAGAGGTAGCGAAAGATATATTGTTCCCTCATATTTATGCTATGTGAAACACATTAAAGAAAACAGATAACAAAACACATAAACGACGTATTTGAATAGCAAAGAGCAATTATT
Organism: Cydia strobilella; assembly: GCF_947568885.1. Lineage (NCBI taxonomy): Eukaryota > Metazoa > Arthropoda > Insecta > Lepidoptera > Tortricidae > Cydia > Cydia strobilella. The sequence continues at coordinate 13,064,187 of NC_086055.1, forward strand.
TCAGTTCGAATCAATATTCATGAACATACAACACAGTTAATGCTTCACAGATCCTATCATACACTTGGGCATTGTTCACGGCTCTTCATAAGAAACTTCTGGAAATAACAATATAGGTACTTTTAGGGGAACACGGTGATCTATATGCAAATGTTATAACCCGCTTATTATATTCCGGGCCGGGGAAACAGTAAGCCGTGGAAATATAGCGGAGATACTACATCAAATGCTATTGAATAAGCGACGTGTGGGTGAATTTAGCCATGTTCGCGGTTCGCCGGGAAAACATGTTTGCTGTTTTGGCGTTCCTTTTGAGAAATCGATGATGGTGCTAGCAGCTAACGTTATTATTATTTTAGTTCTTTGGGTATGTGTGTTAACCGTGTAAGTAGATTTTTTTTAAGTAAGCTTAATTTTTTTTATAAAACGAATTTTTTGATTCGTGTGGTAAACAAAAAACATTTTTTTTTCTAATTGCAAGTTATTTATATTTGATTCTCTATATTATTATCATAGTTTCTATACTTTCTAGTAGTAGTATAGTATTTATCAGCGTAATGTAACTTCGCCAGCATCAGAATATAAGAAGCCGTTCCATAGAGAGGTAATAAAACTCAATGGCCTATATTAAGTTAGAATGTTTACATTATCTTGCCATAACGGATTCGATTGGCTATAAAACAATGATACTAATAAAGACGTTAACACAAAAAAAAACATGAAAAACTACCAAATGGCGCGTAAAAAACTATGTCCTAATGAACATCAACAATCGAGAAAAGCAAATTAGTTTAGGACAAGCGATTACCGATACTATTTTTGTTCTTCTGTGAAAGTCTTAACGAATTAATCCAGGCATGTCCGCTTCGAGCTGATTCACTTTGAGTCGCTTCCGCTGTTACACTGCCGTATTTCAGAGGAAAACGACAGTAAATGCATTACGCACATTGGCGCTTACGACCTTTCCGTTTACCCCTCTCTCCAGTTTTGCAGAGAAAAAATGTTTGAAAATGCGTTAAGCGCATTGACACTTACTACCTTTTGCTTTCGTATACCTCTCCCCAGTTTACGGAACCCTCCCGGAATTCCGTATTCATTTGTGGCATTACATTAGGCGTATTGTCCCAAAATGAGACGTTGAAAGAAAATACAAATGGACTTTTATTAAGTTTTTGGAATGCGATGTACCGTGATGAGAGGTGTTTGAAGCTATTTCGAGGTGCGTAATCCTATTGCAGTTAATGAGGAGTGAAATTATGGTTTTTAAATGCCAAAAACTATCTAATTGTTTTTATTGTTGTCGCGCTTGTATTAGATAGGTAGAATAATCTTTATTATACGCCCACTGAAAAGCAAAATTACATAAAGATAGTCAGACAACTTAAAAAGCAATTGGATTAGTTTAGATTGGAATTTTATTATGCATTAGGTTTAAGTAGTGTGGTGTTAAAAAAATCCCTATAATGGCTAACAGTAAAACACTTTAGGGGTGATAATAGAAACTAATACTGTACTTATATGATTGCTTTCTATTAAACCACATTGAATTCAACTTCCATTATCCCTAACGTTGAAAACGTGGAGTTGATATTTTTCACTTCATTCAGTCTCAACCAATATCATGTCTTCCCGCATTGTCCGCCCAACAATGCGCTGTTGTGCTCTAAAATATTGAATTTTCCTTTACAATTGTATTTTGAAATTCTCAAAAAGGTGCTTTACTGTAATGCTAGCGGAAAATTAAATAAAGATTATTCCTGTTGAACGAATTTTCCATTTCCTGCTCAAATCGCAATAAAACCTACTATGATGGACATGATGGTATTTTCTTAATAGGCAATGATGCATTAAATGTAACATATAAAAACCGTGAAAATTATCCCACAAAAATGGCCAAGTAAAAAAAAAACATCTTTTCAGTAATCCATTTTTGTGGGATATATTTCACTGGTAATATTAGGTATGGTAAGAGATTAAAATCCACCGACCTCCAATGTAATTTTAACTTACACTAATAGATTTGCATGCATAGTTAGACAAATGTAACGAATTCTTCAGTGTCCCAAAAGGTTCCCACCTACATTACCACCGCCCTTGCATTTAGATCCCCAAAAAATTCAATGATTACAAGTAAAGCCGTAAATGCAGGGTGCCCTTTAATACCCAATAATAATAAATTTGTCAGCCCATCCAATGTATCCGAAATTATTGGCATGGAAAATTAAATTCGCCCCATACCTGCCCTGCTATTTATTCAGAATCAGAAGGCCTGATTAAGAGTCCTTGATTAAATATTCCAAATATTCGAATCCCCCGCACAGTCGAAGAAATGTAAAAAATGCTTTGTAATCTTAAGCTTGGGCCATTATTGCGGATCTCATTGTGTTATGATGAATCAAATCTGAACGCGAATTTGGATATTGAAATTTTTTAATAAATCAGATCAAATATCGAAATGTACGGTTTATTCATAATAGCTGACGAGAATTTCGTACCAAAATGTTTATTTTTATAGAGGTTGATAGCTAACAAAAAATACAGTAAATATTCTGTTGAAAATAAAATGACAATAACGGACAGATAATTGAATATCATTTATATACAGATTCATTCAGAAGACAAGCTACTGACTGCCTAACTTTATCCAAATATATCGCTCTCATCATCTGAATGTGGGAATATTTTCTTTATTTTAATGATATAAAATGTATTTTTCCTTACTTCAAACTGTTCTGACGTGTAATGTTTTGTGTGCATTTACGAAATAAATGATAATGACAATATGTATTTTGTACATGTCTAAAACGAAAGCTTAAACTGTAACCTGTGTCTGAAAAACTACAATTGTTTTAATTATTATCTACTAACAAGTTAAAATCGCCATCTAAGGCATATTAGAAATATCATAAAACTATCTAGTCTATCTACAGTGCTATTAGTGCAGGTGCATTGGTGCTTTGTTTTATTATTTAATATGAACTTAACAAATATTGAAATCTAATTGACTTGTAAAATGACTTCCTTTTACCACAGAATATATATTAGTACTAGGTACAGAAGACTTACTCTCTAACAAAACGCGCCTACTACGCGCAAGGCGGCGTCCGCTCCGTAGCGGTGCGCGGCAATTACTATGGCAAAACCCCAAGATTGGGGCGGTCACAGGTACTTGTAGCGGCGCGACCAAATCGCGGAGTGAGACATGCCTGCTTTTACCAATAAACCATCTGAATCTGAATGCAAACCATAATCATATAATCAATCCATTATTAGCGGTTAATTTAAACGCCAATTCAGGTGTAGTACAGAAGTACATACATTTTATATTCGAGTGGTCCAATGCATAATTTCACTGATCATAAATTCTCTGTACGGTGTTCGAATTAGGCCGGTCAGTTCGTTAATTTATAGTCCGCAAAACCACGTTGTTATGTGGTAAGTATGTAAAACACTTCAGCTTCTACAGGTTTCATGAAATATTTTCAAATAGGCTTTCTTTCAGATAAAGTAACAGGCCAATTTAAATATATACTGATATCTGAATGACATATTATCTAACTGAGAGAGTTACATGTCATTCTGATATCAGTATACGTTTTGAATTGGCCTGTTAAGTCGTTCTTAACGCTAACCAGTGTAGGCTTACTGAAAAATGTTTCAAATATAGCAGCTGGGCAAGTGACATACTGATTTTGAAACAATAATTAACAGCTTGTGTGCGCATATAAGTAATGATTTTATGTGAATTAAGTGTGTAATTGGATAAGTAACCTATGCTTCACAGCCCTTTAACTTTTGTTATGTCTACAAGAGAGCCGTGATTATAATGCTGTGTACGGTAAGCTTCAATAGGTGCGTATAAAACAACGCGCTATCGCGCGTATCTGCTATCCTGCGGTGTCAGCATGGTTGCATTTTTATCACCTGTCACTATGCCTGTCACTTTCGCACTTACATACTTGTTAAAACGTGACAGGCATGGTGACAGGCGATAAAAACGCTACCGTGCTAAGCCCGCTGGAATACTTTTCCAGATAGAGATAAATCTCTACAGTTCGCGTTCAACAGTATTTGTTACATTATATTTATTTATTTTATTTTATTTTGATAGGTACAATAACATAATGCAGGCAAACAACATTGTAAAATATTTTTTACATAAGCAACTTACACATTACTTACATTACGAATACAATTGATCATCATCATCAGCCTACTCTCGTCCACTACTGGACATAGGCCTCTCCTATTGCACGCCATTGAGCACGATTTGCGGCAACTCTCATCCAGCTCTTGCCAGCCACCTTGCGAAGGTCATCGCTCCATCTAGTTCGAGGGCGTCCTCCCCGAAACCTGGCCCCGCTCAAACGGTATCACCAGGCTAGTGGTCGCGGGGTTGGATAACGGCCGGTAGCGAAAAAGCTGGCCCGCACCAGATTACGCAGTCGTCCCCAAAATGACGATGGAAGACCGCCCCACGAAGATGGGGCGCAAATGGAAACAGTCTCCGCAGCAGGAATGCGGTCGAGACCCCTCACACCCACCCAAAAGGGTATCGAAATGCAACATACACAAAAAAAAGAGGGCGTCCTACGCTACTTCTGCCGGTACGCGGTCTATTGTTACAGTTTATTCTACATAAATAGGTAGATATATCTCTTTTTTTTTTAAGCGGTCAGAGAATGGCAGATACTGGTGACGCATAGTCTAATCTGTTACTTCTGAGCTCTAAGTGTAAGGCCTGAGTGGACGCTCGAAGCGGAGCGTTTGGCGGGGCGTGCAGCGTGGCGTCAGGCTCACAAGTGATTTGAGCAGCGTGCACTAGGACCGCTCCTATACGTTTGCATTTGTTTAACATGCACGCCGCACGCCCCGCCCCGCTGCACGCCCAACTCGAGCGTCCACTCAGGCCTTACACTAATGCTGACTGTATGACCCAGCCGTAAAGTTACACTAAAACGAATATCGCACAACTATTCAAACAAGTGTTTTATTTGCTGCCAGTGTCAGGTTTATGTGAAACCTTTAAATCGGTTCTGTTGCTTCTGAAAGTTGTTAACACTTAATTGGATTCCGCTGTTGGGCCCCGGGGCCTCGTTCCCGGTTTATCTAATTTATGTAATAGTTATACTCTGAAAGAGGAATTACATAGACGTGGAAGGCCTTGGTATGGAAGTTCTGTAATTATGTACAGTCAAGGGCATAAATATATATACATTCCCAAAGTTTCAAAAATATGTGTACACTCTTACACCTAGTCGTGTTCACATTTTTGAGCCATTTTCCATGTCTGGATCGATATTTTTGCCTTCGACTGTATTTAAAACGTACTTAATAGGGACGATTGGTATTTACAAAATGTTTGTCGCTCTTCGTACGCGCTAATTCTATAGTTATATATAATATAGTTGATATAACATGATATAGGTACAATGTACATATCCGTTGCAATCTAATTAGAACCTTTCACGAACCAATTAAAGTAGCATTTTTGTTTTATTGCTTTTTCAAACAAACGAAATTGGGATGAATTTCGTTCGTTTGATTATTTTATTTTATTTATTTATTTGATTATTTTGGATATTTATAGTTTTAGTATATATATTTATAGTACTCAAATCGGGGACATGGCAGACCCTGCCGGCGATGGCGGGATGAACTAGACTCCTTTTTGAAGGATTATATGACAGTGGCCAGACACATCACTGGACAGAGATCTGTGGAGAAATTGGGGGGAGGCCTTTGCCCAGCAGTGGGACACGTAAGGCTCCAAATAATAATAATAATAAGAAAAAGAATAAATAAAGAGAATAATAATAATAAGAAAAATAATAAATAAAGAGAATAATAATAATAGTTTTATTTAAAAAATATTATTGATGTAGTTTTACTCATTGGATTACGTACTTTCAGTGTCAGTTTAGTTATTTTTTTCATATCTGTTATATTTACGGAATAATTGCAAACACGTACAGATAATATTTAGAATAGTGATTCCGTGAGCTGTAGACCTCACGCGCATAGCTTATAACTGAATAAATGTACCTTTGACTCCGCCATTTTGAAAAGTTTCCAAAAACCGGATCTACAAAAAAATTATATTTAATCATAGAATCTGGTCACAAAATTTCACCAGAATCGGTTGAGAACTGCGACCAGCCCGGCTAGCACATGATTGGCGCGAGAGTATCTCGCCGCGACATAGACTACCCGTCCCCCTTTAATTCATACAGTTAGTAAAAGACGGGTAGTCTATCTCGCGGCGAGATACTCTCGCGTCAATCATGTGCTCGGCCTACTGTAGTGGAGAACATCCGGACATACGAAAGCATTTTTGCCCATGCTGAAACTAAAGGGGCCCACTGATTATCAGTCCGCCGGACGATATCAGCCTGTTAGTTCGAACAAAAGTTTGACAGTTCCGAACAACTGACAGGCCGATATCGCCCGGCGGACTGGTAATCAGTGGGCCCCTTAACGTCAATAACTTTCGAAACTACCGGAAACCTAAACATGGATTTATTGGTGCTTTATTACGTATTATCAGATATGTCTAAGACAATTGCTTTTTTTACACCTAAATGCTTTCTCCTAAGAGATATATTAGATATTAAGTGAAAGTATATTATAGATACTTAACAAAATATTACATTGTCCGGGATTAAGATAATTATATTAAGTATTGTACAGCGGTAACAGCGGTATCCGGATCTCGGAGATAATGTATTTTTGAAATCAGCGAGGGATCGCGATATAATGGAACTCAATTTAATAATAATAGGGTTTTAAAAGGGGAACAAAAAGGCAGTGATCACTTAAAACAAAGACTGTTTGATCAAATCGTAATGAGAAATTTATCTGAGATAGTGATAGATAGAGTAGTCTCATAATTTCATGTGCTAATCTCAGATAAATGCTATTCTTGATCCCTCGAATGGACACAAATATTGTTATATCTTGATCTGCCTAAATTTAAAAGAATGATGGTGTGCCAACAAGTTTAGGTAAATAAATAAAGAAAATGGGGGCCGAAACTTAAATAATGTAGCATCTGTCATATTATACCAGCCATCCCAGGGCAGTTATTTTCGTGTCCATTTTCTATCGAGCTCACTTTATGTACCTAATTGTAAATAAATTTTACAGTACATATGGTGCTACTTTCTCGCACTAGTGCGTAAAAGAGCACTTTTCGTGCATATGACGAAAGTTTAAACGGCCATATGACGACGATGTTAAAACGTTGTACGATACACGTGCGAATAGGTAATTCGGTCTGCGGTCGTGTTTTAATCTATCGCCACTCGTTTCGAATTTCCTCTTTTCCGCACTTGTATCGTAAATAACTAATACCTACTTATAAAATTATGTAATAATTAGGTCGGTTGCACCAAACTTTCTGTCACCGTCAAAACGTTCGTTAAATCTTATCCTACGGGAATTATCATAGTTCACGGCAGTGAGCCATTGATGAATACATAATAATAAGTTCACTCAATAGAAAATATGAAAATCAGCCTGGAAAACTTCGTCTTGACTAACAAAAATGAACTAGATAAATGAACATTGCGTTTATGAATACTGCATTCACATATGTACAATATTCATTCCATTAGAAACAAAAACGCATCTGAACGCCCCATTTCGCTGCATCCCGACGATTTGCAGAGTTTTATTACGATTGACGAGCCCCGATAGCCCCCGTCCAATTACTTACGGAACGTGCAGTGTGGACGCACCCTTATCTTAATTTCATCTAAGGAATCAACCCGCAGCTCGATAGTCGATAGCATCTGGGGTGAAGTTTGTTGCGTTTTTCTTAGTCAGTAGGGCTGCGATTATCACTGATATCGATATTTTCATAAGACGTTTGCTTTGTCTTATAATCATCAAAGCAAGTTGTGTAGCATGCGTTTTTCTTTACGGAACGTGCCAGTGTGGATGCACGCTTATCTTAATTTCATCTTAGGAATCGCAGATTCCTAAGATGCTTGATAGTCGATACCTTCTGAGGTGACGGTCAATGGAAGTTTGTTGCGTTTTTCTTAGTCTATAGGGTTGCGATGCGATGAGTGTCACTTTTATATCGATATTTTGATACGTTTTGCCTAGTCGATATAACTAGGTTGCCTTTTACCATTTTTGTATTGGTATAACGTTTTTTTTTGTCTTATACCTAATAATCTATCAAACGTTGAAATGACACATACTATCATCTGCTCGCGACTTAGCCTGCGTCGAAGTTGTTAAACTGATCGCTTAATTTGCCCCTCATAAGGGATGATTGCTTTATAAAAATATTTTGTAACTTTAAACATTAACGAAACTAATACACTACACTAAAATATATAGAAGGCATATTATGGATGGCTTTATCCACGTGATAAAATAACCGTCACTTTTTAACACTGCGGAATTAAAAGTGACGGACACAGTTTTATCACACTGTCACGTAGAAAAGAACGACCATATCCGCCCAGGAATTAATTGTTATAAAGGTTCTAAGATTTAAACAATACTAATGAGCTTATTAAGGGGTAATATATGTCATACTATCGTTTAGCTTTAGCGTTTCTATACCTACACTAATACCTCTACGATTCCTTACTTATTCAGTAATTCAATTTAAAAACTACCAACCAACGAAAACATACACTGTGCGCCTCCATACTTGTACAAAAACTGTCAAGCTGCAAGTCAATTTTGTTTTATATCGACAAGCAACGACAAGATAAGTGTAATGGGCCCCCGATAGCATCTCCTCAGGAGTCCTCACAATGCCTGAGACCCAATAGTTTTTATCGCGTAGATTACATTGATTTATGATTCCTTATACGTATTTCAATTGTTTCGCTATATTGTTTGCTGTTTATAGGTTTATTTTCTGTTTTTGCACTTGGGTGGTGGGTCTTGTTAACTTCAAAATGAGAAAAGCATACATTTGAAAGCATAGAGAATAAACAAGGTTTATGCGTTATTAATTTATAATGACGTATTGTAACAGCGTAATAAATAAATAAATAAAATCAATTATTTCGACCAACTTAGGATCATATCACATTACATTGGGACATTACATTAAATAATAAAATTATAAAGGCATCTAGACCAATTTTTTAACAAGCAGATACGTCTGCGTGCGATACTCAAAATTTTAAATTAAAGGAAAAAATGGAAAAAGTTACGCTTCCGCGCAGGACTTCAACCCGCAACCTCCGCAATCCTCCAATGTCCGGAAGCGTAAGTTTTTCCATTTTTAGTGGTCCGTACAAAACTTTGTTCACGGAACACTTATTCCCTTTAATATAAAATTTAAAGCCATCTAGTCTAAACCATCACGCATTATCAGGTTTCTAGATTCTGCGCGGAAAGAGTCGTAGAATGTATGGGTTCCCTTTCATTCACGACTCTTCTCTTTCCGCACAGACTCTAGTTAGATCAAATTAAAAACTAAAAAGTGTAAATTCTATAAGTATAGACACTCAAGGGATCGGACGCTTTGTGACGTTATTGAGAGAAATAGAGAGAAATAATGCAAATGTATCCCACACAACCCCAAATGTAAATGAAAGCAAATTTTCTACTCTCCTTTGAACGAAGAATTCGAATTATTTAATCAGGTGAATGAATTAAGTTAATCAAAGTTAGTTTTTGGCATTGGGGTTGCGGGGTTTCAATTTTCCAGCCGACTTATTTGATGATTTAGATAAGGCGCGAGCGGACGCGATCCGGATTCCGGCTGGATGGATTTTATATGATTTAAAGGCCAATTCGAACGTATACTAATATCAGAATGACATCTAACTGATTTCCCTCGTACTTGTCCGTACATGCATTAGCGCGGGCGAGACGCACGATAACTAAATAACATGATTCAAATGTGATTCTGATGTCAGTGTTCGAATTGGCCTGTTACTTATGTTGATGAACCTCCGAACGAAAAATGAGTCGCATGTGAAGGACGAATGATTTATGCTAAATGTAGGTATGATTCTAGATTAAGATTGATCTGACTTAAGCGCTATTTAACAAAATATATCTTATTGTTACAGGTATGACGTGGTTGGTAATCTTGGATCCTGGCAACTTTTGTGCAAATGATGTAGGTATACTTAGGTATGTATGATTTTAAAGCTTTAAAATCATACATATACATAAGCCTTAGAAAACACTATTCTGTCTTTTTATAAATATTATTAACAAAAACAATAAAATGTTATTAAGAGTGAAGATATTTAATTATGACTATATTTAAAACAAATTAATGCCTAGCTACCTAGTACTTGTTATTGTTTTAAATTTACACGATTTCAAGCTCTTCATCGTTTTATTGTTTTAAACTTACACGATTTCAAGGTCTTTATCGTTTTATTTTTTGTCGTAAAAAATAAAATAAAAAAAACGACAATTAAATAAACTGAAATATGCTATTAAAATAATCAACGGCTTGATCACAAAACTAACCAACCCGTTCGACATTAACCTCCACATATCTTGCATAAACCCAACATCATACCAAAAAGCCTGTTTACCTACGTAGAAAAAGTATAAAAACGCACCAAACACTAAACAGGTCCAAGCACTACGAATTAGGCCTCTGCATATTAAACTACCCGCAAACCCCAAATAACCCATCAGTATAAATAAACCTTAATAAACTTACCGTTAAAAACATACATCTTACACAGGAAATTGCCGGTTGGCTTGATAGCCTTGCTTATTGCAATGTAGTCCCAAATTAAAAAGTTCAAACAGTTTTAATTAACACTTCCTCATAATTACGACTCCATGTGGTATATTAAACCGACACCCTACAGTAATTTAAAATTGAGTATAACAAAACCAAATCAAACTAAACAATACCTTATTGTTCAATTCATCAATAAAACTTAATTCGAGTCAAACTAGAACTAGAGCATTTGCCAAAGTTCAATAGCTCTTTTGTCCAAACACGAATTAAAAATAAAATACCGTTTTTTTTTGGAATAGAACAAAGAGTAGTTCTATTTTTGAAATGTGGCCCGTTCGGTACGTTACGTGATTACGTCACTGGACAAAGAGTATTGTTCAAGGGAGTTATAAACAAACGAAAGCTATGAAATTAACATTCGTTACGCACATGTTCGCGGCAGTAATCATTTCTTAAGTGATTAGTGAGCTCTTATTACGCCATACACAATTTTGAGAGCTTAGTATGTCACACATTACATATACACTTTGATGATGTGTTCTTGCTCGCATTGGTTAAATCGCTACCAAAAGGTTGTCTAGAAAACATACGATTTCAAGTAGGGCATCCAATATTCTCAATATCAGTATTGAATGAATTCTTCTTAACATCTTATCTAGGTAGATGTACCTGATTCCCACTTCATAAGAACGTAGTTTCGTCGTCCCCGTGGGTGTCGTAAAGGGACTTGGTCTGAAATATGGCGCGGACGATGGTCTACCGATTTATTACGGCTATAAAGCATTGTTTAACCTGGTGCAGAAAATAAATCTGCCAAAAGAGATCATAATAATATACTAGTTTCACTTTTGTGAGAAAACAAATTAACATTAGTCTTCTATTGTTCTTCTTGACACCTCACTATAAAGAAGAAAATATTTAATCGTTGCCCTAGAAGAGAACATTTGAATCGGACCAAGATTTCTCTGCACAGACTGCAATCACAGTGTGGAAGTGGACTTTGCAATCACAAAATGTCACCATAAACCCACAATTTCTGTGAAAACATGATGTGTAATCCACGCTTCACACTTCCACGCTTTTTCTGGAAGAAGTACGTATTTATAAGATTTGATGTATTTTTTTTCGTCCCGCCGAGTTTTTTGCACCGGTAAGCCGGTATCTTCTCGGGGCTGTGTTGTAGGGTTATATAGACCTGGTGGTAGTTTTTGACATTCACAAGTGCATGATATGCTTAAATTGAAGAATAAACTTTCACTTCGTCACGTCCAAGTCGATGCAGAGTTAGCTTAGACGGACATAAATTTTTGAATTCCGAATTACGCGAAGTCATTCAAAATGACTTTCAGTTACGCCACTAATGTAAAAAAACCCAGTAATTCACCGACCGTAATAACCTCTCATAAAAAGTTTTGTTCCTTTTTTCGAGGATCTGATACTTACTTTTTTCTTTCGGCTCTTTATGATGCTCTCAAGTTATTACGAACCAGAAATTATGTCACACATTTCGGGGATCATAAAATTCATATACCATGTTGCGTGGCATATTTGATTTTTATTGTTTTTCCGATCGTCAGGAAACACGTGTTACATTTTTGACGTTGGTTGTGCAACCATAGAGCAGATGTATTTCGTAAGTAATTAATGATTTCAGCCTAAATTGCTTTATGAAGATGTAATATTTTGCTTTTTGATGTAAGGCGATTAAATGATAAGACTTGACTAGGTATCATTATAGCGTTAAGATTTGAAAGGCTAGATTAAAAACTGCGAAATACGTACTGGTTAAGAAATTTTATAAAATACGGCGTCCAGTTGGTCGACCCATGTAGGCCCTTTTGGCTGCCCGATCCAGCCAGCGGAGACGATGCGCTTTGGTCTCACTTATTATATTCGGCTCGGCTATTAGTTGTTGTATTTCGGCATTCTTTCGGATCCTCCAACTGCCATCGTCTCTTTTGAACTGTCATCCTAAATATCGTTGGGCACAGAGTGGAGGCAGATCTCCGTGAGCTCGGCGTCGGCGAAAGCTGGCGTGATACCGCTCTAGACCGAGCAAAGAGGCGTGCTCTTGTGTTGGTGGCCGACTCATTTTGGGTTATCGCGCCAGCCAAGTAAGTAAGTAAAGAGTTAAAAAAATTCTATCTACTTAGGTATGTTTAAAAGTATTACAAGTTTTATTTATGATATAAGTACATATTTATATTTTATTCCTGTTTCAGAAAAAGCATTAGCTTTGTCGTAGCTTTGCTTAGGAAAAAATAGGTACTGTACTGTGGGCTCTAATATATTTTATATAATCGTCTTTGTTTGTGGCTCGCTTTAAGCTAGGTTTACCAGTGTATATCTATACGGACATTTAAGGATATATCAACAAAGTACAAAATGCTAGATTATTAAATAGTGCTTTTATTAAACGAATAACTAAATACAAACAAGAATTTAAACAAAACGCATTTAACCGATTTGCAAGACCAAGGTGATACCATAAATGTTCCGTGAACTAAGTTTTGTACGGATCACTAAAGACAGGAATAACTAACTAAAATTTAAATTTACATTATATACAACTACATAAAAATTAATGAAATAAAACTATGAAAATGGATTATATCGCGTATATTGAATTTATAATACATCCCGACGTTTCGAACCCTTTACAGCGTTCGTGGTCAACGGGTGACTGAGGAAAAATTACAAAGTGCAAAAATACCCACATACTAAAATAATGAACAATCATAGACTATAAACTTTAAGGCTAGTTGTACATGCAAAATCGGTTCATAAGGCTAGTTATACACTACAATTATTTTCAAGTAAAGATATATATATATACGCGATAAAAACTACGCCGGCTCCAACCCTACTCCACGGACCCGAGAAGATTTAATTCCCTCCTAAATTGTAGGAAGGTATCCCAATATGGGACCGGCAACAAACTTGGCGGGACACATCTTTTCAAAACATATTATACTTAGAATCCAACATCATCCAACACTAAGGTCTCACAGTCTATGTCTCGCTTGCTCCTTTATCAGATGGACTACAGGATCCCAAGCTGGTGGTAGAGAAAAGCCATCTTCCCTATTAAAGTTTGGATATTTCTTAATCTCAATGGCCTCGCGCAGCATTCTGGGTATGTAACGCTTCTCCTTGGCAAGAACCAGAGGCTTATCAAACTTGATTGAGTGATTGGCTTTATCCATGACATGCTTACAGACTGCAGACCTAGGTCGACGGTGCTTGACATCAGCTATGTGTTCCTTCACCCGAGTGGAAATGCTCCAAGTTTGATAAGCCTCTGGTTCTTGCCAAGGAGAAGCGTTACATACCCAGAATGCTGCGCGAGGCCATTGAGATTAAGAAATATCCAAACTTTAATAGGGAAGATGGCTTTTCTCTACCACCAGCTTGGGATCCTGTAGTCCATCTGATAAAGGAGCAAGCGAGACATAGACTGTGAGACCTTAGTGTTGGATGATGTTGGATTCTAAGTATAATATGTTTTGAAAATATGTGTCCCGCCGAGTTTGTTGCCGGTCCCATATTGGGATACCTTCCTACAATTTAGGAGGGAATTAAATCTTCTCGGGTCCGTGGAGTAGGGTTGGAGCCGGCGTAGTTTTTATCGCGTATATACATATATATATATATATATATATTTACTTGAAAATAATTGTAGTGTATAACTAGCCTTATGAACCGATTTTGCATGTACAACTAGCTTTAAAGTTTACAGTCTATGATTGTTCATTATTTTAGTATGTGGGTATTTTTGCACTTTGTAATTTTTCCTCAGTCACCCGTTGACCACGAACGCTGTAAAGGGTTCAAACGTCGGGATGTATTATAAATTCAATATACGCGATATAATCCGTTTTCATAGTTTTATTTCATGAGTAACTATCGCGGTAACCGAAGACAATATTATACATAAAAATTAAATTAATACTAAATAAAACTATGTTAAAATGTATGCTTTTTAAGTTATAAAAACTTTTTATATAGGTACTTAACTTAAATGCTAGACTATAATTAAATGATTTCAATTCTTGACTTCGCTTAAAATAGGTCTTGGCGGAAACAATTTGACGTCATTCCTTTACTTTCCTGAGACGCATGAAGACTTTAAAAATCACATCTTGATTTGGTATTCATTTGTTACAACAACTCTGACTGAATTTCTTCTGCGCTTGTATTGTCATGAGCAATAAGCAATGCACAGCGAGTAATTATTTATTTATTTATCGTATGGCGGTTACACTGGTTATAAAAAAACATTACAGTAAGAATTCAAAATTTACAATTATGAATTTTGCAGATATGAACTCGCATTCTTCGTCAGATTTTTTAAATATTCAGCAGGTCCGTCGTATTTGGTGCTGGGTCACTCGAATACTATGTGGTGTATATGTCGCAGGCAAATTGTAAGATCCGACATTTTACAAACGGCATCGTCATTTTACAAACGTTTTCACATTTGCAAATTGCCGAAGGCAAATTGTTAGTGCGCTCAGTAGTGTCCACGTAAACTTGTTGGTTGTCTGAGGGTGACCGTGGTTTGCTGTTTTATGAATTTTTTAGATAGTCCGACTTGCCCCATCTCCACTTGTGTAGGGTAATTTCAAATCAAGATTAGATTTTAAAAGTTCGAATGCTATACCGTTGACGTACAGAAAGAATTATTGTCTCAGGACGAATACAGGGCATGTGAATATATTTAAACTGTCATCGCCAGGAGATTCATTCCGGTTGTAAGATTTGTATGGGATTTTAAACATGATTCTAACACATGGTTAGATTGTAATGCGGTATGTTCAAATCGAGTGTTAAAATATTATACACACTTGAACTCTTTTTTGTCCAGTGTACATACAGTATTATATGGTAATATACAGTTTTACCTTTTATTAGAAAAATAACAGAAACCATTTGGCTCCCGCAACCAAAACTCGGGCAAATTGCACAGTCGATTTGCCTAATGCTCAAACCACAGCGCAGAAAACATATATCACAAAACCGAATACACGTATGAATAAGTCTTAGTGTTAGAATTAAGGTAGGTCACATTCAGATGACGACTGAAGCTGCATTACTTTTGCGGCGCTACTGCTGCGGCGTGTAAGTGTCACTGTCACTTCACTACACCTTATAAAACAAAGTCCACCGCCGCGTCTGTCTGCTGTATGTCTGTATGTTCGTGATAAACTCAAAAACTACCGAACGGATTTTTATGCGGTTTTCACCAATCAATAGAGTGATTCTTGAGGAAGGTTTAGGTGGATAATTTTTTAAGGTTTTGTGTAAGCAGTGAGAAGCCAGGGCGGGTCGCTAGTTCTTTTACAAAATGAGTGACCAGATTAAACGTTCTAATCGCGGCAGTAATGCGACAACGAACATCACTGACAGCCCCCGCGACAAAGCCGCAGCATTTACGCCGTAACAGTAATGCAGTTGCCATCCAAATGTCACCTCTATACGGAATCCTTGGTCACAGAAAATCACCATAAATAACAATTACAGCGGGGTAAAGTTAGACAGACAGGGGGCACAGTAGGGCGTCTCTTGGGGTACATTTATGGGGTTCCTTACTTTATTTTACGCTGTGCTAATGCACTTTACTTATGTGTGCCTGGTTTTATAGCGGCGTGATAGCCATAGGTAGACCGTATTGTTTAATTACTAGTTCCAAACAACCTAACTTTCGCACTTATGATGTATATGTTAAGTGACGTTAATATTTCGTTACTCTGGAAAGTCATTCGAATGCAAGTAAATGTTACTAGCTCGTTGCTCATCCCTAATCATCCGCTCTACTGAACCAAATACTAACACGTCAATTTAAAAGGTTAACGTCGTTCACATCCAACTATAAACATCAATGAATTTACATCGATGTAAACCAGGTTATTTCCAAGTTATCGTGCCGTTCACCTAATCTGCAAATACTTGGCTTCAAGAAGGCTATCTATTCAGAAATCAGGTCCTTTTCAAAACACGGGTACTTATTTCCATACGCTCTGGGCATGTTTTTGAAGAGTGCTTCTTTGAATTGCAAATGGGCTAGTCCTTGGGCGGGTTTCATTGAAATGTCAATTTGTTTTCTATTGGGGTTGCTTGTTTGGTTACCCCGGGACATATCGCCTTACTTTTGTGCTTATATTCGATGCATCTCAGGCATACTCTAGAAGAGCAACATTCTCGGCCTTTGTTTGCCCAGACGCCCTCGCTTCCACACTCTGTATTCATCGAGTCGTAAAATCAACTTATCGACACTTCCAAGCGTCCCGGAGCGAAAATATGATTCACGTTTAGGACGCGCGAAATAAAAACTCGTCGTTAAAAACTTGTGGAGAAGTTTAAATTGAAGAGTGCATTTGACAAAGTGCGCTCGAATTTAAGGATTCCTTTTTTATCGGGGAGTTTTTTTATAGTAAGGGAGTTTGCGGTGATCGCATCCTGTATCCGACCATATCCGGTTTTTATTAGAACGGGTGTACGAGAGGCTTCCGAGAGCTTTTGTGTCGACTCGATATCGAACGAGCTTCCATTGTGAGCTATATTATGTCACCCGTCATTGAGTTTTTCGAGCCGTTTATGCTTTATGGCTCTTTATGTTCGGTATTATATTTGATTTTTGTTGTCATGGAATATAATATCGTGTTCTGGTTTATAACATAATAAGGGGATTTGGTTCGATAAAGCATTAAAGACTAATCTAATCTAATCCCTTTCGAGTGATGCGATGATGTAACCAAATGCTCTTAAGTACTTACACCAAACCTGCTTAATTTGAAAACGTAACAGCCATAAATGTTACCTAATATTTTTTCGAGAAGGCATTGTTACAGTATATAAATCAAAAAGTAATGTCACGCGTTTTACCATTTTTACCCGGATGCCGCAGAAGGGTTATAGGTATATCAAGCACGTGTATTTATGTATGTAAGTCTAATTATTTTTAAAATAATGTACTAAATAGGTACGAATAGCTTCCATAGTAGGAATGAATTTCTGTATGAAGTTAAGGCTATCAGTTAAACGTAGAGTCTAATTCTATTTTATATAATGTACTAGGTACGAATAACTTCCATAGTAGGTAGGAATGAATTTCTGTATGAAGCTAAGGCTATCAGTTAAACGGTAGGTCTTACCTTTATATACTTATAAGGTTAAATTTTTAATTGACAAAAATCAATTCTAACGTAACTCTGACTATACCTAAAAACAAAACCTATTTATTTAATCTAAAGACTGTTAATTTATAACAACGTTCAATTGAAAAAATCTAAATAATTCGATGCCTTTTGCAAAAGCCTCTCAATTTTCCATTTCACGAACGATCAAAATCGTAATGTCTCGCCATCAGTAGCATTAAAACAGCCCTCTTAGAGTCCAGCGCTAAAATGTTTTTGTTGTTCAGCTCACTCGGTGCCCTAATCGAATTAATGAGGTATTCGTGCTCGATTAAATCTGCTAGAGTTTTTCGGCTTTGATGATTCGTAATAAAAATAGAGCATTTTTAAATGTTGTTTGGGAGTTTATTTAATTTCGAATATACTACACCTGCCTTGTTTGTTCTTAGAAGTTAGGGATGATAAATATGATAAACTAAAAAAACTGTGAAAGTATATTATGTTTAAGAATTGTTATACACTTACATCCGTTTTTAAGTGTATTTTGATGTTGTGTTATGAGAATATTTGCCAAAAAAACTACAAATTGTAGGCATAAAATATGTATAGGTAAACTAATGTGTCTTAATTAGCATGACACGGTGCAATATATATTTTCTCCATGACGTACTTTACTTTACTATATTCGTAAGTAATATACAAAAACAAAATATAATACAACACAGTAAGGGTTATTAGCTCACTACTTTCAATAGGCGGAAATTCTGTATCAAATGGTGGCCGAGCAAATCCTACGCTATCCTAACCGCAAATAACCGCGCAGTTTAGAGGAACTCTGTGTTTACTCAGCCACAGGCTACAAGTGCTGAACCTAAATCACAAGCTTTGTTAATACGGTTTTATTTACTTTTTCTGGACTATTTCGAGTGAGTTGAATGGCCTATGTATTTGCTAGCAAAGAGCAACATATTTTTGTTAAGAATATGGGATGACGAGTTATCTTTTACCTCATTTAGACTCGAACTGGTTGATTCTCGAAGAGGCAGAAGAGGAACTCCCGTGTTTACGTTTAGCCGCAGGCTACAAGTGCTGAACCTAAATCATAAGCGTTTGTTATTACACTTTCCTTTTCATTCACCTCACTTGGTATTGAATTTATCTGGCTGGTTCACAAAGTCGGGAGATGAACTCCCGTGTTTATTTTCTCAGCCACAGGCTACAAGTGCTGAACCTAAATCACAAGCCGTTGTTATTACGCTTTTATTTACTTTTTCTGGACTGCTTCGAATGAGTTGAATGGCCTATGTATTTGTGAGTAAAGAACAATAGTAAACCTACGCAAATATGGGAAACGATCTATCTTTTACATTTACCTCATTTATGGACTTGATCAACCCGGGACTCGAAGATGTAGAAGAGAAACTCCCGTGTTTACGTTCAGCCACAGACTACAGTGCTTAATACTATAAACAACACACACGTCGTACATCGAACTTGCAAACTTAGAACACTATTTGACTAAAATAGCCTTTCCTTGATGTTCATCTAATGGAAACAATTAACCAATTAATAGACTTTCCATGCCAATATTGCCAGTCACCTGACAGGGCATTTAATCCGACTAAGACGTAATGGACGAGGTCTTGACCCGCAATCAGAACCGTCAATTCCCATTATTAGCACGAAATAAGTTTCTTGGCCTGTACAACATGACCTCTAGATTCTTAGCAGTTGTACGTAGACAAAGAGCGCTTTTATACTGGTTTCTTGCACCTTTGGTATAGGAACCTAGGGGTGGTCAGATCAAATTAGCTGAGTAATAACCAGTTTGGCTTAGGGAATATATATCACATTAATTATTTATTTAATGGACTTGAGGAACATATATTTGCAGCGATACTGGGTTCAGTGTATTATTTTACTAAACAGCAAATACGCGCGGCAAAACTAAAACGACTACCAGGATATCTTCATAACCATAACATTTTCAGAACATTTTTACTGAAAACCAACATCCTTATAACGGCGTTTCTATTTTTAGCCAAGACGATGTGTATGAAAGATCACACAGATTCCCACGTCGCTCAACCGGCGTATCAAACATTCCGACCATACTGTCCAACATCGCGTGAACATTTAAATATCAGCACAATTCACATTACAACTAAAAATAACTCAATTTGTATATACATGTCAAGCAAATTTCAACCATATTGCGTGTAATTTTTAATCTAGAATTAAATTGATGCCCTGACGATTTGATGCCCTTTTGTTTTCATGATGTGTCGAACCCACCCGTCGTTAATAGCGGTTTTTTAATAAAAACTTTCGTTAAAAAATAACAATACATTACACAATACATTGTCGGAAACAGATGAAAGCGACAGCAATGAAAAATTGCGGATTCTGTAAACAAAAGGTTTCGAATTTTAAACAAAAGTTGATCTGATAGCTAACTGTATGCGAATTGTTTTGGAGGTGATGCATTTTGAAATTGAGACACCGTTGTTTGTTGAAACTTGCGAAATAACAATAATATTTTACAACAGAGATTTTTGTATGAAATACCTAGTATCTGCGTTAACAAAAAATAGTTGCGGACATTGTAAACTGGAATGAAACCATTTCTGGAAATTGTTTATAAATTCTACCAATGTTTTTCGTCATATTTTAACAAGTGCGCTAATTGGCTGTGAGTGGAAAAAATTGGAGGATTATTTTAATTTTATTTTATAACATGGCTTGAATTGCTGTGTAGAATGCAAATCTCTATAAAAATGCAAAGTTCAATTCAAACAGAGAAAGAAGAGAAAATTCCTCACAGACTTGCATCCGGCTTTTGAAATAACTTTGACTGAGTATTTAGGTTTCCCTGCAGTTTAAAGACAAATTAAATAAGAAGACATATCGACCAATTTCGTAATGTATAAGGGTGTTTATTCAATTATGTACCTACCTTAAACAGCGGGTGATGGATGACTTACAGAAAACACTGGATACTCGCAAAATAAAATCGCATAAAACAGTTGACGGGGCAATTTATTATAGTATGAATCTTCTCAAATGATTTTTACGTCTAAGACCCTAATCTGTTAAACAAAAGCCATTGTTTCTTTTATGCGAGCGGTCGGCCATTGTGCCATTGTCAGACACAATGGCCGACCGCTCGCACAAAAGAAACAATGACTTTTGTTAGGGATTAGGGTCTCAGACGTAAAAATCATTTGAGAAGATTCATACTAGGTATATACGTCTCTGGACATTGAAGTTTCAGCGAGCATTGTCTATCTCTATCGCTCTTGCGATATTTGAGTGACAGAAATTGTCGTACCCGGCAGACGACCAGTAATAAATGCGTCCTATAGCATAAACTGAGAGCATACTGCGAGCCACTTCGTTTATCTGTTTGCATCTCTCTCGAGTCTCGAATATGCAAGTGATAGAGAAGCAGATAACGAATTGTCGATGTTCGCGGTAGACCTTCTGGTACGAGTGTCTCTTTCAATCAATTTGTGCAAGAGTGGGGCTAACGCCACATGATGTATGGTGCAGGAAGCATCAATTGCCTAATTTGAGCTCGTTGTATGAATTTATTTACGTTGCATTTGGGTGCAGTTAATTCTTTTGTTTCTCCCGCTGAACAAAAGAGGTGGAAATTAGTGATATTAATTTATTTATTTATTTAGTAAGTTGTGTGATGAAATCCAAATTATTGTTTAATATAATTCTTAAATCTTTATCTTTAAATGTTAAACATGATAATGAATGGTGCCATATTCATATTGTTGCTACATATTTTACTCATGGACAGTAGTTTGCATGATTTGAGAAATGATGAATGTGGGCTGAGAATGAGTGGGTTACCCGTCAAATGTCTTCTTTACGCTGATGACCTGGTATTGCTAGCGTCATCGGGTGAAGAGTTGCAGGAGATGGTAACTAGAATGCATGGATCTTTTGAAAGGAAAGGAATGAAAATAAATGTAAGTAAGACGAAAGTTATGGTATTTGAAAAGGAGGAATATATGACAAACTGTGAAATTTTGATTGGTCAAGAAAGAGTAGAACAAGTGAAAGAGTTTGTGTATCTGGGAACATTATTCACTAGGGACGGTAAGCATGATACAGATATTGAATGGAGAGTGAGTGCTGGAAATCGCGTGAATGGGGCACTTAACGCTTTTATGAGCAGCCAGAAGGTGTCGCAAAAGGCACGCTTGGCTGTGCATAGAGGGGTGCTGGTGCCTACACTTATGTATGGTAGCGAAAGTTGGGTATGGCAGAAGAGGCATCAGAGCCAAGTGAATGCAGTGGAAATGAGAGCGTTCAGAAGTGTGTGTGGTGTGAGATTACAAGATAGAATTAGGAACAGTGTGATAAGGGAAAAGTGTGGACTGAGCGAAGATGTAGTGACAAAAAGTGAGAAAGGTATGTTGAGATGGTTTGGACACGTGGAAAAAATGAGTAAAAGAAGGCTAACAAAGAGAGTGTATAAGGGAGAGGTAGAAACGGGAGTTGGAAGGGGCAGACCTCGGCGGACTTTCTCTCATCAGATCAGGGAAATCCTGAAGAAAGGCCAGGTCAAGAGCACCCTAAACCGGCGAGCGTGTATGAGGAATATTATGAAAGTGAAGGAAGCGAAAGAGGTATGTCAGGATCGTAGCAAGTGGAAATCCGTGGTCTCTGCCTACCCCTCCGGGAAATAGGCGTGATTATATGTATGTATGTATGTATATTTTACTCAGCTTTACGTAGAAAATATCAGTTAAGTATTATTTTTCTTAGCACAAAATAAGATTTAAAAATGCAACCCAGAAAGAAATTGCTCGTAATATATGTAAAAGCAATTCACCGACACCTCCGAACAAAACTACTGCATATTCTTAACTTTTTCAAAAAGAGAATAAAATAACATTTTCCAACTCCGTACTTGAATGACTTGTTAAGAGGAACAATGAGCCCAATCGCGTGGTGTCCTGTGTAATGCGTTTCAGCTACGCGAATTTTAACTTTAAAAGTTTGTGGATAAAATTGTTTATGCTTTAGCTAATATTTGCATTTCATACGAGGTAGAGAAAATAAGTCGACTCGAGTGCCGTCTGCTCCCCTAATTCACTGAGTCACTCGAAACCTAAGTAACGATGCCATTTGCGTCGAGACGAATTATCAATAATTTTGGACTCGATTGGTCTTGTTAAAAGTTTAACAGATAAAGGTCTCGCCAGACCACGTACACAACAATATGGCGTATGATGCATTTAGTATTATTTTAAATTTAGAATTCTCATCTTATATTGTAAACCTATGTGTTATTCCGCTGCCGCTTTTTAAATGGCTAATTTGGAATCAATACAGTCCATTTCTGTCACAAACTCGTAATAGAAGTTGTATTACTCATAATTCAACTAAGTTTATTGAAAGTTAGTCATATTGCTACTTTTAAACTTGTTCTTGACTTAGTACAACATTCCATTTCATCAAGGCGGAAACAAGCGATCAGTTTTAACATTATTTACACTATACTACCTTTTCACGCTTCTACCTACGAGTACAGTATACACTGTTCGATAAAAATTGTGTGTACAAACCCATAATGTGTGGCCTACTTTACTATTTACACATTAATAGGTTATAGGTAAGTTACCCTTGTATGCATTTTTGTACCTATTATTTGCATTATCTACAAACGCATTTAAGCATATAGCATTGCATAATTTTTACATACCCACACGCATTTTTCACACCACCATGAAAACCACTTAAAAGTTCCAAGATCTTACGATTACAGATAACAAATAATTAGACTCCGAATAGCTAAGTATCATTACGCAAGATATATTTCTCAGCGTCATTATCTCGTGACTCATCTACTGAGAAATGGATTACATTTTTGAGTTTCCATTCCATTGCCCCCGTTCGCTGGGGGCTCAATTTGACTGATGATACCCATTGGAGGTTATTTTCTTAGATTAAATTTGTAATTTCTTTTTGCAAACAAATTGCGGATTGGTAGAGCCGGTCGTTATTTAAATATATTAATTCTGAGAGAAAGAAGTTATGTGAAAAACGGACGCGTTTTACATTTAATAGGTACCAATAAATTGTTCTTGATAAGAGTAATCATACGTGTAATGCAATCCTTGATATTCTATGCTGTTATTTTGTAAAAGGGAAGAACTTTTAACTACATAATATAGGAGCTTTCAGATTTGGCTTTACGAATTAACAAATAAATAGTTTTGAATGATTCACGGTTAGTTTCACTAGACTTATATTGACCGGGATATAGACCGTGATTACCTTTTGTATTATTTATAAGCTCGAGATATATAACCCCCCTATATCCCGGTCTATATCCCGGTCAATATAAGTCTAGTGTAACAAATAAATAAACTACAGCCCATTCTTAGACAAATCATCAGCACCTTTTTATGATTCCGTACCCAAAGGGTAAAAATGTCACCCTTTTTTTTCATTAACAATACAGTATTGTGTTTGAATATTTTTTACATGCTAACTTACATAAGATAATCGTATATATGAACATCTTTGTATCGGAGGAGTTGTCCGCCAAGTTTCCGCTTACCCTCCTCTAACTGTTTTGGCTTAGTGATCCAAAGAGAATCTTGACCTCCGAAACGAGAGCGTACCACCTGTCCTGCACAACTGCCTGCCAGTTACTGACGCGAAGCTGAAGCAGATCCGTCATACTGTCTTCCTAACGATACCTGGGCCGACCCACCGGATGGCTACCAGTCGGTCGTCCCAAGAACGCCCTCTTGGCAGCCCGATCCTCCCATTCTGAGTAGGTGACCAGACCAGCCAAGTCTGTGGGCTTTCGTTTCGCCGATGGTATTAAGTTCGGCGCCGATGATATTCGTACAGAAAAAACAAATGAAAATATACTTAATTATAATTACATCTATAAAGTAATGCGTTCAGGGGCCCTTCCATGGCAGATTTGATTTGGTCAGTCCATCGCATAGGTGGCCTTTTGCCTTTTACGCGGTCTTGCTCCGTTTGCTCTACCCTGCACCACTAGACCCTCGATGGAGTCATTGTTTCGCCTTGAGACGTGACCGAAGAAACTGAGCATGCGGGTCTTTACGAGAGTCGAAAGGCGCTGCTTAATACGGAGTTCTTTGCCAGAATGACTTCCAACCGCGGAAAATGGCGAGAAATCGTACGGCAAGCAACATCTGTGCCTGATGTCAGCAGTTGACCACGACACTCTGCAAAGAGTAAAACGACGAAGAAGAAGATAAAGTAGGATGATACAATAACAATAAATACATCCAATTAATCTGTACATCTGTACACACCCCCGGCAAGTATTTTTACACCGCTCGATCGAGCCAACTGAACAATCCAAACGCCCAAACTTATGTCATTAAAAGATTGAAAGATTACTTCACTTGTCTGGGGTAAAAATCACCCCTAAGAAGATTTATCTCATTAGTTAAATGGTGCGTCTAGACGACGAGAAATACGGCGACTTGTGAATTTGAGCGTCTTTTTTGGAAGGGTTGGGAAAAAGAGAAGTTTTGCGGAGAATTGTTTAAAGCTAATGGCTGTGTTAATTTTAAATTCCCTGCTTCACTTTTCATGTTTAAGTGTGCGTATATAGTGGGTATTCAAGTGATTTCATTTAGTCATGTGTTTTTTTTTTGTTTGGGTTCCGTAACTCAAAAGGAAAAACAGAACCCTTATAGGATTACTCGTGCGTATCTTTGACCGTCTGTATGTCTGTCTGTCACAGCCTATTTTGTAAATATGTCTAGAACAGTGGCTTATCTGAGTGGTCAAAATTCCACCACCACCAGAGGGTTCTTTAATGAAACATGTAATTGTAAATTAGAAGCAGATACTTTTATTGTCGGCAATTTTAAACTGTCACTAACTTCCAATTTATCGAATGTAAAAGTGTTGAGATACCTACACGTTAAAATTTAACACTAGAAATTAATGTGAAATGCATTAAAATTACTTCAAAAACGGGGAGCGCGATGCAAAAGAGTGAAATATGTTATTTTTTTAATCGCAAATATCTAATGCCTAAATGAAGCTTACACATTTAACCTTCTCCTCTTTACATAGACTCAAAGTCCTGTATGTACTTACAAAGAGTTTATTTTGGCCAAACTCATACCCGGATAAGAAAAATATAATCACAGCCAATCATACCTCAAACGTACCAAATCACCCGGAACATCAGTTTTTACGAGATCAGCTACGTTTTATGACACAGGTTGAAGGAATGCGTCATGTCATGACCCCACAGCCGAGGTTATTGGAAAACTTTGCACAAAATTAGATTGGATTAGACCAATAAGACAACCAGGTTACTTGAACCCTAGTTTGTATTGAGATCAACATTAGAGATAGAGCAGGTAAGTTTGGTTACAGTACAGTTCGGAATGGTACAAGTAACTTAGTTGATCGTCACTGCATCTGAGACAGTTGCCAACTTAATTGTGCAGTGCATCTTGCTTCAATGAGTTTGAATCGGGGGGCGTACAGAAATGTATTGGGTCGTAAAGTTAACTATTTGTGTCCGTTGTTGAAGTTGCTTCAATTCCCTGTAGATATCTTAGTAAAGAGGCGAAGTAAAATTAACTTGATTGCTATTTATTCGTCAGTTATGTAAAATGAATAAAGATTTCCCGTGGTATGTATCCCCAATTTACACGACAACTACTAGGGATGATGAATACTAAAACCCGAATATCATTCTAAGAGCTCACGGACTGTATGTACATTTATAATTAGGTATCATTAGGCAGGTTTCCGGTTCCGGCACATAAGTAGCCCAGTATCTAGTACATCGCTTTCACCTAATACCCTAGTTCATTTTAAATTTTATCAGCTCTCAATAGTCCTTACACCCTGGCGGGTGCTGCCTCTGCGTGCGTCCCACGACACGGGCAAGAGCAGCATCCGCTAGGCATACCCTACCATCACATTAAAGTGTAATAAGTTTCTACGTGACTTCGGTCCTAAATGTCCGGAACAACATTGTTCCGTTGTGGTTAAAATAAATGGCATAAAAATTACAATGTTATTGCTATTGAATAAATCGTTTATAATGAAAAGGGTTGGATCTATTAATCATTAAGTAGTGTAAGCAAAGGCTTGTTTTCTAACAAGTGTCAATTTCTCACTCGAAGAGGGTTGAACCTGTCATTATGACAAGTTAACGACGATAGCCTGCGACATTTTGTAAAGGAATAACTAGATATTTTAATAACAGGGCAGAAATTAATGCCAAGGACTGACGTCATGTCGAAGTATGGGACAATAATTATAGTTTAAATTAGCTTTTAAAAAATATGTGCGTGATTTCTTTGCTGGCAGTTCAAAGAAGAATTAAGTATCTATCTTATATGGTAAATAATATCATTCAATCATTACATTGTTGATGTAAATATAATATTGTCGATGTCTGGAAGAGATCGCTTTATAGCGATAAGTTCGCCTTCTTTGTCATTTCTTTAGTAGTGCACAATAAATAATTTTATAATTATTATAATATTTTTAAAATGACTGAATGTTGTGAACAATTTTTCAGTAACATTCAGACACTTCAAAAATCCAACGATACCTAAACTGTTTTTTTACATGTATACATTTAGGACCTTATTTTACTACTATGAAATAAAGTACTCCGTGTATTTAAATATGACGCTAACTGTACAAGTATGTTTAACGGAGAGATTACTCTTTGAAGTACTGTCAGTCGGAATTCTATCGCGAGCTTCAGTAAATATTTTCGTATTTAAATAATAATATCTGTTCAAACTCCTTACGAAGTCGGTCTTGAATTTCCTCAAGTTATAGAAGTTAGCGTTTTCATTTAACTTTTAATGTTTGAGCCATTTAATTTATCATAACTTTATTTTCTACCTATATACGTCTTTGTTCGCGTGAAACTTGGTACCTAATAGAACTCCTATTCAAACATATAACCCCTCTCCCCCCACTTCAAATGTATCTATGTTTAACCACGGTCTAAACTAAATGTGAGCAAAATTTTGTCCAAATATGTTAAGCTGTTTTTGAGTTACAAACAGCCAAACAAAAACTTTTCGTTTAGGACTGTTAGCGAACCAATATGTGTAGGAGTGCTTCTATCTTAGCGGATTAGTTCTTAACATTTAATTAAAACAAAGGTATCAAATCCCAATCAAACTGTCAGACTAATCCCCGATAAACACAGATTACGAGTAACACAATCCAGCGGGTACATCTCATATAACTTTCTTCTTGTTTGACACCAGCCCTACGTAACTGTTTGCCCCCAATGCAAAGTGATTCTCAATGTAAACAGAACGTGCCTCCAACGTCTTCCAGCCGCCTTAAGAACACTTGAGGGACTTTAAGCCAAAAATTCAAAATACAGAACTGATTGTTCATGGCACGTTGGCAACTTCTCAATTTGACTTGAAAAGTGACAGGTGTCGTGGCTACAATACTAGAGTCCATCTGAGATAACTTCTCACCAACTTAGACAGAACAGAGACTGAAAAAAAAGTCATATTTTCATAGACATTTGACATTTATGTGGACACATCTACAGATCCACACATTGTCATTGCAAATTCTGTGCAGAGTTAGCTTTCTCCGATTCTAGTCATTGCTAACTGTAACCGTGCTGGTACTTTTGTCACTACTAGCGGGCAGAAGCCCGCGACTCTGATGATAATGATTGATAAAAAATACCCTATGTCCTTCTCCTGGCTGCAAACCATCTCCATACCAAATTTAATTTAAATCGGTTCAACGGTTTAAGCGTGATGAGGTAACACAGACAAACAGAGAGAGACTACTTTCGCATGTACGAGTATTACGTATTTAACTCAATTAGTTTATTAAAAGGTAGAATAAAATAATTACCTGTTGTATGTACATAAGAATATTATTAATAAATTGGAATTCTGTACTTGACGTCGGCAGAATGCGAGTAAATAATTAAATATGTTGATAATCTTAATTAAACGTGCTAATTAATAAAGCAAAATTAACGAAAACAAGATTATCATTGCATTAATTTGCGAAAAACACAAATATTGTATAACTCAGTAATCATAAACCAATTAAAAAAGATAGCAAATGTACGCCTAAGCGCATTAACGCATTTACGTCCCGAAAGCAGGTTTCACCAGTTGGATAAAGGGCTCAGTAACGCTTCGGGGCACGTTCCAACAAAATAAATTCTAATAAACTTAATTAAGCCGTACTACGGTATTATCTGCATCAAAATTTCCCTCCTAAATTACGGCTTGGGCATTTCAAATTGTCGCAAAAAAAGATAAAAATGTTTACGTGACTGGGTGAGCAAAGGATTGCGAGTCAGGTGGAGAAAAATGGGAAAATGTTGACAAGGAACAACAGAAATTACTGTATACATTATTCGTAGTTGTTTTAATAAAATTACATTATTATGAGATTTAATTTTGAAACCCTTATGCCGTCTCTTACGCATGAGTAAGCATGAGCTATATAATATTTTAGTTATATACATATAACCATCTTGAGTAGGTACCTATGTAAAAATTATGTAGGAATTTTAAAGCTATACAAAAGCTACAGTGGGCTACGGAAGGAATAAAAAAATAAAGCTTCTTATTTTCGCATTTTTGTAGTCGCTGTAACAACAAATACTAAAAAACCGGCCAAGTGCAAGTGCGTGTCGGACTCGCGCACGAAAGGTTTCGTACCATTACGGATAAAACTGCAAAAAAATCACGTTTGTTGTATGGGGGCCCCCACTTAAATATTTATTTTATTCTGTTTTTAGTATCTGTTGTTATAGCGGCAACAGAAATACATCATCTGTGAAAATTTCAACTGTCTAGCCATCACGGTTCATGAGATACACCCTGGTGACAGACAGACGGACAGACAGACGCACAGCGGAGTCTTAGTAATAGGGTCCCGTTTTACCCTTTGGGTACGGCACCCTCGGTGGGCGAGTGCGACTCGCACTTGTCCGGTTTTTTTTGTTTTCGTTCAAAATGTTCATCTACATCGGAATTTCATGCTGCTGCCGATATGCAACCTTAAGTTGCATTTTATCACTTAAAACATGGTAAATCATAAATCATAATGATAGGTAACATAACGTATTCTAATGAGGTATTATACTAGTCAATGTGCCCATGTAACGTATAATCATTCCATGTGTAACAAACCTCGGTTTTGACATGAAGGGGTTGCGAACAATCCCATCTGGAACTAACTCGATATGAACCTCATACCTCAACGGTAATACCTTAATATAAATTAGTTTTAGGGGAGGCAAATTGTACGTACTCTAAATAAAATGAACAAAGGGTTCCTCCAACTTTCCTAATAGCTCATATTGCTTTCTTGATTGTTTAAGCGATTCCCCTTTCTGTATACATTTGAGTGAATTTTGGAGAGCGATGATAGATGCTGAATTGATATAAACCTGTTTATATTTTGCTAAATAATTTACAGTTATAAAAAAAGGTTTTTAAGTTTTAAAAAACCGGTCAAGTGCGAATCGTACTCGCCCACCGAGGGTTCCGTATTTTTTAGTATTTGTTGTTATAGCGGCAACAGAAATACGTCATCTGTGAAAATTTCAACTATATAGCTATCATGGTTCATGAGATACAGCCTGGTGACAGACAGACGGACAGCGGAGTCTTAGTAATAGGGTCCCGTTTTTACCCTTTGGGTATGGAACCCTAAAAATGAAATATTACTAGTGTTATCCTATCTCATCATTAAAGTAATATTAAAACGGATACATAAAATACGAGTACACTCATTAGCTACACATATAAACCACCATACCTAACTAACTCGATATGTAGGTATTCCTTTATTCGCCGAGAATTACCGCACCGCACCTATTTATACTTCATACAACCAACCAACTGAAGTGCTCATGCAGGTTCAAACTATATTATCGACCACAGTTTCAAAATTTCACATGGTGGATCGTTGTAAAACTAACGCAGTGACAGTAAAACTGAAAATCCGCGTGGTATTCCTATTTCCACTCCATTCTGCCGAAACTCCCCACCGAAACAAGCGTACGCTCTGTCGAATTTACGCATTCGTTTTGTTTTCCAATTCAATAGGTTATTTGAAACACTAGCTTCATTCAGAAGCATTTATGTCAGTTACTTATATCAATAGTCGGACCAATTTAACTCGGCATTGACTTTGCAGTGACATGATTTGGAATGTTGACGTTTTATATTGGCACGTCCACACAGGCTCTTCAAAGCTTAGCTTAGGCCATCGATTTTGAGTGAGTTCAGGCCCTTCTCTCTGACTGAGCGTGAGAGTAAGCGAGACGGCTTCGCGTGCCAGGGAACACGGATAGAAGAAGAAAGATGAAGAAAGACATTTATTCCATAAAGCACACATACACAGGACAATGCAATGAAAGAAAAAAGATGTTTAAAAAAGGGAATATAAAAATAATAGCAAAAACAAAAACAGAAAAAACAAAACAAAAAAAAAATCGCATTGTTATGTTTAGTTACTGTTTAACAAAAAAAAATTAATCAAAAATAAAATTGCACATTTTTAGAGGCAATTCTTTATTTGTTTTTTTTTTTGTGCAAAAAAAATACAGTTTTTAATGGTGCGTTTTAGACCTATGTTTTAGATTTTTTTCTATCGAGCGATAGTTTAATCAAGTTTCGATTCGATGAAGTTACTAGAGAAAGGGCACAAGATTGATATTTATATTTTTTGGCAACCGTACATATATGATCTGTCCTGTCCATGGACATGTCAAGATCGAAAATAGACAAATGGACACAAAATATAGCAACTGGTTCCCTACGTACAGCAAGAGAGGTAAGGGACACCCGAAAATTAGATGGGAGGACGATTCCCCACCAAAATGGATAAGAACCGCTCGAAACAAAGATGACTATTCATATTTCTATGAATGACTGGAAAGCTTTAGGAGGCTTTTGTCGGAAACCCCGACAACCTGACTAGTGAAAATTAATAATCAATTATAAAGAAACTAAACATAGTTTTAAATAGTCAGTGATTAAAGGCTAATTGTATTGTATATATATGATCTAAAAACCAGCCAAGTGCGAGTCGGACTCGCGCACCGAGGGTTCCTTACTTTTTAGTACTTGTTGTTATAGCGGCAACAGAAATACATCATCTGTGAAAATTTCAACTGTCTACCTATCACAGTTCATGAGTCTGGTGACAGACGGACAGCGGAGTCTTAGTAATAGGGTCCCGTTTTTACCCTTTGGGTACGGAACCCTAAAAAGCGCCACGATTTTTCAAAAACTGTTGTCTGAACTCACTGCACCTTAAAGACAATGAAAGTGTGCAAAAGGGAAGCCATCGTGTATATGAACATTTCACGAGTGCGAAAGTGAGTTGCTTAGTTCTATAAAAGCATAGATATTCGTACCTACATTTTGCGTAGAACCCCCAAGGGCTCACATTGATGCCAGAAATTGCATTTCCCACTTGACCGATGCCTTTCCGGATTTAAAGCCAGCGATTTAACATGTCTGTGAAAGCAAACGTTAGTCGCAGAGCGCCGTATTAGTCAGTGTTGAGCGCAAGGGCCCCGTACTTTGTTACCCCTGGATGCGATTATTTGACCATCATTTGGCATTCAGGACGCGTCGCTGGTCCGCTGAGGTGCTTTTGTTTTGCTGCTGCTTGTCTTTTCGTGGCACTATAGGAATGTATAGGAATGTGTGCGAGTGCTCTAATTTGATATATTGTGAAACCCTATTGGTATTGCAATACTTTTTCGGGTTATTTTGTTATGAAACTTTTCAATCTCGTACCTTAACTTAAGCAACTCAGCAAGCTTCGTTGCTTAAACACGGTACTCGACTAAAAAGCTCTCTATTATATCACGATTGCATAAAATACTATTAAATGTTATATTGTTATGATACATCGTGACTTTGGCATTAAAATAATTATTAATTTTATGGATTATACCCAGTTGACAAAATAATTTTTTGAACAACTTGTAAAGGGAATCGGTGCAAATTATGAGTAAATTTCGTCAACAACATGTATCGGTTTTTAACATCAAGATTTTCATAAAAGTGATAATATGAAGTTATTTCACAATCGATGACAAACTTTACAAAAAATAAACATAAATAAAATACCTTTTCTCAAACATGCTATGTAATATTAAATATATTAATAACGGGTCACTCACGTGTTTTAAGTCGAAAACGCTCGACATGTCCGTACCGAGGATTAAAATGCTATGTAATATTGATATTACGTTCTTTATAATAGGCTGGGAAGTATCACGTCTCCGGCGCAGCTAGACGAGGGGCCTGTAATGAAATTTCATACAAAGTTGCAGGCCTAGGCCGGGAAGTGGCTCTTTTTTAATTTCTATTTCACATATAATTGTGACACAGCATCATGGCATTCAGCCATAAAAAAAAACTATAAGCAATATTTGCTTTTTGGTTCGTTTATGACATTCTGCCAATACGCCTATTAAAAAAACAATAAACGATATTTGATTTATATATATATTTGGTCAAGCAAATCTTGTCAGTAAATAAGAACAAAAAAAAACTATACTCGTCCTTTTCTTTTGGGTGTTAGTACTAGTGTAAGACAAAGATAGTATGATTGAAAATGATTTATTAAACGTTTGAGAAAAGCACTATACTTACTTCGGCGTGAAAAGGGGTTGTCGGCCTCATAACTATCCGGCCGCTCATAACTATATATTCTATTCGGCCGGCAACCCCTTCCTTCCCGGCCTCTGTAGTAATGTACTATTACAGTGATCGTGAAAGTTATTAACAACAATGTTTCTTATATTTCAGGTACGGATAACAAATGGATGACATTCATCTCTTGTGAAATACTACATAAAATCGTGAGTACGTGAGTAGTTGAGTACCTATCCATTGTCCAGTACGCTTCACGACGACCATCAGTTTAAATTTGTACGGACGTAGCGCCGAAAATGGACATGGATATGTCATAGATTACCTCCACTAGACTCCTCAATATGAAGCAAGCACCTGAAGACTCGCAGTCACACTAATACCTCTCGCGTCGAATGATGGTCCCTACAAAGAGGATATAATAAGATAAAGTGGTACTGTCATAGTAAATTTTGTAACCGCTGTAAATTCACTGCCATCTATCGACATACTTTAAAACTATAAATAAAGATTTATAAAAATACGTTAAAATGTATTTATGTGTTGTAATGTATTTATATGGATAAATGATTTTTTGATTTGCATTAATTATTTTTATATGATTTTGACCCATGTTTTTTCAATGATATGCGTTAAAATTATAAATGACAAACGAAACCGTCAACGCCCTCTATACGATAGTAGGCCAAAACTAGTGGCGCCCTCTGATCGAGAATTAAATTTTCGTGATTTTCGAGGCACGTTTTTTCCTTAGACTGTATCTATCTATTACGGAGTATAGATATATTTGATCCCTATAACAGTTCCTTCAAGGTCTCTTTTGGTTAGGCTTAAATAAAAAAAAATATTGAAGAAATATATTATCACCGTGTTTTTATTACGTAAAAAATATATGTCTAAGTAAATGTATGTGCTGAAGTTTATTTATTTAAACTTTATTGCACAAAATAAATACAATAATGTACAAATGGCGGACTTAATGCCAAATGGCATTCTCTACCAGTCAACCATAGGGCCAAACAGAGACACTTACAATTGGTGCAGAAAAAAAACAATGAATTAAAAGAAAAGCAAGCTAATATACTTAAAAACTACATATATGAGTATTATATAAATACAAACATACATACACAATACACACTATAAATATAATAGACACAGACATACATACTATACTGAAGTTCCAAACAAACATTTTACGTGACAGTTACTCCATTTAAAAATGAAGTGTCATAGGTATCGACGCGACGCTAGTTGTCTTACCTTAAGGCCACCCCACGCTAGCGTCTTAAGCGTCGGCGCCTAGTCAACTTTATGGCTGCTGCTCGACGCTTTGTTGGCGCAACTGCGCAGCGACGCCATAATCCATAGCGCTGACTAGACGCCGACGCTCAAAAGACACTAGTGTAGGGTCACAGGGCGGACACGCTGTACATCAAAAATCACTCGCGTTTCTATGTATGAACGGCACGTCCGTACACGCGTCATGCGCATGCGTCATAGTGTGAGTAAGTTGCTTAAAAATAGTACTGAGAGCACGCCAGAAGTCGGCCAGATTTCTGTCGCGGGGCGAGGTAATTCGAGTCGGGGCGGGGCGGTGCGTGGCCGTTCTGTATGATAATAATTATTTATTCTGTGGTAGGGTGGTCCTTACTCGTTTTATATGCTGCGTCTGCAGCAAGTGATCTGGGAGGCAGGACAATGGTCTAACACAGTGTATTGTACAATAAAGCGAGTTGCACGACTACGCGTCCCTTGAGAAATCGCAAAAACACGCCAAAATATTCCCGGTTCCCGAGCTCTATTTGCAAATAAACGAATATGGGATCGGCTCCAGTAGACAAACTATTTTCAAACTCCGGTTTTTGCCTCATGCGCGAACGAGTGTAAAATTTATATTGCCCCTAGCACGCCGGATACCATGGGGTTGGCCGGTCGAAGTATTTAGCAGATGGCTCCAGCATAGTTTGCCCTGTCAATCCCTAGAATTGTGTAAAATTTTTGTTTTTTTAATGGAAATTTATGCACTGGATGTCAGCCCTTTAAGCCAAATCTCATAGAAAAAGGGGCAAGCTATGATGGCGCCATCTATGCCAGCCTTTGACAGTTGCCAACCCCATTAAAACAACAAATTGCGGAGATAAAGTTTCGTGGTTTTAAAAGCTGGACTGTGAAAAAGAGATAAGGACGAGTGACGCACAACTGCTAGAAGCTTTTTTTTTAATGCAAAAACTCGGACCAACTGAAGTAGGACTCGCACACTGAGGGTTTTATACCATCACTAAAATGTTTGTATAGTCTTACCCCCTTATTCGTAAAAGTTAGCAAACCTCTGTTAAATTTTGTCCCTTTCCAACAAACACAAATGTCAATATGACCGATAAGGACAAACGATTCATTAATCAAGAGCTTGTTAGTTTAGCCTTGACAAGCGTTTATGAATAACACCATTAGTGTTCTGCCTAAACTAACTTTGCACCGACTTTAACAGAAAAGTGAGATAATGTCATATTTTTATAGAATTTTAACGATGACATTTCCACACTTTGTCATTGCAAATGCCATGCAGAGTAAGCTTGGTCCGACTCTAGGTCCCTTGAAATATGCTGACATTCCTGCCTCACCACGCAAAACGATTGTGACATTTAAAAACACGTTTAAAAATGTTTTAACTTGGAACTACAATGCAAAAAATTCACTCATTCCTTCCACTCGTTACCTTTTTTGCAACGAGTACTTAACTTTAGTAGCTGTGTGTGTAAACATTCAGTTCAATTCTCCTGTTGACATTTGTGTGCGTGTTAGCTGTTAGGGCAGTACAGAAATCTAAAAGGTAACTTTTTTGTTAATCTGCAAATGTGCTGTATCGATTGCTTCTTGTTATTGTAAGGCCAAAACGAACGTGCTTGCAGTCGTAAATGATTAAGCTGGCTGTCTCGCTCGCCCTCGCGATCTCTAGCAATGCGTATTACAGCTTTCTCTCTTCGATTTTATTGCCCTACCGGCACGTTGGTTTTGGCCGCACAATAGTCCTGTTGGAGGCAGACGGCCGTTACATTAAATGCGGATCCTCACGCAGCTCCGAGCGGGACAGCTACGCGCATAGCGTTTTCTCGCTCCCACACCGTGGCGGCATGCGGATCCGCAACCGCGTGAATAATTTGTAAGGCTATATTGCCCACAACCGACGCTATTCGTCAAGCTCAATAGCTGATCTAATTCCTGATACTAATGAGGTCTGTAGGCTGTTAACGGAAAATTAACGGGTAGCCTTTACGGTTGGTTAGATAAGAGAGTTTAAACAATGGGGAAGGCTGGTAAACACTAATCGACGCTAATCGTAGATGGCGTCGGTGATAGTATCTTTTTGTCTAGAAATTGACGTCTATATCTTTACCCATCACCGAGCAATGATGTTTCGGACCGGACATTTGGGAGGCGCGCGCGGAGCCGAAGCCAACACGTC
This sequence comes from Cydia strobilella, assembly GCF_947568885.1. Taxonomy (NCBI): domain Eukaryota; kingdom Metazoa; phylum Arthropoda; class Insecta; order Lepidoptera; family Tortricidae; genus Cydia; species Cydia strobilella. Next base: position 13,101,159 of record NC_086055.1, read on the forward strand.
ACCCTTTTGACACTAATGAGATGTAAGGGGTACACCATTATTATTAATTATGTACTTTTTTATTACATTTGATCAAAGCCAATTGTAGTTTTCTCGTAGGTTATATTTTTCTTTGTAGGGAATTCGATTGCCGTCTTAGACAGTCTTCCCCATGAAGCTATTCCACAAGAAAAAGTCTGCGGAGAAATTTCTGATCACCGTTAATTATAGTACAAATCCCTACTAATATTATAAACGCGAAAGTAACTCGTGTTAGTCTGTCTGTTACCTCTTCACGCATAAACCGATTTAGATGAAATTCGGTATCGAGTTAATTTGGGGCCCAGAAAGGACATAGGACAGTTTTTATCAATCAGCAGGCAGGAGCAAGTTCCAAATAAATCCTGTTTCCAAAAACACAATAAAACCATTACATTTTCGTAACGTCAAGGTCTATTATTCCAGCGCCCGCCTAGCATGCATCATTGACTGGGCTGCTATTTGTCATCGGCGTACTACGATACAACAGGGCCAACAGGAGGGAAATGGGCCGCGTCCCCCGTGCTAGCTAGTTAGGCTGTGTGAGTTTACACTCGCGAAATTTCTCTGGCCGGCGACAAAAAAAATACAACAATTATAATTTTTAAGAAAAAAAAAGCGGACTTCCATGTGGGACGCCGGTGAAAGATTATTGTTGATGGTGCACGATTCCATACAATGAAATGATAAAGACAGCATTGTTTGCCTAATTATGTAGAAAAGGAGGTAAAACCACCCACTTTTCTAGTAGCATTTCGTTTTTGTGAGAATCGCAGTATTCGCAGTTCAAACCTAGCCCAATTTTCTGATAGCAGTTCGGTTCGGTGAGGATCGCAGTTTAAATCTAACCTAACCCACTTTTTTAGTAGCATTTTCGGGTCCGGGTCCGGGTCCGACAACCGAATTGATAACCTCCTCCTTTTGAGATTTGGAAGTCGGTTAAAAAGGAAGACGTCTCTATCGCTAAAAAACGATCTCGTTATAATAGATGAAAAACTCTTTAAATATATCCAAGTTGTACGCAGATAACTGCCCTATTTTAGTTGGCCGACACCGTCTTGGCACTGAAAAGTGACAATGTATGGTAGCGCTAAACTTCACGTAAAATTTGGTGAACGATTTTGACCATTGCATATTGTGACCAAATACGCATGCAAAAACTACAAAATTACAAGTCATCAGAAATGTTATAAGTATCTCAATTGCAATGTAAGCTTAAACCGGAAGAAACTAATCAAGACATCGTGTTTTACTATGACAGAAACAAAACGTCAATACGTGCGTTACGTTCGTCAGCAGTATACACGCCTACAAACTTACCTATAACACGTCAAAGCTCTTATCTCCCCGACAAAAAGTTGAATCTTGCCTAATCTCCACAAATAGGATTGTGCACGCTGTGTTTTGCCGATTTAGAGAAACGGAAACGGACAAAAAATTGACAAGCAACAGATGTGCCGGTTCTTTGCGGGGAACAGCTGCCCGTGCTCGTCTGCCGATACAACACTACGTTTTGTTTTTGCTGTTATCAGGCTGAAAGGAAAATGGGAACGGGAAATTCGAGATACCACAAAACTCACCATTTTAACTACAGTAATGCATTCTGACCTGAATTCTTCTGAGGCGTCCAAGTTTTCTGGTATACTGTTTTTGACCATTTTAGGTCATTCAATTCTTTATCCCTTTTCTGTTTTTCGTACAAAACGTGATGCCGTATATTATTCGTTTAGTTAGTTAAATAGCAAACAACGTCCAATGAAGTAAATCATAGAAAATTAATTTTGACATACGAATTATGTACAGCGAGCTACAAAAGTGCATAATGGATTCATTCATAAAGTGAGTACCTATGCACTTTTGCAGCTGTGTGTACCCAAATAAAAACCTACCTGTTTCATTTAATCTGTTTATATTTGTAATGTATTCCGAAGGCTGTGGTCAGAGTAAAGAAGTATATAGGATGTGGTAATCCGGCGGTTCCGTGGGAGTCCACCAAATCCTACACCGGGGTACGCGACACAACAGAAAATTTCGCCAAAATTATTATTAGCCTTTAAGATTTTTATTATTGTATGTATGTTAGTTTATAAGGTATTTATCTTAGTTGCCTGATAATAAGTGATATTTAATTCAATTTAATTGTAAACTGTGACAAGAAAATGTCTTTGTAAGTTACAAAGTATTCTTGTTGAAGCGTGAGATTTAAAGTTCTCTAACCTACTTGTCAATTTTTTGCCAACGGTCCAATGAAAAAAGAGGATTAATGTTTATGATTACTATTGCGAAGTAATCGAAATTACTAATGTAGGTAGCACAACTGAACATTTCAAGTCCAATGACTTAATGTAACGGAAGAAATCCGATTGTTCAAGCGCGACTTCTTGATACTATTACAAAAGATGATAGTGCCGTTCATTGACTTTAGGTCAGTGGTTTTAAGCGGCGGCCTGCGGTCCAATGGTCGCTGGTAGCACCTGGGGCCAAGCTAAGATGAGATGACCAATCGCTTGCAGAAAATGAAACGTTTCGTTTCGTCTGAAGCGGTCCGCGTATTTGTAAACAGAACCTTGGTTTTATTTGTTTGTACTCAGGTAGTGTTATATGGAAAATCGAGTTATTTTAAACTGAAATTTTAAATCGGGGTCAACCAATCCTTTAGGCAAAGGATTGATTGACCCCACGCTGCATCGCTTCGCTTCGCGTTCGCGTGTTGTCCGCTTACGTAGTACGCTGCGTTAGCCGAAGCCAGTCGCACAATTTCGTGGCCAGCCGGACTAGCACATGGTTGGCGCGAGAGTGTCTCGCCTCGACATAGACTACCCGTCCCCCTTTAATTCATACAGTTAGTAAAAGACGGGTAGTCTATCTCGCGGCGAGATACTGTCGCGTCAGTCATCTGCTAGGCCTACAGCGCGTTACGCCTACAGAATAGCATTCTTAGTAACCGGTAACAAAAACCACAGCACAGTGATTTCACTACAGCCTCTGTTTACAGCCTTATTTAGTTTCGCAAACCCTCTTTGTGATGAGCTGAAACGACAAACGTCAATAGTAACGTTCATTCACTAATTGGTGAACAATGCAATGAGCCAGCCTTGTTCGGAGTGACCGAGCTGTTACTGTCTGTGACCTTTATGTTTATTCATAAATGCGGACTAACTGTGCTGAAATCGCGACTTAAACAAAAAGCTTGAAATATCAAACCATGATGCATTGAATTAAGGTAACAAATTAAATTAGTTTGGATAGCATATTTGATAGATACTTTAAAGATAAAAATCGCTATTATATTTTTAATTTTTATTATAACATTTGCCGGTTTCAAGATGTATTTCATAAACTTTTTGGTCTAGTTTTATACTCTTATTAGGCTATGTTGTAGTTTGTTATATGATTTATTCCTTGTTTGAATAAGTAGGTATTATGTCTCATTTGCAGAGCTGACGTAACATATATGTCTAAGCCAGGATGTATATGACCCTTTATACGGGAATATTCCTTGTTTGAACAAGTATATATATTATGTGTCTCATATGCAGAGCTGGCGTAAACATGTGTCTAAACCCGACTAAGCCTGTAGTTTTGATCTCGGTCGTAAAGTGATCTGACAAATGATGCCCACCTGAGCCCCAACCGTACCGTGACGTCCACAGTTCCTGACACATTTTTAACCTTATTACAACGACATAAAGTCCATAGATGATCAGTTAAACGTTCCATCGTCCACGCATGTCCCTGACAGTTCGTCAACTTTATTACAAGCACATAAGGTGCAGGTTAGATCAGTGTTGTTAGTACAGGGGTGACGTCCTTTAATACATTAAATTGGGTTGAGCAAGATAATGTAAACTGTCCGTCATGTGAGATGAATTGATATGCGTCTAGTCTAGTCACATTTGGGTTGCTCGTAATTGGAGTGCCTGTAACACACGTGAAACATTACAAATGAACGTAGGCTTCCATTGGAAATCTTTAGGAAATCTATTTACCAAAAAGACGGTAAGAAATATTTTTTTGGAATATTTTTCCTACTTACCTACACGTCTTTTACAAAATGTAATTAATAATTAATCCAACAATCAGTCACCCTCCGAATGTAACCTATATGTACTCGTTTATGTATACCATTGAGTTCATATCACACATAATGTGTATTTAATTATCACACTGACACTTATGAAACTGGGGCCATGGGGGCCAAGTCGACTGTAGGTAGGTACAAAGACTTGTTGCCGCGCCTAATAGAGGCTTCTGGTGACCAGAGGGCTGATGGCCACGATTTCGCACAGCGTATTAGTATTACCGTACAGCGAGGAAATACGGCCAGCCTTCTTGCCCGTTGACGGCGATCTGGGCCAATTTTTTTATCAGTAGGTTTTTTTTTGTACTTAAATAGTAAGTTTTATTGTGTTTGTTTATATGTTTGTTTTTATGAATAAATATTATCATAGTTTCAAGCCTTTGAATAAACGTTCAAAGCGTCCAATTCTCATTGATATTTATATTATCCAAGTTGTTTATCCAAATCCCGAATCTATGCATAATGCGGTCATCAGCAGGCCGCAGGCGTCCGTCCAAATGAATTCAAATAAAGTTAATCGTGAATAGACCCGCTTCGGCTTTTTTTTTCGTGAAAACGCTCACTCGCAAAGAGTTTTCGTTCAAAAGTGGGTCGCGTTTTAAAAAGAAAAGTTATTAAGATTTTCTTGTTTTTACGAAACACGTGCGCGAAAATTAATTTTGAGGAGAGGTATTTGGAGGAATTGAGTTACAAACAAAGCCTTGGAATTGTTTAATTTAGATCTAAACTTGTTTTTAGGGTTCCGTACCAGCACGCACTGGAATGAGCCACGTGATCTACACCTGGCCCATTCCATAGTGTGTGCTCATTCCATAGTGGCCCAACCTTTGATGTGCGGACGAAAAACCGACACCGTTTGGCTATCCCATCGCCATCCCGCCGCGCCACAAGCCATCCGACACTACTACCCTCTCTACACAATGGCCCGTCTTAGTGGGCCAGTATGATGGCCCATCATGTAGAGGAGCTATTACAGGTTAAATACGTAAAGTTTACGAAAGAATTAAATTTAATTTAATTATCATTTATTTCAGGCCTAATACACCCATATGTGTTAGTAACTTACATAGCTAATAAAAATAATGTTAGTGCAATTACAAAACAAATTAACATGCAAATTAACTAATGACTAAGAGCTAACTTAGGGCTAGAACACACCGGATGAGCCCTATAATTTAACATACCACAACAAATTATCATCATTTTTGTCTAGAAAATTCAACAAATAATTAAAACTCCGGATGACTTGTGGGCCAAGTTAACCACGGAGTGGGACCCCCACGAGTCTAACCGGGGATCCGGCAGACCTCGTCGGCGATGGCGGGATAACTTGGACTCCTTCTTGGCAGGCTGGCCAGATATAGGGCTCTGAATAATAAATAATAATAATAATTAAAACTCAACACAATACAATTCAAATTAAATAATTAAATTAAAAATTCAATAAATAAAATTCAATAATAATTAAAATTACAATTATTGCAATTAAAAGCCAATCAAAAAAGTTGTAAAGAAACTTCTAAAGTCGAAAACAAAATATAAAATTATAAGTAATATAAATTATAAGTTTCCTCGTTATTTAATAAAATGTTTCTTGAACGAAGAACTCATTACAATTAAGTTAATTGAATTGTTCTAAAAGTAAAACCGTGACCCAATCTCCTTACGCAAGTGACACGATTCTTTGTTCACACGTCGCAAACTGAGATGTCACGTCCGACGTAACGAAGCTACCTCGGTATCTCCATTTGTTCACGAAAAACATTTTTAGAATTAACCCATAATACTTCCATACTATCCATACTTAATATTATAAATGCGAAAGTGTTTCTGTTACCTCTTCCGATTTAGTTTAAATTTGGTATAAAGATAGTTTGTGTCCTAGGGAAGGACATAGGATAGTTTTTATCCCGGAAATCATCCCTTAAGAGGGTGAAAAGCGGGGTAGGAGTGAGATATTTCAGATAATTGACATGCATCGCCTGATAATTGACGTAAGCATATGGGGAAAGCAGATTGGATAATAAACAAGCTACCCAAATTACTAATTTCTCGCAGACATTGAAAACGGATTATATCGCGTATATTGAATTTATAATACATCCCGACGTTTCGAACTCTTTACAGCGTTCGTGGTCAACGGGTGACGGGAGTTCGGGGGTTCGAAACGTCGGGATGTATTATAAATTCAATATACGCGATATAATCCGTTTTCATGGTTTTATTTCATGAGTAACTATCGCGGTAACCGAAGACAATATTAAGAGGTAATAATTTTTTTAAATCGTATCTGAATATTGTATTGCATTTATAATTATTACAACGGCACGTCATTTTGCGCACGCGGCAAACTGGAAAATAAATGCTACGAGGTGTCACGACCGACTTAAGTAACGAAGCTTCCTCGACATCCATTTATTCGCGCACACCATTATACTAGGGAAATCGTACTCGAAGGAATTGCTCGCACAATTGTGTTGCACTTGCATTTTATTTTAAACAAGTGTAAGAAGAGAACGTTTTAAAAGGAGTTGCTTTTTACAGTTCATTCACAGTTTTATTACATTTCCAGAAACACAGGAGCTAGTAGTAGCTATTAAGTAATGCTAATGGGTGTACTTATGAGCTTGTTCTGTATTTTCCAAGTTGCGATTCGCAATTTTTATTACCACAATTTTTTCTCAATAGTTTCATTTCCCGAATGCATTTCTAACCATTCGCATATTTTCTCATCATATTTATTATAATAAGAAAATATATCCAAATTGAATGGTTATAAAACCTATTTGGAAAATAGGTATTGAAAAACAAATATAATGGCAAAATATGCGAATGGTTAGAAGTACTTTCGGGAAAGGAAGCCATTGAGAGAAAAAATAGTGGTAAAAATTGCGAATGGTAGAAATCGCAACTTGGAAAAACCGATTTCAAGAAAACACAGTACACAGCTAGGTACACACCCGTACTTATCTTTTCGACCGTTTTCCTTAAAGCAAGTGACTAAATAAATAATTTCGCTAAGAGACAATTGATTTGTAGTGACCAGGGCTTAGATGGTCGGCTCTTTATCTATTGTCACCATGCCTGTCACGTTCTAACAAGTATGTAAGTGCGAAAGTGACGCATGACATGACAGGTGATAAAAGTGCGACCATGATACTGCTGCTGACCAACCACCAGTACTTACCGAGGTAGCGGAGCGTTGTAGTGCAGGCTGAGCATGTAATGCCTGTCACTTTCGCATAAAGTCGAAGCTTTTAAGTTTGAGTTTTATTTAACTGACTTAGTCACTAACTGCTTAGGAAAAATTCTGAATTACTTCAAAAAAATGTAATCCAGAGTATTGTAAATCGACGTTTTTGAGTTTAGTCGCCTTAAACACTTAAATTTTACTTTACTTATCTAATGCGTACTTTAGATATGTGCCATTTTCAACCAAAAGGGTACTTATTGTCGCTTGTCAGTAAGGCGCTATTTCCATATAGCTTCAATTAGAAATCAACCTTATCAACAAGCGACAATGTACCTTTTGGTTAAAAACGTTACATATATTTCTGTACCGCATCGCAAGCTATCTAGCTTGCGGTGCCTAACCAATAATTTACTTGATCATCAAGTAATATCGATTCGATTTTCTCAGGTATACAATACACAGTAGTAGTTATTAGACAAATTGGATCACTGAGGCATTTACTTATCTCGGCTACGCTTTGCTACTACTTACACTTTCATAGTTCAATTAATCGTAATGACTGTCAGTTGTTTTATTGCCGGTTTATTCTAGGTAACGATATAAAGTTTGCAATAAATTTAAGGTGAGAGAGAAATTTGTAATCATTGGGCTGAAAAAGTTTCCTGAAATACGAAAGTACAAAATCAATTTTTCTTAATCTTCGGTATCCAACTTCTCCTAATGCCTGTTCAAAAAAATAATCAAAACAATACACAGAACAGTCAACCCCACAAATTACCAAAGAAACCTTACAAGAAACCGTTAATTAACACTAGATTCCAAGCGCGGAATCAAATTACCCACAAGTCCCACAACGCTCCGCTGACTCGATCTCGAACCTTACAAAAGAGTAGTAATTGCGGTGCACCTGACTTCTGCACATTATAAACTACGAGGGTTCCGTAGAACCCTAGGGTTCCGTAGTCCGTAGGGTTCCGTAAGGCTGCACTTGACGAGTGCCGCGGGCGACACCACGGAAAATTGGAAGGGAAATATAATTGGAAAATTATGCGGGCGCCACTTCCCAGTTAGTGCATCTACCGGAGTGCCCGGGGTAAATATTGTTTTCGCGTGTGTTAATAGCTTTAACCGGATAAGGGGATTTTAAATTGAAAATTTAACAGGTGTTTTATATGAAAATTATCCTTGGCCTTTGTTTACTTTTTTTTAATAAACTGATCGGCGATTGGCCCTAGTCACACCTGATGGAAAGTGTTCCTGTCTTTACTTCACTCCTAAGATGGAGCTCACCTGTTCACCGGTATTTTTTTATACATACACAGTGGCATTACGAGCGTAGGTACACTCTGCTTGATGTCAAGCGTACACTATATAGCCTAAATTGTGTTACCGGCCCCGAAATTAAATGCAAAAACATTGAACCATTTTAGGAGTTTGCCATTTGGATTTTTTTATTAATGCTAAATATGTAAATCAGACAAATTCTTATGCAAAGGATGTCCATAAGGATGTCCGGAAAAGAACGCATCGAGTTTTTAGTGTTCCGTACAAAACTTCACGGAACACTTGTTTTATATCACGTCGGTTGCAAACAAAGCTTTAATAAACGTGGCTTTTAGAATCACGATGGCATTCGGATAGCAGCTTCATTACTGTTACCGCATTACTACCGCGATAAGAACGTTCAATCCGTCACTCATTTTATTTAGCTTACCTATTTTATAGATAGATACTGTTTTAAAGCCTGAACAGTAATATATGATCATTGTCAAGAGGGCGCTGTTGTTGTGCATGTATAGGGTGACAGTTCAGTATAGTATGAAAAAATTAGTTCCAGTGTAATTCCGCAACATGGCGCGCGATCATATATTCCTGGTCAGGCTTTGTTTATTTACATACTCGAAAAAATATAGGTTAATATACAAGATAATGCCTTAAGTGTAACAATTGCTATTAAGGGCCAATTAATTATGTTGGGCCTAAATTCCCAACATCCTGCCATCCACCATACAGAGCACTTCCGAACTGATCCTAAACTTGCTCAATCTAACTAGACTGCCGAATAAAATTGTTACGAAGTAAGAATTAATCTAACTCCACTTGTTCCACTTGTTGTTACTGCCAATGCGTAACAGTTTGGAATTAGTTTTCTCGTCTAATACGTAAACAATTACATGATTATCTCTATATACAGGGTGAAATTTTAACCGTTCATACTCCTCGTAGTGACTTTATAGGTCATTCTGAACAACTTTTATTATGCGACCAATTTTGCTGTTTCATACATTCTGGCTGATGTGATGCCGCAGATTTTTATGGGACAGCCAAAAAATTTTTCGGGATTTCGGCATTGGTCCCATAATAAAAGTTGCTCGGTATGACCTAAAAAGTCAAGACGCAGTGTATGAACGGTAGTTAAAATTTCACCCTGTATATAATGCGCGTTTTGTTCCGACATTTTTTTTGACACAGTTACTTATAACGAACAAAATGTTATCGCAATGCAGTCTTCACTTTATGACTTTTGTACTACCAAGTTTAGGTATTTATACTCTATTACAATATTTTTCTGAATTAAAAACTATGACCTTTTTATTTATGCGCTCTGTGTATAACCGCCGCCCTTTAGCTATCTCACAGTGGACAGCTGTCAATTAGTATGAAGATGTCCCACCAAAGTTCACATTTTTCCCACGCAGCGCACTCCGCCCATATTAGTCACTATTGAAGGTAGTAAAAGTGTTTTCGTATCCCGCGAAGAAACGTGCCTTCACGACAACAAATGATTGGCAGTTTATTGTCAATAAGCTTTTCCTTTCACTTGGGGGAATTCGCAATTTTGGAACTAAAGCTTTGACAGCAACAAGAAAAGGTTGTAGCTAAAAATATACGAAATCATAATGCTATACTGGTTGCCTAGCCAAGGTGACAAACGCTTGCGCTACGATAACGAAACGTTTTGTGTCTCTATCACTCTTCCATATTAGTGCGATAGTGACAGTTGCGTTGCGTTGCGGAGCGTAACCGATTGGCACGTTGGCTACGCACTCTGATATTAGATACGTTCATAATTTTGCGATCATACACCAAAACTCCCATCAAATCCCATTCCAATAAGGTGCTTCGTAAAATGCATATCATTAAATAATATCTTGCATTTTAATGCGCTTGAATTAGTTTGCTGTCTATTGACATATTTAGAACAAATAAAAAACGTGGTATTTACCATCTAGGTATGTTTGTAGTAAATATCCCGTTTTTATAGTACCTAGTTTTAATGTTAGTTTGAAATCGTAAAAGGAATCCCAGCTACAAAACATCATTACATCACCCTCATCAAACCAATCGGAAAGCGGTCAGTCGTCATTTCGAATGAACACATCTCTCTCGCCCAGACGGAAAGACCCGCCCTTTCCATCGTCGCACAGCCACTTCCTGTTTTTTTGACACGTCACAGTTTCCAATTTCCCGACTGTCGTTGTCACATTTGTCGCTGGAGTTTGTAATAAAGTCGCAATGGTAATAAAGCGGTTTGCGGCTCTTCATCCAATTTCACTCGCCCTAAATCAACCCGTCACTTTGAAGAATCTTTTGAGAATTTAATTAGGTAATATCTCGTTTATCATATGAGCCTTCGGGCAGGGCTTTGACGTTTTTATGCGTTTCTGAGCACACATGAGGCAATTTTGAAAAAGTGGCTTATTGAAAGTCTTGATGATGGGTTGTTTTACACCGGCAGTCCTGTGCTGATTACGAAAATATTCAACAAGTCCCAAATTTCCTGAGTCGCTTCTATCAACGACTTGTTTTAAGTAGTTGAATTTTACTGAGTTTATCAGTACTTTTGTTAGCAAGTTGACACTATTTATTTACTTCATGTACCATTATGTACATTCTTAACTGAGAATAACTAGTTATTTATACTTGTTTCGATTTAAAGAATACTGTTGATGAAATTATGAACTGCTAAAGCACTCGTAACGAATGATGATTTAACAAGATGCTCACGGACCAATTCGAACGTACACTGATATCAGAATGACTGATGTCATTCGGTTATCGTGAATTTCGCTTGTACTTGTCCGTACCTACATGTATTGGCGCGGGCGAGACACACGGTAACTAAATAACATGATTCAAATATTATTCTGATGTCAGTGTACCTTCAAATTGGTCTGTCCGTCTAACTAGGGCCTAGGTTCTACGACATTTTAGGGATTTATTCATGACTAGCTAATATATGAACCCTAACCTAAATAATATAACTAGTGGAAGAAAGCTCAACGCATTATACGATAAACGTATTTAACACAGGATACCATTATACACACACGACAAAGCGGTAGGAATTTTCCTTAACTATTTGCTCACTTTAGAATCCAACGATGGCGTCATGCTACCAGCTTGCTTAAACGAAGTCAAGTGATATATTTATCGCCTCATGTTTAAATGGGTTGGAGCTACAGAAGGGTTGTATTTGGTTCTACACTCATAAGGAGAGAAAACGTGGTATTTCAATGAAAATTTCCATACAGAGTGATCCGTTTTATAGCTCTTAAGCGTACCTAATAATATATGTGTGTGTATCTATTTATCTTTGCCTTCTTACTAAAACTGAAGGAACGTAAACTTATAGAAAATGCCAATCGAATCTAGTTAAAACCTGAAAAGACCAATATTATACATTTTCAACTAAGGAATTCAATAAAAAATAAACTTAATATAGTACTAAATGACACAATAATACCACAAGTTGATACTACTAAGTACTTGGGATACATGATCGACTCTGGGCTGACTTGGGCGTCTCATATTTCAATGATCTGTGACAGACTGGCCTCAGCATGTTACGCCCTGTCCCGGTTAGCCGGCAGTCTATCAATCGAAAACCTAAAGATGGCTTACTATGGTTATTTTCACTCGATTTTAGTTCAGGGAGTGGAACTGTGGGCTACGGCACGGCTGCGGAGAGGGACAGAGCGTTCAAAATGCAAAAACGCACCATTCGTGTAATTGATGGAAAGCCGGTGGACCATCCGGCACAACAGTTGTTTAGGAAACACAAGATCCTTACCCTACCCTGTGTATACATACTGGCCGCGTGTATGTACGTTAGGCAAAACATACAGAACTATAAACGTTCTAGTAGTGAGCGACGGCGACGTCCCCGGCTACTTGCCCCGAGGCGCCGACTCGCCAAATCACGACGGTCACTCAGCGTCATGGGACCAACTATTTACAATTCATTACCCTCAGATATACTTAACTTAAATAGTAACCAAGTATTTAAATCTAAACTTAAACTGCTGCTTATAGAAAAAGCATTCTACAGCATTGACGAATTTATAAATACTCGATGAGGTCGTTGACTTCTGCATGGTAATTTAAAAAAAAAATATATTCATGTTATATTTAAATCTAATAATGTTTTTTTAAGTTTAAAAATGTTATGAAATATGTAATTAATTATATTAACGAACATATGTACATATATTTTTTTATAAGTGTAAAATGTGACGTGTAAAATTTGCTTTTACCAATAAAGTTCTGTATTCTGTATTCTGTATTCTGTTAAGACGTAATGACGCGACTTAGAGGTATAATGTAGGGGAGGAAAGGTCTAGAAGTTACGATTTTTATAAAATACAAAATTGGGATATGAAAACACTGTGTTTAGACGGGCTTGCGCTACTTTAAGGCATGTTTATATGCTTTTCTGCAAAGTGATTGTTTTGTTCATCGTTAAACAGTTTTCTTACCAGAATATTTTTTATGAGATCAGTCGGAATGGAACAACTAAACCCGCTGGGCGGGTTGTTCCGTCAATTCAAATTAACTCATCCCTCAAAAATTGAAATTTCGGTTCCATACGCTAAACGAGTGTTTTGCAATTCATCGAAATACGTGATTATTTTTTGTGTACTATTTTATTAACAGTTGATAAAATAAAATAAACGTAAGAAAATATATACCGTGGGGTAAGTTGAGCCGTCATTTTTGTTTTTTTCCGTAACTACTATTCTACTATAACGGAAGCAACTAAAACGGCTCCTGCAATGACATAGTATCCCAACCTTTATTCGCGACAAAAAATATCATACGATTCGCTCCGTTGTTTACTTGTGTTCCTATTCTCATAGCACCAACTTATCCCCGGCACTTTTAGCCCCGATCTCCCCTACCAAAACACCTCCAAATAAACCCTGCTCTCAAAGCTCTACAAATTACATTAACTAACTCGCCCGCAATAGTTTTAAAACACCCACACATTACGAGAATGAAATGTTGCCAGCCACAATTACAATATCTGTCTCAAGAGATTCGTGGGTTCTACTTCGCCTTAAATAATGGGTGGTATCTTACGTAGAATTTACGGGTGTCGGTGTCGGGTTAGAACTAAACTTGTACCTTAAGTTATTTAGGGGCTATTCGTTGCTTACCCACGTGAAGAGGATTTTTGTCATATTTGGTCCTTCCTAACCCGATGTTAGGTCATATTGTTCAACTTTTCCAAAAGATTTCAAGACTTAGTCCAAAATTATTAAATTACACTAAAAAGAATTGCACCAAACTTGCTTTCTTCGCGATTTTGCTTTGCTCAAAATCTCCAAGACTGCTTAGAATATATTTCGTAGTAGGTAGCTGTCTTAAATCACTCTATTATGAAATATTTTTTTAACCTCCCTTACGTTAAGTTATTATTAAGCCTACTGGAAACTAACTGTATTGTATGGAACCCGCACGAAAAAAAATACATTCTTCTTATTGAAAAAAATCCAAAAGTCATTTATTAGGTATCTCTACTGGAAAACACATGGGTACTATCCCTACATGTATCCCACGCCGTTTGTATTAGGAATGGTCTCATATCAAAGACTTGAAGTACGTAGGCAGCTTGCAACAGTAAAATACTTTTTTAGAGTAATACGTGGATCAATAGTTAATCCATTGCTACTAGAATATGTTCATTTTAAGGTACCGACACCATTCGTTAGAGCTATAGGTACTCTCAGACCTCGCATTTCACCCATGTTCGTAATTCCCAAGACCAGCACAATGACACTAGTCAGTAGTCCTCTATTTATCGCACTTAACCATATTAATAACATAATTTTACATAATCCCACCCTTGACATATTCTCTCAATCAGAACCGAAATTCCTAGCCACAGCAGCCCGCTACCTAGAATCAATATCCACGCCCACAACTATTAATATTAATTAATTTAGTGATAAGCATATTATTTTAGTTTTAAGTACATATATGTTTATAACCCATAACTTGCATGTTTGGTTTAACTGTAAATGTAAAGTTGGTTAATAAATAAATAAAATAAAATAAAAAATTAAATTAAATATTCTTTAAGTCTACGTAAACTGTGATTTTTGAAATTTGAAATATGTATATATTTTCAAACCTTATGTGTACCTACTTAGTTTTGTCAACTACCAATAAGGTTAAGCATCTTCTTTTAATATCTTAACAGAAGTGTGAGGCACGCTTCTCAGTCCCCTGTAACAACAGAACTACCATAAGGCATAAGTATTCACACCCATTGTAAAATCAGTGCGAATGTAAAATTTACAGCGCGGTAAGAAGGTAAATGATTCAGTGCGTTTCCCAATGTCTCTTACGGCTGTTATACGTGTAGTAAATGTTCAGCAAACAACACGTGATCGGAGGACGAGTGATCAGCTTTCTGAGCTACACGCGTTTGCTTTGCTCACGCTTGCCTGTTTGTCTTTGGATTATGGATGCGAAAAAATATCGGTAAGATTTCGGTAAATATGATGGTGACTTGTAGCGAGTTTGTGTAACTTCTGCGTTTTTGGTTTGTTAGAATTTTTTATTTTGGAATATATTTCCTTAAGAGAAATATTAAGGTTTTTATTTGGTAAATATCAAGGTTTTACTTCAACGGACTTTCAAACAAACAGTAAGTAGTAAGTTTGTTTGAAAGTCCGTTGAAGTTCTTTGTGAAGAAAGAACGTAGTAAATAAGAAAAATAGCCAATGGTTAAACGTAAATATCTCGAAAATTAATGGCTTTAACTCCGTAGTTTTTATTAAAGAAAACTCACGGCGCTTTGAGCTTAAATGTCAAAACATTTTTGTAAACACAACAATCAATCAAAACACTAATCGTTTCTATAATGATACATGGCGGATATGAATTTTGAACAAGTTTAAAAAAACCGTAGACTAGTTTTTACTAGGCTTGCTTTTCTGAGTTTTACTTGAGAAAAGTTATGAATTCTTTAATAATTTACGCAATTAATTAATTTAATTATGTCTCTTTTATTTTGTTTAATTTGAGAAATTACCTATCTATTGTCGGTACAGTTGCCTCCAATCCTTTTTTTTTAAGTTAGATCCTTCATCTCTATAGGTACGATCTGATGATATGTTCATTTCGTTCTAAATCTTAGGTAACTTCAATTAGTCAAATTATTTCCTACCGGCTTGAATCTCAACCTTATCAGGTAGCACGTAAATCTGCATTTCATCAAAGATTAGAAAGTCAGGCTTATTGGCAAACATAGGGCTGGTAATTAATCTGGTCAGACGCGGCGAGGAACGGAATACAAATCACGGGCGCGCAGGGACGCGCGTTATTGCCATGGTAATGAAATTGCAGAACGCCTGCTAATTTAGTATGTGACGTAAATAATGCACTTGATGCTGTCAGACTGCGTTAGTCTATACAGTTAATGTTATGCAGATAAACCTGTCCTCGTAATAGATACAAGATGCTGGTGAAATATGTGTTATGTATAATATTGTCTGACCACCTTTTGTACCATATTTCATGCAAAATAAAGTTATTTGTATCTGATAGCAATTCTTTAGAAAGAAGTGACCGAAAGGGCTACCGTATCGGATTGTGATAAGTGGTAGACGATAACTATTAAAAGGCGACCCAAATGAAGAAATTTGACAGCTTGGCCCGACATCGCCTCTTTTCAAGGGCCGCGCGTTATTATTTCCATGGTAATGAAATTGCAGGACGCCTGCCAATTTAATAAATATGTGACATAAATAATGCATTTGGTGCCTATCAAAGTATATATAATCTGGGCAATGACTTATATGCAGACCCGTCGTCATGAAAGCTAGAGTGTAATTTGATAGAAAGTGCCGGGCTACCATATCGCTCCTTTTTAGGGTTCCGTAGTCAACTAGGAACCCTAGTTTCGCCATGTCCGTCTGTCCGAGGCTTTGCTCCATGATCGTTAGTGGTAGAAAGCTGCAATTTGGCATGGATACATAAATACATACATGCATTGCGAGAGAACGATAAAATAAAAAGTAAAAAAAAAAAATGTTTTTTTGGGTACAAAATGTTTTTTTTTTTTCGCTTTAACCCAATGGTGGGGGGCAGCGTTGGATAGGTCTTTCAAAATGAATAAGGGTCTTCAACAACCACTTTTTGATAAAGTGAATATTGTCGGAAATAATCGCCCCGAAAGAAAAAAAAATGTGTCCCCCCCCCCCTCTAACTTTTGAACCATGGGTCCAAAAAAAAATGCCAAAACAAAAACTCAATAAATACTTTCAATGAAAACTATAGCGAACATAATCGGTCCAACCGTTTTTGAGTTAAGTACATATTACAATAAAAAAAGTCTTCTTAGTATAAATACGTACAAAGCGCTGCGAAAGTACTCCCTTTTGCTTGTAATGTACATGATTCTTACTAAATAGCTCTCGTTAAGCCTATTCTGACAGAATGGTAACTACGGAACCCTACACTGAGCATGGCCTGACATGCTCTTGGCCACTACTTTTGTGGAGTAAATAAAAGAGCACCTGTACCCGTACCATGAGTCACTGACAGTGTCAACACTGACATATACGCCAACGTCTACGTAATTTACTTTATACATCTCGCTCGCTCGATGTCAGTACGAGCGAGATGCATAGAAAGTGAGTTACGTTTATGTCCGTGCCAAACTCGTGGTAGCCACACTAATGCTGTCAGACTACAGTTGTTGTGAGCAGCTCTGTGCAGTTACTGTGAAGTAGATAAAGTCCTCATAAAAGCTAAAAGGGCCCAATACGATAGAAAAAGCTGCCATATCGCTAACTTTGTGACAAGTAAGTAGCAAAGTTGAGAATTTTTAAAAGGCGATATTTGAAATTGCAACGTTTGACAACTTGGCCGTGCGTGACATCGCCATTTATAGGGTTCCGTACCCAAAGGGTAAAAACGAGACCCTATTACTAAGACTCCGCTGTCCGTCTGTCCGTCTGTCTGTCACCAGGCTGTATCTCATGAACCGTGATAGCTAGACAGTTGAAATTTTCACTGATGATGTATTTCTGTTGCTGCTACAACAACAAATACTAAATAGTACAGAACCCTCGGTGGTCGAGTCCGACTCGCACTTGTCCGGTTTTTATTTAAATAAACAGCTATGTGGTAGGCATATGGGCTACCATATGCTGCTTATTAGCTGTCTGTCTTTGAGTTAAAACCTTTAACTCACTCAAAAAGCCAACATTTAATGTTTTGTCTTGAGAATCTGATTAACCAGTGACCGAAAAAACCGACTCTGCAACAAATTTCAATATCAATAATTCGCCTATTATTTAATTCAGCATGGATCTTACAAAGCTGTTTCTAATCAATATTTCACCGAATAATTTTAATTACGCGTCTTAGAAATCGGGGCGTTTATCTTGCCAAAACAAATTGGCATTCCTCGCGGGTCGGCATTTCCCTTTGAAGTTACACAAGTTTTATTGCAATTATAAGGGTGGCCATCTAAATTATTTCATTTTAAATAGATACTATAAAAGCCGGCCAAGCGCGAGTCGGACTCGCGCACGAAGGGTTCCGTACCATTACGCAAAAAGCGGCAACAAAATCACGTTCTTTCTATGGGAGCCCCACTTAAATATTTATTTTATTCTGTTTTTAGTACTTGTTGTTATAGCTATCGCGGTTCATGAGATACAGCCTGGTGACAGACAGACAGACAGAGGTGTCTTAGTAATAGGGTCCCGTTTTTACCCTTTGGGTACGGAACCCTAAAAACACTGTGTACTATGTAGTTAATCACAATCAGACAAGTTGCCACGAATACTCCTCTTTATAACTTTAATAGCGTAGGTACAGATTAAAGTAATTAACACTTGTACATAACATCTTTACCTACATGAATAAGTTTCACGACTAAAGTGAGATTAGCCTCGGTTGAGAATTGACTGTAATCGACTCGTAGGTGGTCCGAGGACTCCGTAAATAGAATGTTATGAATGTCTAGCAAATACTATGCACTTACATCCTTTCAATAATCAAAGCTTCATTTCGACTCCACCGGATCGTGACGTCATCACATTCTTTGGATAGCAAGACAAACCGCAATCATTATGTTTCATTAATTCTTCGGTCTGCGTCACGGATTTTTGAGTTAATAGTTACCTATTTTTAGTAGAGAATTAAGGTAAGAAGCTTAGTTATAGCAGAAACATTGAAACGTCGGTTTTAAGTATTAGAGGTATAGTTTTTAGATTGATACCTACATCATTTGCGTTCGACCAAGGTTGACATTTATGGAAAATAATGATGAATAATTATCTGACGGCAAATTGACACAAATTGCCTTAGTTACAACAAACAGTGAATTAAATAATATAGGGTTGGCCGGCCAATACCGGTCCCGTTTTTACCCTTTGGGTACGGAACCCTTTCAAAAACATACTAGATCACACACGAGTAGGTATCTTTACCCAATCACAAACTACAAACAAAACAGGTTTCTTTGCCAGTGAAGATTCTTCGTTAAAACAAACCGAAATATTTTCGTAAAAGTCCATTACAGTTGAAGTTCGCAAAGGTAATAAACAAATGCGGGGTGAAGGTTCGGTTTGTTTGCGGCCAATAAACCGGGGTTGCACTGGGGGTGCAAGGGGTGCGGGGGTAAGCATCAAGTAGTAATTAATGGTCTGACAAAGACAGGGGTGTAATTAGATCAATTTGCGATATCTTATGTTTTTGGAGAGGTGAAATCCTTATTTTTTTGCAAAATGAATTTAAAACTTGATGTTAATAACCCTTGTGTTATCAATATAATCTATACTAAAGTATCTGCGGAAAGAGAAGAGTTGTGGAATATAAAGGAAACAATACATTCTACGAGTATGACTTCTTTTTCTACACTGCCTCTTAAGAACATTAAAGGCGCTTACCGCAAAATTTACGTTAGGAATGATAAAAATACAGGCCCTTCCATTATGTATTCATAAATAAATGTTAAGTGTAATGTTAATGGAAAATAGAGTTACCTTTGCAGGTAGTTTTATCCTACCGAATACAAATATTACTTGTATTTGCAAGTCAACTTTAACAATAACTCATACAATATAAATTTTATATTTACGGTTTACGCAACAGGCTGAGCAGTTTCCAAAAACGACTCAAATTTATATGGCCCGCGGGACGCCGTACATATCCGAAGCAATAACGGACTCCAACGCTCCCCATAAAAATTCCACGAATTCAGCACATATTGAGTGGTCGCCGGTTTTGAGCACAATGGGCTCGCGGATCGACCCTCGCATTCAGCTATTGTTTTAAGTGGGCCACACTTCGTTACGCCCTCGCACTCAACGGAGATCGGCCTTTTTATATTTTTCAGACCCTCCCGCTAAACTGATAATGACGACGCCCCTAGCCAAGTTTAGCGGCATTACCTTGAAAATTTATTGTTACGGATGTTCGTTTACTCTAAATAGGCACGTTAATGGTAATCCCAGGAACTCGACCACCTGGTTCGAGTTAGGTTGTATAAGTATACGATGCTTTTATGCAGAATCATTACGCTTTTCTTCGATTACAAGAGCTTTGTGAGATGAGTAACGTTCCGCCGCAGGTGGTTTGGCCCCTTTCGTTGAACACACAAACCACAGCTGTAATTTATCTAATTTCCCTCAGACGGCCTTTTCGGAGCCTGAGGAGTCACATGTCAAATGGGGTGAACTGGCTTGTCTGATTCCATTGTCATCTGTTTACAACACAGGAAAACAGACGCTTCATATTGTTAGCCTGATTGAGGAATGGATTTAGCAAGCGTACCGAAAAATTATGATGGATACGTTATAATATATACACCTACAATACTTTATATTTATATTTGATTAACCCGAGTTTATTGATTCATTTAATTATAATAGGATCGTTTTATCAATTTTAAAATTGTAATGGTTATAATCTAATTTATTTATTTTAATTCATTTTAATTGTAATATAAACAATGCATATTTTAAGAGTTTTGAATGATTCACGGTTAGTTTCACTAGACTTATATTGATCGGGATATAGATCGTGATTACCTTTTGTATAACACAAAAGGTAATCACGGTCTATATCCCGGTCAATATAAGTCTAATGCATATTTTAATTTTAAAGTAGATTTAATTTTAATTTTAAAATTTTAATGTTAATGTAATTTAGTAATGTAGTTGTATGTATATAAGATTGTAGGTATGTGATATATGGATTCCGAATTTTCCGCAATAAATGAATTTTATTTTATTTTTTATAGTCTATTTTGCAACCTCTTTGTTTTGTAGATTGTTTTAGAAACCAATTTAGAGGTCTGCTTAGAAATAGACCTCAAAATTCTAACCAAAGACCCGAAATTTAAAAATGGAATTGTTATTACTGCTTTTACAGGCCACTGGGCCCTAATAGAAGATTGTTTAATCATAGGTAATCTATTTATTAACGAATCTTAAAGCTCAGGGGAAATAAAAGTCAAAATAATATACCCAAATGCTTACCTTCTTATTCTTGTCTTGGTCAACATTATAAGCATACCTAACAACGCCGTTGTTATTCTGCTAAATTTAGAAGATATTGGAAATCCTTCGAGTACAACAAACAGACTTAGGCAACATCTTGTGTGCTTAGAACCAACTAACATGCCGAGTTCCTTAATTATGCGCGCAACGTTAATTTTCGGCTTTTCTATCGTCAACAGATTTCGGGGTTTTCGGCAACAGACGCGACGGAGCACAATCCTGTTTGTTCCAACTTCGCCGACGCTCCCCTGGCAATGGGGAAGGTGGGCTTAATTGGGAAATAATGCCCACGCGATTAATCACTATACCCTGTTCGTATTTGTTATGTTTTATTCTCAAATTCTCTACTGAATAACAAAACTCAACCTTTAGCTAAAGATTCCGGTGTCTGATCAAAGTAAAGAAAGAACGTTAACGCAAAAAACGTTTTGTTTGAGAAATAATTTCTAGTTTCTTTAACACGTCAAACATCTTCAAAGCTTTGCTTAGGGATTTTAGGATCACAAGAGCCGTATCCAAAATGACAATAGGGTATTTGACTACTAGTCAAAATGGAATTTATATGAAACACTAGCATGTGACGTCACAATCAAATTACCTACTCTTTATAGTTTAATAAGGGTTTTATAATAGAAATTGTGTCTAAAAATAACTGCTGTCTACGTTTCTCTATTAATCTTCTGGTGCTTTATTTCATGCATGGTGTAAAATAATTTATTTTAAATACAGTAAATACCCTATAGTTAATGCTAATGCTAATCGAAAGTTTTTTTTATATATTTCGATTGATGTTTTCTATAAACCAGTTGGCTAGGGTCCCTGATATCTTAATCAATTTAATGCCATACCTATGCTGCTAGTTCTTAACAGTCAATTGTTATTTTATTACAATTATTACCGTATCGAGATGAAATTCGTCTTGTACAAAAAAGCTAATTACTAAACAAATTTTAATTATTATTCCCGAAGAATAAACATTGCAGTATTGAAACAATGTTACTTGTCGCACTTGAGTTATCCAGATATACTTATACACTGTATGTAAGTACCTATATATACATGGTGGATCGCCGTGCGGTCTTGAGACTGATTTCCAATGGGGCCGAGGGACGTCTCCGGTAGACCTGAAACTGTCTCGGTTCGTTGCACCGCCGTATTACGATTTACCTATTGTACGAGTCAAAGGTGATGTTAAAAGGTGTTTAGGGGGAAAGGGTCGTTTTTTACATCATTCCGTTTTCTGTCTCGTAAAGGGTTTGGCTTACACTATAGAAGTAACTAGATGTCTATTTGGTATTCCTTTTTATTTTTGATTTATTTTAGATTTAGATATTTTTAATTGTAAATATAATCTTGTATGCGTGATAAAAAAGTTTTCATTAGTATGTAAACAATAAACAGTTGTAGAAATTAAATAAAGAAGAACTAAAATAGTTCAGAACACCAAAGTTCTTGCTAAGTATCTGTCAATAAACTTGCATTCACATGGTGGCAAACAACTAACATACTCACGTAACATGAATATACGACATAGATGTATGTCTATATGCTATTTGTAACCATAATATAAACGCAGCGTGATAATATTGACTGCTTACAGCCAGTGGCGCCCGCAATTTTCTCCTCTTTATTGTTGTACCGGCGTGGCGCCTCAGTGCCAGGGTTTAGCAAATTTAATTCTACATCTGTACACATCCCGACAGTCATTTCAGCAGAACAACAGAGGCTCGTTAATGAATTTTCCGTCACGCATCCGCAAATCCGACCGAAGAGCTTGTTAGGAATTAAATGAACATAATTGGTAATACAAAACCGAGTGGGGAGCCGTTATGAAGCATACAAATTTTCCGCAAACCCTTTAATCCGCCGCTCGCTTATTTCACTTGTCCCCTCGTTTGCGAATTGGTCCTTCCCCTCTCTCCCCGATGCCTGTTCGTCTAATTTCATGACCGTCTACATTGCCAAGCGCGTATCTTATGCATTTATGCAACTAGAAAAGCAACCTTGTTTTACAAATGGTAAAGCTCATAGTTTAATGTAAAGTGGGATAGAGATGAGAGCAATGAGAGCGTTCACAAGCAGTTCAATTCTCTTATGCCTCCCAGGTATAATGTCTGCAAAATTCATAGAAGGCTTTGATGCGCCGATCTTGCATATAACCTCTTTCCGTACTGCGAAAGTTTTCTTGTTAAATGCTGCTCTGGGGATCGCTAAATCCAATTGTGAATTCATGGAGATTAACACTTGTTTTATACTTAAATATTTTTACTCAAAAACAAAATCGCAATGATACTCTTGTCAGTCCATGTTTTGAAAATTCACTTCGTACGGTTATAAAGCCGACGAGATGGTTCTTTCATATGGGAATTCAATACAAATTCCCCCAGCCAATTTGCATGCCTGTGTGCCAGAGGTTTTCCTCAAGTTATTTTTTATATAATAAAAGTTCATCTCCCTCGTCCGTCGGTTTTCATCATTGCTAAATCAACATGAATCTTGTTATCTGTGTCGTTTATTTTCATCTACACTGACAAGCTCTTATTTAAGAAATTATCTAGAGAATTTATTGCTGAAATGACTTTTTCGATTCTGTATAATTTTGTTGTTTTGTCGTAGACGTAATTTTGCTAGTGCCGTATAAAATGCGGCTCGTTGGAAAAGAGGGAGGGAAGGGTCTATGGAACGCGGACTGCATACTTAAAACATTGTAAAAAAAACTCCATGCGTCTCCGATGCAAGCGCTATTCCTGTTGCTTTACGAACATAGACAAACCTTCAACTCGAGCAGACCAGGAAAACTTTAAAATTGAGTTCCCTAATATTATTGTAACCAGAGAGTAAGCTTACTAGGGTTGTCCTGAGGCAAATACTCTTTTGCAGCGTGTAATCGGTAAGTACAATGAAGCCAGAAAAAATACATTTGTGATTCTGAACAAATGGCGTCGTAATAAGTTTCGGAGCCTCCGCACCCGCAGCCTCCCGGCGGGCGATACCGCGATACTTGTCAACAGCTGAAGATGTGACGACCTACGCACGGAGAATATGATTATGATATAGATATTAGGGTTCGTAAGCCGTATGGAAATTTTATTAACGCTACACGTTTCATAAAGTTTTTCATTTGAATTTAAAATGTACTGTATCTTATATTATATAAACCCTCGTAAAGAGAGTAAAGCTTTAGATTTGCCTTAGTATCGTGACATAAACATAGTTATGAACTGTAGTTGTTTAAACTTTCCCTGATTATGTTCTTGTAGGAATTGTTTTATTTTTATTACTTTAATAATTCATAAAAAAAAAATTTACGACTGCATCAACAACATAATCTCCTTTTCCAATGGTTTCAAGATTGCAAAATTAACACTAAAAAATGCAATCAGAACCATGCGGTATTCGCTTTAGGTTAAAATCGATCATTACCTGAATTTGAATCATATGCGTTTTATTTTCATAAAAAAAATCTATAGGTGAAAACATATTTTAACACGTTCATTCGGGTTCTCTATTTGGTGCTTTTCGCTACATACGGTTTTCCTATTGTAATTGTATTCATTTAATTCAAGTTACATGGCTCATAAAAGCTTTGAAACATAAAAATTTAAATATGTATTACTAAAATATTAGCTAACTTACAGGAAACATGTCAAAAATAAAAGAATAAATAAAGTATGATTAATACAAAATTTCAAATAAACTAAAATCAAATCGAATGTCATGGTCAGGTAAAAAATAAGTTAAAATGTCCCTCATAAATTAATTGATATTATACTTATTTAACCCATTTTTGAGATACTGGTGTTCTCGGCTACGCTCGTAGCGCCGTAGGTTGCGCCGACAGTGAATGTGATAAACATATGTGTGGTCGATCTATACTACAAGTGCTACAAACCCATGATATAAGAAAACTATAGATAGGTAGGCGCTCCAAAATTGAAGCTACAAACTTAGTAGTAGTAGTGGTAGTAGTAAATCACTTTATTGTACAAAACAAAAATTGTTAACATGAAATTCATATAAATTTAGGTACAAAGGCGAGCTTATCCCTATAAGGGATTTCTTCCAGCTAACCTTAGAGTAAATGAGTGGAAAATTCGAATTAGATAAATAGACAAACTTACAGAACGTACAATAATATTTAAAAAGGAAAACTACAATATTAACGTCTACGAATAACTAAAATACACTTATACTTAATGAATATCGCTAAGCCATATACGAGTATCTATTATTCTCTCGTCTTAACGTTAACAAAGCTTTCTTAATCCACCTGTAATACGCAGGCATAATTATGTATTTAAGCATACGAGTATAATGAGGCAGATACCCTCGAGCTCTCAGACCTTTTTGCTGTTACGTTGTGCCCACATCAATAAAGTTTACTTTTTTATTTTTTGTGTTTTTTATTTTTGAATAAACCTAAATATTATTTAAACATAATTTATTATACACACTCAAAAAGTATATTTAATAATAAAAAAGACACGGTATCAAATAATGTAATGCCAAAGAATAACAGCAAAATATATAAATACTACTAGAAAACGAATATTAATTGTAAATCTGTTTTTGAATTGGTTTTCCTCATGGTGCAAATAAAGAATATTTACTTACTTAATGAAACAATTGTCGTTTTGGTAGCCGTCTTGATAAAGTAAGACTCCTGCCAGTGAACGATGTTCGTCCGTGGAAAGTTGACACTAATTACACGATATCTCAAAAGAGGGAGGAATCAACCCTTTATTTTAGGGATAACGTTTTATCTCAAAACATGCTATTTTGAATAAATATGATGGAATTTTTCATTCCAACTTTATATTGAAAATTGTATAAAATTCGCTATGCGGAGAAGCCAGACGCGCTCCCTGTTGACATATTATTGTGAGAAAAAGTTTTATAGAGACCACACATCAATGTGGTAAAATGCATGCGCTACCACATACTGACGGATCTTTTTTTTATGACAGTATATAAGTGAAAAGACTTGACTAATCCAACGGTCTTCAGTAATATAATGCTTTTTCAGTTCTATGATTTAGTAATGAATTTATTTTATGTAACTTTAGGTGTATGTTAGTTAACCTCTGCTATTACCAAACTTTTCAGGCAACTGAAACCGCCAGCTATTCCCGGCTAGACATAACTTACAGGGCTGCACAGAACTCTGATTTTAGTTGCGAAATTGTCTTGTGGCATTGTCGCAGCAGTGAAATCTCCCAAAGCAAAATACGAGTGGTATAATTGGTATACGAATTATTTATGTCCCCCATCGATAAAGAAATCCATTCTCGAGTAAAGATTAAGGTTAGAAAACACGAGCGACATACTTCGCAAATTCTAAGACTCACTGACTGGTCTGGTTATTTAAAAACAACTCATATTCAAGCCTAGACTACAAACCTAGGTCTTAAAAAATGCATTTATAGTGCCAATAGTGCTGTATAGTGCCAATCTTAAGTCACTTTTACCAGTACGTATGTAAATACACTAAGTACGCTTTATGCCTTAGAACTACAGGCCAATTCGAGTTTTAGTTATCGGATCTCATTCACATGTCTTCAACCAAAAACGTCACTTTTGACACAGACAAATCAGTAGGTATCATATCGGAATGAGATCCAATAACTATAACTCAAATTAGCCTGTTAGTTTACAATTAGTTTTAGTCTTTTGTATAAAGTTACATCGCTGTCAGTAATCTGTGTACTGAGTCAGAGGGCTAACTAACTACTCGTAAGAGTTACAGCGTCACGTGCCTCGAAATAAATAGCAGTAAAGTTAATTAAACATTGCTCCGCTGCAGGCAACAATTTTCCTGTTTTCTTTTGATACGGCAAAATTTTCCTAAAATATACCATCGAAATAATGAGCGTGGATTTTAAAATTCTGTATTTAAGTGCAGGATACCTGCAGTTTAAATTTAAATAAAAATACTTGTATAAATATGCAGACTAACACAATAACAAGTTAAAAAAACAATACATCCTTCCTTCCGCAGCTAGTTAGTTAGTTTTTCCTGATTTTTTTCTGAGAGTCGACATCTATTGTGTTTATGCGTGAAAAGGGGAAGCGTATCAGTCCTTCGAGATTAACGTGTCCACTTCTTACTTTCACCTTTTCGGTAAGAAAACTAAACTTCTAAACTAACGATATTCTTTTTGTCCCCAGGATGTTCAGCGCAGAGCCTGCAGATCTTCCCGAAGCAAGAGCAGCAGACGGTGGCGGTGGGCAAGTCGGTGGTGCTCACCTGCCAGGCCAACGCGCCGGATCCCGCGCTCGTCACGCAGCCGCAGTGGAAGGACCCTAAGGGTCAGGTCATCAATGCGGCTTCGTAAGTATTTTTAGTACTTAGATTATCTTTTAGCCACATGCCTTATAGATCCAGCCGCCCGTAAACTTCTCGTGGTTTGGATCCGAAAAGGACCAAAAAGTAGATTATCTAACTAAACAGCAGTATGCTAGGACTGCTTGGAGATATACGTTCTTCAAGTGCCATGTCAAGGCACCCAATTCCGCACTCGACTGGCAGTCGCAGGTGGAAAGACCTATGTTATTATATTATTCAGGTCTTCTTCTTCTTTTGTCGCGACCTTTTCCCATCTACTTGGGGTCGGCTCTCCTTATCCTTCTCTTCCACTGTGCTCGGTCTTAAGCTGTGCAGGCGTCCAATCCTAATTGTTTTAGGTCTTTCTCGACCGTCGTAAGCCAAGTGGCGGGTGGCCTTCCAGGTCCCCGTTTCGTCGTTGGCAAATCTAGGGCTAGCTTTACTATATTATATTATTCAGGTCTGTTATATTATATCATTCATCCCCTGATGATGATGATGATTCAAGTCTATGAAGAGGGTCGTAAGATTTTAAGAAGATATTTAATACACTTTAGCGCAGTGCAGTGCGTTCGGAAAAAGTCGAGTCTTTTTTATAAATACAATATTTCAATCGAAGGTTATCTTCTGAAACAAGAAGATTCATCACCGTTCAATTTTTTATCAGCAGGTTCATTCAAAGACATAGGTTGTGCATAGGCTACCTCCTAATGCATGCCAATCGTTGCGGTATTTCTCGATCCGTTTCCATATTTCGATTCGTCGTACCTTTTCATAAATCATTTAACTATTTAACAGCCCGAGCACTCGACCAGAGATCTACACGGAGTCGAGCCCCACAAAGCAGCTGCAAACGCTGTACATATCGTCGATCACGCCTGCCATGGCTGGCAAGTACACCTGCGTGTCTGCCTACACTAACGAGCCCCTGAGCGCTAGCGTCGTCTTAGACACGTTTGGTACGTTTTTATTTTAATATTTTACTTGTGTAGAGAAAGTAGATAGTGCTTCATCACAGAGTGCTCTCGTAACATAGTTAACTAGGCAAACATGAGACATGGGAGCTTACAGAAGAAAATAACGTAAGATGTTCGTAAGGTGTTCTATTAAAAATCCATCTGATATAGGTCGTTAAGTTCAAAGTATAGTATCATATATTTATAACTACACGTTTGTCGTTGATATTATGGATAAACGTATTTACAATACATATAATATATTTTTAATATTTATTTTTATTTCAGTTGCCATTACATGGATCAACGCTAATGAGAATCAATTCGCAACTAAAGGCAAGGACTTCAAAGTAATGTGCGAGGTAGCTGCTGAGCCTGCACCGTCTGTTGATTGGTTCAAAGAAGGAACTTCGGTAAAATTACTCAGAATAGTTTTAAATATGTCATAGATTAGGTACCTTCGCATGCAAAATTCTTTTAAAGATTTTACCCTGAGCATATGATTGTAAAGGCACAGATAAGGCAGAGAATAGCCTAATATAATAGTTTACAACTGAATTATTTTTTCTAGATCTCGACTGGCGACAGATATGTTATTCATGCCAATGGTCTAATGATTAAAAACATCGAAGAAAGTGACGATGGAACATACACTTGCCGAGCTGTTGTCATCCAAACTGGTGAACTCGCAGAAAGGAATATAAAACTTGAGGTAAGTGGCAGAAAAGATACAAAGTAGTTTAATGCAGTTATGGATATGGATACAAGTATTTATTGAATCAATTGATTCTAGGTTTACACTGCACCAGAGATGGAAGAACGTGAGCCAAGAGTGGAAATTAAAGAAGGCGGATCAGCTGCCATCACATGCAAAGCTAGAGGCAAACCCCCGCCGAAATACTCCTGGATTAAAGCATCGACACGAGAGGTAAGTTTCTAATGATAACTTGTGACTTGCACTTTTAAATTATAAACTGATTAGTTTAACACCATCCCAAAAAAAAGGAAATAAACGAATATGTAAGTCCAAATTATCAAAGTATTAAAACGACGATTCAGTTAAACGAAAATACAAGTGAAAAACTTGCTAGAAGATTTTGCCTGCTCTGGTCCTGCTGCTGCCAAGGCTGGCAAGGCTGGACAGGCGTCGACAGTTGTTAAAAACAATCTGTTTATTTTTACAGAACTTGGCCAGTACATCTAGATTTAGTGTAAACGAAATCACCGGACTGCTAACGTTCGATAGAGTCGAAGCAGGAGATTACGGTAAATACATATGCAGCGCTGTCAACCAGGCTGGTCAAAACGAAACTGAAATCGAAGTGGAAGTACTTGTTCCGCCGAAGATATTCGAGTTGCAAAATATGACTGTCGCTGAAAAGGCCGAAGGGCGGTTGGAATGCAAAGCTACAGGACGACCTGCACCTAGGATTAGGTTCCGTAAACATTCTAAGACAGAACCTTTTGTAAATGGACCTAACGATGATGGAAGGTAAGTGTAACCCGACCGCTTTGACCTAAAAAAAGTTTTATTAGCAGCGATTAACACCAGACTTTTATGTTCAGTCTATTCAATTTCAGTCTGTGAAAAGTGTGAAATTTAAATCTACCTAGATCATATTTGTCGGAAAATGTCAACGCCATGAGTGAATTCCACTATAAAAATCTAACAAATAGCTTTTAAATGAGATAAATTACGTCGCCATAAGTTGTTCTCGGTTACGAATACGAACAAAGCACAGAAGGTGTCGCATATAACATTTTCTCTATTTATTTTCCGGTGTGTTGTGGAACAAGATTTCACGGTCAAACCTAACAGCACAATCCATATTAAATTTCTATTATTTTATTTGTCTGGCATATTGATTTAGTGTTGTATTGTTTCAGAATAAACATTGAAACTAGCTCTCATCAAACCGGTGATCAAATGCAAACTAGTGCAGTCATTAATATTTCAAACGTAAATAGAACAGATGATGGTTTATACGAATGTATAGCAAATAATGACGGTTAGTACTTAGCAAAAATTTGATTTTCTCATGTTTAAGAGAGAAACCAAATAAAATCTTATAACAAAAATTAAGTACCTAACGGATTATAATTCAAAAATATTTTAAGGTGGCGAGGCAAGGAAGAATGGACATCTTATGGTAGAATTCAAGCCTGTATTTAACCCCAATCAAAATATACCATTGGTTTGGAGTTGGAATTCCCAATCACGTAATATCAGTTGCATAGCGGAGAGTATCCCCAACGCAACTATTAAATGGAGGTATGGTTTTGGTATTCAAAGGGTTCGCTTCTGTTATTTAATATGTCAGTCAAACTAAACAATATTTATTTTCCTTAATCAGATTCCACGAGCTGGACTTGGTAGAAACTCCCCATGTGAGGATCTATGGAGCAGGGCCTTACAGCACCGTAAGAGTAACTCCAACTGCACGAACTCTGTATGGACATTACAAATGCATCGCCACCAACCGACACGGCGAAGCCGTTCATTCCACAGAACTCAGGGAAGCCTTTGTGCCAGGACCTGTGACTCAAGTATGCATTTCTTTTATTAAAAATGTTACGAGTATTACCATGGCTATTACTAAATTAAGGGTAATTATGTTTCTCTTTTCTCTTTGCCCGCAGGTGCGTCAAGAAATACTGACAGCTACATCAGTAACATTCAATATCGTGGGACCTGCTGAAGAAATGAATCCACCGATTCAGGCTTTTACTGCTCAATACAAAGAGAACGGCAATTATGATTGGAACTTTGCGAAGAACCGAACTTGGTCTGTGAGCTCGCCGTACGTGGTGGAGGATTTAAAACCGATGTTTTCATACGATTTTAGATTCGCAGCAGTAAATATAGTCGGAGGCGGTAGCTGGGGAGCACCAATTACTGTCGTCATGCCGAGGAGGTAACTCAAAGCTCTATTTTTGTTTTCTTTTTTCCTTTCTTTTTCCTCCTTCCTTCTCATTTTCATTTTCACTCCAATTCTTTACTCTTCCATTTTTGTTGTTAATTTCCTAAGGCTACCTCTAGTGTGCATTAAGTTCCTCTTCATAAAATGGTGCCAAACCTTTCTATCTTCAGCAACATGTTTTGCCTCGCTCCAGATCAGTCTAATTGCTCCATTTCAATCCCCCTCGCTAGTCTTTTTTTTGCATTTTATTTCCTGCTGCGAAATTAAAACGACTTAATTATATTTAGGTCGCCACCTGAGCAACCGAAATGGAGACAGCCACCCACACCCAGTCCGGAATCACTGCAGCACGGGAAATATGCTGACAGATATGAACTACAATGGAAAATTCCAGCTCATAACGGAGAACCCATCGATATGTATGAAGTCAGCTATTGTCCAGTAAGTATTCAGCTAGCAAAATGGTGTAATTAATTAGTTTAATTTAATAACAGTCCAATCCCGAAAAAACCAGCATGTTTTAATTTGACAACATAAGTGAATCCGTTATTTTAATTACCAGGTGCTGAAAGTGAGCGGTGAATGGCGTGAATCATCTGAATCTCTGTGCGTCACGCATGAACTGAAGTCCTATGAAGCTATTAATTACGAAATCACCGGTTTGCAACCCGACACGCGCTACCGCATGAGTGTTCGCGCCCACAATATCTTGGGCTACTCTAAGCACGCGACTCTTTATGTCCAGACCGCTCTCGGTGAGTACCAAGAGACTAACGAAGTGCCTCTCCGAGCTGGCTTTTACGACGTCTATACAGCTCCTAACCCATTATACCCATCTGCGGCATCCTCTGCTGCATCTTCTTTACTGATCACTTTTGCTTTAGTGTCTTTGTTTTTGTGATGTGTCTCATAATTTGATTCAGTGCACGTAACTTTTGAAAACTATGACGCCGCAACATAGTTGTTTATTGTTTGAAATTAGATTTTCAAATGATTTTATTTTGTGTAAGTACAATCATTTTCTTACTCATTTTGTAAAGAACTTTTGATTTTAAGATTAAGTATGTGTTTTTCATTTCAATGTTTGTTTATTTTTTACTTTTTACAAGTTCTGTACATGTTTTTGTATTTAACAATTTATTCTGCTATTATGACATTTTGACATCTTGCCTTATATCATACATATACAAACATATCTATTATAATAAGTCATTAAAGGTACAAATATATAATAACCATGATTTTTATGTGATTTGTTTGAAAATTAATTAAGTTGGCATGTGTTTATTTGTGACTGTGAGTATTAATGATTTTGCATTTGTAAGTGATTGATTTGGTTTATTAGTACATTAATTATGATTTGTATGTAGAACGTTTTCCTTATGTTTAGAATTGAGGACCTTATATTATGTTGGTGTTAATTTATTGTAACTGGTAAGTTATGTTTTCTTATTTTTATAAATTTTTATTTTTTGGCCACATAATATTTACCTATTATATGCAATATTATCATAACAAATATTTTCTAGGTAATCCAAATGGAAGTCCAACAAAAATCAGATGGACTAAAACGGAAATCCTGATCACTATATTGCTAACAAAGTATTTAGTATAAAAACATTAATATATGTAGTCAATCATCAGCTTAAAATTTAATTAAGACGACTGTTGTTATATAACTAGAAAAAGACTCGTTGTGATAAGCAATACGTTGGTTTGTAAATAAATGTATAATTTATGTTAAATATCATCAAATGATTTGGTATAAAGTTTTCTAGGTAAATAATATGATTATCGAAATCAAAACTAAAAAATAATGATTTTTGACCTTCGTTGACTGTTTAATATTATGTGTCAAAGAAGTTTAAGTACTGAATTAGATAGAATAATTGCTAATAAATTAACACTGCCAAAATATAACGTATGTCGTATCAGTGTACATTAATAAATATGCGTAATCTTAAGGTTTTGAAACTTCGTGAGTTTGAAATATGTGTGTACGAGTTTTTGATAACAATTTTATCTTTTATTAGAATATTGTGAAAATCGATAGTTATATTTAGTAGTGATACTGTGAAGAATGTCGTCCTGCAGAAAGATTTAGGTAGAAATGATCTATTGAAAGTAGTAGAGTATAAGATATCAGCTAGGCAAAAGATATTTAAAAATGAAGGATTGGAATGTGATCTATTAGAAAAAACGACCAATGTCAAAAATAATAAATGTTTCCAAAACAAAAATACCCTCTCATTTTTTGTTTAATGTAACAAATGAAGTACTGTTATGCCGACCGTAATTCATTCCTAAGTTCCACCTCGACTTGTGTTAGTTTGAAGGATCCCTTAACCCTAGAAAAACTCCCAAAGAAAGCTGTCAAGATGCTTATCAAGAAATTAATTAATTAACCTTTGAATGTCGTTCACTCGACCAGTGTTTGTGTCGCCCTGACTGCCTCCGGGTAAATATACCTTGTATTGATAAATAGTTAATAGTTAACAACTCTGCTGTATAGTTTCCCTTGGAATGACCTAATTACTATACTGCATGATCCACTTAGCTGTGTACACCTTCAAATATACCCTTAGCATGGTCATTGTAACTACCTACCTCTGTATTCAAATATTATCCAACATAAATAACATAGCCAACCATACTTCCATTTCATAAAGATGTTTTTTTCTTATTAAGCCTTTTAGAGGATATCAATGTAGCATTGAATAAATTACTGGGTCTGTAGGTTATCATGTAGTTTCCCTTTTTATTTACATCCAGGCATGGATTGCTCAGCTCAGATCTTGAAACTGCCAATTATATAAACTAAATTTGGGCAAGTTACGCTATCCAAAATTTACATAATCTCCCGTAATCTGGCAGTTTCATTACGCATACATATTTGAAATTTTTGTTGACGGTAGTTCATTGTTGTTTGAAGTTATCAAATTTAGCAACACCTAGATGAAACAGATTGATAAATTCAAATGGCTAATGACCATTAATTAAATGTTTTGTAGGGTGTTTATTGCGGTGATGGTTCTATAGATTCCCATCAATGTTGTTTTTATACACGTCTTTCTTAACGATTAAAACTTAGACTTCGACATTCGCTTCAATCGTTCAAAGTTGTGATGGGGTTTGAACATTATTTATGTTGCGTTTATTGACATTAATTGGAATGTTTGCATCTTGACAACTTTTCTTTTGAATTTTTTTATGAAGTACTTATAAGTATTTTTATTTGTGCATCATTGTCTATCATTTTCAATATCATCATTTTTCATTCATTCAAACCCCATTTCATTCTAGCGGAGAGCTTTCTTGTTAACTATCTGAAAAGTATGTTGTTGAAGTTTCTCTTCTTATGGTGATTGGGTGCACGTGTTCCTCGACAGAAAGCACTCCTCTGTTGTCACCATTGAGATTGTAATGAATGTTTGCTTCGAGATATTCACAAATTCGTACCAAATTAATAATTATGTAGGTATATTTATGCACCAATTCTCCGTTTTCATTTATTACAATCACATTCATGTCATTAACATTACAGCTTTTGCGACGTGATGCACAAACTAACCGTGACAGGAGCAGTAGACTCTTATTATCTTTGAATATACCTTGATACCTATTGTGTATTACACTTATGTCATTATTTACTTTAGCGTCTACTGCTCCTTCTAAAGCATATAGGAGTCTTTTTTTTTAAATTATTGTAATCTTGCAGGTGTACCCTTTTCCGGATATGCACCTTCTCAAATGTTATCAAGCGGCGCCATCATCGGGCTGGCTTTAGCCGGAGTCTTCATTTGCCTCCTCATCGTGGATCTCCTGCTCCTCTGCTTCAGGCGCCAGGGCGTTATCGCCACTCTCTGTGGCAGACGTGGCAAGAAGCACAAGGAAGACGAAGCCAAGCTGGGAAGGTAATGAATCAATTTATTTTTCTTGTCAGTTTTTATTATTATATTTCGTTAATCAATAGTTTAATTTCATTGACATCACTGTCCGTCGACATTTTAACAATCATTTCCTTCTTGTGTTTACGTGATTCCTTTAGTTTCCTTCTTAAGTGTTAGTGTCGATGAGAGATGTTTCTGCCCGCTAGTCTGTACGGTTGGCGTTTCCCGCTCCCTTATTGCAGCACGAAGCCGCGCGCGCCTCCGTCCCCCGCGCCCTTGCCGCCGCCCGTCAAGCTCGTACCGACTCCGACGTAAGGCTTTAGTTTGTCTGCATGCTTTGTTTGTGCGGATGCCGCCACCGGCTAATAACTAAGTTATTATTAGCCCTTGGCCTTTGTAAATATTGACCAAAGCGTTGCGCTTGCCCAAGCCTCGTGTAAATACAGCTCTGGATTTAGATTTAACTTAAAATTGCGTACATATTAATTCTGCTTGATTTAATTATGTTCTGTAATTAGAGATCTGTGTAAATACGTCTTGTTTTAGATGTAGGATCAATGTCGAGACTTGAAACTTAATTAAAGCTTCGGAAATGTTCTTGTCTGAATCGTGAAAATACGTTTGTTGTGCCAGTTGCCTGGAACATCTCTTGCGACCGTTCACCTTTCATTCTAATTTCAAGTTTGGTTTGTTTTTTATTAATACTATTTTAAATAATGCACCTTGTTTAAAATTGCACTGAAAACTAATGACAATTGTCTCTCCCTCACGCTGCCTTCCGGCCACCATAGCTATGTCCCGACCACGCCAGTGTAAGAAAACTTTCCTAACAATTTCACACCAGTTCACAGAAATGACTTAGCAACAGTGTTGGCCGAACGTTAATTAACCATTGACCAGTACAAATTGAACCGTAAACCGTAACGGACGGTTACAGTTTACGGTTCAATTTGTACTGCTTAATGGTTAATTGCATTAACGTTTCGACCAACACTGCTTAGCAATGTAGTAAATGGCCTTGTATTTTATGCTTGATGTTGTTTATATGCTTTGAGAATTCACCCTTCGTTAAATCTCATAATCCCTTTTGAAAGGTTGCATGACGTTACTTGAATATATCTAAATAATTACTTTGATTTGAAGCACGGATTTTGCTTTAATTATTACGATATGGTAAAGATAAAAGCCAAATTCTGTTGTGTAGCTTTTCAAATGGATTATAATATTTCCTTTTGTAAAGAGTAGATTGAAAATACGCTTTTTCGATGAGCTTTTTTCCTGTAATGATGATACAAGATCTGTAGAGTTAGAGTTTAGACCAAGATAAGTGCAACAATTTTGATATCACACGCAGTGCAAGTGTTATTTTGAACACTTGCATTGCGTGTGCTCTATGTAAGTCTAACTCTATGTAAGTTTTGAAAGTTAAAAATGTTGGTAAATATAAGTATTTTGCCTGTCACTGTCTATTTGATGTTGCTTGTCGTTCGGTAGTTTCATGTAGTTAGTACAAACAGCCATAGCATAGAAGATATGAAAAGGTGTCAGATATGTTAAACAAAAATATCCTTATAAAGATATCCTTGGGATAATCTTAAAAATCAGGAGCAGCATTCAAACCTTCATAACCTCATCTAGATATGATATTGACTGACATAACTCGCAGTATGTATAGGGTAAACCGTTTATTACTGGCCACCTTATACTAAAAAGGATTCTGTTTAATATTGACACAATCCAAGTGAATCTTCAGAACGAATGTTGTGTGAATATTTAGATAGAATTCTTATTTTGGCCATTTTAGTATAAGGTGGGCAGTAATAGTTTACCCTATAAGTATCTAATATAAAAGTTGATTGTTGAGTTGAGACTGTTAACAAGTATTAAATTATAAGTTTTAATACCTACTCCTGACGGTAAATAAGAATCTGATAAGACATTCGTGGAAATTTCGTCGGTAACTCAGAGCAGAGATAGATATAACTCCGTAATAGATGGATACAGTCTAAGGAAAAAACGTGCCTCGAAAATCAAGAAAATTTGATTCTCGTTCAGAGGGCACTACTAGTTTTGGCCTACAGTCGTATAGATGGCGTTGACGGTTTCGTTTGTTATTTAACAATTTTAACGCATATCAGTGAAAGAACATGGGTCAAAACCATAAAAATAATTAATGCAAATAAAAAAAATCATTTATCTATATTTAAATACATTCTATCGTTTTTTTATAAATCTTCATTTTTAGTTTTAAAGTGTGTCGACAGATGGCAGTGAATTTACTGGGGTTACAAAATTTACTATGACAGTATCGCTCTAGTATAAGTTACTCTATGCTCAGAGTAAACTTAATGTACAAAACAAGTACGAAAAGCTACTATTAAAGAAGTATTGGAAACATCTAACATACTTAAATATCTATAAAGCCAAAAAAACGACAGGCGACGCCTTTTTTCATGTCCAATAAAAATGATTAAGTACGAGTAATACAGTTTCATTCTTGTTGAAAACCTGATTTATTCTGCAGCTTGTAAATAAGTAAAGTACCTACTAGTATAATATTATTTTTGTATATTAGGGACGCATTGAAAAACCTAGCCAACTACACTATTAAATACGTGATTATCCACGCACAAGGACTCAATTTAATAATCTAATCGCCATATAGTGGCTCACGTAGAAAATATGTCGTGCTAGAAAGCTAGATAGTATATTAACAATTTATATTTTTACAGAGATGAAAAGGAGCCCCTTAAAGACACTGCTGAAGATGCGTTAAAGAGGAACTCATCTGTAGAATTTGATGGTCGGCGAGTTTATGCCACAAGCGGAGGCACAATCATTGGCAAAAACTCCGCTGTATAATCAATTTGACTTAAAAATTGGATACGTGTATTGTGCCAAGAACGACTTATTTGGCTTAGAAACAGCTATAAGATTAAAATAAGACTCTTTGACTTTGAGTTGGCAAAAGATATCGTTTTATAGCTGGGCGTTTTCTTAAATAAATGTTGAAATCTGATTCTTTCAAATCTGGACATTCTTGGGCTCATTCTACTCTGAATCGGCAGCATTCTCCATCCCACTGTTAAAAAAAGATGTCCCAAAATGTCCATTCCATTACGTCTCGTTTTAGCGTGAACAATTTTTTCACTTGTATGTGCGTGACGTAGTGGAACGTAAAAATTTCATACAAATTTTTGGCACATTTTTTTTATCATCAGAATTGAATATGCTAGTGATTCTGAGTTGAAAGAAGTAATCACCACGACCTGTGAGAAACAGGTTATCAATATTTATTTTAGAAAACGCGCAGCTATGCTTTTTGTTTTACGCTGAAACTTATGTCGTTCTAGGCTTTATTGGAGACATCTCATGTAGTTTTATATAACGTTAAGCTCTATTTATAATCTCCGCGAATGTGGGACTGTACACGTTTGGCTTCACTTCAAATCATCAAATTGG
The DNA here is from genome assembly GCF_947568885.1 of Cydia strobilella. Taxonomy (NCBI): domain Eukaryota; kingdom Metazoa; phylum Arthropoda; class Insecta; order Lepidoptera; family Tortricidae; genus Cydia; species Cydia strobilella. The sequence continues at coordinate 13,139,813 of NC_086055.1, forward strand.
TTAGTCAGGCTATATACACAGTCTTCTGTATGACTCAACTTTAACAAAGTTGCTTTTTTTACAATTGTTTTATCCATGTATGTTCGCATGGCGGTAAATGCCCAAAATTTAAAACATAATATATAGGTATGTCAATGTTTTTGTGCTGTCGAGTTGAAAAAGTTGACAAGCTCTAAAGTTGACTGTGATTAGTTCTGATGCTATGGAATATTTTATTATTATAGCCTTCTAGCTTCGTGCGACACTTAGTAACTGAGTACCTACTCTTATTGAAGTGAATAAGAATAACATACGTGAGTAGCAAATTAATATTTAGGAATATATTCCTATTATTTGTTATAACAAAGTGAACCATCGGTTGACTCTTTTCGGCCTTTTCCCTCCTGGAATCTGGAATATACATAAATAGATTAATGAATTGTGTGCAGTTCCTGAATCTGTCGTATTACCTGTGAGAATAAAGCTTGTGTAGATGTGATGAGCGTGACCAGTATTTTGAAACTGCCAAAACGAATTTGTTACTTTATTATTAAGTACATACGTAAGCAGCTTTATGTCCTTAGATATAATTATTTATTACCTATCACTGTACTATCTACATCATATCGCTTATATTTCGCATTTTATACGCATCTGTATCCACCGAACGCGAATTTCTCAAGATTAGAATTAAAATTTCGATCTTTATACACTATAGCCGTTTATTAAGGTACAAAACGTGCCTTCTAGAGTATGTACTTTTAAATGAGGGTATTTTTATATTTAAGTGTACATACACAATAGTTAATTAGGATTTTACTACACAATTAGAAACCAGTTTTTTTACCTTTTCATTTTTTACATCACGGATGCAAAAGTACCTAATTATGTAACCTAATATTTACTATTAAAATTAATTATTTATCAGTTATACATGTATGTCTCTCTAATCTTATAATGTTTATTAATTTTTTTATGCCTTTAGTGCTTTGCTATGACCAAAATGTACCGCTAGCAAAACATTAAAGAATGATCAAATAATGCTGAGTACCTTGAAGTCTCATGATTTGGTATTATAGTCAGCGAAAAATACCTCTAACAAAATGTGCCATTTTCAATCAAAAGGGTACTTATTGTCGGTTGTCAATAAGGCGCTATTTCCATACAGCTTTAATTTGAAATCCACCTTATTGACAAGCAACAATGTGGTACCTTTTGGTTAAAAATGTCACAAATAATGTTTTAGCTTAACGAAAATATAGCCGCTATTATTATTTTAGATTTTGTAAATATATAAATGTTAAGTTCTGTAAATATTTTCTAGGTTATATTATATCTATATCTCTAATTGTTTTATTTTTTAGATTTAGGTATTTGGGGTCATGAAATAGTAAATACAACTACTTAAAGTTGAATATGCAAATTAGAGCCATGTATTTGCATTTAGTGGCCCCAATGTTATGCAAAACTACTTGCTTATACTACGAGTAAGCTTTTATAAGTCATGTTGTGTTTAATTTTATAAACATAATGCAATTCACAAATAAATGTTAGTAGAAGACATGTGGTCGAGAACCGGGAACAAACAGTAAAAAAAACTATTCAGTCATAATTGTTACTTAAGAATGAAATAAAAAATTCGAAGGTAAACATTTTGATACACAAAAGAAAATTTAAGCATTCTGACAAGGTATGGAAAATACTTAATCTACGAATTTTTTTGATTAAGTTAAAACGAGTACATCTGCTGTAAAAGCTTTATTATCTTCATTGAAGTAAATACCGGAATTAATTATATCATAAATATTAAAATAAAAACTAGATTCATACCTCTTTCTCAATTTAAAACTGGATTTGTATTGAGTTTAATTTTTAGTTAGTTACGTGTAGTTTGAAAGCAGATTTATAATATTATTTTTTATCAAGATTGTTGTTCATAAAATTGCAAATGAAAGTAAAATCGAATTAACTTAAGGCGGGGTAAGACTTTAACCGGGGTAAGACTGTCACTTAACTTATATCGACCGGGATAGGGACCGTGGTTACCTTTTGTATTGTTTTCGAGCTCCCGATATTTAGACGTATACATAAGTCTAGTGAAACTAACCGTAAATCAGTCAACACTGTAAGAGCGTTTTCACATTGTCCGATGCAATATCGGATGTAGGATCCTACATCCCCGTATTCAAACCGCCGGGGCGCGTCCGGGCGCCTTCTTTAGCGATCACGCACACTACAATAAACATTATGCCTACACATTACGTACACAAACAAATATCGGTCCGGCAGCTGACGGGGGCTCCGACATGGCTGAATTTATCGGAAGCGCCTTTCCGATATCAGATATCGGAAGGCGCCTATGACAAAAACAGCTGCAGGACAGTGGAATTGGCATTAAGTCCGCCTTTTTTGCGTTATGTAACGTTTTGTAGTAATAATGATTTATTAAATGCATATATAAATACAGAGAAACACAAATTTACTTCCTTCCGACATCCGATATCGGATCGGACAATGTGAAAATGCTCTAAGACTATTACTTGTACGGAAACCTCATACCCACTAGTCTTCCTCCGAGAAAAATAAACTGTTAGTCTTATCCCACCTTACCTTATCTACTTAAATTATATTAATTACCTATAATGTCGAAGCTTGAATACGTTATCGCATGTAATGTCTGTCTGTATGGATGTATGTATGTCGGCTTGACGGATATCGGTGAAGAATATTACTGAAGCACATTTTTATAAAAAATAAATGTCTCAAAATTAATGATTGTCTCATTTCTGCCATCAAATTACTAATCCTAGAATTTCACAGACAAGTATTTCAAGAGTTAGGTTAAAGTCGGCTGAAAACTATTAAAATGAAATAGAATATACCTACGCAATGCTTAACCGAAACCGAAGGCATAAGAAATTAATTTTTAAGCATTTTTCAATAAAGCCAATTAATTTTATGCCATATCCACATAACTGCAAAAAAAAACAATGTTGGGGCCTCTGAATTTGGGCAATTTTCTTTTTCAACCTTTGACAGACTACAGACAGACTACTAAGATATAAATTGTGTCATCAAAACATACTCGTACAGGGCTGATCTTAAATTTTGGCGGACAAAATTTTTGCTATTCAAGAAGTAGGTAGTGGATACGCTGTTAGTATCAAATTGTATTGATAGTAACAAACCCAAGTAAATTAGGTACCTACCTGGTAGGTACGCTTAATTAGAACTCGGGTAAAATTTCCGATCAGTTCTATAACTATAAATTAAGACAAAATAGTTCCCAGGTAGGTACATACAGCATCAATAGTAGCGGATTTTGATCAACTCGTCAAAAGTATCTACTCTAATAGCGTTCCCTAACAGCATTTATACGTCATTATGACGTCAGCGACGTCATTATGACGCCATAATTACGTCATTATGACGTCGCTGACGTCACTTTGTTACCTGGGTTTGAACCCGAACTCTAGAGATTTATCTCTATTTGGAAAAGTTATCCAGCATGGCACCTTTGGCGCGTTGGTTCATCCGCGCGACTTGATTTGATGCTGACTAGGTATAAATGTAGGTTTTTTTTTATTGCCACTGATACTGACAGAAAATATCAGTCTTAATAGTGTGCTTGGGGTTTATATCTATATACAAAATTATACAGGTGATTAAATTTCATCAGAGCAAGTTGCTAGGCGAGGTTTTCTAATTGTTCTGGGAACAAATTTCTTGATAAAGGAGTAAGCGTTTGTGCAAATAACTTTGTACAATCCACCCGCGGCGCTACTGCTGTTGGCTATACCTATAAAGCTTTCAAGTCGAGCATTACAAACTTTCTTTTATAATATCATTTATTTTGGAGTTTCGCTCATATCTCTCCTGACTAGCCAAGTTCGTTAAACTTAATAATTACACCATTTCCACCATATCGCACCTTTAAACTAGGGTGACCATAAAACTTTAAGGATCATTAATATTAATTTATTCCATTGATGTTTAAATTACCAGCTATTAAAGGTGAAAATACGACAATATGATGATTTATACTCGTTAGTGAGACCAATGGTTCTTTTACCGCCTTCCTTATTACAATGTAATTTTTTACGGACTTTTTGATTATCGAGGGGTAGAATGCCGAGCTTAACCCACTTGTAACGCTTATTGTAATTTCAACCATAGGGTTATGTACACAAGATACACTTTCGAATGATCTGTAAAACGAAAATGTCGTTTTGAAGTTAATTATGTTGGCTTTTGTCGAAGATGCGCGAGAGCAATGACAATAGGTTATGTTGTATAACATCCTGATATACGTGTACATCTGTGGTAACAATATTTAGGAGCTTACAAAATGAATAGGGTATTTTATTGGCGTTTCCAATTGGGTTTAATCGACTAGCTACAATTTTTTGATTGGAAACTTTAGTCCAAAACGCTTAAATAGTTAAAAAAAACGGAAATATCTAGATGAAAGTACCTTTTTGTAAGTAGTTTTATTACAATTTCATTCGTCTAAAAAATAATTATGTACATGAATGCTAACACATATTAATTATAAGATTTAAAAAAATAACAAAATTGTAATAAAAGTTGGGCTTTTATCATCATTTTATCAACAGTAATGTCAACTTTGTGACATTGATAAAGTGATCCAAAAAAGTAATCCCAAAAGAAAACATCGTTTAAATGTATGGAGTGTTCCGCCACTACCGCTATATGCGTCACGAAGCCACAGGGTGCAGTCAATCGATGCAGTTTAATACATTTTGCGACAGTTAAAATATTTATATACCAGTATTTTAACGTTATCAATAAATAAATGACTAAGGTGGGGATAAGAATAAATAGTGCTTCCGAGTTTTACAGCCAAATCTGGCGCCTAATTTTTATTTTTTATTATTAGCTCCCAAAACACACTATTTCTATCTGTGTCCAGCGGGGACAAATGGGAAAACACCATTCCTACTCGTACTTACAGTGTCAGTCAGTCGTAACTGTCGTAAGTGAAAAGGGATTGGGTTTAAAATACTGGCAACCTTATTATACGCGGTTATAAACTAGTGAGGGTTATGTTTTGAGAAATGGACGCAACAATGACACACCCCACGCCGCATGTAATTTATAATATGGCGGGGAACCACCCGTGTCCTTTACAATGGCACCAGAGCAAGTAAAATGTCTTGGTATAAAGGTCAAATCTAAATTGAAAAAAAAAAACATCCGGTATATTAGTTATTTGTAATTTAGGAATTCTTCGGGCATTTTTCATAAAGGTAATAAATTAGGTAGCTTTCTCTACTTTTTTATACCGCGACAGAGGGAAACAAGCATACGGCCCGCTTAATGTCAATCGGTTACCGTAGCCTATGGACACCTGCCACTCCAAAGCCACATTGAGCTGATTGGAGAATGGAGACCGGAGGTGGCACAGGAAGTATGTGATAAAACAACACAATCCGTTTGGGTTTGTCAGAATTGTAGTTGACTGTTATAATAAATAAATATTATAGGACATTATTACACATGTTGAAAGAAAATAACAGTTAACAATAAAAGCTTGTAAGACTTTTTGACAATAAATTTATTTAGGGTTTATGTTACTGACTATATACGGAACAAAATAGTGCCTTGAACTTTATTAGGAGCTACAAATGTCAAAGACAATATGGACTGCAATCTGTATTGAAAGTCGCGAGTTCCTGTTATTGCAAATCTCGATGTCGTGAGTAAGATCTTGCCAAGCAAGTTGAAATAACCGAGTTTAGACACAAATAATCACTTTCTTGAAATAAAAATAAGTGAACACGGTTAATTAGTTATTTATAAATAACACTTGCACTGCGTGTGTTATCAAAATCGCTGCAGACTTTTCTTGATCTAACTCTACCTATTTATGGCGTTATTCATTAATGCGATACTGGCGCGAATTAGCTATGATTCGTTTGTCTTTATCTGTCATTTTGACTTATGTATTTGTAAGAAAGGGATAAAACATAATTTAACTAAATCAGGCCCATATAAAGTTTTATGAATAAGGGGGTTAATATTTACAATCTTAGTAATTCATTTATTAAGTAGTAAAATCATCTTGAATATGTCAGGCAAAATATATTCATAACTACATATGTCTAAAAACAGGAAAGTGCTATTGTTGAGGAAACAAGAAAACAAATTCGAGCAGTCCAAAATACATATACATAATATATAATTAAATTAAGTATAAAAAACTAGGTAATAATCAAATTATAGTTTACAAACGATATCCGATCATACTGACTACCTGTTTATTAGTTAAATATATGATCACATTATTAGTTAAATCCGTGATCATGATATTAGTCGTATGTTCAACCTTATAATTTCTAGGATTGTAATTTCGCAACAAATGTCCATAAGGTCACCCCACACGATATTGGTTATCGGACGCAACAATTAGGGTCTCGCACGCGCTGCGCTGGGGCTTAAGTGCGGTTCATACTGTTCCCTTTTAAATAATTACCCGGGTAACAGATGATACGGATTAACTATAGTGTACCACCCCTGGTGTATGAAAAATAAAATGTAGTAACTTAGATTAAAAACCTATAATTTAGATTAGGCAGCGTACATGTATACCTACCATGTTTTTGTCTTATAGGCCAAGCAATACAGGGAAATGTTAGGAACACAATTGTTGACGCATAGTTTCCGAGATATAATCGAAAAACCGAAAAAATTAACCTTCAAACCCCACTCCCCCCCAGCACCAGGATTAGGGCCGGGGACTTTTGATATGTTCACCTTCTAACTAGCCCAAACAAAGCTACGAAGTCAAAAAAAAATTGTGTTCCAAGCATTTCCCTCTATAACTTTTTTGGGCATTCATTTACTGGCCTATTATTACCTACTTATATATATAATGATCGTTTTATTCACGTTTTATTAATGATATACTAAGTGGCTATATCTTTTGTCATCGTAACACAGAGTAGACAGTAATTTATCTAAACGAAGAAACACGTGTAAGTATAGATAAGTACTTACTACCTATGTGATGTAGAGAAAATGTATACAAAACTATGTACTTATTTTCTTCCCTCCTGAGTCCTGATCCACACGGTGGAGATCACTAAAAAATGATCACAATCATAATCTAAAATGTTCCAAAACTTCTAAACTTGTTCGAGCAAGTTTTAAAATGTTCATTTTTTTTGCAGCGTGAGTAAAGTTATAACAAGTTTCAGTGGCGTAACATATTGAAACATGTTCGCGTGGCAAGCCGGAGGTTAAGTACCTACTTTTTCTTTGAACTTCAAACATAGTGCACAGTGCCTAGACAAGAATCTCGATCTCAAAGGATATTTTATACGTCTCTCATCAAATGATGGTTCCTATGGCAGTTCATTTTAGGGTTCCGTACCCACGGGGTAAAAACGGGACCCTATTACTAAGACTTCGCTGTCTGTCTGTCTGGCCGTCTGTCACCAGGCTGTATCTCATGAACCGTGATGTATTTCGGTTGCCGCTATACCAACAAATACTAAAAACAGAATAAAATAAATATTAAGGTCCCATAAATCAAACGTGATTTTTTGCATAATGGTACGGAACGCTTCGTACGCTAGTCCGACTCGCACTTGGCCGGTTTTTATAAGGAGTAGCTGTCACGTAAAAGTTTGTAGACAATTTCTGGAAGCACATTCATTTATTTAGAAATAGAACATTTAAAATTTAACATTTAATTAAAATACGGTACCTAAAAAATACATCTTCATTTTTTTTTACTAAGCCCAACCAACAGAGATTTGAAGGAACTGTCATCTTAGGGACCATCATTAGACGCTAGAGATATATAAGTTATCTAATAGTTTTAGAGTAAAGGATAAACACATGACGTATCTATGATTATATTTAATCTAAGGTGGCCCGGTCGGACTAGTTAGATACGAAATGAAATTCAAAAGGTAATGTTAATTAGGGTTCGTGCTCAACCTTGTTTACATGAAATGACAAATGTTTATACAAAATATGCATCGGTTAGGCCCTTTCAAGTTTCATTCTTGATAAGGTGTTCTAGTTTACGTTAGTGGGAATGATTTAATTATTAGTCTTATAACACGTTACAGAAACTAGAGCACGATGAAATGGGTCGGATGTTGTTTTTACTGAAAATGGCACTGTTTGTATAATTAATAGGGATGTTGACATGAATCGCGAATATATAAAATTTTATGTTTTTACCATAGCAGGTAAAATAAAAGAGAGCAGACAGAAAAGGAAAAGGAGGAGGAGGTATTGGAGGTAGGTTTAAATATTATATTAGAATGCTGAAAATCATATTTTGTAAGTGTAAATATGCGTAATAAATTAATTAAAAATAATTAACAGTATTTAAAATGATGCCCAGCATCACGTGACTGCAAACGCAAATCGGAGCGCGTGAAGTCACGGCGTGAGAAACACGCACAGACAAGTTGTCAAACCGTGGTCCTCTGGCACCGACAGTTGTTTGTTTATCACATCGTTACGTCATTCAGATCACGTGACAGCTTGGAGCATTTTTGTCCGAAATTTAAACACTAAACTTTTTTTATTAAAAATTAACATATTTTTTTTTGCAATAATTACGTGTCTATCTATAAAATGAAAACAGTTCTATAGTCAACATCCCTATTTGTATGTAATTTGCAAAGTTAACGTTTGCATTTCGGTTGCGAGTTTTACATTATCGTTGTATGAGTGGATTGGAATATTTTTATATAGTCAGCAACAAGGGGCTTAGCCCAGATGACAATCGGTTGCAGAGAAACGAAACGAAACGCTATCTGTCTCTATCATACTAATATAAAAGAATGATAGAGAGACAATAGCGTTTGGTTTCTGCAAACGATTGTCATCATCACTAGACACACAAATACGTATGATTAATGCACAGAAGTTTACAAGGGTGGTAGATGCGAATCGCGAAGAGGTCACTCACGCATCTTTGTAGTTTAGGTGGCTATCACATTGATGTGGTTTAAGCTTTTTAATTAAGTAGTGCGTTATTATGTATAAGAAAGGTCTCAGCCCCTAGCCCTTAGTCGTCTTGATTTGGTGCAGTCTTCAGCAAATGTGTCGTCAGTTTAAAAAATAAAATATCAAAACATAAGATATAGGTTTAATTCGCTTCCTAGCCTTTTTAGAGGTACCTACTTATTAAAAGAGAAGCGTTACGGGTTACGGACTTACGGTACCGACGTTTGTTTCTAAATTTGCAATTACCTAAATTAAAACCTCGCATAATACGTGCACCGACGCGTACTATACGCGTTTGTCTAAATGCAGAAAATATTATATTCTAGATTCTAAATATATTAAAGACTAGTGATCCGCCCCGGCTCCGCACGGGTACAATGTATTATACATTTAAACCTTCCTCTTGAATCACTCTATCTGTTCAAAAAAACCACATCAAAATCCGTTGCGTAGTTTTAAAGATCTAAGCATACATAGGGACAGACAGACAGCAGGAAGCGTCTGTTTTATACTATGTAGTGATGTCAAGAAGCACCACAAATGAATGTGTCATCCTATTCAAAACCGGCTTTCAATCTAAACTTAACTTTAACACGAAAGCGTTAAGCAGTGTTTTCAACACACTTCAACAGTTACATTAAACAGTGCCACAGTCAGTGCATATTGTGCATATACCTAACCAGCAGAACTGTCCCCACGGCACTTTCCGATCACGTAGGCCTCAATTAGCTTATGCTCATACGTGCTCTATCAATTTAGTTCGCCTATTGACACCCCGCCGATGTTATCCATCAAAGTGCCAGCCAACCCCATCGCTGGGGAGCGCGATAAAATTTACCCCGTGAACTGCGGGTAAGTTAGTCTCTTACCGCTAGACTGTTTAAAATGTCCTCGTGGTCAATCTGATATCTTCAGTTGACAACCAAGCTACTAGCAAATATTGAAGCCACTTCTAAGCCCGTATCTCTTAGCATACCTACTGATTTTAGGTACATGTTTAGCTTCGGTAGTAGGTTTAGGAATGTAGGATTTGACAGTTATACGTGTATAAATAAATATCTTTTTTTAAACGGTGGCAAACAAGCATACGGCCCGCCTGATGTTAAGCAGTCTCCGTAATAAGTATCTATTTTACAAAACATAAACAGCTCGGGCGGGGCGGGTTACAGTAGGTAAGTTTTCTTTTCTTTTCTTTACCTACTTATGTAAGTACATATAAGTCTACGAGTTCAACTTAAATAGAAACTTACAAGACAAGACAAGACAAGAGACGCCACACCCAGCCAGGAACATGCCTGCTCCGGACTAGCCGGCATACCAGGGGACGTAATTTTATGGGGAGTGACACGCTCTGGGATGGGAAAGGGATAGTTATAATCAGCCGGCTATGCAGCCTTAAGCCAATATTGGAAGGTAGGTGGGGTAGGTTATGTCGTCGAGGGAGAGCGTTGGTGATATGCTTCTCGTCGTTTTTGTTTCGGTCTTCGTAACATCTTGTGCCAAGCGAGGCCAATATCATCTTGAGATGCCGTTTGCTCGTCGATTCGAGGTGTTGGTTCTTCTTCGTCTGATTCGCTGTCGGTATCGTCCAGTTGATATATTTCTCTTGCTGCTTTGATGAATTCGCCTTTATCGTCTGCCATTTGAGCCACTCAGAGGGATTCCGGGATGGAGCTCTCTCTCTTTGCCTAGCCACGTCCCATTTCATTTGGGGTCGGCTCTCCTCGTCAATCTTCGCCACACTCTTCGGTTCTGGGTCGTCGTGTCGTTGATTTGGGCTTTCTTTAGGTCATTGTTGATGACAGACATCCAAGTTTGAAGGGGTCTACCGGGATTCTTCGGACCGGTGTTTATACTGAGGACCTTTCTGGTCATATGATCCTCGCTTAGACGGGTTTCAGCGAGTTTCTCCTCAATGTGGATTCCGGGATGGAGCTCTGTAGCTATATTTTATGCGGCTTCGAAGAGATGAGGTTTTGGGCGTCTTAGGATGTCCTAGGTAGCATTTTATCCTCTTGTTTATTGTTTTGCCGTTGTGACATCAATTCCCAATCATACGATTCTCCCCGCTCGCTTGCCTCCTATATTATAAAAAACTAAGTCTACCAAAATGCCCATACTTCGAGCACAAGAGGACGGCACGTTGTCACTTAAACAACACTCATTTAAACAATTCATACACAAATAGCACCACAAAAAAACACACAAATAGCACCTTACTTGAATTGCATAGCTATCAATTTTGAGTGGTAGAGTCCTCTAATTCCGCGTAGTGAAGTGGCGATACCCTTTTTTTGTCACTGCACATGTTGTAGCACTGACTGCACATGCAGGAAATCGTGTAGACAATGCAAAAGGAATTTTGAAGCGTAACGTTGACCACTCGCAGTCAGTAATAATACGATGGTTTCGTTAAGTTCTTTGTTCGTTGAGCCCCCTCCCCCGCGTCCGTCGGCTTGCACGTTCGGGATAAACTCAAAACACCGGACAAGTGCGAGCCGGACCCGCCCACCGAGGGCTCCGCACTCCTCAGCATCTGCTGTTGCAGCGGCAACAGAAACACATCATCCGTGAAAACTTCAACCGTCCAGCCATCACGGTTCACGAGACACAGGCCGGCGACAGACAGACGGACAGCGGAGTCCCAGCAACAGGGCCCCGCTTCCACCCCTTGGGCACGGAACCCTAAAAACCACCGAGCGGACCCCCATGCGACAGGCCTACTCCCGAGGAAGGCTCAGGCGTACAATTTGTAGCCTAATAAGTCGTTTGCTTTTAAACTAACTTAACCCCAACAATACCTAATGTAGTTGTACCTACAAACACTGTTAAGAACGGACCGTTATTTAAAAGACGTGAAATGGAAAAATCTCACCGGTAAATTGCACTGTTAACATTGCCACTCACTGTTTCACTTTCACATACAACCAACCCACGTTTTTCGAGATAAGCAGATATTCTAGAAAAACGTTAACTGCATATCTATCTAGATGCTCGCGTCGGTAAAAACTATCACGGTCCGGTCAACATCTGGCGACAAGATGCAATTGCGAATGCCATTGTAAAGGGCTCCCGGAACACAACCGACCCCGGCCGCGGTCAGAACCAAACTCCGAGTTCAACTTAAATAGAAACTTTTCTACAAAATAGTTACTATGTAGTGGGTTGAGATCTATGAGCGCGGCCAAGTTCTGAAGCTATCACTCTTCTAGTGCGAACTTAACGATAATGCGAACGAAGAATAATGCTCGCTGGAACTTTTTAAAAATAGCTGCCATTATTCCCGGCGGATTTGAAGGAAAATGCTGTAATAACTGGCAATTTTCATTTGTCTTCATTACGTGATACTGATTACAAAAATAAACCAGTCAAGTGCGAGTTTGTTAAACTCTAATAGCATCAGCAATACTCACGAAACTAAAACAGTCCCCGGCGTCTCGCTCGCACTGCGCGTACACCCTGTACATACAATTTAAATGGTATTTAATCCTTCGAATTTCATAATAAATAGCTGTGATACGTACAAACTATTTTGGTTACGGAACCTTAAAAATCGGCCAAGTCGGACCTGCGCCCTGGGGGTTCCGTAACAGTACCTATTACTTACACCATATTTACAATTTTTATGTTTAAGGCCGTTCCATCGGTTTGCCGCTGTCACTGTCACATTTCGCAAGAAAGTACGGGAAAGATCATACGCGTCAAGTGTCAATTTTGATCGAATTATGTCGATTTTTATTTATTTTAAAAACGTTACCTTACCTTAGAATATCGAAATTCGAAAGCTATGAAATTACTATTTAAGTCAAGATTGTTTTTTCTTCTTTTTTGTGTAGTATCACATAATAAATAACCGAGTAAAGTAGGATTAAAAGTCCGAGTTAGATGGTACTTTGGGAATTAATTGTATCGAGCGAAGTATCATAATTCGGGTATCGGAAGCTATGTTGTTAAAGATAATATAGTCAAGAACTACATATATTTTTTCCACGTCTACGAATATCAACGCCTCTTAGAAAAACATGATCATATAAGGAAATTTTTCGCCTTCTGGCTCAGGGAACCGCCTTAAGTTCGACTGAATGTCTTTAGGTAAGGAACCCTAAAAACAAAATATTGACTGACTATATCTATTCTAACTATAGTTCGTTGATATTTAGCAGCTGTTGGGTAACTACTAAGAACTACCCTATTTAATTAACTCTGTGTAACGTCGATACGGCGTGTGCCTGCCAGTGGCCCGCCATCACTCAATACAGATTAAACTTTTTGTAACGTATTATTATTTAGTTTATGGGGAACAATTTTATAAGAAGACTGCACTTGTTGTATAGGTATTTTGATTTCAGTGTTGGTACAGTCGTCATCAGATATATCGGAGCGACCAATGTGTTCACAAATATCTGAACAGCCTCTTTAAGACGTTAAAGAGCATATTCACATATTTTTGAGCACCTTGGCCTCCGATATATGTGATGGCGACTACATACTTGTTGCCCACTCTTCTTTTTGGGATAGGAATAACAGTAGAAGTGAGCATTGAGCCCATGGTGGTGAAAATGATATGAAGACAGCTTTATTGTCAAGAAAATAAAAGCGTGGGTATTTTGGACACACCAACACTTTATCTGGTCCAACCGGTCCGGTCCGGTCCGGTTGGTCCGGTTGTCGTCCGTTGGGTCGGCCCAGGTATCGCTGGGAAGACAGTGTGACGACGGATCTGCTTCAGCTTAGCGTCAGTAACTGGCAGGAAGTTGCGCAGGATTGGCACGCTCTGGTTTCGGAGGCCAAGATTATTTTTGGATCACTGATCAAAAATAGTTAGTATTTTACGCGCCTTACAAAGAAATAAGTAAGTACCTAACATTAGTTTGACTTTTACTGATATTTTTGTTTTGCGTTATTAGTTTTGATTAAATTTCGTAAATTCTTGCGCCTGTAATTTAAAAACCTCAAAAATTATTGTGCATCATACACTAAAATATACCGTAAAGAACTTAAATTCTTTTTGAAATAATTTAAATTTCTATTTTATATTTTTTATTTGTTAAATTTAAATAAAATATTTTTTGTTTATTTTATTTTTCAGAACATTAATTTCTATTTCTTCTAATTCATGATTTGGATGTTGAATTGGATGGTCCTCGGAAATATATAATTCGTTTCATAATTGTTGAACTGCTGCGGTATATGTATTAGGTATTGTACCATTTGTACCTCGTATCGCACATCAAAAAGCTACCTACTTTACTACCTACTAGTGGCTATGTGAGTTGTAGAGCTCGCGAAACCCCATGGCATTTCGAAAAATGTCAAAAATTCTATATCTGCTCACTGCTTAGCAAGTTTCACGAGAATTGCTAGAAAAATGTGACCTGTACGAGTAAAAGAGAACATCATACAAGACAATTTTTACCCCAGCTGAAACGGAGACCTTCGCTTTTGCTCGGTCATTAAAATTGTAGGAGAAAACAACCTCGAACAAGTTCTGCATCCATCATTACTTAAATTGTTTGCCGACCAATAACGAATCGAACGCAATAGCTGACCAGTTACGAGCGACCCCTGACTACGCACTTTTGTTACGTGTTTCGCTTTCACATTATACTGGAGAACTACCTGAAGGGTGCACAACACAGACTACCGCCTACAGACTCATTTATATGAAGTGTTCAAATATAAATAGAAATGCTTATTTGTATGAATCTTCTCAAATGATTTTTACGCCTAAGACCATAATATGTTAAACAAAATTAAGCCATTGTTTCTTTTGTGCGGGTGGGGGCTACCGTGTCTGTACCGCTTTGGCCTACATACATGTCGCGCAAATTAGTTAGCCAATTTGCCAATAGATGGCGCTGTACACAATTAAGCTTAGTAGTCTTTCGTGAATATAGTTACGAGTACATGAAAAAATTTAAAGTTAGTACGGAACCCTTGGTATGCGAGTTAAACGAACTCGCACTTGACCGGTTTTTTTTTTCACAAGCAATTACAATTACGACCACTTGTGTAATTGAAAACATTTAACAAAAAAAAAGCTTGAAGCTTTACGGGTGTACCTGGGCTATTTTAGTATAAAATGGTGTAGAATACAACTCAGTTGATGGGATTACGATATGCCTATTAGCGAGAGAGATGGCGCTGCCTTGAAACTAGTTTATTTCAGTTAGTTAAATTTTAAGTTTTTAAGTGGTATAACGATTTGTTTCTTCGACTGTCACGTTACATTTTACATTCCAGAAATGCCTATCTCTATGTCTTTAGCTTGATCTGTTCTGCACACAATCTGCAAACTAACAAAACTTACACTACAACTTCCTAAAATACCGTCGCACAGAGGCGCTGATATCAATCAACATACAAAAATCAATGTACGAGTTATCGTCTACACTCCATCTAGCAGGAGTGTGATCTTTGGCATAGCGTGATATGTTCGACACACAAGCTGCAAACTTACAAAATTTGCACTACAACTTCCTACAATACCGTCACACAGAGGCGCTGATATCAATCAACATACAGAAATCAATGTTGGGTATAGTATGAATTTTCTCAAATGATTTTTAGGCCTCAGACCCTAATCCGTTAAACAAAAGCCTAATGTTTCTTTTATGGAGAGGCGCCTTAGTCGCGTGCCGAGCGCGTGCCTAAGCAACCATGTCGTTAAAAAACAACTATCGTGATAGTATTAAGGTTCAAATTAATGTAACAGCTCATTATGAGATAACGAGAATGGGTGATGAAGGACGATCGGTTGCGCTCGAACAGCTGTTACATATATTTGAACCATATAAATAGGACGGTAAAATTTCTTTTTAAACGAGTTCGTTCCAGTTCAGTCAGTAGCGGTAGCATTGGTAACCGACTAACCGCTGAACACAAGAAACAAAGGCTTTTGTTTAACAGATTAGGGTGTGTGTAAAAATCATTTAAGAAAATTCATACTATATCCGCGAGTCATCGTCTACACTCCATCTAGTAGGAGTGTGATCTTTGGCATAGCGTGATATGTTCGGCACACAAGCTGCAAACTAGCAAAACTTGCACTGTAGCTGTACCAACTTCCTCCAATACCGTCGCACAGAGGCGCTGATATCAATCAACATACAGATTCAAAATCAAACAACGTGACACGAGATACTGGGAAACGTGGGATTTTACTAAAGGAATATTTGAGGTATGGCGCAGGAAATAAATACCTTAACTTCGAACATATTCCTACTAGCTATAAGCTTGCTTTGCTTGTGACTGCCAACTTAAAACCCGTATAAAACTATAAAGAGTAGGTAATTTGATTGTGACGTCACATGCTAGTGCTTCAAATAAATTCTAGTAGCAAAATCGTTTTGACAGTTCGAAACTGATTTGACTAGTAGTCAAATACTCTAATTGTAGCACGGGCAGGTTTTCGCAACTCGTCAACAGGCGCCTTAACTCATATTGCGATACTCCACCCCACATAAACAGCCATTGGATAAATCATACAATTGTATAACGTATTCTGGTGCAACAAATTCCAAATTCAAACTACCTTTTCATCGGCCGTTACTACTACAGTTAGGGGGTTTGGCAGTATACTGCGCCCACAAATAATTGCTTTCATTTTGGACTTGTCGGTCCTATTTAATTCTCATCAATCAATTTATCGTTGTACCCATTGCTTTGCCTAATGGTAAATATTACTCCACTCGCTTAACTCGCTTTAAATATTACTCCAATCGCGTCCTTATTATAAAACCAGCTTGACGATTCTGAGGCGACCACGTCAAAAACCAATCTTAATCGGGAAAGCGTAGGTATAACCGTAAAAAAATGTATAAAACGAGTTGCAGGGATCAGTGTAACATTTACGATTTATAATAAATACTTTTGAAAACGGATTATTTGTTCAGTTACTCTGTGAAGTTGTATATAGTGCTAAAATATCGGGAGCTCACCATAACAAATAAACAAGGTGAATTTCCCGTGTTCAATAAAATTTAAACAGCTAATTTATTTTGTATAACTAAAAACAGATGTAAAAAGTAATAAAAAAAAAGTAATGAAATAAATTAATAGTATTTGTATTAAGCCAAAACGTCTGCAAACGATACTACAATGCTTAGAAAATGCCTCGCTAAGGTACATACTAAGGATATGGTGGAAATATTCGCTATCAACGGTTAAGTATCGGTAGCTCAGTTGGCAGAGCGATGGGCTGGTATCCTAAGTTGCGAGTTCACTTTTTACCTTTATTTCTAAGAAATTAAGCAGTGTAAAATGGTTTATTGCGAAAAATCGTATTAAATCGGTGATCCTATTAACACAATCACTGCCGACGTTTTCTTAGCGCTACGCTCGTAGCCGATTCTGGCGTTTTCCCGCTTTGTACAGGAAAGCGACTACGAACAGAGAAAACCCGCCGAGCGGGTTCCCGGCAATCAATGTGTTAAGCGGGTGCTATACTCTAATTACTTTTCTCCAATCTAGTTTATTCCACCGCCAATTCAAGTAAGACAATAATAAATTAACAATGCCGTGGCACATTTCACGTGAACAAAGTTTAAGCCTTTATTTTCTCAGTAGCGGTAACCAATCGCAAAATTGGACAATAAATTTCTTACTAGGTAGCAGCCAAGAAAGTTTACTTCTTTACTTATTTGAGTGTCGTATAAAATTATATTGACTTTTGAATATTATGTGGTATTGTTAGATTGTTACCAATGTTTTATTGATTTAGACTTCCTAGCATGAGTTGCGTTCAAGCGCGCGTTCCATACATCTTGCGCGACTTCAAGTATAATCCTGTTTTTGTACCAATTTTGTAATGAAATGGCGGATCGGTTTAGATAAAATGGGGCAAGTTTTTGGAGAGTTTGTTGTTTTTTAGATATCAGAAATAGATTTATATAGATTTAGCTATAGACTATTATTCGTATAGTATGTATTTTTTTGTAAGTGATAGTCGGAACTAAGCTATCTCTGTATCGACTTGGCAGAGACAACCCTTCAAGTGATAGGCCGTCATATTTTTACAAGCTTTTTATCAACTTGCAATGTACTTATGTATGTATGTACGGGTCGAATCTTGGAAGTCAAATTTGACCCACTTCCCGACTTCCAATAAAGATAAAAATTTGCACATATATGTAAGTCGGGTGATAATGCAATATTATGGTACCATCGAGCTGATCTGATGATGAAGACAGGAGGTGCCCATAGGAACTTTATGATAAAACAACGAAGCCTAATTGTGTTTGGGGTTTTTAGAATTGTCACGATCAGTATTAGTTACCTGCGGAAAAAAAGTACAGGACGTGAATAAAATCCAAGTGGACGGATCAGCTATTACGGCGGAGTCTGGGACTTCTTCAAACCAGTCGGACAAAGAAGCTAAAAGGCTCCGAAGGCAAGCAGCGAAGTTACGCACTTAGTCGTGTCATGGTATTTCATCTTTCTTCCATATTTTGTAACCCTGGACAAGTCTTCCCACGATTCATTTTAGTGTGACTTTTATCCTTAGTCGTATAATGTAGCTTGTTTCTTACCCTCTTATCTAAATATTGTAATTACTTATTTTATGTTGTTAAACTAAGGTATCTTGTTGTTTGAACTTGACCTGACACTTGACAGTGACAGACCGACAGTACTGACGTTTCTTTTTAATTAAGTTTTATAATGTTGCCAGGGCTTAAAGTAACGTTTCGTTACTAATAACGTTTCTTTTTTATTTAGATCGTTTCCGTTGTCATCTTATTGTATTACATTGTGTTGGAATCTTTTAGTAAATCTTATAATGTAAATGTATGTACTGCTGGCGGGTAGTAGAATGTTATTTAGCCGTATTTTATCATTTTATATTATAATTATATACATATTATTTTTTACTATTTATTTTTATGACACTATGCAGTTCAGCTTGCGACAGTGATAGTAGTGATGAGTATATTTCATTTTCGTCCGGCAGCGACGACGACAGCTTTCACAGTCTCCCTCCCTCCCTTCATGACATACTTGACGGACAACTAAATAACGTGCCTAAAAACTTTAATGTTGTACATATCAACGCCCAGAGTATTCCCGCCCATTATAATGACCTTTTATTAACTCTAGATTTAAATAACTTACATGCCATTCTTGTTTCTGAGTCATGGCTCAAACCATGTTTACCGACCACCTCGTATTCCTTGCCAGGATTTCAGTTGGTGCGGAACGACCGCTCTGGTAGAGGCGGTGGTGGGGTTGCCATCTATCTTCGATCTCACATTCCTTTTTCTATCATTAGTATGTCACCCCCTTGTTCCAACGAAGCCGAGTATTTATTTCTTGATATTTCCTTATCCCACACAAAGGTTCTTCTAGGTGTTTTTTATTCACCTTCTATGCATATAAATTACTTTTCTTCACTTGAGAAACTTCTCGAAGACCTTAAGCCTTCATTCAATCACCATATCATTATGGGCGATTTTAACACCTGTTTGTTAAAAAATGATTTCCGATCTAATTCATTGAATTCCTTAGCACGCGCTTGCGACCTAGCCATCCTTCCTTCTGGGCCTACTCACCACTTTCCTAACTGTTCTCCTTCTTTACTGGATCTCACTCTTGTTTCCTCTCCAAGCCATGTTGTTAAATACGAGCAATACCCGGCGGTGGAATTCTCTTACCACGATTTGCTTCTCTTGTCCTATAAAATTCGGCCGCCAAAACCTAAGCCTAGAATCCTGTTGCAGCGCAGTTTTGGTAGAATGAGTGTTGAAAGATTGTGTGATGATGCTCTTCAGATTGATTGGAGTGTGATATTTGAGGCTAGTGACATTAATGATAAGCTCCTTTTGTTTAATTCTCTTTTATCACAGCTTTATGATATTCATGCACCAATACGCCCCGTTAAGATTAAGCATCTCCCGGCTCCCTGGCTGACCGACAGCATACGATCTTTGATTGCTAAGAAAAATCTAGCTAAAGCAAAATATAGGATAAACCCGTCAGACAGGAACAAGGACAAATACCATACGTTGCGTAATCGATGTAGCACAGTATGTCGTGACGCCCAAAGACGTCACATTCATTGTTCTATCGAAAATGGCGAACCTTCTAAGACTTGGAAGTTTCTTAGGACTTTAGGAGTAGGGAAATCTCAGCAATCCGCTACTAATGATGTAGACCTTGATCTACTGAACCAACATTTCTCCGCTTCTGCCACCTTCAGTGGGCCAGTCAAGACTCAGACTCTAAACCTTCTTTCTAACTTCACTGCTTCTACCTCTTCTCAATTTTCTTTTACTGATTTCTCGGAATGTGATGTTAGGAAGAACATACTATCGATATCCTCCAATGCTGTTGGCGTTGACAATGTGAGCCGTAATATGATCCTCCCGCTCCTTGACCTCCTTGTTCCTATCATTACCCACATCCTTAATAGTTCAATTTCTACTAGTATTTTCCCAACGCTTTGGAAGGAAGCATATATAATTCCTTTACCCAAAAAGTCCAAACCTTCATCCTTTTCTGACTACCGTCCTATTTCTATTCTTCCCTTTCTTTCCAAGGTTCTTGAGCGCTTAGTCCATCAACAGCTGACTTCTTATTTAAATAGAAATAATCTCATGAACCCTTTCCAATCTGGTTTCCGCTCCGGTCATAGTACGACCACATCACTTATTAAAATTACTGATGACATCCGAGCGGGGATGGACAAAAGGATGGTGACAGTGTTAACATTGTTAGATTTCAGTAACGCCTTTAATACCGTCGATTTTGACATTTTAGTTGCAATATTGTGTTTACTTAATATATCTCCTCCGGTTCTCAATTGGTTTAGAAGCTACCTTGTTGGCCGTCGGCAAAGAATTAAGGTAGAAGGTTCTCATTCCTCATGGTGTAGCACTCTTGCCGGCGTTCCGCAGGGTGGCGTCCTATCCCCACTTCTCTTTTCAGTGTTTATTAATTCTATTACTAGGAATATTGTCTCTTCTTACCATTTGTATGCTGACGATCTACAAATTTATTCGCAGGGTGTGCTTGACGATTTGCCACAAGTTATTAATACTACGAATAATGATTTAGAATCGATCTTAGATTGGAGTCATCGTTATGGACTTAACGTTAATCCATCTAAAACGCAGGCTATCATTACAGGTAGTTCTAAATTAATTTCCCGAATAGATTTTTCCAACATACCTAAAATATTTTTTAACGGCATAGAGATTCCCTATTCAAGTCAAGTCAAAAATTTAGGCATAATTATGGACCGTACTCTGTCTTGGATCCCTCAGATCAATGAGGTTAGTAGGAAAATGTTTGCTGCTGTAGGATCTCTACGGCGGCTTCGTAACTTTTTACCACTCTCAACCAAAATTGCGCTAGCTCAAGCTTTGCTCCTTCCCATTTTAGATTATGCGGACATCAGCTATCTCGATCTTTGTGAAGAACAACTTAATAAACTTGAACGTCTTCAAAATTTATGCATCCGTTTCATTTATGGCCTGCGAAAATATGATCATGTTTCCTATTACCGTTCGCAGCTCAAGTGGCTTCCCATACGTTTGCGACGCAATTCTCACATTCTAGCCCTCCTGTATGGTATACTCTTCAACCCCACTACCCCCCTGTACCTAAAAGAGCACTTCAAATACCTTTCTTCTTTAAGATGCTCCAAGAATTATCTGCTTGCCCAAATTACTACTTCTTCTAAATTCTATAAGGATTCTTTCACCTTCCAAGCGATTCGGTTGTGGAATGCTCTGCCGTCTGATCTAAGACATGCTAAATCGCTTCCTATTTTTAAGGCTCAACTTAAAATGCACTATCTGTCACTTCCTTAAGCTTGTTAACCATTCGATTACTATCTCTGCTATATTATATATGTATGTATATGTATAGATATTTATATATGTATTTATTTTTAATATTTATTAGTATGATCTTTAATATGTATGTACCTAACTATTTATGTATGTATATTGTTATATATTTATCTGTGCTGATTTCATTTAAAAAATTCTCCTACTCTTGTTATCCGTTTATTTTTCTACCCATTTATTTCTTCCATACGGTAAATTCTACTACCTGAAGGTTGTCTGTAAGAGATCGCTTTTTAGCGATAAGACCGCCTGTTGTTGCTTAGTTCGCTATGTTAATTATAATGTATCTAAATTTGTTTTAACTATGCACAATAAAGAATATATTATTATTATTATTACAGTCAGCGATAAAAGCCTGCACCAAAAATGAAATTTTTGCCAAAAACTTATTTTAAAGGAATTTGACGTTCGTAACGCTTTTAAAGTATGGACACTAACCATGAAGTATTCCGTACATTGACCCGCTTGTTCCTATCTATCGCACTATCGTACCTACTAATGGTATTGCTACTAATTTTTTCACATTAGCTCTCACACAAGAGTTTAACAATAATCAAAATCAAATAATGGACTTTCCGTAGTTAACTGATATTTTTGATTCGAGTACTATATTTTCCATTAATAAATCAAACATATTAGCTCCCGAATTCGTGACGTATCAATGTCAAGAAACGTATTAATCCAATACCTTATTCGCGGGCCGGCCTTCGGCAAACATGGGCCGGATTATGACGTTGGCTTAATTGACACCGTTTGGAACAAAGCCCCTCGCTCCGTGTCGGGATGCCAGTTGTTGTTACAATTTGGGTGTAGTCCTGTTATATCTTGGATAAATATTGGTAAATACACAAAATAACATTACACGAAATAGTAGGCATTTAATTGTACAGTGAGATACACATCAGTGGGTATATGAAACATCTGGTTGTTCTGAAAATTACGCAGCGCTTTGAAAAATGTCACGCTATACCATGGTATGTTATTTTAAGCTACATTGTAAAATACTTCTGTGTGTAGAAGAATTTTAAATATATATTTTTTGTAGCGCAGAGCGCATTTTTCGGACTGTTTAACGTACGAGTAATTCACCACTGATCCCAGTACCTCCACCACTTCTAACAAGATGTCAAACTTTCCATAAAATAACTATACGCATAATATTTCTAAAATTAATCAATTAATTTATGATATACAGAATTATTACCTATCAGATTAAATCGCCAAAGCTTTGATCAACTAATTACATTAACCTACACTAGTATCTCTTATTAGGTACTAGGTATGTGTCAATCAATTTAGAATTAATGTAACCTACTTATATGAAACAGATATATCATCAAATTCTGTTTATTAATGAATATGTAAGAAGGTGCCTGAAGGTGCACAGTGGAAATGGAGGCTGCACCAGTTGGCCTCGGCTGGGCGGAGTTAGAGGAGGCCGCACTGGACCGTGAAAAATGGAAATCCCTTCTGAGAGCCATAGGGCTCCCTGATGAGGGATTACAGGACACTATGTAAGTAGGTAATAGTCTGCATCTTCTCAAATAATTTTTAAGCCTAAGACGGTAATCTGTTAAACAAAAGCCATTGTTCCTTTTATGTGAGCGGTCGGCCATTGTGTCTGACAATGGCACACAGGATGGAACTATCTGGTCTATCGGCGATGACCTTCATAATAATTAAGAACAAAATAATACAGGCTGAAACACATTGTTGGTGTTATTAGATTACATTTAAAATAGCAAGTGCAAATCGATCGGTTTCATATTTGCCTTAGATTAGTGCTGACACGACCCTATATCATATAAATTGTGTGTATACCTACAGATTTACTCAGGCACAAAGCTTGTTGATTGTTTAAGGCCAAACCCTTAGAATCTTAAAATAAATTTCTGTGGTTCAATGGAATGGGGTCCAAGTCTATCGCAGCGCAGATAAAAAAGGGTATAATTTTCACATAATACTTACACCCTTTTTCACCTGAACTGCGTGAGACTTATACCCGTTTTCATTAGAGCGATATAATCAATCGGTTTTCATTAGCTCAAGATGAACCAGCACGCCTTACATTATCATATCTAATAAATACAGGTATTGTACGAAATTACATACGCACAAAGCTTATTGTTAATGTTACCCTTATAATTTTTCACCTCAGCAGCTCGAACAAGCCTACTTTCGTCACTCCCTGGAGTGAGGAAAGTGCGACTTTCCTCACTCCAGGGAGTGAAACAATGTAGCTTTTTGATTTAGTGAAGGCCATGAACTTCATACTTTTATTACATTTTTTTTATGGTATGGTATGGTATCGTATCGTATCGTATCGTATCGTGTCGTGTCGTGTCGTGTCGTGTCGTATCGTATCGTATCGTATCGTATCGTATCGTATCGTATGGTATGGTATGGTACATATTATAATACTTTTTTTTCTGTTTATTCTGTGTAATTCGAAATACATTTTAACCTTTAATATGTTCTCACTACTGAGGTGAAATTGCAAGTTCAAAACGATTGATTTAATTAACCCCAGGCTTGTCAGCACGATTAAAAATATCGTATGTATAAAATTTGTACACAAAATCACACAGGCACAAAGCTTATTGTTGTTGATACCCTTAGAATTTAGAATAGCAAGTTCAAATCGATTGGCTTTCATTAGCTTCGGCTCCGGACGACACGCCGGTCGGGGTTCGAAAATCGGCGTGACCACACATTTATCAGACTCGTGACCAGTTGGACCCCTGTGACGTATAGAACAAAATACCTACAGTGGGCAAGCAAATGTTTATCCATAAGATTAGAAGTGCCGGAGCTTCAAATGCATCCATTGGGCAACCCGGAAATAATTTGCTTAATTTTCCTTTGAGATTTGTAAGAGAGGGTCCTCAATAATAGCTGGGTCGATGGAAATAGTTTTATGAATGCTATAAGTACTACTGAAGAACTACTAGGGAGACATTACTCAGTAAATAAATAGCTATTATAGTGCGACATAAAATAGTAGAAATTAAATAAAATGGTACTAAAAATTTCCATACTAAATTGTTGCCATGTTTAAGCATTTTACGCCAAAAATGTGACAGTTGCATAGGAAGTGGCGCCCTCAATAATTTTCTACAATTTCTTGTCGAACTATAATTACAGACTCAGTTGAGCTTAAGATATTTTTATTATCTGTTTATTCATTAGTTTAATTAAATAAGAGCCTCACCAATCTGATAATTCCCAAAGATGAAGATTTCTATATGCAGGCTATGCCTGTATTTTTGATTCGATTTCAATCAAGAGCTCAAACATAGCCGTGCCACCGGTAAATTCCGAACTAACAATGTCAACAGTGATACAAAATCGAATCGAAGATACCTACCACAGATCGGTCTAAGCACAGACTACTTATGTTCTAAGCTACCTTATATTATAGCATAGCTTGCCTGTATCTTTAAAAAAAGTAAGTACCTATATATTGATTTATCCATTGAAGACTTATAAAATTCATTACCAATAAATGAATTTTATGAGTCTTCAATGGAGTCAAAAACGAACCGAATGAACCTAGTCTACTGTGAGTATTATCACACTACAGCCACCGCCAGATGGCGAGCCAATTGACCGGATTCATTTCTGTACAAAATCTCACCTAACTCTCGAATATTGCTCGCAACAGATGTTGTTCGATAGTTTACCAATTTTGTTTGTCCTGTGATGGTTTGGTGTTGTATGGTTGTAGGTTATTAGTTTTGTATGGTGCTTTAAGAAAAAGAATACCAATTATTAAAAATTATAATACGAGTATATTACTTGTAAGCTAAGTACGAATTTCACCTATTTCAGCAATGTTTACCATAGCACAATATGCTTTATTTGAAATTAACATAAAGTGCATATTTCATTGTTCGGACAATGAAATAAATAAATACTTTCCACATACGAGGTTTAGAAAAAAACGTCTCAAAAGGCACCAAATAGGAAACAACTTGTCAAAAAGCGGTTATTCGTATTCAAGTGATTCTTGAAAATAAAACTTCTCACTGGTCACTAAGGTCCAATTTGGAAATACAACTACGAATAATATAAAGGCCTTTGTATAGACAGGATAACCCAAACATAGCATATCATTCACACCTTATTTTATTCTAATCAATGTTTACGGCGCGAGTAAAAGGCACCACCTGACTTTCACTACCAATTGTTCATCTCTCATTCACTCAATCACTCAACACAATAGATTATCACTGCGATTCCGATAGAACGGTAACAATGGTTTTGTGTAGATATTTGGACAGGAATAGTAGGTAAGTACGTAGGTACCACTCTCAGTTGAAGTATTATTACATTGATGCAAATTTATAGTGTAATTTTCATCCTGAAATAAATAAATCTTTATCTAAATCTCATCATCATCATCATCATGTCAGCCGATAGACGTCCACTGCTGGACATAGGCCTCCCCCAAGGCTCGCCACTCCGACCGATCCTGTGCCGCTCGCATCCACCGAATTCCTGCGACCTTTACCAGGTCGTCGCTCCACCTCGTTGGAGGCCTACCGGCAGTTCGTCTTCCGGTACGCGGACGCCACTCCAGAACCTTCCGGCCCCACCGGCCATCAGTTCCGCGAGCAATGTGCCCCGCCCACTGCCACTTAAGGTTATGAAGGCTCAAGGTCACGCAAAGGGCAATGGAGAGAGCTATGCTCGGGGTTTCTCTGCGTGATAGAATCAGAAATGATGATATCCGCAGTAGAACTAGGGTCACCAACATATCTCGCAGAATTGTATATAAATCTATTTATAAACAATTAAAAAAATTGTCATTGGTTGATTGTAGGTAGTTGTCATTCTTTATTTTCCGAAAAAATCGTACCATTTACTTCTTTTCGAAAAACCATTTGGATTATTTAGACTCAGAATCACGAGTACATGACAAGACTTGTACTGATCAGTGGTCACATAACTGAAACCATCGCTTTTGTAATAAATACTATGAGTATCTAACCGGGATGAACCAAATATTACTATAACTGGAGTTATGTAAGAGAACGCATGCTGGCAAATAATTTATAGAAACCCACTGGTGCAGGCTTGTATGGGTGGTCATAAATCCTGGAACTAACGACAGTTAGCTTGCCGGGAAAGCTACTAACGCATCGCAAGGATTCACCGACTTTAAAGTGGTTACTTAACGGCAAGAAGTGTGTGAAACTATTGCAATGCTTTGCGTATACTGTGATACTTGGAAGCTGATTTTGTGTTAACGATTTTATATGCTCACCCGTAGCCGCCTTGGAAGCAAAGAACACCTGCTTTTATCTGCTCTTGTTATCGAAATGTAGGTGTCACGAAAGATCATTCAAATTTGGCATACACCTCTCTGGTGTTTAGCAAAGTTTAATTAGTCAGAGAACGAGTTTTTTTTCAAAAACGGTAGGTCGCAAACGTAAGTGTAGTATAACCTAACCGAATGACTACACGATGATTTTTTCACAGGTTTAAACATCCGCCTTTATTTTTTGCTAACCAAATTTTCCGTCGTTAAGAATTTATAAGGTTGTTGGTAAGTAATTATTCAGGTAGATAAGTATCATAAACCCATCATAATTGAAGTTTACTGGCGAGCCTGTTGGTTTAAATTTCACTCAGGGCGCGTCGTCAAAGTTTGGTGCACCGCTTGTAGCCGGTAGCCGAGCTTTCCTTGTTAATGTATATTTGGTTAGTAAGTCCTTCCACGATCAGTAATATTATTTATCTAGCATCACTTTGAATATCGTGGATTAAACTTTTCATCAGTAGGTGCACTGGATTGTTTACTATTACTATGTACTGCTTTATAAATTATCTGGTGCACAGTTTTTAGTGTTCATACGAGAAATAAAATTGGGCAGTAAAACTATAGTGGGCATACTATACGTTCTGTAGGTACTGTGAACTAGTAGATAAGTTTCTGTTATCATGAACTACTCAACATCTGATCACACTCTTTCAAACTATCTTGACTTATCTTTAAAACGAGACAAGAACCAAAATTTGGTTCTTGATATCGAATAAATAACATGACGAAAGATACTTTTAGTTTTTAAGCGTTGGGTTGTCGGAATTTAGTGACTAGTTAGGTACTTCAATGAATGAATTACTTTAGCCAAAACATTTTGTCTGATCAAACGCAACTCAATACGCAGTATACCTACTAACTATTACGATACATTAAACTTTCCATGTATTGAATAGTATGTGTACAGTACGCCGCAACACTAAGTAATAAAGTAAAACTAGTTTATTTTTTATTTTTTGAGAAGTACCGTTGAAGTAACAATGTTCAGAGTTTAATTTATAAAAATGAGAAAATTGATGTCTCAAGTATGATATTTCGAGTATACCTAGGTAAGTAATATACATATGTTTGCCGCTTGCATTTTTTAGGGTTCCGTACCCAAAGGGTAAAGGGGACCCTATTACTAAGACTCCGCTGTCCGTCTGTCCGTCCGTCTGTCCGTCTGTCCGTCTGTCCGTCTGTCCGTCTGTCCGTCTGTCTGTCTGTCACCAGGCTGTATCTCATGAACCGTGATAGCTAGACAGTTGAAATTTTCACAGATGATGTATTTCTGTTGCCGCTATAACAACAAATACTAAAAACAGAATAATATAAATATTTAAATGGGGCTCCCATACAACAAACGTGATTGTTTGCTGTTTTTTTCCGTAATGGTACGGAACGGAACCCTTCGTGCGCAAGTCCGACTCGCACTTGGCCGGTTTTTTTATATTGTTACACGTTTTAAACTATGAGTAGGAAGAGGAAACTTATTGATGAAATACAATTTTACTCGAATTAGTGCGTAAGTAAATATTAATTTAGTAGAGATTAGCGGTGAAAATTAAATTTCATTACCTTACCTGTTTTATATTTAAGCCCATTCAATACTTGTTCCATGAGATATTTTGTCATATCACGCGTAATAATGTCACAAATACTCAATACCGACTGTACGGACGAGTATATCAATAGGCTTTTCACTCGCTTTGTGATCCAATAACAATGCCGTCCCATACATACTCAATACTGAATGAAGATGGATTCCTATTATGTCGGTATAAATAGGTTTTGCGACCGTTTTGTTGGTAATCCAACTAATAGTGTGCGACAATAAGTACCTTGAAGAACTCTTTAGAAATTTTGCAACCTGCCCATGATGCTCGTGGTTTGACAAAGCCTATGCCTGTGTTTTTTCCTTTTTAATTTTCTATCGCAAAATCATTTAGTTGAAACTCTAAAGCTCCAAACTCATGTAGTTCGCTAGAAAGGAAATCGAACCGTAATTAGCAATTAATTAGGTACTAGCTGCTCGACCAAAAGTGTCTTGAAACCTGCCATTTTTCGCTTAACTCTCTAACTCTAACACTCGCATTGGCATTCCGCTGACTAGACTTAATTTAGTCTACAGAAATGCACAATTTTCGACGTCTGTGCTGATTAAGCTATGAATTGGTGGAAATGTCTTAATTTTTTTGAATTATGAATAACTCTTTACACTCGTTTCGAACTCTTTACAGCGTTCGTGGTCAACGGGTGACCCGTTGACCACGAACGCTGTAAAGAGTTCGAAACGTCGGGATGTATTATAAATTCAATATACGCGATATAATCCGTTTTCATAGTTTTATTTCATGAGTAACTATCGCGGTAACCGAAGACAATATTATGAATAACTAAATTAAACAAAATGCATAGAAAAATATGACTAACATAAAGTCCTTTTCAATAATGTCGGTAGGCACCCAGGGAATAACAACAACCAAACTCGTATTTTAAAAAGTAAAACTTACTATCTGGATTCCATAAAATGGACTGTACTTAAATAGTTTCGTATGTTTTCGAACGCTATAAAATAAAACTTATCTCAAATAACTACAAAAAATATAAAAAGTAGGGCACATATATTACTAGGTAAATAAAAGTAAGAAAAAACCTTCGGGTCCCTCGAGCAGGTTGTTGGGGTCACGTCCGAAAAGTTTTTCGGTATTTAGCGAAGGCTTTTGGGCATTTCGTTTGAGTGGAAATAACTGAAGAATCATTTGAAAAGGTAAAAGATTTCTTTGGATTGAAAAGGTGAGTGACATTGAAATGGCCTTCAGAAAGCTTTCTCCAGCATTTTTTCATAGTTACGTTTTTTCTTGTGGATATTTTAAGGTGTCGATATGTCCGAATATGTACCCATGTTTTGGATTCCTTAATATTATATTGGTGCAAATAAGAAATACTTTAAGAGTTGATTATTTAGTGCACCTTGCGCGGTTTTGGACGCACCATAATCCATAATATCAAGAAAAAAAAAACAAAAATGGAGACATATGGCCTTACATACAAACTATGAATAAAATAATATAATTATAATTGCCATTTTGTCATTTTTACGGGGAGAAAACAGGTCACGTTCATAAATAAATTAATATTATAGGACATTCTTACACAGATTGACTAAGTCCCACGGTAAGCCAAAGGAGGCTTGTGTTATGGGTATTCAGACAACGATATATATAATATATAAATACTTACATACATAGAAAACACCCATGACTCTGAAACAAATATCTGTGCTCATCACACAAATAAATGCCCTTACCGGGATTCGAACCCAGGACCATCGGCTTCACAGGCAGGGTCACTATCCACTAGGCCAGACCGGTCGTCTAAAATTCATACAGAGATATACCGTATTATCCACAAACTATACCGGTTATAAACCAAGATACCTTTACAAAGATAGTAATGGCACGTCAGCCGCATAAAAAGTAATAAAAACGTGTGCGCGAGTTACCGCAGCACTAGCTCTGACTAACGGCTGTTACTACATAGGATACGAGTACGGTACGTGTAGTACGCTTTGTTCTCCCACCATAACCTTCCTAATAAACTAACACAGAGATAAAACGCAAACGTTGCACTGAAATTTCTCAAAAATTCAAAATTCTAAAATGTCTTCTGCAAAAGGCCCCAGAGGTTTTTGCACAAGTCAATACAAAATTAATATCGACATCATATACTGGCATAAAAAATACATATAGTCTGGCAAGCTAATTTTTTTAGTAGAAAAGACGTGATATTCATTGATGATCGACCCTTCACGATTACATTTTTCAAACCCGCCTTTCGCTTGTCAAATTGGCTTACCAGACTTAAATATAGCAACATTTACAAACGAAACAGCCATACTTGGTTAAAAATTACATTATAATAATTTTAAAAGTAAATCAACTACTACAGCGTACGATCTCTATGGTTGATAATACATTATATTTAGGAAGTAAAAGGTCCTTAATGTCAGAGAATATTCTAAAACTAGTTGAAGCAGCGCAAGTATAGCGCAAGAATAGATTTTTTATGACAGTTATGAATTGTTCCTTATATACATGAAGCTAAAGCTATCAGTTAGACAAGTAGGTCTTAATAGCCTATATAAGGGTGAATTCACAATGGTCAAAACTTTACTTTAACTTTTAATAAGATTTGGAGGTGTAAAGGCTCATATCTTAACATTCTCATATCATAACTTAAACTTCGGGTCGACTATTGAGTCTAGGGCTAAAACTGCTGCCAAAAAACTTGGTGTCCTATTTAAGGTGAAGCGGTATTTCACGCCGAATCAGCTTCTCTCCCTATACCAAGCACAGGTACGCTCGTGCATGGAATACTGCTCCCACCTATGGGACGGTTCTGCCAAATATCAGCTGGCGGCCCTGGACTCGGTAGAGCGCCGGGCTCATAGACTCTTTGGTGATGATCCATCGGTCAAGTCAAGGATACAGAGCCTTGAGCATCGCCGTCGAGTCGCTTGCCTATCGGTGTTCTATCGGATACATTTCGGGGAGTGCGCACAGGAACTGCACGACCTGATCCCACCTTCCCCTTTCCATCATCGGACATCCAGGCGCGGGGAGCGTATGCACCCGTTCGTGGTCCACATTCCATTCGTTCGGACGAAACGTTTTGCCTCCTCCTTTTTGGTACGGACGGCTAAGGAATGGAATGCGCTCCCGCCATCTGTATTCCCTGATCAATATGACCTCGGTCTCTTTAAAACAAGAGTGAATAGGCTGTTACTGAACCGGTGAGCTCCATCTTAGGCCCTGTCTTCACTTTCCATCAGGTGTGACTAGGGCCAATCGCCGATCAGTTTATAATAAAAAAAAAAAAAAAAAAAATATATACCAAGTCAAATTTCACTCAATAACATTTAAAAACACAACAATGGAGGTGATAACGATTTTTGTATCCGGAATCTAAAGCGGCAATTACTTTAGCAATTTACTTTTACAATCTTACCGCGTACAGAACAAAATGTAAAAGTTTACAACCCTTTTATTTGGCACGTAATAAAGTTTTACGATATAGCATTTACTTAACGGTCCAGTTGACCCTCCGCCCGTAGCTAGAAAAGTTTATAATTTAATTACAACGCCCTTAGGAGTCGTTATCTAGCGAATCTTGCATACAGAGCTAGAGCCAGAGACTGATTCGAACTTACATTTTGATATCAGAATGATTCTGTCGAAATTTTGTTATCATTCGCCCGTCCATCGCGCCAATACATGCATCAGACTACGCGTCAAAAGAAGCTGCCATTCTGAAATAGCTAGTACAAATATTTTTACATCACAATACGCTTGGCAAAAAATTCCCTTTCTCTAGTGAATTCATCGATTCGAATCTTGATTTGTGTATGTGCTCGATCGAAAAAAATCCCGAATATAGGTATTTTTTACTTACTTACTTGGCTGGCGCGATGACCAAAAACGAGTCTTGGTCTTGGCCACCAAGAACACGCCATCCATTTTGCTCGATCTAGACTGTCTAGAGCAGTATCACGCCAGCTTACGCCGACACAGAGGTCTGCCTCCACCCTATCTACCCAATAAATGACTAAAAAAAATATATATTTTTTATAAATTTTTGCACAAAATCTAAAAATGCTTGTAAAAATGAGCACATGAAATGTTTGATCGAACTCATCGATTACTTTTTTTTGTTTAAGAAAACGTACAAAAAATTAAAATTTATAAACATGTTATCCACGCTCCCGGGCACGTACCGTATCTGGCTCACGCTTACGCTTAGTGAGAGAAGAACCTGACCCTACGGGGCCTTAATTAACAAAATGATATAATACATATATTATATGACTGTAGAATATTTACTGTTAGAAAATACTTTTGAACGAGAACTAAAGAATTATTTACATTTTTAAAAGTATTAGAGGGTGGCAGATACTTTTGGCGCGTTTTTCATCCGCTACAACTGATGCTGACTTTATACATACCTATACAAGTACCTACTTATAAGCGAAATGCACGCGCAAATGATAACAAAATGACATCATTTTGATATAAGAATGTAAATTTTAATTTGCCTCTCGCCGCCGCCTGGCTAACAATAATAATTTGAATTTAGAAGCTTAATTTTGGGATAGTCAGTTATAAATATAATGAACATCCTTTGAATAAGAATAGGGTAAATATGAATGAGGCGAACGTAGGTAATATGCGAATAAGCTAATTTTAGCGGTGCATGATATTTTCGCTTTACGCCTGAGATAGGTGAAATTTAAAAGGTCGGTCTTAAAAACATTTTTGATAGCGAATATATAATATCGTACCTACCAAAGCCTTTTCATTTTTCACATATTAGGCTAGGTCACCCATGTTATGCTTTATTTCTTTTTTAGGTATTAGTTTTAGTGTTGTAGGTAGTTTTAATTTTAGGTTACTCTTTTCATTTAGCAAGGCGTAAGTTTTGCATTAATTCCAGAATATGCGGAAAATGATAAAGGAGGGCGTACACAACGAAGCGAAGCGACATTGGGATGTGATTTTCAAAAAAAATATAGATTTGGTTTAAAATGTTTTTGTTTTCTAATGACAGAGTTAGCTCAGACAGACTAATAAAATTTTAGAAATCGGATATCTGTCGCTGGACAGTAAAATAATATAAAGTTAATAAACCCCCCTAAACTGGCGAGCGTGTATGGGGAATGTTATGAAAGTGAAGGAAGCGAAAAAGATATGTCAGGATCGCAGCAAGTGGAAATCCGTGGTCTCTGCCTACCCCTCCGGGAAATAGGCGTGATTATATGTATGTATGTATCTAAAACTTAAAGGTATCCGATATGGTCACAATAGCAGATGAAAGCTTTAAAAGTCTAGCCATATTGATGCACTAACAAAATGACACTACCAGTATTGATTCGCATTTGCACAATATAAAGGAGTGAATATGGAAATCTCAGACAGAATGTATCATAGATACTTACGTAATATATATATATATTTAAACCCAGATATTGGCATTGCCATTCAGCGAGATAATAACGCAGCCAGTCTTATGGGCTACTAAGTGGCAGCGGCAGCGGCATATGGGATATAAATATTAAGTTTAGTTTAGTTTTAGTTTTAACTTTGGTTTGTATAACCCCTGTACACAATTGTTACTAAATGTACAAGTAATATGTTCATGTACCTAGGAGATCGGTATTTTCGATAATATTTTTTATCAGGTGAGCTTTACGTAAGAAATCTGTGCGCAAAATTGTATGGAATGTGGTTATGTGACGCGTCGCATGGAGATACATAAATATATGTGACTCAAAATGCTTAGTCAATGATATTACAACTCCAGATAGATTAAAGGCGTTCACAAAATTGAAGCGCTTAAATTATACAAATTGCACAGTTGCTCTTTATTCGCACTTGGACAAACAAAAAAAAAAAAAAATATATATATATATATATATATATATATACGTTCTAACGAGCTCTCGCACACCGAAAAAGAAAGAGACAAACTTATGTTCAACGAGTGTAAGAAAGATAAATGTTATGCGAAAATCAACCAACAAAAACAGATTCATTATAACAATATAGTTATTTTCGATACAAGTGCGGAAAAGAGGAAATTCGAAACGAGTGGCGATAAATTAAAACACGACCGCAGGTCTCACAGTATATATGGCCCTATAAACTTTCGACATATGCACTAAAAGTGCACTTTACGCACTAGTGCGAGAAAGTAGCACCATATGTACTGTAAAAATAAATACGGAAGTGTTTTTGTGTTTCTCATGTTATGTATCTATCTATAGTTAAATGTATAACATTATTGGGTTTAGCATCGCGCACTGTCGCATAAAGTCGTCATGTGCAACATTGGGCAAGTCTGCGGGAAGGTAAAGCTAAGGTTCGATAAGTGCTTCACTAGGGCCGGCTAAATGGCTCCCTCCACTTTCACCCGCTGAGCGCAGCTGCGCTTGTTTTATCGCGGCTGCAAACGAGACTAGTGACAAGTCTGCGAGGTGTACATTTTCAAGGGCTCTTTCACAAGTCAATACATTTACAGTGACATCATATAGTGACATGAAAAAAACGGGTCTCTATTGTTTCCCATAAAGTTTCAATTCATAATTTTGTCCGCATTTTCCTTAGTCATAATTTGGTTTTTCTCAGAAACGCGTAACTTTTCAGGATTGCCATAAAACAAACCTAACCTAACCTATCTATAGGATAACCTTACGAAAATCCTGAAAGTTAACGGTTTCACAATTATGACTAATGATAATCTAACTACCATTACGTTATGACTATCAATAATTATGTCGAACAAAGGGATTCGGAAAAATACATAGCGAAATTTATAAATGCAACAGCTAATATTTATATTTCTTTGTTGTTATTTTACTTTTTGTATGTTATAGTTTACCACGAATAAATGCGATGATTTCTGATTTCTGATTTCTGAATAAATAATTACTACTATACCTTAGTCTGTTTGTTAAAATTTAACTTTCATCGAGCCCACAGAATTTTTCCACATTTTCTTTGTTATTTCTGATCACGTCTTAAAAATTCACCCTGTGCGCTAAAACACAATACTTTCCAAGATTCTTCACCAACGCTGCTAAAACTTCAAAAGCTCAATTTATATGAAAAATTGTCCATTATGACTAAACTGCACTCTTTATTTAAAGCGGCGCTACGTGTGTCGCCACCCTTGATATTCAGAAAGCTCAAGAACTAAGGGCCTGGCCACACGTCCACGGCGTAGCGTCGTCATGGTGAAACGCTGTGAAACGTCGTGGCACGCGCGGGCCTGAGGGCATATATATTGAAAAATATTGTGCCTTAATTAGAATAAAAGAGAAAGATGCCCGCAATTTGCGAAGTTCGGTGTTCGCGGTAGGCCCTCTGTACAGATCCTGTACCCAGTACCATAGAGTAACTTATACTAGAGCGGTACTGTCATAGTAAATTTTGTAACCCCAGTAAATTAACTGCCATCTGTCGACACACTTTAAAACTAAAATTGAAGATTTGTAAAAATACGATAAAATGTATTTAAATATAGATAAATGTTTTTTTTTATTTGCATTAATTATTTTGATGATTTTGACCCATGTTCTTTCATGATATGCGTTAAAGTTGTTAAATAACAAACGAAACCGTCAACGCCATCTATACGACTGTAGGCCAAAACTAGTAGCGCCCTCTGAACGAGAATCAAATTTTCTTGATTTTCGAGGCACGTTTTTTCCTTAGACTGTATCCATCTATTACGGAGTTATATATCTATCTATCTATCTTTGCCAGTACACTAAAAAAAGTGAACAAACAAAATCGTATCTCGTTTTAATTGTCAATAGTTAATATGTCAATGTATAATTTTACTAGGTAGTTTAACTCGTGACAGTGAGGCATAATCCTCTAGGTAGATCGTCTCTTTAAGACCGTAATCTTTAAAGTTAGAGCAAGGTAACTGCAACGATTTTGACAGCACAGACTGTGCAAGTTTTATTTATACGTCATAAATTCATATTAGAAGTATGACGGTTAAAAAAACACTTGCATAGTCTAGGCTCAAATCAAAATCGCTGCACACTTATCTTGCTCTAACTCTATTACTATCCGGTTCTATGTAAAGTGCATATCCACTTTATGAATGGAATTCATGCGTCGTGGATATTTTCTGCGGAAATTTCTTCTGCACCACAGCGTTTCGCAGTAACGACGCCGTGCTGTGGACATGCGGACAGCCCCTTAGGAAAGGCTGCACAGTTTTAGGTGTATATTTAGATAATATAGCCGGTAAGTGTACCTAAGTGCATTAAAGGTGGAAGTTATTAAGCTTGTCCGATGCACAGCAAGTGCTAATGGAAAATGTTTGTGCGGTAAACTCGTTGCTATATACATTTTGCAGGCGCTTTGTTAATTTTGTAGCGATATAACAATAAAGTACCTACTTGATGGCGTACCTTCCTGTATACGATAGCCTAATTTTATTTTAATTAATAACAGTTTTCTATAATAAACATTAGTTCGATATTGATCCTTTCAATAAGGAAGTAGTTTTTTAATTGGGTTGATAAACACGACCTTTAACAGAGAATATAATTCGAGTGCTGTTAGTTGTTATAATATGATATAGATAGAGATCTTTATTTGCATACCAGTAGCATAGGTCCATAATGGACCCTATGAGTATAGCAAAACATGTTATTCACTTGCTCTTTTGAATCAAATTAAACTTAAATATTAAAGCTCATTTTAAAACCCCGTAAAACTTCATAAAACAAAATTGGCCTTGTTTAACATAAACAGTTTCCTCTTAACGCGTATCTGGCCGTAACAATACAACAAAAAGAAGAATACAATAATAACCAACGTTCATTCACAGCGTAATGCCTGTAATAAAATTATTCTTTCTCAGAGCAATATTTAATTTTATGGAGTGGAAAACGTCCCCGCGAGGGGGCTAGCAAGGACAAAAGCATGATTTGTTACTGCAACGATATCTCTAGGAAATTTTCTACCTACTCTCCTCTATTCATATCTCTGTCATCTTTCATTCTTCCATACTCTCTCTCTCTCTTTCCTTTCCTCTTGGCAGTATCGCGGCCCTTCAGGCCGTGACACTGATCTCACTCACACCACAAACTGTAACTGGCCCCAGGAGAGGCCAAACAGTGTAGCCAAAAAAAAAAAAAAAAAAAAAAACTAGGAAATTTTCATTTAACAAAGCAAGCTTAGAATTTCTCAACGTTTCTTGATGTAGCTAAAGCGACTTTTATACCCTTTTTCAGCTTCTTTTGAGCGTCTGAGCTTGTTAAAAATATTGTGAACGTTCTTTTGTTTTTACTAGGCTTCTTTCCCTTCAAGGAACGTAAGAAGATTACCCACCTAGTTTTAATGCTCTTTCTATAATTTGCGTCAAGATACAACTCACATACATTCCCGCTGTTAAGGATTATGATGTGGTAACAAAACTAAAAATTCCACCATCTGAAGTTCGTTTTAAATAGGGCTACTATGTATGCAGTGTACTATGCTCTAGTGGACTCACTTTTGTCGTATGGGCTGTCAAGCTACGGCCGTACATTTAAAACGTATCTAGATAAGATAAAGGCATTGCAGATTAGATTCATGAAATTAATGGTTGACGAAAAAACTAAATTTAAATGTAAAAGTACTACCTATGAACAACTCTTCTTAGAATGTAAAATTTTAACAGTCCATGAACAAGTCACATTATTATTAGCTTTGGAACAAATGTGTAATGATGAGTTTAAAATACCTATTGTCAACCAAAGGTTAACGAGAAACAGAGATAGTAATAAATTGCTGGTACCTAGGTTTACGAATTACTTTGGCCAAAGATGTAGAAAATATTTAATCCCTATGATCTGTAACGAGTTGCCGTCGGATTTAAAGACCACAAGGATGACAAAACAAACATTTAAAAAGAAATTAAGTTACTTTTTATTAAATAAAATAAAGGGTCAAATACATTACAATACATAACCCTTATAATACATTACATTTGTAAACTGTACGCTCAGATTGGAAAGTTAACCCCTTACTTCATGTCAAAAATAAAATAAGTATTTGGTTAAAAGTAAACTTTAATAGCTAAAAACATAACAACCATATAAGGCTGCGCGTGCAGTAAAGGGTTAAGTAGGTAAGTTTAGGTTTAAGATAAAGTTAAGTTGCATATCAACAGCTAACACAAACGCAAAGGAGCCTCGTCTGCCAACAAACCACTGTGTGGTTTGGCAGAAGAAAATAGGTATTTAGTTGTAAGTAAGATCTTTGAATAAACGTTTATTTATTTATTTATTTATTTTATTTATAATTCTCGGTGTCTCAAAGACTTAAAATTTAGGAGAACCTTAGGGATATTTATAGAAGGTGTATCGGCTTACTGAATTCGGTCACAAAAAGCGCTATATTCATATCATATACATAAGCAATAGGCGGGGTCACTACTTAACTATTATTCTACAGAGATCGTCAACATACTCTCATCAAGTCTAAGATAATTCTAACAGAGTATAT
This sequence comes from Cydia strobilella, assembly GCF_947568885.1. NCBI lineage: Eukaryota > Metazoa > Arthropoda > Insecta > Lepidoptera > Tortricidae > Cydia > Cydia strobilella. The sequence goes on from NC_086055.1 coordinate 13,179,007, forward strand.
TCTAAGGCACTCAATTATAAAACAATTACATAGCCGGCTAAGTTACTCTGCTAGACGACAGGCTTGCATCCATCCTGTTTTAACGTTGTTTACAACTATGCGATCCTGGTGCACGCCGAGAATTTGCCTTGTTCGGGGCAATATTGCACCATTTGATACAGATAACAAAGATAAAGAGCTAATAATTACTGTGAATTTGCACCGTCATAATACTATACCACATTATGCATATAAACTATGAACAACGCCATAATCCGTAAGACTATATGTGAAACGACACAACCTAGCACTAGCACGGTAAACCCGGCAACGTGTGTATGCAATTTACTTCTATTTTATTTACCTTATCTAAATAAGTCGAATTGAGTGCCCGGTATCCTTTATAAAGGACTAAAACCTCTTTTTAAATCGAGAGTGAAAAGACATCTTTTAGGTAAGCATGATCCATCCTAGACTGCATCGGCAGATCGGCACTTACCATCAGGTGAGATTGCGGTCAAATGCTTGCCTTTTTGTAATAAAAAAAAAATTAGCTGATTCTAAAGCTTACCAATGCAACTCTTCCAATAAATTTCGTCTCGATATTTTCGTCCTAGTTCCTCTCGCTTTATCATGATTCTGTCACCAAAGGATAGATAAATAGTAGACTCAACAACAAAAAACAATACAAAACAAACAATACAAAAGGTAATCACGTTCTATATCCCGATCAATATAAGTCTAGTGAAATAGTAGACTCGACAATCTCACTCAACATACTGTATTATGTAATTGTCTTTACAAATTATATATAATATGTTCAGTTCAGTAATATTGTCAAAAATGAAACTACTGCACAGCAGGCCTGCTAACGAGGCTGGCTTTAAATGTTCCGATATGGATAACAAGTGAACGCCTCGACGTATTAGTGTTTTATGATGGCTGCTCCTTTATGAAATTGGTGCAATGTGAAAAATAGCAGACATTTTTGCTGTTTTAACATCGCTAGTTTTACATTTATTAAAAAAATAGAACGTTACATCTGCGGCGTTAACTATTTGAAAAGGACAGTTTTTCCAGAATTCCGAAATTATTGACACACGGCACACAGATTTTTGTTGACATAATAAAAAGTTATTGCCTCTATCGCAAAATAGAAAATTCGTATGGCCGCCTAAAGGAGCCCACTGACTATCAGTCCGCCGGACGATATCGGCCTGTCAGTTGGAACAAAAATTTGACAGTTCCGAACAACAGACAGGCCGATATCGTCCGGCGGACTGATAGTCAGTGGGCCCCTTTAAGTATGTAATATTTTAAAATATATTGGAAATTAAAAATATATATAGGTAGGTAGACAGAGCAATTGTTGAAGGATATAGGCGGCATAAAAATTGTTACGTGTGAAACTAGAGAGAACAATTCGAACGTATACTGACATCAGAATGATAACGGAGTGATGTTATTTAGTTATCGTGGGTCTCGCCCGCGTCAATACATGTACGGACAAGTACGATGAAAATGCACGATAACTGAATCAGATAGATCATTCAGTTATAGTGAGTGTTAATGTGCGTTAGTGTCTACGACTACAATGACGTGCGACGTGTTTTTAGCGTGGACATTTGTACAGTTCAGTCTCTATGTGAAACTCTTTACGATTATTAACATTATAAATAGGCACACGCTTACCTATAACACAAAAGTTAGTAGCTGTGATACATAGTTAAGGTTTAACAACTAAACAAAACACTGAGCCCGTAGTTTGCAAACTTTCCAGGTAAAGCGTGAACGCTACGACTACACGGTACTATTTAAATTAAACCACAGGCAAAGACGAGAAAATAATGGTCTGACTATCATAATTCGCCTTCGCATAGTGTTCTTCCAAAAATTGACAAATTACACATTATGGAACTGATACCTCTTGGCTTTTTGGTATGGCTCATGGGAACCTAAGGTCCGCTTGTGAAGTACTCCCAAGAGTTATTCGTAGGCATTAGTTTTTACGAAAGCGTCAAGCCAAGCTAGAGTGGACTAGGCCTTATTGTGATTAGTCCGGTTTCCTCACGATGTTTTCCTTCACCGAAAAGCGACTGGTAAATATCAAATGATATATCCCACATAAGTTCCGAAGAACTCATAGGTACCTACGAGCCGGAGTGTCGCAGGAACTGAGCCCTTGTTGTTATATGTAGATGGTCAAAAGCTCAACGAAGTACAAACTCATATATAAAGTAAACATAAATATATTGAAATTTTCAGATGTTTCAGGTGTTCATAATATTGAGAAATTGTTGGGTGAACTGTCTGTATTATTTATTGTCTCTGGTGACAGTATTTACTGTAGGTATTTACTGCATTTTGGAGTATTTACGAGCAGTTTCCAAAGTGTACTAATTTACTGTATCTGCAATCATTTGTTAGCTAAATTAATTTTGTTCTATTAAGTATGTCTGTAGTCTGTAATCTATAAAAAAACTATGGTAGCAATATTAATTTAAACCCAAGAGTTTATAGTACCAATACCATCTTTTTGGGCTATTGTGTGGTAGATATTACGCTATTAAGGATGACTCACGTTATACCGGGCCGTGTCCGGGCCGGAGCTTCCGGCGCTTACTTTTCTATGACATGACAGGTGATTACGTGATTCTTTCCATAGAAAACGAAGCGCCGGAATCTCCGGCCCGGACACGGCCCGGTCTAACGTGAGTCATCCTTTAGGAATTACGAAAATAAAAGTTTTGAGGCTTATACCACTACAATTCTAGTAGATAGATGATTTATAATAGTATTTCAAGCACAAAATATAGGATACGTTTGACGTGATTTATTTTTATTGTGTAGCAGATCATGAAAATAGGAAAACTTTGTATAAGTACTTACAAGATCTTATTAGAGTAAAATACCGATTAAATATGGGTTTAAACGAATCATCAGTATTTTTTAACTTGCATGTTGTAATAAAGTAATAACATTTATGTAAATCAGCGATAGTGACATCGATAAAGGATTATATAAAGTTCACTCGATAGAAAATCGAATGCAAAATTGTACATATCGGCTTCCGCCCCACACCTTGTTACGTTAAACTATACCTAGCTAAATTGCAACACAAGTGCATAAAATGCACAATAGAAAATAAAATAAATAGTGCATAAAACGAAATAAATAGTGGCAGCCTGATATGCGTCAGGGAAAATCGCGGTGTTCCACTCGAACCACTGGAAAATGCAATAAAGGTACTTACCTACCGTATTTTCGGGCAATAAATTCCAAGTTCAAACTGATTTTTCAGTGGCTATTACGACTGTTATGCGGGGTACAGCACTGTTCTGCAATAACAGCCAGCATTTTCCCGTATTCTGTCACCAATTCGCCAGATTTCAAATATAATACGTGCCAGATTGAAGCCCAATATATTACTACTTGAGCACGCGAACTATTGACAGTTATAGGACAACCCTCGGACATTTGCTCCCACATTTTTACAAATAATTCTTCAAATCTCTTATAATTTCGTTAAAATTCCAATCACCACCATGTAACCACATAATAAAGTTGCCTTTTCAAAAGGATGAAAATGAAATACGAGGTGTGAAAAGTAAGCAACATTTGCGGAATCAAATTTATTTATTGCACGCAATCGAAATCGATATATCGTATAAATATAATCGGGCCGTGACATGTGGTGATTAGTCACGCAAAACAAACGTTATTAATAGCGGAGTGACCCCGAACAGTTGCCCCTCCATTGTCCTGCCAATTAATTAATTATCTACGGCGAAAGCCAGACGGATCTATCTGGCTACCAAAATTTAATTATCCAAATTGACCGAGCGCGATGTTTGCGTATATGTATTAGTAATAGTGTCGTATAGTATGTTGAGATGTAAGTGACTTTGGAAATGATAATAAATATTGATCGGACTCACGGCTTTGGGAAAACAGGACTTATTGGCTTATATAACTCGGCAATTCATATCAAAAGAATTTATCAAAAATGTGATTTAGACTGTTAGAACCTATTAACGGTTTTTAAAATTGCACACTTAAATTAGGATCTGACAAAACAAGCTTCAGGATGAACTATATCAATGAAAAGTTTTGATTTTTGTAAGATTTATAACATGACATTTATGTAAAATTACCAAAGAAGTGTTGTGTACGAAAAAAAGCTTTTAATGATAAGAATAAGAATAATTTCGTTTATTCATGGCAAACTACATTTCATGCAAACGTATAATGTATTGTTAGCTTTATATAAATTAATAACATATTATTTACATACATTTGTACTTTTATTAATAACATTCTGATTTATTTCGTAAAAGAAGTTAGTGTAATGATTAAACCAAGACTGACAGTTGGCACGTCGACCAATCAGGGCGCTGCTAAAATGGTGGCGCGGCGTTCTGATTGGCCGACAGTGATGACGCCTGAAGTAGCGGAAATAGTGGCAACGGCCGTGAGCGAGTCTTGTTCTAACCACCAACAGGAAAGGAGATTTAGAAAGAAAGTAGGTATTTACTAATCTGTGAATTGTATGGTTAAATTATTTTATTAAAGCTTATGCTTTAAATATAGTAAAGCAAGCGTTCTATGATTGCATTGGTGAGTTAAGTGTGAGGACACATTTGATATTTGTGATAATAAACAGTAAGTACTTGAATCAATAATCATCTTTTATTTGTTTACCTAAATTACATACCTTTGGTTAGCTTGGCAGCTTTAAAAACCTTAAAGTCAGCCTCCTGCATCTACATCTCAGCCAGTGGGATATATGAACCATTAAAGTGATAAATATAATTACACTTTTTTTTTCTTTTCTACTTTATTCTTTTGTTTTCGTTAAACCGCTACGTCCACTACCTTCATTTTGAATTATAAACTTTTATCTTAACCGATTGCTTACAAATTTAACAAAGGTATGTAGTTCTTGTTAAGAAATTACGTCATATATGCAAATGAGTTGCTGCAAGTGTTAATTAATCAAAAAAACAAGTGTTGGTTGACACAGTACATGTGTTATTTTGGAAAAGAGTTGAATAGTGTGTGTTGTGCTAATTTAAATTAATTGTGATCTTTCTTAAACGATAAAATCAACTTAAAATCTATTATCATAGGTCCAATTACAATCGTAGTAGCAAAACCCATATTTCTTTCTCTGTTCATATGTAATTATTGCTAATATTTTTTTTATTAATAATTTTGAGGTAGAATGAACGTTTATGCAACTAAATTTTGTGGTCGTACAAACGTCGCATATACTTTAATACGGAGCTATTTGGGCGCATGTTATTCAATTTAAAGACTAAAAAAAATGTTAAGTAATGGTCGTTTTAATACCTATTTAGTTGTACATGCGTCGCCGATTCGACACTTCGTCGCATAAATAAAGCCTATTCGACTTAAGGAAGAGCGAAATAAGATATTTATACAACTTTACATTAGTTGAGTTACCGTCGCGTAAAGGTCGTATAAATAGCTTATTTATAAATGACTTGTGCTTAACTTTACTTATGCTTATCTACTTCTTAACGTAATATATCATGTACACCCGTTCACGCCAGCTGTGATCTTCGCGAATAACTTGAACGTTCCAGGTTGTTATGGATACTGGAGCTCATAGACGGGTCCTGTATACACCCTCGAGTCCTACGAGAGAGGTTTCGAGGCACCAACGGTCGTGCAGCAGAGCCAGGCTGCGAACGAGCAGTCGGGCACCGCGGCGGTCGCGCAGCCACACCAGCTGGCGCTCGTGCAGTCGCACCAGTTGGCGCTCGCGGGGGCGTATCAGCCGCTGCTCTCCGGAAGAAGATCAGCGTCGGCGGGGCCAGAGGCGCAGCCGACGCCCGAGCAGTCAACGGTCGCGCAGCCGTCGGATGCGGAACCTACGGACGCGCAGCCGGGACCCTGGCATTCAGCAGAGCCACGTGAGCGGCAGCCTTGACGCGGCTGCTCCGAGGCCGTCGAGGCACCGCTCGCGTAGCCTGACAAGTCGGTCACCGAGCCAGCGCAACCGCCCATCGCGCCGCTCAACTTCTCGACGTAGCAACTAGAGCAGACGCAGGGCACGCAGTCGTTACGAGCGAAGAACAAGGGATACTGGTGAGCCATTGAGTAATACTAATATTGCGGACCTAGTATCAGCCTTGAAGACACTTGGTAATTCTAATGTTAATTTAGATAAACTTGGCTCTATGAATAATACTGTACCTGAATTCGATCCATGTAAAAAGGAACAGACTATGACTATGTGGCTACATAAGGTAATGCGCCAGTATCTACAACTGGACAGAAAAGCAGATTGTGCACTTTGCATTGCCAAAATTCATCCATATCCATTTGTATATGTGACTGTTTGTGTTCTAAATAAACAAAAAAAATAACAATTGAAAGGTATTGCACAGAGGTGGTACGAAAGTCTCCCATCTGTTTTTTTTTTCATGGGCCGAATGGCAGGGACGACTATTATCAGCTTTTCCGTCCGAAGAAAATTATGGAAAATTATTTTTATTAATAAACAAATCATTATAACTAATGCTAAGGCACTACTCAACTGTACTCAACGGATTTTGAAATGGGGCACTGCAAACGTTGGAAAGGCGCAATGTTCAAATTTCGTTGGATAGTGTTGCTGTTGCTGCTATGTAGATACGTCCACTAGTTATTCTTACATATTGATTGTCTCATTTAGATTTAATTCAGGTCGGTCAACTGTTAATAAAAAATAAATAAAAATAAAAACAAACTACGTTGCGATAGTGATTTCGATCATCGTTAAGATGCACACTGATTAATAAAGATGATGCCGATTGTTATCGATAAAGGGTTTAAGCAATTGACCCAATTTTAATTTTGTTCGGTGTATTTCGAGTAGTATTGGTGGGATAGATCAGGTTATGGAAAATTGCTCCGTTCATAATGCTTGTTGGCTAGTCAAAGATACTTTGGTTGCACGTGGGCGGATAGTTTAGGAAGAGACCACTTATGAATGTCAACACTCGGAACGGAGAGAAAGACTGGCATATCAACTTTGATTTAAAATGTGGCGAAGACCTCACCTCAATCCGCATGATAGAATCCAACTTTTGGATTTACTATATGAATTTAGGACTTGCTTCGCTTTGATTTATCAGAACTGGGTATCACGTCAGTAGGTCCATGCATACACCTTTAAGATGATCACCCGTGGTTTGTAGTTACAAATTAGCTGCGTAGAGGACAATAACATTGTTGTTTGTCATTATACGTCTCCCTATGCCAGTCTAATTAAGCCAAAGCCTGAGCCACCTACATGTGTTAGCGGGTAATCAGTTCCTTTTCCTATTTGGATGACGTTATTATACGCTCTTAAGCCGGTGTGGCGTGTCCAGTAAATAGACCATCCAAGCCCCAGAGGAGCGAAATTGTTGGTTCCATGATCATGTATCATGCTCGATGTTGTAGCGTCTTTACATAAATTAATAGATTTTATAGTATACCTAATTAGTAAGAATCGTTTAAAGATCGTAAATGACTGTTACTCGCTGCCTCGCATTCTTAGGTGGTTGGAGCAAATGCAAGAGCACAATTTTAACATTATACAGGCTTGGCTAAGTAGTACCTCCAGTTGATTCACTTAGCCGCAACCGTGTCCTTGATTCATTGCCGTTAGTTATCAGATCACATAGTATGCTTTCAATATAATGAATACTAATAAATATTATGAATGTATATTGGTTAGCTACCATTCAGAACGCAAACAGTGAGGTGCAGGGAATAATTGGCAGCCTAAATAACCTTTTGTTAAACAATGTTGTTGATTTTAAGTCCAATTATATATAATAGTCCAATACGCCTGATCTAAATTAGGCGGAGGTATTGAATATCTGCATTCAATTAGGAAGGTCGATACTTGCTAAGTACATGCTAATCAAGTTGGATCGGTTGGATCATTTGTTAGGAGTAGAAGGGTTACGTTTACATAATAGATTCGTTCAATAAATACCTACATACTTATGTATATTTCAAATCTGTTTGGAACACCAAGTCTCAAATAACTATCAATACTCTTCACAAGTACTTTGAAATTTTTAGTGTTTCTCGCCGAATTATTACCGATAGTAGCACTTCATTCATTAGCGAATCCTTTAGGAAATTCTTATTATATATTAAATTCCGTTTTCACATCCAGGGCCAACGGTCTTGTGAGTCGTATTAGGTATGACATATTTGACTGAAGGCATTAACGGCACTAATCACGGGACATTTGAGAGTAAATTTGGAGTATTTTTGATATTTTACCGACACTTTCTACTGCTTTATGCGTTAAAAGTTGAATATTATATTATTACTATTCGTCCTTTATGTTTTCAATTTAATGAAAGATACATCAATTGGCTTTAATATTATTAACAAATTAAAACTACGTTTTTGCTCTAGTCATAGGCAGTATGGCGCTATTAATTTTAAAACATCCAAAAATGAATGAAACATCCATCGTAAGCACCCCGATGGCTTTGTTTATGGTAAAATGTTGCCAGTGTTTGAAAACTGATAATAAATGTGACGTTTTCAACCAAAGGGTGCCACATTGTCGCTTGTCGATAAGGTTGATTTCAAATTAAAGCTATATGGAAATAGCGCCTTATTTAATTGACAACCGACGGTAGGTACCCTTTTGATTGAGAATGGCACAAATAATCGAATTTAAACTGTTGTGAAACATACGTTGTGTTGTGTGTTTAATGGCACAAATACTTATTTTACTATAATATTACTATAGTCCGATATTAATTACAATATTTTAAATCAAGAATATTTCATATGTCTTATCTAGTCTGCACAGGCCCTGAAATAATGTCTGTTTTCAAATACACAAGCTATAAAATAATGCTTGTCTACTAATAATTATGAAATAAAACTATGAAAACGGATTATATCGCGTATATTGAGTAACTATCGCGGTAACCGAAGACAATATTACTAATAATTATTTAATTTCAGCCTGCATAGACCATGAAATAATGTCTGTTTGCAAATACACATAGGCCATGAAATAATGCCTGTCTACTAATTATTATTTCTTTTCAGCTTGCACAGACCATGAAATAATGTCTGTTTGCAAATACACATAGGCCATGAAATAATGCCTGTTTACTAATTATTATTTCTTTTCAGCTTGCACAGACCATGAAATAATGTCTGTTTGTAAATACACATAGGCCATGAAATAATGCCTGTTTACTAATTATTATTTCTTTTCAGCTTACACAGACCATGAAATAATGTCTGTTTGCAAATTATACACATAGGCCATGAAATAATGCCTATTCATATATAAATCCAGGCCATGAAATAATGCCTGCTAACTAATAATAATTTTATTATAGCTTGCACAGACCATGAAATAATGTCTGCTTGCAAATGCTCTCAGGCCATGAAATAATGCCTATTCATATATAAATCCAGGCCATGAAATAACGCCTGTTCGTATGTACTTTGCAGGCCATGAAATAATACCTGCTAAGATAAGATAAGTATAGTTCTTTTTTACCTACATGGGCTATGTAATAATGTTTTTGACTAAGCCAAGGCCAAATAATGCCTTTTATATATATAACTATCAATTTATTACCTAAAGTACTTTTGATGTGCCATGAACTATTGTTTATTTTATTAACTTTGTGGTGTATTATTAGTCTTTGTTAATATTAATTTGTTACAATGTAATAACAATGATTTGCTTAAATATCCTAAAGTCAATAGAGCCTATTACTTATTAACTGATCGGTTATACTTAATTAGTCAATCTGTACTAAACTTTGTCTTAATAATATGTATTGTGAACTTCAACATGTTTCATATATTATATATCATGAGATTTACGAGGTCGTTGCATCGATTTGGATGGCCGACTGTTAGCTTTATATAAATTAATAACATATTATTTACATACATTTGTACTTTTATTAATAACATTCTGATTTATTTCGTAAAAGAAGTTAGTGTAATGATTAAACCAAGACTGACAGTTGGCACGTCGACCAATCAGGGCGCTGCTAAAATGGTGGCGCGGCGTTCTGATTGGCCGACAGTGATGACGCCTGAAGTAGCGGAAATAGTGGCAACGGCCGTGAGCGAGTCTTGTTCTAACCACCAACAGGAAAGGAGATTTAGAAAGAAAGTAGGTATTTACTAATCTGTGAATTGTATGGTTAAATTATTTTATTAAAGCTTATGCTTTAAATATAGTAAAGCAAGCGTTCTATGATTGCATTGGTGAGTTAAGTGTGAGGACACATTTGATATTTGTGATAATAAACAGTAAGTACTTGAATCAATAATCATCTTTTATTTGTTTACCTAAATTACATACCTTTGGTTAGCTTGGCAGCTTTAAAAACCTTAAAGTCAGCCTCCTGCATCTACAGTATGTTACAAAAAAGTATATTATGAAATTGTATGATGATGATATTATAATTTATTCTATATATTATATTATAATTTATCTTCATTAATTTAGCCCTTGTCCTAATTCGACCCTCGTTGTTAATCTTTAAGTTTAGTTATCCCGTATTTTGTTTTTCTTTAATGAGCTATTAAGTGGTGGCAACTGTCCTGGTTTATGAATTATGTATAAGACACTAGTTATAAGAAACATGTACCGTTTGTGCCCAAATAAACATTAAAACATACTACAGCACCTAAGTAATTTCAAAATAAGTAATTAAACTTTTTTTGCGGTCCTCTAAATTTGTCTATTTTAATTCCATTTCATAATTATAACTTCACCGTTGACTTTTTCCCTTTATACTTATTTACTGTAATTGTCAGTGTAATGAATTGGTATTTAAACACAGAGATATTGACATTTTCGACTCACGGCAGGCAGTATTTAGGAGGCAGGTTCTTAGGGTTCTCGGCCATCATCAGATCATCACACTTCCCAATAATAGTACGCATTTTGACATGTAATAATTAAGTATTTGCGAAATATTGTAATTTGTAATTTAGTGTAATTTTGAGTAGTATAAGGATATTTTTTTTATAATTTTAGGATAGTTTTTGCTCCTTATATTTTTTTTTTTTTTTAATCTTTATTTATTTATAGAGGGTTTTAAGTTTTAAACAAATGCCACCCTCATAGTGGCTCTCTAAAAAAAACAACAGGTTGAGAATTGCGACTGCAGTGGAGAACATCCGGACACTTTGATCATTTTAGTAGCATTAATATCTATAATAAAGGTATTGTAAATAGTGGTATAGTTGTACGCCTCTATCTTACCTTGTTATTAGACTAAAATTTTGAGTCCATACTTTAAAAATCCCTAAAAAAAAAAACTTGGACACAGTATTGATACAGTAACAACATTGATCGTCTCAATCAAGAAAAATTACGAGAAAAATCCAAAAAAGCCGAGAAGATTACGAGAATCTTTCGTAACACCCACATAATGGCAGCAATAGAGATCTGGGAGGGAATAAAGAATTTATTAAGGGACAAAACGGACAGGCACCGCTCGCTCCTCCGGGACCTACTGCCCTTTGTTTTTATTGTATAAATACAACAATTTTATTATAGCGCTGATACTTCTGCGAGAGCCCATAAGGATGACACAGCACATATTTTATTTTTCAGCGTTTAGAACTAAATGCATATTTTGCTCATTTGAAACTGCAATTGGTCTATTTTTCGTATTATTCGTGTTCAATAAACTGATCGCTTCATAAATAATTCTTCTGGTATATAATCACCTACCATTGCTATTTGGAACTTCAAGATATTATGTAATTTATGTAATATATTGTAATTTTAATTTAATTTAATTTTAGTTTAGTTTTCATTTCCTTTTAATAATATTCTAACATAGTTCTTAAGTAAAGAGTTACTAACCATATTATGGAACCTGTGTTTTCTGAATTAAATGATTTTTTTTATTAATTGGAATACAATTTGTTACAAAAACACTGCCGTAAAAATCGCAATTCGTTAACCTTAACTTACTCACACTGCCGATTTAAATAATACCTACCTATACCTAACTACTACTAAAATTAACTGGGTTTTTTTTCACCGCACACGTCAAAACTTGTCAAGACAAATGCAAATACCAATTTGGTATGATTTGTCAAAATTCAAAATCCAAAATGAAATGGAACGGATACCTTTTTATAGGTCTCTGGGAGGATAGCACTTTCACTTATAGAGGACATAGCACTCTTACTAATTAAAAGTACATTTGAATTCTTAGTCTTAAATTTATACTCGACACGTAAAATAAAAGAAAAAGTTCCCTAGCGGTATCGAAAACCAATTTGAAAGTTCGTTACCCAACTTTAATTTTCTGCAATATCACACGGTTAATTTGCAAACACCCATACATTTCAATAAACCCAAACTGTAACTTGTTAACCCCAACCACAGTTCGTAATAAAGGCTAAGTACAGTCCAAAGGTGAACGACCCCATCCCTCCGGACACCTGCTGATTTTATTGACAACATACCTTGTTGTTTTTCCCCCTCCTCCCTAAAATTGTTATTTTGGTCACATGAGATGAGAGCGTGGTTTGTTCGTCCAATAATGAGGGAGTGTTTTTGATGCTTTGTCCGCCAGACACGGTAATGAGCTTAGGTTTGGGTTATCCAGAACAACAAATGTGTGGGTAAGCATATTTCGTCTTTCATTTTAGGTACGTAACTATGCCGGTCGGTACTCGCAGCGCTTTTACTCATCCAATCGCTTTCCGCAAAAGTGAACAAATGGAGCTGAAATATAAAAACCGGCCAAGTGCGAGTGTCCGTCTGTCTGTCACCAGGCTGTATCTCATGAACCGTGATAGCTAGACAGTTGAAATTTTCACAGATAATGCATTTCTGTTGCCGCTATAACAACAAATACTAAAAACAGAATAAAATAAATATTTATGTGGGGCTCCCATACAACAAACGTGATTTTTTTGCCGTTTTTTTTTGCGTAATGGTACGGAACCCTTCGTACGCGAGTCCGACTCGCACTTGGCCGGTTTTTTTTAGATTCCTTCCACGCTCTACAGGTACTCCGATTTAAGAGTTCATTGTGTTTTTTATTTTTATAGTAAATTTGTGTGTTTTGAAGTTGGCGAACTAAATTGTATATTTTTTTTGATAGCTCTATAGGTACCTACGTAGATACATACGTATATATCCCATGTTATGACTGGACTTGACAAACGAACCGGCGAATGGAGTGGAGGCATTTAGGGTGGACATGTTTTGTTATTTGTTTGTTTTATCTATTTCGTATGTGTGCTTTCAGTGTAAATATTTTTGCGCTACTTAAATAAACACCATTTTATTGTAGGTATTATATTCTGCTAAATTGAGCATATAACATGTTTTTTTTGAACTACGTCAATTTTAAGGGTACATTCCGTGTAAACGTTCTTAACCCTTATCTTGGCATTGTGACACCCGTGTCACCACCGAGCTCATACCACTTTATTATTTAACAAAATAATTCTGCTATAAGCTGTCTTTTTAGTATAGTCAATCCTCCTACTTTTTTTAAACAAGTTATTGAACAGTTATTTATCTGAATCTGCAACTGCATACTCGTCAAGCAAATACGAGTATGCTTTATTACCTTACTATTTTAGTACTTTGCTTGCCGAATGGTACTTTAGTAAATCTATATTTTGAGCGAAAACATAGCCAAAAATTTCTGGTAAGCCGATGGGAATCGGAAAAGTCAAAGGGTTGTCACTAGGGGTACCTGTATTTAGTTAAGTGCTGTTTGATTCGAAGCCAAAAGTGAAACTGTACAACTACATAGAAAATAAAGTAATAAAAACATTGGCTAGATGCTTGTAACTGTGTACACCGATGCAATTTAACGACCTCTCTTAGGCTCTCGTATTTGCTTATTTTTCTTGCAAATTGGTTCTCGAATACAGCTGTTCCTAACGGTTAAATACTTTACGATATTGAAACTTAAGCCAAAGTAGATCGTAAGAAAAATTGATTTAACTAGATTTGATTCTTAGGAAACATCGTTTTCCCATGAAATCCGTCTCAGAAATCAAAATCGTTAATATTGTATATACTTACGAGAAGTTTTGAAAACTTACAACTACGTCGGTCCACTCCGTCCAGGGTGCGAAGCCAACTTGCCAACTGTCATTGTCGCACTAATATGGAAGAGTGATAGAGAGACAAAGCGTTTCGTTATCGTAGCGCAAACGATTGTCACCTTGGCTATTATAGGCACCCACTTATTGTGTAATATCTGTATTTATAATCATCATCATCATCACTTAAGAGCTTTGCTCTTGTCGGTGGAGTAATTGCCAGTCCTTTCTTTCCTACCTAACCTAACCTATATTTATGTACCCTGACGTTGATTGGGTAGCCTACGAGTATATGTACCAATACAATAAAGTGCATCCACACCACAGTTATCCTTTTTGGAGCAACACGGTAACATTAGGTAATTTACAAAATAGGTACTTTCTATTGCATATACACAGTGCTGTTTCACAAAAGTTAACTACGGCGTGGATGCACCTATAGTGTGGATGCACCTATAGTTGTTTGCCGAATGCGAAATCCTAACTTGCAAAATAAAGCAGTGTATTCAAGCAACAATATACAAATTTATATTCCATTCCTTATATAATTCACCACGCGTAACAAAATATTACTCAAAACCAACCTTTTACGCCCAAATGAACCCCGCAACAGCAAATAACGCAAGGAAATCAGTCTCAAACTCGTAATGCACCGCACCTTCTCTATGGATACTTCAATTTTATTTTATGTTGATCCCAGGCTCCCAGGAATGGCTGCTAAGGGAACAGTAAAGCCGGGTCTTACTCCGCCGAAACAAGTTTACTAACCTACCTGAAGATAAACAATTCATACCAAACAGAATTTTAAATGCGCCAAACTATGTACTTGTCGTGTATCTTTTCGAGTTAAGAGAATCTTTATGTTTTTTTGTGGGCTTTGATGGGAGTACGAAATTTATGTTACTTGTGTTTCATCCAATATCTATTTCTTGATATACACCCAAAATCATCATCATATTGTGTATCATGTGATGTTAACTTTTTATATCCAAAATATTATTAGGTGTCAAACTACTGGCTTCTTTTTTTTACACAGTTTCAAAAGCTAAGCTTAAGTCGTTTAATTTACGTATTTAAAAATATATTTTAA
Organism: Cydia strobilella; assembly: GCF_947568885.1. Classification (NCBI taxonomy): domain Eukaryota; kingdom Metazoa; phylum Arthropoda; class Insecta; order Lepidoptera; family Tortricidae; genus Cydia; species Cydia strobilella. The sequence goes on from NC_086055.1 coordinate 13,194,173, forward strand.
TTCGTATATACTCCAAATTAAATATTTTCCCAAAACTTTCTGTTTTCGAAATGTTCCCGAATGCTTCTCCTTTTCCTAGAGTTTGGCTGCGAACTTTTCTTGTTACTACGAAATCTACTTATTTCATCAAAACTTCCTCTTATGTATATATATTTGGTATTCTTATACCTATTCTATATCGGCATTATATCAGTAACTTTAAACTGCTTGCAGGCTGAAAAAATATTCTTAGGGTTCCGTACTCGAAGGATTCCATGAGGCTAATAGAGAGTTTCACAGATGTGTTTTAATTGCCGCATAACAAAAAGAAGACTTAATACAAATAGATTTTAATTTTATATAAGGAATTCCCTCCAAAAAGGGGATAATGATTTTATTTTGCTTTTGTTGCACCTTCAGAACGATAAAACCTACCTGCTAATTCAACTTGTTGCGATTAGAAAGCGAGAGTGAGTAAAAATAGGTATAAAAAAATATGTAATGGTACCGTACGGATGGTACGGAGCCCGTACTGCGCCAGTTAGATTTCCGAATTATTGATATTTGGAAAAGTAGTTATGGCGCTGATCGCTACCGCAAAGCGCAAAGTGGAAGCGTTCAGATTACTGATAGGGCCGTGTACGGTTGCGTTCGTGGCCCACAAATGGTCTCGCCGGAAGATCAGCGCTGACTTTAAGGTTAGCATTATGCTGAGGCGGGACCATTTCGTGGTAAACTATATATCTACTTTATGTTTTTAATATACTTTTTTGTAATACGTTTTAATAAAATGTAGTTTGCCATGAACAATTGAAATTATTATTAGTTACAATATTTAGAAAACTCCAAGAAGATTTGCGGAAGCGTCTGCGATGCGTAAAATCGGAAATAGCGTCCGCCCCAAAATTGTTCACCCATAAATCAGAGTCACTATTAAAGTCGCGTTCACGATAAAATAATAAATATTGCTTATGAATTTTATTGTACTTTCCTATCGCAAATCTCCCGCTTTCTTTAGTATGGAAATAAAAATAATGTGCCAGTATAAATACTTGTTTATGAGCGCGGAAAATCCATGTTCGGAACTGTTACTGAATGCAATCCGTTAAGTGTGCCAACAGGTAAAATAAAAATAAACAAGTGACAATATTTTGTTTTAAAATTTATATTAGGTTTTATTTAGATGTGATTTAAAGTAAGACCAAGAAAAGTCAGCAGCGCTCGATAAAAAGTAGTTTAAAAAAAACAGTAGGTAACAACACCAGAGAATAGTCTTGATTAGAGATGCCCCGAATAGTGGTTTTTGCCGAATACCGAATATTCGGCCCGTCTCTCGGCCGAAGCACTGAATATTCGGCATGACATGCGAACATTTTGAGTCACAATTATTATGAAAACTGTTCGCCAATAAACCACATCGTTTGCTAAGATATATTTTTGTTGAACAGAATTAATTAATGTCAGAATTAATTAGTGATGTTTAGTCAATCAAGTCAGACTCATGATATAAATAAAATATTTCGTAATTAACAAATGCTCAAAAAAGGGTCCTCGTATTTAACAACTTTCCATGAATATGGTTTAAATATTAAATATACCTAGTTTTTGGTTATTTTAATATCTACTTTTCATTTAAGGTAGTAGGCAACATTCGGCCGAATACCGAATATTCGGCAAAGTGGACGAATAGGCTCTAGTCTTGATACTTGTGAAATTTTCTACCATTTATCGTTCTATGAAAAATGTAAGCTATGCATTATAAAAATAAAATAATAAAAATCATTTATTTCAGAAAACATAGGTTCTATAATATGGTTAGAGTTAGACCAAGAAAAGTCTGCAGCGATATTGACAGCATACGCAGTCCAAGTGTTATTTATACGTCATAATTTCATAGAAGTTTGACGTTTAATTTAACACTTGGACTGCGTGTGCTATCAAAATCGTTGCAGACTTTTCTTGGTTTAACTCTAGTCTCTTTACTTAAGAACTATGTTATAATATTTTTAAAAGAAAAGGAAATAAAAAGAAAGGACATTAAATTCAATAACTAAAATAAAATAAAATTACAATAAATTAAATTAGTTCAAATTAAATTAAAATATAAATAGGTAACAAAAAAAAACAAAACAACATTATGGTTAAATAAATTTCATTCCAACAATAGATGTCACTATTAATATACATATACTACTTAATGTTGATAAATAATATTAGGAGAATGTGACATTTGGCGTCATCAAAATTATTGAGCTTATGTAAAATTCGCAACGGCATAGCGGTAAATAGGTACATACCGTACAAAGGGCCTACCGCGAACACCAAACTTCACAACTTCTCTTTCTTGCTTTCTCTTTTTTGCGGGCATCTTTCTCTTTTACTCCAATTAAGTACTTAACTAGATTGACAGAGAAAGATGCCCTCAATTTGCGAACTTCGGTCTTCGGAAAAATGAAATAAACCATTAAAACAATAAACAAACATTGAAAATAAATTTACGCTCTAACTAGTAGATAGGTGCCCATACTGTAATCATGGAGGTTATGGGTTCAAGCTCAAAACCCGGCTCGTAACAATAAGTTTCTAGAAGTAGGTATATACACACCCACTTTGTCAATAGAAAGCGAAATTCATATTTTCTAAGGTGAGGAGAAGATTAGGAGGTCAATAGGTCTTCGCGCCTACATTTTTTAAATTTGCCGGCTTTTCCTACTGACAATGTGGGTGTGCCAGAGTATATTTAGCAAGTGAAGGAGGGAACAGGGTTTATTAGAGGCCAGATTAGGGGACGAAGTAGTTACCAGGTTTTGGAATTCGAGTATAACTATAATTTTGAGTAGTTTTAGGATACTTTTTTATAGTTTTAGGATAGTTTTTGCTCCTTATATTTCTTTCTTGCTTTGCATGCTTGCTTTGGATGGCATTCTTATGCAATACCTACCACTCATGTACTCTTTGTAACTATGTTGAATGTTGTCTGTTTAGTGTGCCTTTTAAATAAAATAAAATAAAATAAAATAAAATTCGGTTGAGGAGAGGACTCTGGAGGCATTAGCAAATGTACAAAACAAAAAGTCGTTTTACATTTCTCTTTGTTGTAATCTAAATCACATTTGTATATATTTTTATCAATTTAATACACATAAAGCTTTTAAATTAATATTTTTCCGTCACACTGTAACAATTGTAACAAGTCGGTAGAAACAATTTTATTCCTTTTTCATTTGCGTACTGTCCAATTTCGAAAATAGATTATGATAATTAATTAACAATCAATAAATAACATATTATTTAATATTCAGTGCGAACAAAGAGCAAAGCTTTATTAAAATTTGGGTTTATTAACGTTATTGGGATTTATTGAGAGTTAATTTATTATTGATTCTGAATATAGCTTATTTGTTTTGTTTATTTATTAATTGAGACAATACGCTGTGCTGTTAGTGGGTGTGGCTGTGGGGTAGTGTGTTAGTTATAGTTATTTCTAGATTTATTCAATAAGTAGGTAATCTATTTTGGAACTTAAATGAAATTTCGCGTTTTTAGTGAAAGTTAACCGTCTGATAAAAAATATGGAACAACAAATGGGATGGTAACTTGTTCATATAACACTAAGCACCACTTGCACCATCCCACTAACCCGAGGTTAAGCGGTTAAACCGTTAAACCAGTGTCAAATTGTACTGGTAATCGTGGTAACTCCAGGTTTAACCGGTTAACCCCGGGTTAGTGGGATGATTCAAGTGGCGCTAGCTAAGTAAATGCGACTGAAGTGTGCTTACACTTTCGCCTATACTTAACTATTTTTTGTATCACATGCAAGTAGTGTTCTTCCGAGACTGATAAATTAACATATTGTTTATCCAGCGGTGTCAGCATTTTTATCACCTGTCACTATGCCTGTCACTTTCGCACTTACCTACTTGTTAGAACGTGAAAGGCATGGTGACAGGCGATAAAAATGCTACCGTGCTAAGCCCGCTGATCTTAAACTGACTGGGCGACTTATAAAAAAAACTATGTTCACTTCGTTTCGCTTACCAGCGGAAAAAGGTCTTTAAACATATTATACACCAAATAATATCTAAAAATAAATTGGCTAAGCCCGCAGTCATAACTGCGGTAGCAAGTGTCCCGTGCGTAGGTAATCTATCTACTATCACCTATTATATATTACTATTTTTTGATTTCATTGAATATTTTGTGGCTACTTTTGTACACCATACATACCAAAAATCGAATCGGAGCACTCAATTATCTTGAGCCGAGCATATTTTCTGTTTTAAAGTTCAAATTTGTAATGGAACCGAATTTGTCAGCCCCGACCCCACGTGATCTTTGTGGTCCCTACCCCTAGAGTGTATATAAAAGCCAGGAGGCGCGGAGGGAGGGCAGCCCCCGCCCGCGTTAGAAAGTGCAGGCACCGAGCGAGCCGAAGCGGCTGAGGCTGGTCGCCGAAGGCGACCAAAAAGGAGAAGCTGCGGAGGCGAGCGTTGGTGCCGCACTTTTTTACGACAGGGCGGCGGGGCTTCGCTACCCGCAGCGACGGAGCCACCACGGAGTCCACCTCATTCTCCCTCACTCTCTGCATTACAATCTTTGGCACTGTTATAACACTTATAACCTTAAATTATACCTTAAATTACAATGTAATATACTTGTACGTCAAAGTTGACAATAAACATGACAACTTCGTACGTGAGAAACTAAATACGTCAAAAACAGTAAGTAGGTTTAAAACCTCAAGTTATGATAACCTATGACAATTATTTACATAGTCGCAATTGTTGTACGTATTTGAAACTTATAGACTGGACGCGACTCAAAATGGAAAATCATTTTTAGGTTCGTTTCTTACAAATACCCCTTTCCCAAAATTTTTAATAAGAGGTATATGAAAGTAGCAATAAGACAAAAAATACATTTTATCTATGAGGTAAAACTTGAGACATTTAGGTAGGTATATTGATTGAGTTTGCCTGTAGCCGCGAACGTAATGTGATGTTCAAAACGTCAGGCCAAAATGATAAAAATAAGTGCATTCTATTAAATCCTGTTTCAGTAGCTATTAAATTTTGGGACATTCAATTTCTCGCCATTCTCTCGAATTCGCGCTGTTTGGTCACGGTTAGCCTAACATATATAGAAGGATCTCGCTTTGCTCATCGTCGCACCTATCCTTTAACTCTGGCAGAATACCTACAGTGACAACTAGTTTCACCTAGTGAAAATGCGTTTTCCCGAAAAGTCAAAACTAGTTTTAACTGCAATCAATTTGAAATAATTAGTGAAATCTGCCTTGTTTTCACCAGTGTGTTGTTGCGACAACTAGTTTTGAAAAATCCGAGTTACAACTAGTGAAAATGCGTTTTGGAATACTAGTTTTACTCGTGAAAATGGGCTTTAATAAAATTAGTTTAACTAGGGAAAACGCCTTTTTTTAGTAGCACATGCATTATTACCATGAAACTGTGTTGTACCATTACCATAAATGACCATTAATTTGTAATATATATTGGGTTCCTATCTGTTCATCACACAACCCTTATTCAGGTTTACTTAACTCGACAGTAATTTGACTAATCAGATACTGAACTGTCAGTCATAGTCGAAATTAGAAATCATCAACACTATTAAATAAATATTAAATTAATTTATAATATAATATAATTAATAGATAGCTAGTATCTACGATTTAGTAACTCTGTGCACATATAAATTCCACAAACAAAGTAACTAAATGACTTAAGTATGTGAAATATCCCGTTCCAAATTTAAACTTATTTCTATTCCAATAAGGTTATTTTTTTAAGGTATAGGGCAACCAATGTAAAGTACAGAATTACCAAGTACTGATTCCCTAAGTAACCTAAGATCAGGCTGCAGTCAAAAAACTAGTAAAGGTTACGTTATCCTGATAATTTTCCCGCCGTCTTCATGCTCGTTTTAGTTGGTTATTGTTTGGTTAGTTGCCTGTTAACTATAGTTTTAGCGAAAATCCCCGGGACAGAGGCGAATATTTTTGTATGAAAACTTGCAACTTTAAATGCATTTTTATCGAATCTACTGCAGTCTAAAATGAAGTCAAAATCAGTCCATCGACTCAATTTTTTGCAAGCTTTCTAATGGTATCCCACACGATTCTTACAAATGAAATAAAAAATCTGGTTACCCCTAAACTTCCCCCTAAAATAAGAAATAAGCGATTTTGACTTTTTTACAATATTAGAATCAGAATCAGAATCATCGCATTTATTCGTGATAAACTATGACATACAAAAGTATAAAAGAACAAAGAAATATAAACATAAAAATAAATAGTTTACCACGAAATGGTCCCGCCTCAGCATAATGCTAACCCAAAAGTCAGCGCTGATCTTCCGGCGAAACCATTTTGAGGGCCACGAACGAACGCAGCTGTACGACACGGCCCTATTTTAAAACACAGAACGCGACTTTGCGGCGGCGAATGGGCGGCGATCAGCGCCATCTAATCTGCCGGTGAGATGTCATGATGACATAGAGGGCCATGTCGTACATGTGCTGATTAATGTATTATTTATATAAAAAAATAATATATAACAGGCTTCCGGTTCGAGCGCCATCTTGATAGTTAGCATCGTGATTAATTACTTTGTTTTTTGCTTATTAATATTGTTTAAAGTGTAATATCGATAGCTTATTATACAGTAAACTAATGTGGTAGTGTGCAGTGAATGGAGAATTAATTTTGAAGCGCGTTTAACCACCATCTTGGAGTCAACGGCCGGTAGTCCACGTGCTTCTTGTAAAGACTAGCTATCGATTTACAAGAGCTAACAAATCACCGTACACTGTCTTGTACAACCGTACAATTTTTGTCGTTTGTAAACCTCTCAATACCTTGATACTGGCGAAATAGTCCCACTGGGCTGAAGCCATAATTTTAAAAGAAGAAGAAGAAGAAGATAATATATAACACTAGTATTTGGTACAAGCAAAAGAAAATCAACGTGATTACATAACAAAAACTAAAAATACAATCTTACAATATAAAATAGTGGATGTGTTTACTTTGCCAAAGTGAAAGTTCGTACATACGACTGACAATGAAAGTCTCCAAGTTTGTTACAATTGTTACACGAGGAAGATGAATTACACATATAGATATAAATATAACACACAATAGTGAAGTAAGAATTGCAAGGCAGCGACAGAGATAGAAATGCCAACAAAACAAAATTATACAGTCTCATTGAGTTAACATAAGGATAGGACAGAAAAAATCAGGTATCTATATTTATATTATTGGTTTGCTCACAAAACAAGTAATAAACCACATAACTACATAACTATTGGGATAAAAAATTACATTAAATGAAGCTAGTATCGTGTCTTAAAGTCTCCTGTTGCCGCTGGTGTTGTAGTGTATATAATTTAAGCTTTGCTTTAAAACTTACTACACTTTGTAGGTTCCTGAGAGGTGGAGGAATGTTGTTCCAGCAGCGGCTTGCCATGTACCTAAAGCTCCCACGAAAAGCTTAGTTAGTGGTGGTAATTGCAATAACTGTTTCAAATTTTAGGTATCTACGTCAAATGCAGGTCTCTGAGAAAAACGCATTTAACTGATTTGCAAGACCGAAGTGATCCCATAAGTGTTCCGTTTGTCAAAACAAAGTTTTTCACGGAACACTAATAACGTTAATAATAAATGGAAAATTAATACAACCGTATTTCAGAGGTTCGGAAAGAAAGTTCTCGTTCCATTAATTAGAGAAAACAGATCAGAGAGGACTAACACAGCGGCGTGTAATTTACGACCGAGACTTTGACGCTAATTAATTTCAGCATTTGTTCAATTACCAGACTGATAAAGATTTGCGTAAATTATATATAATTTATTAATGAATCTTGAGTCAAAGTACGCACCGAAATTAAAATTTATATACATATAGAAATGGATACCGAAAAACCAGCGTCGGAGCTTATCGTGGTATTAGATATGAGATTTTCTCGAGAAAACAATGAATAAGATTTTTTTATAAAAGAGTGCACATTGAACACTTGCACAGATTTTTAAAGGGTTTGTAACCTGGGGCCTTAGAACGCTCCAGTGGTATAGAGTCATTTACTACTTTTTCAATAAAAGTGATTGAAATTAGATGTAAGTACTAGTTTTCTTTATACATACCTAAAGTTAGTTAGTTAGTTAGTTTTGCTGGGCATTTTCCGCAAATCGACATCCAATGTGCCTATTTTGCGTGAAACGAGGGAGCATACCTATATTATGTACCTATATACTTTAGTCATCAGCCACAAAAAGTAAAGTTGTAACAGTTTAGAAACTCCCATTTCCGCGCCACTGTAATTAAGAGCGACCCTGCGATTGTTTACCACTGAGGTCGTATAGAAAAAATAATATATGTATGGGTATGGGTCTGATATGTCAGTAGGTATATTTATTCTTCTTTTCGATTCGTTTTCTTAAAAAGTACCTGTATATGGATGGTATAGAAAGGATCGCAATCTCTTATGGCAGAATTGTTGTAAAAGTGACCGCGTTAAGCTTTAAATAATAATTCCTAATCTCTCCGGTGGCGCTAGTTAGGCTCTGGGACATGAGTATAACATGAACCATATAAGGCAACAAATAACCCGACCAAATTACGTAGGTTGTTTTTGGTAGCATTTCGGTGTATGGCGGCGCCGCCTAATTACTGTTTTTTGATGGACACTTTTCATACATAGAGATTTGGCTCCTTTATACAGTCTCCATGTACCTGTACTTAGTAGGCATATTCAGTCTTTAGTTTTAGTTTGTTCTAATTATATCTGAAATCGCTTCGTTTAAATGCGTTTAGGTAATGCTTTAAAATCGTTTCAAATTAATTACTATCCAATTTCTAGTGTTTTATTAGTAGCGTCAGTATTTCAATATGAGTAAGCACTGTAAGCAGCCGATACGAACACGTACTGCAAAAAAACGCCGATTTCAGCCAAATTTCAATCCCATTAATTCCCAAAATTTCAGCATCATACCCGACACTGCTTATGCTCTCAAAAATCATATAAAAGCGAATTTCTTGCACGATAATATATATCCGTCAAGGAAACTTCGTCCGGAATTTACAGTATCAGTATGCCGGGGGTGTATCGCTGAGGCGACATGAATACCTATAGCATTTCATTACGGAGCCGTTAGGGGGGCTGAGCGAAGTGCAGGCTTGCAAACCGGTATACCTATACGTAAGGTATACCAACTCTAGGCTAAAAACGAAAACACTTTGTGAGAATATACAAAATGGCCTAATTTTTGAAACTTTGTGACTATTGGTTATTCACAACACTGATTTAAACTTTCACGATTTTTACTCATTATTATTTACAACGACGGGACTTAATCGCGTAAAATAAGTATTAAACCCACCTCCGACGTTTCGAGGACGGCGTTGTCCCCGTGGTCTCGGAGAAAACTGTTGAACTGTTGAAAACATTATTTACTGAATGGTAACAACATTGTAAGTTTTTTAATGCATATAACATTTTGTTAAATATTTTACCTTTTTGGTTGACCAGTCCCTGCAAATAACTCTTTGATATTTTTATTCTGTTAATTAAGACAACTCTCACAAATTATAGTTTCATTAATTTGTAGGAAGTGAATAACACATAGTTTTCGAGTTGTCTTCGACGTAACTTCCAAGATTAAATAATAATACTTCTCTACTAATTTTTGCAGTTGATTGACCCATATCATAAACTTGTATAACATATAGCGAAGACATCAATTCTAGTCGTCAAATTCTGAAGCATTCTACGTTAACATTAGTGGATGTAGAGAGATTCTAAATGAAAAGCTCGCTGATTTTAAAGAGGTATTCATATAAAATAAACTCATTTTAATTATTAATTCCATCAATTCAACATATTTGTCCACCAACACCGTTATACCTAACTCCAGTACTCAATATTCAAAGCTAGGTCCAATTGTCATCTCTTTAACCCCCTTTTCATAAAAATTGTTATCGATAACCGCATTTATATATATATGCGATTCTATTTTAAGTTTTTTTATAGTTTACATATAGGTCTCTAAATAGTTATTGGTTTGCAGAATGCCTAAACCTAAGTAGGTACCCACATTTAGGTATTTTATTTTTCATCTTAGGCAGAATAGTTGGCTTAAAATGAAAACATCGTGTATTCGCTCACTTGGCATAACTTCATTTTCCATACGAAGACAAAATCCATAAACCTATTCTAAAGTTCCATAAAAAGCCTTTTCTCAAACATTTTTATTCGCAACACATTGTCAAGTTTTGTCTTTTGATGCAGATTTGGCCCCCTACAGAATTCGTACGGAAAACCTCCGAACTATAGAGAAATAAGTAAGGATAGAGTGCCATACATCAGTTTTCTTACCAAAACGATCAGTACTGCTACCTGACAATAGATGTCGCGACGAACGAAAAGTCTAATGCTCAACAACTTTCAGTTAATATTATAACCGGATTAACCGGAACTCCATTTTCAACTCCTTCTGCTTGTAATATTAGTTGTATTGTAAATAATTTCAGCAATACGTTTTCCGTCAGTCGCGACACTCGTGACATCTGGTGTCAAGTAGCGGTACTGATAATTAGGAAATAACCCGCGTTTTGGTAAGAAAACTGATGCATGGAGTTAGCACTCTATCCTTACTTATTTCTCTATGCTCCGAGCCGAAAGCGTTATTCGTTGCACGTCCAAGTTTTATTGGAATTAAGCTATATGGAACCCTTTACTGAGTTGTTGTCTTTTCGAGGATTACGAAAAGGGTGCACACGGACGGAAATTATAAAAGCAGAATTTAAATCCCCATTATCCATAAATTCGTCGAATCCTTGTCTTGTCATAAGGATTATATCCTTGGCGGCTTCGTGATTTATTTCTTGTTAATGTGTCGGGTATTTTGAAATTTGTGCAAAATATTCCGTGAAACATTTTAACATACAAATTCGGTCAACCCACTGGGGGTTCCCGACAAAACGAACTGAACATGGGACATGTATTTAAATGTAAAAAGCAGATAAAATATGCATGTTCCCCACTGGCTCTTAAATGTAAACTCAGTTCTAGAAACTTGTCAAAAGGGTGAGTTTTAAATAAAAACTAAAATACATTAAACGCCCTGCCCGAGTCTGTGTTTCCGCATGAGTACAATTTGGGGCTCTTCAAGGCAAGAGTTAATAGGTATCTCATAGGTAAGCATGTTCCACCGTAGACCACATCATCACTTACCATCAGGTGGGATCGTGGTCAAACTCAAAAATTCATCATTAAAAAAAATACAGATTAAAAGTTTAGTAGAAACCGCAGTAAAATGGCGTCACTAAATGATGCTTAGGATTTTTAACGAAATAGTTTAGCTTATTCTGATTAAAATACATAGAATCCATCCAAGCTAACTCTGCACCGACTTGGCCAGAACAAAGTGAGTGAGTGTTATTATGAAACGTCATACTTTCATATACATTTTACATTAACCCTTTAATGCATAGTGATGGATGCAGCCTACACAACAAAAACATCTAATTGTATACATAATTAGATAAAATCTATTTATATAGGGATATATTATTACAATAGTAATTAAAATAATCAGTTTTCCGATTTTTTACTTAAATTTTCAGTGTTTTAAGACTAAATATCCGAAAACTTGGAAATATCCAAAATTTGGTGATTTTTAGTATGTGATTATAAGCGTTTTTTCGGGGTTTTTAATTATTTTATATTTAAAAACTTTATAATAGTTATATCACAAATAGTGTAATTTTCTGATGGTAGTAAAATTTTTCATACGTATATATCTTACTGAAAATTATATATTTACATAAATATGATTGGCACCTACGCAACTTCTAACACTGATTTCGCAGTGAAAATCGAGGTTATAATTTTTTACCATTTTTCCCATAATCAGCAAACATAATGCAACACATATATCATTTCGGGCAAAAAAACATGCATGCATGCAAGGGTTAACGATGACATTGCCACACTTTGTCATTGCAAATGCCGTGCGGTTAACTTGGTCCAACTCTACCATATTATAGAAAAATAATTTATGATTTTAGTGATTTTAAAAGTCTACTATTTTACGACTGGTCACTAGTTATTTGTGCAACAAGAGAGGAAAGTTGGTTTTTCTTGCGAGTGTTGATTTTAATGATTTTGAGTCCCGAGTAAGCGAAAGAATCTATAATTGAATCACGAGCGAAGCGAGTCTCAAAAACACGAGATGTCAAATAACTTTGCTCTCGTGTGAGTCGTGTGACACATATAATTTTTCACCTCAGTAGTGAGAACATATTAAAGCTTAAAATGTATTTCGAATTTGTAATAGACCCCGAAGTATGAAGTCGCAGTTCATGACGAAAGTAGGCTTGTTCGAGCTGCTGAGGTGAAAAAGTCATTTTCACCAACCTACAATTTTACGGGCATTTCATCACGAAAGTTTTGTCAAGTGCAAAATAAAACGCTGGGATGCAACGGCCATAAAATTCAGTGCGTGCTGAAGTATTGTTCATTTTTATGATTCATCTCCTGTGTTTGTAGACCCTTACGAGTGGAACTGCGGAAAGATTGTGATAGGTGTGGAAGTGTACACTGTACAGTCGACAACGCAAGTCACTTTGTGTAGGTACAGTATTTTGTCTTATTATAAAAACATGATTTGCTAAAGTATCCCTAGTTGCCTGTTTGAGCCATTTAGCCACTTCAGAACTTCTGCTACAAATAAACGTACTTATAAGAACTCTTCTTCTACCTAGCGTTATCCCGGCCTTTGCCAGGGTCCGCTTTCCTACTTGCCTTTCTCCACTTTGCTCGATCCTGGGCGTCCTCTAGCGTAAGGCCGTTTGCGCTCATATCCGCCTTCACGACATCGAACCATCGCTTTTTTGGTCTGCCCTGGGGTCGGGAGCCGTCTTGACGTCTTGCCGTCTAGCCCTTGGGCTAGGTTAATGCATATGTTTCCCACGTAGGCAGCTGGCCTGCGACAAACGTTGCCGAACCACCGAAGGCGACATTCTTGGAGCTTCTCCGCGAGGCTGTCACGGATGTAGTCGTTTCTATGTTTCTCTAATCATTTTATCTGTTAGGTTATTAATTCGTTTCTTGTCTAATATGTATATTAAATTTGTATATAATCTTATACCTTTAAACGAGCAATCTCGGAAACGACTCTAACGATATCGATGAATTTTGCTATATGGGGGTTTTCGGGGGCGAAAAATCGGCCTTATCTCTCGGCAAACGCGCATTTTTGAGTTTTTATATGTTTTCCGAGCAAAGCTTGGTTTCCCAGATATTTTTCTTATAAGAAGCGATGGTACCCAGCGTCAATATTTACATACTTGTTGTACCAGCAATGAACGGCGAATTGTCACTGTGAGCCTCTGTTTTACCAGTGACAATGGTCACATTGTCACTGGTAAAACAGACGAAGAAACTATAATTATTTCTCAACTCAACAAAAATATTGAAAATAAAATCTGCTTTTAAAATTCTAACTGTACCTATGTCCTACACAGGAGGTGGCCGCGAGCTAAAACCTATGTATAACCTAAATAGCTACTACTGTTGCAAATGTTTGACCACAATGCATGATATGATGCATATATTATTCACACAGGTCGTGCCGCTGACGTCGGTTTGCGTTTATGATGCTACAAGGCTACATTAACGTAATGTACTACGGCAACACTCTGATTGAGGGCCTAGCCAAGATGACACTCGTTGATAGAAAACGCGAACATAAACCCCTTTACAGTGTCAATTAGTTGTTAAGTAGTATTTAATTTTGTACGCAATATGGGTAAATGCCTGAAATAAAAACTTTTTATTTATTATTATTATTTTATTTTAAATAATGAATGGAAATAGTCACGTTTCGTAGCATCTGTCATCCCAATACTCTTTTTTCACATGCCCGGCAAATGTCGACCGTGCCGTCCTTCAGGATATATCTCCGGTAGTTATTCGTCATGATATTAACAAAGGCCTCCCTCCTATTCCTCCACGTAATCCCCTGAAGTCTCCCACCAGTCTCTATCAAAAGCTCGTCCCGCCATCTCCGACGTCCGTGTGTATGGAAAGGCGTTCTCGCAAGGTCATCGACTTTCATAGCACGTCTTAGCCCGTTTCCTGACTTGGCGGTACGGTATCGGTGCAGTAAAGTACGCTCGGTAATTTTTTTACCGATTCGTTACCGTATTTGAAAAGGGCGTGCGATATTTCGCGCACGATAGTACTGCCGTGGTATATTGGCACAGTACTCGCGTCTAAGTAAATTTGGTCATCTCACCCAATCTCCGTTTACGAGGGGTCTGCCCCCAAACTACGAGTATCGAGATTTGAGGGCGCTAACAATGAATCATGGAAGACTTTTATTTAATTTGTGCTTTGTTTATTGCAGTTGCACGTGATAAAGTAGTCTTCTGAAGGCATATTTGTCAAGTACATCACATTTATATCTTAAAATTCGCCAGAAGGTAGCAGATATAAAATGATAGTTTTATTATTAAAATCGGAGATTTTTTTGTAAAAAAAAACATTTGGATAAGATTTAAGAATAAAGAGAGCTTTGGCTGGTCTGGGGAAAAATAATTTATTTCAGTGTTATGTATTCTCGTAATATTTAATAAAAAATATAAATATTCAGACCAGACGTTATCTGTTCAAACCTACACCTGCGATCATTATTTATTGATATAAAATATACCGGTATAACGGTTTACCGCACGCCCCACTCAGTAACCTGCTAAAACTTTTTGGAATAAAATCGTGGTAATATTTTGGCAGGCACGTATTGCTGAAATCCTCAATATTCAAATATCATACGTTCGATACATGCCAATCTGTGTTTCTACCCTTTTTGTGGCGGTTTACTTGAGCTGAGCCCGTATTGCTGTTGTCATCGTTCTTGAACTATCAGGACAATTCGAACGTACACTGAAATCAGAATGACATCTAACTGATGTCATTCAGTATCGTGCAATTCGCTCGTACATGTCCGTACATGTATTGGCGCGGACGAGAAGCACTATAAATACATTAAATAACATCATTATAATTTAAAAATACGTTCAAATTGGCCTGTAGGCGTACAATTTTTGTCGGATCACCTGTATAGAGTCAAACAAAGGAATATTTCAATAGGTACATTATATTTAAGCAAAGTTATGTATAAATCATTTTACATGTTATTTTACGAGGAAGTCTTACATAATTTGGCTTTACGATACGTGTAAAATATATAGGTATTTCCTGTTGTTTACCTCTGTCTTCGTATATTATTTGTGTTTCCATGTACATTTATTCTGAGATTATGCAATAAACAGGATTTCTATTGTATTGTATTTCTCAAAAAAATCCAATCACGAAACAGTAAGAAAGTTGACAGAATCGTCAATAAATTGCTTTCCTTAACAGCGATATAATATATTTACATATTACATACCTACATCTATTATACATATTGCAGTTAAATGACGTGACCGGAACAAGTGACAAGTGGTGACGTGAAACCGACATAGCAAACCCGGCAAGTAAGCTGATGTGGCAATGACTAAGCAGGGCATATAGCTCGATGAATCGATGCCCGTTGAGGCATAAAGGTTCTCGAGTGGAGACCTCGTACTGGCAAGCGCAGGACATATCGAGGCAAGATGGTAGGACGACCTGGTTAGGGTGGCAGGGACTCGCTGGATGCGGATTGCCTCTATTTATCTAGCCAATGTGGAAGTCTGATGAGGTCTGTGTCCAGTAGTGGGCGGCATGAATGGTGATGTGATTATTTTTTGCGAATTATCCAAAACCTATATTTAATACAGAAAATTATAATTTATAATTAAATGTAATTTCTATACGATTGACAAAAGATGACTTACATGAAATTCTTTCAAAAGTTAATGCTTGACAAAAATATATATGAAAATGTTTCGCTTCATAAACTACGGCGAAACATACAAATCTTTTCAAAGGTCTCATTACGCTCTGAAACGGCGCCGAGAAGCACATAACAGCCATAAAGTGCTTAAGCTTACAAATTATAGTTTACTAGCGACTCACCCCGACTTCGCACGGGTTATTAAATTAAACACTTAAACCTTCCTCAAGAATCAGTCTATTGATAGGTGAAAACCGCATTATAATCCGTTCAGTAGTTTTTGAGTTTAACGCTAACATACAGACATACAGACAGATGGACGCGGTGGGGGACTTTGTTTTATAAGATGTAGTGATTTTTAGAGTTCCGTACCTCAAAAGCAAAAAACGGAACCCTTAGAGGATCACTCGTGCGTCTGTCTGTATGTCCGTCTGTCACAGCCTATTTTCTCCGAAACTACTGGACCAATTAAGTTGAAATTTGGTACACATATGTAAGTTTGTGACCCAAAGACGGACATGTAACGTAAACAAATGAATTTTAAACACGGAGGCCACTTTTGGGGGGTAAATGAGAAAATTAAAAATAAAGTTTTTCAAACTATATCGTGTTACATATCAAATGAAAGAGCTTATTGTGAGAATCTGAATTTTTTTTTTTATAATTTTAGGATAAACAGTTTAGAAGTTATTCAAGAAAATAGGCAAAAAATGACCATTCCCCTTTATCTCCGAAACTACAGTCAAAAATTTTGAAAAAAATACACAAAACAGATCTTTACCTATTGATCACCGGAAAACCTATTAGACATGTGCAGTCCAGCGTGAGTCGGACTTAATTACTTCTATAGTTTTTGATCCGACCCCTACGGGGTTTTTAAAGACATTTCACTCACGTTTCACATAAAAAATACATTGTTTAAATTGTGTTATGTACGGAACCCTTGGAACGCGAGTCCGACTCGCACTTGACCGGTTTTTTGTAATAAATAAATAGCAGTTAATTTTTTCCTTTATTTAAACTAAAACGTACATATTAAAATAATCGCGGAGATACTTGAATTTCAAATGAAACAGCAAACAATGCAGCAAAATGAGATACATATAAGCGTTTATGGTAATTTTAAACATGGACGTTTCGTTACGCGGAAACGAGCGGTCTATTTGTTTGACAATGTATATGTAGAGGTAGTTCAATGAATACTAGCTTT
Organism: Cydia strobilella; assembly: GCF_947568885.1. Classification (NCBI taxonomy): domain Eukaryota; kingdom Metazoa; phylum Arthropoda; class Insecta; order Lepidoptera; family Tortricidae; genus Cydia; species Cydia strobilella. The sequence continues at coordinate 13,211,272 of NC_086055.1, forward strand.
GGGTTTATTTATAAGTATCCATTGTTTACATGAGGTTAGTTTACCTTATTGGTATTGGTGGTAAAAAGAATTCTATAGAGAATATAAATAATCCTAAATTTAGGAAGGTAGGTTGGATATAATTAAATGTTATTTAAGTTACTTTACTGCTTAAATGCGTTTGACGTGACGCTTACCGTGCCATACGAGCTGAGTGAACCAAGGTTCCATAATTAATCTGTTTCGGCGGTCGCCAACGTAAACGGGCTCGGGGGATAGTGTCGGCTCCTGGTGACACTGTCGGATAAAAAGAAGGCTTTAATTGGTGGCTAAACTGTTGTAACAGAGTGCAGTCGAGTGGAGTTGGCATTTGTTTTTGACGTTTTTGTAAAATCCAGAAAGCAAGAAAAATGGGAGTGCGTCTATTTGTCAGGCAGGAACAGTTAAATGCCAGTAGTAAACAAACGAATTTCTGTTGGCTAAATAATAGTAATATTTAACAAAAAAAACCGTCTTCACAAAACAGTTTAAAATGCCATCATTAAATGACCATTTTGACATTGGACCTGCGAGAAATTGGAAAGGAAAAACATAAAAATATCAAAGATTCCGAACTGAAATTTGGAAATCGATAACGAAAATACAATCGTAAAGGAAAGTTGAAATAATGAAGACGCAAAAACAAACGTTATTGTTAACTGTGAAATACAATATCTATTTTGTTTCAGACAATAAAACTGTTGATCGACAAGTATTGGTACAAAAAGACTGAGCATTATCAAGAAAGAGATATTTGCAAAAGGGGGAGCCATTGACAAAAGGACATTTCATTGCATTTACTGAGGGAAATAAAATCACAATTTTTGGAAAGAAATGAACTGAGAGGAGAAAGGGTTGAATCGGACGCGGTCTGAATAGACAATGCTCACTCAGTTGTTGATTTTCGGACCGTTGCGCGCATACCAATGAGTTTTGGTGCAGTTGAATTAATTTTTAGACTCGAATTGTAAAAAATTGAGAAATTGTAAACTCAATTTGTCATACGCTTGGATTCTGTTCGCTCGGCTCCCGTGAATACTAAAGGTAACTCGGTCTCTTTGATTTAATTTGTGCTATGTGCACATCTCATGCTTAGCTTTTACAACTTGTCATGTTATGTGTTTCCAGTCCTCGTTCGTTTTTCAAAAATAATACGAATGCGCGGGGGTCTGCATATTCGACAGAATGTTGGCAGAAAGTACGGAGTACTTTCATTTCACCTTACATACCTAGACATAATAAATGTGAATCAGGTTAGAGGTGTACCTACTGGTATAAGTAGTTCTTTTAAATGTTTTTTAAAACGAGCTCCTTTATTTTCCTTAAGAAAATAAACGGCTCGCCATTTAAAGAGCGGCGGTGGAAATATATAGACACACACAGGTAAGACATAAGTAAAAAGTATGGAGATGTGAATTCTAAATATAAACCGAGACCTATAAGTAATATTATTATAATTCTAGCTCATTACCTAATGGTGCTCCCACATTGACAGGGACAATATAATAAAATACTACCATTACTATCATGTTGTCCCTGTCACACAATGTTATATTAATATTTTTTTTAATAGCACCATTAATTTAATTTACTATCAACACACAGGAAAGGCTAAATTTAATCCACCAACGGTTGGCACCTGAAACCTTGTAACGAAGCAGCAATGGTGACTGCTACAAAAATAGGTGCATTTGGACTGGTAATTTTCACTACCAAAGATTGAGTATTTAAGTGAACCATGTAGTTTACTTTAGATATTCCTATACACCGTACCTAGGTTGTACGATCAACGACAACAATACCCGCGACGAGGAAATCGACATTCGCATTCAGAATGCCTTGCGGTACGGTGCAGCTCTGCACAAAGTCTTGGTGTCCAGGCTTCTCAGCAGAAACACTAAGATCCGAATTTACAAGACCGTAATCCGACCTATTTTAACATACGGATGTGAAGCCTGGACACTAACGTTGAAGGAGGAAAGTAAGCTCCTGGTGGCTGAGAGGAAGATTCTCCGCAAAATCCTCGGTCCAACGCAGAGACCCGATGGCAGTTGGAGAATCCGCAAAAACGCCGAAATTGAACAATTAGTTGCTGAACCAAACATCATTGGTGTGACAATGGCGCAAAGGCTTCGGTGGCTCGGCCATCTGGAGCGAATGGGAGACGATCGGGCGGTGAAAAGAGCGTTTGAGGGAAAACCGACAGCACGCCGCCCGGTCGGGTGACCTAGGTACCGATGGGCGGATGTGGTGGACGCTGATCTGCGCGAGCTCCAGGTCCAAGACTGGCGAGAAACTGCACAGGACCGGGATCAGTGGCGAACTGTCGTGTTGGAGGCCAAGACACACTTTGGGTCGCTGCGCCAGAGGAGTAAGTAAGTAAGTATACACCGTATACAGCTACTACGAGCTTTACAGCTAGGTACCACCAGTTTGGCACTAAAGACGCTAACGTTTAACGTGTAACGTATATAAACGCTAGCTTGAACGTAACTTACTTTCTATGCATCTCGCTCGTACTGGGATATTAGTGCGATGCGAGCGAGATGTGTAGAAAGTAAATTACGTAGACGTTAGCGAATATGTCAGTATTGACACTGTCAGTGACTCATGGTACTGACCTGACACTGACATATTCGCTAACGCGTAACTTTTATTTTCTATACGAGCGAGATGCATAGAAAGTAAGTTACGCACACGCTAGCGAATATGTCAGTCATGTCAGTGACAAGCTTAAGGATACTAGTCTAGCCATAAATTCTCCAACTACGTTAATCCTCAATAACCAGTAAAACCCTAAAACATTTTGACTGAAAAAGGAAACACAGCTATTTTACTACACCTCAGCAAGATTTCCAAGTAAATCCATTTCATACCCGTACGAAAGTCTAACGGAAACAGCGGGAAATGCACAATTAGAGGGCCCGAATCGTGCGTCGGGGCCAGAAATGCTTTTATTTTTCCACTTTCCCGCCAGTTTATGGCCTCCGATGGCCAGTATTGTGAGGATTTACGATGTGTGTTACGTACGTTATATGTTTTGGGAAATAAATAAAAAAAAACGTTTCTAAGGTAGTGATTGCCGTTTATAGCCAAATTATCTTCATTATGATGTTTATTCGCGTGATGGTTATTCGTGTTTTTACCTGCGACGGGGATTTTTTTAAACGCGCGGGTAGTCTATGTTTGTTTCCCTTTGTGCTATTTTTGTCTAATAAATAAAACATATTTTAGTAATAAACTTAATACTGTATTTCATAAATATAGTTCTTAAGGTAAACACCTTCCTTTATTCAGTACAAATAAATTATGTTCGTATGTTTTAATCTCCACGCCCAGAGAAGCCTCTTTGCCGCTTCGGTGCCCTAAGCTGTTGAGACTGCGAAGAGTACGAAGTAACGCTACCAACTAATTTTCTCACGCTTCGAAATAATCTTTCATGTAACTTAAACAACTAGATTACTTTAATATTATATTTCGAGAAAATTGCACACAACATACACCGGGATGATGTATGCAAGTATTACATCATAGAGTAACTTATACTAGAGCGGTACTGTCATAGTAAATTTTGTAACCCCAGTAAATTCACTGCCATCTGTCGACACACTTTAAAACTAAAAATGAAGATTTATAAAAATACGATAGAATGTATTTAAATATAGATAAATGTTTTTTTTTTTTTTTGCATTAATTGTTTTTATGATTTTGACCCATGTTCTTTCACTGATATGCGTTAAAATTGTTAAATAACAAACGAAACCGTCAACGCCATCTATACGACTGTAGGCCAAAACTAGTAGCGCCCTCTGAACGAGAATCAAATTTTCTTGATTTTCGAGGCACGTTTTTTCCTTAGACTGTATCCATCTATTACGGAGTTATATCTATCTTTGATTACATTAATACTTGCTGTATCCTAAAGAATACGACAAATATTTATGTTGGCATTAGTCTGCGGCGTGGAACATCAGGCTTATAGGTAGATATTAAATTTTATCCTGAATTTATTTTATGCTTAAGGATAAAAACGTCTATAAACGGGAAATTAATTTTTAAAATATGTAAAAATTCACCAAGCACGTCTCCGGTATCACAGGGAGCGTAGCGACCGGCCCAGAATGTCAGATACTAAATTCCATTCAAAGCTAATTATAATGAATTTTAACATTAAACTTATTAACGTGATTAAATATTGTTAAAATTGTATTATAAAATGTCTAACATTACAATGTCACAAGTCACAAGCGTAAGGTTACATTACGCTTGTAATCGGGAAGGAACTGGCTCTTGAGACACAGTTAAACCAACTTTGAGAGAGGTACCAATGTTATGTACAAATAACTTAAAGTTGCAATAAAGATTATTTTATTAGTATATTTTACATGATTTCTTTGGCAGTTACGTTCTGCCTAGTACGAGAAATATCAGTTCAATTCCAGGATCAAAAGCCTTTGGAAATAATACTCGTAGTTACCTAGTTTTAGATTGAAGGCATTCTCGCATACGCTGTTCCACAGGGACCAGCAAGCGATGACTGCGATAAATTCCTGGCCCGCCCGCTCGGAAAACATGCTCTTAACGCGGACCACAGCGGGCAAGGTGATGTAGAAAACATACATTCCATCAAAAACATTTTCATGTAAAATGTTGCCATGACGAGACAACTCGCACTGTCAAAAAGTTATCAAATCTCATGTAGAGCCAAGCTTCTAAGTTTACACATTCTAACTCTATACGCCCCAACTCTACAAGCCCTAACTTCACAAACTCTATACCTTAGTCAAAATATGTGGCTTGGCCGTTTCGTTACTACACTATAACACAAGCCCTAACTTCACAAACTCTACACCTTAGTCAAAATATGTGGCTTGGCCATTTCGTTACTGCAAGAACTATTGTATAACAGAAAAGTAATGAACATTGAATATTTTGTTCACCTTATGCCCATATGACGGTGTATATAGCGACGAAACAATAATTCGGATGGCAAATTGGAAAAAACGCGGTTATGATCGCTCGAACGAGCCCATGAATATAAGTGAAACGATAGAATCAAATGTTTTATCAGCAAGCTTAAGTTTAATGTTAACTTTTCAGAAACCCTTTTTGGATATGTATGAAGTTACTACCTACAAATATTATACTTATAATAGTTTTATATTGCACCATTAACTATTTGTATCGTATTTGCTCCCACTATTAAGATGGTAAAAAATTGTTTTATATTTCCATAGTTCAAGGCGTAATAGTAATAAAGATAGGTATTAAGCATATCTTAAGTAGGTCAGGAGGTAATCTCATCCGCCAATTTTGCATAAATGTTCTGCTGTGTTCAAATGTACTGTACACGCACGGTCTAGTCAGAATAGGCTATCATCCTGACACGAAGTCTCTCAGCCGTGGTAATAACGCATATTTTTCATCTCGCATCTCACTTTATTTTACCTACAACGTGTGAGATAAAAACTGGGCAATCTTTTAAACTGCTCAACATTACCTGCCTTCTGTTAGGAAATGGATTTACATAGGAACGGGATAGAAAATACTGGTACTACGGCGTTTTACAATTAGCTTCGCGGTTTGTTGTCGCGATTCGCGATGCAACGCTGTGTCACTTTCGATTAGCACATTGAAGAAAGAGATGCAAAGAGCGCCTTTTGAAAACAATCTACTAAATTAATTGCAAGATAATAAGATCGCAAGAAACCATTGGATAAGAGCAGCGCACGGCAAATCGTTGTGGACATCTTTGGAGAGGCCTATGTCCGCCGTAGATGTAATTCGGCTGATATGATGATGATGAGAGTTTTGAATGATTCACGGTTAGTTTCACTAGACTTATATTGACCGGGATATAGACCGTGATTTGGGAGCTCACAAATAATACAAAAGGTAATCACGGTCTATATCCCGGTCAATATAAGTCTAATGATGATGATGATCCATACATGATTTAGAACTATATGAATAGGATAGTAAAATTGCTTTTTAAACGAGCTTGTTCCCGTTCACTTATGACGGAGTCAGTAGCAGTGGTAACAAAATTATAATCAATACCTTTTGTTTAACAGATTAGTGGTTTAAGCCCAAAAAATCACCTCGGAAAATTTCAACTATAATGTATTACGTGGTCGCGGCCGCTTATCTATTTTTTGTCCACGTTTGCCATATTTATTTATTTACTTATGTTAACTAAAAGTCAGGCAAAACTCAAAACCAAACACACATATATTATAGGCTATTGTAGTATTAAGTGGTGTAGAATGGGATCTAGTAGTGCTACTTGCGGCTTAGCATTTTCCATGTTTTTGCACGTGGTGACCTCGCACTCTTCCAATCTGAATAGTCTCTGTGCCGTCTGTGGGAAAAAATCAATCATATCGTTTCGTCTATTGAAATGAAATTATAGCCATGTAAACGAGGGGATGTAATACTAGCATTCGAGCTATTTTCTTAATTTTCTCCCTTAAAGTCATATAAAAATACAGCTATCAATAACAAATTAAAAAACAAAGCGCTGCGAGCGGTGTTAAATTACTGGCGGGACATTGAAGATGCAAATATATTCAAATAGGAACAAAAATCCATTAAAAACTCATTGAGTGGGAAAGATGAGAGAATTGAGTCCGGTTACTGTTTTGTTAGGGTTTCAGTACTGATGATTTTCTGAAATAAATATGAAAGTTGAAATGGAAACATTCCTATAGACCGCGGCCGCGCGAAATCGCCTTTTCATACAAACGTAGTTCTAATTCCCCTCTCTGAATATTAAGGCGACGGTATATGACATTTTCGATTTAGACCTTACTTTGCGCATATAATTTGTTTAATGAATGTTTAATAATTGCATTAAATGACACGTTAATTTGTTCACAAAGAAGCCGTGTACCGACTTCACAAGCCATTTTATTTCTTATTTGCTGTTATATACAAATCGACACTAAAAGTATCAAAAAATCGAATTAATTAAAAATATTTTAACACAGTTTGTTGTATATCAACCACAGCTATGCCCCTGATTGATTTTTTTCGAATCTGTAATTATTATAAGAGTTAGGAGCGTTCAAGAGTCCCCGGCAAGCTCGGCCGAATTTCACCTTCCCATACAAATGGCGTTTCGTTCTCATTTTAAACATACGTGTTAGATTCTAATGAAAGTTTGCACATACAATGATATATGAGGTATATCTATGCCTGTAATTTGTTTATATAGCTCCAGCTTACAAAACGAACGAAATAGAGCAAAAACAAGTTTTGTATCAAAAACTTAAATTATCTGTATTTTATATATATATAGTCCTCCTCATCGTTTTCGATGACGGCGACCCCAAATAAACATTATGGACGTTGTCTAGCGTGAGCCCTAATGTGGCTGGCCGGGCCGAACTTGTTCTTAAATGTTCTATTGCACGCGTGACAATAAAGTTGGCCAGCTGCGTTTAACTATGGTATCATTTTTAACTATGGTATCTGAAGCTACATAAACTAATTTCAGGCATAAATATACCTTATCCTATTGTATGTGCAAAGTTTCGTTTTAAAATGACAGCGTAACTACGTTTGTATGGAGAACCGAGCTTGCCGGGGACTTAATAATTTGTATTGAAATCTGTTTTCTGCCCCTAATGTTTACACATAAAAAAAGTCAAAATACGTTAAAACATTTTTATAATGTCAATATCCAGAGAGGAAAATGGGGACTACGTTTGTACAAGAGAAGCGGCCGAAGTGTATCCTCTTAATGACAATATCATAATTGACATTTCTTCTGTCCAGGTTCATAATTAAGTACAAAGTGTTAACACAAACTTTCATAAACATTTGCTACTAATAAAGCACAACATAATGATAAAGGCCGTACCACGCTGTTAGTCACTTAAGGGTCATCAACACGCCGCTGGCTCCCGGGTTGCTCGGCAACGAGGCGTCGCGACGGCGCGGCGCCTCGGCAGCCTCCGAGTCACTAGCCTGACGATGAATCATACCGTGAAAATGCGATTTCATTAAACTTGAGATGTGTTACGCATATGAATTTCATTGTAATAATTTTCCGGTGAGTAAACATAGGGTCGAACAATGATATTATAACTCCAGGTCGAAAACCCGCCGAGCGGGTTTCCTGCACTTAATGTGTTACTTCTGAGTTGTGAGAGAAATATGAATGTAATTTCAAGGTGAGTAAACTTTAGGGCTGGAGCAACAAACCGCCTGGATATTTCGTAGTTCGTGCAGATTTGCTGTATAAAAAATCTAAAAACTCGCTTTACTTCAGACTAGCAAACGGCGGCGGATCCATGTGACTCATGTCTTTTTGCTACTATTTAGCCTGACGATAAATCACAACCGTGAAAATGCAGTTTAATTTCCAGTTTTGAGACGAAGGTAAATATGATTGCAATAATTTAGTTATCATTGATTCTTAAACTTAATAATTACTATCTTACTAACTAAACCATCTGTTACTAATAGTGGTTCCTTAATTGTAAAAAGTCTGACGAACCTCTTTGGGGTGACAGCTGCCGACGCGGTGTTATAAACATTGATCGGAATAGGCAGAGTAACTATAAATACCTAGCCTTTGTTCTACCAAGTTTAGGTATTTATAGTTACGCTGCCTATTCCGATCACTGGTTATAAAGTACGAGCGAAATGAACAATAACTTTATTTTCCATCGTATTTTCTCGAAAACGTTCGTATTTTGTCCTGCTACTTCAGTCATCCTCAGTACTTTATTTACCGAGACTGACTTAAATAGCAACGTGTCTTATTTCGTACGTTTCCGTGAAAACACGATGGAAAATAATTATGCACTACATATGTACATGACATCATTTTGGTTGCGTAGCCAACATGCCAATCGTTTACGTCACTATTGCGGAACGCTACGCGGTTATACGGACTTACGTCTATTACTTGATAGAGACACTAAGCGTTTCGTGTTCTTACCTCGTAGCACAAGCGGTTATCACCTTGGCTAGGCACTCAGGGTGCCTGATCTAAGTTGCGCTCCGTCTGCTACGGAGCGTAAACGATTGGCATGTTGGCTACGCACCCAGATATAAATCAGATGTCAACGTTCGAATTGGCCTGGAAGCCTGCGCTGCGGATCTGAAGATAGCGAGCGCGGTTTCAAAAATGTAAGATTAGTATCAAATCACGCATAAATATTTAACGTCCGAATGCCGCATCAGGATGGAAATTAATTTGTATGTTAATTGAACTCCGCAGACTGCAGCGGTATTTTCTATTGGAGCATTTATTGGACGGATTCAATGGCCAGGTGCAGCACAATTGCTTTAGTGATATTTTAATTAATTTTTAAATGATTTTAATGACATTCTATAAACGTAACGTAATTATTTTTGTACATTTTTTAAATTTTTGTGTTGCAATTTTTTTACGGTGCCAATATCGTACTTTACCTATAGACTAGAATAAGACTTCGAATTTTCTAAAAGAACGTGAGTATTTAAGCTACAAAATTAAATAGCTTTGAGTGCTTCTAACATCATTCCACGTTTTCAAAATGTGCACATATAATTGGACTATTTCTACCAAAATAATAAAATACCAAAGCATAAACAAATCAGGAAGATTTGCAATAAAATTTAGTGTATCCGTAAATATTTCTAAGCTCCAAAGGTAAAAGTTTTCTCCAAAATACGAAACTGATACCCTAATATATAAGTCGCTCGGATGTAATTCTGTATGCAAGTCACACGTAGTGCACCCAGATTCCAGCACAACTAATCAATAGCCTTGTTCGGTACAATTCGTTCGTTAGTCTCTATTGCGAATTATGCCATTATTTACTCCATTATTAATGACTGAAGGGGCCGGTGATAAGAGAGATCTATAATCAAGTGTAAAGTAATTGCAGGTTGGTAGGGCTCCATAAAACTTGGTGTGACTTAGTAGATATAATCACAAGTTATAATTAAAACAACTTATTGGAAACTTTAATAGAGCGATGTGAAACTCTAATAGACCTACTAAGAAAATGTGTTTTTTTTTGTGGATGCACTAGAATACTAGCCCTCAGTGATATCCTTCTAATGCTTTTTACGAAAAGAGTAGTGACGGCACAGGCTTTATGATGCCAATAACTTTCTGGAAATCCAATGGACATTTAAACAATGTATTTAATTTTAATAATTTTGCTCACAAAACAAGTTACAGACAATTGCAGAAATTACAGTATTGGCTTACAGTTCAGATCTGAAAATACATTAAGTAAAATTATAATGCTAGAGATGAGATCTCGTTTCTACGCTAGACGGAGGTGAAATACGGAAACTAACGGACAGGGTGGTGAAATAAACAGATTCTTAAACTAAACAGAGTTGTGTTAGCTAGTAATTAAACCAAGTCTAAAGTTGTTTTTTTTTTTTTTTTTTTTACTTTTTAGTATTATATTAAACTAAACAAAAAGCGTTTTTTTATTGTATCTTGAAACACAGCAACCTGTATTTTTCTATCGACGCGTGTAATTCAATCCAGGGGCACGTCAGGGGTCCGTCGCGACCGCTTCCTCGCCAATCCATCACTGCTGGTTCAGATTCGGAAATGCATTGGAAAAATAATCCCGAAACTATTGAAGGTGTGTCGAGTGTGGCGTGGATGTTGCAGGTATAATGGGTGTATAAAAAATGTTTGTTAAAATAGAAGTATAAAAAACGTGATCATACAGATTTTTAGGTAATTACAACATAATATCTAAACCTAATTACAGAAATATCGTTAAAGGATGACTCACGTTAGACCGGGCCGTGAGCGGGCCGGAGCTTCCGGCGCTTACTTTTCTATGACATGACAGGTGATCACGTGATGCTTTCCATAGAAAACGAAGCGCCGGAAGCTCCGGCCCGGTCACGGCCCGGTCTAACGTGAGTCATCCTTAAACCAGTAAGGTTTGTCTACACAATGAACATTAGTTGTACAGAATGAACACTATCGTACAAAAATGATTTCTTGTGAGGTTCTGTTTTTGCCATTTCGGCTATGTATCCCTAAAACACCAAAAAATTACATAGCCCGAAGGGGGCTCACTTTATTTTTATTGAGTGAATGTTTATTAATTATTATTATTCTGTTATTTTAGTGCCTATATATTAAATTCCACGTAGAATACGCTCTGTGAAATTACAACCTAATTATGCAAAATAATATATATATTAAAACGAACTAAGAGTAAATAAGAGGATTTATTTGATGTTTGAATATGTACTTTAGGTAAATTTATTCTTTAGCACGGTTTACTAAAATAAAACGTATTAATCCTTCAAACTTTTTCCTATTATTGTACAAAAAGGTATGTAGGAAGTAGGTACAGTGGCCAGACGCATTTATCCCTAATTTGTGTCAAGCGCACGCAATAATGAACCCGAACCGATGGAGGCAGGTTGTCCAAATGTCCACTCCAATTCCCTGCTGGCCACAACCCCGATAATTAAGGACCAAATAAGGAGGAAGATCTAATGTAACTTTAACATTGGATTTTCAACGTAGTATCTTAAATTAACTTTCCTTTAAACTTTCATCTGCTGAAAACAAGTTTGTTTGAACAAGTTTTAATTGTTGAGACTATGCCTATATTTTTTTTTCATCTTTTTGTTTTACTTATCTATTAAAGTGTTTTCTAGTAGTAACGTTTGCTAGTTTAACCAAGTATTTACAGCATAGCTTAGTATAGATATAAAGCTGTTGATGTCAAATGTTTGCGAATGCGTTAGTTATTAAGTCAGGCACTTGCACACGCAGGTGCTTGCGTACAATGCGTACGTTCGTGCGTGCGGGCGTTAGCAATTAAACATGCATGTAGGTATATGTGGAAATCCTTGAGGGAGATCTGACAGTTTAGTCCAATAGACGCGTTTCCGCTGATATGATGAAAGTATAACTTGGTAATCGTGATGTAGGTACTTTAGTGTAATAGAGAGCTTTCAACACCAGCACCATAAATTCAAATATAGGTACTCGAGAAGACCCTCAATTAAATTTTGCTTGTTGTTATCATTTAAGACAGGTAACCCTATCCATAAAATATCCGCTAAAATACCCAATCGTAAAAAGGGTACAAGCTCGAGGGAACAGTAATTTAAATAAATATTATTTCGGCACATATTTTATGTATGAAAGAGTGGCCCGACAGAGCGTGGGTGCGTATGAAACGCCATTGAAAGAACAATTTTACATGAAATTAAAATATTGAGACACGTTCCACTGCGGTGGAAGATTTTTGATACTCCTTATGCACTTATTTAATGGCCAATATGCACAAATAATTAAATAGCTCTGTAAATGAGGAATGTGAGGATGTGAATTATTATCTCGGGTAATATTAAGCTAATTTTTTAGGTCTTCATTTTCAAGCACTAACAGTGTATGAGTAGCGTTCACGATGGAGACCTAAGCCCCGGAGCCTCTGCGAAACCGGTCGCGCGAGTGGCTAAAAATACGTAAGTTAGACTGTAAAATTAGCATAATGTTAGTATGACTCACGACAGTTTAATGTCAATTATCTTGAGTCAAAATTGCATTTGTTGCATTTAGCTCTTATCTTTGTCTCTCGAATATGCGAGAGCAACGATAGGGATGAAAATGAACATGCGTTTATTTTCATCTCTATCGCGAAGTAGCTAGAGGTTAATAATCCTGAATAAGGCTCCTCAGCAGAAGGTGCAGATTCTCACGTATAATCCATTACTCAACACGTATCGTTAATGACACTGCTACGTGAAACACAAGGCGATCATATTAATTGATAACTTTGTAAACCATATTTTAAAATCGAATTTAAACTGTTGTGAGACATACTAACATTAAATCATTTTACGGTTTAAAAATAAAAATAAAATAAAAATATATATTATAAAAATATTATATTTTAAAAATGTGTTTTTGAACGTTTTGTAGACCAATAGGCCTAGCAAGTTTTGCCGCTCTTCACAGACAACCATTATTGTCATCCATATATTTAGTAGTCATATAGACTTATTGGTAAAGGTAGTCACAGTGTCGAAAGATTTACAACACGTACGAGCGATACTTCACAATTAGGTGGCGATTTCGTGACGGAACTGTTTCTCCGTGTTACGACTCAATTTATAGTAATTTTTTTGGGAACATGTTACCTACTTAATTTCACTCCATTTAACGCCAAAAAGCCTAAAACTATTTAGAGTAAGTCAGGAGTCACTCTATCAGTTCCCAAGACTGTTTTGTCTCTTAAGATGCCTTTTATTTCTCAAGAAAACCTTATCACAAGACTTTTCCAGTTTCCATTGAAAACAAATGACCAACTAACGAACAAGTCGGTCCAAGTCAGAGCTAATTAATCGAACTAAAAAGCTGGTAGTCGATTAAGCCAATCGGGAACCATTGTCTAGCGGCGCTCCCGTTCATTTAGTGCTAGTCTTAATGTTATTAAGCTATTTTTGACTTGTTACTTTAAAATATTACAAACTTACATTAATATTTCTTAATTACAATAAGTTTTTCGGCGATTTTTTTAACAGGAGCCAACTCTATTCTTCAACTATTCATCCAGACGATTTTAACAAATAAGTAATCATGGTAATGGTGGAATGGCAGCCCGGGTTAAACTTGTTTTATTTTTGATTCAAAAGTACACGTTTTAGTTAATAAAAATATTATAGCTGACGTCATAATTGACGTCTATAAATATTAATTTCTTTGCATCCACGAATAGCTTAAATATACAAAATTTAATTAATTTATCTGGGTAACATTTTTAGGGACCTAGGCTTGACGGTCACAGGGTTAAGCCCCATTTAGACGGTTCAAGAACTTGCATACAATATTCGATACGTTTGCTAACTACAGAGTACAATGAATTCAGTCGATCGACCAAATAATAGCTAAAATCTACCCTTAAGGGCCTTAAGGGGAAGATAACCCCCCACCCCACCACCCCATAACCCGGTTATTCCACGCGCCACCTGGCGGAGATCGTCAGAAAAGAGCAGTGCGTAGCGGAGGTTGTAGCACGACGTAGCCACGTACTTACATACCGTTTCAACCACGGAGGGTGGATACTAAACGCCAGAGGGCGCTAAATTGAACAATTTTTAATATTGTCTTCGGTTACCGCGATAGTTACTCATGAAATAAAACTATGAAAACGGATTATATCGCGTATATTGAATTTATAATACATCCCGACGTTTCGAACTCTTTACAGCGTTCGTGGTCAACGGGTGACGGGTGGCTGTAAAGAGTTCGAAACGTCGGGATGTATTATAAATTCAATATACGCGATATAATCCGTTTTCATAGTTTTATTTCATGAACAATTTTTGTTAAACATGCTTATTACTGTACAGTATTTTCACAATTTATTTCACAAAAATGCCTTTTGTCCCGACTAGAAGTAAAATGCCAAAATAACTGTTATGATTTTAACATATTATAATTTATTTATAATCGTTAACGCTCCGTAGCGAACGAAACGCAACTGTCACTGTCGCACTAGTGTGGAAGACTGATAGAGATAATTACTACGATACGCTACGGAGCGTTAACGATTGGCATGTTAGGTACGCGCCCTGGTCTCTAAAATGGAACTACTAGGGAAATATTGCACGCGGAACTCATTTTCTAATAAGTGAAATTAGAGTTCCGCTTGTAATATTAGTTGTAGTTTATTATGCAACACGGCCCAGAACGGAACTGCTTAGCAACAAGTATTGGCGATTAGTTTTTTTGTTGTGACTCCCCTGTCATTTTCCCCGATTTTCGAATTTCGAGCTCTCGACGTCATCACTCGAAAATCGGTGGTCTGATCTGTGGTCGGCGAATTGATATTTTTTTAAATACAAGCAATAGAAATTCGGAATCTAGTGGTATTGACCACTCGTTTTCAATTCTATCAGTAGAATTTTATGCCTAGTAATAAATAGAGATATATTGAAGGGAGCCACACACAATCGAGCGCTCGAAATTCAAAAACTTATGCCCATAAAAGTGTTCGAGTTAAAATGAAACTCATTAATCTCATTATGAAGACAACATAATGATTAACAGGACGACCGGCCTAGTGGGAGTGACCCTGCCTGTGAAGGCGATATTAGTCCTGGGTTCGAATCCCGGTAAGGGCATTTATTTGTGTGATGAAACAAGTATTTGTTCCTGAGTCATGGGAATTTTCTATGTATACTATAAGTATGTATATATCTATTTTGTGTTCTAAATAAAACAATAAAATATGCATGAGGGAACTCAGCGATTACTTTTTTTATTATTACAACACACAATAAATTTTAAATAAAAACATGACATCCGCGGTCCCGAGCATGCCCATCCATCTCGCTCATGCTTACGCTCAGAGAGTGAGAAAACACGAATCTACTGGGCCTTAACCAGGAGCATAACGCCTCCTGCTGGCTCGTTTAGCACACCGTGGCGAAAGAGCCGGGTAACGTCATCAAATTATGTTAAATGAAGTTCATCCAATATTCTCCGAATCTTCTTCCGGCTGACTGAAGTCCAGTTTTCTGCACATAGCCAACACGTTGCGGTCCCGACGGCTTTTCGGGGTAGGGTGGATAGGTATGTGTTCCTGAGTCTGTAACACAGACTTGGCGGGAAGTGGCGTCGATGAGGAGTCTATGTTTGGAGACCAGGTTGTCACGTTGCATTCTGTAAGTAAACATACATAAAGATATAAATTTTGGACTTCTAGGTATGAAATAAAGATATATTAAATTTTATTTATTTATTTTTTAATGCTAACTGTACCTATACTTGGGTCAAAAACGTTTGGGAAATCTCGCGTTGCAAAATTTGATTATCTGGATACAATTTC
The DNA here is from genome assembly GCF_947568885.1 of Cydia strobilella. NCBI lineage: Eukaryota > Metazoa > Arthropoda > Insecta > Lepidoptera > Tortricidae > Cydia > Cydia strobilella. The sequence continues at coordinate 13,227,120 of NC_086055.1, forward strand.
CTGAGACTTATCATACAAATTATATGAAGTATGTAGAAAATTAGGCTGTAAAGTCTAGTTTATTTTATAGGAAAGAACCCTTAACTCATAAATACCTACTAAAAAAGTTTTTAAACATTTTTAATGATTGTTAATTTGTTCGATTAGTTTTTTTAATTTGTTTCTTTTTAGGGTTCCGTAACCAAAGGGTAAAAACGGGACCCTATTACTAAGACTCCACTGTCCGTCTGTCCGTCTGTCTGTCACCAGGCTGTATCTCATCAACCGTGATAGCTAGACAGTTGAAATTTTCACAGATGATGTATTTCTGTTGCCGCTATAACAACAAATACTAAAAACAGAATAATATAAATATTTGAATCCCATACAACAAACGTGATTTTTTTTGCTGTTTTTTTCCGTAATGGTACGGAACCCTTCGTGCGCGAGTCCGACTCGCACTTGGCCGGTTTTTTATATTTAGTTCACTGACAATAAAATCGACCATAAACTATAAGGAATGTACGCCATAATAATAAATCAGTTGAATACGATATTATGTTTATCGTATTCAACTGATTTAATATTATATTAATTATATAAAATTTCAATTTTTTTTTTTCAGTTATTTAGTGTTTTTATTACTGAAATACAATTTAAAATTAAATAAATAACTACCTAAACATAGAGTATATAAATTAAACTAACTAAAACATAAAACCCAATCATAAAAAAAATGCCCCGTCCAACAGGTCGGCCTGCGGCATGGACCCCATTACGCCGGCGGCGTTACCTCTCTGTACCGCTAGGGCGATACGCTGAGAGAGGTACGCACCGGCCCTACGGTCCCCTGTGGAATCGACCAGCCGTGCCGACAAAGCTCTCATAAATGTCATATTTATAATTTAAAATAATACAATATGTTACTTACCCATAGTAATTTGTACTATATAATTGTTTGACACGACCGACACTGTTGATTTATGATTCATTGTCAATATTTTTATTATATATCACAACACTAACGGATCTACGTAGTATGACGAAGAACTTTTGAAATTAAGAATATTTTTTAACCGTTACAAAGGACTAGTCGACTAGTGCTCTCTGTAGTAGATTACTTAAGAATAAATCGTACGATAACCTGTCGCATCTTTATATTCAAGGTACAAAACAAAAATGCCAATTAAATAATCTGAATGTAATTTGTTAATGATCGAGCCCCGTCCTAATTGATAACCCTTTGAGAGAAACAAATTAGCAGGTAGCGCTCTAATCACTTTTCATTAAATTTAAATGATAACGAATATTGTTTACAATTCAGTTATTAATGTTATTATTGCGAAAATAAAAGTATGTATGTTCTTTTAACACACATATTTGTGTATGTAAGTTTTTTTTAGTTACCTACGTTTTTTATTCCTGCGTTTGAACTTCATAACGAGAGACATAAATAAATAAAATATCCTCTATTACCTACCGAATAGTCAGTCAGTCAGGTTCTAACGCGACGCTTTTTAAACTAACGTGCGAATGAGGCCTAAGGCCGTGGCCGATGGAAAAAATTACCCATTAAGTATATGGCCTAACACCAGGATACTCCATAATACTAAGTGTTTCTAATAAGAAACAATTATGAATACCTCTTCGGACCTGCTTGCTAATAAAACAGTTGTTTTAGAAGGGGAACCACGAGCGTAGTGAGTTTTTCGAAAAGTGAAAAATTTAAGCGGTGCGACCGACTGAAACACAACTATTCACACTCCAATATGAGGAAAATACTAACTGCTGCTAAATATGCAGGTATAGCTCGGTTTTGCTATAGGTAATACTATTAGAAATAAACCAAAATTTGTATCAAACTACTTTGGCACTCGTGGATAAAATGCAACTTTCTCATTCATTTTTAAGAATAAAGAGAGCCTAAGACGAGCTGTTGTGGTAAAAACAAATGTTATCACCAAACATATCGGCGCAGCCGGACTAATATAGAATGCTCTCCAAAATAAACCAGTAATGGATCTAGTCTTTAAAAGAATATGTAATCCCACCAAAAACATTTCATGTAAAATGTTGCCATGGCAAAACCATAAGGCTCGCACTGTCAATAAGCTATCAGATCTTTTGTAGAGCCAAGCTTCTAACTCTACAGGCCCTAACTTCACAAACTCTACACCTTAGTCGAAATATGTGGCTTGACCGTTTCGCTACTGTCACATGGGCGTAAGGTGAAAAATGTATTCACTATACATTATTTTGTATGTAACAAAACGGCCAAGCCACATATTTATAACATCATAATGCAAAGTCTTTGATCATTTAATTTGAATGTTAACGCCCTTAGAATAAAATAAAAACAACATTTTTTTTATGTTTTAATTTTTTAAGTTTTAATGTCTTATGTCTTTACTGCTTAACTTATATTAATCAGACTTAATCTTTAGACCTTTACGTAATTAAATAAATACGTATAGATTGTAACTTTATTGAAAAGATAATAAATAAAATTTACATTAATTGTATAAAACAAAATTAAGACTACTTATAAAATAAAACGATTAAAACTAAACCTACCTAAAAAAAAATCCCTATAACAAACCCTGACCTCTTGGCAAAGTGCCCATCAAGTATAGATTGTTTTGTCAATTCTGTTATTAAAACATGTTCAAAATGGCGGAATCATGGGGGTTCGCCAAGTGCAGCTCCCAGAGCCTCTATTACAAAAGATTACCCGAGAGCCTGGAAACGCACGCCCAGAGCGTCAACGAGCGTGCACGCTCGACGCCACAAATGTAACGTATGGCCAATAGGGGATATTAGTATTACTGCAATGTTCTGCCACCATAGTGCAGGACTAGCCTTTTTAGTAAACCATAGAGTAACTTATACATACTGTACCTTTAACAGGTTTTTGACAACTTTTCAGAGATAATAAAATATGACATTGATGCATGAAGGCGGTTTGCTTACAGAGGACCTACCGGGAAACGCGAATCCGAAAATTCGCTATCTGCCTCTTTATCGCTCGAATATGCAAGGGTGACAGAGGTGTTAGATAAATAAATTTTCTTGTTTCACGATAGACCCTCAGATTGTGGTAGTGGCGCCCTGGCGCCCCCTACGCAGTTTCGCGTAATATTCCAAATTGGCCACGTATGGCGGTCGGCGAGCGTGCACGCTCGTGACGCTCGGAGCGTGGGTTCCGTTGCCGAAGCATAACTAATAGACGCGTCGAACTGGAGGTTCCTGGTCCCTCCCCATTTAAATGTTTAAATGGTCCTGTCCATGTCCAAGTCAATGTGTCCATGGCTTTGTAGCTGCAACCTTACGCCGCGCATCATCAGGAGCATGAGTCCTCGCATAACTGAAAAACAAAAGCTGGTTCAATCATCTGACAAGGTAAACCCATAAATTATATACTGGTTCTAACTGGAACCAAAAGTATGTATAGTCTATGGTTTGTTTCATCATTATTTATTTATCAACAATACAAGGTAGTGTGTTGTGAAATGCACTTAGTTACAAAAAATTACAATAACATTCTGAAAATAATATAACAATAATCACAATATTTTTTAGACTAGTATTTTACTAGTAACACATTTTAGGACAACATTCGGACGACCTTCACCGATACGTCTGACGGATGAAACTTATATTTTTTTAAAGAAAATATGTTCCTGAACATAAATAAATAGGGTTGCCTAAAGAAATACGGTCAAGGCTATTTTTAATTATTTTTTGAAAAAAAAAACTGCAAATTTCATCGACTTGTCTGAAGAACGAAATAAGTTCCAATGAAAAGTATACAACTTGTACAACATGAATCAATTAGGTTGCCTATCTTTTTCCGGTCACTATTATAAATAAAAATAAATAAAAATCATTTATTTCAGGTCTTACAAACCCATATTTTAACACATTACAAAAATTACAAAAAGAAAAATAGAAAAAAAAAATGAAAAATATAAAATAACATTAATAAAAATTCAAAATTAAAATTATACAATATTAACCCTATCATTATTAACCCTACAAACATGCTTTTTATATATATGTACATTAATTAATTACTTACTAAATAAATTACGAATCGACACTAGGTAAAAATCATCACTTTGTTTGGCCAGTGATGATTTGTACCCAGTGTTTAGTCATGGGGCAGTCCGCGCGTTCAGCGAACATGCTCAGGATGGTGTTGGAGCTGCCGCGCACTCTGTTCAGCAGAGACGCTACTCTCTTCCTTCTGATGGCGTGAAAGCCATCAGTGCGCGCCTCTGCGAACATACCCGACGCACTGTTATTGTGTGTGTATTATGTGGTTGCCGTGTTTAACAGGTGAGTTTTATTTATTAAAAATAGCCTTGACCTTATTTCTTTAGGCAACCCTGTTTATTTATGTTTAGGAACATATTTCCTTTCATAAAACATAAGTTTCATCCATCAGAAGTATCGGTGAAGGTCGACCATATATAACGTATCTTATCTCCTACTAAGAGTAATGGCCTTATTTGTAAACACAACTAAAATAAGCGGTCGCGCTCTTGTACAAAATTTGTATGAGAGCGCTTACGTGTAGTGGTATTCTGTCTAATAATTGGGGTTTGGGGGGGGGACAGACCACTGTGCTTTGGATTTAGCATAGCTAATAAAAAGTTTTTTTAATGATTGCACCGAGGCCGCATCAGTCAGTTGTCAGTCGCTAGCATAAACGGTTGGAAGAAATCGGATTTAGAATGCAATTAAAATATTTCAGATTTTTTTTGTGAATAAAAAAAGATTCAAAAACGGATAAGTTACATTATTTACGCACTTACTTGGCTTCAGTCTCTAAAATGTCTTAACTACCACAAAAATGCATGGTTTGGTTGTTAAATTTAAATACCATAAAATTATGTTAAAAGTGTGGACCTGGATTGTAACCATGTCAATGAGTAACAGTTAAAGAAATAGTGATGCACCCATTTACAAAGTGAATTTGGAAGCTTTTTAAACCTATTTCACCTCATTAAGGCCAACCGGGATAAATGCAACTATGGGTTTATTGTGTCCAAAATTTACTTATTTTTCTTATATTTTGAGTTATTTTCATTACATTTATTAATTGTAATGTAATTGATTTTTCTAAACAACGTGAAATACAAGAGCTTCTGTCATCTAGTGATAAAGGCCCGAGGTACTTGGATAATAGAACCGAACATAGAGGGCGTTTGACAAATCGTTTTCGAGAAAGAACGAAAGAGACGCAATAATCCCATAGTTGCACTTATCCCGGTTATACAAAGCACAAAATACTTACTTATCAGTAAGACAAAAATTGCCGAATATCTATAAAATCGCGCCGAAGCATCTAATGGTCCTATCGCTATTGCAGACGCAAAACCCAAAATTAGGTTTACTGTTAGAACGAACAGCAGCACGGCACCGAGGTAATAGGAAATGTTGAACAGCTTCGCGTGTCTCTGTAACAATAATAAAATAAATAAATAACAATACTGTCAAAACCGTTGAGAGAAGCGCTGGTGGCCTAGCGGTAAGGGCGTCTGACGTTCAATCCGGAGGTCGCGGGTTCAAACCCCGGCTCGTACAGTCAGCAGTAGAAGTTGCTAAGCGGGCGAGGTGTTCATAATGATATTGACGCGACTTTATTGTTAAGAGAATAAGAGCGTGTCATGGTAATTTTGAACACCTCGCCCGCTTAGCAACTTCTGCTGCTGACTGTACGTACCGATCGGGTACCGATTACCGATGAGTTTTTCGGAACTTGTGTACGAATAATAATATCCTTTGATATTTGCCAGTCGGTTTTCGTGAGGAAACCGGACTACTCCCAATAAGATCTAGTTTATTTACCCTTTGGGTTGGAAGGTCAGGGGCCCGTTTCTCAAAAGCTTGTTACTTGTATTACAACTGGAAGTCCCTTTCTAACAAAAGCTGTCAATAAGTGACATCCGTTACAAGCTTTTGAGAAAGAGGCCCCAGATGGCAGTCGCTTTCGTAATAAAAGCTTTTTGACAAAAAAAATAAACCGCCGGAAAAACTGAAAAGCAAAAAATAATAAACCTTTTTTTATTAAACCCTAATAACTAAGTTCTTAAACTAATGTAAGTATACCTAAGTAAGTTTGAGTCAACGCCAATCGTGATCATACATTACAATCAGTGAGTGAACAATCAATCATCCCCTATTTTCCTACTCTTAGGGTTGGTTTTTTTTTTTCAAATTTATATCCAACCACCAACTTCGGGTATACCCTTTAAAATAAAAAAATAATGATCAAAATCGGACTACTCTGGAAAGAGTTATGCGTGGTCACACAAAAAAAAATATACACCTCCTCCGTTTTTTCGTCGGTTAAAAACTAGTGCCTACGATAATTCTTGAGATTACCTAGGTAGTTGCCGAATGGGCCCCAAGAACATGAGCCGTGGCAAAAAGTCGGGACAATGCGAGGAACCAGAAAGAACAATACCGTGACCAATACTGTGACTATACTAATATACTGAACAAATTATGTAGAGTCTGTTCGGAAAGTGAAGAGTCGTGGAATGTATTGGGCTGGGCCCCATACATTCCACGACTCTTCTCTATGGTCTCTGATGTTTTGTTTAGAATTCAGGTTCTTAAACATCTTGTGGGATTAGCCTTAAACGCTAGCGGGCACGGCAAGCCTGGCCCTTCGGAACCCTCGTTCCGTTCAGTGACTGGCCGTGACTCCAATTCTTGCTGACTTCGCTCCACCCATTTAGCAACCTCACTGCGTTTGGAAACTAAACTGTCGGCCTCCGATGAATGTGGACGGTAATCGTTATTTAATTTCGCTACCTATCTCGGATTTCAATCGCTTGTCAATTACCTCTATCCTAATTCGTGCTTTCTCTTCCGCCGCTTCTAGCTCCAGCTTCTTTCTGCGCGCATCTACAGAAGATATAGAAGATTTCTTTGTTTTCGACACACTAACAGCGCGCTCAGATTTGCGATTATTTTCTGTCTTGACGGTACTCGCGATCACTGATGTCGTATCCAATATCCGCTTGTGTGATGTTGAAAGTTCATTTTGTTCTTCTTTAGCTTCAGTATCCTGCGGCATGTCGATACCGGTCGCTTCTTTGTTGGACCCTCCAATTGCAATTGTTCCCGCTTAGCAACACTGCGTGTTTTAACATTTGACATCTTAATAGGCCTATGAAACATTAACGATCCGGCTCGAAGGCCAGCTTTTGTAACGGCTGGGAGTTAAAACACCATTGAAAATCCGAAAAATGCGCAAAAACTATATTATTCAGTCACCCGTTGACCACGAACGCTGTAAAGAGTTCGAAACGTCGGGATGTATTATAAATTCAATATACGCGATATAATCCGTTTTCATAGTTTTATTTCATGAGTAACTATCGCGGTAACCGAAGACAATATTATATTATTCTAATTTAAAAAAAGGATAGTAGGTACACATATAAAAAATGAGCGCAAGAGAAGTGCAGCTGGCGCGGAATCTAGATCGGAACCAATTTGGGTTTGTTCGGAAATGCCTGGAATCTGGATGCACCGCGGCTCCCCGCACGTCTCTCAGCTCTTACACATTTATTGACGCCGTTAATGAGATAGTATTTGTCGCGAACATAGTGGGTGAGTTCGTCTAAGTTAAGTGCAACATGTTTGATAGCACAAAGCAGGGAAGGGAAATTATAAACGTAAAATTTCTATGAAATAATTACATTTAAAGTAACACTTACACAATCTGTGCTATCAAACATGGTGGTGAGTTAGACGGACTCAACTAAACAATAAAGTTATATATTTAAAATATGTAACTATATATTTAAAATATGTAACATTACTGATATTTGTCACCAAACTTTTGTTCTTTGGCCATTGCATAAAGGAAACGAGTTTTTCTTGTACTTCAATAAAGCCACTCTCTCCTATATACCTATAGACAGTCTGTGCGGAAAGAGATAAATCATAGAATGTATTGGTTTCCTTATACTCCACGACTCTTCGTTTTCCGTACAGACTCTACATATCTTTAAATCCATGATCTCTCCAATCGGGTAATACCATACACACCCCAAGAGAAGACCCTATGATGAGTACGTTGTGCACGACGTCGGCAATTAAAACCAATGAGATTATCAATATTATCAAAACCTCAGGGGCGTAGCGATGGCCACCTCCTCTCATTGCATCCGCGAACATCACCCCAAAAATCAGGAAAAACAAGAACATCGTGTTGATACTCTGAAACAGTAATAAAAGATAAGCTGACTGAGGGAACAGGGCCCTGCGGTACAGATTCTGAAAAATGGAAGTCACTCCTCCTTCGTTTTGGAAACCACAGCTCCGATCTGAGAGAATCAATAGCAGCACTGAAAAGAAAACTTGCGTAACTGCATTAGAGCAACTAGCTAGAAGAGGCATAGCACTAAACAAATGTCCAGGCGTTCATCCAATCGCAATCGGCGAAATACTGCAACGCATTATTGCAAAAACAATGGCTACCGGGGCAACAGGGTTAGACGTCCAACAAGCATGTGGATCCGATCAGCTCTGTGCTGGAATAAAATCAGGCATTGAAGGAGGAACCCATGCTATAGACAGAGAAGTCTCATCATTAGAACATGTATTATTCGTTCTGCCAGTGAAACTAGGAGGCCTCGGCATTAATAGGTACTCCAACAAAATATTGATTGCTTCAAGACTTCCATAGCAAACAAAATACTTATTAATGCAATACAAATGCTGAAAACCTAGCTAGCTCACCATACTCATGCTGCGGACACCATAAATTTTTTTTAAAAAAAGGAGAAAAGTTAACGAGACGAATAAAAGAAATCCAAACTACCAAACAAAATGAAAAGAAGTGTCCAAAGGATCGATGAAATAAACTCGTGGTTATCAGAAATCCGTTCCACCGCGAACAACACTGACCTCACAGCAACTCAAGTTAAAGATGGCTAGCCATTCGTTATGCGCACCAACCTGCATGTCTCCCTCAGGCATGCGATGGATGCACGGAAGATAACTTTGACCTAAACCACGCACTAAACTGTAAAAAAGGCGGTTTAATAAAACAAGGCCATGACCAACACGCAGATGACCTAAGCACTGGGCCGAGCCGAGCCTGGTAGACGGGAACAATTGAACCCATAATGAGCGATGCCACTGCGTCACTGGGCTGGTGCCCTTATAGAGGATTTATTACTAAACAGTGTGTGGGAAAGGAAAGCATAGTAAATACTGACGCTTCTTACAGTACCCTCACCTGGCAAAAAACTGCACAGAGACACAGCCGACAGAAACATCTAAAATACGACAGAGCAACAGAGGACCTAAGACACCTTTACACCACTCATGTCATGCGATGGAGCCCTAGGAACTGAATACAATAGTTTCTTAAAGAAAACACATGGAAATTAAATGATAAATGGGGAAAGGCATATTCACAAATAATTTTCTGGCCGAGTCCAAATTTATGTAATAAGAGCTGACTCTTTATAAGAGTCAGAGAGTGAGAGACATATCAAAGCGTTCGAATGCGAAGACGGAGCAGGAATCCTGTACTGAAAATTATACTGAAGAGCCCTCAAGATTATATACAGTAGGTATAGTTAGACTATTGTTTTATTACTGAATTATTTATTTAATTAGAGCAATTTATGGGGGAGACAGAAAAAAAACATGTAATATGATTATATATAATTGGTCAAGCAAATTTTGCTAGTAGAAAAAGGCACGAAATTCAAATTTTTTATGGGACGATATCCCTTCGCACCTACATTTTTTAAATTCGCCGCCTTTTTCTACTGACAAGATTTGCTTGACCAACTATTTAAACATATATTACGTTTTATAATTTTTTATGTATCCTCCATAAATTGCTGTGATTAAATAAATAATTCAGTAATAAAACAATAATAACGCCTGAATAAATTACATATATACTCGTTCTTAAACATGAGGTTGTCTCTTTCTCTTTCGGTGAGTGGGAACTCGTTAGCACGTGCACATTTCTCGCTTGCCCAGGCAGGCGACTAAAGGCAACTTGTACAATTTGTCACAAGGTAAGCGCTTCAATTTTGGAACGCCTATAACATATTCTTGAGTAATAATAAATCATTGATGACAGACTCAATTTTAAACTGTTAATTTGACAATATATCACGACTCATGCTTTTCCAGTGTTTCTGTTACCAAAAGAATATACTATTAAATTACTTGACCGTCACTGGAAGCTTTATAATTGAGAGAGCATATCTGTTTCCGTCGAATTATCACAAGTCTAGTGCTTTATTTGACTCTTGTTTCCGGCAACAGTGGCGACACCTACCCTACCTTACCCTAGAGGTAAGTGTTTTAATATGCGTTTTATTTCAGGTAAAACGCTGCTATTATTTTCAATCGCAAGATACAATTTGTGATATACATTTTCTTTTAAATTATCAGGTAAATGTCATTCCCGGTTCTCGTTCCTATTCCCCCCGCCGTCCCTATTCACCCCATTTGACGGTACCTATGCGAACTTATAGCATAGTAGGTCAAACTTTACGCGTAACTTGTAAATATTTAACGCAACTTTTGATTACTCACCAAACTGATACACGCCGAAATTACAAGTTCAATCCTGGGCACTTATGCAAAAACTACAACAAATTTTAAGTAGTCTTATTAACATCTATGAAATGTTATATCTTGCACAATTTTTTATAAATTTTGTTCAACCAAAACACTAAATAAAAACACTTCAATATAATTTAGCACGCGCCTCTATTCACACACTTCCCACTGTCGACTGGCGTGGCTCAGTTTTTGTTATTAATTATAGCATGCAGCTGATGCAGCCCGGCGAAACCAAGCAGATAGATAAAACAATTACAAACATAACTCTGCATGCGGTAACATTTCGAACTAAGTTACCGCATCACATCTAGCTCTCGGCAGCGATGCCTGCGCGCCGTTTGTAACCGCAAAGATAAGATTGTGTACAGTTATAAAGGTTAGTAAATACATAATATATAAACACTAGGTATTCCCAGATTATGTGTCAGTTGCACCATCCCGTCACCCGGCGCGCCGCGGCGGTTTACTATGAAACTTTCCATACAATAAAATTTTGCTATTTTTAACGATGACACACAGTTTGGTACCACCGACCCTATGTACTTATGGCCTGTTTTGTATAATTTTGATGCCCCGTTGGAGGGATTTCCAGAGTGAATGTTTGATAAATGATTGGCCAAGCCCGGGTCACGACTGGTGATAAGCAGGTAAGTGCTTCGTACCATTTTACGAATCGTTATGACGGGTAAAATTTTAGGCATTTGCCTGGCTAAAACTCATTATTATCATTATGAGCCCATATTGTCGCGTACCACTCCAGCATGGCGACCGCGGGGTGAGGTGCGAGCGGGGGGGGGGGGGGGGGGGGCAGCCAAGTGACCGATGACTTATTGCCTACTAGCCACCGCGGGTTGCATTTGTAGATATTTTATGTCATTAAACTCATAGCATAATTATTATGGAGTTCAGATTTAGCATCCAAACACCAGGATAGCCCCTCAACACCCACTGCTGAGCAAAGGCCTCCCTTTTTATTTCTCCACGTATCCCTATCCTCGGAAACCTCCCACCAGTCTCTGTCTCAGGCATTAAGCTCGTCCAACCATCTCCGCAAATCAAAACTTACAAAGACAAATGCAATAGGTAGTCACATAAAGGAAGGAATGGAAAGATTTGCGCATTTCTGCAGGGGTATCATGGTCGCATTTTTATCACCTGTCATGCCATGCGTCACTTTCGCACTTAAATATTTGTTAGAACGTGACAGGCATGGTGACAAATGATAAAGAGCCGACCATCTTAGCCCTACTGACTGGTAGAGGCTTCCGTAGCTCAGTTGGTTACGATGCACGGATTGCAGAGATCGCAGGTAAAAGTCCTGCCAGAAGCGTAAATTTTTATACTTTTCCTTTAATATAAAAGACGTATATCTCTTTAAAATAAGAATAACACAAATTCAATAAAAAAATGTTTATTCCACATTCAATTCACTAACGTTATCTCAAGAAAAAGAGAGGTTGGTTGGATGAGGTCCGGCCAAAAATGGGGTTATCTCCTCAATGTTATAAGTTTCACCTCTGTCGTTCTGGTATTACCCTGAGGTCTCGCTGCGTAACAACAGTAGGACGTATCCGTGAATAACTGGAAATAAATGCCAAAAATTATTAAAATTACATTGATACCACTTTTGACGGTGGGAAACGTTCCAGAAAACGGGCGTTTTCCCTGTGAATAATAAAGGTACTACCCTACCAATATTCTCTGAGGGTAATAAGTAGTTAATGATTTGGTTAGGGTACATTTTACTAATGCTTTCATCATAAAGATAAAAATAATTAAAATAAAGCAGTGATTTAGTTTCTACTTAAGTAAAGGTTTTTTTACTTAATCCTAACATACACCTAATAGTTATATATTTGGTTTCCAAAAATTAACCAGAAGCATAAGTAGCATCACGCCTCCTTTGGCTTGTTTAGCACACCATGGCGAAAAGGCCCGGACAACGCTACGAGGAGGCTGACACTTTGTTTTCTATGATGGGTGATCGGTGACCACGTGAAGTGTGATGTTTTCTATGTAGAGAACTGACGTGTCGGACGCCTCGGCCCGGACCTGGGCTGTTCTAGCGTGTCATTCTTTATGTAGGTACCTATAGGTAAGTATACTAAGTCATACTAAGTACCTATGTTAAATGCAGTTCATCCAATATTCTCCGAATCTTCTTCCGGCCGACTGAAGTCCAGTTTTCTGCACATAGCCAACACGTTGCGGTCCCGACGGCTTTTCGGGGTAGGGTGGATAGGAATGTGTTCCTGAGTCTGTGACACAGACTTGGCGGGAAGTGGCGTCGATGAGGAGTCTATGTTTGGAGACCAGGTCACGTTGCATTCTGTAAGTAAAAATAAATAAAGGTAAGTATATATACAATTTCAGGTGGACTTGGTAAGTAGGCACCTACCTAGGTACTGAGGTATAGTCAGCCTCAAAACTAGCGGATAAGACTACGCGTCAAAAGTCACCATTCTCTTAGATATATGTTTCTATGTAGATTTTATGAGACATAATACAAATAATATGAAGTAGGAAATTAGGATGTAGTCCGTTTATTTTATAGGAAAGACCCATAACTCATACCTACCTACTAAAAAAAGTTTGACCCACCTTGGGAAAATCACTACATAGTATAAAACAAAGTCGCTTTCCGCTGTATGTCTGTCCTTGTGTATGCTTAGATTTTTAAAACTACGCAACGGATTTTGATGCGTTTGATGATGATTCACCTATCAATAGAGTAATTGTTGAGAAAGATTTTAGTGTATAATTTGTAAAGGTTTTGTGTAACCCGTGCGTGTGTAATAATAAAATCGATCATAAACTATAAGGAATGTACGGCATATATAATAATAAATCAGTTGAATACGATAAATATCCAATTCCAATTTAAAGTAATAAAATATTTTACTTACCCATAGTAATTTGTACGATATAATTGTTTAACACGACCGAAACTGTTGATTTATGATTCATTGTCAATATTTTTATTAAATATCACAACACTAACGGATCTACGAAGTATGACGACGAACTTTTGAAATTAAGAATTTTTATTTAAACCGTTACAAAGGACTATTCGACTAGTGCTCTCTGTAGTATATTGCTTAACAATAAATCGTACGATAACCTGTCGCATCTTTATATTCAAGGTACAAAACAAAAATACCAATTAAATAATCTGAATATGTTAATGATCAAGCCCCGTGAAAATTGATAACCCTTTGAGCGAAAACAAATTAGCAGGTAGCGCTCTAATCACTTTTCATTAAATTTTAATGATAACGAGCATTGTTTACAATTCGGTTATTAATGTTATTATTGCGAAAATGAAAGTATGCATGTGTTTTTTTAACACACATATTTGTGTAGGTAAGTTTATTAGTTACCTACGTTTTATTAGTCCTCCGTTTGAACTAGATAACGAGATATATAAATAAGGAAATAAAATAGCCTCAATTACCTACCGAATATATATATGTGTAACAAACATACTTAGGGGTAGGAAAGGGTCAAGAAAATGTGACATGTTGTGAGGGAGGGTGGAGGGAGGGGGGAGTCACAGGGTTTATGACGTCACTTTATTGCGGATTGCGTTGTCTTAATTAGCATTTATTATCTATTGAATATTCTTTGTGTTTTTAATTTATAAAATTTGACAAATGTGAATACTTGTAATTTTAAATGTAATAATTGTAATTTTAATTATTATTGAATTTTTAATTTAATTATTTAATTTGAACTGTATTGTGTTGAGTTTTAATTATTTGTTGCATTTTCTAGTCAAAAATGATGATAATTTGTGGTGATATGTTAGATTTATAAGGATCATCCGGTATGTCCTAGCCCTAAGTTAGCTCCTAGTCATTAGTTAGTTTGCATGTTAATTTGTTTTGTAATTGCACTAACATTATTTTTATTAGCTATGTAAGTTACTAACACATATGGGTGTATTAGGCCTGAAATAAATGACAATTTAATTTAACTTCACCTGTAACCGAAAACTGATGTTTTTTTTTTAATTCGCTTTACAGATAAATAACTAGTTTTTGCAATGACAAATCGTTTTATTCATTATTTGTTTTTCCTAATCGGTTTCGTGTCATAAAATTTCAGATACTGCTTTAATTTAAAAAAAAATATTTATATTAAAAATAAATTCTATGTGACGTCACACCATAAGGACGGTTGCCAAATGTGACCTAGTGTGACAAAGGGGGGGAGAGGTGGTAAAAAAAACATTATTTTCGTGTGACGTAATTTATGGATGACCAAGGGATTTAACATTGAAATAAATATATATAAATAAATATATTCATAAGAAATAAAACTGCTTCGCTATTAGCTTATTATAGCAACAGAACGGCGTGACCAAAAAAACCATTTTCTTTTTTTTTAATACGATTTATTAAGCGTAAAAAATACTTAACACTAGAACACAAAACCGTTACACAATATCAAGTGATATTTCGTCATATTAAGGCAATTTAAACATTAATTAAGAATATTAAGATTAAGGCACATTTTTCAATTTCATTTACTTAAAACTGAAATTAAAATCATATTTCAGTCTTAATTGTATGACAAATATTACTTGAGCATCTAATATTTATTGATGGTCAAAACTGTTACAAAAATTTATTTTGCAAATCATGCATGTAAGAGCCATCTTGTGAAAAACCTAAATTATGATTATTGCTAAGACTGAAGATTTGGCATTTTCACAGCTTCGAAAAGAATCAAACAATAAAACTTCCGCCTATGGAAGACAATCTTACACATAAAAATATTATTGATTCCTATCACCATCAGTCGTTTAGAAAGAATAACACAATACAAAAATATGGCAGTTAAAATTAGATAATACAAATTGATTGTTCAATAATAATAAAACCATTTAATCGCGACATTCAATTAACTAATGAAAAATCAAATAATTATCTAAACATTTTGACCAATTACTAAATCCCGAACGAATAAATGCAAGATATTAAATCGATAAACTTAAAAGAAATAGATTATAGACAACTTAAGCAGAGACAAGTATAGGTCCTCGCTATTCAGAGACGTGTATGGAACGAATGATAAATGAATATTACACGCATAAGTAAACAAACATGGAAATAAAAATTCTACATTTTAAAGACCTTTTCCATGTACAGCCAGCAAACCGATTAGCTGCCTGCATATAAAAATATATGCTAGGGTGCTAAGCTAATAGGTTTGCTGACGGTAAATGACGTGCGATTGTGTGCGTGGCTCCTCTATGCAGTACCTATATCATCAGCTTAAAATTCCTGCAGTTGTCCTTGAACATGTTTGAGGCAAGACTGTATTTCCTCAGCATCAGAAACCATGCCCTGCAGTTTGTCCTGCACATCCACCAGAAATTCTCTATCAAACGTAGCCTTCTTTAAGGCACTCATGCAAAAGTTAATCAGTGCTTTGAAACACTGTTTTCTTGCCGCATTGTGCGGCTGGTGGTCCCACACTGGTGTCGCCTTTACATAACTCCATGCGAGGAATACGTAATCCATTACACTATTCCAGTGCTGAGACTCTACTAAAGTCTTCCCTTGCTCGATAACGCACTTCTTAAACGCTCCTAAATGCGTAGCAACCCTCGAATACGCCGGCGAATCAGTTTTGGATGACAAACGTGAAGATGGTAAGCTTTTAAATATGTTCGATTTCAAGTAGCTTAAACGTTCTTCGAGCGGCGCTAAATCCGGAATAGGTATTTCCATGCGAACCTCCTTCTCGATTTCTGGGTGTTTGTAAGTGATAGTTTTAATGACGTTGATCAGTTGTGTCGGGCTTAATCCTTTCAAAGCCATATCGATCGGGCTCTTAAAATCAGCTTCAAGAGTTTTCTCTATACGAGGACGCTTGATAGGCGGTGTGCCTTTAATAGGGCTGGTGATTTTGAATTTCTGAGGGGTGCTGATGTCACTGAAATCTATTTTTTCTGGCGTGAGCGGGATCCTCTCGTCTAAGATGAGGCGTTTCCTTGGCGTCGAGCGGAGGGTGACGCCGAGCCTGGGCGGGGACAGACGGCTGGGGAGGACCTTGGGTGGCGTGCGGACTGTTGAGTGGAAGGATTGGCGCTTCAGATCGATGTCGGGAGACCATGTTACCGGGAGCCGCTTGCGACCTGGAAATAAAACAATATGGTTTAGTAACCTAGATATGTCTGAACCAAGGTAGATTATTTGTTTACAATTTTGGTAATATTTTTGACTGCCAGATTGAAACTAAGCAAATCATTCTCATTGTTTGCGTGCTATTAAAGTATGATAGGTAGACGCCAATAGAAGAGGTCATAGTATATGTATGTCATTCAAATACCGGTCAGATTCATGAAGACCGGTGACTTCGTGATCGTATTTGTTTGAATATTCGCATCTTTATTTAATAAACAAAAACAAAGATACGTAAAACCGGAAATGTGCAAGGGACTCAGTCCCGCTTGAAACTTTGAAAAAAAAAAACCAGTTACTTAAAAAGTTGTTTCTAAGAAATATATATGTGAAGTTTTCAACCGAAAGGTACCACATTGTCACTTGTCGATAGGGTTTATTTCCATTGGAAATAGCGCCTTATTGACAACCGACACTATTATCAAACAAAAGAGTTGTGAATGGCACATATATTGATAATAACTGAAAGACAAAAAAATATGCCTTATGGCATTAAGTCCGCCATTTGTACTTTCATGTATTGGGCAAAAAAGGGTAAATAAATAATAATAAATATTAAATAAAAACATCAAAAAAGTTAAACCCAAACCGACCTCGTTGTTGTATCAGCAGCTCATCCGGCGAAGCCGCCGGGCTGAGGTACCCGGGCGGCAGCGCCGGCGAGCGCTCCCTCGCATTAGGGGTCAGCCTCGTGTTAGCCAGCGGCTGCAGCGGCGCCGTGCGGGGCGCCAGTGGCGTGCGGGTGCCGGCCAGGGCGGCCGCGGTCGCCGGCGGGGCGGGGGGAGGCGACACGCGCAGGCGGTCCAGGCGCAGCGGGATCTCGGCCAGCGCGGCGCGTGTGCGGCCGGCCGGCATCTGCTCCATTTGTGCTAAGTGCAAATTAATTACAGTTGTTACCTACCAATTTATATCTTTTCTCAATTTCTGTATCTTTTTTTTTATGTAGTGTGCAACTGTGCACCTTAAAGCATTTTATTATTATTTGTTCGTCCTTTCCATATCTCGGGACCATGGGACCCCGGACATTTGGGAGGCGTGCGTGAGGACGAAGCCAACAGCGCATGGCTGATCATCCCCGAGCGCACAATATGATACATCCAGAGATGGTCCCCGCCAGGTGCAAAGACTATTGTAGTGCAGCACTTCTGTGCTGCGATGGGAACTAAGGTCATAGGCTATTGATTTGTATGTTGGATTGACTGAATATCGGGCTATGGGAGGAGACTAGCGGACACCTGCCGTGACAATTAGTCTCAGAATTGTAAAAGACAGGCGAGTCACCACGCCAACTCATTGATTGGGCCCCGCAATGGCCGCACGCACAGTGCGACAACAGGGCAACACTTTGAAGTGGCTGTGAGGTTATCGAGAGGTGAGTCTGCGGTAGCCAGTTCCTGGTAATCCGTTCAGCGCCTGCTGAACTCATTAGGCCGCCGGCGTTATGACATTTTACACTTCCAACCTGGAGCATAGGTCCCGCTCTTGCCATTCCACTCTGTGTGTGTCACCACTCGCCACAGTTATTATTATTACAGTAATAAAGTTATAGGAGTTACGCAAAAAATGTGGTCTTCCATATCAAACGTGATTTTATGCAGCTGCTATAGGTAAGGATCCGTTTATGCCTAAATTAAAAATATAGATTTTTACTTGTGCTGTGCAGACATTTTGTTTAGTGACTTCTGAAAAAAGGTATACTGTTTAAACAGTCTATTATTCATGCTGATGCTCAAAACAAATTCTCGCTTTTAAAAGCTTGCCACATTGCACTTGTCATTGAAACAAATAACCAGGTTTGCTGGCATTGGTAGTTGTTTTGAGCATCAGCATGAATAATAAACCGCTTAAACAGTATACTTTTTTTTTATTTAAAAAAATCCTGCGCCGTTTCCTGCCAATTATCGGCTTGAAGCTGACGCAGATCCGATTCTACACTGTCTCCCCAGCGGTATCTGCACTAACACCAGTGTGAATTTGTCTTATGAATTATGATAATGACCCAATAACAACTGACCTACTGCCTCATTTAGCAGTTTCCAGAAATCTTACCAGATATATGGAGCTAGATTTAATAATAAAACACAAGCTTACAACTGCCACACCCGCCAAGTACTTATTTCATCGCAAAATCGCAAGGTCTGAGCAGAGTATACATCCAAAACCATTATGGGGTAATTTAATGTGGTTTTAATCACATTGGACTACTTGGGTAATCATACGCTTATCAACCCATTTAAGAATCTATTACATAATTCACGATCTCTAAGAGATAACGAAAATATTACAGGAAGATACGTCTGAATACTACATAAGTATTTTATCAATTTCATAGAGGAAAATGCATACAGTCGCGACGCTGCTATTGGAGGATGTTCTATGATATTAAAGCAACAAATTTATTGGCTCATGGTGTATTAAAACGCCCTAAAACTTGTACATTTTAGGTTCCCGCTCAAAATAAATTATCGTTAGGTGCACTAAACTGAAAAACAATGATTTAAATTATTTCAACGCTAGAATGTGTTTATTGTAAATAATTACCGTGATATTCGATGTTTGTTGACACCCAAACCTTTAATAAACTCTTTAAAATAAAGAAAAACAATAAACTTGTTTAGCTCAATTGGCGCACAAATTGACGCGATCTGACAGACGCCATCCAACGGTCGTGCGTAATAGTGATGTGTTTGAGATAATCGATTTACATTCGCGGCTCGTGGCTCGGCTCGCGGCTCGTCTCGCCTCGATCTCGTAAGCTAATGATTACACTCTCGCCTCGTGTCTCGGCCACAGCTCGTAAGCTCGTCGAGCTAATCGATTTTAAACGCAAACGGTAAGGTATAAGGTTTGTATCCGAATGACAGCCGAACGTGAATGTAAACAGGAAGCGCGCGTCCCGCGCGAGCCGCTTTGACTCGTGCCCAAATAACCGCTCCTCCACGCGAGCTGAGCCGCGAGACGAACCACGAGCCCACCGCTTACTCTCGCGTCTCGTGGTCGGCTCGCGGCTCGATCTGACTCCTTCAATGTAAACCAGACTTAAATCGGCTACACATTTGACGTTCCCCTCCCTCGCAAAAATCAGCACTTTTTTGTACAGAAAATTACAGACAAGGCGTCTTCGTTTGGTTATATCGAAGTAACTAGTTAATAATCTGTGGTTATATCCTATCGGTATCTAAACTTCTTATGAGAGAGCGAGAAAGAGATATTGCTTTCTCGCTTTTTCTTATGTTTGTGTCACACAATGACCTTGGTGCGGTGCGATGGTGTGTTAAGCACTTAAATATTGAATTGTCAGATCGTGTGTACGTATTCTAAATGTTTTTTAAGCTGCAACTCTTTAGTCTATGGAACACCAACGGAATAGCAAGTCGAGTCGAAATCGAAGACATCCATTCATTTGTCAAGCTGTCATTCATTCATCATTTTTGTGTCAATTAAAAATGTCAAATAATACGCTGACAAAAGAAAAATAACGCGAGTGTTTAGCTATAATTTTCAAGAACTGCTGACTAAAAATCGTCTCAACTTTTCACCATTCGGAAATGTGTTTACGGTCTTGCGTTGCGGATAAAGTTTATAACTTGTATTTCTCTCATTGAACTTGTATTTGCAAAGACCTTGTGCAAAGTGGACACGCTCATTTTATCGTCGAAAACATATGTTATTTTTAAGTAATACTTCTACACGTCGTAGTTCATTCCTCAATAAACACCTTGTAAATGTTGCGTCAAAGTGGGGCACCGTGAGCGTGTGTAAATAAACAAAGAAACAGTCGGTTCGATCGTATGTTCTAGACGTTTTGCACGCCACCATGGGAAGATTTGTGACTGTTTAGGGAGTATGGAGCGTTTGTATCATGACCTAAACCTGGCCCTAGAGGAGAGTAACTGCGGCCGGCAGGAGCGACGCAAGTTAGGCCTTCGGCGACGGACCCGCTCGGCGGGGAACCTGCGTAAGTATTTTTAACTTAGTCGTTCAGTACAGAATTTGCATAACTTTATGTTTACAACTCGTTAAATTCGTATTTTACGCTACATTTCAGCAAAATCTTGTTTTGTTAACAATAGCACTAAGTTTAGGATGTGAACTTATATAGGCCATAGAGATACCAATACTAACATAAACTTAGTATTATCACATTCGAAGAGCAAAGTAAAAATTGTAATCATATTAAGAACATTTATTTAGAATAGGTAAATGACTTGTTACATTGCATACTTATAGGCGCAATAATATGACGTTGTGTGTAGTGTAAAGTGCCTGCGCTGTGAGTTGCGGAAACCAAGCCCGTGAAAACCTATAACCTACTTTGCATACTTAGCCATTGTTCAGTTTAAAGCAGGACTGCCATCCATCCGGGTTTCCCAGATTTGTCCTGTTTCAGTGTCTGGGCGGGGGTTTCATTTGTAGTCGGGATTTAAACTTTTCTAGTTTATGGTCACTACTTATTTACACCCATGAAGTAACAAAAATACTAGATTTTTTTTAGTGAAAGATTATATAATTAGCTGAGTCTAATCACCTTATAAATTGTTATAGAGAAAGCAAACAAATTACATTTATTAAGTTCAATTGTTGGATAAAATGTAAGGAATCAAATAGTATCCTTACTTTTTACCTTTTTGGAAGTTTAAAATAAAACTTAAAGTTTGAAACTTTCAGGTCTTGTATTTTTGTATTATTTCCATATATTATTTTAACATCCACATTATTGTGATAAATTGGTCATTTGCTATCCATTTTACCAGATTTTGTCATAAAATTCAACATGTGTCATCATCCCTATTGGTTCTAGACTACCAAGTCTTGCATTAAGTATTTAAACCGGAATACGATACGAAATTGGTGGCGTGAAATTGATTTCGTGACATACATTTTACCAACAGGTGTAATTTAATATTTTCGTAATGCATGCATTAATTTCATGAAAGCAAATCAAGTTCGTGCCCTGTGCGATTTTTTGGTGAATTTAGTGTCATGCAACTAATTTCGTAGTGTAAATGCGACGTGAAAAACTAGGGTCGCGAAAGTGCCTGCGCTATGCGGACGTGTAGCTTCGATGCTGATGGGGCCATGGTCACTGCGATACTGTGAATTTCACGACACTAATTATTTCACGAAATCACTTTCACATATATCGAAACTACTTTCATGAAACTGATTTCAACATGCATGACACTAATTTCCATCCCGCTTTACCTTTGAATCATTGACAGCGGCCGCAGTAGCAGTAAGCCTACTCACAGAAGATGGGAGCTCCAGTAGCCCTCCACAAGCACCACTAATAACACAGCCACTGTCGGACTCCGATGACCCCCAACTCAACCCCCACAAGGGCCTGAAGTCCCGACATTACTGTCAGATTGGCAACTTTGAGTCTGACTCCTTCAATGAGAACTTTTCACCCACCCGGCCCTCAAATGCGAGAAGAAAACGGAAGTATAAGAAGATGCCGGTGGAATATGCAGAAGGAAACCGGTCTCCCCCAGTGGAAATTTTGACTATTGCAACTGAGGTGAGCTTACTATCTTTATGCACACTTTTCTCATTTTTAGAGAAAGAACCTGGTGAGTGTTCCCCTATCCGCCACCTGGGGACGCGTTCTCTAGGGGTGAGGCGAGAATCGCACTACTATATATAAAATTATAAACTGAAATAGATATCATATATCAAAGAAAAAGTGAGGAAGCTCCAGTGGTGAAGGTCGGATATTGCTTATAGCGCATAGCCTTATATTTATTTGTCTTTTTTCAGCCTAATACATCACCATCCACAATAATGCTGCAATCACAGGGTCTGGCGCCACTCGTCTATATGCACCGCCATAAATCGTTTTTAAAACACGAAAGGTATGTCTTCATCATCCAATCCCAGCCCCTTTTAATTCAGTTAGATAAGCCATTTTTTATAACCTCTTGCAGACAAAAAGTAATGTTGCAATTTGTATTTCAGAAACGCTTTCTGTGGCAAAAGGAAATGGTCGCACAGAGATAAAGGAGATGTATGTGAAATGAGAGAGAGATCGTTTAGTGGCGGGTGCTCGTCTAAATCCACTTTCTTCTCCAAAAACGACTTTAAGTCGAAAAAGCATGAAACAGACAAAAAGAGGAAAGAACCAGTCTTACAGCCAGGCAAGATTGTCCTCAAATCCCAGAACACAGAAGGAACTAAACCCTCAAGCTTTACAAACACTCCATCTCTCCCCGGGAGCTCTAGTTTTAACTTTGTCTATAAGAACTCTAAAAACGGCACGCCAACGTTATCGAAAATGACCGGGTATAAAATTGCCACAGACTTGCCCCCATTTTTCAAACCAACCACAAGTACAGGGAAACAGTTTGACGGAAAGATGTACAGAAAATCAAAAATGCTGAACAAAAGTCACCCGCCTAATTCGCTAAGAAATCCCTTGTTGTTTGATGATCAGAATAGTGGAATGGACTGCGCCGGAAACGAGTCTAGTTCTTTAAGCAGTAGCGATTCAGATGGAGTCGTAACTAATGATAGTGACAGAGAGGGAGACGATGAACTAACAGACTGGCCGGGCATTGAGGAACTCAAAGTCTTCAACAAGAGTCTAACCTTCAAATCATCCAAATCCGTGAACAACAACTCTCCAAAATCAGTCAGCAACATGCCACCTCCAAAACGGCTGAAAAAAGAAAAGAGTCTAGTCAAAAGCGGTTGGGCCAGTTGCAAGAATAGATTTAAGAAGAAACGAGCTAACATAGACTCGGGAAACGATGACGACGCTATGATGTCAGACTCGAAAACCGTAGTAGATCTCGAAGATGGGATCTTGAAAGAGAACAGAGATATTTTACAACCTCACTCTTCTTTTTCCACATTCAGTGATATCAAAAATGCAGGCATATCCGGGCAGAGCGCAAACGAATCCTTCTTCCAATCATTTTTAGCTTTTCAAGAAAAAACTGGCGACCAGGATGGGTTCCAAACGCCGCGAACGAATTTTTCTTTACAAAAGACTTCTTCTAGTGATCTAAATGTGAGTGAGAGAAGTCCACAGAGCGATCATTATTTCAGCGAACATTCCATGGGCATAGCCACTGTGGCCGACGTCAGAGAAATTAGGGCAGGCTGTCGGAGGATCCGAGAAGAAAGGCCAGGGTTCTTAATTCTTAGTGCAGCCAATGAGCAGCTTTCAAAGTTCCTTCAGGATTCCTGTCAGTCAGAGTTGAAGTTGCCAAGTTTAAATGACCCTGAAGAGAAGGAGAAGCTAGAATCACTAGCGAAGCTGTATTCACTTGAGCTGCAGGTGGAAATGGGACGGCCAGTATTGAGGAAAACTAGGTATGAATGTTTTGCTTGTTAATTACCGCCAAGTGGAGTAACTGGGGAAAAGGGGTGACTAGACAATATTTTTTTACTATAGTATAAACTAATCTAGAGCTGAAAATTTTACCCTAAGACTGGTAAATCCTGATTCAAAGATTGTAAAAAGTACACTGCTGTTAACCACGTCCACGTTATAATTGTGGAATATATCCTTTATCTAATGTAACCCTTCCTGTCCCCAGTTATCCCACTTGACGGTATCAATTTTTATCTCGTCACAGTCAGCTTGAAATTTGGCATAGGTATCTGCCAAAGGCATAGGTATTTGCTAAGAGCGGTACTGTCATAGTAAATTTTGTAACCCCAGTAAATTCACTGCCATCTGCCGACACACTTTAAAACTAAAAATGAAGATTTATAAAAATACGATAGAATGTATTTAAATATAGATAAATGATTTTTTTTATTTGCATTAATTATTTTTATGATTTTGACCCATGTTCTTTCACTGATATGCGTTAAAATTGTTAAATAACAAACGAAACCGTCAACGCCATCTATACGACTGTAGGCCAAAACTAGTAGCGCCCTCTGAACGAGAATCAAATTTTCTTGATTTTCGAGGCACGTTTTTTCCTTAGACTGTATCTATCTATTACGGAGTTATATCTATCTTTGGTATTTGGTATGGTAGGTATTCATCATGTCAATGCCATGATAAAAGTTTTACTGATTATTTCTTAATCTTAACTTGGGTTATTTACTGGTATAATAAGTGTATTAGTATTTATACATTATTTGTGATTTTTACTTATAACAATCTTTACCGTCACGTGTCTGAACTTTGACATTTACCGTGTAAATCAAATGTAAAACGTTAAAAAAAAATTGAGCATTGTTTAAAGACATGTTGATGTGTCGCAATAAAATTGATAAAAAGAAACTAGTTTACTAGTTTCAGGTAAAAGACTGGATTGCAAACAATAAGTACATTATCATAATTGCGTAAAGCGCTTGTTTCGGCCGAGTGACCGATAGTTACACGAACCTGTATTCATTCGATAATACGTCAAGGTCAGACAAGACATTTCGTCTTTGTTTACAACACATAGTGCCGCTATGCGATTAAGGAGATTTTTGCCAAAAAAGGCCTGGTTCTTAAGCTTAGGTACCTACTTTCAAAATTCTCGTACTTTTAAACGTTATAGAAAAACTAAGAAATTTAAACCATAACTTTTTTATATGAACAAGAAAAAAATGCCGTTTCCCTTCGGCTAAGGTTGGTATTTCCACTTGTCAAATATCTTGGTCCAATGTGCATTGCGTATCACTCAAGCAAAATGTGAGATGCAAATACACATTGGACAAATAAATTTGACAGGTGGAATACCACTCTAATATGCTTGTCAAAATTTTCGCTCCGTGCTTGACAGTGGCGTCGCCCTAGTGGGTGTGAGACATATTGCTTACTAGCTTTTGCCCGCGACTTCGTCTGCGTGGAATCAGTAACAGCAGCTGGAGTAAGTTTAGCGCCTGGATAAAGTGTAATAGCAATCATTCAATTTGAGCATAAGCTTAATTGCTTGACATCAATTATCAAGCAATTCATTAAATCAATTCCATCCCCTTTTCACTCTCTTTAGGGATGATTTCCGACATAAAAACTATCCTATGGCCTTCCCCGGGACTCAAACTACCTCTATGCCGAATTTCAACTAAATCGGTTCAACGGTTTAAGCGTGAAGAGGTAACAGACAGACAGACACTTTCGCATTTATAATAACAGTTGGCAGCTGCCAAATAGTATGATGTCGTGTGCTGATGCAAAAAATTACTCAATTAATTTTATATTCCTTATTTCCAGCAACACAATGCAAGCTATAAGAGTGGAGCATTCCTACCACAACTTCCCGTCTGATCACAAACGACGTTGCTACGGCGAAGACCAGGACTCGAGTCTCAGTGATCCGGTTAACTCGAACGATGAAGAGAAAGACTTTGCTGAAGACTCGTTCTCGCATTCGTTGGTGGATCGATCGCTGCTGCATCCAGGTGAAATTGATTGAGAGTTGGAAACCGGTTACTGTCTGACGTCAATTATAAACGACGGTTTAGGTTATTAACCGGTTGATAATGAGATTATGACATCAGGACTCGAGTCTCAGTGATTCGGTTAACTTGAATGATCAAGAGAAAGAGATTGTTGCAGACTCATTCTCGCATTAGTCGGTAGATCGATCGCTGCTGCATCCAGGTAAAATTGATTGAGAGTTAGAAACTGATTAATTTTGTAAACCGGTTTCTGTCTGACGCAAACTATAAATGACGGTTTTTAACCGGTCAGTTATGAATAGTTATATGACTTCTACAATTTTATATTAATGCCCATAGAGAATTTAACAATCGGAGTCGCCTCTGTCGAAACCCTCGCCTAATGGTCATACTCATTATATGGACTGACGTTTATCTGACATGGCTATTTGTACGCAAAGATAGATGTAACTCCGTAATAGATATACAGTCTAAGTAAAAAACGTGCCTCGAAAATCAAAACAATTTGATTCTCATCAGATGGCGCCACTACCTTTGGCTACTCTCGTATAGAGGGCGTTGACGGTTTCGTTGGTTATTTAACAATTTTAACGCATATCAGTTAAAGAACATGGGTCAAAATAATATAAAAATGAGCAATGCAAATATTGCAAATAAAAAAGTCATTTATCCATACATAAATACATTTTTTGATATTTTTATTTTTAGTTTTAATCGTGTGTCGATAGATGGCAGTGAATTTACTGTGGCTACAAAGTTTACTATGACAATACCGCTCTATCCTATTATATCCTCTTTTGTTGTACGTTACGTTATGTACAAATAGCCAGACATTTGACCGGCCCCTCCCCCGCAAAAATCGGCACTGTTTTGTACAGAAAAATACAGACAAGGCGTCTCCAGTTGTTAAAATCTCTAAGGCTATACCGGTTAATTTTTCTTGCAAGTCTATGCATTTTTGCGTGATGTTCCGGTTCAAACTTTTGTAAACCGTATAATTGATGAACTTATAAATAATATGACTAACGGCTTTCTGAAACTGTTTACAAAAATGAACTGTTAGTTGGTGGCTTATTTTAGTACCAGTGCATTCACAGAAGTCTTTTCTTATAACAAAACCGTTGGTATCTGTGACACCATGAGGTCCATGAAGTTTTTCAAAAATTCGCTCGCAGTTTGGTACGGCCACAGATTTAATATATACGCTAAATGACGCAAATACCACGATTTGTACTGAAACCAAGCGTGCCGACTTTTTCATACAAAATTTACGCATAATATAATTTTAAAATTACTTATCTGTAATAGGAAATATGTTCTTGCCTTTGGGTGCTCGCAATTTTGGTTGCTTGCAGTTAATTATCATGCAACGAAGCATTTTTTAAGTTTTCACGAACGTCCGGCTGCAACGACTGACGCGCGTGGACTGTAAAGAGCGACGGTCAACCTCGACGCTTGGTCGGGGTTCGGACACGCGAAGTAGATGCATTTGCGTCTTCTATGGTATATTTATTTCTGTGGGTACGCCATATCAGTTTTCTTTATTTATATACCTAGGTATTTCTACTCCCTATTTATATTTAACTGTTGATGCACAAGGAGTTTAGTTTTTAGGGACCAAGGATTTGATTTCATGTATACATAGTTGTGATGATTTTACAACGAGGTTTTGATGTTTTTCATTTATACTTATGTGTTTGTTTCTATCCGTTAATAAAACCAAATCATTTTGTATGAAATTATTCGTAGGTAACCTGGCATGGCAAGACCGTGTACTTATGCGAAAAAACGGGCCCTATGAAAGGTCTTTGACATACTCAGAAGTGTATTGAATATTAGTAAAAATCAACCGGGGTAATTGAAACTGTGGGATTATTACGTCTGTTATTTTTAGAGTACGATTGGTCGGGACGCCCTCTATGTTACGCTTATATCCAAGTAGCTCAGGTTTTTATCACTAGATGCCGAGAGCTCTTGTAATTCGCGTTGTTTAAAAAATAACTCAAATAGACGCGATAACCCCATAACCGCATCCATCCCGGTCGACCTTATGCATGAGATAAATACTCATGTCAAATAAATATGTATGTTTAAGTAGGTAAAAACATATGTAACTTTATATATAAAAGATGTCGTTTTTATGCAGTATTCACTGCTTTACAGCAAAGGTTGTTAATAACATTGTAAAACTGTTAAAGGATTACATACTCGCACTTAAACTATCGTGAGACATATTTCAAAATATTTATCAGTACGGTTTTTACTCACTATTATTTTTAGTCGCTTTTGGCGACATGTTTCGGATTCTTTGGGAATCCATCCTCAGGCACGAGTGTCCGCGGCGGTTGTTCGTCGTGCACTGCCCGCGCCGCCCGCCTCGTCGCTCGTTGCGCACGCGCTGATGGGGCGGGGGCGGGGGGCGCGGGGCAGTCCGCAGATGGAGTCGTCAAGTGAACATACTACATACTGTTATAAACATTTAAAATGTGACTTTTTCAACCAAAAGGTACCACATCGTCGCTTGTCGATAAGGTTGATTTCAAATTGAAACTATATGGAAATAGCGCCTTATTGACAACCGACAATAAGTACCCCTTTGGTTGAGAATTGCACAAATGTTGATATAGGGAATACAATTGCCTGCTGGTTCGGGCGTAGAAAGTAGATGTCACTTGATAACTTAAGGTGCCGTGGGTTCAGCCAACAATTATTGAAAAATCGTAGCGCTTTTTTTAGATCATAATACGGTTGCCATAAAATATAGCAATCTTGAGGACTTTCTCTAGTAACTTCATCGATTCAAAACCTCTTTAAACAAATTTCGCTCAAAAGAAAAAAAAATCGAACATAGGTCCAAAACGCACCTTTACAAATTTGTAACAACTTTTGCACAAAACCTATAAATATCAAATTTGCTTCTAAAAATGCGCAATTTTATTTTTGATCGACATCATCGTTTTTTTTTGTGTTAAAAATTACTAAAAAATAACGATTTAATAACAATGATATCCGCGAATTTGGGAACGCACGGCTGTCCGCTCAGTGCTTAACGAGTTGCATCTGAACTCATGGTGCCTTAAAGCTGTTTGTACAAAAGGAAAAGAACTTCACAGGTAGGTGATTAGATAGGTAGACCGGGTAGGCGCTATATATTTATCATATCATAAAGTTTACTCAAATTTTAACTTCTTTCAATAGTGAAATTGATTGAAAATACGTAATTGATAATGGACGTTTGTTACTAAATTCTACTATTTGACGACTATATTGAACATTACACTATTTATTTTATTTTCAAACAATACACGCGAATCCAGAAACATTATGCGGTCTTAAAATAAGTATTAACCATCTTCAATGTTTGTCACATATTTGCCGTTCGTTTTATTTCATATTTTATTAGCACTGAAATGTCACTAAGAACGTATATTCATTAATTATTGTAAACAAAGACGTAAGTACTTAAAAGTTTTATTTCTATGCGTGCTTATAGGCATTATTTTGTACATGTGACTACGTAAAACAAACCAAACCAATGTAGTTTTTTGTTGATCACAAGATTGATATGATTGCAATTAGAGCCACAAATGATTTGTCTATTTTACTTAAGAGGGCACCGACAGTCCAGTGGCGCCCTCATTAGGGGGATTGTGTTTTCTAATGAACCAACCCATTTCTGTATAATCCACCAGTGATTAGTTTTAGTCTTACTTATTCCCCAACTTTTGATCTAGATGTGATATAATAGTGTTATATTGCTTACTTTCCACTTCATCACCTAAATGGAAAAAAGTGGCCACCATTTGTAGTTTAGATAATTAAGTAAATAATAAGCAAATAAAACTATGTGACAAAGACCAAAAGCTAATGAATTAGTAGGCCTACAACTAATCACTGATGGATTATACAAAAATGGATTGGTTTATTAGAAAACCACAATCCCCCTAATGACGCCCTCATACTACTGGACGGTCGGCGCCCTCTTAATTGTTGTTATAAAATCACTGATGGGTTAAATTGGAAGCGTTCGCGCATGGGTGTTGTGTACATATTCGTTAGTATTAATTATACGCTAGGATCTAATAGTAAGTAAGCACTGAAAGTAAACTAGTTTCAAAATATACTTTTTAATAAGAGTTGCCGTTTTATTTTTTCAGATTTCATAAAATACATATATATCTTATTGTTATCTTGCGTTTATTACCTTCCATCCATTTTGTTTACAGATAATTTTAACAGTGAATGCGGTTTTAGACTAAGGCTTAAAAAAAAACAGCGATGAAAAAAAAAAACGATATGATAAAATCAATATATTGCATAAACGTAAAAATGAAAATAACAATAATATTACAAAATGATAACAAAATTAGCACCAACATACAAAAACACTTAAACTTAGCTTCAAGTACAGACAGATCACCTTACATCTAACGGTTTAATTTATTTTACAACTAAAGGTAGTCTTTTTAGTTTGTGATATGCCCATACTTTTTCATTTAACCCTGTTGTATGGAATGAAAACTACTAGGAGCAAATTGAATTGAATATGAACAAGCGAATGCTCAGAGACCGAAAACCTTTATTAAAAACGATACCGGTTTAACCGAAAACTATAAATAGTTAAATGAGAAAATGTAATGGTAACTTCTATTATGAGAAAATAGAAAAATAGAAATCCATTGAAAAGTTACTTAGTTTCTATAGTTGACACATTTTCAAAATAATTTCTTTTTGAGATAGCTGTTTGGTATAGGCTTTTATTATACTTTCGCTGATTATATCAGACAAAAGGGCCACTCGCGGTAACCGGTTTTTTTAAACAATACCGGTTACGGTCCCTAGTGCTTTTTTTAATTTTGTACTGTGATGCTATTAAGTCACTTCACCACTTAGTGGATGATATCACAGTTCAATTAACATTACCCTTCTGGGCCATGCCGCGGTTGGGTAAAGATTTTAAGCTACAAGTATTTCGCGATTTGATTAAAAATGCTTAAAATGCTTATTTATTTTTCAGTTTTCGCCGAATGTTTTACTAAGTACATACATAATTTTTTAATAACAATGATTCGAATAAAAAGGAAACAGTTTAAAAAATCGCAAAATACATTAGTAAAAAAAGATTTAAAACTTCATACATACAATAGTATCGACTTCGTATAAAATGCTGCAAACATTTATGCTTGTGCCAAATAATTAATAAAATACATAAATAAAAACAGGATCATTAAAAATTAAGTAACATTCGGACTTCAACGTATAACTATCACTCTTAGAATCGCTGCGTTTCTTAGATATTAAAACAATTATAAAAAAACTAATTTAACAACAGTAAAAATAATTTCATAAATTACTCAACAAAAAACATACTGTTGGTAAACCTAAATACATAAAAATTCGATTTATAAAATCGCACTTAACTTTTTAGGTATTAAAATCTCTCAGTTTTCCAACTTATAGCGATTTTCAACATTAATATCAGGAGCCGTGGCGAAAATGAGAATCGTAAACGCTAATCGAAAAAACGTGGATGATTCGACTGAAGTAGAGTTATGCCGTTCTCGAGAACGTTCTCCGTTTTGTATGGAGAATGTTCTTGCTCGAGAATATTTCCCATAGTAAACGGAGAACATTTTCAAGAACGGCACATTATTTCCATACATTTAAGTATCGATCGGCGTTTAAAAACGATTTGTCCAGGCCTCCCACCGTTTATGCAATAAAATATCAAAGAAACGAAACGAGTCATTCAAAATTGCACCTTATGTAGTTCACTCGATGGTCACGATCAGATCGTCGCCCTCGAGCTTCTGTCCGTTCGTGATGAGTACGGATTGTATGGTGCCGGCCTTGGGCGCCTGGACGATCATCTCCATCTTCATGGCGGAGAGGACTGCGATGGCTTGGCCTTTTTCTACTTTGTCGCCTTCCTTCACTTTCACCGCTGTGGAAATAAATTGTGATTTATTATTTTATACGTTCGTTCGTTTTTGCGGTTGCGCTGCTGAATTATTATACAATTTGCAGGAAGTTGTAGGTAGGTCTCCGAAACTTATACAACTTATGAAAAATATTACAAAAGTTAACCTTTTCGACGCCGTGTCGAACACAAAAGCTGTCACTCGGACGCCACGTCACCGAAGTGTCAAAATTAAAATTGAACTTTATGCACATGCACGTAGGTCTATGTTGCTCTGTGGTCTGTGACCGTTTAATCCCACTTTGGGGTTGGATCTGCGGTACCGATATATCCGTCATTGGCGTCCAAAAGGCTATTTTAGAAATTTCACCATGGAAAAAGTACTACATTTACTTACATAATACGGTGCCTGGCATCGGGGCTCCAACTTGGTTCTTGTCTCCCTTGATGGCTTTAGGGTGGATCTTCATTTCCTATAAAGAGAAAATATCGTGGCTTTAATGTTGTTAAAACGATAACAAACTTCATAGAAATCAAATCAAATGTTGACATAGGTATAAAGGAGTTTTGGCCGAAAGGTGTCAAGTTTCGGCGGTTTCGCGGCCGGCTTCCTGACGCCGAGTTGTTTTCTCGGAATTTTAAAAACGCCCATTAAAGCGGGATTTATACGACATTAATTTCACGCCACTAATTTCGTAATGTAAATCCCGCTTAATACAATAATGGTAGCCAAGTTACCTTGCTGGCAGTCTCGTCCTTGATGAAGACGCTTCTAAGCTGTCCGTTGAGCTCGAAGAACACCTCCCTCTCGCCCGCGGCGGTCATCTCGTCTGAGACGGCTAATGTGCGGATGTCTAGCGTCTTTCCACGCTCGATCTTCACTTCGATGCCGTCGCCGACCTGAAAAATATAATGTATTAGGTTAATTAGGTAAGTAATGGCACAGAATAAATAATAGTACTACCGTACAGAAAGGAAACTTCCTACAAAACCGAAGTTTGACAGCGGTTCATGGTCGAATCATGCTAGCTCTTTCTAATATATGGCACTATCTCTTTCGGCTATTTTGGGTTGTCAAAATTCAAGTCATTATCTTATCTGTGGTCGTGCACGCAAAGGGAAGTCAAGTTGTGCCAACCCTAATAATTGCTCGCAGCAATGCTGAGCCGAACGGAGCCGAGATTGCTCGAAGCGAGGAGTTTCGTAATGGTACAAGGTAAATGACTAATAAAAATCACGTGATAGAGTGACAATAATATGCCCAATATGCGAGAAATTGAAACACATTAGGGAAGCACATGTGTGCTCTTATAAAAAGTTAGCCCATATGCTTGGATTTTTTTAAGGTTTTTTTTTTGGAGGTTATTAGCATCCGCATCAAGTTTTACCAGTTATGAGATCGTTCATATTCTTTATCTCCTTTCGTGAGCCTTAACATTAGGATATAGGACCATGTATTACCCTCACAGTAAATCTAAATCCAACAAGGAAGGTCCAGATTACTGTTCAGGTGTTAGACGGGGCCGTACTTCTCGCGGATGCGGAAGTTGTATGCGACTATCGTAACTTAACTCAGTCAGATTGTTTAGGTACATTCTTTATCTCGTTTCGTTATCCTTACATTAGGATAGGAACCATGTATTGTACTCACCGTGGGTCCAACAAGGAAAGTCTTAGTGTCAAGATGTTTGACGGGGCCGTACTTTTCGCGGATGCGGAAGAAATCGTTGGCAACTTGCGGGTACATGGCTGCTGACATTACGTCGTAATCGGAGATCTGTGGACATTAAATAGAAAGAAAAAGAAAATACATTTATTTAACAGCATAAACATTAGACAAAACTTTGAAGAACACATAAAACACAAATTAGATGCTAAAACAGGATCCCCCCTCAGCATAATGCCAAGCCGTGACGCTGATTTTCAGTGGGTACCTGACTTAAATCTAAGCTACAACTAAACTAAAACTAAACGAGTTACAACACAAACTTCAAATACAAATTACAGAATTAAAGAAAAAAATAATTGGCGGTAGATATAATTTAACATTTTGTTCAACGTTGCGGATCGTTGGCTTGCATAAAACAGCAGAGAAGATGGGTTGCTCTTTCCGTCAGTGAGACACAACGGGTAAATTAGCTTACGCATAAATGTGAAAATATTTGAATAATTTGGAATATTGTTCATGACCAAACCCTTTGGGGCGTCCGAGTCGCGTGGGCGGGTGCCATTGTAATTAAAATCAGTAAGCAACTGTATGGGCATATGGGCTGCTAGTATACACCAATTATATTCTGTTGGTTGCTTGACATAATGATAACTCACAATATTGCCTAAAATAAACACTATTAAAATGAAAATTACTTTAACTATAAAAACGCGATATTATGAATGATAGTGCTTTTCGTATTTTATTGCTTAACGCAATTGTAGTTGTAAGTAATTTCGATGAGATGGCAATGTGCGGTATGTTGGAATATCATTTGCGGCGTGTCACCGTGATGAACCTTGTCGGAATGCAAGAAGGTTGATATTGGGCTGAAGCGGCACGAGTCAGTTGAAGACTGGCGGTCAAAGGATTTACACAGCGTCTTACGTAAGCTAACAACTCGCGAACGCGAAGCGGCGCGGCGGGCCCAGCACGGCGTTCGCGTTCGCGTTCGCAACGAGATCGCCCACGCAGGACACTTCTATAGATATCAAAGGATTGTTTCCCCCTCGCCGCATCGCTTCGCTTCGCGTTCGCGTGTTGTTCGCCTACGTAGTACGCTGCGTAAGGGTTTGGGTACTAGTTGGGTCTAAATGGGTTAAATACAATACATCTTAAATTCACAAACTGGAAAAATCTTGATGTTTTATGACATAATGATGTCGGACCTAATCCTTCAGCTTGGTAACTTAGGGGATAGACTAACAGGAGGTCACACGGTTTAAGAAATTACTTATAATAAATGATCCAAACAACATATAAACTCTTAACAGTACCAAAGGATTACAAAAGGTTTCAAACAACAGATCCAAAACATGGGGTTCAAAAACATGTCAATAAAAAATTCGGTTAATGACATTGTAAACAATATTGACATTTGGAAAAACTTCTCCCTACCACATAGTCTATTTCACCGGTCACAAAGTTCTGAAAACATCATCAATGTAAAGAGCATACACATAGATAGGTAATAAAACACGCCAAGTAAGATTTTTTATTATGTCGTCCTATAATCCTACATTCCGATTGTTTTAAAACAAATAACTAGAGATTGATGATCCCACAGACAAACTCATTGTTCAGTTACATCATATGATTTACCATATAGTGTTAAATAAATAATAATAATATTGTTTACCAGCGGGTAGGTTTCTTGGATGTCGGCCTTAAGTTTGTCGAAGTCGAGTGGCGGCATTTCAGCGCCGGGCCGGCCGTCTATTCTCTTCATGTCTTTAAGTACTTTAGATCTGTGGAGAAATAGCTTTAATTAGCTGTATTCTCATTAATTTTTTAGACATGACGTAAAACAAGTTATTGGCCGAGCGTTAGCTCCGACTCCGACATTCCGACATACGAAAGCAGTTTTACTTATGTCGAAAGGGAGACCTTCGCTAACGCTCGATCAACAAGACAGGCACTGTAATCACACGTACCTTAGAGGTTCAGGGTATCCACCATGCGGCTGCCCAATAGCTCCCTGCAGGAACTCCACGACGGACTTCGGGAAGGACAGCTCTCCAGCCTTAGCTTCGATGTCTTTGGCAGTGAGTTTATTTTGCACCAGCAACTGAGCTTACATGTAAGCATACATACCTTAAAGAAACCGTTGGTAGCCTAACGGTACGTGCAACTTTCAATCCGGAGATCGCGGGTTCGAACCTCGGTTCGTACCAATGAGTGTTTCGGAACTTATGTACGAAATAGCATTAGCTATTCACCAATCGCTTTTTGGTAAAGAAAAATGTGAGGAAACCGGTCAAATCCCAATAAGGCCTGGTTTTCTCTGAGTTGGAAGGTCAAATAACAGATGATGATGAAGGCATACAAACCTTAAAGGTTCAGGGTATCCTCCATGCGGCTGCCCAATAGCTCCCTGCAGGAACTCCACAACGGACTTCGGGAAGGACAGCTCTTCAGCCTTAGCTTCGATGTCTTTGGCGGTGAGTTTGTTTTGCACCATGAACTGAGCGAAGTCACCAACGACCTTGGACGAGGGGGTGACCTTGATGATGTCGCCGAGGAGGAGGTTCGCTTCTCTGTGAAAGAAAATAGGTAGTTAGTATTTGTGTGTAAGGGTGGTATTCCGTCTGTCCAATGTGTATTTGCGTCTCACATTTTGCTTATTGAGAGTGAGGCGCAACGCACACTGGACAGAGATATTGTACAGGTGGAATACCAACCTAAGGCGTTAACCTTTTGTCTGTGGATGATAAAGTTTCTGGCCGAATTTTTGTCCTCTTTTTTGCATTTTTTTTTTCAAGAACGATTTTTACGCCACTATTTTTACCCACCACACAGATATTTCAAATAAACACGTTAATAAATGTCGTTTAACACCTTCGCTGCGGCAATTAGTGTAACTCATAATTAAGCGCGAGTGCTGAACAAGATTATGTAGACTGTTAGCGTTGTGGCAACACTGTTATCTTCGTCACAACCAATGATGTGTGGAAACGCCCTGCAGCTCCAAGGTGCCAACATAGACGGCGGGATCGGCGTCCAACCAGAAAGCGCGATGCTAGCGCCAGAGTTTCGCATATATGACGCATCGTCGGGCAGCGCTGCGCTCTCAGCAGCCTCTTGCAATCTAACCTTCACACAGAATGCGCGTGTCCTAAATAATTAAAGAACTTATGCATACATTTATTGTAACTAAAACCCAGTAAAATGGTTATTTCAAGTTGATAACTTGTTTTATTTATACTAGGGATGTTGCGAATATTCGCATCTGCAACCGCGGAACTTTCGCATTATTTTGAACATCCGCATCCGCATAAAATCAATGCGGAGCTTAATGCGGATGCGAATGTGGAACAGGTAGGTATAGGAACGTTTTAGCGCCGGCGTAAATGCTAGGTAATCTCGTCATTAGCCAATAGGAATCTCGTTTCGTTTTTGTGATTCGACGATCGAGCACTTTAGCCTATGACGGACAGCGGCAAGAAGTGAATAAACTGTTTTGTTTGGACTTTAGTATAGTAATGCGATTGTGGGGCACCTATATTCTTATTCAAATACTAAGTTTTTTTTATTTATTACTAAAGTGTAGGTAATATTTGACGTTTTTTATGTGCCTAATCTCGACATCCGCATCCGTATCCCCGGATGTGAGCCTTTAAAAATCCGCATCCGCGGATGTCAAAAAATCGGCATCCGCAACCTCCCTGATTTATAAAGCGCAAATAATGAGGCTAACATATATAGACATTACGTGTAGGTTTGGAATTATACATACTTAGCATGGGGTCTTTCGACCTAATCCCGGGGTGGATGTGTTAAAGGAAAATAATATAATAATGTTCACCTGTAAGCCTTCTTAACCTCCTCGAACTGCGAGCCCAGCCCCAGCGAGAAGGCCTGGAACTGCAGGTTGGTGTACTGTCCGCCGGGGATCTCGTTCAGGTACACGTCCGCGTTGCCGGACTTCATCGTGGCCGTGCACTCGAACGGCCCGTACAGGGTTCGAGCTTGCTCCCAGTACGCTGAGTATTCCGATACCTTTTGGAGGGGGATTTCTGTGGGAAACATTGTTTTTCAATAAGTTTCAATTATAAGTTAGATATACTCTCTCTTAGTACCGAAAATGGTCCCATGCTCAACCGTTGGCAGGGGCTGCATGCACTCGCCGTCTAGTTTTTAGTTTTAGTTTTTATGCGCTACTAACACTAGTAATAAGATTGTAATGTTTGCTAACCATGTATGGACCTTTTAGTCTGCAATAAAAAAAAACATAAAAAAGCATTGCTTACCAACCTACGTTAACCCTTTATAAGCGGTGTCAGGAATTCATGTGTTATTTTGTTTTATATTATTTTTCTCATATTTTTGTACTATCTATGGTATTAAATCATTTTACGGTTTAGACTCACTTGTTTTAGTCACTCGCGCGACATGTATCGGAGAGCCTAGGTCTAGGGCCAAGTGAGTCTAAACCGTAAAATGATTTAATGTTAGTATGTCTCACAACAGTTTAAATTCGAATATAAAGGTAGTCTGAAAGATTGATACCGATTTTAATATTTGATTACCTGTAGTTTGTTACTTTTTTTACCCCTCGTTTACCGTTATCTACGTGTTAACGTACTATTCGGTATTCGGCCGAATACTATGCCACTATTCGGTACTCGGCCGAATAGGTCGGATACCGAATATTGGTTGCATCTGTAGTGTGTATACTGTATAGTGTACTGACTGGTGTCCTGGTCGGTGCCCATGAGGCAGGCGACGAGCGCGCCCATGCTGGGCTGGCTGGTCATGCCGGACATGGAGTCGACGGCGGCGTCCACCACGTCGGCGCCGGCGCGCGCGCACGCCAGCATGGCCGCCACGCCCGCGCCCGACGTGTCGTGCGTGTGCACGTGCAGCGGCACGTCGGGGTGCTTGTCGCGGATCGCAGAGATCAGGAGCCTGGGAATATTCATTATATACAGGGTGGAATTTCTAAACGGGTCAGTGAAGGCAGCTACAGATCCCGTGCTGCTACGCGAAATCGGTCTTAGAAGACCTTCCCTCGATTTCAAATTAATGAAGATTGGCGTTTACAGATTTTGGAAAAAACATACAGGGTGCGAGAAAAAGGTCATTTTTGACAAACTTTTTTTTTTGATGCCAATCGATCCCATTCCTATCCAGGATCAAAAGCTTGTATGGGATCAAAAAATAATAAACGGCTAGAAAAGCCAAAAATCGAGGAAAACTTTTCCCATACAATTTGTATGAAAATTAACTTTTATTTTTCACATTCTATTTTTTTATGCCAATCGATTCTATTGCTATCCAGTATAATAGTTTCCTAGGGGTCAACTTAAGGTAATGTACTAAAAAGCCAGAAATAAAATAAAAACTTTTTCCATACATAGAAATTCCACCCAGTATAGAGATTACTTTTATCAAAAAACAAACAAGTTCACTAAACAGTGTGCCTTCGTTTTAAAGTGTTCAGTTCCGAGTATATTGCTGAGCACTACAAAATGATGGCACTGACTGAAGAATACCGTACATACAAAAAAAATTATGCAAATAGACCCAGCCTTCGAGAAATTGGGAAACGCATTAGCTACCTAAAATAATCCGAAATTATATGTAGTTAAGATACCTAAAAAAAATCTGTCATTGGCAAAATTGAGAATCTCCTTGTTCCGTTCTCCCTTTCCCGATCTAAAAGCATCAGTACTACTATTGCTCGACTGATTCTTGTCGAACAGGTTGTGAAAAATGTGAAACCTAAGAAAATTAAGATACTCACTTAGCCGCCTGGGGCTTCAACAGCCCCGCCATATCCTTAATACACAGCACATGTGTCCCAGCCTTCACGAGCTCATCGGCCAGGTTCAAATAGTACTTCAGGTCGTATTTCTTCTTGCTAGGGTCGGACACGTCGCCCGTGTACGAGATGGCAGCTTCGACCACGCCCCCGGCTTTGCCTGCGGCGTCCATGCCGAGAATTAAGTTGGGGAGGTAGTTTAGAGAATCGAATACGCGGAAGATGTCCATGCCCGCTTTAACCTGTAATAAAACTAATAGTGTTAACCATAAACGTTTATCAATTTCAACAATATATTGATAATGATTTGTTCCACAATTAATATGACATTTGTGTTTGTTACAAAGAGACAACATTTAGCAAATGTTTGCTAAGTTTTACGAATAAGGGGCTTAAATGATTAAAATATGATGTAAACTGCCCGGAGCAGGACAAGATCGGCCGCAGGCGGACATTGTATGATTTAAAATAGCCGGAGCAGGACAAGATCGGCCGCAGGCGGACATTATATGATTTAAAATGGCCGGAGCAGGACAAGATCGGCCGCAGGCGGACATTATATGATTTAAAATGGCCGGAGCAGGACAAGATCGGCCGCAGGCGGACGTTATATGATTTAAAATGGCCGGAGCAGGACAAGATCGGCCGCAAGCCGACACTATATGATTTAAAATGGCCGGAGCAGGACAAGATCGGCCGCAGGCGGACATTATATGATTTAAAATGGCCGGAGCATGACAAGATGCATGCATGATATAGTTTTTGTATATAAATGATAAGGCGCTGACCGACATCTCGCAGAACTTGTAGACCACGTTGTCGGGGTAGTTGGTGTAGCCGACGGCGTTGGCGCCACGCAGCAGCATTTGGAACGGGATGTTGGGGATGAGGCGCCGCATGTCTTCTAGTCGCTCCCAAGGGCATTCGTGCAGGAACCTAGACAAATGGGAAATGTGTTACTTAAAGAGATTGCGATAGTGTAAATCGATTTAACACTCACGAAATGAAAGGACTAAGGTCTGTTTTTTTATTCCGTAGACTAAAATGACGTTTTATGTGTACACATGTGTGTGATGACATTTCTTAGTACCACATGAAATGTCATTTTAGTCTACGGAATAAAAAAACAGAATATAGATTTAGAACTTGCTTAGATAAAGTTAGGGCTGAGATGGTCCTGATGACGAGTTTAAAATTTTATATATATTTTTTTCGAACATCAGTCCATAACTAAATACAATAAACGAAACAAACCGTATTAACATATACAAACTACTCACCAAAGAGCGACATTAAAAGTAGCGCCACCCCAGTTCTCCATAGAATACTCGTACAAGTTGCTAAAGTTATGCGCTACATATGGCGACGCAGCCAATAAGTCATGTGTCCCAACTCTGATAGCTAAGAGAGACTGTTGAGCATATCATATAAAGATACTGTAAATGACACAACAATATAAACTACTCACCTAAGAGCAACATCGAAAGTGGCTCCACCCCAATTCTCCATAGAATACAAGTTGCTAAAGTTATGCGCTACATATGGCGAGGCAGCCAATAAGTCATGTGTCCCAACTCTGGTGGCTAAGAGAGACTGTTGAGCATATCATATAAAGATCTGTAAATGACAAGAATATAAACTACTCACCTAAGAGCAACATCGAAAGTAGCTCCACCCCAATTCTCCATAGAATACAAGTTGCTAAAGTTATGCGCTACATATGGCGAGGCAGCCAATTAGTCATGTGTCCCAACTCTGGTGGCTAAGAGAGACTGTTGAGCATATCATATAAAGATACTGTAAATGACACAACAATATAAACTACTCACCTAAGAGCAACATCGAAAGTGGCTCCACCCCAATTCTCCATAGAATACAAGTTGCTAAAGTTATGCGCTACATATGGCGAGGCAGCCAATAAGTCATATGTCCCAACTCTGGTGGCTAAGAGAGACTGTTGAGCATATCATATAAAGATCTGTAAATGACAAGAATATAAACTACTCACCTAAGAGCAACATCGAAAGTAGCTCCACCCCAATTCTCCATAGAATACAAGTTGCTAAAGTTATGCGCTACATATGGCGAGGCAGCCAATTAGTCATGTGTCCCAACTCTGGTGGCTAAGAGAGACTGTTGAGCATATCATATAAAGATACTGTAAATGACACAACAATATAAACTACTCACCTAAGAGCAACATCGAAAGTGGCTCCACCCCAATTCTCCATAGAATACAAGTTGCTAAAGTTATGCGCTACATATGGCGAGGCAGCCAATAAGTCATGTGTCCCAACTCTGGTGGCTAAGAGAGACTGTTGAGCATATCATATAAAGATCTGTAAATGACAAGAATATAAACTACTCACCTAAGAGCAACATCGAAAGTAGCTCCACCCCAATTCTCCATAGAATACAAGTTGCTAAAGTTATGCGCTACATATGGCGAGGCAGCCAATAAGTCATGTGTCCCAACTCTGGTGGCTAAGAGAGACTGTTGAGCATATCATATAAAGATCTGTAAATGACAAGAATATAAACTACTCACCTAAGAGCAACATCGAAAGTAGCTCCACCCCAGTTCTCCATAGAATACAAGTTGCTAAAGTTATGCGCTACATATGGCGAGGCAGCCAATTAGTCATGTGTCCCAACTCTGGTGGCTAAGAGAGACTGTTGAGCATATCATATAAAGATCTGTAAATGACAACAATATGAACTACTCACCTCAGAGCAACATCGAAAGTAGCTCCACCCCAATTCTCCATAGAATACAAGTTGCTAAAGTTATGCGCTACATATGGCGAGGCAGCCAATAAGTCATGTGTCCGAACTCTGGTGGCTAAGAGGGATTGATGAGCGTCTCTGAACGACGTGTCCATGAGGAGGAGACCTTTGTGTTGGCGGACGGCCTTGGCGAAGGCTTCGGGACCCCCTTCTTGGAGGATCTGTTTGAAGCCTTTTGGAGGCTGGATGGCTGTAAGAAAAGAACGTTTGTTGTTTTATTTCTTTTTAGATCGTCTTCCGTATAAATACTAAATAGTTAAGCACACAGTCCACTTTTGACTGAAAGCAACTGACACCTGACATTCTTTTTTTATTGGGCTTCTGGTATATTTTGTACATAACACGCCAGGATTTGAACCCACAGCGGTTTAATAGCCTCAAGTTTTACATCCAGGTATGAGTATGTCGCTAATAAACTCGGTTCGTTTAATTTGCGCAATAAGTAAAACATTGAAAATGAAAAATAATTGAAATGCCTTACTGATGTTTAAATAGGAAGATGCGAATCCTTTATGTAGTTCTATGATTGCAAAATAATGAATAAAATATTAAAATAAAAAATTCATTGCGAGTGCAAAAATATTGTAAATAAATTCAGGGCAAATGTGAATTAATACTTATAATTATAGCAGTTACAAAAGTTGATTCTTAATTTTTTACCTGTATTTTCTCCGGTTAGTTCAAATTTCTTGACAGCCTCTGGGGAAAGGTCTGAAAATAGGTTTAGTAAAATGAGGAAACTGTACACATGGCACGTGAACATTGTTATGAAATGAATAACAGATACCGAACATTGACAATTCTAATGAATTTCAGACAATAATAGGTAGGTACAGTCAGAAAATGAAGTAGCGGATCAAACTACGCGTCAAAAGTATTTAACATTCTCTAATAACTTAACAAAAGGGACATGTCTCTATCTTCTCTTCTAAGTCCGTCCCTCACTGCTGAGGATCGTGACTCCGCTTGCTAATTTTCCCTACGGCAGCTCTCCACCTCCCTGTTGGTTGCTTAGAGTAATGTCCATCTGGACATTTGGTCACACCATCTCGTTGGACTTGGTCCTCTAGGCCGTCTGCCGTCCACCCGTCTTTCCCATCACCACAAGTCTCTCCAAGCTATCAGGGTCTCTGCGAGTTATGTGACCGAAGTATCTCAGTACTCGTTGAAGACAGATGGTGGATAGTCTAGGTTCCTTTTCCTATTTGAGCTGCGCTAATATGATATGTAGAACAATTTAACTGTTACTTTTGATGCTGATGTAAAGATATATCATGGAAAGTATGGATGGCAGATACTTTTGGTGCGTTGTTTGTTGTTGACTATACAGGATGGCAGCAAACAACCCGAATAATCTACACCTAGATATTGACAGGGATATAGACCGTGATTACCTTTTGTATTATTTATGAGCTCCCGATATTCACGGTCTATATCCCGGTCAATATAAGTCTAGTGAAACTAACCGTGAATCATTCAAAACTCTAAATCTACACCTGTTATTCCAGATGATGTTACGAGTAATAGTTATTTACGATACAAGTGCAGAAAATAGGAAATTCGAAACGAGTGGCGATAAATTAAAACACGACCGCAGGGAGTGTTTTAAATCGACACGAGTTGTGAATTACCTATTCGCACGTGTATCGTACAACGTTTTACAGTACATATGGCCCTTTAAACTTTCGACATATGCACGAAAAGTGCTATTTGACGCACTAGTGCGAGAAAGTAGCACCATATGTACTGTAAAAAATATTATAACATACTTTACAATAACGAAACTTACAAAACTTTTCTTACTCAATAAGCATGGGAATGTAAGAGTTATTCGGTCCCGCCCAGCAGTCACGTCAGCATCAAATATATAGTGACGGCCAAACGTTTTTTTCCATAGTAAGGGTACATGTAAAATTGGTTATGGGGTAAAATTTATAACGCTTCCCGGAAATTGCTACTACATTAATGATTTATTATTATATGTAGAAGTACTTATATAACTATTAAATTAATTTTTTTTAATACAGTTGCTCAAAAAGTGGTACTTTTTGTGGCTGCGTAGCGTGTGAGAAGCTCAATTTCTCGAACTAGTGCTTTTTACTTTTTAGTTCCAAACTATACTTTCGAAACGCAGTTAAAATTGAATTTAGCGCAGAGCAGGTACCAGGGCCTCATGAGTTATGAGGAGGTGTCGTTGACCAACCCGCGCCGGGTTTTGGTTTGGTTTGGTGGTATGATTCTACTAATGATATATTAATTTATTATTTTTTCGCAATTGTATTAAAAA
Organism: Cydia strobilella; assembly: GCF_947568885.1. NCBI lineage: Eukaryota > Metazoa > Arthropoda > Insecta > Lepidoptera > Tortricidae > Cydia > Cydia strobilella. The sequence goes on from NC_086055.1 coordinate 13,271,730, forward strand.
ACGTCGTTTACAACACGTGTGAAATGTCTTTTCACACTAGTTGTAAAATGTACTATTTTAAAACCTACGCTATATGCCAAAAAAATCAATTTCATGCTATACATAATTTTGGAAATAAGCTGATACTCTTCGAACTGCTGGATCGATTTGCAACCGCACTGCAAGGAAACTCGCTTTCACGTAAAAAAACGGATCGAAATCGGTCCATCCGTTGGAGAGCTACGATGCCACAGACAGACAGACATTGCCATCAAACATATAACAAGCCTCTTTATGCGTTGGGGGTTAAATACTAATATCCTCCTAAGGCCCAAGGTCCTACCTATAGTACCTCTTCAGTTCGATGAAATTCAAACCCTATTCAATTAGAACAGAGTCGCTTTAGCTTTGTTTCGTTTAATTTTACAACAACGCAAAATCAACTTTATTTCCTACACTATAGGTTCAAATTTCAGTGCAAAATTTTGGATTTTTCATTTGTATGGCTGAGCCTTACCAGGATAAAGTACTATTGTAAAGTAAGGATATGTACTTAAGTTATGTTAATTAATTACATATAGGGTAAGATTGAACGGGTTTTTCATGAGGAGTAAGACAAAAATTCGTCCGTATGCCGAAGCATTACGGGCTACTTTTCATCTAATCCCGCAATAAAAACCCGTTCAACCTTACACACATATATTATGTATAACCGTGTGCAAAATGCGCGTGCAGCCCTATTATAAATTTGATGTGTATAGTTACTAAACTTCAGGATTTTTGGGACTGTGCCAGGTTTACGGAAATATAAGGAATGACGAATGAGTATGAGTAGATATAAAGCTTTATTTCTATAACTAGAAAAATGTAATAAATACAACCAAACTATAAGTACAGTTTTTTACAGCCTTTTTGAAATCCCGGTTTGAAATGTAGCAGATCGCCCGGGCCTCATTGTTATATCTAAGTATACCTGCAGGCGTATTATGGATCGCTTTATCCACGTGACAAAATAACTGTCACTTTTTAACTCCACGGGATAGAAAGTGACGGACACCATTTTATCACGCTGTCACGTAGACAAAAACGACCATCATATCCGTACTGGTAACCAAGGCTCGGCTCGGAACCGGTTTTTTTTTCATACAAAAAAATACCGGTATTATTACGTTTTTTTTTTCGTTCTTTGGTTTATTATTAAATACATGATTCAGTCCTACGTAAAGAGCATAAAATAATCAAAAAATGTCAATGTTAATTTTATTTGTGTGTCGTTGGCGTACGTGTTGCCATTAAATTTAGATTAAGTCAGGTCCCCACAGAAAACCAGCGCCACGGTTTACCGCGGCATTATGCTGAGTGGGGATCCTATTTAGCGTCTAAATGTTTTTTTTTATGTCTGCATTCCTTTCTTTTTTATGTGTTATGTTGTGGCGTTAAATAAATGTATTTTCTTTCTTCCTTTCTTTCAAAAATATTGAGTTATTTCGGGTTTATAAAAAAATCGGTTCCGAGCCCTGCTGGTAACCCTAAGTGTGTGTAGGGTGATAAATAAAAATGAGTTAAACCCCAACGGAAAGCGATAACCGGGATTTAAATATATTACCTACCACACCAAGGTTGGGCTGCAAGAAACCAACAAATCTTTATATTTTTATCCATGCAACTTCTCAACAGTCAACTGAATGAAAAACAGTTTTTCTTTCGTAATAGACATTCGGTTAATTTCGAATTAATATAAAAAAAATCGAGGTGAATTATGAATTCTAGTAGGTATGTGTATATAAGTAAGGTAAAAACGTATACAGTAAAATCTGCTTCCTGTGCTTCAATATTCGATACTTAATTTTAAAACTTGTTATTGCGGTAATGTTGATATGTATGCCGATTCAAAGACCATCACTACAATAATTGGGTAACACTTACATGAGGTTGTGATATAGTTTTCATACATAATAACTGTTAGAGCACAATTACCCTGTGGGGAGCTGGGTAGGCAAATTTTACGGTAAGTAAGGTGAAACTAGCGGCCTGCGGGCTGAGCACGGTAGCATTTTTATCGCTTATCACCATGCCTGTCACTTTCTAACAAGTATGTAAGTGCGAACGTGACAGGCATATTGACAAGTGATAAAAATGCAACCATGTTGCCACCGCTGATCGGTGAATCAACTTTTGGAACACTGATTTCGTGTTTTAGACTCCCTAGCAAAGAAAAATCGATTTTTCAAAAACCATGTTGATTTTTTTACTTTATTGTTTACACGGGCATCATTAGATCCTGAAGTATTAATTTAACACATTAAAATTAACAACTTGATCAGACAAAATCTGATTAGTTAGTCTAGGGACACGAAATTAAGTGTTCTAAAAGTTGATTCACCCTGATACGAACTTTAAGATACGCCAAAAATTTGCTAAAGATACGATATGGATCGGACATGTCAGTGTCAAGTGACGTTTTTGTTTGAAGAAACTTCACTTTTGAAGTTCGAATCAGGCCAAGTCACTCACGAGATATAAGTATAACCTCAATTTTGTTTTGGCTGGCAAGTTTAAGAGTATAATCATATATGATGACTTACCTAAAGGAACTGGGGGAATGTATGGCGTGATGTCCGCGGGAGGAATGGAGGTTGCCAGTGGCGTAGCTGGGCCGTTCACAAGCACCTGTACCACAGAATAAATAATAGTAGTAGGTACAGAAAATTCACTCTAATAAACGCGTCTATTACGACAGATATGACCGCTAGGTGGCGCATGCGCGAACAGGCGTCTGTTCCGTAGCGGTGCGCGGCAATTATACTTGTAGCGGCGCGACGAAATCACGGAGTGAGTCACGCCTGTTGTAGGTCAATTATTTGCGTAATAAAAGATTATATTTTGAAATAATAAATATTTCATATAAGTAAACAAACAAACGAGACTCGACCTATGTTATTTTTATAGCTAATTAATATCAAAAAAGATGATAGTATTTCTTCACTTGTTTGTTATTTACTTATTTAAGAAAAATGTTTTAACAACCTAAGGTCATGTGTACACCTAAAGAAACGTTTTTAGAATTGTATTTTTTTTAGTTTAGTTTTATAGTTTTCGTTTTTTACATAATTCCCTTATTGAATGCTATTATAGGTACATATTCAATAAAATACATAGTTACTTGTATCGTTACCTAAAAAAACTAGTAAAAGTAACCATTATTTTTAGTATAAGTATATATAGGTACCTGTCCGAGATAATTGAGCAGTTTCTGAGCACGGTTCTTCGAAGTTTTAAACATGAAGAGCTGAGGATTTTCGTCGATGAAGTACGTGTCCAGGGCGCCTGAGAAATAAGAGTAAATTCTAACAAAAATATACCAGAAAGATTAATTCTTTCAAAAAAATAATTCCATGCTCAATATCAGCTAAAACGATCATGAGAGTTAATTTTTGAGGCTCTTTACTGATCCGATATCGAGTCAGGGACATTTGAGTTAAACGTGACTTTATCAAAAATGTACACGTGTCATGGACGAATAGTCATTACCCCCACCCATTTTATGTTTTCTTAACGTCCGGAGTACAGTCGCCATCAGATATATCGGAGCGGCCGAGGTGCTCAAAAATATCTGAACACGACTCTAATGCCTTGACGATAGAGGCGTGTTCAGATATTTGTGAGCGACTTGGCCGCTTCGATATATATGATGGCGACTGTACATAACAGTCAATTTACTATTTGTCAAATTCAAACAACAGCCGATGATATACTACATTTATTAATGGATCTTACACCAGCTACACCCATACCTTGGTGCCTAGCCAATGTGACAATCGTTCGCACTGCGATAACGAAGCCTGTTTCTCTATCACTTCCATATTCGTGCGACAGTGACAGTTGCGTTTCGTTCGTTACAGACCGGAAAGGAACTTCTGGTTGCCGACTACAATGAGCAAGAAAGGAATGTTGTCTTGACAACGCGGATACCGAATTCTCTCATGGCGCGCGTCATCTCAGCGGCTGAGGCTGGTAGGTCGTTGGCGTGGGATATTATATTACCCAATGGGGGTATAGATTCCTTAATTAAGGATCTTAGAACACACAAGTTAATACTGGACTAAACTTAGTAAACTTACCGGAGAGGAACTTCTGGTTGCCGACTACATTGAGCAAGAAAGGAATGTTGGTCTTGACACCGCGGATACGGAACTCTCTGAGAGCGCGCGTCATCTTAGCGGCTGAAGCTGGTAAGTCGTTAGCGTGGGAGATTACCTTGAAGAACACATTGATTTACAATAAGAAATCTAGCATTTTGACATGAAAAAAAATGTGTCTATGGCGACCATAGACAACTAACAAACAGAATACGACTCTTTTTCTTACAAAATACTACGCCACAAGCCGCAAAACTCAGTTGCATCCTAAAGCGTTTTGTACTAGAACAGCCCGTTTACAACTAGAATTTCCTTTTAAGGGTTCCGTACCCAAAGGGTAAAAACGGGATCCCATTACTAAGACTCCGCTGTCCGTCTGTCTGTTCTGTCCGTCTGTCTGTCACCAGGCTGTATCTCATAAACCGTGATAGCTAGACAGTTGAAATTTTCACAGATGGTGTATTTCTGTTGCCGCTATAACAACAAATACTAAAAACCGGCCAAGTGCGAGTCGGACTCGCACACGAAGGGTTCCGTACCATTGTCTATAAAAATGGTCACCCATCCAAGTACTGACCCCGCCCGACGTTGCTTAAGAGCCCGTAGTCGATTTGAAAACGCGCGAAGATACGACTTTTACACAGTAACCGAACGCCGGCCGCTGCTTGAAATAACGCGACCGCCTAAACAATATTGATACTTTCGCAACATTATGCGTCACTTTATAACTTTAATTAGGTTAAAATAAAACTTTCGGTAAATTTGATATAATCGTTTATTACTGTTAACAATTTACCTATGTATTCATATAATACATACAAATTATATAGCATGATGATAATGATTTGCACTAAGGCAATATCTTATATATATATATATATATATATATATATATATATAATCATCTTACTCGCGTTATCCCAGCCTTTTTGCCACGGCTCATAGAAGTCTGCTGGGGTCCGCTTGGCAACTAATCCCAAGAATTGGCGTAGGCACTAGTTTTTACGAAAGCGACTGCCATCTGACTTTCCAACGTTCCAACCCAGAGGGGAAACTAGCCTTTTGTTGAAATTTGGTATACAGATAGTTTGAATCCCGGGGAAGGACATAGAATACTTTTTATTCAAGAACTCACCCTTTAAGGGGGTGGAAATTTGTATGGGGAATCAATAAACGCTGAACCGATTAAGATGAAATGAGGTATGGACATAGTTTGAGTCCTGGGGAAGGACATAGGATAGGTTTTACCCCAGAAACGGGGGGGGGGGGGTAATGGAAATTTGTATGGGCTCCAATAAAACCGATTTGGATGGAATTTGATATTATGGAGATAGTCTTAATCGTTGGGAAGGGTGTATAATAATTTTTATTTCCAAAGTCATCCTCTTCTCTTCTCCACTCTTCTAACACTCGCTCAACGTGTTGTTGGTTGTACGATGAATACTGCTCAAGACCTGGAACACCTGGAGTGCTTCTGGGTGCAAAGGGTCAGGGGTAACACTCGCTCAACGTGCCGCTGGTAGAGTATGATGGGGAAAACTCAAGACCTGGAACACCTGAAGTGCTGCTGGGTGCAAAGGGTCAGGGGTAACACTCGCTCAACATACCGCTGGTAGTGTGTAGTGTACGATGGATACAGCTCAAGACCTGGAACACCTGGAATGCTTCTGGGTGCAAAGAGTCAGGGGTAACACACGCTCAACGTGCTGCTGGTAGTGTATGATAGGGAAAGCTCCAGACCTGGAACACCTGGAGTGCTGCTGGGTACAAAGGGTCAGGGGTAACGGGTAACACTCGCTCAACGTGCCGCTGGTAGTGTATGATGGGGAAAGCTCCAGATCTGAAACACCTGGAGTGCTGCTGAGTGCAAAGGGTCAGGGGTAAAACTCTTTTAATCTGAAGTTGGTAGAGTATGCTGTAGGCAGGTTAAGTTCTTCAAGACCTGGAACACCTGGAGGGCTGCCAGATGAAGCAAGCACCTGACCAGAGCTACCACACGTTTAACATGCAGTAGGTACTGGGGGTTAAAAGGGGGTGGAAGTTCTGATAACAATAAATGAACCTGAGTTCCACTAAGTACAGCCAGGGTTCATCATCAGCTCTATCTTGGGTACTGCTCTCCCAAGTGTTCATCAAGACGTGTCGGAGGACCAAAACAGCGTGTGCCTATGTTGCACGAAACCTGAGTTCCACTAGGTACAGCCAGGGTTCAGCATCAGCTCCATCTTGGGTACTGCTCTCCTAATTGCTCATCAAGACGTGTCGGAAAACCAAAACAGCGTGTGCCTATGTTGCACGAAACCTGAGTTCCACTAGGTACAGCCAGGGTTCAGCATCAGCTCCATCTTGGGTACTGCTCTCCTAATTGCTCATCAAGACGTGTCGGAAGACCAAAACAGCGTGTGCCTATGTTGCACCAAACCTGCGTTCCACTAGGTACAGCCAGGGTTCAGCATCAGCTCCATCTTGGGTACTGCTCTCCTAATTGCTCATCAAGACGTGTCGGAAGACCAAAACAGCGTGTGCCTATGTTGCACCAAACCTGCGTTCCACTAGGTACAGCCAGGGTTCAGCATCAGCTCCATCTTGGGTACTGCTCTCCTAATTGCTCATCAAGACGTGCCGAATAACCAAAACAGCGTGTGCCTATGTTGCACGAAACCTGATTTCCACTAGGTACAGCCAGGGTTCAGCATCAGCTCCATCTTGGGTACTGCTCTCCTAATTGCTCATCAAGACGTGTCGGAAGACCAAAACAGCGTGTGCCTATGTTGCACCAAACCTGCGTTCCATTAGGTACAGCCAGGGTTCAGCATCAGCTCTATCTTGGGTACTGCTCTCCCAAGTGCTCATCAAGACGTGTCGGAAGACCAAAACAGCGTGTGCCTATGTTGCACGAAACCTGATTTCCACTAGGTACAGCCCGGGTTCAGCATCAGCTCCATCTTGGGTACTGCTCTCCTAATTGCTCATCAAGACAGACCAAAACAGCGTGTGCCTATGTTGCACAAAACCTGCGTTCCACTAGGTACAGCCAGGGTTCAGCATCAGCCGAGCTCTATGTATACTAAAACCTTCTCCAGAATGTAACAAACACTTTTCTAAAAACCGCATCAAAATCGGTTCAGCCAAATGCGAGATAATCGCGAACAAACATACATACATACATACATATACATACATATACCTACAAACATACGGGTCAAACTGAGAACCTCCTTTTTTTGAAGGCGGTTAATAAACAAGTACTTACAACCCAAGGATTAAAGTTTCTGGTCGCAGTTTACACGCACACAGTACAGCCAAACACGCAAACAAATATAACTTTTTACACGGCGAGCGACGCACACAATGATAAATAACTTCGTCGTCGTCGATGCAACGTGCGGAGCCGATCAACAAACGTCCTGCCTCTACCAGCTCCCGCGCGGGACTGAGGCCGCGGGCGCGTGTCACCGATGTTATAGCAGTAAAAGGGGAAGTTTTTAAAAAATCGTCAGAAAATAAAAGTTGCAATTGAAATAAAATTAAGTACAGCAACAGTTTAAGTAAACATTGCAGATTATTTGAGTATGCAATCTACGTCGAAAATAAGTAGATTTTCGGAGAAATTGTCACTTGTTTTGAGGTCATTTCTGGAGAAAATTGAATTCGTTTAACTTTCATTTCCTCGAACTTTAAGTCATATAACAACAATGTAATCTGATAAACCTAGAGTACAGAATATGTGTAATACAAATTTACCATTTTTAGCAGTCCAAACTTTACGAAATTTACAAATAAGAGCATCAAAGTCAGTGCTTTACACGCGTTTACCTAAACGTCCATCAGAAAAAAATTCATTACTAATTTAGTAAGCCTTTTTTCAAAAAAATGATCTGATAAACCTAGAGATAAGAAGTCTTGCTAATAGAAACCAGTACCTGTTATTTCAATTAGGTAACAAAAGGTGTACAATTTCACAGAAGAAATCTATCAACTTTACATTTTTGCGACTAAAATCGTAACCGGGCTCTTAACTTCGGTCAAAAATCACGTTTGTTGTATGGGAGCCCCACTTAAATCTCTATTTTATTCTGTTTTTAGTATTTGTTGTTATAAGCGGCAACCGAAATACATCTTCTGTGAAAATTTCAGCTATCACAGATCACGAGATACAGCCTGGTGACAGACGGACAGCGAAGTCTTAGTAATAGGGTCCCGTTTTTACCCTTTGGGTACGGAACCCTCGGTGGGCGAGTCCGACTCGCACTTGGCCGGTTTTTTTCATTGAAATGAGTACAGTCGTACCGTACACGTAGTAAAGTGTCAAGTGGCGATGCATAATTATTATTAACATCTGGATCTTATACTTCAGATTAACCTAAATTGTGTTTTCTTACTTTAACAAGCAGGGAGTCGTAATATGGTGAGACGATGCCTCCAGCGTAAGTGGCCGCCGAATCGAGACGGATACCCATACCTTCTCCAGACCTGCAACAAAATAATATGTTGTACAAGAAAAAACAAAACAAGATGTATTCGAGGCAATAATAGGGATGTTGACATGAATCGTGAATATATAAAATTTTATGTTTTTACCATAGCAGGTAATATTAGAATGCTGAAAATCATATTTTGTAAATATAAATATGGGTAATAAATTAATTAAAAATAATAAAAGTATTTAAAATAATGCCCAGCATCACGTGACTGCCAACGCAAATCGGAGCGCGTGACGTCACGGAGTGAGAAACACGCACAGACAAGACAATCGTTTGTTTATCACCTCGTTACGTCATCCAGATCACGTGACAGCTTGGAGCGTTTTTGCGCGTTCAACACTAATTAACGTCGATTTTTTATTAAAAATTAATGAATAAAAATAAATAGTAAATAAGTAAATTTATAGTGTAATTTTTATCCTGAAATAAATAAATCTGAATCAAAAAAATATATTTTTTGCAATAATTACGTGTGTATCTATAAAATGAAAACAGTTCAAAAAAATAGTCAACATCCCTATTTAATTACGAACTCGCCTCTATTGTTGAGGCAGGTGTACAGATACGTTTTAACACGCGCTCTGATATGTCACCGTCTATGATTGCGACTACGCAAAGCAATAGTTAAGTAGAATTTAATGCGTAGTGCACTAAAAATCCAACAACATACAATGAAAAAGCTAAGTCCCTCTAAATTTAACTGTTTATTTATTTATTTATAATAATATCGTTGGGAATAACGCACTTTTGCCGCAGATTAACCTGATCATCGCTCTTTGTTTCGCAGTTAATGATTGTGGCGCCAGCAATGATATTATTAATCATATAACTATAGATAGGTTATACTCATACTTAAGGAACACAACAAATACTTCCATATTTATTTCTATACCTACAAAGAAATGTGTTATTTTTGATTAATTTTCGCATTCCATTCATCTTTGTCATACTCGTTATTAAACATGAGCTGTCTCTTTCTCTTTCGGTGAGCGGGAGCTCGTAAGCACGTGCACATTTCCCGCTTGCCCAGGTGCGACTAAAGGCAACTTGTACAATTTGTCACAAGGTAAGCGCTTCAATTTTGAAACGCCTATAACGCCATCTTGAGTTATAATAAATCATAGGGCGCCAGTATGAAGACCGACTTTAGGTCCGTCTTTGGTTCGCAGTTTTTTCCCCAGGGGTTCTGTACGGTACCTACTTACCTGAATACTTCAAGTCTTCCAGTGTTGGGTTGGAAGTTAGTCGCCGGGTTTTCAGTGGTCACTCTGCATTGAATAGCAAATCCTTGTGTTTTGATGTTGTCTTGAGTCAGATCCAGTTCTGGTAGTACCACCCAAGACACAAGCTTGCCTGAATACTTCAAGTCTTCCAGTGCTGGGTTGGAAGTTAGTCGCCGGGTTTTCAGTGGTCACTGCATTGAATAGCAAATCCTTGTGTTTTGATGTTGTCTTGAGTCAGATCCAGTTCTGGTAGTACCACCCAAGACACAAGCTTGCCTGAATACTTCAAGTCTTCCAGTGCTGGGTTGGAAGTTATTCGCCGGGTCTTCAGTGGTTACCCTTCATTGAATAGCAAATCCTTGTGTTTTGATGTTGTCCAGTTCTGGTAGTACCACCCAAGACACTTAACTATAAGCTTACCTGAATACTTCAAGTCTTCCAGTGCTGGGTTGGAAGTTATTGGCTGGGTCTTCAGTAGTGACTCTGCATTGAATAGCGAATCCTTGCGTCTTGATCTTGTCTTGTGTCAGACCCAGTTCTGGTAGGGTCATGCCTTCGGCAACTCTGATTTGGGATTGGACTAAATCGATGCTTGTGACTTCTTCTGTGATTGTGTGTTCCACTTGTAACCTGAGGTATACAATAATAATATAAAAAAATTATACGAAAATCTTACACAAATAAGATTAGTCACACTGCAAGCTCAATCAATAATTAATATTTGAGTTTTAAAACCCTTTATACATACAAACAGACAGACGCGGCGGAGGACTTTGTTTTATAAGATGTAGTGATTCTTGTATCTTTTGGCCAATGGACTGAAAGATGTAGAGTAGCTCTCACACACATGTAAAAACATGGAGATGAAAATTTTAAATTTAAAATATCACGACACAATGAATAGGGGATTTTATTTTTATTTTTTATTTATTATAAACTGATCGGCGATTGGCCCTAGTCACACCTGATGGAAAGTGAAGACAGGGCCTAAGATGTAGTGTGTCGTCTCGAGCGCTTACGTCATAGTGACGTCACTGACAGTTAGGTTAGGAGTCAGTCGATAACAGACCGCGAGCAGAGCAGTCGTGTCAAGTGATGTTTGTGTTGGCGAGCCGTTGGAAATACATTACATCGTATGATTTACTGTGGTAACAGAACATTACAGGGGACAAAACTGACCTAGCGTTGACCTCGATGAAGTAGAAGTTGCCTTTGCTGTCCAGGAGGAACTCCACAGTTCCGGCGTTTTCGTAGCCCACATGCTTGGCCAGGTGAACAGCGCAGTCGGTCATCTTTTTGCGAACCTATAAAAAGTATTTTAACATTTCAAAATACTTCTAGTACATATTTAATTATACGAACGGGTCTATCGCAATTTAATTTAAAGACTCCGGAGGGTCTTTCCGTGACCACAGCTGGTGCAACTCAGCTGAAACGTCGGAATTTAAGGTAAAAAAAATGAAATTAAATCGCGGTAGACCCGTTCGTATAATTATACGAACGGGTACTGCCTTATTTAATTAAATATGTGTTCAAAACGCGAGAGTTTAAAGTGTTATACTTCTAGTATTTCAAAGAAGAGTATGTAAATGTTTTGTAAACATTTTGTACCTCAGGGTCAAGACCGGGCGCAGGGGCCACCTCGACGACCTTCTGGTGCCGGCGCTGCACCGAGCAGTCGCGCTCATACAAGTGTACCACGTTGCCAGCCTTGTCACCTGAAATACAAAACATGACATTAGTAACAAGCAATCAAATAGTTATTTACGATACAAGTGCGGAAAAGAGGAAATTCGAAACGAGTGGCGATAAATTAAAACACGACCGCAGGGAGTGTTTTAAATCGACACGAGTTGCGAATTACCTTTTCGCACGTGTATCGTACAACGTTTTACAGTACATATGGCCCTTTAAACTTTCGACATATGCACGAAAAGTGCTCATTCCCGCACTAGTGCGAAAAAGTAGCACCATATGTACTGTAAAGTACTTTTTAGGGTTCCGTACCCAAGGGGTAAAAATGGGACCCTATTACTAAGACTCCACTGTCCGTCCGTCTGTCTGTCACCAGGCTGTATCTAATGAACCGTGATAGCTAGACAGTTGAAATTTTCACAGATGTATTTCTGCCGCTATAACAACAAATACTAAAAAGTACGGAACCCTCGGTGGGCGAGTCCGACTCGCCCTTATCCGGTTTTTTTAAATACATATATTACTTTCACGCATTGTATTACAGCATCACAAAGATCTATTCTCATCTAAAAAGACGAACTGACGAGCAAATTCTAGAATAAAATTGTGTTTGTATGCGCTGTTTGCTAATTTACTCTACCTATAACGAAGCCATAGTTCAAATTTAATCGTATCCAGACCAGAACTACAGTAAATAAACTGAAGTTTGAAAGAGAAGAAATATATTGTAATAATACAAATGAGTAGGTTCATTCATTATAAGTATAATATGGATATCATAACGCGATCATTTCATTGGTGTATTCAATGTGAATTTACTGTAAGACTATCCTGCGGCCGTAGCAAGGTCGCATTTTTAACACTTGTCACCATGCCTGTCACGTTCTAATAAGTATGTAAGTGCGAAAGTGACAGGCATAGTGATAGGCGATAAAAATGGAACCATGCTACCCCCGCTGGGAACGAGTGTATCATTTCATAGACGTATCATTTTTCCAATCACAAATCAAATAATGTTGCTAAAGCCACATATAGATATATCTACAAACATCGTGCAAGTAATACAATAATGGAATCCAAAGTACAAAAATTACTTTAAAAAAAAAATCAATGCAAACAATAATGTCATACACAAATATATTATGAATTTAAAACGGACTAAGTAACCAAATGTGAACTTTATTGTACGACAACAAGGCATCAAATTTTATGAGTTCTCAAAAGTGTTTATGTTATTTATGCAAAGTGTAACAGTGAATAAACAATATGCTAGGTCCGCTAAGATATTAAATATGCTATTAACAGGCAAAAGGGAGTTCATACTCAATGCCACTTGTATCTTTAGGAGTCACATTTTGTATTAACGTCTCGTTGATAAATGATAACGACGCGAGCGCCTCTGACAATAAGGTCCTTTTTCTGATAACAAAACAATTATCATTTTATTGTATGAACGATAAGTATCGGGGGCTCGTCTGTTGTGTCATTATACTTAATGGATATGTTTTCCAATTGCATATAAGTAATTACTTTTTAATTAATATCATTGACAATGAAATGAACCAGTGTCATATCGATTCATAATGGGTAATTTTCTCTAAAACATGGTATTAGGTCAATTTACCAAAGTGAATGAATGAAGGAGAAATTACAAGTGGCTCAGGTTTTTTTAATCCAAAAAACCTTATCGACAAATAATCCATACAATTATCGATCCTGCTAACAAGATTTCTCGAAAAAGGCGACCCGTAGAGAAGAACAGAAACCGACATACAGAAAGAACTTTTAGCCAAGACGAAATGGAGACATAATAGGTCGCGTTTTGCGCTAGTTCTGTCAATGAGAAATCTAATTACCAAGCAGTTGGACCTTAATATGCCTAGGTCTTTCTATGAAGCGCTCAATGAACTGGACCCGTTGCCAAAGGCGCCCAGCGCTTCTGAGGAAGGAACATGGACCCGTTGCCAAAGGCGCCCAGCGCTTCTGAGGAAAGAACATGGATCCGTTGCCAAAGGCGCCCAGCGCTTCTGAGGAAGGAACAATGACCCGTTGCCAAAGGCGCCCAGCGCTTCTGAGGAAGGAACAATGACCCGTTGCCAAAGGCGCCCAGCGCTTCTGAGGAAGGAACATGGACCCGTTGCCAAAGGCGCCCAGCGCTTCTGAGGAAGGAACAATGACCCGTTGCCAAAGGCGCCCAGCGCTTCTGAGGAAGGAACATGGACCCGTTGCCAAAGGCGCCCAGCGCTTCTGAGGAAGGAACAATGACCCGTTGTCAAAGGCGCCCAGCGCTTCTGAGGAAGGAACATGGACCCTTTGCCAAAGGCGTCCAGCGCTTCTGAGGAAGAAACATGGACCCGTTGCCAAAGGCGCCCAGCGCTTCTGAGGAAGGAACATGGACCCGTTGCCAAAGGCGTCCAGCGCTTCTGAGGAAGAAACATGGACCCGTTGCCAAAGGCGCCCAGCGGTTCTGAGGAAGGAACGTGGACCCGTTGCCAAAGGCGTCCAGCGCTCCTGAAGAAGGAACGTGAACCCGTTACCAAAGGCGCCCAGCGCTTGTGAGGAAGCACACTTGAAAGCTGACTCCACTTCAGCCATGTCACGTACTACTCGGATTCCATGGGCTGACTTATATAACATAGCAAGAGGTACTTACCAAGCAGTTGGACCTCAATATGCCTCGGCCTTTCTATGAAGCGCTCAATGAACATGGATCCGTTGCCGAAGGCGCCCAACGCTTCTGAGGAAGCACGCTCAAAGGCTGATTCTACTTCGGACATGTCCCGTACTACTCGCATACCGCGACCGCCACCGCCGTACGCTGCCTGCAAGAGGAAAATGTTAGATGTTGTAGGACTCGGTTTTTATGAGTTTAACAGCTCATTTACACGGTGCGAGAACCCGCATGCGAAAGTGTTTTTCACAAAGAGATGTTTAGTCGATATCTTGAATCAGTAGTACTGTACGTCAGAAGGCAATGCAACGAAACTTGCATTTGACTTTTAGCAGCGTCTAAATGAGTCTTTAGTTGAAAAGGCTCGCAAATTTTACAAAACTCTGCGTTTAAAACCCTTTTTTTAAGAGTACTTTTAGTGGTGAGTGGAGACTTTCACGAGATTCTATAGGGCGTCATTGTCAACTATATGACTATAATATTAAAATGCATTGTATCTTGCAGAAAATAATTGAATACATCAAACATTTATTCAGCAAATAGGCCACAGGGACACTTTTACATGTAAATTTTTACAAGCAATAAATATAACCAAAATTACAAAAAAAAATACAAATATGGAATCGATGAAATATTAGATACTTTTTAGGGTTCCGTACTCAAAGGGTAAAAACGCGGGACCCTATTACTAAGACTCCGCTGTCCGTCTGTCTGTCTGTCACCAGGCTGTATCTCATGAACCGTGATAGCTAGACAGTTGAAATTTTCACAGATGATTTATTTCTGTAGCCGCTATAACAACAAATACTAAAAACAGAATAATATAAATATTTAAATGGGGCTCCCATATAACAAACGTGTTTTTTTTTGCTGTTTTTTTCCGTAATGGTACGAAACCCTTCGTGCGCTGCGTGTATCCAGTCTCTAAATGTCGAATTACACAATACCTTGAAGATGACTGGAAGACCATGTTTCTTGCAGAAGTCCACGGCGTCTTCTTTGTTTGTAATAGGACCGTCCGTGCCCGGTACGATGGGGACCTCTGGAATATATAAACATTACAGGTAATATTGTCTTCAGTTACCGCGATAGTTACTCATGAAATAAAACTATGAACACGGATTGACGGGTGGGTGAGCCACCCGTTGACCACGAACGCTGTAAAGGGTTCGAAACGTCGGGATGTATTATAAATTCAATATACGCGATATAATCCGTTTTCATAGTTTTATTTCATTTACATTAGGTAACAAAAAAAGCAGATATATTTAGGCCCCGCATTTTAGAAATTGTTAAGGGGCTGTCAACACCCAATGTTCTTGAAATCGATGTTACTAAAGACTAAAGCAGTTTTTAAGAAAACTCTTTGTTTTAGTAAAGCAAAAAATAATGTGTTAATATTCATTATATTTCAAAGACCGTGGCCGTATTCGATACATGATAGAACGAAATAGGCTCTATAGAAAATAATTGCAAAGATTGGTCTTAAAATCACCATTAACCGGTTCTATGTCTTTATTTGTTTGACTTATGGGTCTGCAATTAAAATCACAATTTCAAAACATTAATACCTAAACCGCTAACGAGTAATATTACGCAAATATTCCACATTTTTTATTACAATAGTTTTCTTATTATTCCCTTGCCCAGACCCAGTAACAACGACAGTGCTATCTCATTTACTCCGCTATAAATAGACAGTGTGCGCGCATTAGGTATTGACAGCCTATTAAGAGTCACATTAAATGCATATCTCAGGGTGGTGTCCGCGTTGACAACAAACGCTGTAAAGGGTTTGAAATGTCGGGATGTATTTTGGTTTTATTATACGCTTTATAATCCGTTAAAATAGTTTTCATGAATGACTATAGCAGTAAATCTATTCCTTTTCTTTATTTTTATCATTAACTGAAAACATTTCAAATACGTACTAGCTTTAATGGCGGCTTTCCTGGCAGCCACCTTGTCTTCCATACGCTGCACCAAGCAGGGATCGGATACCGGTATTTTTTGTATGGGAACGAAAACGGTATTTTTTCGTTCTTTGTTAATTATTTCATTTCTAAATGGGCAATCTAATAATACGAAGTCGTTACCTAAAATCACAACTGAGGCATTTTGAGTATAAAATAATTCGAAATATATGGTTATTTCGAAGTTTTTGCTAAAAACCAGTTCCGATCCCTGGCACCAAGGGGGGTACGGCCCGATAAACCGCACGCAAACCACCATCAGTTGCGAGTCTACCCTGTTAATTTAAGCATTTCAAATTCAAACACGTACTGGCTTCAATGGCAGCTTTCCTGGCGGCCACCTTGTCTCCCATTCTCTGCACCACGGAGGGGTGCGGCCCGATAAAACGCATGCCGGCATCAACGATTGCTTGCGCGAAATCTGACCTGTGAACATATACAACTTCGTACAATACGTTATACAGTACAGAGTTTCATTTTATTTCATCATTCATTCATTTGAACATTCGAATTAATGAATGAAATAAATGATAATATGAAATGAATGATCATTGATTCATTTCGAGTTTCATTTGTTGCCAATTAAGAGGCAAGACCAGTGGTAATTTATCCATACAAACGTACTCAACTGTTTCCTCCGTAGTTTTTGACCCTAGAGCAATGGTTTTTTCAACACAGATTAATATTATCAATATCTGTGTCGAACTTTTTTGCTTTTTTGATATTTTTGTTTTTTAAGCGCTAGAGCACTTCAAACATCGCAAAAACGGCCTAATTGACCTAGGCCGCAATGAAAAGCATTGTATTCAAAACTGATATCAATTAGGTGTCCCAAAAAGCAAAATAGTCCGACACAGATAATTTCATAACCATTTAGATTTAAGTAAAAATTTCATTACGATTCGTTTAAATTTTGGAGGAGGTAACAGTCGAGTAAGAAACCTCGATTTTTGAGATTTTTACGCAGGATTTTTCGCTTGAGCTGTAGTTGTCCTTATCGCACTAATTTTAGGAGCCGCCATCGTCAGCGCGACGGAGATATTTACCTAAAATTTTCAAATCGGACAAGGGGCTCAGCTGGCCTTTCCTCTTAAGTCTTAAGGATACAAAGGGGGAAGCCCAAAGTTGTGCAAGATACGTAAAAATGGACCCTAATGCGGCTATAAAACTGATGATACGCGTCAAGATTTTGTAAAATATACATAAAGATTATAAAATATGCTTTACACACAAGGGATTTATAAAAACAGTGAAGCCACACCCTTCTGACAACAGTCCATAACCGGGATGAACAGCGTCCACATTGTTCTCTTTAGCTACGATGATGATCTCGGGGATGCTGAGATAAGCTTCTACTGGAGCCAGACCTTTGCCGATCAGGTATGACTCGTCGGCTTTTATAAAAGCTATGAGACACATACCATTCTGACAACAGTCCATAACCGGGATGTACAGCGTCTACATTGTTCTCTTTACCTACCCTGATGATTTGCGGGATGCTCAGGTACGCTTCTACGGGAGCCAGACCTTTGCCGACCAGGTATGACTCGTCGGCTTTTGTTATAAAAACTGTGAAGCCACATACCTTTCTGACAACAGTCCATAACCGGGATGAACAGCGTCCACATTGTTCTCTTTAGCTACTCTGATGATCTCGGGGATGCTAAGGTACGCTTCTACGGGAGCCAGACCTTTGCCGACCAGGTATGACTCGTCGGCTTTTTGTCTGAAAGAATAACACAATTTTTGTCATTTTTCTCGGTCACTTTTCTTCAATGATTGGGGATGAGATAGACACCTAGCAAGCTAGTCGTTTATAGAAAACCCAGTCGAAATTTAAATAATGCTTTAAAAGTGAAGCTTCACGTGGTATTTTTTTACGTTTCGAATGGCGTTTATCAATAGCCGATTATCATTTTGGCTACGACCTATGTTTGGTAGAGAAATGTTTCGTCAAACCAGAGAAAGTTTGGCGCGGCTGGCAATGTTGAGCAAGTTTACGGTACAAAGCCAAGCAGCTGAGGTCTCCATACCTATGCAAAGAGACAAGTTATGGCGTCTCCTCTGTCACTGACAACGTCGTGCCACAAGATTGTAACAGATGGCGTTAGCACTTTCTACATCACGCTTACGGAGTTCCGAATGACAGTTACTAACAACTCCTGACCAACTCTCATTGGACGGTCCCGAGGAACTACACCCGCCTGAAGCGAGTACTCTTTATTGCCCTCCCTCTACATTCTACAAAGTAATGCCAAAGCATGCTAGGCTTGTCTTGGAGATTTTGGACCAGACTGTCACCATCCGACATTGGTTGATAAAGTAGAACCTTGTTTCTTCTTCTTCTTTTGTCGCGACCTTTTCCCATCTACTTGGGGTCGGCCCTCCTTATCCTTCTCTTCCACTGTGCTCGGTCTTGAGCTGTGCAGGCGTCCAATCCTAATTGTTTTAGGTCTTTCTCGACCGTCGTAAGCCAAGTGGTGGGTGGCCTTCCAGGTCCCCGTTTCGTCGTTGGCAAATCTAGGGCTAGCTTTACCATATGGTCCTCTGGCCGTCTTTGGATATGGCCGTACCAGCGGAGGCGGTTTTCTTTAACTTTTTCTGTGATAGGCAGAACCTTAAAGCTTCCCCTGACAAACTCATTCCGGATTTTGTCTAACCTGGTGACACCCGCAGACCAGCGAAGCATCCGCATTTCAGTTGTGTGTAGTTTGTTGAGGTGCTGTTTGGTAGTAGCCCAACATTCTGACCCATACAGCATTGCGGGACGTACAGCGGTTTTATACACACAAGTAGAACCTTGTTTCGTGTTCTGTTATTTAAGAAAAGCATATATTTACTGTCTCCCTCTCTCACCTGTGCATCTGCAGCTTGTCCTGCTCGCTGTAGATGGCGACGGACCGTATGCCGAGTTCGGAGCATGCTCGAAACACTCTGATGGCAATCTCTCCTCTATTTGCTACCAAAACACTCCTTATTGGTTTGTACTCGATCGGTTTGTTTGCTTTCTGAAAGATGAATGATGATATATATTAAATTGTAATTAAGAATTTCACATGAAAATATAACACATAATGCATTGCAGGATACAATTCAGAATATTGAGATCGTGTGTTGCTCCATCGGGGGCGTTGTTTTGACAATAAAGATACCCTTTATAGAAAACTAGAAACGAACTAGATGTCGAATCCTATTCTAGTATTTTGTTAATTGTTAGTCGTGGCTAGGATACAAAAAAAGACTAGACTGGCAGGCCCATTGGAATTCAGGATTATTCAGTTATTGTGCAATTTGCTCGTACTTGTCCGTACATGTATAGGCGCACTGTAACTTAATGACATTCATTATTCTGAGTCAGTGTGTTCGAATTGGCATACCTATAAAATAAATACTAGGATAAGGGGGGTGTTAATTATTTACGTCTTAGATTTTAGCGAGTTTTTGATTTTCATGTAATTGATAGAAAAAGTGAGTCACATACGCTAGGGAGCTTATGTGACTTTCACTTTTTCTATCTAACCATTTAACTGGAAAGAACTAGTTAGTATCCTCGCAGACACAGTTAACTAACTATTTATGAACCTTAATACAACGAGATAAGGTCTAATAATAGTCAATTAAATGTGTGGATGTTATAGTTAAATCAAACACTCGCTACACACGAATAGGTAGTGTGTCTTTGTGTCTGTCACACCTACCCGCCGTAGGTAGGTGTGACAGAGAGCACACTACGTTTTCGTGTGCAGCGAGCGTTTAATTCAACTATAGTTGTTAGTAGTCTGAGTAGAAGGAAAGACACCACAGACGAATACAAAACAAGATAGTGCCAAGACTAAATATTATGATTTATGAAACACGAGGCTTGTTATCAGAGCGTCTTATTTTTCAATAGTCTGCCATTATAATATAAAACTATTACCAACCATCGCGTTTTCAATGCAAGACTAAAGGATTTTCTTTTAGAAAAATGTTATTATTCCGTATTAGATTTCATCACTACATAGTATAAAACAAAGTCGCTTTCCGCTGTCTGTCCCTATGTATGCTTAGATCTTTAAAACTACGCAACGGATTTTGATGCGGTTTTTTTTAATAGATAGAGTGATTCAAGAGGAAGATTTATATGTATAATTTGTAAAGGTTTTGTGTAAATTAGTTGAACTACGCGTGCGAAGCCGGGGCGGGTCGTCTTGTAAATGATAAAAATAATTAGCTAATTATGTACATTGTTATTACAAAAAAATCTTGTATAATAACTACCTGTATGATTTAAATGATCTCATTAATGTGGACACGTTAGAATTGTAATATTTTTTTATATTGTTAATATTTTTATTTTATTTTTTTATATATTTTATGTTAATTAAGATTGTAAAATAGAATGACATTCAAACAAAATGTATATTGTTAGTGGATAAATGAAATGAAATGAAGTACTTACCGAGCTCGCATATCGTGCCCTTGCGCAGCTCCATGCTTGAAACTGATTGGCCGTCAAATAAACATGGCGCACTTTGAGAATCTGCATCTTCACTTATCGAAATAAAAAAAGTTACAAAAACAATAAGCACCGCGCTAAGTAAATAGCACTATAGCTTAAGATAATAATTAATTCATTGTATAAAAAAAATGACTAGACTATTTTTCGTTTTCGTATCGTTCCGTTTCCTGAAACAAAGAAAAGTTAGTGTTAATGTGTATATTTTTTTCTGAAATTCATTTGTTATGTTATGAAGCTGTTAATATTGTCTTCGGTTACCGCGATAGTTACTCATGAAATAAAACTATGAAAACGGATAATATCGCGTATATTGAATTTATAATACATCCCGACGTTTCGAACTCTTTACAGCGTTCGTGGTCAACGGGTGACACCCGGTACGCTATATTATCCGTTTTCATAGTTTTATTTTATGAAGCTGTTGTTTGTTACAAATCGAAAAAAAAACAAGAAGCTAGCTCAGATATTCATATACAAAACATAGAATTCATAGGGCATTTGAGACTGCAACTGCTGCAAGTTAATCAAGAATAAGATTAAAGATCTAAAGATAGCAACCATTATAATCTAGTCTGCACATGAAGTCAATAGCGGACACGTAATATCTTGTAACGGTTTACACATAGGTACAGTGTATGATGTGTGTATATTTACATATATCAATGTAAACGATAGTCAGTAAGCGACGTAGATGATTAGCTCAATTAGACTTGCATACTTGAAGCGGTTAGCGCAATTTTAAAAGGTAATATGCACATATATATGTCCATTAAGGACTTTGTACTCCGTAATATTGTCCCTTCAGTGTCAAATTGTTCTTTTATGGCGATATTTGCTCTTTGGATGCGATTCCCGAATGAAATTGCTATGTTTTTTTAAAGTTCAAGAAGCCATTGAAAATAAAAAAACAGCAATTACAATCGGGACGATGGTTTTAGGATCTCATCTATATGGAATCCAGTCATTAGTAAATGTAAGCGAAAACGAATATTGCCCAATGAAAAACCATACCTACATCGTGAGTGTTGTGTGTCGACCAAGTAACAAAGGTACCTACCTAGTTCAAAAGGTTCTAGTTGATAAACAAGACCAAGACCACGAAGACAATGCCATAGTTGAAAAGTCGGAGGTAATTTTTAACTTAATTATACGCGATTAGATCCCATTTTACAAATAATTAAGTTATAACAGAATGTAAGTTGATAGTGTTGATACTAATATTCTTAATACTTCTCATGCTCGTAAAGTTCGACTATAGGTCGTGCGTATACGACATAAAGTTGCTTATTATGTTCTAGAGCATAAAGTAAAATCATCTATTACGACCCTTATTGACATAGCAATAAAGTCCAAAATCTGCAATGCAAACGGCCAGCCCTGCCGGCGCGCCCCCCGACCGATACGCTCCCGACCGGTGTGCCCCGCGCCCCCGACCGGCCCGAGTAAAATTTTTTTTAGTCTTGAATCACCAATCTTGAATCTGTAAAATTACCTAAAATATTGGATATTTTTGTATGTATATTTTACTTACAATCGAAGTGAAAAACAGGCATAATTGTCCAGTTTTATCCTCCACTATATTGGTCCTCGCTGCGCTTCGGATAAAAATGGATCGCTTTATGCCCTTGTTGTACTAGATTGTACAATATTTTACAATGTAAAATAATATTAAAAAATAAAACAAATGGAAAACAAATAACCTAAGGATAAGAATTAACAGCAACACATTTAACTGACCAAGGGTAAGCCTTAAGTCATTGCATTAAGGTGTAAAAATGGTCAGGTGCGTTGACGATGATAGCCACAGTAATCTCCTCGGCCAACGAGTGGAACGCGATGACCTGAATGACTTTGAAACACTATGTCGATGTCGATAATCGATAATCGATAATGAGAACCTATGGGTAAGTTCAAGATACGGTATTGCATAATCTAGACCCCTCTTAGGGCCTGTTTCACAATGTCCAAGTAAAGTATTGGATAGTTAATTAACAAATAAATTAACTGCCAGATAAAATTTCCTACAAAAAAAGCACTTTATTCAGCAGATAAAGCTTATTTGGAGATTGTGAAACGCCAACGATGACTTTATTCGTCAGATAAGTGGCAAGTAGCTTCTTCAGGACTTTACTTGGACATTGTGAAACAGGCCCTTAGACTCAATAATTGACCGGACTCAATAATTCCCATACAACAAACGTTTTTTTTTTGCCGTTTTTTGCGTGATGGTACGGAACCCTTCGCACGCGAATCCGACTCGCACTAGGCCGGTTTTTTTACGAAGCATTTTAGTACCTACGCAATGTTTTACTAAATAACGAACGATAACTACACGTTTTATCTAATCTGGTCATATGTAGTCCATTTATAGCGAGGCCGGAACTAAGCCTTTTATTTACTTTGATTGTTGCGCCTGAAGTACTAAGTATTAAGCGGTTATTTCATATTATTAGTAATAAAATAGTAATATTCAATATTGAATTATATTTAATACTCAATATTTTAATTTTCTACTACTACTACGTACTAGCAGTGAATGCTAGTCTAGCACCCAAAAGAAAACTCATCACGTTGTTTACTGATTCATTTGATTGTGCGAAGCCCTTACGAGTTGTTACGAGGTTTCAATCAATCTGTCGATCTCTTATTGCATTTTGGTTAGAAACTGCGGTCAAGAGAGTGAAGGTTATATTAATAAAACACATTTATGAAACCCTTGCAATTGTTTTTAATAATTTATTATCTATTGGTCAATTATTATCACTATTGTCTAACGTTATTATAGTTTAACTCGGAATTTTACCTCCTAAACTAACATCAGTAGGTATTAGTAATTTTTGACCAGATTTACAGTAATTAGACGGCGGCTGTTTGTAAATAAATCATATTTTTATTTTATTCTTAAGTCATTGATTTTTTGAAATAACTATGAAAGGTTAGGTATTTTAATTTATAAAAAAATATTAGATTTAGAGCTCATACGTAGGTATGAGCAGGCTTCAAATACAGTACAGATTTTGAATTCTAATACTCTCTAGTGATATTGTAGTTTTAGCTTCAAACCATAGAGGAACTTAAGCGGTACTGTCATAGTAAATTTTGTAACCCCAGAAATTTCACTGCCATCTGTCGACGCACTTTAAAACTAAAAATGAAGATTTATAAAAATACGATAAAATGTATTTAAATATGGATAAATGATTTTTTTTTATTTGCATTAATTATTTTGATGATTTGACCCATGTTCTCTCACTGATATGCGTTAAAATTGTTAATTGCTTCAAACCAATCCGGGCCATATTTTATTATTATGAAAAACCATTTTTTTTATTCGAAAGCGAATTTGGCCCTCGAGCTAATTATCTTTAAACTGCGTAACAATGGCGTAACATGGACACAAACCATGATAACTACATATATATCATTGGACACAATGATTGGTACTCATTGTTACAAGGTTATCGCTTTCATATCACTCGGACCACATAAAATGTTCCATAACTTATGTCAAAGCATGACATAAGCATTGATTGTTTTATTACAATTAAGTAAATAACAGTATTTTATGAGAAGGCACAAGATAGAAAATACGTTATAAGCTATCACGGTAATTTACGTGTTACAAGCTTATAATGCAGTAAACTAATGTGGAAGTGTGTGGATACTTAATGAAGAATCAATCTAGATACGAGTTTATCCACTGTTCTAGCGTGAACGCCAAGTAGCCCCACGTGGCCCTTATAAAATCCAGCTATCTTGTTACAAGAGCTAATAAAATCACCGTACACTGTCTTGTACTAACCGTACAATTTTAGTCGTATTTATAGCGCCTAAGACCTTGATACTGGCGAAATAGTCCCACTGGACTGAAGCCATAATTTTAAAAGAATGAACGAAACGTATACTGTCCTTAAAATGCTGAATGAAATTACAAACAAATATCAGCCTTCGTGAATTGAACGTTGTAGCGTTCGATTAAGCTTATCGTCGCCTAATGAGGACTACGATAAAATAATCAAAGTCTAGCCGTCAAAAGTCGACTTAGTATTATGTCTGTCAAAACGGCATGAATGCTATAAAACGGTATGTATAGACAAGTGTCATTTATATCATTTAACATCCACTTAATATCAACTAAGTTTAAGTTAGAAATATAGACAAATGACATATTGT
This sequence comes from Cydia strobilella, assembly GCF_947568885.1. Lineage (NCBI taxonomy): Eukaryota > Metazoa > Arthropoda > Insecta > Lepidoptera > Tortricidae > Cydia > Cydia strobilella. Next base: position 13,296,568 of record NC_086055.1, read on the forward strand.
CCAACGACCATGTAAGTAAATCGTTTAACGACTATCGCTGTCAAAAGTGGAAAAGACGTTAAATCAATAAAAACTCGATAAAATGTTAGTTTTATCATCATTCATGCAACAATATCGTTTATAAAGTCGACCATCATAGCTGACTCACGCTAGACCGGGTCGGGGCCGGGCCGGAGCTTACGGCGCTACGTTTTCTATGGAAAGTGCCACGTGATCACCGATCAGCCGTCATAGAAAATGACATGTCGGACGCCTCGTCCTTTAACCTACGTAATTGACGAGCATTAAGGCTAATTTTAGTGTCACGCGGACCGTCCGCGCGGATTGCTCCCCGTGACACTATAATCAGCCTAAAAGAAAATTGGAAATATTAAGTCTGTAGCAAGTCAAATAAACCTAAAGGTAATTATTTAATTTAAAGAATAAGAAAAATTTACGTTGCTCAAATTGTTTTTTTTTGCGGACGTAAATAAATAAGCATAAAATAAAACAAAAATAAATATTAAACATTAAGTAATAATTAAACTGTTTAGGTGTTTAGTACAAATTATGCAAACTCGGAGCTAACTTTGAAAAACAGAATTCAATCAATCTATATTTTTATTTCGAATAAAAAAATCAATATTATTGTATTGTTAGGGATTATTCCACTTACGCCAGCTGCCACTTAGTACAAGGCACAGCAAAACTTATAAATCTATGTTAGTGATAAGAATAAAATAAAAACAAACAAAAATATAAGGTAATTAAAATTGATAGTTATAAATGTTCAAGTTTTCTTTATCCAATTCCGGTGATCAAGTACATTTTATACTAACTATACACAAGATAAAATTAAAATGCTCAAAGTCCAACAAAACAGGCAAAACCTGATTTCGATTTATAACAGAGAAAGAAGAAAGTTTGGTTAAACAATATTAAACATTTTAAACATCTAAAATATTCTGGCCGAATCATAACAAGTTTATTAGGTTAAGTCAAATACAGACCTTAAGGCTTAAGTGACAGGATTCTAATCAATGTGGCTATCTTTAAAATTGTGCGCACAATGATAAAATAGGTAAGTTTGTTGTACATAGTGGCCCTGAGATATCATTCCAATTGCATACAGAGTCACAGAATAAATAATAGTACTAGGACTACTAGGTATAGAAGTAGGGTTGCCACCCATACTATAATATATAGTATCGTACTATATTTTAGTCACTTGTACTATATATTATACAAAAACAATATAGTACGAAAAATACTATATTTTTATCACACAAGAATGGGGTATACAAATGTGACCGATATCGCATCGTATGCGACTTGGATTTTTAATTCGCCTCAAATCGTGCCTTTTTTTTAAATTTCCCAGTAAATACTATATTTTTTCAATATTTTGACAAAAATACTATATGTGTATAGAAAAAAGGTGGCAACCCTATATAGAAGTTTCACTCTCTAACAAAACGCGTCCATTACGACAGATATGACCGCAAGGTAAGGTGGCGCAAGTATATGACAATTTCCATAGGCTTGTGGCGCCCCCTGGCCATCCCTGAGATAGAACAGTATGGTTCGACCTCCTAACCGAATCAAACTCAGGTGATTACGGGCTAGCGAAGAGAGATGGCGGTGCCATTAATACTCTAAGAACAAATTCAATTACTTTCTTATGAAAATATTTTAATTTGTAAAAAAACACAAATGAAAATATTTTCATAAGAAAGTAATTTAATTTGTTCTCAGTGTAGGACATTTGACAAAGATATTGGACAGATGGAATACCACCCTTAGCGAATACAGCCAGAACTATTACTTATATAACCTGTGGCCGCTGTAGCATGGCACAAGGCGGACACGCTATACATCAAAAATCACTTGCGTTTCTATGTGTGAACGGCACGTCTGTACACGCGGCATGCGTCATTGTGTGAGTAAGTTGCTTAAAAACAGTACTGAGCGGTCGGCAAAAGGTCGTCAATCTGCTGTTGCGGGGCGAGGTAATTCGAATCGGAGCAGGGCGGTGTGTGGCCGTTCTGTATAATAATACTATTACTTATTCTGTGCTCAATGTGCTCATGGCCAGGGTACAGTACAGAAGGGGTCATATTACAGGGGTGTGCGCGCGCGTAGGTAACTCTAACTCGCTATACATACTATATATCTGGGTGCTTAGCCAACATGCTAATCGTTTACGCTCCGTAGCGTAGCGTAATCATCTCTCTATCACTCTTCCACATTAGTGCGACAGCGACATTTGCGTCATCGTTCGCTACGGAGCGTTAACGATTGGCATGTTGGCTAGGCACCCTGTACACAGAGGGGGCCATTTTACGCTGGCACTACGTGAACTCAGCCGCTGCGCGCGCGTAATAGGTAACTAACTATACCTACACCTGACGTCTGTTTGGCAACAACCGGTGTTGGCGAGCAACGAACCCGAGTTTGTTGACATACTAACTAATATCCAAGCGGTATCGATTAATGGTAATGTTGCTTTAGTGTACTATTAGTTATTCTGTGCTTTAGTTTCCTTGGTAGACAAAATTTCATGGTAAAACGAGTTTTCGGGAGTTTTGGTGGTGGTAATTTCTTGTGGTGTTATTTCGACTGGTAAAATATGATTATTAACTGAAACTAGAGATAATATTTTTTTAGGTCACAATGTCTATTTTTTTACTTTGTGTTGGACTTTACCTAAAAATGGCAACGGGAGATATTCATTGTAAAGTTATAACTAATAAGAGTAATAAGTATGTCGGGATTGTTTGGTGTCGAGATGCACATGTTTGATATGGTTCCAATTTAACCCACAATTTAAAAAATACTACAACCATTTTGGTCTCTAAGTAAACCACTTTTAGGGTTCCGTAGCCAAAGGGAATCAAACGGGACACTATTAATAAGACTCCGCTGTCTGTCTGTCACCAGGCTGTACCTCATGAACCGTGACAGCTAGACAGTTGAAATTTTCACAGATCATGTATTTCTGTGGGGCTCCCATAAAACAAAAGTGATTTTTTTGCCGTTTTTTGCGTAATGGTACGAAACCCTTCGTGCGCGAGTCCGACTCGCACTTGGCCGGTACTACAAATTTTAAAAAACAATTTTTTTTTTAAGCACGGATTGCAGAGGTTGCGGGTTCAAGTCCTGCCGGAAGCGTAATTTTTTCCATATTTCTTTTAATATGAAAATTCCTAGTGTCGTAAATGGAAGATAAGAAACAGTATGGCTACCACCAGTTTGACACTGACATATATATGCACCTCGCTCGTACTCGCATATTAGTGCGAGCGCGAGCGGGATGTATTAGAAAGTAAGTTACGTAATAATACGGAATATGTCAGTTTGACACCGCTAAGGCAGGCGTGGTCAGACTGGTAAGGCTACAGATAATACAGCTTATGCGAAACATTTTACGAACATAACTATAAACAATCCTTTATCGGTCAAAGATAATATTCGTTTTATTTGTTGTTTCGCAATATCTAATCTCAAGATAGCATTTCGCAGTGTGTAATATATACAGGATGGCTAAAAATTAAATGTATTCCCGTTGCCAGGGAGGTTTTGGGATTATACTGAGCAACTTTTACTATGGGACCAACTCCGAAATCGCGAAAAAAAATTTGGCTTTCATAGGCTGGTCCATTTTCTATGGGAGAGTAATTTTTTTTCGCGATTTTGTGGTTGGGCCCATAGCAAAAGTTGCTCAGTGCAAAACCTCCCTGGCAACGGGAATGCACTTATTTTTTAGCCACCCTGCAGTATATGTTACGGGTAATATTAGAAGGTTAATTGTGATATTTTCCATAAAAAGGGACTTTATCGTCGATGGCGCTTACGCCATTATTAACGATGTTCCGATATAAATACAATGCCGTGCTACGCTGTGCGGCGTAAGCGCCATCGACAATAAGGTACCTTTTCATAGAAAATGCCTCAATTTAATTTCCAGGATTTACCCAAGAGGCTTGGGTAATCCTTAGGAATACCCAGGTAAACTTAAGTTTACATAACCTTCTAGTATTGCCCGTAACATTTAAGTGATAAAAGTGTCAAGGTGCAAACTGCCATGACAATGGAGTACTCATGCTCATGCTTTATATTCGTGACCGTATCAGTAAGACTTACAGAAGGTATTGTTTAACAATAAAGATAAGTGTTTTGCAGTCTTATTGGAGTTCACTGCCCTGAGAGAAGAATTTGATGCAAGTTTATCATTTATGATATATTTAGGCCGTAGCGCCTCAAGTCCGTTCTACCCTGGACACCCAACTGCACGTCTGCGCTTCACGGCGCCAAAAACAGGCACAGAGATAGCGGGACATCGTCAAAGAGAAACTGGGGGCCTACCGCGAAAACCGAAATTCGCAAATTGCGGGGATCTTTCTGTTTTACTGCATATGAAGGCGTAATTAGAGTAACAGAGCAAGATGCCCGCAGTTTGCGAGTTTCGATTTTTGCGGTTATAGCTCTGAGTCCACGGGGATTTCACGACCGCGGCGAGGAACACGACGCGAGAAGGAGGATTTGGAGGCAAACGAGCAGACGAACCGCCTGAAGGTGCCAGAGGGGTTGCAAGTGTATTGCCGGTCTTTAAGATTAGGACTTTAGTAGTACCCACTTTTCAAGATAACAGTAATCCCACTGTATTAGTAATACATATTATAACTATTATAAGGCTTAAAAACTATGTTAATACTTAAATGTAAAAGTTAAAGTAAAGTACTTTCGGTTTAAGAATGCCGCGAGCAACAGTTCAAGTTGGGAAAAGAAGAAATTCTACGTTATAACTTATAATAAAACTAAAACGGGACCTTATCGCGTGTGACTTCTTTTATTGTTTTTCTTGACGTTTCGGGCGTGCCAGTAAGCTCTTGGTAATCTTGGTTGCAGGCTGTTTCCCTGATTAAATAACTAAGCCCCTAGTACCTACATAGGCGTACGCCAAAAAACACTTAATAAAAAAAATACCTACATATTAATAATATCTAAGAAATATTTTAAGGAAGCAACATTTAGATATAATTTAACATCGTAATTTCTATTATCATATAAGTAAACATGCCTACACGTATCTAAGTGAAAGATAACAACTAAATGTTTGTGCTGTTACGCAGCGTCTTACGTAAGCGAACAACTCGCGAACGCAAAGCGAAGCAGTGCGGCGCGGCGCGGCGGGCCCACGGCGGCGGCGCGGCGTTCGCGTTCGCAACGAGATCGCCCACGTAAGACACTTCTATAAGTATCAAAGGATAGATTCACCCCGCGCCGCATCGCTTCGCTTCGCATTCGCGTTGTTCGCCTACGTAGTACGCTGCGCTGCGTTACAATGTGTTAATTTGTGATTTTATAAAAAGTGTTTATGGTAAATGTGTGAATCAACCTTTTCTCGTCACTCGTTTCCATAGTTACGGTCGCTTAGGTCACTCTTTAAATCTGTATAAGTTATGTGGTTAAGTTTTATTTGGTTAAGATTTTTTTTAATACATCATTTAAGGTTTTGTTTTGTTAGGTGTAAATAGTACCATTTTTTAAATCATTATGTATTGATTTAATCTTGTATGTACGTGAAATAAATAAAATAAAATATCAATGTGTAAAACAAAACTGGTTTTATGGCATTTCAATTAACCAAACAAGCTGTTTGTAGTAGTTATATAATATATGACTAGTTTTTTGCGCGGTGCGCGGGGCCCGAGGGCCCCGCGGTCATCGTGTTGTTGTTGTTGTTGTTGTTGTTGTTTTGTTGTTTTTGGTGTTGTTGTTTTGGTGCTGTGGTTTTGTGCTGTTGTTGGTCTTGTTGTTTTTGGTGCTGTAGTTGTTGTTGTTGGTGCCGTTGTTTGTGCTGTTGTTTGTGCTGTTGTTGATGTGTTGTTGTTGTTGGTGCTGTTGTTGATGTGTAGTTGTTGTTGTTGCTGTTGTTGGTGCAGTAGTTTTGTTTTCCAATGGAAAAAGTAATAAAGTTGTACTTTTGGTAGAAAGAAAAGATCCGCATGCGAGCACTTCATACCCGCAGCTCGGCCTTCGGCCTCGCGTGCTTGGGAATTCGTAAGGGACGCTTCGGGCCTTCGGCCCTACGCGGAGCTCGGCCTTCGGCCTTCGCTGGGTTTCGAAGCTTTATTTTTTCGCTTATTAAAACACTTGGATGGTTGGTTTTGATTTAGGCGGTAAGCGGGAAGTTGGAGCTTAAACACGACCCAATAGTAAAAATGTCTTGACAAGCTCACGTCGGGCCTACGGCCTTCGGCCTTCGGCCCGCCGTTTCGCTGGTCTAAGACATTTTCACTATTGGGTCGTGTTTAAGCTCTAACTTCCCCCTCTCGTGTGACGCTTCGGGCCTTCGGCCCTACGCGGAGCTCGGCCTTCGGCCTTCGCGAGCCTTGACGCTCCGCCGTCGGGCCTTCGGCCCGCCGGCTTCGCTTATTAAGACACTTGGGGAGGGTTGGTTCTGCTTTGGGCGGTAAGCGGGAAGTTGGAGCTTAAACACGACCCAATAGTAAAAATGTCTTGACAAGCTCACGTCGGGCCTACGGCCTTCGGCCTTCGGCCCGCCGTTTCGCTCGTCTAAGACATTTTCACTATTGGGTCGTGTTTAAGCTCCAACTTCCCCCTCTCGTGTGACGCTTCGGGCCTTCGGCCCTACGCGGAGCTCGGCCTTCGGCCTTCGCAAGCCTTGACGCTCCGCCGTCGGGCCTTCGGCCCGCCGGCTTCGCTTATTAAGACACTTGGGGAGGGTTGGTTCTGCTTTGGCCGGTAAGCGGGAAGTTGGAGCTTAAACACGACCCAATCGTAAAAATGTCTTGACAAGCTCACGTCGGGCCTACGGCCTTCGGCCTTCGGCCCGCCGTTTCGCTCGTCTAAGACATTTTCACTATTGGGTCGTGTTTAAGCTCCAACTTCCCCCTCTCGTGTGACGCTTCGGGCCTTCGGCCCTACGCGGAGCTCGGCCTTCGGCCTTCGCTAGCCTCGACGCTTCGCCGTCGGGCCTTCGGCCCGCCGGCTTCGCTTATCAACACAGTTGACTTGGTAGAACGCTTGGGAGCACTGCATTCACGCAGCTCGGCCTTCGGCCTCGCTTTAAATTACTCGGGGTTGGCACGCTTGGGAGTCGGGGTGAAGGCTCCGGGCCTTCGGCCCTCCGCCGGGGTCGGCCTTCGGCCTCCCGGCCCGAAGCTCGCCCTTCGGGCTCGCTTAACACACTTTTTGTATAGGATTTTGCTTTGTTCGTCCTTAACGCAGCTCGGCCTTCGGCCTCGCCCAAAATTACTGGGGTTTGGGCACGCCTGGCCATTCGGGGTGAAGCTCCGGGCCTGACGGCCCGTCGCGGGGTCGGCCTTCGGCCTCCCGGCCTGCAGCTCGCCCTTCGGGCTCGCTTAACCTACTCGAAAATTTGACTTTGCCTCTGTCCGCCGCCATTTTGGATTTTTCCAAAAAATTTTTTCGACATACTAATCTCGGGCCCCGAGGCTCGCCGCATGCCAAATCTCAGCGCGCTCGGACCAACTTGAAAAAAAAAAAAAAAAAAAGTCGGCCATTTTGAAAATTTTTAAATGCAGTCGTACTTCTCTCGGGGCCCTCTATGACATTTGGTCGAGCACCCCCCACCTATCTAGCACCGTTTAAAAGTTACCATACAAAAAAAAAGTGGCCATTTTTTCCGCCATTTTGGATTTTTTCAAAAATTTTTTTTTCCATACCAATCTAGGGGACCCCGAGATTCCGTGACCGAAATTTCAGCGCGCTAGGACCATTTTGAAAATTGGCCGCCATTTTGAATCCGCCATTTTGAAAAAAAAATGGTGGCTTCAAAAACTGCCCAGGGTCCTCTATGACATTTGGTCGAGCACCCCCCCACTAAGTCTTACCGTTTCGGCGTGCTCTTATGCGGAATCCTCGTCTTCCACTTGTCCAAAAAATCCATATTTTTCTGGACCTACATTTTCCGAGCTCTATACAAAACTTTTTTTTTTTTTTACCTAACCCTTGTACTTTCCAAATAAAAGGCGTATATTAGAAATCAGTGGGGATGTAGCTATATATATTATTAACTAGTTTTTTGCGCGGTGCGCGGGGCCCGAGGGCCCCGCGGTCATCGTGTTGTTGTTGTTGTTGTTTTGTTGTTGGTCTTGTTGTTTTTGGTGCTGTTGTTTTGGTGCTGTAGTTGTTGTTATTGGTGCTGTAGTTGTTGAGGTGTTGTTGTTGGTGCTGTTGTTGATGTGTTGTTGTTGTTGGTGCTGTTGTTGATGTGTAGTTGTTGTTGTTGTTGCTGTTGTTGGTGCAGTAGTTTTGTTTTCCAATGGAAAAAGTAATAAAGTTGTACTTTTGGTAGAAAGAAAGGTTCCGCATGCGAGCACTTCATACCCGCAGCTCGGCCTTCGGCCTCGCGTGCTTGGGAAATCGTAAGGGACGCTTCGGGCCTTCGGCCCTACGCGGAGCTCGGCCTTCGGCCTTCGCTGGGTTTCGAAGCTCAGCGTCGGGCCTTCGGCCCGCCGCTTCGCTTATTAAAACACTTGGAGGGTTGGTTTTGCTTTGGGCGGTAAGCGGGAAGTTGGAGCTTAAACACGACCCAATAGTAAAAATGTCTTGACAAGCTCACGTCGGGCCTACGGCCTTCGGCCTTCGGCCCGCCGTTTCGCTGGTCTAAGACATTTTCACTATTGGGTCGTGTTTAAGCTCCAACTTCCCCCTCTCGTGTGACGCTTCGGGCCTTCGGCCCTACGCGGAGCTCGGCCTTCGGCCTTCGCGAGCCTTGACGCTCCGCCGTCGGGCCTTCGGCCCGCCGGCTTCGCTTATTAAGACACTTGGGGAGGGTTGGTTCTGCTTTGGGCGGTAAGCGGGAAGTTGGAGCTTAAACACGACCCAATAGTAAAAATGTCTTGACAAGCTCACGTCGGGCCTACGGCCTTCGGCCTTCGGCCCGCCGTTTCGCTCGTCTAAGACATTTTCACTATTGGGTCGTGTTTAAGCTCCAACTTCCCCCTCTCGTGTGACGCTTCGGGCCTTCGGCCCTACGCGGAGCTCGGCCTTCGGCCTTCGCGAACCTTGACGCTCCGCCGTCGGGCCTTCGGCCCGCCGGCTTCGCTTATTAAGACACTTGGGGAGGGTTGGTTCTGCTTTGGCCGGTAAGCGGGAAGTTGGAGCTTAAACACGACCCAATAGTAAAAATGTCTTGACAAGCTCACATCGGGCCTACGGCCTTCGGCCTTCGGCCCGCCGTTTCGCTCGTCTAAGACATTTTCACTATTGGGTCGTGTTTAAGCTCCAACTTCCCCCTCTCGTGTGACGCTTCGGGCCTTCGGCCCTACGCGGAGCTCGGCCTTCGGCCTTCGCGAACCTTGACGCTCCGCCGTCGGGCCTTCGGCCCGCCGGCTTCGCTTATTAAGACACTTGGGGAGGGTTGGTTCTGCTTTGGCCGGTAAGCGGGAAGTTGGAGCTTAAACACGACCCAATAGTAAAAATGTCTTGACAAGCTCACGTCGGGCCTACGGCCTTCGGCCTTCGGCCCGCCGTTTCGCTCGTCTAAGACATTTTCACTATTGGGTCGTGTTTAAGCTCCAACTTCCCTCTCTCGTGTGACGCTTCGGGCCTTCGGCCCTACGCGGAGCTCGGCCTTCGGCCTTCGCGAGCCTTGACGCTCCGCCGTCGGGCCTTCGGCCCGCCGGCTTCGCTTATTAAGACACTTGGGGAGGGTTGGTTCTGCTTTGGGCGGTAAGCGGGAAGTTGGAGCTTAAACACGACCCAATAGTAAAAATGTCTTGACAAGCTCACGTCGGGCCTACGGCCTTCGGCCTTCGGCCCGCCGTTTCGCTCGTCTAAGACATTTTCACTATTGGGTCGTGTTTAAGCTCCAACTTCCCCCTCTCGTGTGACGCTTCGGGCCTTCGGCCCTACGCGGAGCTCGGCCTTCGGCCTTCGCGAACCTTGACGCTCCGCCGTCGGGCCTTCGGCCCGCCGGCTTCGCTTATTAAGACACTTGGGGAGGGTTGGTTCTGCTTTGGCCGGTAAGCGGGAAGTTGGAGCTTAAACACGACCCAATAGTAAAAATGTCTTGACAAGCTCACGTCGGGCCTACGGCCTTCGGCCTTCGGCCCGCCGTTTCGCTCGTCTAAGACATTTTCACTATTGGGTCGTGTTTAAGCTCCAACTTCCCCCTCTCGTGTGACGCTTCGGGCCTTCGGCCCTACGCGGAGCTCGGCCTTCGGCCTTCGCGAACCTTGACGCTCCGCCGTCGGGCCTTCGGCCCGCCGGCTTCGCTTATTAAGACACTTGGGGAGGGTTGGTTCTGCTTTGGCCGGTAAGCGGGAAGTTGGAGCTTAAACACGACCCAATAGTAAAAATGTCTTGACAAGCTCACGTCGGGCCTACGGCCTTCGGCCTTCGGCCCGCCGTTTCGCTCGTCTAAGACATTTTCACTATTGGGTCGTGTTTAAGCTCCAACTTCCCTCTCTCGTGTGACGCTTCGGGCCTTCGGCCCTACGCGGAGCTCGGCCTTCGGCCTTCGCTAGCCTCGACGCTTCGCCGTCGGGCCTTCGGCCCGCCGGCTTCGCTTGTCAACACAGTTGACTTGGTAGAACGCTTGGAAGCACTGCATTCACGCAGCTCGGCCTTCGGCCTCGCTTTAAATTACTTGGGGTTGGCACGCTTGGGAGTCGGGGTGAAGGCTCCGGGCCTTCGGCCCTCCGCCGGGGTCGGCCTTCGGCCTCCCGGCCTGAAGCTCGCCCTTCGGGCTCGCTTAAGACACTTTTTCTATAGGATTTTGCTTTGTTCGTCCTTAACGCAGCTCGGCCTTCGGCCTCGCCCAAAATTACTGGGGTTTAATCACGCCTGGCCATTCGGGGTGAAGCTCCGGGCCTGACGGCCCGTCGCGGGGTCGGCCTTCGGCCTCCCGGCCTGAAGCTCGCCCTTCGGGCTCGCTTAACCTACTCGAAAATTTGACTTTGCCTCTGTCCGCCGCCATTTTGGATTTTTCCAAAAAATTTTTTCGACATAATAATCTCGGGCCCCGAGGCTCGCCGCATGCCAAATCTCAGCGCGCTCGGACCAACTTGAAAAAAAAAAAAAAAAAAAGTCGGCCATTTTGAAAAATTTTAAATGCAGGTTTACTTCTCTCGGGGCCCTCTATGACATTTGGTCGAGCACCCCCCACCCATCTCGCACCGTTTAAAAGTTGTCATACAAAAAAAAAGTGGCCATTTTTTCCGCCATTTTGAATTTTTTTGAAATTTTTTTTTTCCATACCAATCTAGGGGACCCCGAGATTCCGTGACCAAAATTTCAGCGCGCTAGGACAAACTTGAAAATCGGCCGCCATTTTGAATCCGCCATTTTGAAAAAAAAATGGTGGCTTCAAAAACTGCCCAGGGTCCTCTATGACATTTGGTCGAGCACCCCCCACCTAGCTCTCACCGTTTGGCCGGGCCGTCCGACATTTTTTGACCCAGGAGCCGGAGCCAAAAATCCATATTTTTCTGGACCTACAAATTCCGCCCTCTATACAATACTTTTTTTTTTTTTCAACTTAACCCTTTTAGTTTCCAAATAAAACGTATATATGAGAAATGAGTCGTAATGTAGCTATATATATTATTAACTAGTTTTTTGCGCGGTGCGCGGGGCCCGAGGGCCCCGCGGTCATCGTGTTGTTGTTGTTGTTGTTGTTGTTGTTGGTGTTGTTTTGTTGTTGGTCTTGTTGTTTTTGGTGCTGTTGTTTTGGTGCTGTAGTTGTTGTTATTGGTGCTGTAGTTGTTGAGGTGTTGTTGTTGGTGCTGTTGTTGATGTGTTGTTGTTGTTGGTGCTGTTGTTGATGTGTAGTTGTTGTTGTTGTTGCTGTTGTTGGGGCAGTAGTTTTGTTTTCCAATGGAAAAAGTAATAAAGTTGTACTTTTGGTAGAAAGAAAAGTTCCGCATGCGAGCACTTCATACCCGCAGCTCGGCCTTCGGCCTCGCGAGCTTGGGAAATCATAAGGGACGCTTCGGGCCTTCGGCCCTACGCGGAGCTCGGCCTTCGGCCTTCGCTGGGTCTCGAAGCTCAGCGTCGGGCCTTCGGCCCGCCGCTTCGCTTATTAAAACACTTGGAGGGTTGGTTTTGCTTTGGGCGGTAAGCGGGAAGTTGGAGCTTAAACACGACCCAATAGTAAAAATGTCTTGACAAGCTCACGTCGGGCCTACGGCCTTCGGCCTTCGGCCCGCCGTTTCGCTTATCTAAGACATTTTCACTATTGGGTCGTGTTTAAGCTCCAACTTCCCCTTCTCGTGTAACGCTTCGGGCCTTCGGCCCTACGCGGAGCTCGGCCTTCGGCCTTCGCCAGCCTCGACGCTTCGCCGTCGGGCCTTCGGCCCGCCGGCTTCGCTTATCAACACAGTTGACTTGGTAGAACGCTTGGGAGCACTGCATTCACGCAGCTCGGCCTTCGGCCTCGCTTTAAATTACTTGGGGTTGGCACGCTTGGGAGTCGGGATGAAGGCTTCGGGCCTTCGGCCCTCCGCCGGGGTCGGCCTTCGGCCTCCCGGCCCGAAGCTCGCCCTTCGGGCTCGCTTAAGACACTTTTTGTATAGGATTTTGCTTTGTTCGGCCTTAACGCAGCTCGGCCTTCGGCCTCGCCCAAAATTACTGGGGGTTGAGGGTGCCTGGCCATTCGGGGTGAAGCTCCGGGCCTCACGGCCCGTCGCGGGGTCGGCCTTCGGCCTCCCGGCCTGAAGCTCGCCCTTCGGGCTCGCTTAACCTACTCGAAAATTTGACTTTGCCTCTGTCCGCCGCCATTTTGGATTTTTCCAAAAAATTTTTTCGACATACTAATCTCGGGCCCCGAGGCTCGCCGCATGCCAAATCTCAGCGCGCTCGGACCAACTTGAAAAAAAAAAAAAAAAAAAGTCGGCCATTTTGAAAATTTTTAAATGCAGTTGAACTTCTCTCGGGGCCCTCTATGACATTTGGTCGAGCACCCCCCACCCATCTCGCACCGTTTAAAAGTTGGCATACAAAAAAAAAGTGGCCTTTTTTTCCGCCATTTTGAATTTTTTTGAAATTTTTTTTTTCCATACCAATCTAGGGGACCCCGAGATTCCGTGACCGAAATTTCAGCGCGCTAGGACCATTTTGAAAATTGGCCGCCATTTTGAATCCGCCATTTTGAAAAAAAAATGGCGGCTTCAAAAACTGCCCAGGGTCCTCTATGACATTTGGTCGAGCACCCCCCCACTATCTCCCACCGTTTAGCCGGGCCGTCCGACATTTTTTGACCCGAGGGTCGGAGCCAAAAATCCATATTTTTCCCATACGTCTCCCGCGGCCCTCTATACGAAACCGTCAAACTCGTCCCGATCGGTTCGGCCGTTTCCGAGAAATAGGGAGAGGTTAGAAATGAGTCGTAATGTAGCTATATATATTATTAACTAGTTTTTTGCGCGGTGCGCGGGGCCCGAGGGCCCCGCGGTCATCGTGTTGTTGTTGTTGTTGTTGTTCTGTTGTTGGTCTTGTTGTTGGTGTTGTTGTTTTGGTGCTGTTGTTTTGGTGCTGTTGTTGATGTTGGTGCAGTTGTTTTTGGTGCAGTTGTTTTTGGTGCTGTAGTTGTTGAGGTGTTGTTGTTGGTGCTGTTGTTGTTGTGTTGTTGTTGTTGTTGTTGTTGTTGTTGTTGGTGCAGTAGTTTTGTTTTCCAATGGAAAAAGTAATAAAGTTGTACTTTTGGTAGAAAGAAAAGATCCGCATGCGAGCACTTCATACCCGCAGCTCGGCCTTCGGCCTCGCGTGCTTGGGAAATCGTAAGGGACGCTTCGGGCCTTCGGCCCTACGCGGAGCTCGGCCTTCGGCCTTCGCTGGGTTTCGAAGCTCAGCGTCGGGCCTTCGGCCCGCCGCTTCGCTTATTAAAACACTTGGAGGGTTGGTTTTGCTTTGGGCGGTAAGCGGGAAGTTGGAGCTTAAACACGACCCAATAGTAAAAATGTCTTGACAAGCTCACGTCGGGCCTACGGCCTTCGGCCTTCGGCCCGCCGTTTCGCTCGTCTAAGACATTTTCACTATTGGGTCGTGTTTAAGCTCCAACTTCCCCCTCTCGTGTGACGCTTCGGGCCTTCGGCCCTACGCGGAGCTCGGCCTTCGGCCTTCGCAAGCCTTGACGCTCCGCCGTCGGGCCTTCGGCCCGCCGGCTTCGCTTATTAAGACACTTGGGGAGGGTTGGATTTGCTTTGGGCGGTAAGCGGGAAGTTGGAGCTTAAACACGACCCAATAGTAAAAATGTCTTGACAAGCTCACGTCGGGCCTACGGCCTTCGGCCTTCGGCCCGCCGTTTCGCTTGTCTAAGACATTTTCACTATTGGGTCGTGTTTAAGCTCCAACTTCCCCCTCTCGTGTGACGCTTCGGGCCTTCGGCCCTACGCGGAGCTCGGCCTTCGGCCTTCGCAAGCCTTGACGCTGCGCCGTCGGGCCTTCGGCCCGCCGGCTTCGCTTATCAACACAGTTGACTTGGTAGAACGCTTGGGAGCACTGCATTCACGCAGCTCGGCCTTCGGCCTCGCTTTAAATTACTTGGGGTTGGCACGCTTGGGAGTCGGGGTGAAGGCTCCGGGCCTTCGGCCCTCCGCCGGGGTCGGCCTTCGGCCTCCCGCCCCGAAGCTCGCCCTTCGGGCTCGCTTAACACACTTTTTGTATAGGATTTTGCTTTGTTCGTCATTAACGCAGCTCGGCCTTCGGCCTCGCCCAAAATTGCTGGGGGTTGGGGGTGCCTGGCCATTCGGGGTGAAGCTCCGGGCCTGACGGCCCGTCGCGGGGTCGGCCTTCGGCCTCCCGGCCTGAAGCTCGCCCTTCGGGCTCGCTTAACCTACTCGAAAATTTGGCTTTGCCCCTATCCGCCGCCATTTTGGATTTTTCCAAAAAATTTTTTCGACATAGTAATCTCGGGGCCCGAGGCTCGCCGCATGCCAAATCTCAGCGCGCTCGGACCAACTTGAAAAAAAAAAAAAAAAAAAGTCGGCCATTTTGAAAATTTTTAAATGCAGTCGTACTTCTCTCGGGGCCCTCTATGACATTTGGTCGAGCACCCCCCACCCATCTCGCACCGTTTAAAAGTTTCCATACAAAAAAAAAGTGGCCATTTTTTCCGCCATTTTGAATTTTTTCCAAATTTTTTTTTGCCATACCAATCTAGGGGACCCCGAGATTCCGTGACCGAAATTTCAGCGCGCTAGGACCATTTTGAAAATTGGCCGCCATTTTGAATCCGCCATTTTGAAAAAAAAATGGTGGCTTCAGAAACTGCCCAGGGTCCTCTATGACATTTGGTCGAGCACCCCCCACCTAGCTCTCACCGTTTGGCCGGGCCGTCCGACATTTTTTGACCCAGGAGCCGAATCCAAAAATCCATATTTTTCTGGACCTACAAATTCCGCCCTCTATACAAAACTTTTTTTTTTTTTGGTCCAACCCTTCTACTTTCCAAATAAAACGTATATATGAGAAATGAGTCGTAATGTAGCTATATATATTATTAACTAGTTTTTTGCGCGGTGCGCGGGGCCCGAGGGCCCCGCGGTCATCGTGTTGTTGTTGTTGTTGTTTTGTTGTTGGTCTTGTTGTTTTTGGTGCTGTTGTTTTGGTGCTGTAGTTGTTGTTATTGGTGCTGTAGTTGTTGAGGTGTTGTTGTTGGTGCTGTTGTTGATGTGTTGTTGTTGTTGGTGCTGTTGTTGATGTGTAGTTGTTGTTGTTGTTGCTGTTGTTGGTGCAGTAGTTTTGTTTTCCAATGGAAAAAGTAATAAAGTTGTACTTTTGGTAGAAAGAAAGGTTCCGCATGCGAGCACTTCATACCCGCAGCTCGGCCTTCGGCCTCGCGTGCTTGGGAAATCGTAAGGGACGCTTCGGGCCTTCGGCCCTACGCGGAGCTCGGCCTTCGGCCTTCGCTGGGTTTCGAAGCTCAGCGTCGGGCCTTCGGCCCGCCGCTTCGCTTATTAAAACACTTGGAGGGTTGGTTTTGCTTTGGGCGGTAAGCGGGAAGTTGGAGCTTAAACACGACCCAATAGTAAAAATGTCTTGACAAGCTCACGTCGGGCCTACGGCCTTCGGCCTTCGGCCCGCCGTTTCGCTGGTCTAAGACATTTTCACTATTGGGTCGTGTTTAAGCTCCAACTTCCCCCTCTCGTGTGACGCTTCGGGCCTTCGGCCCTACGCGGAGCTCGGCCTTCGGCCTTCGCGAGCCTTGACGCTCCGCCGTCGGGCCTTCGGCCCGCCGGCTTCGCTTATTAAGACACTTGGGGAGGGTTGGTTCTGCTTTGGGCGGTAAGCGGGAAGTTGGAGCTTAAACACGACCCAATAGTAAAAATGTCTTGACAAGCTCACGTCGGGCCTACGGCCTTCGGCCTTCGGCCCGCCGTTTCGCTCGTCTAAGACATTTTCACTATTGGGTCGTGTTTAAGCTCCAACTTCCCCCTCTCGTGTGACGCTTCGGGCCTTCGGCCCTACGCGGAGCTCGGCCTTCGGCCTTCGCGAACCTTGACGCTCCGCCGTCGGGCCTTCGGCCCGCCGGCTTCGCTTATTAAGACACTTGGGGAGGGTTGGTTCTGCTTTGGCCGGTAAGCGGGAAGTTGGAGCTTAAACACGACCCAATAGTAAAAATGTCTTGACAAGCTCACATCGGGCCTACGGCCTTCGGCCTTCGGCCCGCCGTTTCGCTCGTCTAAGACATTTTCACTATTGGGTCGTGTTTAAGCTCCAACTTCCCCCTCTCGTGTGACGCTTCGGGCCTTCGGCCCTACGCGGAGCTCGGCCTTCGGCCTTCGCGAACCTTGACGCTCCGCCGTCGGGCCTTCGGCCCGCCGGCTTCGCTTATTAAGACACTTGGGGAGGGTTGGTTCTGCTTTGGCCGGTAAGCGGGAAGTTGGAGCTTAAACACGACCCAATAGTAAAAATGTCTTGACAAGCTCACGTCGGGCCTACGGCCTTCGGCCTTCGGCCCGCCGTTTCGCTCGTCTAAGACATTTTCACTATTGGGTCGTGTTTAAGCTCCAACTTCCCTCTCTCGTGTGACGCTTCGGGCCTTCGGCCCTACGCGGAGCTCGGCCTTCGGCCTTCGCGAGCCTTGACGCTCCGCCGTCGGGCCTTCGGCCCGCCGGCTTCGCTTATTAAGACACTTGGGGAGGGTTGGTTCTGCTTTGGGCGGTAAGCGGGAAGTTGGAGCTTAAACACGACCCAATAGTAAAAATGTCTTGACAAGCTCACGTCGGGCCTACGGCCTTCGGCCTTCGGCCCGCCGTTTCGCTCGTCTAAGACATTTTCACTATTGGGTCGTGTTTAAGCTCCAACTTCCCCCTCTCGTGTGACGCTTCGGGCCTTCGGCCCTACGCGGAGCTCGGCCTTCGGCCTTCGCGAACCTTGACGCTCCGCCGTCGGGCCTTCGGCCCGCCGGCTTCGCTTATTAAGACACTTGGGGAGGGTTGGTTCTGCTTTGGCCGGTAAGCGGGAAGTTGGAGCTTAAACACGACCCAATAGTAAAAATGTCTTGACAAGCTCACGTCGGGCCTACGGCCTTCGGCCTTCGGCCCGCCGTTTCGCTCGTCTAAGACATTTTCACTATTGGGTCGTGTTTAAGCTCCAACTTCCCTCTCTCGTGTGACGCTTCGGGCCTTCGGCCCTACGCGGAGCTCGGCCTTCGGCCTTCGCTAGCCTCGACGCTTCGCCGTCGGGCCTTCGGCCCGCCGGCTTCGCTTGTCAACACAGTTGACTTGGTAGAACGCTTGGAAGCACTGCATTCACGCAGCTCGGCCTTCGGCCTCGCTTTAAATTACTTGGGGTTGGCACGCTTGGGAGTCGGGGTGAAGGCTCCGGGCCTTCGGCCCTCCGCCGGGGTCGGCCTTCGGCCTCCCGGCCTGAAGCTCGCCCTTCGGGCTCGCTTAAGACACTTTTTCTATAGGATTTTGCTTTGTTCGTCCTTAACGCAGCTCGGCCTTCGGCCTCGCCCAAAATTACTGGGGTTTAATCACGCCTGGCCATTCGGGGTGAAGCTCCGGGCCTGACGGCCCGTCGCGGGGTCGGCCTTCGGCCTCCCGGCCTGAAGCTCGCCCTTCGGGCTCGCTTAACCTACTCGAAAATTTGACTTTGCCTCTGTCCGCCGCCATTTTGGATTTTTCCAAAAAATTTTTTCGACATAATAATCTCGGGCCCCGAGGCTCGCCGCATGCCAAATCTCAGCGCGCTCGGACCAACTTGAAAAAAAAAAAAAAAAAAAGTCGGCCATTTTGAAAAATTTTAAATGCAGGTTTACTTCTCTCGGGGCCCTCTATGACATTTGGTCGAGCACCCCCCACCCATCTCGCACCGTTTAAAAGTTGTCATACAAAAAAAAAGTGGCCATTTTTTCCGCCATTTTGAATTTTTTTGAAATTTTTTTTTTCCATACCAATCTAGGGGACCCCGAGATTCCGTGACCAAAATTTCAGCGCGCTAGGACAAACTTGAAAATCGGCCGCCATTTTGAATCCGCCATTTTGAAAAAAAAATGGTGGCTTCAAAAACTGCCCAGGGTCCTCTATGACATTTGGTCGAGCACCCCCCACCTAGCTCTCACCGTTTGGCCGGGCCGTCCGACATTTTTTGACCCAGGAGCCGGAGCCAAAAATCCATATTTTTCTGGACCTACAAATTCCGCCCTCTATACAATACTTTTTTTTTTTTCAACTTAACCCTTTTAGTTTCCAAATAAAACGTATATATGAGAAATGAGTCGTAATGTAGCTATATATATTATTAACTAGTTTTTTGCGCGGTGCGCGGGGCCCGAGGGCCCCGCGGTCATCGTGTTGTTGTTGTTGTTGTTGTTGTTGTTGTTTTGTTGTTGGTCTTGTTGTTTGTCTTGTTGTTTTTGGTGCTGTTGTTTTGGTGCTGTAGTTGTTGTTGTTGGTGCCGTTGTTTGTGCTGTTGTTTGTGCTGTTGTTGATGTGTTGTTGTTGTTGGTGCTGTTGTTGATGTGTAGTTGTTGTTGTTGCTGTTGTTGGTGCAGTAGGTTTGTTTTCCAATGGAAAAAGTAATAAAGTTGTACTTTTGGTAGAAAGAAAAGATCCGCATGCGAGCACTTCATACCCGCAGCTCGGCCTTCGGCCTCGCGTGCTTGGGAAATCGTAAGGGACGCTTCGGGCCTTCGGCCCTACGCGGAGCTCGGCCTTCGGCCTTCGCTGGGTTTCGAAGCTCAGCGTCGGGCCTTCGGCCCGCCGCTTCGCTTATTAAAACACTTGGAGGGTTGGTTTTGCTTTGGGCGGTAAGCGGGAAGTTGGAGCTTAAACACGACCCAATAGTAAAAATGTCTTGACAAGCTCACGTCGGGCCTACGGCCTTCGGCCTTCGGCCCGCCGTTTCGCTCGTCTAAGACATTTTCACTATTGGGTCGTGTTTAAGCTCCAACTTCCCCCTCTCGTGTGACGCTTCGGGCCTTCGGCCCTACGCGGAGCTCGGCCTTCGGCCTTCGCAAACCTTGACGCTTTGCCGTCGGGCCTTCGGCCCGCCGGCTTCGCTTATCAAGACAGTTGACTTGGTAGAACGCTTGGGAGCACTGCATTCACGCAGCTCGGCCTTCGGCCTCGCTTTAAATTACTTGGGGTTGGCACGCTTGGGAGTCGGGGTGAAGGCTCCGGGCCTTCGGCCCTCCGCCGGGGTCGGCCTTCGGCCTCCCGGCCTGAAGCTCGCCCTTCGGGCTCGCTTAAGACACTTTTTGTATAGGATTTTGCTTTGTTCGGCCTTAACGCAGCTCGGCCTTCGGCCTCGCCCAAAATTACTGGGGGTTGAGGGTGCCTGGCCATTCGGAGTGAAGCTCCGGGCCTGACGGCCCGTCGCGGGGTCGGCCTTCGGCCTCCCGGCCTGAAGCTCGCCCTTCGGGCTCGCTTAACCTACTCGAAAATTTGACTTTGCCTCTGTCCGCCGCCATTTTGGATTTTTCCAAAAAAATTTTTCGACATAATAATCTCGGGCCCCGAGGCTCGCCGCATGCCAAATCTCAGCGCGCTCGGACCAACTTGAAAAAAAAAAAAAAAAAAAGTCGGCCATTTTGAAAAATTTTAAATGCAGTCGTACTTCTCTCGGGGCCCTCTATGACATTTGGTCGAGCACCCCCCACCCATCTCGCACCGTTTAAAAGTTGCCATACAAAAAAAAAGTGGCCATTTTTTCCGCCATTTTGAATTTTTTCCAAATTTTTTTTTTCCATACCAATCTAGGGGAGCCCGAGATTCCGTGACCGAAATTTCAGCGCGCTAGGACCATTTTGAAAATCGGCCGCCATTTTGAATCCGCCATTTTGAAATAAAAATGGCGGCTTCAGAAACTGCCCAGGGTCCTCTATGACATTTGGTCGAGCACCCCCCCACTAAGTCTCACCGTTTAGCCGGGCCGTCCAACATTTTTGTCGTCTTCCACTTGTCCAAAAAATCCATATTTTTCTGGACCTACAAATTCCGAGCTCTATACAATACTTTTTTTTTTTTCGGTGTAACCCTTTTAGTTTCCAAATAAAACGTATACATGAGAAATGAGTGGGGATGTAGCTATATATATTATTAACTAGTTTTTTGCGCGGTGCGCGGGGCCCGAGGGCCCCGCGGTCATCGTGTTGTTGTTGTTGTTGTTGTTGTTTTGTTGTTTGTCCTGTTGTTTTTGGTGCTGTTGTTTGTCTTGTTGTTTTTGGTGCTGTTGTTTTGGTGCTGTAGTTGTTGTTGTTGGTGCCGTTGTTTGTGCTGTTGTTTGTGCTGTTGTTGATGTGTTGTTGTTGTTGGTGCTGTTGTTGATGTGTAGTTGTTGTTGTTGCTGTTGTTGGTGCAGTAGGTTTGTTTTCCAATGGAAAAAGTAATAAAGTTGTACTTTTGGTAGAAAGAAAAGATCCGCATGCGAGCACTTCATACCCGCAGCTCGGCCTTCGGCCTCGCGTGCTTGGGAAATCGTAAGGGACGCTTCGGGCCTTCGGCCCTACGCGGAGCTCGGCCTTCGGCCTTCGCTGGGTTTCGAAGCTCAGCGTCGGGCCTTCGGCCCGCCGCTTCGCTTATTAAAACAATTGGAGGGTTGGTTTTGCTTTGGGCGGTAAGCGGGAAGTTGGAGCTTAAACACGACCCAATAGTAAAAATGTCTTGACAAGCTCACGTCGGGCCTACGGCCTTCGGCCTTCGGCCCGCCGTTTCGCTCGTCTAAGACATTTTCACTATTGGGTCGTGTTTAAGCTCCAACTTCCCCCTCTCGTGTGACGCTTCGGGCCTTCGGCCCTACGCGGAGCTCGGCCTTCGGCCTTCGCTAGTCTCGACGCTTCGCCGTCGGGCCTTCGGCCCGCCGGCTTCGCTTATCAAGACACTTGGGGGGGGTTGGTTCTGCTTTGGGCGGTAAGCGGGAAGTTGGAGCTTAAACACGACCCAATAGTGAAAATGTCTTGACAAGCTCACGTCGGGCCTACGGCCTTCGGCCTTCGGCCCGCCGTTTCGCTCGTCTAAGACATTTTCACTATTGGGTCGTGTTTAAGCTCCAACTTCCCTCTCTCGTGTGACGCTTCGGGCCTTCGGCCCTACGCGGAGCTCGGCCTTCGGCCTTCGCAAGCCTTGACGCTCCGCCGTCGGGCCTTCGGCCCGCCGGCTTCGCTTATTAAGACACTTGGGGAGGGTTGGTTCTGCTTTGGGCGGTAAGCGGGAAGTTGGAGCTTAAACACGACCCAATAGTAAAAATGTCTTGACAAGCTCAAGTCGGGCCTGCGGCCTTCGGCCTTCGGCCTTCGGCCTTCGGCCCGCCGTTTCGCTCGTCTAAGACATTTTCACTATTGGGTCGTGTTTAAGCTCCAACTTCCCTCTCTCGTGTGACGCTTCGGGCCTTCGGCCCTACGCGGAGCTCGGCCTTCGGCCTTCGCGAGCCTTGACGCTTTGCCGTCGGGCCTTCGGCCCGCCGGCTTCGCTTATCGAGACAGTTGACTTGGTAGAACGCTTGGGAGCACTGCATTCACGCAGCTCGGCCTTCGGCCTCGCTTTAAATTACTTGGGGTTGGCACGCTTGGGAGTCAGGGTGAAGGCTCCGGGCCTTCGGCCCTCCGCCGGGGTCGGCCTTCGGCCTCCCGGCCCGAAGCTCGCCCTTCGGGCTCGCTTAACACACTTTTTGTATAGGATTTTGCTTTGTTCGTCCTTAACGCAGCTCGGCCTTCGGCCTCGCCCAAAATTACTGGGGGTTGGGGATGCCTGGCCATTCGGGGTGAAGCTCCGGGCCTGGCGGCCCGTCGCGGGGTCGGCCTTCGGCCTCCCGGCCTGAAGCTCGCCCTTCGGGCTCGCTTGACCTACTCGAAAATTTGACTTTGCCCCTGTCCGCCGCCATTTTGGATTTTTCCAAAAAATTTTTTCGACATACTAATCTCGGGCCCCGAGGCTCGCCGCATGCCAAATCTCAGCGCGCTCGGACCAACTTGAAAAAAAAAAAAAAAAAAAGTCGGCCATTTTGAAAATTTTTAAATGCAGTCGTACTTCTCTCGGGGCCCTCTATGACATTTGGTCGAGCACCCCCCACCTATCTAGCACCGTTTAAAAGTTACCATACAAAAAAAAAGTGGCCATTTTTTCCGCCATTTTGGATTTTTTCAAAAAATTTTTTTTCCATACCAATCTAGGGGACCCCGAGATTCCGTGACCGAAATTTCAGCGCGCTAGGACCATTTTGAAAATTGGCCGCCATTTTGAATCCGCCATTTTGAAAAAAAAATGGCGGCTTCAGAAACTGCCCAGGGTCCTCTATGACATTTGGTCGAGCACCCCCCCACTAAGTCTTACCGTTTCGGCGTGCTCTTATGCGGAATCCTCGTCTTCCACTTGTCCAAAAAATCCATATTTTTCTGGACCTACATTTTTTGAACCCTATACAATACTTTTTTTTTTTTCGGTGTAACCCTTCTAGTTTCCAAATAAAAGGCGTATATTAGAAATCAGTGGGGATGTAGCTATATATATTATTAACTAGTTTTTTGCGCGGTGCGCGGGGCCCGAGGGCCCCGCGGTCATCGTGTTGTTGTTGTTGTTGTTGTTTTGTTGTTTTTGGTGTTGTTTGTGCTGTTGTTTTTGGTGCTGTTGTTTTGGTGCTGTTGTTGGTGTTGGTGCAGTTGTTTTTGGTGCTGTTGTTGATGTGTTGTTGTTGTTGGTGCTGTTGTTGATGTGTAGTTGTTGTTGTTGTTGCTGTTGTTGGTGCAGTAGTTTTGTTTTCCAATGGAAAAAGTAATAAAGTTGTACTTTTGGTAGAAAGAAAGGTTCCGCATGCGAGCACTTCATACCCGCAGCTCGGCCTTCGGCCTCGCGTGCTTGGGAAATCGTAAGGGACGCTTCGGGCCTTCGGCCCTACGCGGAGCTCGGCCTTCGGCCTTCGCTGGCTTTCGAAGCTCAGCGTCGGGCCTTCGGCCCGCCGCTTCGCTTATTAAAACACTTGGAGGGTTGGTTCTGCTTTGGCCGGTAAGCGGGAAGTTGAAGCTTAAACACGACCCAATAGTAAAAATGTCTTGACAAGCTCACGTCGGGCCTGTGGTCTTCGGCCTCCGGCCCGCCGTTTCGCTCGTCTAAGACATTTTCACTATTGGGTCGTGTTTAAGCTCCAACTTCCCCCTCTCGTGTGACGCTTCGGGCCTTCGGCCCTACGCGGAGCTCGGCCTTCGGCCTTCGCTAGCCTCGACGCTTCGCCGTCGGGCCTTCGGCCCGCCGGCTTCGCTTATTAAGACACTTGGGGAGAGTCGGTTCTGCTTTGGGCAGTAAGCGGGAAGTTGGAGCTTAAACACGACCCAATAGTAAAAATGTCTTGACAAGCTCACGTCGGGCCTACGGCCTTCGGCCTTCGGCCCGCCGTTTCGCTCGTCTAAGACATTTTCACTATTGGGTCGTGTTTAAGCTCCAACTTCCCCCTCTCGTGTGACGCTTCGGGCCTTCGGCCCTACGCGGAGCTCGGCCTTCGGCCTTCGCTAGCCTCGACGCTTCGCCGTCGGGCCTTCGGCCCGCCGGCTTCGCTTATTAAGACACTTGGGGAGGGTTGGTTCTGCTTTGGGCGGTAAGCGGGAAGTTGGAGCTTAAACACGACCCAATAGTAAAAATGTCTTGACAAGCTCACGTCGGGCCTACGGCCTTCGGCCTTCGGCCCGCCGTTTCGCTCGTCTAAGACATTTTCACTATTGGGTCGTGTTTAAGCTCCAACTTCCCCCTCTCGTGTGACGCTTCGGGCCTTCGGCCCTACGCGGAGCTCGGCCTTCGGCCTTCGCTAGCCTCGACGCTTCGCCGTCGGGCCTTCGGCCCGCCGGCTTCGCTTATCGAGACAGTTGACTTGGTAGAACGCTTGGGAGCGCTGCATTCACGCAGCTCGGCCTTCGGCCTCGCATTAAATTACTTGGAGTTGGCACGCTTGGGAGTCGGGGTGAAGGCTCCGGGCCTTCGGCCCTCCGCCGGGGTCGGCCTTCGGCCTCCTGGCCCGAAGCTCGCCCTTCGGGCTCGCTTAACACACTTTTTGTATAGGATTTTGCTTTGTTCGTCCTTAACGCAGCTCGGCCTTCGGCCTCGCCCAAAATTACTGGGGGTTGGGGGTGCCTGGCCATTCGGGGTGAAGCTCCGGGCCTGACGGCCCGTCGCGGGGTCGGCCTTCGGCCTCCCGGCCTGAAGCTCGCCCTTCGGGCTCGCTTAACCTACTCGAAAATTTGACTTTGCCCCTGTCCGCCGCCATTTTGGATTTTTCCAAAAAATTTTTTCGACATACTAATCTAGGGCCCCGAGGCTCGCCGCATGCCAAATCTCAGCGCGCTCGGACCAACTTGAAAAAAAAAAAAAAAAAAGTCGGCCATTTTGAAAAAATTTAAATGCAGTCGTACTTCTCTCGGGGCCCTCTATGACATTTGGTCGAGCACCCCCCACCCATCTCGCACCGTTTAAAAGTTGTCATACAAAAAAAAAGTGGCCATTTTTTCCGCCATTTTGAATTTTTTCCAAATTTTTTTTTTCCATACCAATCTAGGGGACCCCGAGATTCCGTGACCGAAATTTCAGCGCGCTAGGACCATTTTGAAAATCGGCCGCCATTTTGAATTCGCCATTTTGAAAAAAAAATGGCGGCTTCAAAAACTGCCCAGGGTCCTCTATGACATTTGGTCGAGCACCTCCCCACTAAGTCTTACCGTTTCGGCGTGCTCTTATGCGGGATCCTCGTCTTCCACTTGTCCAAAAAATCCATATTTTTCTGGACCTACATTTTCCGAGCTCTATACAATACTTTTTTTTTTTTCGGTGTAACCCTTTTAGTTTCCAAATAAAAGTGGTACATGAGAAATGAGTGGTTTTGTAGCTATATATATTATTAACTAGTTTTTTGCGCGGTGCGCGGGGCCCGAGGGCCCCGCGGTCATCGTGTTGTTGTTGTTGTTGTTGTTGTTGTTGTTGTTGTTTTGTTGTTTTTGGTGTTGTTGTTTTTGGTGCTGTTGTTTTGGTGCTGTAGTTGTTGTTGTTGGTGCCGTTGTTTGTGCTGTTGTTTGTGCTGTTGTTGATGTGTTGTTGTTGTTGGTGCTGTTGTTGATGTGTAGTTGTTGTTGTTGCTGTTGTTGGTGCAGTAGTTTTGTTTTCCAATGGAAAAAGTAATAAAGTTGTACTTTTGGTAGAAAGAAAAGATCCGCATGCGAGCACTTCATACCCGCAGGTCGGCCTTCGGCCTCGCGTGCTTGGGAAATCGTAAGGGACGCTTCGGGCCTTCGGCCCTACGCGGAGCTCGGCCTTCGGCCTTCGCTGGGTTTCGAAGCTCAGCGTCGGGCCTTCGGCCCGCCGCTTCGCTTATTAAAACACTTGGAGGGTTGGTTCTGCTTTGGGCGGTAAGCGGGAAGTTGGAGCTTAAACACGACCCAATAGTAAAAATGTCTTGACAAGCTCACGTCGGGCCTACGGCCTTCGGCCTTCGGCCCGCCGTTTCGCTCGTCTAAGACATTTTCACTATTGGGTCGTGTTTAAGCTCCAACTTCCCCCTCTCGTGTGACGCTTCGGGCCTTCGGCCCTACGCGGAGCTCGGCCTTCGGCCTTCGCGAGCCTTGACGCTCCGCCGTCGGGCCTTCGGCCCGCCGGCTTCGCTTATTAAGACACTTGAGGAGGGTTGGTTCTGCTTTGGGCGGTAAGCGGGAAGTTGGAGCTTAAACACGACCCAATAGTAAAAATGTCTTGACAAGCTCACGTCGGGCCTACGGCCTTCGGCCTTCGGCCCGCCGTTTCGCTCGTCTAAGACATTTTCACTATTGGGTCGTGTTTAAGCTCCAACTTCCCCCTCTCGTCTGACGCTTCGGGCCTTCGGCCCTACGCGGAGCTCGGCCTTCGGCCTTCGCGAGCCTTGACGCTCCGCCGTCGGGCCTTCGGCCCGCCGGCTTCGCTTATCAACACAGTTGACTTGGTAGAACGCTTGGGAGCACTGAATTCACGCAGCTCGGCCTTCGGCCTCGCTTTAAATTACTTGGGGTTGACGCGCTTGGGAGTCGGGGTGAAGGCTCCGGGCCTTCGGCCCTCCGCCGGGGTCGGCCTTCGGCCTCCCGGCCCGAAGCTCGCCCTTCGGGCTCGCTTAACACACTTTTTGTATAGGATTTTGCTTTGTTCGTCCTTAACGCAGCTCGGCCTTCGGCCTCGCCCAAAATTACTGGGGTTTTAGGAAGCCTGGCCATTCGGGGTGAAGCTCCGGGCCTGACGGCCCGTCGCGGGGTCGGCCTTCGGCCTCCCGGCCTGAAGCTCGCCCTTCGGGCTCGCTTAACCTACTCGAAAATTTGACTTTGCCCCTGTCCGCCGCCATTTTGGATTTTTCCAAAAAATTTTTTCGACATACTAATCTCGAGCCCCGAGGCTCGCCGCATGCCAAATCTCAGCGCGCTCGGACCAACTTAAAAAAAAAAAAAAAAAAAAGTCGGCCATTTTGAAAAATTTTAAATGCAGTCGTACTTCTCTCGGGGCCCTCTAAGACATTTGGTCGAGCACCCCCCACCCATCTCGCACCGTTTAAAAGTTTCCATACAAAAAAAAAGTGGCCATTTTTTCCGCCATTTTGGATTTTTTCAAAATTTTTTTTTTCCATACCAATCTAGGGGACCCCGAGATTCCGCGACCGAAATTTCAGCGCGCTAGGACAAACTTGAAAATCGGCCGCCATTTTGAATCCGCCATTTTGAAAAAAAAATGGTGGCTTCAAAAACTGCCCAGGGTCCTCTATGACATTTGGTCGAGCACCCCCCGCCTAGCTCTCACCGTTTGGCCGGGCCGTCCGACATTTTTTTACCCAGGAGTCGGAGCCAAAAATCCATATTTTTCCCATACGTCTCCCGCGGCCCTCTATACGAAACCGTCAAACTCGTCCCGATCGGTTGGGCCGTTTCCGAGAAATAGGGAGAGGTTAGAAATGAGTCGTAATGTAGCTATATATAATATTAACTAGTTTTTTGCGCGGTGCGCGGGGCCCGAGGGCCCCGCGGTCATCGTGTTGTTGTTGTTGTTGTTGTTTGTGCTGTTGTTTTGTTGTTGGTCTTGTTGTTTTTGGTGCTGTAGTTGTTGTTGTTGGTGCCGTTGTTTGTGCTGTTGTTTGTGCTGTTGTTGATGTGTTGTTGTTGTTGGTGCTGTTGTTGATGTGTAGTTGTTGTTGTTGTTGTTGTTGGTGCAGTAGTTTTGTTTTCCAATGGAAAAAGTAATAAAGTTGTACTTTTGGTAGAAAGAAAAGATCCGCATGCGAGCACTTCATACCCGCAGCTCGGCCTTCGGCCTCGCGTGCTTGGGAAATCGTAAGGGACGCTTCGGGCCTTCGGCCCTACGCGGAGCTCGGCCTTCGGCCTTCGCTGGGTTTCGAAGCTCAGCGTCGGGCCTTCGGCCCGCCGGCTTCGCTTATTAAGACACTTGGGGAGGGTTGGTTCTGCTTTGGGCGGTAAGCGGGAAGTTGGAGCTTAAACACGACCCAATAGTAAAAATGTCTTGACAAGCTCACGTCGGGCCTACGGCCTTCGGCCTTCGGCCCGCCGTTTCGCTCGTCTAAGACATTTTCACTATTGGGTCGTGTTTAAGCTCCAACTTCCCCCTCTCGTGTGACGCTTCGGGCCTTCGGCCCTACGCGGAGCTCGGCCTTCGGCCTTCGCTAGCCTCGACGCTTCGCCGTCGGGCCTTCGGCCCGCCGGCTTCGCTTATTAAGACACTTGGGGAGGGTTGGTTCTGCTTCGGGCGGTAAGCGGAAAGTTGGAGCTTAAACACGACCCAATAGTAAAAATGTCTTGACAAGCTCACGTCGGGCCTACGGCCTTCGGCCTTCGGCCCGCCGTTTCGCTCGTCTAAGACATTTTCACTATTGGGTCGTGTTTAAGCTCCAACTTCCCCCTCTCGTGTGACGCTTCGGGCCTTCGGCCCTACGCGGAGCTCGGCCTTCGGCCTTCGCAAGCCTTGACGCTCCGCCGTCGGGCCTTCGGCCCGCCGGCTTCGCTTATCAACACAGTTGACTTGGTAGAACGCTTGGGAGCACTGCATTCACGCAGCTCGGCCTTCGGCCTCGCTTTAAATTACTTGGGGTTGGCACGCTTGGGAGTCGGGGTGAAGGCTCCGGGCCTTCGGCCCTCCGCCGGGGTCGGCCTTCGGCCTCCCGGCCTGAAGCTCGCCCTTCGGGCTCGCTTAAGACACTTTTTGTATAGGATTTTGCTTTGTTCGGCCTTAACGCAGCTCGGCCTTCGGCCTCGCCCAAAATTACTGGAGGTTGGGGGTGCTTGGCCATTCGGGGTGAAGCTCCGGGCCTGACGGCCCGTCGCGGGGTCGGCCTTCGGCCTCCCGGCCTGAAGCTCGCCCTTCGGGCTCGCTTGACCTACTCGAAAATTTGACTTTGCCCCTGTCCGCCGCCATTTTGGATTTTTCCAAAAAAATTTTTCGACATACTAATCTTGGGCCCCGAGGCTCGCCGCATGCCAAATCTCAGCGCGCTCGGACCAACTTGAAAAAAAAAAAAAAAAAAAGTCGGCCATTTTGAAAAATTTTAAATGCAGTCGTACTTCTCTCGGGGCCCTCTATGACATTTGGTCGAGCACCCCCCACCTATCTAGCACCGTTTAAAAGTTACCATACAAAAAAAAAGTGGCCATTTTTTCCGCCATTTTGGATTTTTTCAAAAATTTTTTTTTCCATACCAATCTAGGGGACCCCGAGATTCCGTGACCGAAATTTCAGCGCGCTAGGACCATTTTGAAAATTGGCCGCCATTTTGAATCCGCCATTTTGAAAAAAAAATGGCGGCTTCAGAAACTGCCCAGGGTCCTCTATGACATTTGGTCGAGCACCCCCCCACTAAGTCTTACCGTTTAGCCGGGCCGTCCAACATTTTTGTCGTCTTCCACTTGTCCAAAAAATCCATATTTTTCTGGACCTACATTTTCCGAGCTCTATACAACACTTTTTTTTTTTTTGGTCCAACCCTTCTACTTTCCAAATAAAACGTATACATTAGAAATCAGTGGTTTTGTAGCTATATATAATATTAACTAGTTTTTTGCGCGGTGCGCGGGGCCCGAGGGCCCCGCGGTCATCGTGTTGTTGTTGTTGTTGTTTTGTTGTTGGTCTTGTTGTTTTTGGTGCTGTTGTTTTGGTGCTGTAGTTGTTGTTATTGGTGCTGTAGTTGTTGAGGTGTTGTTGTTGGTGCTGTTGTTGATGTGTTGTTGTTGTTGGTGCTGTTGTTGATGTGTAGTTGTTGTTGTTGTTGCTGTTGTTGGTGCAGTAGTTTTGTTTTCCAATGGAAAAAGTAATAAAGTTGTACTTTTGGTAGAAAGAAAGGTTCCGCATGCGAGCACTTCATACCCGCAGCTCGGCCTTCGGCCTCGCGTGCTTGGGAAATCGTAAGGGACGCTTCGGGCCTTCGGCCCTACGCGGAGCTCGGCCTTCGGCCTTCGCTGGGTTTCGAAGCTCAGCGTCGGGCCTTCGGCCCGCCGCTTCGCTTATTAAAACACTTGGAGGGTTGGTTTTGCTTTGGGCGGTAAGCGGGAAGTTGGAGCTTAAACACGACCCAATAGTAAAAATGTCTTGACAAGCTCACGTCGGGCCTACGGCCTTCGGCCTTCGGCCCGCCGTTTCGCTCGTCTAAGACATTTTCACTATTGGGTCGTGTTTAAGCTCCAACTTCCCCCTCTCGTGTGACGCTTCGGGCCTTCGGCCCTACGCGGAGCTCGGCCTTCGGCCTTCGCGAGCCTTGACGCTCCGCCGTCGGGCCTTCGGCCCGCCGGCTTCGCTTATTAAGACACTTGGGGAGGGTTGGTTCTGCTTTGGGCGGTAAGCGGGAAGTTGGAGCTTAAACACGACCCAATAGTAAAAATGTCTTGACAAGCTCACGT
The DNA here is from genome assembly GCF_947568885.1 of Cydia strobilella. Lineage (NCBI taxonomy): Eukaryota > Metazoa > Arthropoda > Insecta > Lepidoptera > Tortricidae > Cydia > Cydia strobilella. The sequence continues at coordinate 13,326,869 of NC_086055.1, forward strand.
CGGGCCTACGGCCTTCGGCCTTCGGCCCGCCGTTTCGCTCGTCTAAGACATTTTCACTATTGGGTCGTGTTTAAGCTCCAACTTCCCCCTCTCGTGTGACGCTTCGGGCCTTCGGCCCTACGCGGAGCTCGGCCTTCGGCCTTCGCGAACCTTGACGCTCCGCCGTCGGGCCTTCGGCCCGCCGGCTTCGCTTATTAAGACACTTGGGGAGGGTTGGTTCTGCTTTGGCCGGTAAGCGGGAAGTTGGAGCTTAAACACGACCCAATAGTAAAAATGTCTTGACAAGCTCACATCGGGCCTACGGCCTTCGGCCTTCGGCCCGCCGTTTCGCTCGTCTAAGACATTTTCACTATTGGGTCGTGTTTAAGCTCCAACTTCCCCCTCTCGTGTGACGCTTCGGGCCTTCGGCCCTACGCGGAGCTCGGCCTTCGGCCTTCGCGAACCTTGACGCTCCGCCGTCGGGCCTTCGGCCCGCCGGCTTCGCTTATTAAGACACTTGGGGAGGGTTGGTTCTGCTTTGGCCGGTAAGCGGGAAGTTGGAGCTTAAACACGACCCAATAGTAAAAATGTCTTGACAAGCTCACGTCGGGCCTACGGCCTTCGGCCTTCGGCCCGCCGTTTCGCTCGTCTAAGACATTTTCACTATTGGGTCGTGTTTAAGCTCCAACTTCCCTCTCTCGTGTGACGCTTCGGGCCTTCGGCCCTACGCGGAGCTCGGCCTTCGGCCTTCGCGAGCCTTGACGCTCCGCCGTCGGGCCTTCGGCCCGCCGGCTTCGCTTATTAAGACACTTGGGGAGGGTTGGTTCTGCTTTGGGCGGTAAGCGGGAAGTTGGAGCTTAAACACGACCCAATAGTAAAAATGTCTTGACAAGCTCACGTCGGGCCTACGGCCTTCGGCCTTCGGCCCGCCGTTTCGCTCGTCTAAGACATTTTCACTATTGGGTCGTGTTTAAGCTCCAACTTCCCCCTCTCGTGTGACGCTTCGGGCCTTCGGCCCTACGCGGAGCTCGGCCTTCGGCCTTCGCGAACCTTGACGCTCCGCCGTCGGGCCTTCGGCCCGCCGGCTTCGCTTATTAAGACACTTGGGGAGGGTTGGTTCTGCTTTGGCCGGTAAGCGGGAAGTTGGAGCTTAAACACGACCCAATAGTAAAAATGTCTTGACAAGCTCACGTCGGGCCTACGGCCTTCGGCCTTCGGCCCGCCGTTTCGCTCGTCTAAGACATTTTCACTATTGGGTCGTGTTTAAGCTCCAACTTCCCCCTCTCGTGTGACGCTTCGGGCCTTCGGCCCTACGCGGAGCTCGGCCTTCGGCCTTCGCGAACCTTGACGCTCCGCCGTCGGGCCTTCGGCCCGCCGGCTTCGCTTATTAAGACACTTGGGGAGGGTTGGTTCTGCTTTGGCCGGTAAGCGGGAAGTTGGAGCTTAAACACGACCCAATAGTAAAAATGTCTTGACAAGCTCACGTCGGGCCTACGGCCTTCGGCCTTCGGCCCGCCGTTTCGCTCGTCTAAGACATTTTCACTATTGGGTCGTGTTTAAGCTCCAACTTCCCTCTCTCGTGTGACGCTTCGGGCCTTCGGCCCTACGCGGAGCTCGGCCTTCGGCCTTCGCTAGCCTCGACGCTTCGCCGTCGGGCCTTCGGCCCGCCGGCTTCGCTTGTCAACACAGTTGACTTGGTAGAACGCTTGGAAGCACTGCATTCACGCAGCTCGGCCTTCGGCCTCGCTTTAAATTACTTGGGGTTGGCACGCTTGGGAGTCGGGGTGAAGGCTCCGGGCCTTCGGCCCTCCGCCGGGGTCGGCCTTCGGCCTCCCGGCCTGAAGCTCGCCCTTCGGGCTCGCTTAAGACACTTTTTCTATAGGATTTTGCTTTGTTCGTCCTTAACGCAGCTCGGCCTTCGGCCTCGCCCAAAATTACTGGGGTTTAATCACGCCTGGCCATTCGGGGTGAAGCTCCGGGCCTGACGGCCCGTCGCGGGGTCGGCCTTCGGCCTCCCGGCCTGAAGCTCGCCCTTCGGGCTCGCTTAACCTACTCGAAAATTTGACTTTGCCTCTGTCCGCCGCCATTTTGGATTTTTCCAAAAAATTTTTTCGACATAATAATCTCGGGCCCCGAGGCTCGCCGCATGCCAAATCTCAGCGCGCTCGGACCAACTTGAAAAAAAAAAAAAAAAAAAGTCGGCCATTTTGAAAAATTTTAAATGCAGGTTTACTTCTCTCGGGGCCCTCTATGACATTTGGTCGAGCACCCCCCACCCATCTCGCACCGTTTAAAAGTTGTCATACAAAAAAAAAGTGGCCATTTTTTCCGCCATTTTGAATTTTTTTGAAATTTTTTTTTTCCATACCAATCTAGGGGACCCCGAGATTCCGTGACCAAAATTTCAGCGCGCTAGGACAAACTTGAAAATCGGCCGCCATTTTGAATCCGCCATTTTGAAAAAAAAATGGTGGCTTCAAAAACTGCCCAGGGTCCTCTATGACATTTGGTCGAGCACCCCCCACCTAGCTCTCACCGTTTGGCCGGGCCGTCCGACATTTTTTGACCCAGGAGCCGGAGCCAAAAATCCATATTTTTCTGGACCTACAAATTCCGCCCTCTATACAATACTTTTTTTTTTTTCAACTTAACCCTTTTAGTTTCCAAATAAAACGTATATATGAGAAATGAGTCGTAATGTAGCTATATATATTATTAACTAGTTTTTTGCGCGGTGCGCGGGGCCCGAGGGCCCCGCGGTCATCGTGTTGTTGTTGTTGTTGTTGTTGTTGTTTGTGTTGTTGGTCTTGTTGTTTGTCTTGTTGTTTTTGGTGCTGTTGTTGGTCTTGTTGTTTTTGGTGCTGTAGTTGTTGTTGTTGGTGCCGTTGTTTGTGCTGTTGTTTGTGCTGTTGTTGATGTGTTGTTGTTGTTGGTGCTGTTGTTGATGTGTAGTTGTTGTTGTTGCTGTTGTTGGTGCAGTAGTTTTGTTTTCCAATGGAAAAAGTAATAAAGTTGTACTTTTGGTAGAAAGAAAAGATCCGCATGCGAGCACTTCATACCCGCAGCTCGGCCTTCGGCCTCGCGTGCTTGGGAAATCGTAAGGGACGCTTCGGGCCTTCGGCCCTACGCGGAGCTCGGCCTTCGGCCTTCGCTGGGTTTCGAAGCTCAGCGTCGGGCCTTCGGCCCGCCGCTTCGCTTATTAAGACACTTGGGGAGGGTTGGTTCTGCTTTGGGCGGTAAGCGGGAAGTTGGAGCTTAAACACGACCCAATAGTAAAAATGTCTTGACAAGCTCACGTCGGGCCTACGGCCTTCGGCCTTCGGCCCGCCGTTTCGCTCGTCTAAGACATTTTCACTATTGGGTCGTGTTTAAGCTCCAACTTCCCCCTCTCGTGTGACGCTTCGGGCCTTCGGCCCTACGCGGAGCTCGGCCTTCGGCCTTCGCTAGCCTCGACGCTTCGCCGTCGGGCCTTCGGCCCGCCGGCTTCGCTTATCAAGACACTTGGGGAGGGTTGGTTCTGCTTTGGGCGGTAAGCGGGAAGTTGGAGCTTAAACACGACCCAATAGTAAAAATGTCTTGACAAGCTCACGTCGGGCCTACGGCCTTCGGCCTTCGGCCCGCCGTTTCGCTCGTCTAAGACATTTTCACTATTGGGTCGTGTTTAAGCTCCAACTTCCCCCTCTCGTGTGACGCTTCGGGCCTTCGGCCCTACGCGGAGCTCGGCCTTCGGCCTTCGCGAGCCTTGACGCTCCGCCGTCGGGCCTTCGGCCCGCCGGCTTCGCTTATTAAGACACTTGGGGAGGGTTGGTTCTGCTTTGGGCGGTAAGCGGGAAGTTGGAGCTTAAACACGACCCAATAGTAAAAATGTCTTGACAAGCTCACGTCGGGCCTACGGCCTTCGGCCTTCGGCCCGCCGTTTCGCTCGTCTAAGACATTTTCACTATTGGGTCGTGTTTAAGCTCCAACTTCCCCCTCTCGTGTGACGCTTCGGGCCTTCGGCCCTACGCGGAGCTCGGCCTTCGGCCTTCGCGAGCCTCGACGCTCCGCCGTCGGGCCTTCGGCCCGCCGGCTTCGCTTATCAACACAGTTGACTTGGTAGAACGCTTGGGAGCACTGCATTCACGCAGCTCGGCCTTCGGCCTCGCTTTAAATTACTTGGGGTTGACGCGCTTGGGAGTCGGGGTGAAGGCTCCGGGCCTTCGGCCCTCCGCCGGGGTCGGCCTTCGGCCTCCCGGCCCGAAGCTCGCCCTTCGGGCTCGCTTAACACACTTTTTGTATAGGATTTTGCTTTGTTCGTCCTTAACGCAGCTCGGCCTTCGGCCTCGCCCAAAATTACTGGGGTTTTAGGAAGCCTGGCCATTCGGGGTGAAGCTCCGGGCCTGACGGCCCGTCGCGGGGTCGGCCTTCGGCCTCCCGGCCTGAAGCTCGCCCTTCGGGCTCGCTTAACCTACTCGAAAATTTGACTTTGCCCCTGTCCGCCGCCATTTTGGATTTTTCCAAAAAATTTTTTCGACATACTAATCTCGGGCCCCGAGGCTCGCCGCATGCCAAATCTCAGCGCGCTCGGACCAACTTGAAAAAAAAAAAAAAAAAAAGTCGGCCATTTTGAAAATTTTTAAATGCAGTCGTACTTCTCTCGGGGCCCTCTATGACATTTGGTCGAGCACCCCCCACCCATCTCGCACCGTTTAAAAGTTTCCATACAAAAAAAAAGTGGCCATTTTTTCCGCCATTTTGGATTTTTTCAAAATTTTTTTTTTCCATACCAATCTAGGGGACCCCGAGATTCCGTGACCGAAATTTCAGCGCGCTAGGACAAACTTGAAAATCGGCCGCCATTTTGAATCCGCCATTTTGAAAAAAAAATGGTGGCTTCAAAAACTGCCCAGGGTCCTCTATGACATTTGGTCGAGCACCCCCCGCCTAGCTCTCACCGTTTAGCCGGGCCGTCCGACATTTTTTTACCCAGGAGTCGGAGCCAAAAATCCATATTTTTCCCATACGTCTCCCGCGGCCCTCTATACGAAACCGTCAAACTCGTCCCGATCGGTTGGGCCGTTTCCGAGAAATAGGGAGAGGTTAGAAATGAGTCGTAATGTAGCTATATATAATATTAACTAGTTTTTTGCGCGGTGCGCGGGGCCCGAGGGCCCCGCGGTCATCGTGTTGTTGTTGTTGTTGTTGTTGTTGTTGTTGTTGTTGTTGTTGTTGTTGTTTTGTTGTTATTGTTTTGTTGTTGGTCTTGTTGTTTTTGGTGCTGTAGTTGTTGTTGTTGGTGCCGTTGTTTGTGCTGTTGTTTGTGCTGTTGTTGATGTGTTGTTGTTGTTGGTGCTGTTGTTGATGTGTAGTTGTTGTTGTTGCTGTTGTTGGTGCAGTAGTTTTGTTTTCCAATGGAAAAAGTAATAAAGTTGTACTTTTGGTAGAAAGAAAAGATCCGCATGCGAGCACTTCATACCCGCAGCTCGGCCTTCGGCCTCGCGCGCTTGGGAAATCGTAAGGGACGCTTCGGGCCTTCGGCCCTACGCGGAGCTCGGCCTTCGGCCTTCGCGGGGTTTCGAAGCTCAGCGTCGGGCCTTCGGCCCGCCGCTTCGCTTATTAAAACACTTGGAGGGTTGGTTTTGCTTTGGGCGGTAAGCGGGAAGTTGGAGCTTAAACACGACCCAATAGTAAAAATGTCTTGACAAGCTCACGTCGGGCCTACGGCCTTCGGCCTTCGGCCCGCCGTTTCGCTCGTCTAAGACATTTTCACTATTGGGTCGTGTTTAAGCTCCAACTTCCCCCTCTCGTGTGACGCTTCGGGCCTTCGGCCCTACGCGGAGCTCGGCCTTCGGCCTTCGCGAGCCTTGACGCTCCGCCGTCGGGCCTTCGGCCCGCCGGCTTCGCTTATTAAGACACTTGGGGAGAGTCGGTTCTGCTTTGGGCGGTAAGCGGGAAGTTGGAGCTTAAACACGACCCAATAGTAAAAATGTCTTGACAAGCTCACGTCGGGCCTACGGCCTTCGGCCTTCGGCCCGCCGTTTCGCTCGTCTAAGACATTTTCACTATTGGGTCGTGTTTAAGCTCCAACTTCCCCCTCTCGTGTGACGCTTCGGGCCTTCGGCCCTACGCGGAGCTCGGCCTTCGGCCTTCGCAAGCCTTGACGCTCCGCCGTCGGGCCTTCGGCCCGCCGGCTTCGCTTATTAAGACACTTGGAGATTGCTGGTTCTGCTTTGGGCGGTAAGCGGGAAGTTGGAGCTTAAACACGACCCAATAGTAAAAATGTCTTGACAAGCTCACGTCGGGCCTGCGGCCTTCGGCCTTCGGCCCGCCGTTTCGCTTGTCTAAGACATTTTCACTATTGGGTCGTGTTTAAGCTCCAACTTCCCCCTCTCGTGTGACGCTTCGGGCCTTCGGCCCTACGCGGAGCTCGGCCTTCGGCCTTCGCGAGCCTTGACGCTTTGCCGTCGGGCCTTCGGCCCGCCGGCTTCGCTTATCGAGACAGTTGACTTGGTAGAACGCTTGGGAGCACTGCATTCACGCAGCTCGGCCTTCGGCCTCGCTTTGAATTACTTGGGGTTGGCACGCTTGGAAGTCGGGGTGAAGGCTCCGGGCCTTCGGCCCTCCGCCGGGGTCGGCCTTCGGCCTCCCGGCCTGAAGCTCGCCCTTCGGGCTCGCTTAACACACTTTTTGTATACGATTTTGATTTGTTCGTCCTTAACGCAGCTCGGCCTTCGGCCTCGCCCAAAATTACTGGGGGTTGGGGGTGCCTGGCCATTCGGGGTGAAGCTCCGGGCCTGACGGCCCGTCGCGGGGTCGGCCTTCGGCCTCCCGGCCTGAAGCTCGCCCTTCGGGCTCGCTTAACCTACTCGAAATTTTGATTTTGCCCCTGTCCGCCGCCATTTTGGATTTTTCCAAAAAATTTTTTCGACATACTAATCTCGGGCCCCGAGGCTCGCCGCATGCCAAATCTCAGCGCGCTCGGACCAACTTGAAAAAAAAAAAAAAAAAAAGTCGGCCATTTTGAAAATTTTTAAATGCAGTCGTACTTCTCTCGGGGCCCTCTATGACATTTGGTCGAGCACCCCCCACCTATCTAGCACCGTTTAAAAGTTCCCATACAAAAAAAAAATGGCCATTTTTTCCGCCATTTTGAATTTTTTCAAAAAAAATTTTTTCCATACCAATCTAGGGGACCCCGAGATTCCGTGACCGAAATTTCAGCGCGCTAGGACCATTTTGAAAATTGGCCGCCATTTTGAATCCGCCATTTTGAAAAAAAAATGGCGGCTTCAGAAACTGCCCAGGGTCCTCTATGACATTTGGTCGAGCACCCCCCCACTAAGTCTTACCGTTTAGCCGGGCCGTCCAACATTTTTGTCGTCTTCCACTTGTCCAAAAAATCCATATTTTTCTGGACCTACAAATTCCGCCCTCTATACAAAACTTTTTTTTTTTTTGGTCCAACCCTTTTAGTTTCCAAATAAAACGTATACATGAGAAATGAGTGGGGATGTAGCTATATATATTATTAACTAGTTTTTTGCGCGGTGCGCGGGGCCCGAGGGCCCCGCGGTCATCGTGTTGTTGTTGTTTGTGCTGTTGTTTTTGGTGTTGTTGTTTTTGGTGTTGTTGTTTTGGTGCTGTTGTTTTGGTGCTGTTGTTGATGTTGGTGCAGTTGTTTTTGGTGCTGTAGTTGTTGGTGCAGTTGTTTTTGGTGCTGTTGTTGATGTGTCGTTGTTGTTGGTGCTGTTGTTGATGTGTTGTTGTTGTTGTTGCTGTTGTTGGTGCAGTAGTTTTGTTTTCCAATGGAAAAAGTAATAAAGTTGTACTTTTGGTAGAAAGAAAAGATCCGCATGCGAGCACTTCATACCCGCAGCTCGGCCTTCGGCCTCGCGTGCTTGGGAAATCGTAAGGGACGCTTCGGGCCTTCGGCCCTACGCGGAGCTCGGCCTTCGGCCTTCGCTGGGTTTCGAAGCTCAGCTCGGGCCTTCGGCCCGCCGCTTCGCTTATTAAAACACTTGGAGGGTTGGTTTTGCTTTGGGCGGTAAGCGGGAAGTTGGAGCTTAAACACGACCCAATAGTAAAAATGTCTTGACAAGCTCACGTCGGGCCTACGGCCTTCGGCCTTCGGCCCGCCGTTTCGCTCGTCTGAGACATTTTCACTATTGGGTCGTGTTTAAGCTCCAACTTCCCCCTCTCGTGTGACGCTTCGGGCCTTCGGCCCTACGCGGAGCTCGGCCTTCGGCCTTCGCAAACCTTGACGCTCCGCCGTCGGGCCTTCGGCCCGCCGGCTTCGCTTATTAAGACACTTGGGGAGGGTTGGTTCTGCTTTGGGCGGTAAGCGGGAAGTTGGAGCTTAAACACGACCCAATAGTAAAAATGTCTTGACAAGCTCACGTCGGGCCTACGGCCTTCGGCCTTCGGCCCGCCGTTTCGCTCGTCTAAGACATTTTCACTATTGGGTCGTGTTTAAGCTCCAACTTCCCCCTCTCGTGTGACGCTTCGGGCCTTCGGCCCTACGCGGAGCTCGGCCTTCGGCCTTCGCAAACCTTGACGCTCCGCCGTCGGGCCTTCGGCCCGCCGGCTTCGCTTATTAAGACACTTGGGGAGGGTTGGTTTTGCTTTGGGCGGTAAGCGGGAAGTTGGAGCTTAAACACGACCCAATAGTAAAAATGTCTTGACAAGCTCACGTCGGGCCTACGGCCTTCGGCCTTCGGCCCGCCGTTTCGCTCGTCTAAGACATTTTCACTATTGGGTCGTGTTTAAGCTCCAACTTCCCCCTCTCGTGTGACGCTTCGGGCCTTCGGCCCTACGCGGAGCTCGGCCTTCGGCCTTCGCAAGCCTTGACGCTCCGCCGTCGGGCCTTCGGCCCGCCGGCTTCGCTTATTAAGACACTTGGGGAGGGTTGGTTCTGCTTTGGGCGGTAAGCGGGAAGTTGGAGCTTAAACACGACCCAATAGTAAAAATGTCTTGACAAGCTCACGTCGGGCCTACGGCCTTCGGCCTTCGGCCCGCCGTTTCGCTCGTCTAAGACATTTTCACTATTGGGTCGTGTTTAAGCTCCAACTTCCCCCTCTCGTGTGACGCTTCGGGCCTTCGGCCCTACGCGGAGCTCGGCCTTCGGCCTTCGCGAGCCTTGACGCTTTGCCGTCGGGCCTTCGGCCCGCCGGCTTCGCTTATCGAGACAGTTGACTTGGTAGAACGCTTGGGAGCACTGCATTCACGCAGCTCGGCCTTCGGCCTCGCTTTGAATTACTTGGGATTGGCACGCTTGGAAGTCGGGGTGAAGGCTTCGGGCCTTCGGCCCTCCGCCGGGGTCGGCCTTCGGCCTCCCGGCCTGAAGCTCGCCCTTCGGGCTCGCTTAACACACTTTTTGTATAGGATTTTGCTTTGTTCGTCCTTAACGCAGCTCGGCCTTCGGCCTCGCCCAAAATTACTGGGGGTTGGGGGTGCCTGGCCATTCGGGGTGAAGCTCCGGGCCTGACGGCCCGTCGCGGGGTCGGCCTTCGGCCTCCCGGACTGAAGCTCGCCCTTCGGGCTCGCTTAACCTATTCGAAAATTTGACTTTGCCCCTGTCCGCCGCCATTTTGGATTTTTCCAAAAAATTTTTTCGACATACTAATCTCGGGCCCCGAGGCTCGCCGCATGCCAAATCTCAGCGCGCTCGGACCAACTTGAAAAAAAAAAAAAAAAAAAGTCGGCCATTTTGAAAAAATTTAAATGCAGTCGTACTTCTCTCGGGGCCCTCTATGACATTTGGTCGAGCACCCCCCACCTATCTAGCACCGTTTAAAAGTTCCCATACAAAAAAAAAGTGGCCATTTTTTCCGCCATTTTGAATTTTTTTGAAATTTTTTTTTTCCATACCAATCTAGGGGAGCCCGAGATTCCGTGACCGAAATTTCAGCGCGCTAGGACCATTTTGAAAATTGGCCGCCATTTTGAATCCGCCATTTTGAAAAAAAAATGGCGGCTTCAGAAACTGCCCAGGGTCCTCTATGACATTTGGTCGAGCACCCCCCCACTAAGTCTTACCGTTTCGGCGTGCTCTTATGCGGAATCCTCGTCTTCCACTTGTCCAAAAAATCCATATTTTTCTGGACCTACATTTTTTGAGCTTTATACAATACTTTTTTTTTTTTCGGTGTAACCCTTTTAGTTTCCAAATAAAACGTATACATGAGAAATCAGTGGGGATGTAGCTATATATATTATTAATTACAATATCATTCAAATATCGGTTTGATGTCAGGTACACGTTCGAATTGGGTTGTTACTGTACGCAGGTACTACAACTTAAGGGTTTGGTTTAGTATTGAATAGAATATAAGATATTCTTAGTCTTAGCAGATCACGGTTAACAACGAATAAAATATAGTCACAAGTCAGAGTTAACTTACGTAATAAGATAATGAAAGGTCGTCTGAGCGAGTATAGATCTAGGATTCAAGCGTCATCTGGGTTAGTGTTATCACAGATTTCAAGATTGAGTTATTATCAGTCTTGGTTGACATTGATCCCTATATCAGTAGGGCAATTTACAAATATGGTAGAGTGTACTCGATCCCATGGCGCCCTCACAAACGGCAAAGAGGATGAAACGCCGGAGTGGGTTTAGTGGGTAGGGTTCTCCCTCCCCTCTCGCCAGTTGAGAGGGGATAGGAGCGGCGAGTCCCACACACCCCCCCATCAACGGCTTTCTCCGGCCGGGGGACGGTGCGTAAAAGCATTCGCAAAAAAAAGGGCAATTTACAAAAAATCCAACGATGCCCCTAGGTCTGCCTCAGGCCTGGACGAACCAATGTATCAGAAGTCCAATTACTCATGGATGTCAAAAACCACCAATCAGATGGACGGATCAGGTTAAAGCTGCAATGAATGGGTCGGCATATGAATATGCTAAGAAGGTAGTTAACAGAGAATGGCGGCGTGTTGCGAAGCTAGTCACCATGGCAGAAACGATGACCACGACCACTTTCTTAATAACGACCAACGAAGAAGAAGAGTAAAAATAAATGGTTGTCTGTAAGAACGACATAAGAATGTCACGTCACGTTACCATGGAGATCTGTCCACAACATGGCAGTAACGTTACCATGGAGATTTGTCCACAACGTTACCATGGAGATCTGTCCACAACGTGACACTTTTTCGTGCATGCTACGTACCGATGTTCATCGATTTATAAGATGTTATCACGTCAAAATCCGGGGGTTCTGCGTCTATACGTTACGCTGAACGATACGTGTCGTCTCGAGAAGACCACGTTATGTTGGTACTGTTGGTAGGGACAGGGACGTCGTTATTGCCAACAGAATAACAGGTCCAGAGTTCACGATGATGTAAAGTAAACACACACTAATACAAAGTAAAAAATCTTATTCACTTTCTGTCCACTCATATCACTAATATTGGAGATAGAGGTGACCTCAAGTATTCATGTAAATTTGTACATATTTTTATTAATATACATATAAATATAGTAGATAAATAGCAAATCGCAAAATGGTTATAACTTAGAATGACGAAGCAACAGCAAAATTAGTAGGTATCTCATTTAGGCACGTACTTTAAGATCAGCAGAAAGTTTTTGCAAAACAAAAAAATATTTGATAATTTCTTGCAAAAAGGCTCAAGTGCAATATAACACTCAAGATAATTACTACCTCAAGTTTATGCATGTGATAAGAAAGTACTTTAAAACGATTAAATCCCTGTAATAAAACGTTAAAACAAACGTACCTTAGATTAGTTTGAACAGAGCACACGCGTACGGGTATATGCGGTCGCGGTCGCCGCGACACTGACGTTTGTAAGCAGGTCAAAGCGACCTCTAAGTTATCAGCGAGGTTCAATGGCAGTGGAGCGTGATCCTGGTTTCGTAATATGTACGACTGTGGTAAAATTGTGAAGACTGGGGATTCATAATTTTACCACAATCGATCCCACAGGAACGGTGGTGACAAATATGAGCCATAGCTCGAAAAGTTTGATGCGTCAATGCGACCAATGCAAGGTAATGAAACTTGAACTCCAAGCCGCTGTAAGCAAAACATGGCCAAATGGAGACTGCTCCGTAGCTCCTCGACTTAATGTATCTGCGACAGCATCGCAAACCATGGCGCATCTACTAGCGTACTCTGCATGCTCGAAGCTGGATCTGAGGGACTGTCTGAGGGCTGTCAACACCGCTGCCTACTGGACATCCCTTGTATGAAAAAAGAAACTTCGACACGAAAAGAAGAAGAAGAACTCCAAGGGTTTCAGTGACAGTGGAAGGTGATCCTGAGAACCGGCCGCGAATATCGAAATTTCGTTATCTGCCTCTCTATCGCTCTTGCATAAGTACTGAAGAGCATTGCATAAGCAGACGAACAAATTAACGAACGAAGTGGTTTGTGGTAGACCCTCTGACCTGCTGCCATGAGTTGCGTTCTCGTGGTAGCAGGTAGCGTGCGCGCTAGTCCATACTTGAAGTCGCGCAAGATGTATTCCGCGAGAACGCAACTCATGCTTATATAGCAGGCCAGGTTTCGTAATATATACGATTGTACTGCGATTGTGGGGCGTCTACATAGTTAACAGGAAACTATAGGAAATTGAGGAACTACGGTGGTGACCACAATGTCATATTATAATACGAAAAACACATCTATTAAACTCATCGTATTTTGACTCATGCGAAACATTTGTTAATCCACTTAACCTCAAGCAAGTGCGAGCACTATTTTAATTTATGTCTCGTGATACTGAAAGGCGTGTGTTCACGATTCACGAGTCGTGAACATACGCTCTCAGTATATAATGAATGCAAGTTCAATTTCAGGGACATGAGTCAGTAGCTGGATTTTACGTTTATATCGCCACGGCAGTTCAGTCCAAAAATGGACATTTTGTGATATTTGCGAAGTCAACAGATGGTGTTTTAATTTGGTCAACGAGATACAGTCGTCATTTCCATTAGAAGTTATTAGCAGATTCAAATGAAGAAGATGGTGATCATTGATTGTGGAGCTGCTAAAGTAAAAGAGGAAGCCATGGGATACATAATGCCATTATGCCACAACCTGAGCTCGCATGCGAACCATATATATGCCCTACATGATCCGATTTAAAAAGGCAAAATAAATGCGTGCCTTCTACCTGCAAAAATATACATGTACAATCTGATATCGTTCTCATCACATTCTGTCACAGGATTTTCGCGTTGAAAGGTAGGTATTGTGGCAAAGTGGATAACCCATTGTTAGTGGTCTTGGGTGGGACCACACACACCGCATGCGTAATGAACATGCAACACGGCTCCGGCTATAGTGTTAGTAGCAACTTTTGAGTCTAAAATTTAAGAATTCGACTCGTTTTTAAGAGATGGCGCTAAAAAATCTTATTTGAGTTTTATCGGGTCTCTAATTAGTTGAAAAGGACTAGTCTGAAAAACAAAGTCGAGTCTTAAAGCAGAGGATTCAAAGCAGTTGAGTTTTAACCAACACTAGCTCCGGCTCTCTGCGTTGTACATCGCTTTCGTTGCGTACTCTTATCGAATGCGTAGGGTACGCAACGATAGTAATGACTGATGTACTATGCAGAAAGCCAGAGTGATGCGGATGCATGAGGCCGTCGCGACGGGATATTACAATGGGACATCTGCCAAGCTGTAACTATAAGTATAATGATTTGGCTATTTGATTTGGCACTACCGCAGACCATTCACAACTCATCCCGTCTTATCACAATGCGTAGATTTCAAATAAAAGCCAATCGGTGTTCAATACGTTAGAAATGGAGCCAAGATGTCACTTACGATTAGGCGCCACTTTGACGTTTTGCGTAGGTGTCTTGCCAAGTTTATGTCAAAGTTAAAGACCTTATAAATCCCTTGGTGAAAGTGGCGGTATTTTTGCGTGGTTACATTACGTACGTGATACATATACGTAACGTAACGACCTAACGACTCATCTCTGTTAACACTGCCGTCTTAATAGATAAGAATGAGAAATAAGTTTAAAATAGCAATTATTTTCTCTTGTGTTTTAATTTTTCAGGTGTGCAATAAGGAGTTATTGCACTGTATTATACACGCGATACCTACTAATTATCTTTTCTACGATTGCATTTGCGGTAGCGGCTTTACTCCGCCATAACCATAACGCAGCGTCACGTAAGCGAACAACTCGCGAACGCGAAGCGGCGCGGCGCGGCGCGGCGGGCCCAGCGCGGCGTTCGCGTTCGCAACGAGATCGCCCATGTAGGACACTTCTGTAAGGTATCAAAGTATTGATTCACATTCAATATACTCTATGTGATTCACCCCGCTTCGCTTCGCGTTCGCGTGTTAATCGCCTACGTAGTACCTACGCTGCGTAACCGTGAGTAAGAAGTGGGAGCTTGTAGTTATGTCCGATGGACGTTACCAGTCTGCTAGAGTATAGACTGTTGCAACAACTAGACTTGACCGACTGATCAATGCCATCGAGCACAATAAAATTTAGCAAACGTTTTCACGGTGAGAGGGGGTTTGGTGCAAGTGACTCTAAATGCCATACCTATAATCTTCTATTGAACATTAAGGACTGCAATCAAAATGTGTACCGCGAAAATTGAATCGCTTCTTCGGACGCAAATCGGTATTTTCTGCATTGCGATATTTTCAATAGTCAACCAGCGGTAGCAGCATGGTTGCATTTTTATCGCTTGTCACTATGCCTGTCACTTTCGCACTTACGTACTTGTTAGAACGTAACAGGCATGGTGACAGGCGATAAAAATGCGACCGTGCTTAGCCCGCAGGACCGTAACCTACTAGGGTTTACTCCCAGCGAATTGAAATTTCTCACTTAATTACTTACTCGTATTCTAACTGTGTCGACAATTCTTATTGGAGCTATAATTTTATTTCATTAGTATTTAGTAATTGTTATTATAAATTAATTTACTTTGACGATCATGATAGAAATTCTTATATCTTTGACATCAATGCAAACTTATTATGTAATTGTCTTTCTAATAATCTAATCTAATCATAGGATAGAACAAGCATTAATAACAGTACCAAAGTCCAACACAGGTAAGGAAAATTATTAAATGACGCATCATCGACTATCTAGTAACCAGTAACCACAAAGTATTGTTGTATGGGCGTATTAAGTAAAACTGTTGTTTATTCATCGGAATTTATAAGAAAGGTCTCCAGTTCACGTATGTTTATTTGCTTATTTCGTATGATAAAATGTATTTTCTGATAGTCGTGGACAGCGCATTACACAAGTATAATTTGATTAATTTGGTTATGGGCCAGAACTATGTCAGGAGAGTTATGCGAAATGATGAAAGTTTAAACCATTTTAAATTTCATATCTAATGAAATAGGTACTTAAATGAAATGCAACTGTTCAAAAGATGTGTTTTAAAAAAAATCTACCTTATTTTCCACACTAATAAATTGTTATTTTTTTCTTGTATCTTGTGTTGATGGGCCTTAGAAGTTATTTGTGCCATTCTCAACCAAAAGGGTACTTATTGTCGGCTGTCATTAAGACGCTATTTCAAATTGATTTGAAATAAACCTTATCGACTAGCGACAATGTGGTACCTTTTGGTTGAAAACGTCACATTTATTTAATATTTATAGCACAAAATAAAATACAATCGTACAAAAGGCGGACTTAATGCTATTAGGCATTCTCTACCAGTCAACCTTCTGGAATAATATTTAGGGAGGTACGAGGTAACATTACCTGAATTTATTTTTAGGGTTCCGTACCCAAAGGGTAAAAACGGGACCCTATTACTAAGACTCCACTTTCCGTCTGTCTGTCTGTCACCAGGCTGTATTTCATGAACCGTGATAGCTAGACAGTTGAAATTTTTCACAGGTGATGTATTTCTGTTACCGCTATAACAACAAATACTAAAAAGTACGGAACCCTCGGTTGGCGAGTCCGACTCGCACTTGTCCGGTTTCTCAAAGTAATTATAATACGTTAGTTTGAATTGGTAGAACTGCAGTTAGTTGTATACAATAATTGTTGATGTATTATTAGAATTTTTTTGGTTGTATGTAAATTCAATATTGACGTGTAAAAGTGCCCTTGTGGCCTACTTGCTAAATAATGCCTATTTTAGATTTAAGCTAGTTATTAATTTCGTTTACGTAGTACCACTGTATATATCTTGTATGTAAATAAATGTTTATTGTTTGAATAAATGTTGAAGTTTGAAGTTTTGCTTTACTCTTGACTCTTCTCGGAAACTTTTTACAATTAAGAGAAACAAGATTTAAAAAAAATTATTAACTCTAGTTCACAAAGCTGCCAGTTCACGTCAAGATTTCGTGAAGTCTCAGCTATTTTTAGTGTAACAAATGCCAAAACGCGTTATACAATTTATTTTTGTATACACATGTGCAAACCTTGGCACTGGTCTGGAGTTTAAATTCATTTCGTATTCATTATTATACAATAACAAATGAAATGTAATTAAGACTTAATCCCTATTGTAATAAGGATTTGATTCAATAGTAAACAACTGGTAGTTGTGATAATAAATTATGCATTAGTAGTATGTACGCATTGATTTCGCCCTTAAGACAAATGAATAAACTACAATTACGTGCTAAAATGGAACTAGTATTAGAACTGTGTGGAGGCTTTGCACACTACGCGGTTTTTTTTATACCACGTCGGTGGCAATCAAGAATACGGCCCGCCTGATGGTAAGCAGTTACCGTAGCCTATAGACGCTTGCAACACCAGAGATATTACACGCGCGTTGCCGACCCCCAATTTTCACACTGCGAGATGAGGTGCACACAGTGGCCCCGTGGTAGGGTTGCCACCCATACTATAATATATAGTATCGTACTATATTTTAGTCACTTGTACTATATATTATACAAAAACAATATAGTACGAAAAATACTATATTTTCATCACTCAAGAATGGGGTATACAAATGTCACCGATATCGCATCGTATGCGACTTGGATTTTTAATTCGCCTCAAATAAGCCCTATTTTTTTTTTTCAAATTTCCCAGTAAATACTATATTTTTTCAATATTTTGACAAAAATACTATATGTGTATAGAAAAAAGGTGGCAACCCTACCCCGTGGTAGGCCAAGTCTAGGATATCCATAGTGACTTAGGTTAAGGATTATCTATGGCAAGTTATGAACTAATAGCCATACCACCTGAGACTATATATAGTTTCTAAATTATTTAAGTAGATCATTAATTTTCGGACGCACGAACGGCCACGCGTTATTAGCGTTATCAGACACAGTCAAGTGAAAGTTTGTTTACGGCACATATTTCGAAATTCTTTAATAGTTATCGATTGCATCATTATGGAAGTTGTAAACAAAGATATGTATTATTATTAGTTGGTATTAATAGCATGGTATATTTTTATTTTTTATTTATTTTTATATATTGAAAACACATTTACATGACATTACAGTGTAAAACTAGTGCGCCATGAAGTTAATTACATTTAAATTACAACTATTACTATGAAATATTTACAACACTAAATTACTACAGTTGAGCACCTATCATCCATCCTCTCACAAAACCTCAGACATATATTCACTGCACACAGCCGTCCATCGCCACGCAAACATATCGCAGTCAGTAGCTGATGTCAGGAGCGCATTCAATAGTGTGAGAGTACGAAGAAGTGGCGAGTTCTTACGCGAAACAGTGCGAGCCGCCGGAACTTCCAATAAGTCGCGTCGGCGGGGCCTGAGTGATATCAAAGATAGATATAACTCCGTAATAGATGAATACAGTCTAAGGAAAAAACGTGCCTCGAAAATCAAGAAAATTTGATTCTCGTTCAGAGGGCGCTACTAGCTTTGGCCAACAGTTATTTAACAATTTTAACGCATATCAGTGAAAGAACATGGGTCAAAATCATAAACATAATTAATGCAAATAAAAAAAATCATTTATCCATATCTAAATACATTTTATCGTATTTTTAAAAATATTTATTTTTAGTTTTAAAGTGTGTCGACAGATGGCAGTGAATTTACTGGGGTTACAAAATTTACTATGACAGTACCTCTTAGTTACTAGTGCTTAGTCAGTTACTCTATGGTGATATATATTAATAATATCAAATATACCTAGTATGAATTTTCTCAAATGATTTTTACGCCTAAGACCCTAATCTGTTAAACAAAAGCCATTGTTTCTTTTGTAAACAAAATACATCCCCGAGTTAAAAAAAGAATTGAAATAATTATATTTTATAACTTTCTCTTTTTTTTCTCTTTGTAACTTCTGTACATATATTTGCTAAGCCTTCCGGTTGATTTCTGTATTACATGCACTGTAATTAAAAAAATATATAAATATATGTACAATTTTCTATTAATTTATCATATGGTGGGTATAACATGTTAATTAGTTTTTAAGTAGCTTTAAATCACTTTTGTATGCAATATGGGTAACTGCCTGAAATAAAAGCTTTTTATTTACTTATTTTTACTGTGTATTACTTAAAAAACAATTTATTATTGCATATTATTCACAATTGTAATTTTCAAAAATTCAAGTTGTGTGTAAATAAAACATAGGACATTAAGGCAATAATTTTTTTTAAATGTTTTAATATGTTCAAAATGCGAAAATTTCAATATTAAAATAAAACATTTTCTATAATAAATAAATTTGTATTTTTAATACCAGGTAAAGCCAAAAAAAACCTGAAGATCAAAAACTCATTTATTCATTCACTTTACTCTGTATTTATATGTATAGTCTAGCAAACACAACTTGTCAGTCAGTAAGAACCGGGAAAATTATACTCATCCCTTTCTTTTGGTTGCTAGTACTACCATAAGACAAAGACAGTAAATTCTCTCTGTCTATGTTTGAAATGAGACAGTCCTGGGTCAAGCTGTATCTGTGTTTCATCATATGGTTGACTGGTAGACAATGCCATTTGGCATTAAGACCATACATTGTTGTATTTTGTGTTAAATAAAGTTCAAATAAATAAATAAGATCAATAAAATCTGCCCATGAGTAAAAATAAAGGTATAGTCCGACAAGAAATTGTAGAAAATTATTAAGGGTGACACTTCCTAAGTAACTGTCACATTTTTGACGTAAAATGCAATTTAATATGGAAGTTTTTAATTCCATTTTATTTAATTTCTACAATTTTATGTTGCACTGTAAATCAAAACGGGCCTCTACTGTTTTTCATAAAGTTTTAAGTCATTGTATTGTTTGTCCGAATTTTCATTAGTCATAATTTGTTTTTTCTCAGAAACACGTAAATTTTCAGGATTGCCATAAAACAAGCCTAACCTAACCTATCTACAGAATAACCTTACGAAAATCCTGATATGTTAACAGTTTCAGAATTATGACTAATGATAATCTGACAATCATTACATTACGACTTTCAATAATTATGTCAAACAACCGGATCCCAATCCAAACAGTTGAACGAGTTGTAAACCTTGATCTACTAACTGTTACTGAGTACTTTTCATGGCATTGAACGTCAGTAACTGTGTTTGTTTACACTGTTGCCAATCAGGAAAAGTATTGCTTAATCCATTATATTATTCATCACAGTAAAGAAATAGTAATTTAAATAATGTTACTAATTTATCTTGTACTGATTTTTATATTAGGAAAGATTTTTAAATATATTTGCTAAATAATCAAATTTTAAAATGGACGCCATTTAAGGAAAAGGAACTGTCAATAGAATTTGAACTTTCTGTCAAAATGAAAAGTCATTGATTTAAATTTCTGTGAAAAAGAAAAGTCATTGATTTAAATGGCAAAATTTAGAGGATGGATCCTATGGATCCTTTTCCTTGAATAGCGTCCAAATAGTAGTGTCACTTTGACTAAATTAATTAGTAGTTTATACATCGGTAGTAAATATTTGGGTGCTTTAAAATACCTCATATAAATAATTACAAATGAACATTTCGAATAAATAATTTAAAATGTATAAACAACAAATACAAATAAATTTTATTGCCCTAGTGTTATCCATTGTATTTAAATATATATATTTTTACTTTATTTTAGAGCACGGAAAATACTTATAAAAAGAAGTTTAAATATGTATTTCTTATTTAGAAACTTAATTTGTAGTTCATTACTTAACGAGTATATAGTCGTGATCCGTTTTCACGACGAACCTGAACACGAAAATTAATAAAACAACGCGACTGCGAGTGCACAGTGCTGGGCTAAATAAATAAGCAAATATTTAATCATAAAACTATTTAAAACTCACCAAATGGTCACTTTTCCACACCTCAGGGTAAACTAACACCTTATTCTTACAAAGAACTATTTAATCGTTAGTATTTTACTATATTTTATTAATATTCCGAATGATTACTTAACACGATTTGAACTTTACAAAACGAGGTAAGCTACGCAAATGACACTAATGACAGTATTGATTGAAACATTTGAAATGACATTGACAGAAAAAGTACCATTGCCATCTGTAAATTATTAGGGTTACCACTAGTCACCACAATACCAATAAATAAAGGCAGTCCGACACGATCTTAAATAATTACTTAAGTGTTCTACAGACGGTCGTACTTTATCAACTCTACAAATTATTAAGGGTCCTCCACACTCATGCGCGAATCACGGCGCGAAGCCGCGATTCGCGCATGAGTATGGAGGGCCCTTTATAGTGTGGAGTTGGTGTCTGTGAGTTGGTGCCAAGTATTATACTACTCTTTGGTGCCAAGTCTAGTTCGCTAATCAGCGAAATCGACTCCACACTCGGGATTCATGTAAACCTTTATTCGAAAAACATGAAATTTTGATACTACCATGCATGTACATTTTCGAGGCAGCAGTTTTTGTAAAAAAATACCCAGATCTTTTTAAAAAGGCCATAGATGTTTACCATAGAAATACAAGATATCCTAACAAACTTGTATTAGACTTCGTTCCGAACTTTTTATGAAAAATAGCTATTATTTATGTATGAAAATATTTAATGCCCTTCCTAAAAATATCAAACCCCTGCCTCTAAATCCATTCAAAGCCAAACTATACACTTGGCTCAAAAAACAGGTGTTTTACTCTTTAAATGAGGTCCTCCAAATATAGTAATATTAAATAGAAATTATAGTTTTAAGTAAACAATGTAATAGATTAAGACGTATAGCTTTAAGATAACATTTGCATGCTTAACCACCAAAATATGTCACTGTACGGGAAAACCTTTCCAATATCACCTTGTTGTACCATATTTTGTGCAAATAAAAGATTTTTTTTTTCGCGCCGTGATTCGCGCACGAGTGTGGAGAGCCCTAATGTGAAACAAATAATAATGTCATTCTACATGTGTCACATCATATTGTCGATGATTATTGTTTGATTCCCCTGAAAACTTTGTTTCGTGATACTTTAATGAAAATAATTCCTCTGTTCATAAGATTAATAAGCTTCTGAAATGACGGACATTGAGGACACTACAATCTTTACGGAATGTTGTCGAACCTGCATGGCCAATTCAGCAACTAATATGATTAATATTTTTGCTGTTAAAAACTCAGTGAGTCCAGCTGATATAATAACAACTTGTACTTCAATTAAGGTAAGAAAACTTAGTCATGTTTGAATACTTACATTTAATAAGTTTACAATAGTTTTTAAACTAACTTACGAAACATGGTTTTGACTGAATCTACTTTCTAAAAAAAAATTATACTTAATTAGTTATAAACTGAAATACATGTCATATATTTAAAAAAAAGTGACGAAGCCCTGCAGTGTGGATTCGAACCGGCGTTCAAGGCATTAGCCCAGATTGCTAGACGCCGGTTCGAATCCACTCTGCAGGGCTTCGTCAGTTTTTAGGGTTCTGTACCCAAAGGGTAAAAACGGGACCCTATTACTAAGAGCGGAGTCTTAGTAATAGGGTCCGTCCGTCTGTCTCTCTGTCCGTCTGTCACCAGGCTGTATCTCATGAACCATGATAGCTAGATAGTTGAAATTTTCACAGATGATGTATTTCTGTTGCCACTATAACAAGAAATACTAAAAGCAGAATAAAATAAATATTTAAGTGGGGCTCCCATACAAAAAACGTAATTTTTTTGCCGTTTTTTGCGTAATGGTACGGAACCCTTCTAACACGAGTCCGACTCGCACTTGGCTGGTTTTTCTTTAATATATGACATCTATTTCAGTTTATAATTTATATATAGTAGTGTGACTACTTAAAAACACAAATCAAAATATTTAATAAAATAATTTGATTTGTTCCCAAAGTTGTGCTTAATTAGTTGCTTTTTATTATTTCAGATAAGCTATACAGATGTATTACCGAAGAATATTTGTGATAGTTGTTACAAATCTTTAATAAACTTTTATGAGTTTAAAAAACATGCTGAAGAAGTTGATTTTAAATTTCACACCAAAGAAATAGAACATGAGACAGTTGAAATAAAATTTGAAGAACCTCAACATTTAGATATTAAAGTTGAGTCTGAACAGGAATGTGCTCAGGATTCAACATATGAATGCAGTATGACTTCAGAATCATTCCAGGAATTGTCAAATGTACAACATAATACAAAACAATTACATAAATGTGATATTTGTGACAAAGAATTTACAAAAAAATCAAAACTAAAGAGACACGAACGCACACATGAAAATTTTTCATACACTTGCAATTTGTGCTCGGAAACATTCAAATACCATTCCACGTACGTAAAGCATTTAGTTCAACACAATCAAGTAAATAAAGTAGAAACTGTAGACCAAAATGAGAACCAAAGCTTTGACTGTAATATATGCTTGGCAGGTTTTAAGTCCACGCAATCATTATCCGGGCATATGCGTAAACATAGTAACAAAGCCCGTATACTTAGTTGTGTGGTATGCCAGAAAGTATTTAAGAAAATGAGTCACTTGAAAAGACATGAGCTTATCCATGAGATGAATAGGCCTTACAAGTGTTCTATTTGTCCGAGGACATTTACTTCAGAAATTATTTATAAGGAACATGAGAACAAGCATGCGGGTGTGAAGAGTCATGTTTGTCCATTCTGTTCTAAGGCATTTTCACATTTATCAACACTGAATACACATGTAAAAATACATACCAAAGAGAAGTCATATTTGTGTCCATTCTGTGGAAAGAAATTTGACTCTAATACCAATCTAAATGAACACACAAAGAGGCATATAGGTTTGAAGCTGTTTGCTTGCAGTTTGTGTCCCAAACGATTTGTCAGCAAAGGTAAGACAATTGAATGATTCTTTATAATAAAATAAAAATCAAATATGTATTTTTTTTAATTTATATTAGAACAAATTTCATAAACTCAAGGAAAAAGTGACTAAAGGCATCCAGTGATCAAGGCTGGATTTTAAATGGCATTATGAATTTTGAAGACAATTTTCCAAATACTATAGGTTATAGGTTTTTGCGGGCTTGGTTTCCGCAACTCGACGTCATATATTGCGCCTATTTTGCGTGATGGGTTGACGGCACTACTCTTGCCAACCCAACTCTTCCAGGAAGCCTAGCAGACCCTTGATGTTGCCGACGACTTCTGGGAGAGACCCCGGCGAACCGAGGTATTGTGCCCGGTATTCTGCCACCCCTGGACATACGAGGACTACGTGGGCGGCTGTCTCTTCTGCCTCCATGCATGCCCTGCAAAGGGGGCTATCTGTAACACGCATGGTTAGTAAGTGCTTGTTTAGTGGGGCGTGGCCAGTTATGGCTCCAGTTAGTAGCCGGAGCTGTGGCCTCTTCAGCAGTCGCAGCCTCCGTGACAGACCTGGGTTGATCGTCGGGAGGGCTTCCTTCGCCTGTCTGCCAGTACCTAGGTTAGTCCAGTACTGTTGTTGTTTTACCTTGTTGTTGTGTCGCAGCATGTTCCGGAGCCAGGCATATGGCAGAGGTAGGATTGGCTCCGGTCCTGCCACCTTCAGTTCCGAGCCTCCTCTTGCTAATATGTCGGCTGCATCGTTACCTCGCGAGTTGCTGTGTCTTTTAATCCACTGCAGAGTTACGCTATTGGTGGTACATACCTCTGACAGAGCTTTGTGGCATTCGTAGATTAGCCCTGAGGTCAAAGTATAACTTTGCAGGGCTTGTAGTACTGACCGACTATCGGAGAGTATGCGGATGGGGTAGTCCAGTACTTTCCTTGAGACGATTGCGTGTGCTGCCACTATGATGCCCATACATTCTGCCTAGAAGACTGTGTTATGAGTACCAAGTGGTGTCGAGATGTGTATATTTAGATCCTCTGAGAATGCCCCAGCGCCAGTGCCTGACCTTGTCTTTACTACAGAATAGTCTATTTTGTCTGTGACATGTTTTGTTTCTGGCTCGCCAGACTGTGCCTTAATTACTGCTTGGTACTTAGGCATGTGCAAGGGCTCCCTCATACTGTTAGTCTTGCCCCGAGCAAAATAAACTATGTTAATCTTAATACCTTACTGGAACAACACTTTTAGTGGCCCTATTAAATTTTTCCTGTAGTCATAGACTAATAATACATAGATGGCTTATCCCCTTGACTTGCTTGAAACCAAAATACTGCTTATTTTCGTAGTCGATATCTAGCGTCAAGTAACGGATTTATCAGTAATACCGGAAGGAGTTGAAAATAGAGTTCCGGTTATAATATTACTTGTAAATTGTTGAGCAAAACACTTTTCGTTTGTCGCAACATCTAGTGTCAAGTGGTGGTAAATTGCTCTGATATTTAGACTAAGGTAATATTTAAAACTTGACAATTTAAAAGTGCTTGTTGCTAGGCCTATTTGAATAAAGATTATATTGACTTTGACTTTGACTTTGGTACTGATAAACCCACTACTTGAGGCTTGATGTCGACTACGAAAATAAGCAGT
This sequence comes from Cydia strobilella, assembly GCF_947568885.1. Classification (NCBI taxonomy): domain Eukaryota; kingdom Metazoa; phylum Arthropoda; class Insecta; order Lepidoptera; family Tortricidae; genus Cydia; species Cydia strobilella. The sequence goes on from NC_086055.1 coordinate 13,351,714, forward strand.
ATTTTGGTTACAAGCACAGTTATTATTAGTCTATGCTTTACAACAGAGGTCTCCAAAAAAGGCCACAGCCAGAACTACAATAACATTTCGTGGGTCTGTATAAAACTTTTTACGGGCTGAAACTGGCAGGCCATTGGACATCACTAGTATACAACAACTTCTACACTTAGTTTATTAATTAATCCACATAATTCTAGGTGAACTAAAGTCCCACGGCACCACACATTCCGGTGAACGGGCGTACACTTGCGAGCAGTGTGGAGGGTCCTTTACCAAGCGCAGTTCATTGGCCAAACATATGTTGAGGCATCGTGGCATCAAGCCACACCAGTGCGACGCCTGTCCCATGAAGTAAGTAAATAAATCAATAATCACTTTTTTCTGCAGTAAAGTCTGTAAAGTTTAAAAAATTTGTACAATACTATGAATAGTCACTTGCTTAGTTCTGTGAAGTTCTTACTAATCCTAAAATACAGTCTTAAAAAATAGGCTTCAAAAAATCATGCAAAAAGCAGATTACATAATATTATGCAAATAGGGCACTCATTTGGCATAAGTATAGTCTACATACTAACTACTAAAGTCCATTCTAAACCCAGGTTCACAAGCAAGGACCACCTTAAGCGTCACTACAGAATACACACTGGTGAGAAGCCGTACCGCTGCGAGCTGTGCGATCGCGCGTTTACACAGAGCAACGACCTTGCCAAACACAGACGGACTCATCTCGGCAACATGCTCTACAAGTCAGTATTATAAACCATTCACAAGGACCACCTGAAGCAGTACTACAGGATACATAGAGATAAATAATACAACTGCCAACTGTGCGAACGCGCGTTAGAGTAACTGTTTTACCAAACACAGGTGGATTCATCTCGGCCATATGCTTTACAAGTTAGTATCTTAAACCCAGGTTTACAAGACTATCTGAAGCGCCAGTACAGAGTACATTAAGGGGAGAAATCATACCGCTGCGAACTGTGTGACCGCGCATTTATACAGAGCAACGACCTTGCCAAACTAGGCGTATTCATCTCTGCAACATGCTTTACAAGTTAGTACTCTAAATCCATGTTCATGACCACCTGAAGCGCACAGGATACATAGTGGGGAGAAACCATACCACTGCAAATTATGCAAACGCGCGTTTACGCAGAGTAACGACTAACAAACACAGGCGGACTAATCTCGGCAACATACTTTAAAAGTTAGTATTCTCAATCCAAGTTCACAACAACCACCTGAAGCGCTACTAAAGGATACATAAAGTTAACCATACCGCTGCAAACTGTGTGATCGCGCGTTTACACAGAGCAACGACCTTGCCAAACACAGGCAGTCTCATCTAAACCACTAGGTTATTATTCTAAACCATTCACTAAGACCACCTCAAGCAATACTACAGAATATACACAGTGGGGAGAAATCATACGACTGCGAACTGTGTGCACGCACGCTTACGCAGAGTAACTTCTTACCAAACACAGGCAGACTTATCACGATATGTTTTAGGTACAAGTTAGTGTTTTCTATGTTTACGGGATCTTTCCTTATCCATGATAATTCTTGTGTGACGTACGTTAGAATAGAGTCCCATTCTTATAGAATATTTAATTTTGTTCCCAGGTGTGCGCAATGTCCAGAAAGTTTCCGTCTAAAGGCTGAACTCCAGAATCACATCTCGCAACACTTCGCGACACAACTAGCATCTGTGGTTGGCAACTTAGAGTCGAAGGAAAAGCCTGTCCAAGACTACACGAGGGAAATTCGAGAGATGAATGACGTGGGAGGGAAATGTGATGATTTTGTTACTAAAGATATTTAAAACGATACAATGGGTTCAAGTGATCATTGAAAGCATTCCTCAAAAAATTATACAGTATGTTTCCTATACAAACAAGATTTTTCTAAAGATTTCTTTTAATAGGAGATTTTTTTTATAAAAAAGAGATTTAACAAATACGTCATCCATTACTTTTATTATATATTTTTCTGCTTAAAATAGCAATTGTGAAATCGCTCTTTGGGAACCATAGAAGCACTATACAAAATCATTTGTGATTCAAAATCCTTTAAAAAATCGAACTGTCACTATTTAAATGTGTGTTCATTTTGTATAGTTTTTATGTTTTTTATTTGTATGGCATAATTGTTCAGTCGTTTATAAGGATATTCTAAGGTTCTGTATCCATTGGATTACGTCACTGTCGAGGGTAAACAAGTCTGCAGGGTTTCCGTCGTATTTGCTAAGTGGGCAGTACTGAATGATGTGCTCGATGTCCTGCACAGGAGCCCCGCAATCGCACTCTGGATGGATAGGGGGATTGACCGTTGCTCACGTCCGTAGGAGATTGCCACATACGCCCTACACGTGTCCCCTGGGTGGCGCTAGACGAGCAACAAACTTATTGGCTGCTGTACTTGTTGCTACATGCGACCTCACAGCACCTCAGTCGTTTTCTGCATGCTAAATTATGCCTGGATACGCAAAAGCTCGCTTTTCAAAGAGCCAACAGACAAGAGACATTTTGTATAGTGCCAATGGTTGTCAAGAAGCGAAATAGTAAAGATGTCCTTATTTTATTTTGGCCTTCTAAAGTTCAAATTGTTTAAACCCTTTGAATGGTGCGTGTCGTGTGCCGCGTTTTCATGAACCTTGCCCTAATGCTGGAAGGTTGACATTGGGCTGCACAGCCGCGCGCGTCAGTTGACGTCTTAAACGGTCAAATTTTTCCTATGGACACAATAAATAATAGTCCTAGGTACAGAAGGTTCACTCTCAAATAAAACGCGTCTATTACTACAGATATGACCGCAAGGTAGCGCAAGCGCTAGCAGGCGTCCGTTCCGTAGCGGTGCGTGGCAATTACTATGGCTAGACACCAAAATTGGTGTGCGCCGCGCGGGGCCGCATGTACTTGTAGCGACGCGACGAAATCGCGGAGTGAGCCACGACTGCTATGTACCTAAATACCCTGGTACACATTTAAGATTGTTGCTAAAGAAATAAGAGTTAAGTTAAAATAATTATAAGTTTATATAGTTTACACAAAACTAGTAATAAAACTCGTTAACCTTCATTATGATCGTTTAATTTTTGTAAGATATCGTCGCTATACTTACTCAACCTCATATCTGCAACAATCATTTGATGGAAATGTCGCTTTTCTTTCATTCGGAATACGGGTGTTTTTGTCATCAAAGTTGAGTAAGTATAGCGGCGATATTCTCCTTTGTGATAAATGATAAATTGAATTCTCCATAATGATAAATTGAATTTTAACCTGCCGAGTGTCTGGTATCCTGTGATATGCAAGTTCATAAATCGAAAACAGTTTCTGCAAAAAAAAATTGTAAGTTTTGTGTGTCGTAAACGAGATCAAGTTCCAATAGTGACTTGGTAGTGGCCAAAAAAAATATTTATTCAATAAATGAAGTGACATTTCATTTATTTATTTGTTCACTAACGTAATATACCTAAATTGTATTTAAATGTCATTATATTTTACAATCTTAATTAACATTAAATATAAAAAAAAATACAATAAAAAATATGACTCATAAAATTTACAATAAAAAATAATGTCATAAAATTTAGGTATTATTAATAATTATAATCATATTAAATTATTTTAAAACGGGTCACTCACGTATTATTAAGTCGAATAGCTCGACATGTTTCGATCCAATTTAATATGTTTGAGTCTCACGGGAGTTTTATATGTAGTTAAAATTATTAATAATTCTTACATGTCTAGATTAATGAGATCATTTAAGTCATACAGGCAGTTATAATACAAGAAAAAAAAATACATAATTAGCTAATTATTTTTATCATTTATGAAATCTATTACAGAATAATATCATTTTTCTAAAAGAAACTCCTTTAGTCTTGCACTGAAAACGCGATGGTTGGTAATAGTTTTATATTGTAATGGCAGACTATTGAGCAATAAGACGCTCTGATAACAAGCCGCGTGTTTCATAATATTTAGTCTTGGCACTATCTTGTTTTGTATGTCTTTCCTTCTAGATGACATTCTGGTCTCCTGCTGACTTCTGACTGACTTTCATAGTGTTTCAAGTGTTACCGTTACCGTACCCAACTAACGTCTTAACGTTTAATTCCGGCGGTGTCACATAAACCTTGCCGACATTTTAAGAACTTGTATACTCTTTGAGAAACCTATAGGTACAAAGTCTCTAGAAGAAAACCTCGACAGAGAGTCCGTTCCACAGCCGGAGCGTTTCGCGAAAGGAAACTTCTTTTAAACCTCACAGTGCGTAACCATTTAGGTTAAACGGTGTGACGATGAAAGCAGTGTTCAAGGAGTTTTGTGCGGTAGAAAGCATCCATAGTTATAGCCATCCTTCAAATAATACACATTTTCATTCTAACATATGTTATATGGCCTATGCTAGTTTGTTTGCAATAGTCTTTAGGATTATAAACCTAGTAGGTACGCAATAGATACGGTATAAGGGAAGTACTGTACAAAAGAGCTCAGCAGGCGGACAATAATGGGACAGAGGACGGAGGCGAGGATCTCGTCTAAGCCGAGAAGGGCAGAGAATATAGGAATGCTGTGGCAGAAGCGACATACAGTCGGCTGTTTAAGTTCAGAGATGTTCAAGAATCAGATCAAAATAAAGCTTTTAGTCGGGTGATAGTTTGGTAACGTAGATACCAAACGACAATAAGACGGTAAGACAATTTTTCAATTTAGCGCAAAAAAAGTAGCCTTATGAGAGCCATGTCCCATGTCATATCCTGTCCTTTTTATGAGCGGCGAAATTGCGCCTTAAACCTATTTTAGTGAATTTCCTATTTTAGTATTCGTTTATTTTTGCTTAATAATGTCCGTCAAATTGACATCTTTTTGAATAAGCAAGAGTCAAATCCTAATTAAAGATCCAAATCGTCTTAAGAATTACAATCCTTCAACTAGAATGCCTTTTCACTTTAAAAATCCCAACTTGATTTGGCATTTGCTGGAAATGCATCCCTCGTATTGAATCAAATTAGGTTAAGATTTTTAAAGTTAGAATTTTGCTCGTAATTACATTAATACAATACAACTACTCTTTATTGCACAGCTCAATAAAAGAAAACAGAAACACAAGTAGAGGTAAACTACAGGCGATCTTATCGCTAAAACGCGACTATAAAGATTAATATGACTACCTAAGGTAAATAAAAATAACACATTGATTTTTAGGCTGACTCTAATAAGAATTGCCTTACGTATCTGTTCGAATATTCTATGCAGGGCGGGCGGGCCTCCAAGCCGCCCTCTTATCAGTCCGCAGCCGAGCGCCCGCCCAGCCGCACGCGGTGAGTGTTCCTACCATTTCTACTATTATTACTACTACTATACTACCTATTACTACCATCTACTTACGCTACTAGAGCGTTAAAGTCCGTGCTTTAGGTTTTTATACAAATCTCCATTTGTATCAATGTTATTTGATTTAATACAGCTTGAAGCTTTAAGATACTCATGTAATAAGGAACCTTTTAGTTCTGATATTAAGCAGTATTGATGAAGCTCATTATTGGTGATTGTAATTAAGATAGGAGTACCTACGGAGGTACCTAATAAGTAGATTAATAATATGTTTATCGAATTGTGTCGCTTATTATAGATGTATATTTAAATATTGATAAGATAAAATATTTATAAGGGAAAAGTGTGGACTGAGCGAAGATGTAGTGACAAAAATTGAGAAAGGTATGTTGAGATGGTTTGGACACGTGGAAAGAATGAGTGAAAGAAGGCTAACAAAGAGAGTGTATAAGGGAGAGGTAGAAACGGGAGTTGGAAGGGGCAGACCTCGGCGGACTTTCTCTGATCAGATCGGGGAAATCCTGAAGAAAGGCCAGGTCAAGAGCACCCTAAACCGGCGAGCGTGTATGAGGAATGTTATGAAAGTGAAGGAAGCGAAAGAGGTATGTCAGGATCGTAGCAAGTGGAAATCCGTGGTCTCTGCCTACCCCTCCGGGAAATAGCCACGATTATATGTATGTATGTATATTTAAATTAACACTTTAAACTCTCGCGTTTTGTACACATAATGTCATTAACGGGTCTAACGCGATTATATTTTATTATTTTACTTTTTTTCCGACGTTTCAGCTAGGTTGCACTACAGTACAGTCACGGAAGGCTGACGTCCCAGCAAAATGTCAATTGAGATATTGGTAAACAACACTAAACCAATATCTCAATTGACATTTTGCTGAGATGTCAGTCTTCCGTGACCACAGCTAGTGCAACATAGCTGAAACGTCGGAAAAAGGTAACATAATGAAATTAAATCGCATTAGACCCGTTAATGACACTAATTATGTATATTTAAATTACTTAGTTGGTGAGACAGTTATGTGGTTTTTTTTTCCTATAAGGTAGGTAGGTAGTTTGTTTTTGTCTAATCATACTTTTAGTACCTATTACATTTTTATTTATTTACCGTAAATCTCAATGTAACAGCTGTTTGTAAATCTTTAAATACTAAGTAAAAAACAACAAATCACTCCCATGGTTATGGGGCCAAACCTCACCGTAGTTACCCATACAGTATAGTTAGTATTTAGGTAACTTCCACCAACTATCTGAGTTAAATGGTAGACCTATATAATTAACGAAAATCGGTCAAGCGCGCGTCGGTCTACAATAAACTTCAGAATAATTATTTTTAAAGAAATTGGAAAATGGAACGTGTGTAGTGTAAGCTATAGTGATCCTCTTTTTTACTTGCCCTTATTTATATTTTTTTCTCATTCAATCCTCAGCCTTGTTCAAACTTTATAACATGATCTTATTAAGACCTTACATAAAGTATCTTGGCGAAAATATTAAATTACCCTTTTCTTGGCAAATAAAAAAAAATCGTTAGTTCAAGCCACGATTGTGCTCGATAGAGCAAAAAAATGCTCTAAACAAACAAAATGAGGGTGTAACTTCTGTGTAATTACTTATGACGTTTACTTAATCGATTTTTACTTATTGTGATACCAGGGGCCCATTTCTCAAACGGTATTAGACTAAAGGGGCCCACTGACTATCAGTTCGCCGGACGATATCGGCCTGTCAGTTGTTCGGAACTGTCAAATTTTTGTTCTAACTGACAGGCCGATATCGGGGACTTCCGGTTCGAGCGCCATCTTGATAGTTAGCATCGTGATTAATTACTTTGTTTTTTGCTTATTAATATTGTTTAAAGTGTAATATCGATAGCTTATTATACAGTAAACTAATGTGGTAGTGTGCAGTGAATGGAGAATTAATTTTGAAGCGCGTTTAACCACCATCTTGGAGTCAACGGCCGGTAGTCCACGTGCTTCTTGTAAAGACTAGCTATCGATTTACAAGAGCTAACAAATCACCGTACACTGTCTTGTACAACCGTACAATTTTTGTCGTTTGTAAACCTCTCAATACCTTGATACTGGCGAAATAGTCCCACTGGGCTGAAGCCATAATTTTAAAAGAAGAAGAAGGCCGATATCGTCCGGCGGACTGATAGTCAGTGGCCCCCTTAATATTCTTATTCCACGAACTATGGATGGTATAGAAAGGATGCCAATCTCTTAGTGCAGAATTGTTGCAAAAGTGACCGCTTTCAGCTTTAAATAATAGTTCCTAATCTCTCCGGTGGCGCTAGTTAGGCTCTGGGACATGAGTATAACATGAACCATATAAGGCAACAAATAACCCGACCATATTACGTAGGTTGTTTTTGGTAGTATTTCGGTGTATGGTGGCGCCGCCTAATTACTGTTTTTTGATGGACACTTTTCATACACAGAGATTTGGCTCCTTTATATAGTCTCCATGCCACGAACTGTCAAATCGTATGGGTTGCCATGACAACACACTAATCATATTAGACTATTATGGTTCGATAAATTGGCCCCAGCCAATACATTATGCACCGTATTACGAGTAAAAATCATTGATTTAGTTCAGAACTTCAGAGCCACTGGTTCATGCATGGAAGTATTTTTTGGGAAATTGGGAAAGAGTTTTTTTTATGTTGGTAGAATGAAAATGAATAGGTACCTAGGAGGTCCATTACCTTGTGGCCTAAAACGGTAACTTAAACTTAGCACTACCTACCTACTAAGTACTTCGCGCCAATATACAAACCACTGTGCCGCCCCCTTTACTTCACGCCGTAATTACGTATAAGTACGACTTTTACACAACGATTTGACAGATTTATTTTAAGGGGCTCCGTTTTCTTTTTTTTATGTTGCTTTTCGGGGCGTGCGTGACTTGATCGCTTAATTGATAGGAAACACGGAAGGTGAGACATAAAATAAGCAGCATATCATAGCTTCTTCGCACATAAAACTGGACTTAGAATAGATAGATATATGTGTACTTATTGCGAATACCATACATTTTTACGCTTTATCTTAAATAGGTAAGTACATAGATCCTGGAGCGTTTCTCTCCGGTCTATTTCAAAATGTGTGTCGAACGGACTGCACTTACTGCCCTCATTTCTGTGCCCATCTGACTGATTCAACTTCAAATAAAAAACTCTTATTCGACAAATAGTTGAATATAATAACAATAAATTCGAAATTAATTTAAGTGTTTTAATGTTAATCTTTTGTCGGTTTAATTCATGCTAATTTAAACTCGAAAACTATACTTGTACCCAAGACAGCTTACCGAGATAATTCTATCAATATAAACCTACACAATTCCATCTGAACCGAATTCATTACAAGGGAGGGATCCCATCAATAGGGGATAGTCGGGATAGGGGTGGGGAGGGAGGTGAAGATATTCCGATTAAATGAACGCTGACGGCGTAAAGGCCCGAAATGGTCGTGTAAATGATGATTTAGCTGTATAAGTAGGTAGTATGTCGTGAATAGTCGAGGTCACAAATATATTTTCCCCTCACTAGCTCGGAAAGCCGTCTTTTATCCTTTAAAACAAGCGGGGAAAAACGCATTTTATCCACTAGTGGGGAAAGTAATTTGACCTTGGGTGGAGCGTGTTTAAGTAGCTTTTGACAGATAACAAAACTTAAAACGCTCATAATAATGGTTCGTTCGATATTAATTATCAATTAATAAATAATTTGAGAATTTAATAAAAAATACCAAATTTAGCTTTATTTAATGATTTTAAGTTATAAACCTTAAATTTGTTTTTTTAAATGATGTTGAATGTAATTCTAAACGCACAAGTTGAGTCGATGCATGATTTCAAAACGCATCGTTAGAAATGTCAACATTGTCAACAAAAATTTTCTCACCGACTCGGACACGTAAAAATACACAACTTCCAGAGTTTTCTGTTATAATATCATATTATTGTAAAAAAAATGAGTGATTCCAGTGATGAAGATGATCTAACGCCTGTGGATGTTGCACTTTCCTCGCTATAGTGAGGAGAAAAGTTTTGTGTTACACACGGGTACAAATGTATTTTACTTCTCGTGTGTTTAAACACTCGCTACGCTCAGGATTCTATTTTAGAACCACTCGCTTCGCTTGTGGTTCAACTATAGAATCCTTTCGCTTGCTCGTGTTTCAATTCCACACTCGCGGGTAAAATACAACTGCACCCTTGTATAGCAAATAACTATTATTTACACGCCTCTATAGCCACTGACAATAAGGTCGTGTAAATATATTTTCGAAACGTTAGCTTGTAAAGATATTTGTGAACTCAACCGTACACGAGTTGCACTGTAAGTTATGTATACTTTTGTAACACTACCAGTGCTATGTATGTATGTATTAGTCTCATTACGTGACTTGCTTATTTTTGTCCCTGGGGGACGTTTTATAAACGCTTGAAAATAGAGTTCCATTTGTATTAACAGGCGTTTCGGAAAGTAACGATATATATGAAATAAAACTATGAAAACGGATTATATCGCGTATATCGCGTTAACGGGTGACCACGAACACGAACGCTGTAAAGAGTTCGAAACGTCGGGATGTATTATAAATTCAATATATGCGATATAATCCGTTTTCATAGTTTTATTTCATGAGTAACTATCGCGGTAACCGAAGACAATACTAACGATATATATTTATTTTTTATTTTTATTTATTTAGGCAACAAACAAGCTGAAGCTAAAGTTATATAAGCTGAAGTTTTACAATATACTTTTGTCTTGAATAATATGCGCGGTCCGAGATTATATAATATTTGATTAGGTACATAGAGGTATGTTTGAGATAGAGAAATGTCTGATGGTTAAAAAAATTGTATCTCATTGTGATGTCATTTTAATATCACAATGTAAGTTTGAATTAGTCTGATCATAGTTAAAAGCTATCTTCGTGACTTCATGTCAGAAAGGGAAGCTTAAGCCACTCATTGTTCCAGCGTTCTCTTGACGACGACCCGCTCAAATTAATTAATTCTCACCATTATTACCCTAATTAGGGTAGGTTGGAGAAATAAAATCCTCGGTCGTGAAACTCGTGAAGAAAAAGGAGGTTCACTCATGGTACGATTCATCTTTACCATAGACATAGTATAGTAGTTATAGACATGAAACCGAGCGACCAGGGGTAAGAGAAAGACATACATGAAGTATTGACAGGTTAATGTATGGCAGCATAATCCTTTTTCTCTTTCACTCTTATAAATTTCGGTATTTCGCCATCGCCTCCTACCTATGCTGCCATAACCCGACCATGAAAAAAAATCGGTCGGTGATAAGGACAAAGCATGGCACTATTTTCTTTTTCCTCTTATAGGAATCGCAATAAAACTATATATCTTTCTCTATCAAAGAGGTCAGGCCCTTGATCTTTACAATCCGTCGTTGACATGAGACATGAGATGTCATAATCAGAAAATAGTTATTTGTCATACAAGGGTGCAAAGTTGTATTTTACCCGCGAGTGTAGAATTGAAACACGAGCAAGCGAAAGGATTCTATAGGTGAACCACGAGCGAAGCGAGTGGTTCTAAAATAGAATCCTAAGCGTAGCGAGTGGTTCAACACACGAGAAGTAAAATACATTTGCGCCCGTGTGTAACACAAAACTTTTCACCTCACTATAGCGAGGAAAGTGCGACATCCACAGGCGTTAGATCATCTTCATCACTGGAATCACTCATTACTTTACGATATTATAACAGAAAACTCTGGAAGTTATGTATTTTTACGCGAGTCGGTGAGAAAAGGTTTTAAGTAAAAAAATTGTTGACAGTGTTGACATTTCTAATGTACGAAATGTCAACGATGCGTTTTGAAATTGCATCGACTCAACTTGTGCGTTCAGAATTATATTTAACATCATTATAAAAAAACAATCGTTTCTTATGGAATTTTAAGGTTTATGACTTAAAATCATTAAATAGAGCTAAATTTGGTATTTTTTATTAGATTCTCAAACCATTTATTTAATGATAATTAATATCGAACGAACCATTATCATGAGCGTTTTACGTTTTGTTATTTGTCAAGCTACTTAAACACGCTCCATCCAAGGTCAAATGACTTTCCCCACTAGTGGATAAAACGCGTTTTTCCCCGCTTGTATTGAAGGATAAACGACAACTCCCCGAGCTAGTGAGGGGAAAAAATATATGAAATTTGACAGCAGCACGACATTACTACCGACTGCATTACTGCCGCAAATGTCAAAATCGAGGTTGCTGTCCGGATTTTTGACATTTGCAGTAATGTCGCGCTGCAATACAGCAGCAGTAGTGCTGGTGCAGTCTTAATCCGAATGGTACCTTAACTTTTCCGGTCATCGGCTCAAGGCCGTGGCAGTTTCTTCGTAAATCCAATCCCGTTGAAAGCATTTTCTTTTCATTAAACCTGAGTAAAGTTTGTCCGATGAAGTATTGATTTGCTTCAGCTGTTCATTGTGATGAATGGACGGTGGAGGGCCAGGGACAGGGACTAACCTCTATTATAGCTCGTAGACCGTCTACTCCAATTTTTGGGTTCGTATTTCGGCACAAACACGACACTTCGATGATTCACAATGCACAGCTAGGGAATACTATTACTTATTCTGTGGCTAGGGTTAAATGGGACGTCACTGATCTTCTTCGAGTACTTCTTTACTCGATTTTTGAGTTTAATTAGATGAGTGCGAATTTGGGCGCGCCGTCGATGAGATTTTATTTTGCACTGGCGGTTGAAGGTGAGGGGAGTGGGGGGGGAGGTTAGGAAAGGATGTTGCCCTTGCTAGGTATGAAATAGGTATATAAAATTAGCATTAATTATTTTTATATTATATTATTTTGACCCATGTTCTTTCACTAATATGCGTTAATATTGTTAAATAACAAACGAAACCGTCAACGCCCGCGCCATCTATACGAGAGTAGATCGAGAATCAAATTTTCTTGATTTTCGAGAAGTTTTTTCCTTAGACTGTATCCATCTATTACAGAGTTTTATCTTTGGTATAACTAGAAGAGGCGAGGAAATGTTGTTGGTATAATAAAACTTTTGAAGAAAATATTAAGGGAAAAGCGTATTCGCCTAATATGGGTGAAGGTCGTGTGAAAAAATGGATAGAGAAGAAAATGTTATTAGATCAAGGCCGGTACAAGCGAAGGAAGGCAGTACCTTTCATTGTAAACAAGGTAAAAAAACACTGTGAATTAACATTATTCCCTCTATTATTCACAATGATACACTAGCTACAGAAACTTATATAACTTTTTTGTGAGCACAAAAACCTATTTAAAAATAAAAACGCACTCAAATCGGTTCATCCATTCGGGAGTATTAACCACAGACAGACACAGATACACACGTTAAACTTATAACAACAATTTGTTTCCGGCTCTGTTTTATTGTAGGTAGTACTTAAGTAGGTACCGGTAAAACGGGGTGGCTTTAGGACAATTTGGGGTTACTTTGATAGTATTAAAATGGCTACAAAATTACCATTATACATTATTTACTGAAACTATTCGTGTAACTAGTTAGATTAATATATATTGACAGTCACGTACTGTAAAAAATTTTGGCTTTAAAAATAGAAATTTCAAAGTCGCCCCATTTCAAAGCCACCCCGCTTTACGGTACCTAATAATAATAATAGATTACTCACAACTTTTTATCCAGCCGGTTTCAGCCAGCCAGCGGTATCATTAAAACGGTTCTACGGAAGTGACTTATTCAGTTACGAGTAAATGGGCTCATTGTGTGTTTTGCATTGGTTTGTATTGTATATTTTCATTGTTTCAACCGACAGATCTGTTTCTCTTGCTAATAATGTTTAATTAATTTTTCACCTCAGCAGCTCGAACAAGCCTACTTTCGTCACTCCCTCCTCCTCTGAGTGAAACAAAGTAGCTTTTTAATTTAGTGAAGGCCATGAACTGCCACTTCATACTTTTATTACAGTTTTTTTTGTTTCTCTGTATTATTCTCTGTAATTCGAAATACATTTTAACCGTTAATATGTTCTTACTACTGAGGTGAAAAATTATGTGTGCAACACGAGAGCAAAGTTATTTTACATCTCATGTTTTTGAGTCCCGAGAATACGAAAGATTCTAAGTTAGAATCTTGAGCGTAGCGAGGAAAATAAACACTCGCAAGAAAAACCAACTTTCCTCTCTTGTTGCTCAATAGTTATTTACGATACAAGTGCGGAAAAGAGGAAATTCGAAACGAGTGGCGATAAATTAAAACACGACCGCAGGGAGTGTTTTAAATCGACACGAGTTGCGAATTACCTATTCGCACGTGTATCATACAACGTTTTACAGTACATATGGCCCTTTAAACTTTCGCCATATGCACGAAAAGTGCTCTTTTACGCACTAGTGCGAGAAAGTAGCACCATATGTACTGTAAATAACAATTGTTGACATTCTCTTCCTCTAACTAAGGCACAAGCCCTAAATAACTTTCAACTAATTTAAGTATATTTGTCCGTACCATAATAAATGCTTAATCATGCTTTGTTTGCCTCGAAGGGCAAAATTTAATTATTTCCCAACTTGTTCACGACATGTTGGAACTCAAGACTCCACTAATTGAGTTGGCAACTCAGCCTCCGTCCGCCCTCTTTGATCTTGGCTCGTAGACTGCACTTTCACAACAGTAATGAACCGTATTAATTAATATTGACAGTCAGGCTAATAGGGGATATTACTGCAATGTTCTGCCACCAGAGTGCAGCACTAGCCTTTTTAGTAAACCATGGAGTAACTCTTGTATATACTTGTACCTTTAACAGGTTTTCGACAACTTTTCAGAGATAATAAAATATGACATTTATGCATCAAGGCGGTTTGTTTACATAGGACCTACCGGGAAACACGAATCCGAAATTTCGCTCTCTGCCTCTTTATCGCTCGAACATGCAAGACCAAGAGTGGCAGAGATGTTAGATACCGAAATTTCGATTTTCTTCCGCAATAGATCCTCAGATTGTGGTAGTGACAGCACTTGCGCATAGTTTCGCGTAATATTTCCTATTCAGAGAACGTACCTACACTGACACGAATAATATATGCTAGATGTCATTTTACAGGGACGTAGTTATGCGTTAGAGGGAGCCAGCGATATTGTTATCTCATTCCACCGCATATTAGTTGTGGAAACGTAGCATTACGTAGCATAATAGGTACGAGTACATGGCAGCTTTTGATCAATCAATTGAATTTGGTGAACTTACACAGCGGGCATCTCATGCGCTGCAAATTGAAGTGGGCAATGTTGACGATAACTCCGGATATCTTGGCCCGCCATTTAAAACTCCAAAAAAGTGGGTAAAAACATGATTTAATTTTTTTTTCTTCCAATAAACTGATGCGTTTGATCACAAATATCACAATGGACGTGCTGAGCTGAGCTGAAAAAAAAGTAATACCTATTGATGCCATAAAATTTTCTTTGATCTAATTTTGTGTTTAATCAAAAAAAGCGGCAAAGTTGGCGATAATGACGGTTACGCTACGGAGCGTCAACGATTGGCACTTTGGCTAGCCCCCAGGGGGCCTAGCTAAGATAACAATCGTTGATAAAGAACGCCAATCGACACTAATATATAATAAACGGAAATAGTCACGTAACTTTTCGTAGCATTTGTCATCCCGATACATTTTTTCTAGTTAGACCAAGAAAAGTCTGCAACGATTTTGATTCGCAGTGCAAGTGTTATTTTAAACGTCAAACTTCTATGAAATTATGACGTATAAATGACGTATAATTTTGACTTAATTAACACGTGCACTGCGTATGCTATCAAAATCGTTGCAGACCTTTCTTGGTCTAACTCTATATAACACTGTACACTGTACAAAACGCACTTTGTATATATAGTTGGTCAAGCAAATCTTGTCAGTAAATAGGAACAAAAAACTATACTCATCCTTTTCTTTTGGGTGCTAGTACTAGTGTAAGACAAAGATAGTATGATTTTTCTCTGTCTATGTTTGAAATGAAACAGTCCCTTGACAAACTATAGCTGAAAAGTCGGAAAAAAGGTAAAATAGTGAAATTTCATCGTGTTAATGACACTACTTACATTTTTACACACTTTTATTTAGCTTCACTGCGTATATACATACCTTTGTATATATAGTGCTTCAAATCTTGTAACTAAAATTTGAACCACTTCCCGTTATCTGATTCAGTTGAAATTTGGAGTACTGTCGTAATTCCGGTGACAATGCCAACATGGAGGTGTTCTGATGATGCAGCCGGTAGGGAGCCAAAGGAACTCCTCGATGGAAAAACACAAACACATCAAGATTAGGCTCATTAGAAAGGTCTCAAGAAGTACTCGATAGACATGCAAATGAAAAGAAGTACAGTCAGCAATAAAAGTGTGTGTCACTAAAAAAAATTGACAGTTATTTCTATTCATTTGGCGTTAATAATCTCCCTTAACCTCAACTAAATACCTCAAACAAAAAAAAAACTTCATATAGCATGTAATGCAAATCAAAAAGACAATAACGATAATCTAAAATGTCCCTGACGTCTATCAAGCGAGAATTCACGAAGGGCTCAATAAAAATTCCCTTTGGAAGCAATTTGGCCGTGGCAGCCATATTGATGCCTTTGCCTCCCGAGTCCCGAGCTGGAATGCTTCAGTGGAACCAGTGTAATTCTCGATTTCCGACTTTTTTGTCAAAACTATTTTTTTAATACAGTTGCTCAAAAAGTGCTACTTTACGTAGCTGTTTAGCGTGCGGAAAGTTGGTTTTCGGTTTTCGCGAACTAGTGCTTTTTACTTTTCCAGCTTTTTTAAATTTAATTGTGACCGTAGTAGGGTAAATATGAGGTTGGGGAGGGGCAACGCCCCTTTTGGCCCCTAGCGACGCCCTTTTGGCCACGCCCCTTTTTTGATCACTCCCCTTTTGGCGCCAAGCCACGCCCTTCTGTGCCACGCCCCTTTTGCTTTCGCCATGCATGATTTATGTATCCATGCCAAATTGCAAATTTCTACCACTAAAGACGGACTCACGGAGCAAAGCCGAGGACGGAAGGACAGACGGACAAGGCGAAACGATAAGGGTTCCTAGTTGACTACGGAACCCGTTGATCACCCGTGTGTCTGTCTGTATGTCTGTATTACATCTGTCACAGTCCATTTTGCTTCGAAACTACTGAACCGGTTGAGTTTTTGGTACACTAATGTAATTCGGTGACCCAAAGACGTCCGTAGTAGGGATGAAAATTCCGGAAAAAATCAAGTTATTTTTTCGGGAATTTTACAAAATTTAATTTTTTTCGGTTTTTTTCCAGTTCTATTCAGAAAAATTAAATACGTCACACACAATGCCACCTACCTGTTTAAATTCCTAATTAAGTATATATTGAAAAATACATTGTTTTTTTCGAAAGAAACTTGAAAAAAAAGAACCGTTTTGAAATTATCCCGGTTTTTTTAACGCTAGTCCATAGTAAAATAAATAAATTTAAAACATGGTGGCCATATTTGGAAGATGTTAGTTCTAAAAGTTAAGTGGAGAATTTTTGAAGATTGCGCCATACATTTTGACAGAGAGCTTGAATTGCCTACGCTCGGCTAGAGATTGGAATACTCGTATCAGCCCAGCCTCCCGAATACCCAGATTATCCGGCCAAGGTCGACCGGGGACCGCATCAATCATCCATATGTCTATACGGTTTGAGATAACAGACATACACATACGTCATAGTTTTAGTACTAAAACCCATAATTTTGCTGCTGTACAGGTAATAACTTATTATCGACAGACTACTCGTCGATATCTCTCTATATGTAGAACAATTAAACTGTAACAAATACTTTTAAATGCGAACTATATAAAAAAAAAGAATTAAAAAAATTATGAATTTGTATGAAGATTAATCTCTATTTCCTGAGTCATGGGTGTTTTATATGTATATAAGTATGTATTTATCTATATAAGTATCGTCGCCTGCTAGCACCCATAGTGCAAGCTTTGCTTAGTTTGGGGTTAAGTTGATCTGTGTAAGATGTCCCCTAATACTTATTTATTTATTTGGAAAAAAAAACCAGGGTGGCAGATAAATTTGGCGCGTTGTTTCATCAACTTCTTTTGATGCTAATTCTACAAGCAGCTCAAAAAACCGGACAGCAGCTCAAATCAATCTACTTACTGTCCGCTATCATTGGCCATCGTTTAATGTTTGATCCTTACTGAACGCTACTAATACCATTATAGTATTTAGAGATAAAGAACCGTAAAACCAAAAGCTTAGCCGTAAAAGCAAATCTTCTTGAATCTTATTTTAATGTCGTAGCCTAAAGCAATTTTTTTTCTCCATCACAAAAAGTGCACAGCGCCGCTAAAGAAGTTTTCACTTCAAAAAATTATTTTTAGACAAAAAGAACATAGATTATGGCACTAAATTACGTATTGAAATTGCGAACTATAGTTTTGGTACTGGACTTTAGTTGAGTGTTTTTTCGGAACGTGAAATAAGCGACGTGACCCCCAGTATGCCCCAGTGCCCCCAGTAGTACAGGAAAATGAAAATAAATGTCCCGCTGAGAGCAACTAGATTGGTATCGGGCGGCCCAGCCTCCCTTCCGAAACGGATAACCGGTCAAGGCCGGATAGGTAGAAGCGGTTCAAGGTAGATACAAACCGGTAAAAAATTGTATAGTTACCAGTAAACTAGTAAACGATAGGTATTTTTCGTACTGAATATTTACCGGTTTACTTCCCTTAAATCAAGACATTTTCTGTTTTTCTTTTTAGGGTTCCGTACCCAAAGGGTAAAAACGGGACCTTATTACTAAGACCGCTGTCTGTCTGTCTGTCCGTCTGTCACTAGGCTGTATCTCACGAGCCGTGATAGCTAGACAGTTGACATTTTCACAGATGATGTATTTCTGTTGCCGCTATAACAACAAATACTAAAAACAGAATAAAATAAATATTTAAGTGGGGCTCCCATACAACAAACCTGATTTTTATGCCTTTTTTTGCGTAATGGTACGGAACCCTTCGTGCGCGAGTCCGACTCGCACATGGCCGGTTTTTTAATATCGTATCGGTCTACTTGTTTTATATTAGATCGGTATCGAGCGGCCCATCAGTCTGCTCTCCGACACACGGATAACCGGTCAAGGCCGGATAGGTAGCCGGTTATCTAGTGTTGGCAGGACAGTTCAAGGCCAGTTTATATATTTATTATTATTATTGTTTATACGTATTGTCTATGGATATTTAATACCCTGCTGTAAAGTAGGTTAAAAATAATTACAAACAAGAATTAGTTATGAAGGTCGCTTCTGACCGCTTCTGTTGCATAATTAATTGTTTTATCTACATCAATATCATAACCTCCCTACCTATATAATATACATATATACATATTTAGAAAAGATAAGCTATATTAACAAATCTGTGGGTGCATCGTAATTTTAACTTTACGTTATCGATAACGTAAAATGCTTAAACATGGCAACAATTTAGTATGGATTTTTTTTAGTTCCATTTTGTTTAATTTCTACAATTTTATGTCGCACTATATGTAATGTAACTGTACATTAAAAGACTCGTGTGATCCTTTTATGAAACTCATTTAATTTTTTTCATAAACCAACACTCGTATTTTAATGCCTTTAATTACGTAGCAGTCACATAAATTACTAATCCTTTATTTGAAATGTTTATTTATTGTCTCGGCACAATTTTTGGAGCATCAACAGACACAAACAGATATAAATTATAACTTGCTTAGCGTTAGCTTTTATCATTCTGATAAATCCAATTTTTTTATTTATTCAACAATCCTTTTCAATGCGTACGTCGCTGCACTCGCCCCAGTGTAGTAAATCGCGTCAGAGAATTTTTATGCAGTTAACATGCGGCATCCATGCATAATAAAAATTGTACCCGGAACGTATCCCTGTGAACAGTAATAACAAAACGACTAGGTATTAGACTCTACTCATAGTCTAATACGTAGTTGATTTTACCATTTTTACCTATCATCCACTCAAATAGCGCTCCAGTTTGTCTTCTTTACGAATTCAGAACAGTTCCCATGAAATTCCAGAGATGGCGCGCTTCGTGACAATAACCCAGGACATGCGCGACGGCGTGCTCAAGCACCTGCGCGAGAGTTTCTTCGCAGATGAGCCCCTCAATAAGGCGGTAGGCCTGTGCCAGCGGGGGGAGGCTCATGCCGCACTTGAGCGGCTCTGTGTCGCTACCATCGCTGATGGACTGTCGGTGGCTGCTGTGAACGGAGACACGGTAAGTTTGTCAATAAGATGAGTCCCTCAGTAAAGCTTTCGGGTTTTGCCAGCGGGGGCAGCCCCACGCCGCGCTCGAGCGGCTGTGTGTTGCCCCATCGCTGATGGGTTGTCGGTGGCTGACCTCGCGACTCGCGACCCTCAACAAGATAGACATGTAACTAATCTCATCCCCCATAATTTGACAGCAAATTAGGTATGTCTGAATTTGATTTTTATGTTTATCAGGGAGTTATTATATCAAAGCTACAACGGTACAGGCATCTAGTTCAATATTTTAAACTTCCGTGGACATATTTTTAACGATACATTTGTGGGTTTCCATAACATCTCCAGTTATTCGGTAGAGGTCCAGTAGGTACTATGTATCACTAGATGACCAGAAGGCAGACAGACACCCTCAATATTTCTTACCTTTCAGGTTTTAGGCGTGGCCTTAAACGGCATCTTATGACCAGGGGACATCGAGCAGTCCATCGACATGATCCAGCAATCATCAGACGAGAAATACAACAAGATCTTCACAATCCTGTATAATGTGAGCCACGAGCTGAACCTCTTCGAGAGCTTCCAAGTCGACAGGTATACTCAAGACCAATGAAAACGTTTATTGATGATAAAGTATGCCGAATAGACATATTGGGCCAACTTGGGTCAATCTAAGGAACGCGGTTATACGTTCATCATATCAGCCTTTTATCGCCCACTGCTGATCATAGGCCTCTCTTCGAGTACGCCACTTAACCTCTTCCGAATGTCGTCCACCCAACGAGCCAACGGACGCCAGGCACTCCTTTCATGTAAAAGCGGCCACCATTCCGTTAACATTTTGGCCCACCTGCCATCACTCTGGCAACATGTCCCACCCAGCTCCATACATACGTTAGAGATCTTATTCCTACATATAAGTAGCTGCGTGCCTTAGATTGACCTGTTGACCCAATATGAGACGTCCATCATCGACGTCATTGAAACGGTACGTTATTAGCAATCTTGATAAAAGAATGATTGATGCAATTTAAATGAAATTGTCTATATTTTTCAATTTATTAACTTCAATCCTACAAAAATCGAGAGTAGACGAAACCAAAACAATAACAGGCGGTTTAATAGGCCACTGAGTACATTTTTGATTACTTTCAATAACATAATAACCGTATTTGATAATGTGTTTAATCGGGTTTGGGAACGGTCAATTTTGATTGGCAATCGCGTGAGACTGCGATTGTTAAATATTTAGGTCCCAAATGTCTAAACCTCTTACAGAACTGAAATACATGTCATATACATAACGAACCAGCGTCCTCTCCTCTGTTATCGTGGCAGGTGTCTCAGCCAATCGGCCACCTAACGGTGTAGGTGACGGCGGCATTTTTCCAACTAAGTTACATGCAATTTTTACTAAGAGCTTGTGGGGTCTTACAGAATCCTCGAGTGCCGCATAGTGTCCGTGTCAGAGCAGGCCAGAGGACAAGGATTAGCCAAAGAATTAATGAGGAGGAGCACCGAGATTGCTAAGGATAATGGATTTAAGGTATTTACTGTCATATCCTGGGTGCCAATCGTTTACGCTCCGTGGCGTAGCGTTGCTCTCTCTATCACTCTTCCATATTAGTGCGACAGAGACAGTTGAGTTTCGTTCGCTACGGAGCGTAAACGATTGGCACGTTGGCTACGCACCCGGGTTGCTTACCTTTATACCGTCCGTTTTTGCGAAGACCTGTCAAGTATACTGCGGCCATACATTATTTCTGCCAAGACGGTGCAAACAGCCCAAACAGGACACTATTAGCTCCGTAGGATCTCCGTAGTATCAAAGATATAGGTAGATATAGTATTAAATGAATGAATTTCTGAATTCATTATCCAACAGATTATATAATATGACCGAACACAACTAATTAAGCTACAAACGACTACTTTTTTATATAATAAAATTGAATGAAACAATGTTAAAACCGATTTTACTAAAAAAGCATTTTTCAATTTTTTCAGCTCTTTAAAGTGGACGCAACAGGGGCCTTCTCCCAGCGCATCTGCCTGAGCCTAGGCCTCCGCACGCTGCGCCGAGTTCCGTACGCGGAGTACTGCGACGCCAACGGAGCACCCGTGTTCAACGTGCCTCCACCACACGACTCTTTATGTATCATGGTTTTAGAGATACCCTGAATTAACGATTCCTAACGTTGACCGAAAATTGCTTGATCTAATGCAATTTTTCGTCGAAAGTTTTTTTTCTTATTAGTCGGACCTAATAAGAAACCGGCGCCGACGTTGCGTTTAGCGTGCAGTTTACATACGAATTGCAGTCGGGTTGTAGTCCGTCTGTATCGGCCCTTAGAGTTGGATTCTGCGCTGTAAATTAAAGACTATTTGTGCCATTTTCAACTAAAAGGGTACTTATTGTCGCTTGTCAGTAAGGCGCTATTTCCATATAGCTTCAATTAGAAATCAACCTTATCAACAAGCGACAATGTGGTAACTTTTGGTTGTAAACGTCACATTTTTTCGGCGTTTTGTTACAGAAAATAAACCTATATGTACTTTTCTTACATATCCACTCACTAAATTCGAGTTTGTTAACACATGATGCGACTAAAAAGCTCGAGATGAAGTGGAAACCTTTGTGTTAATCCCATTCAAAGCTCTCGAGAACTTTAATTTAAGTTAGGTTTACAATATTCTAGAAAAGTTTGTCACTGTTTTATGTAAAAAATTACAAAATGTTACATTGGGTCAAACACTTTGCGGGTTAAATGAGGATAGGTAATGAATCAAAATTAGCAGGTTTGAGTTAGAAGGGCATCGAAAGTAGATTTAGATTGTGCCTGAGTTTCAGAAGTCGTTTGTTAACTGATTAATTATCTACCAAAATTTTACAATATCATTGTATAAATTCTCTAGACAAGCTGCATTTTACCTTTTTATCAGAGCGACAAAAGTGACAAAGCTTTTTAAATAAGGATAAAAAAACCTTTATAATTGTTATGTATATATACAAAGAAAATTATTGGGGGCAGGGTTCGGTGCCAAGCTGGGAGAAAAATATAAATACATAATGAGTATATGTTTGAGAACAGCATATTAAAAAATGTCGTATGGGTATTAATGCTTTGATTTATTTTTCTATTTAAATAACTCGGATTTATTAATAAAATATGACATATTTTGGGAGGTTTTTTAAAATATATAGTATTTGTAACATAGGTAATCACATCTATAAAAAATCTCCGATTTGCGAAATAATGTAGATTTCTCATATATTTTGGAATGTGCTGATCCGACTAATTGTGTTACCTGTCAGTATGAAGTACTCGAAGAAGTTGTAGAGTAATTTTATTCCCCATAGGTCCTTACATAGTTGTACAATACCGATCTGAAGTATTATTTTAACGTGGTGTTGAATCTTTAAAGGCGGAATACTTATACCTATTTTATTGTTACTATACTTTAATGTTTTGTGTTGTGAATGTCGCCGTAGTTAGTATTATTATTTATTCTGTGATATCGCTCAAAATTAAACTATAACTGCTCTGTTGTCGTAATAATTATATGAGCTTTTATAAAAATGTAATATTATGTGCTAATAATTTAATGTAATATAATAATGTTAGATGTTTCATGTTTATCATATTGCACAAATTATGATCCAGAAGAAAAATATTTCGGCCTGTTCGACCTATTTTATTTACATCACATTTCTTGCTTTAATTATTTAATTAATACAATAATTGTAATATAACTTTATTTTTGGGTACCTACTTATTAAAATTATTCTTAGAGTTAGACCAAGAAAAGACTGCAACGATTTTGATAAGCACACGCATGACACGCAGTGCGTGCTATCAAAATCATTGCAGACTTATCTTGGTCCAACTCTATTAAAATATGCAGAATGTAATTTTAATTTGATTGGATGTTGCTTAATCGTATTTAACTTATTATTTACTATTGTGTTCGATGAGTGACACAAGGAAGCAAGGAACCAAGAAGATAGGACTATTTAACTCTTGCGTTAGCAGCCGGGAAATAAGAGATTACCGGCAAAGTACATAGTTACGGATAGTATAGGGATTTAGGGATACGAGGCTGGCAATCCCTTTTGTATAGGTATGTAGGTATAGTATATTTCTCAAAATACCTAACATAAGCGGACATACCTAATACCACCTAGAAGCAAATAACCTACAAGTGGCTCACAGACTTGTACACTTTACTATGTGTACTGTACTCTTTACTTTTGCCTCCGTTATTTTGAATAATTTCCAGAATATAGATCGACATATGTGGCTTTCCAGCTCAGAAGGGTCCTTATGGTTCATTTGCAATAAAGACCTAAAGAAATTGTGATATAAACGTCCTCATTGCACATGAAGCTGGACCCTTCTCTGATGGAAAGCCACATATAATACTTGAACTTGCTTTCAAAATTTCACGAGAATCGATGGAGAAATGCGACCTATGGAGAAAAACAGCCTGACAGCCGATTTACGTGACGACTTGACGAGCAATTTGAAGACTTTTTAAATAGAAATAGTTTATTCGTGGCACATTATAACACAAGAAGAACCAAAAACAAACTTACACATAACATTACAACGCATATTTAACATTACATTACATCACACGACCGATATTAGCCACGAAATGGTCCCGACTCAGCATGGCCGTCCTAGGCTAGTTACTAGTAATGTTAAATCAATTTCCGGCTCATCTAACTAAATCTACCCCAAGAATAATATTTCCGCACATGTTTGAGAAAAAAAACAAATGGTTACTAAAGATGTGAAAACAAGGAGAAGTTGGTGTTAGAGAATTATTTTGATTACATTTCGGGTTAAAGATATTTTATTTGTCTCAAAAGAAATATTACATTTCACTTAATGATATAGTAATACATGCAAAAATTATGTTGGCTACTGAGCGTTAACAGTAATGCAAAATACATATTATGTTTTTTAGAGGGACAGTAATAACAAAATGAGCAAAACAATAAAAACTGACATAAGCTAATTAACAGATAATAACTTCTTGTGGTGTTTTTATATTCCCAAGTGTGCGATTCTAAAACATGTGGCGGGTAGGCATAGATTCTTTTATTCCCGGCTTAAGGCGATAACGTGTTGCCGTTTGTCAGGGCCGGATTTAGATGGCTGAAATATTATCTAAAATAAATGTTTTTAGTTTGGTTTTGAAAATGTTGAGTCGGTGCATTCTTAATATTTGGTGGTAAATCATTGTACATGCGCGCTCCCTGATATGTTACGTTTTTTGTGCCAAAATTTTTTGTTCGTATAAATGGTAGGGATAACTTATTTGCGCTACGCAGGTTTCTCTTGCCGCTCTCCTCATTTGTTTTGAAAGCAGTTTGACAGTGCATGGTTTTATTGAGGATTTTTTTAATTAGTAATATAGTATTATAAGTGTATAGTTGTTTGAGGCTCATTAGTTTAGATTTGAAATAAACTGTATTAGTCGGGGTTAAGTAGTCGTAATTCAACAATAGTTTTATTATTTTGTTTTGGGCAATTTGGAGAGAATGAAGATTTGTTTTCGCGGCACAGCCCCATATCTCAATCAGGTAATTAAGGTGCGATTTGACTAGTGAGTTATATATATTAAATTTAACAGTAGGGGGAATGAATTTGACTATGTTTCTTATTGAACCCATGATGCTAGACAATTTTGATTTTATTTTATCTATATGTGCCTTCCACGTTAGACCGCTATCCAAAATCAAGCCGAGGTATTTTTCCTGTGTTGATTGGTTGATGGTAATATTGTTGATTGATAATGGGGTATGATTACGTATTGTTTTATTTTTAGCTTTGAATATGATGTATGAGGTTTTAGAAGTGTTAATTGTAAGCAGATTATATTGAAACCAATTATGCAGAACGTTAAGATCATCTTGAGCTAGTTTTACCATGTCAGTAATTGAGTTTCCATAATAAAAAACACACGTATCATCCGCATAAAGCGATATCTCACCGTTAAGTTTAAGCGTGCTTATATTGTTAATATATATTAGAAATAAAAGCGGTCCTAGAATCGATCCTTGTGGCACGCCGTAGGTAATTGGTTGTGCTGTGCTTTGGTAATTACCTATTTTAAGAGCCAACAGGAGCTGAGCGAATTCTCAATTTTGAGATTTCAAACTGATTATCTCCGTCGCGCTGACGGGGGCGGCGCCGCCATATCCCCGTGTGTGTGGTGCACGCACACAGACGCGCACGTCATTTGCGCTCACGGACCTTATGCCTGCAAGTCGCGTCGCGGTCGCGGCCCGCTATATAGGCATATCATAGGCTATAGCTAGTTCTTACAAACTTTTTCTGTTAGCTTAGCTCGCTACCACCACTGAGCGTTTACTTATTTCCTGTTATTGTGATTTAACTTCTTGATTTTAGGTAGCTGAATTCAATATCCTTCTACAACCTGCAATCCAAATAACATTTTGACTTTTACAGGAGAGTAAAAAAACAATCATTTCTTTTCTCGTTTCCGTGCGGAAAGTATCAACTTTCGACACGCTGTGCTATTAGTACCTACATTGTGCAACGAGGGGGGTAAGTGAGATTTTGTAAAGGAGGAGTTTACAATATTCTTACCCCCGGAGTTACACAATGGTTTTCGTTACACTTGTGATGAAAAACTAAATTTTCAGGGAAATAATTATAAAATACGGTGACATTTCAAATATTCGTCCGCCATATTGTCATTTCTTGACAGGTTAGGCATCTAAGGCACAGACCTTCGGCATTCAGCCACGATTGAAGATTTTGTGTAAAAACGGCTATTAAATTAATCCAATTAAATATTATAAACAAAAATACTAAATTATACTTTAAACAAAGTATTTTACTTATAACTTACTTGGTTCGTACTTCGTATGAATTAGTGACATATCTAATTAAAAAAAGAAAGCTATAACTCCCGCGGGAACAATATAGGCCTTTTGTTTTCCCTTCAGTACACCTGCATGAAATAAGATTTTTTCGAGCAAGTGTGATGAAAAACAAATTTGTCGCTCTCCGGCTTCGTTGATTAGAAAAAAAGAAAGCCTCAGGTTAGATAAAATTATCATAACAAAGAAACATGTGACATGAGATATTTCTTACGTTGATGTAATTATACAGTTTTATTAATGGTCCGTTTTTTATTTATGAGTCAGATTTTAATTAAAATAGGTATGTTTGAAGAGCTCCTAATCCTGGTCGGAATGAATAAGAAACCCCAATTTGGGACAATAGTCTAGTCTACAAAACGTTCAAGGTGGTTAAAAATATAGTGTAAGCTGTTCGCATTAAAAAACCGCAAATCGATGTACAGGTTAGCCGTTTGGTACACGTATACTAGAGGTCAAAACAAAATTATCGACCCGCAGTTCCTAAAAAAAAATCCCTTGGGAGGGGAGTGCTGAAACTTTTTTTTGTATAAAAAATCTTTTTTTTTGTATAAAAAACTTTTTTTTTTAAACCTATCGTATTCTTCTCTTATCTATCATACGAAAGGGCTTTTTGAAGCGATTCTGAAAATATATCACATCACATCATTACATTTTAGCCATTTTTCTTAAATTGAAACAAAAAGAATTTTCAAAACATACCAAGTTTGGGCTCCTCCAGATACGATATGGCTGATTTTTTTTTGTACAATATACCAAAAATGATACGTGATTTCCTCATATCTAACCCAAAAAAAGGAATTTTAAAAATAATTTTATTTAGTTTTTTTTTTAATACAAAGTGACACAGTTAGGTTTAAAGATCTTTATTTTCTCATAAGAATACATAATATTCACTTACACGAGAATTAATTGTTTTTTCACGCAAAATACATTTTATCGGTGAGCGCACACTTATGTTTTTTTCCATACAAAAAAAAAAATGTTGTAGCACACCCTTCCTAAGGGATTTTTTTAGGAACTGCGGGTCAAAAATTTTGTTTTGACCTCAGTATGCGTGTGCCAAACGGCTAACTTGTACATCCATTTGCGGTTTTTCTTTGAAATTGGGCTTGTACGGCTGCCACTAATAGAGATACTAACTCCTAAAAAATACGTTTGATACCTCATTAGATTCGGAATGATGTCTAGAAAAATGTATTCGAAGCATTCCCACATAAAAAAAGTTCAAAAGCTATTAACAAAAAACGCAAACGTACCATTACGCAAAAAACAGCAAAAAAATCACTTTTGTTGTTTGGGGAGCCCCACTTAAATATTTATTTTATTCTGTTTTTAGTATTTCTTGTTATAGCGGCAACAGAAATACATCATCTGTAAAAATTGCAACTGTCTAGCTATCACGGTTCATGAGATACAGCCTGGTGACAGACTGACAGATAGATTGACAGACAGACAGATATTATTTTAAAGGTATTAAATATTCTTATAAAAATTAGAAAAAAATATGGTGCATTTAAAACATATCATGGAATATACTACGGTTATAAGTTGATAGTATGTAAAGTTATTTTTTCAATAAGTTAGGCAATTATTAAGTAACCACATTTTTCTCGAACTTTCGTCTTTGTTGTAAATAAAAAAAAAGAAAATAATTGGCGTAAAAAGTATTTCGCCTCGTGGAGCCCGTTTCATATACATACTTAATAAGATCACGTCATAAACGATTTAATAAAAGTAATACTTTATTTAAAATAAATTTTAGAATAATAGTGAAAATTGTAAAATATAAAACAATATTTTAACCAAAGTATTACTAATTCTTTTTACAATCAAATGTATGAATACGTACTTAGAACTGATACTTTTCTAAATAACGAATAAATGGACTAAATTGTGTAATTAATTTTTAGTGCAAATCACCACAATTTGCTTCTAAAGAGCAAATCAGTGACCAAAAATTATATATGATTTTAATGTTTCGTTCATATATTCAGATTTGTGTATGAAAATGTGAAACTATTATTTCTAAAATAAATTATTCGTCCCTAATTTACACAATAATTATACCAAATTTGATCTCATAGCAACAGATATGTAGAAATAGAAGCAAACTGGACCGCAGAAGCCGACTTTTCCCCTCCCTTTTTCGCGGGTTACCAGGACTTAATCTCGTAGCTAGTGCGTCAGCTCAGCTTTGTATGAACCAAGGAATAATAAATAGTGTTAAACGATATCCCCTGAGGCCAAAGTGCATACTCACTTTACTTACTTCGCCTACTAAGAGGCAAATCGCGACTTTGAAAAGGTTTATCGATCTTATCACATCACTAGATTATCGACATTTAATGTCGACTATTGCCCATCACTTTTCTGTCTGTGTACGTATTTAGAAACTTGACCCCGCCCCTAAAATTAGTGCGATAAGAACAACTGCAGCTTAGGCGAAAAATCCTGCGTAAAAATCTCAAAAATCGAGGTTTTGTACTCGACTGTTTCCTCCTCCAAAACTTAACCTTTTTTTTTGTATAAAAAACTTTTTTTTTTAAACCTATCGTATTCTTCTCTTATCTATCATACGAAAGGGCTTTTTGAAGCGATTCTGAAAATATATCACATCACATCATTACATTTTAGCCATTTTTCTTAAATTGAAACAAAAAGAATTTTCAAAACATACCAAGTTTGGGCTCCTCCAGATACGATATGGCTGATTTTTTTTTGTACAATATACCAAAAATGATACGTGATTTCCTCATATCTAACCCAAAAAAAGGAATTTTAAAAATAATTTTATTTAGTTTTTTTTTAAATACAAAGTGACACAGTTAGGTTTAAAGATCTTTATTTTCTCATAAGAATACATAATATTCACTTACACGAGAATTAATTGTTTTTTCACGCAAAATACATACAATTGTGTAATTAATTTTTAGTGCAAATCACCACAATTTGCTTCTAAAGAGCAAATCAGTGACCAAAAATTATATATGATTTTAATGTTTCGTTCATATATTCAGATTTGTGTATGAAAATGTGAAACTATTATTTCTAAAATAAATTATTCGTCCCTAATTTACACAATAATTATACCAAATTTGATCTCATAGCAACAGATATGTAGAAATAGAAGCAAACTGGACCGCAGAAGCCGACTTTTCCCCTCCCTTTTTCGCGGGTTACCAGGACTTAATCTCGTAGCTAGTGCGTCAGCTCAGCTTTGTATGAACCAAGGAATAATAAATAGTGTTAAACGATATCCCCTGAGGCCAAAGTGCATACTCACTTTACTTACTTCGCCTACTAAGAGGCAAATCGCGACTTTGAAAAGGTTTATCGATCTTATCACATCACTAGATTATCGACATTTAATGTCGACTATTGCCCATCACTTTTCTGTCTGTGTACGTATTTAGAAACTTGACCCCGCCCCTAAAATTAGTGCGATAAGAACAACTGCAGCTTAGGCGAAAAATCCTGCGTAAAAATCTCAAAAATCGAGGTTTTGTACTCGACTGTTTCCTCCTCCAAAACTTAACCAATCGTAACCAAATTTGGAAATCTAAATGATTATGAAATTGTCTGTGTCGGACTGTTTTGATTTTTTGGCTAATTGATACCAGTTTTGAATACCACGCCTCTCATTGCGGCATAGTCAGTGAGGCCATTTTTGGCCATGTGTGAAGGGTTCTAGCGCCTTAAAAAACAAAAATATCAAAAAAAGCAAAACACACCGACACAGATATTGACAATATTAATCTGTGTTGAAAAAATCATTGCTCTAGCTTCAAAAACCACGGAGGAAACAGTCGAGTACGTTTGTATGGAGAAATGACCACTCCTGTTGGCTCTTAACTACTTGAAGCCGATTGGAAAGATATGACGCAAACATTTTGAGAGCATTGCCGGTGACACCGATGCTAGAAAGCTTTTGAAGTAGTATCGGGTGACTTACCGTATCAAAGGCCTTTTTAAGATCGATAAATACGCCAAGAACAATGTTTTTAGCATCTATACTAGATTTTATTTTAGTCACTAGGTCAACAGTTGCAGATAATGTGTTAGATTTGTTGCGGAAGCCGTATTGACGTTCAAAAAGAAAACCTATACCATTCAAATACTTATCCAGGCGATTGTATAGAACCCTTTCGAAGATTTTTGAAATCACCGGAAAAACCGATATTGGACGGTAGTTCCCAGGGTCGGTCTTTGGGCCTGATTTGTGAATTAGGCTGACCTTTGCCACTTTTAATTCGTCCGGAAAAACTGCATATTTTAAGCATTTGTTGAGGCAATTTGTAAGATCCTCGAGGATGTGAACTTTCAAACATTTTATGCTTTTTGTGCTAATCTCGTCAATACCTGCACTGGTGTTGCTGTCTAACATTTAAGGTTCGGTGCGAATTCTTGTCCATTGATAATTATTTTAAGTTGTGAAGTTGTTAAGTATTAAATCAAAATAGAAAATAATGCATAAAATATATAAAATATGGAGTTAAAATAAAAAGAGACAGGAAAGGAAACATAATTGCTGTTTATATAGACTAAAAAATATTATATTTTTCGTAATAATTATATAACACGAAACAAAATCAGTTTAGGTATGGTAAACACCTACAAATTGATCAACTGCTTTTTTCCAATATCACATGAAATAGATTAATGTCTACCAAAGTTCACGTTATTGTATTTCCTTTGCCTCTTTAAAAAACTATTTGACTTGGCTAGAGTGGTAAATGCTCTAGCTTCATATTGTCTTTAAGACTTGCAAGTTTGTTGCAAAAACCAGCAACTTCCCTTCCCTGCCTCGACAATAATGTAGGTACCACTATATTTATTATCTGAGCTAACCTTAGATAGGTACAGTCAAGGGCATAAATATGGGGCATTTTCTATAAAAGGGACCTTATTGTCGATGGCGCTTACGCCGCACAGCGTCGCGCGGCATTTCATTTATATTGGAGCATCGTTTATAATGGCGTAAGCGCTATCGGCAATAAGGTCCCTTTTTATATAAAATACCACATATATACATTCCCAGTTTCAAAAATATATGTACGCTCTTACTCTTATATGCACAATATTTTGTACTTTTCTTGAATATACAATATTAATTGTAATAATTTTGTATGTATTTGTCATTTTTTAACACGAATCTCTTGTGGAAGATTTATATTTTAAAAATAAATATTATTTTATAGTTTTTAAACCAATAGTTTGGTTAAACATTATTTATCGGCAAAGAATAATACTATTTAATTGAGCACATTTTAAATGTGATTAAGCCTTTGCGTCTATATATATACAATAACATTATTGTTTTAAATAATTTAATAGTTTAAAAAAATCTTTACAATATACAACATTCTTTTGTAGTATATTTACACTTCTGTAAAGATTAGATATTTTAAATGTAGACAAATAAATATATATATGAATGGTATAGAAATGTTATTTAATCGTTATTTATCCTATAATAGGCATTGTCCTTAACTATATCTGTGTTAGATGAATAACTAGTGAAATAAATTAGTTGTTAAAGTTGTATCGAAAAGTATAGAAAATAAATTTCAAGACAAATGTTTATTTTATTTTATTCGTAGTATTATGTTTAAGACTGCGCTGGCAATTCATTTCTGTATAAATTCAGTAGGTACGTAGTTACGCACACGATAGTGAAAATGTCAGTGTCAAACTCGTGGTAAGGCTACTTGTACTTGAACAAGTTGTTTACAAGTTTATCCGAGTTAAATAGGTCAACGGCGACAATTCAAATTCGAAACCACACTGACCAAATTGACTTGTTTTTGGCCATATGAGCCATATCTGATTGCTTGATTTCAAATTAATGAAAAAAATGAATAAACTAAATTTTGATAACTGGCCTAACTGGTGCTTAACTAACCATAAAATACATTGTTTCTTTATTATTAGTGTATGCTGTATGCTGACATTATAAATTAAAAATAATACACAAAATAACAGAGACTTTCAGACCTTTCAGTTGACTTAATTAAAGTGTCACAATTTTAAAAACTGATTTCAGGATTTTCATGTTAACAGTTTGTATTGGTACATGGACCGCGAGCCTGAAGCATATATCGTTAATCATCGCCTCCCAATTGATAATTTGTCATATAATATATTGAACCGGCAGTCCCTAAAACCTATAAAACGACATCCATGACGACTTTTTGTCGAAGTATGTAGCCGCCATCTTGGATTCCAAAATGGTCATCATTTTAATAAGCATAAAGTCTCACTCGGCAGACTCCATGCATAGACAAAAACCCATTTAGAATTACCTAGTTTTAAGTGACCTTTGCCAAAACTTATTTAATAATAAGATTTAAGTTTAATAAGTCCCCATTTCCTTTTAAGCGAGTTAAAAACTTATTATAGGTATTAAACAAGTAAGGATGGCCGTGTGTGGTGTTAGCACTCTAAGCTTACTTATTTCTCTATAGCATCTATGAATTGAATGTAATCATCAGACAAAATCGATCGCGTCACTTTCAGCAAAATTCTGCAACCAGATATCTGAAATGTGTTGTCCCCACACACAATATTCATAAATAATAAACTTAAACTACCTACAAGCTCAAACGTTATTCCCCTTTTTATCACTGGACACATATGCAGTCTCATTGAGCTATTTATACCAGTCGCCACTCCGGAGTTTGTCCCAACGCATGTCAGTTGTGAATCGTGATAAACAAAATAAAATTGTGCCCTACAAAACTGTAAGTACTTTTTTTAATATTTAGGTAAGGGCTATTTGTTTATAATCGGTTTAATAAGGACTAGTATTTGTTTGTGTGTGTGGTAGTATTTGTGTGTAATTTGAAATATATCAAAGGTTTTTCATAGCGTATTTAAATTAGTGGTTTAAAAATGCACCTGTTTAAAGGGACTAGTGCTTAAGCTGGTGCTTAGAGTTTCATTTAGTTTGTACGGACGAGGTCACAAGCCAGTTTCTAAAATATATTTACAACATGGAGTATAGAGTAATTACTCCCACTCAACTCTCAGTGGATTTCGGTCTACAGTCTACAGGCACAATTCTGCCTGGAGAGAGTACTTTCTATTATTACGACGCCTCTTCTACTCCCACATGTGTTTATATGTAGTCTGGCTAATGAAAGACACCTGGAAAAACGCAACAATTTCAAAAAATCTGTTGCAGGCAGCTCTTTGATTAAGTACAAGGATGGCATAATTTTGATCGGTACTTTTTATGATTAATAGAATAGGTATATAAATTATAAAAATTATGCAATCCTTGTAATCAAAGAGATGCTTACTGCTTGCCCTTAGAGCTTGTCAAAGATGACTAGTCTTAGTAAGATGGCATATAGTTGAGAAATTAGGACGGGTTCCGCCGTAGCAGGGTGGCCAAGGGGTTCATGGCGTTAGCCCGGATTGCTAAAGACGCCGGTTCGAATCCGGCCTTCACTACTGGAGTCACTTTTTCTTTAATATATGACTTCTATTTCAGTTTATAATGTGTACGTATAGTAAAATATGATTGTGTCATTCACTTGAACTACATTTAAATACAATAAAACTAAATGTAAATGTTTTCAGGGTTAAGATGAAGATTCGCATTGAAGATGTCTGCCTTGCCCTGGCCATCGTAAATGCGGTATGAGTGCTATTTTATTGTTCTAGCAAGTACCTAGAAATTGAATGTTCATTTCAGGCGGTCTTAGCAGATAGTGACAGAATAGTTATTAAAATTATGGCCCTCTTAAATAAAAAAAAATAAAAAAATATATATATACTATATATTGAGAAATAGATGAAGGGTGTCAATGTGTTTACCACAGTTACCTACCTTAATGTAATTTTTGTAGTTTTTTGTTTAATGTTTTATGTATTATGTACTTATGAGTCACATCAGATACTCGAAATCAATGAATTTTAATTTAATTTAATTTAAAAATATTTTGTTGGTAATTTCAACTGCTGGAAACCGGAGGCCTAGCCAATTTACCTTAGTCTTTTATAAACGCCAATCTTAACATTCGTTACTAAAATGATGATATTTCCATACAACAATGACATGAGACATGATCGCGTCTGTCATGCAGAATGTTTATACTTTTTGATTGGCGTTTGTCGATATCCGATTCTTTCTTTTCTTGATGGACTTGAGGGCGGTGTTGCCCGTAGCCAATGTCACGTAAAAGGGTAGGAACAAATTAAATGCTCTTAGAGCACGACGCTGTTCGGTGGTTGTTGTAGTTGTCTCGTAAAACCGATAGCTGGATTTTACGAGAAGTACGTGGACTACCGGCCGTTGACTCCAAAATGGTGGTTAAACAAGCTTTGAGATTAATTCTCCATTCACTGCACACTACCACATTAGATTATTGTATAATAAAGCTATCGATATTACACTTTAAACAATATTAATGAGCAAAAAACAAAGGAATTAATCACGAGGCTACTATCAAGATGGCATTCGAACCGATATCCGATTGTTATCTTGGCTACGGCCTATGGGGGCGTATTCTGATTGTAATGTCAGGATTTGAATTTATCTGGATTTGCTATGTTCTTTAACCAATCCTCCTTAACAAATCCAGAGATCAGATTTATAATCAGCTATTACAACGAAAATGGGCCTCGTGGACTCGGTCTTTGGTCGTGATACTAAAGAGCAATCAAAGACTTTTAGCGTTAATTTTGATTTTAGAACAGAATACATACATTGTGCAAAATGATTAGACTATAATAGAATAGAGGATGCTTTATTCAAAAACGCTTAATTTAGACTTAACTAATAACACGACGTCTTGATTTTCAGATCACCACAGGACTGGCCCTGTTGGGGAGCACTGTCTTGATGTTCATATTTATCGCCACTGCTCTAAGCGAGACGAAGTATCTAGGTCAGTTAAACTTTTTAACACATATAATCTAAACCTTATTTAAATACTTTAATATAGGTCCTTACCTAAATAAATGTAGTCAAAATTTCCCCCGTTTAAAGACTGACTGTCTTTCTTAATTATTTTAAGCAATATACAGTACATACAGTATCGCAATAATATCCTTGTCTTACCACACCATTTTTATGGGCAGGTGAACAAATATTTGATGGCAGCAGTCAAGAAATATATCAAAGGATGTTCGTATCAGATGAGGCCGTATTCAACACGTTTTTGGGGACCTTTATTGCCATATTGGTGCTGGCTTCGCTTATCTCTTTCATCTTTGCTGTGCTCCTCTGCAACGGAATTTGCAACGTAAGTCCGGCCGGCACTTTGCTATTTATTTTTTGAACAGGCAAAATTGGGGAATAACAAAGACAAGGTTACTTACTTTATTTAAGACTTAATGCCAGAAGACATTATCTACTAGCCAATCATGGGCTAAGCCGAAATATTGAGTTAAATGTGAGGCATTTAAGGGTTGATTGGTTTATAAACTTTTTATTCAACCGAAATTAGGCACCAAAGACGAATGA
The DNA here is from genome assembly GCF_947568885.1 of Cydia strobilella. NCBI lineage: Eukaryota > Metazoa > Arthropoda > Insecta > Lepidoptera > Tortricidae > Cydia > Cydia strobilella. The sequence continues at coordinate 13,387,798 of NC_086055.1, forward strand.
AGGTAAATATTTTAGCCAACCCTTGTCTTAACGTATTCCATTGATAACGGGATCTGATCATGAGGTAACAATTCATTTAGGTATTCTAGAATGTCATATAAATTATAACCCGTTTTCCAGCGCCAGCCAGGGCAAGTAAAGGCCTACTTTATCTACGGCGTGATAACGACAGCAATGGCGGCCCACGTCACAGCCGCTGTACTGTTCGACGGTCGTGACCTGCAGACCGGCCTTCTGTCGCTACTTGGTTGTGGTGAGTAATACAGAGTAAAGGCCTACTTCATCTACCGCGTGATAACGACAGCAATGGCGGCCCACGTCACAGCCGCTGTACTGTTCGACGGTCGTGACCTGCAGACCGGCCTTCTGTCGCTACTTGGTTGTGGTGAGTAATACAGAGTAAAGGCCTACTTCATCTACCGCGTGATAACGACAGCAATGGCGGCCCACGTCACAGCCGCTGTACTGTTCGACGGTCGTGACCTGCAGACCGGCCTTCTGTCGCTACTTGGTTGTGGTGAGTAATACAGAGTGAAGGCCTACTTCATCTACCGCGTGATAACGACAGAAAAGTAAGTAAGTAAGTAGAAGCAAAACCTCCAGAAGATAAAACAGCTATTTTATGCGAGTAACAGAGTTAACTGTCATCAAAAAATTGTCTTTTATCTTTATTAACAGTTTTTTGTATAGAATTATGTTAATTATAATCTCTCTTTCAACTGTACGTATTTTCAATTAGGCCAATTCATACGTACATTTTGTTGTCTAAATTAAAATGATGTCACCCATACTTGTACAAACTTATACGAGCGAATTCACGCGCAAATGATAACAAAATAACATGTAAGTTTTAATTGGCCTCTATGTTTTTCTCTATGTATATATATATCCAAAGATAGATATAACTCCGTAATAGATGGATACAGTCTAAGGAAAAAACGTGCAGCGAAAATCAAGAAAATTTGATTCTCGTTCAGAGGGCGCTACTAGCTTTGGCCTACTGTCGTATAGATGGCGTTGACGGTTTCGTTTGTTATTTAACAATTTTAACGCATATCAGTGAAAGAACATGGGTCAAAATCATAAAAATAATTAATGCAAATAAAAAAAATCATTTATCAATATTTAAATACATTTTATCGTATTTTTATAAATATTTATTTTTAGTTTTAAAGTGTGTCGACAGATGGCAGTGAATTTACTGGGGTTACAAAATTTACTATGACAGTACCGCTCTAGTATAAGTTACTCTATGATATATCTAAATATATAGTTTTTTTTATTTGTATTCGAGAAACAACAGAAGTATGCGACAGGATAACAGGTTACATTGTTAGGCACATATATGATTGAGATGAATTTATGATACAACTTCTCAAATTCACACCGCTCACGCCGTATAGGCACTATAGGCAGATGCAATGTTTAAGATTACGTATTTCTGATTTTAACATCATGTATTTCTGTTTTCAGTTGTCCAGTGCCTGTTTCTCGTACTAGTATACAAGACTTACACGAAGTTGGGCAGAGAGGCGATGTTCAAGAATCACTCCCGTCTGATAGAGAGCTAATTTTAGACGGTTGTTATAACTGACAAGTCCGCCTTATAGCACAAAATATATCTGCTTCGTATATCGGGGCCTAGCCACGGTGACAATCGTTGATAGACGCCAATCGCAACTTACTTAAACTCTGATTTATAATTAAATTTCAATAATCTAACCTCACTTTTTCTCTTTTCCGTATGTTTTAAGAAACTAAACAAAGCTAAAAGGATACATCTATGTTTATTTTAAATGCTAGAGTATGCAAAAGGGTAATTTGAGTTTACTTCTTTACATATTTTCCATTATTACGAAAGAAGAAGGATCTGAGTGAGGTAACTTTTTTGGAATTTAATTACAAATCAGTATATATGCCGGCTACACACGTAACTATATATTGTAGCATTTCAGATTGTGCAGGTAAATCGAAGGTTCCTATTAGTGCCTCCAGTAATAGTCACGTGACTTATCGTAGCATCTGTCATCCGTACATTTTTATTTTCGTTTGGCGTTTGTCGATATGAGATTGTCATCGTGGCCAGGCCCCCAGAACCATTGCTTCTCGATACGTATATGATGACGTTCTAAGTCTGGTAGAATGCCGGTTACTCGGTCTCGTTGGGCTCTGGATTCATGTGCTAATGTTTTAAAAACACCAAATTTTTTATGTGAACTATGTCCTTACAATTTTAGTATGCCATTATATCGTTACTTGGTCATTTTACCCATATATATGGACAAAATGGTTTTTGGCATGCCTGTATATTTTTCAAAATATATATTTTAATATGGTTTCTATTCAATTAAAGGGCTGTTAGTTAATGAGCAAATGGTGAATATTTTATACCTAAAACCGCTTATAATATAATTACTTTAAATAAAGAGACATGAATCATAAACAAAACACTGTCATTTTGTAGTTTTTGTACTTCCGTACTTCCCCTACTAGCGTAAGACAAAGACAGTATTCTCTCTGTCTATGTTTGAAATGAGACAGTCCAAGGCTAAACAATATTTGTACCTTTCTACCCACTATTTATCGACCATATTCTAATAATAATACACTCACCAAGGACAAATTTCAAAGAACGCAAAAAAAAGTTTATTTTAACAAATTTTGAAATTACTTCAATCTTACCTTTAATAATAATTAAACCTTTCTTTGCGTTCCTCTAAATTTGACTCCATGAGTATACTATATCAACCTTATCACTTTCAATTGATGTGCCAATTAGATTGAACTCTCCAATAATTAGGTGCATAGTGACGTGGCGAATGGATGAACTTTCCAATAATATAATATTCGCATATAAAATTAAAAATACGAAGGAATTAATTAGAGCCTGGGTTAGAACCCACGACCTCAGGCATGAAAGTACCGCACCCTAGGTACCGTGGTACCGATACCGCTCTGAGCTTATTTATGATGAAATGTAGATGAAACACTCCATTAATTTAATCAATACCTAAGATCAAAAACAACAAGTGCTTTTTTGCATAGTCATTCTCAAGTGTTTTTTTTGCGCAGTCATTTTCAAAACATACTCGGGCAAAGATTAAATTACCAAAAACCCGTGTGAGGTCTATTGACCTCGCCGTGACCATATGCATACTTACATCAAAACCTCCTTTAAAATGCTCTGTATTCCACTATTTGAAAAAGTGGCCTTGCATAACTTGCATAAGTGTATAACGTCGCTAATACCTACCTACAACATGTCCTCAAATGGTAAAATCTCAAAAAGTACAGACTATGTTGAAAATATATATTTAAAATATGTATATTCTATAACCTGTTTCCCTTTATGTACTCTCATAAACTTTGACAGTTAGATATTAAAGTCGAAGCTTCTAGCTTATCTGTTACAAAAACAACTTTAATAGCTTTTACGTTAAAGGTGTACCGTTAACCGCAGTATAGAAAACAGCCATTATATAAATCGGTCAGTCAACCGCTGAAAAATTCGCGCGTTCGTAAACATTAGTCCAGTTTTAGAATTGATTTATACAGATATGCTTTTTATGGTTTATGTCGCAAGGACGTTAAGAACTTTGAGGTTCTCGGTAGAATATTAGCGCGGGCACGTAATGTTAAAATCCGACCGGATTTATTTAGTAATTTTTCGAAAATTTTAAATTGAAGGTAAAGGAGAAAGGAGGTAAGTGGTAGATAGGTAGGTACGCTCGCTATGTAGCTGGTCACACCAAAAATTCATCTAGAACAAGGAGCAGACTGACGATAAAATATATATTTTATTTTTACATACTCATACTTTATACTATTAATACGATGCTCTTGCGTAGGCAAACATATCTATCAAATTCTTGAACTTGAAATTGAGTTTGCGTCACTATACCCATTTAAGTGGAACACATTCATCACAGTTATAATTATACCAGATCTGAGACCGGAATAAGCGAAAGGATGCAATATAACAAGAAATACCGTAACTTAAGTAGTAGTAGATTAAGGATGACTCTCGTTAGACCGGGCCGTGACCGGGCCGGAGCTTTCGGCGCTTCTTTTTCTATGGAAAGCATCACGTGATCACCTGTCATGTCATAGAAAAGTAAGCGCCAGAATCTCTGGCCCGGTCACGGCCCGGTCTAACGTGAGTCATCCTTAAAGCATGACTCACGTTAGACCGTGTATGTGTGTATGTGTGTCATTCATTTTGTATTAAAATAACCCCATGTTATTTATATCTAAGCTTGACCTATAACTGTATTAATGTTCTTCTGCGTCGATGGTGGATATATCTATGTATGTATACGTTAGTAAAAATAGTTCAATGCATAAAAACTATGATTTATTTATTTACCCAGTATGGCTTTTGAAGACCTTTGAAGACCTTTCCGGGAAGATCTTATTATTATTATCTTATTATCTTATCTCTCTAAGCGCCACTTTTGCTTGATAAACTATAAAATATTCTGTTATTATTTATGGAACCGCTCCCGGTCTAAGTGCCATCGGATCGGCATCGTGTATCAGTTTGTTTACCAGTGCTATCTTAATTTTAAAGGTGAATATGACAGGGTGGGGCCGCTTAAGCGAGCCATTGGTAGATAAAACATAGGAATAGACTGGGCAGATACCGGTCTAGAAATTAAAACTTCAGATACATCATATGATCATACTAACATTTGAAGTTGCAGGCGTCCTTAGGGTACCTACGATAACCGCACCGACGATTTGTGTGTTTGATTGATAAGCCGGTCTAATTAAAATTTGTTACATTACTTAGTACGAATATGACTTTCTACTTTCTATCGCCAAAAAGTGCCTAGAATTCTAATTGTGAAGTAAGACTATATATAGGTGCATTAAGATAAAAACCGCATGTCGAGTTTAAATGAGTTCTTAAATATTGCTTAGTTCTCATTTCGATAAAATTGAGGGAAAAGGATGCAGCTCCAAAATTATTTCGATACAATTTAAACTTTCTGTCAAAGACGTGATAACTCCTTATTTTTGAGTATGAATAAGTAGGCTTTGCGCTAAACTGCGTCCATTTGTCCCAGGAAACAAACACCTATTATAACTCCGTATAAGATGAATAAAGTCTAAGGAAAAAACGTGCCTCGGAAATCAATAAAATTTGATTTTCGCACAGATGGCGCTACCACCAATACCTAAACCATCCTAAACCAATGACTTCAATGAGGATATAATAAGATAGAGCGGTACTGTCATAGTAAATTTTGTAACCACTGTAAATTCATTGCCTAAACCAATACCTCTGGCCTATTCTCAGTGGCGTAGCTAAGCGTGGGCGAAGTGGGCCGTCGCCCACGCCCTCGCGGCCCAAGGGGGCCTCGCGCGAGGCCCCTTGGGGTTCAGTGAAAGAAAAGGGCCTCGCAGATGCGATTTCGCCCAAGGCTAGATTAGTTCACGCTACGCCACTGCGGCTATTCTCGTTTAGATGGCGTTGACGGTTTCGTTTGTTATTTAACAATTTTAACACATATGGGTCAAATCAATATCATAAAAATAATAAATACAAAAAAAAAATCATTTATCCATATTTATATAATTTTTTTGATATTTTTTGCTATTTTTAGTTTAATCGTGTGTCGATAGATGGCAGTAAATTTACTATGACAGTACCCCTCTATCCTATATATTCTCTTTGCAGGAAAACTCATTCACACATCATCATGGCCTTTAGCATTTAGGTAAAGGATTTATATTTTTGTTATTCGAGTCGCCAAATCCTGTTTCGATGTTGTCGGCGCGGCGCTGGGTCCGCGTGCCCGCATTTTTATATAAAACGGACCGACGCAAGGTTGATAGTGAATTTCGAAAGAAAACGGACACCTGAACGTGATAGACTGCAATATGAAGACTGTGGTACGTTGCTGGTTTTTTATGTTTAGCCATTCTGAATTTTAGAAAAGGTTAAGAATATTTGCCCTTAGTCTTGTATATTTTAACACCGAATGATCACTAAAATGACCAATATCCATCCAAGTACCCTTACATAAACATACCTAGAAAACAAAATAAATAGTGTTTCATATGTTCCTGTTTTTTGGATTGTTTTTAATAAATTTTGATTGTCTAATTTCAATTTTTTATCTAAACGAAGTATAAATATTATTCAAATCAAATGGATTAGCCACCATCATCCGTACAAGAGTGATATCGAAGAGACTAAAAGCTCTGTGTCCATATAGTAGGAGATACGTTATATATGGTCGACCTTCACCCATACGTCTGACGGATGAAACTTATATTTTATGAAAGAAAATATGTTCCTGAACATAAATAAATAGGGTTGCCTAAAAAAATATGGTCAAGGCTATTTTTAATAAATTTTTGAAAATATATTTTTTTCTTCAAATTTCACCGATTTGTCTGACGAACGGAATAAGTTCCAATGGAAACTATACAACTTCTACAACATGAATAAATTAGGTTGCCTAAGTTTTTAAAAAAAATTGCCTAAAAAAATTTTTCGTTTCAACCCTATAGTGCCGGATATTGTTGGATAGGTCTTTTAAAATGAATAGGGGTCTTCAATAATCAATTTTAGATAAAGTGAATATTTTCGGAAATAATCCCTTCGAAAGAAACAAAATGTATGTAAGGATTTTTTTTTTTCATTTCAAACCTACAGTGCCGGGTATTGTTGGATAGGTCTTTTAAAATGATAATCAATTTTAGATAAAGTGAATATTTTCGGAAATAATCCCTTCGAAAGAAACAAAATGTATGTAAGGATTTTTTTTTTCATTTCAAACCTACAGTGCCGGGTATTCTTGGATAGGTCTTTTAAAATGATAATCAATTTTAGATAAAGTGAATATTTTCTGAAATAATCCCTTCGAAAGAAACAAAATGTATGTAAGGATTTTTTGTTTCGTTTTAACCATATGATGTAGGATGGCGTTGGATAGGTCTTTTAAAATAAATAGGGGTTTTAAAAAAAAAAACATTTTTTGATAAAGTGAATATATTCGGAAATAAACGCTTTGAAAGGAACAAAATGTGTGTGACCATTTTTTTATCGTTTCAACCCTATGGTGTGGGGTGTCGTTGGATAGGTCTTTCAAAATAAATAGGGGTCTTCGAACAACATTTTTGATAAAGTGAATCATTGCGGAAATAATTATTTAGAAAGAAAAAAAAGGGTTTTTCCTTCTAACTTTTGAACCATTGATCCAAAAATTATGAAAAAAATCACAAAAATAGTGATTAATAAACACATTCGAAAATAGTTAAAATAATCGTGATCAGTTAAGCCGTTTTTGAGTTATCGCTAAAAGTCTTTCCTTCTTATTTTCTTTAAAAGCCTGGCAACCCTTATTTGTGACCGGATTTTTGCAGGCAACCCTATACCATTGTATTCGCAATAAAATTACCATTATTTTGATATATAATTCAAGCGTCAGACAGATGGGTGCAATTATCCATTTTAACTCACCTGTTTAAACACGGCAACCTCATAATAGTGACCGGAAATAGGCATAGGCAACCTAATTTACTTATTCATGTTATAGAAGTTGTATACTTTCCATTGGAACTTATTTCGTTCGTCAGACAAATCGGTGAAATTTAAAAAAAAAAATTTCAAAAATTTATTAAAAATAGCCTTGACCATATTTCATTAGGCAACCCTATTTATTTATGTTCAGGAACATATTTTCTTTCATAAAATATAAGTTTCATCCGTCAGACGTATGGGTGAAGGTCGACCATATATAACGTATCTTAGACTAATAACTTCACTAGGTACCCAGATTTCACCAATTTTATTCACAGGCGCCTTACCAAAACAAATCTTTAGAAATTTATTTGTTTATCTCAACGCTCAGTAGTTCTGTAACTCTATACTATGAGTTTATTACAATACGGTTAAAATCATTTTGAGAATCAGCTGTAATTATCCATAAGAACAGAAAAAATTACAATATCGGGTTTTGTTTCTGTATCGATTACAATATTAAGAAATATTTCCGTATCTATTAGCGCCACTTGCACCATCCCGGTTAAAGGATGACTCACGTTAGACCGGGCCGTGTCCGGGCCGGAGCTTCCGGCGCTTCGTTTTCTATGGAAAGCATCACGTGATCACCTGTCATGTCATAGAAAAGTAAGCGCCGGAAGCTCCGGCCCGGACACGGCCCGGTCTAACGTGACGTTAAACCCGAAGCTACCATGGTTACCAGTACAATTTGACACTCGGTTTAACCAGATAACCCCGGGTAAGTGAATGGTGCAAGTGGCCCTTAGTGTAATCTGTTGAAAAAAATTAAGTTGGTAATCAACTATTAAGTGATATTGAGGTTACTTTTGATACCCTCGTTTATTTTGATGGAATTTGATAGAGACCTTGATAAGGAATAAAACATCAAAACATCAAAAAAAAATCCGTTCGCAGGTGGTTTAGGAGTAATGGTTTTTGTGCCTTTACCCCAAAGAAAGAAAAAAACACCTTTACTGCAAAACCGTGTTAAATACTAATTATTCATGTTGGTATGTATGTAACATAAAATAATGATAAAATACTAAATGACAATATTTCATTAACAGTGATATTAATGTTAGGAAGCTTCAATATTTAGACCGCTTGGCCACCAGCGAATTCAATTTAATATAAACAAAAACACAGACAATAAAAAACATGTTATTTTTACTTTTACACAACAAAAACAAGGATAAAAAAGTGTGTGCGTGTAATCTTTACGCGCGATTGAAGTAAAACATTTGACGTTTATCGCTATGTTGGCACTTTGACGTGTGTCCTATTGTGCGTGTGTCACTACTTAGCGTTACTTCCGTCAGAAAAAAAACTGAGATACCCTCTAGTCGCGCCTAAAGACGTCTTACTTCAAAAACCGTATTCTTCAGTTTTACTAGACTTATATTGACCGGGATATCAGTTCGGGGGAGCTTCAGTTTTGGCTTATAATAACATGCTTATGAATTTACTTATGTGAACTGTGCAGTAACACTTTATTATTTCTTATAGATCCTAGTCCTGACCTGCGCCACGCTGGCAACTTCATCAGCCGTGCGGGACAAGCGAAGCTGGACGCATTCCTACCCTGTCTCCGTGCACACCGTGGTCCACCCCTCCAACACGGTACTCCACGCCCCCCACCACGAGCTCAATCTCGTCTGCCTGCACGCATTGTGCATGTGCACGCTGCTGGCTCTAGACGCGGGCTGGTACCGACAGTTCTGTCCGTCTGTCTGTCACCAGGCTGTATCTCATAAACCGTGATAGCTAGACAGTTAAAATTTTCACAGATGATGTATTTCTATTGCCGCTATAACAACAAATAGGTACTAAAAAGTACGGAACCCTCGGTGGGCGAGTCCTACTCACACTTGTCCAGTTTTTTTGAGGAATACGACGTTGGTAATGAATTAACGGTCCATGCATTATGTTAATTCGAATATTACACATGCACATCTTACTAAATCTCTATGCGTAGGTACGTGTAAGTAAATGAGACATTGGTCCAAATTATTTTCCCACTATTTACTAATCTCGAATCACAATCAAATCAAACTTGGCAGGCCCTGCACAAAAATTGATTTAACTAAAAATACTTGTCTGTGACTTTATTATTGCTCAAGCTTGTCCTTAATCTACTTCTAAATTTTGATTTTTAAAATCATATCGTATATATCCACCGACATTCATGGTTTGATGGTTTGCGCATGACATCTAGGTTACATTTGTGACCGGTAGGTTGCCGTCAGAGATAATGACTGTTCTGTCCCATAACCGCTAATCGTACACTATGCATAAGGCCATTATGGCTATTAGACAGTGGCGTAGCGTAAACTAATCTAGCCGTGGGCGAAATCGCATTTGCGAGGCCCTTTTCTTTCACTGTTCCCTTAGGGCGCGAGGCCGTGGGCGACGGCCGACTTCGCCCACGCCTAGCTACGCCACTGCTAATAAAAATTAAATATGTTTTTTTCTTTTAAGCTGCCCGTTTACGAGTACCCCGAATCCACGGAGATCCAGACCCAAGCCAATACCGTCTACTCCGTCTCCGTGCCCATCACACGCACAGTCCACTTGGAACAGCCGGAATATTCGCGGCAGGTCATCTACCACAACCCGCCAACCACGTATTACAACGGCTATAACACGGTGCAGACGCCAGTGTATAACGTACCGCAGTACACATCTCAGTTTTATACGCCGCAAGTGTATAGCCCGACGGTGTACAGTAACGTCGTGTCTCCTTGGCCTTATCGACGTTATGCTAGTACCTGGTGTTAATTAAATGTCCATCCATCATATCTGATGATGTCTAAGATGTATCATGTCAATCGAGCGCGACCAAATGGGGTTGGCAACTGTCAAAGGTTTGCAGAGATGGCGCCATCATAGCTTGCCCCTTTAGGCATCCAGGGCATTAAAAAAACAAAAAATTGACACAATTCTAGGGATTGACAGGGCAAGCTACGCTGGCGCCATCTGCTAAATATTTCGACCGGCCAACCCCATTACACACCTGTGGACCATTCCTAATCTTGTGAAGAATGAATGGTTACTCGATCGTACCTAAGTGTATTTATGGTTCATTTGGAATGTCAAGTGATGAGGTGTTTACTCGGAATATTTAGCAAATTCGACTTTAAGATTCTGTGTCCGCCCGCCATTTTGAAATAACCTTTACGTCACATTGTGATAAACAATTTATTTACTTATTCTTTATTGCACTAAAAAAACCTAACAGTACAAAAGGCGAATAGGAGGATAGTACAAATCGGTGACAAAGTGACATTTAAAATGAACGGAATGTTACTGGAATAATTTGCAGATAAAACGAGTTGCGATGTTAGTACTTTGCCAATGACGTTTCGTGCATTTATTTATGAGTTTATGACTAAAACGAAATTTCGTAACTTTCACACGGTTTCATGTGATGATAATTATTTAAATATGTCTCACGATCAACTAATCTTCAGGGACTTACATTTTCTTATTATATAAATGGCTCCTGCAATTGTGTCTCAGAAGTTTTTTTTATATACTTACGTCATATTATACAATATTATTTTCCTGGACAAATCGTCTAGAGTCGGACCAAGATAACTCTGCAGCGATTTTTGTAGCACAGACGTGCAAATGTTATTTAAACGACATAATTTCATAGAAGTTTGACGTTTAAAATACCACTTGCACGTCTGTTCTATAAAAATCGCTGCAGAGTTATCTTGGTCCGACTCTATCTCTAACGCTCTTGCATCATTGAGCGACAGAGATGCAGATAATTTAGGCGACCTTTTATTCTGATGTTTGCGGTAGCTCCTTCTTCACGTGTACCTACGATTCCAATAGTTGCGTGTGCCAGCCGGGCTAGCACGTGATTGGCGCGACAGTATATCGCCGCGAGATAGACTTCCCGTCCGAGTAGTCTATCTCGCGGCGAAATACCGTCGCGCCAATCTTGTGCTAGGCCTACAGCGAGTCAAGATCTCCAGCGATCTAGTGCAAAGTTTTCTCGAGACCCATAACAACTTTGTGTAATAACAGAACGCTTTTTCACTGGTTCGGTCCTAAGCGATCAACTCGTCCGCGCTTGGCAAGCGTTTGAAACAACACGCAAATTTTGTACAAACGTATTTTTATGGTGTGGCATTTAAGGTTGTGTGAACTTTTGTTTTAAAGTGTAATTGTAGTGCGTAGTTATGTACATAGTGACCTGAATACTTGTAGGTTATAATAAAAGCTCTCTAAATATGGCTGTGTTTCATTCCTAAGTTCAAATTCTGCTCCTCTATGAGTCATCAAAATTGGCTATTGTAATCCTTGTTGGTTGGCTCCATATCCACAAGTCTCATCGGTCTTATACCAAATTTAAAGACAGCCTCGCGTTATTATTTAAATTGTATTGCTTGTACGGTCTTCAAAAAGCAATGTTTTATTCAATGCATTTATTTATTATCAATGTTATTAATTGACATGACATTATATAAATAAATTATAAAATATCGAGACACGCGGCAGCGTGTCAGGCCAAGTTCAAAAGAAGAGAACTGGCGAAGCAGCGGCCGTGTGTTACACGAATCATTTAGAGCCTCTTTTGACCCCTACGTAACTCAAAATCTATTTAACATAAAAATATAAAATTTGGTTCATTTATCAAGACCCTTAAGGCTAACTAGAACCCCAAATTTCGTGAATATAGCTTAATCGGTTATTATTAAGATTTTGTTTTGTCACTAACTTATTGACTCATGTACTGACTAACTAACCTAACATCAAAAACAGATTACCTAGCAGGTTAAAATTTGGCATCCAGATGGGTAATTGAGTGGTTACCAAACTAAGATAAAGAAACAGTGTTTTTCTTGCGATTTGTAATATTTCCAAAAACAGTTTTTATTTACACACTAAGCGCCTAACGAATTTGAATAGCAAAAATAAATTAGTTTCGAAATCAACTACATATTAATACTAATAATTTCTGTACAAAAAGTAATTATATCCAATCAAGACTTCGCTGGAAAAAGGTTTGAGTTCTATATGGGTGACAAGTTCTATAGTTCGCTTGGGATGTAATTAAAGTTCAGGATTTGACTTGGCTAGTTTTTACGTAGGTACACGCTGTATTATATTTGTTTATATTACTTTTCAAAAATTTAGTTTGTTGGTAGAAAAACTAGCCAAGACAAATCCTGAACTTTCATTACATCCTAAGCGAACTAGAACTTAGATCTCAAATACTTTTTCCGGCGAAGTCAACAACGACGCATATTCATAATATTGAACTTGGCTCTCATTTTACATTTATGTTTCTGATTGGACTATTCTCAACAATCTTTTATGGGCAGCCAGTAGGCTGACTTCCAAGCTTTTTGGTAAAAAGCTTTGTACCAAATCCGAATTTATATTAGATATTAGTAACCCTTCACATGATATAGACAAAACCGATCCTCAAAAATAAACAAGTACCCGTACCATGAGTCACTGACAGTGTCAAAACTGACATATACTCTAACGTCTACGTAATTTACTTTATATACAGTACGAGCGAGATGCATAGAAAGTAAGTTACGTTCACGCCAGCGTTTTCGGTTTATGTCAGTGTAAAACTGATGATAGTAGCCGTATAGTTCGCCAGACATCAAAACCTGTAAGACAAGCGTATTGTCAAAATGTTCAATTAAGTACATATATATTTTATCTCTGACTATACTTTTCTTTCAAACCTCATTTACGGATTGATCTGATTAGACACAAACAACTTACAAAAGTTACAAACATATAATATAAGATAGATATTTTTCATCGATTTTGTAGTGCCTCTGGGCCCTCTGGTATGTTTGCGGAGGCACAAGTTGACAGCTTTGCGGCGATAATGCGCAAGAGGTGCGGTTCACTGATGCGTCGCCTGCGCGGCAGCCCCAACAGCATTCTGGGCGTGTTCATGGAGCGCGAAAATGGCCCCATGCTCAACCGTTGGCAGGGGCTTCATGCACTCGCCGTCTAGTTTTTAGTTTTAGTTTTTATGCGCTACTAACACTAGTAATAAGATTGTAATGATTGCTAACCATGTATGGACCTTTTAGTCTGCAATAAATGATTTTTATTTTTTCATTTTATTATTTAGTTCGCAACATTAGCGAATAACTCTAACTAAACGAATGTCATTAAAAGCAATGTAACTAATTTGATCAATTTTAAGCGGACATGTTAACTCGCGGGCCGAGAATATTTAATGGATAAACTGGGTGCGTAGCCAACGTGCAATCGTTAATTAAATCCTCAGTTGTGCATATTTCGTGATATTAAACACTATCAACTCATAATTTTCTCTACGCAGGGTAACCAGGCCTAAAATGTAATATAAAATCGTATTTTGATACTACGTAGTGAGGTTATTAATATGGGTAATAATTACTTCACCTAAGTGAATAAGACATTCGCAATATCACAAATATAAATTAGTTACTTGATACGCAAACCCTCTTGCAGAGGGACTTATCGCTCAAGCATGACGTTTTGTACAAACACTGTCGGTAATTAATCTCGATTCTTCGAAAGTCAGTCATCCCATGTGACGTTAATATATTCTAATTTGAATGTGTAGCATTGAATTTAAGGTGTCGACACGGTTTCGACAACTGGATCAGAAGAAGGGATGTAAGCCCTTGCGACATTCCGTTAGAGCCTAAGTTACTATAAAACTACGGCAGATTCAACACATGGCAACATTGTTTCGGACAACGTCGAGTAAAACGGTGAAAATGAAATTTTTCGTAAGTTGAATTTTTTTTTGTGAAGTTATTAGGTACATTACCGTAAAATTGGGTGAGTAGGGTTCGTGGGGAGAGTTGGGTTATAAATGGGGAGAGAAGGGATGAAAGGGGGGTGAGATGGGATTTTAAAGCTACTGGTACAAAAATAATGTATTCCGATTTAAAATGGAGCTATAGAAATACTCATTAAAAAATCGATCCAACAATCTTCCAAAATCACCTTTGTATGAAATCCCATCTCACCCCAATTACGAGAGACTACGGGGTGAGGTGGAATTTCCTGTTTATCGTCAAAGTTATGAAATGGGACTACTCAAAATAAAAAACAAACTTCCGGAACACTTATTATATACACCATTCAGTTTGCATATGTAGAAATAAAATGTTATCGAGGTTTGAATGTCAGTTTTGCACCTACTCACACCACACCACACCATTTTACGGTACTGATCATTACAAACTGATTAGGCTTGCCATTTGGAGGATAATACGCGAAATATATGTGACATATTATTTGAATCAAGGGCTAAGTTTTTATCGAAGTGAACTTTCACTTGAAGAAAACGATTCCATGAATCATCAATGTTTTTACCTTTTAAACTCTTGTTCTCACACGTATTCAGTTAATTGCTATTAAATATAAGTACCTATGCATAGGAGAGAGGTGCTCATAAATATTTAAACACGGATTTTGTCAAGTCGTTAGTATTTTGGAATGTTATTTCTTTTCATTCTCCACACATGAAAAACTACTTTTGTACCTACCTAAAGGATGACTCACGTTAGACCGGGCCGTGACCGGGCCGGCTTCCGGCGCTTCGTTTTCTATGGAAAGTATCGCGTGATCACCTGTCATGTCATAGAAAAGTAAGCGCCAGAAGCTCCGGCCTGGTCACGGCCCGGTCTAACGTGAGTCATCCTTAATACTGCCTAGTAGTTTTCCAACTAATTATCGTCATGAGAACTTTCTGAGTCTGAATACTAAGCTCTAAAATGTATACTATACAGTATACACGATAATCGAGCATCAACATCAACTTAAAAATTAGTTGACAACGGCTCTAACACTAATATCATTCGTAGCGAAAACAACATATTTCAACCTACAAATTCAAGTATATACCTATATAATCTGCTGAATGTGTGTGTAATTCCAGGTGTGCGCCCTTCTCTGCCTGGCGGCCTCGGCCTCCGCCCGCGACAAGCGTGGAATCTACGGCGAGCCCGGAGGCCTGCTGTCGCCCCTGAGCGCTCATTCTCTCCACTCAGCGCCGATCCTGAGCGCTCACTCCCTAGAGTCAGCGCCCATTCTGAGCGCTCATTCACCGCTGCTGAGCCACACACCGCTGTTGAGCGCTCACTCACTGTCTCCGTACGCTAGCGCCCATTTACACTCCGCGCCTCTGCTATCGTCATCCCTCCATTCTGCGCCTCAGCTTTCCTCTCACTCTCTCCCCTCCGCTCCTTTGTTCTCCGCTCACTCCCTACTCTCTGCCCCTCTCCACTCCGCTCATTCTTCTCCTTTCCTCTCCTCTCACTCTCTCCACTCTGCCCCTCTCCTATCCTCCCACTCTCTTCACTCCGCTCCTCTGCTCTCCCACTCTGCTCCTCAGCTCTCCCACTCCGCTCCTCTAATCTCCCATTCTGCTCCTCTGCTCTCTTCCCACTCCCTCCACTCAGCTCCTCTGCTTTCTTCCCACTCCCTCCACTCCGCCCCTCTCCTCTCCGCGCACTCCGCGCCCCAGATCCACTCCTCCCCACTCCTCCACTCTGCCCCCCTGCATACGTCCTTGCACGAACCCCTACACTCCGCCCAACTGATCGCTGCCCCGAGGTACGCCGCTGGGTGGTAAACTGCACATACCAAATAAAAAAGCTTTAATTTATCTCCTGTTTTTTTATCCCCAATTATCCTTTTCATTTTCCTTTTGAATTAAGTGCAATGAAACGTTTACTAATTTTTCTCGAAGCTCCGGCCCGGACACGGCCCGGTCTAACGTGAGTCATCCTTAAATTTTGCTCTGACGTATTTTAGTTGAATAAGCGAATTTATGTGCAATCGTTGCAAAAGTTTGCGAACCATAGCAGTAGATGGTTACCTTAACAAGATAGTGAAAAAATATTTTCTGTAACACTACAAAGTTATCTACACAGGTAAAAGCAGAAGCATACTGCAACTTGTAAGGAACAGCATGACTACGGCACAGTCGTTATGCAGTTGAAATGCAGTCTGTTTGTTGCAATCCAACAGATCAATAAAACCAAATCAAATAATTATTAAGGCCGTTCCATCGGTTTGCCACTGTCTTTGTCACATCTCGCAAGAAAGAACGGGAAAGAACATACGCGCCAAGTGTCAATTTTGATCAAATTTTGTCGGTTTTTATTTATTTTACGTAACGTTACCTTACAATATCGAAATTCTAAAGCTATGAAATTACTTTTTATGTTAAGATTGTTTTTTCTTCTTTTTTTGTTTATAGTATCACATAATAAATAACCGAGTAAAGTACGATTAAAAGTCCGAGTTAGAGGTTACTTTGGGAATTAATTGTATCGAGCGAAGTGTCATAATTCGTGTATCGGAAGCTATGTTGTTAAAGATAATGTAGTCAAGAACTACATATATTTTTTCCACGTCTACGAATATCAACGCCTCTTAGAAAAACATGATCATATAATTGAGATTTTTCGCCTTCTGGCTCAGGGAACCGCCTTAATCTCATCTCCAACTTGATAATTAAATACTTGTCACAAAAATAAGCCTAAATCAGCATAAAAATTGACCTTGTCTCATATCATTAGCCCAGTTATGAACAGGTTTTAAATGGGTTTTAGGTATTAAACCAACACACAGACTGACCAATATTTAACCTTATTACAAGGAAATAAGGTTTACGAAAAATCAGAAAAAATGTATCGCCCACCGGAATCGGATCCACTCTTGCGCAAAGCGATCGCTTCCATTTTGTCAATAACGACGTTATCAGAAAATACGATTAGCTGGTTTTCCTTGGTAACGGATCGAACCGATTGGTATTTTGGAGATGGGTGCACTATTTGCCTTGCCTCGCCTCAACCTTCTGAATCATAAGCAGATAATAACACAAAGTGAATAATACCTTTAGGTCTTTGAGGTCTCAAAGGTAGCAATCAGGTACTTTAGAGTCTAGAGTGACCTAATATATACGCACACATCAACCGGTCAATCAAACAAGATTTTCTAAAAGCAGATAGTGCTGACACCAGACAAAATTCGACAAGTCAGGCAAGACAACAGTTGTAAAACTTATTCAAATTTTTATTATAAGCAAATAACATATAACTTGTCACACATTCCACATATTATAGATTTTAACCATTATCAAATGTTAAAAACTAAAACAAACACGTACACATAAAACTAAAGAAAAACACTAAAACTAACTAGAAAATACACATTATCTATACTAAACATAAACCCCATTCCGACCCCCACCCTGTCCAAACGTGCCAAATATACTTGCGGCATTGCCGCGCTGGATAGCAAGCGATAACTAACGAAAACACGCGAGAACTTATTAGAGATTAGAGGTAAAGATATTTTATTTCAGTGACATTTAAATAAGTTCTTTAAAAACAACACAAAGGTGACAACTCTTAGCCGACAAATGTGATGCGATCGACCATGATCCACAGTTTTTAGTTACCATTAAGTATGCTGATTATGCAGTCCATTAAAAAATATTTATTCTATAAGCATGCACTCTAACGTCCTAATCTACGAGCCGTTTTCGAATGTGAATAAACATAACCATCTTGTTTGCTCCGATATATCTGCCGGAAAATATACTTTTAAGGATAATTTATTTTTTATTTATTTAGTATACAACCTATTCTTGGCTATTGCAAGGCCTGCTAACATATTTTAAATCGATTTTAAATATTAATAAATACACTATTGTATTTTAAATATTAATAAATGATGCAAACCATGCCAACATCAAATCACATTTGTATGTACGGTCGCAACCAGATAAATATATTTATGGGAGCGGCTAAGGTGCTCAGAAATATCTAAACATGCTCTGTAACGTCTTGATATAGAGACTTTGTTCAGATATTTGTGAATACCCTGGGCGCCCTGATATCTGATGGCGACTGTACACTTAAGATCAATGAAAACGGGTCAATTTGTACGGAAAATTTGATACACAGCAACCTATTATTATTTGCATTGCACTTCAGTATTATCAATATATAATGAGTACATTATCAATTCGTCTATAACCAAGCAAACTTATGAAACTAACCTTTAAATGCATCTAAAAACAGTCATTAATGTCATCGTGTACGCGCCTAAACTCCTCTAGTGTAGGATAGGCGATCCTGGCTTTGATCGCCAGACCGATATGGCATTTATTAAATACGTAATTAGGATTCCAATAATTGACTTGAAGTTTGAGTTTGAGTTTAGAACTAATAGCCTTACAACGACTGCCTTAGCGGTAGAGATGCACCGGATATTCGGTTACTATCCAGTATCCGGCCCTTATTTTGATATCTAATATACTCTATGGTAATAATATTAATATCGCGCCGCATTACGAAGCCTACGACGCTGCGGCATTGTAGTCCTTGCGGCGTTGTAGTCCGAGTCCGAACGATAGCTTAAAATTTCATTTTCATCTTTCTTTTAAAATGAGCAGCTCTACCTTCATATAAATGTAGGTATCTCTCCTGTTCCTTCCTTGCCGTATCCGGCAATGGCGACTCCATCAACAGTTATTTTCCGGACTATGAAACGCTCTAATGGCTCCTCTACACGATCGCCCAACGTAGGCCAATCTAAGGGACGCAGCTATGCGGTGGAATGAGAAAGCAATAACACTTGCTCCCTCTAACGCATAAATGCGTCCCTAAGATCGGCCTACGTTGGGCGATCGTGTAGAGGAGGCATAATGTGGCTCGCAAAACCAAACTTTGTTTTGAAGATGCGGTCACCAGTGGACAGTGGAGTTGTCCAGCCGAGTTGCGGGTAGTGATGAAATGTAGGTACCTATAATTTAGGTACAAATTGAAGTAAGGTAGGTATGTGTGACGTTTATATAATTCTACTCAATTATACTTAATAAAAAGTCGAACCTAGCAATAACTTATGTACCACAGATTTAATGTGGCATGTATTCTAATTTCAAGACGTGTAAAACAAAGTACTTACTAAGTTTACGTAACGGAGATCCACGAAGGAATGTGCATTGTGCTATTCGTGATTCACATATTTTATAATTCCTAAGTGGTACATGGCGAAATATCTAGATCACAGCCCTTTACAATTAACATATGCAATTAATAGTTACTTGTGCAAAAGGAGAGGAAAATTGGTTTTACTTGCAAGTGTTTATTTTGAGTCCCGAGAAAGCGAAAGATTCTATAATTGAATCACGAGCGAAGCGAGTTACTCTAAGTTAGAATCTTGAGCGTAGCCAGGGACTCAAAATAAACACAACTTTGCTCTCGTGTTGCACATATAATTTTTCACCTCAGTAGTGAAAACATATTAAAGGTTAAAGTGTATTTCGAATTACACAGAATAATACAGAGAAAAAAAACGAATTTGTAATAGAAGTATGAAGTGGCAGTTCATGGCCTTCACTAAATTAAAAAGCTACTTTGTTTCACTCCGTGGAGTGAGGAAAGTCGCATTTTCGTCACTCCCTGGAGTGAGGAAAGTCCCACTTTCCTCACTCCAGGGAGTGACGAAAGTAGGCTTGTTCGAGCTGCTGAGTTGAAAAATATATAGGCTACGGTGACTGCTTACCATCAGTCGGGCCGTAGGTATGTTTGTTTGTTTGACGTGGTATAAAAAAAAGTGTGTGCGTGTAATGTTTACGCGCGATTGAAGTAAACTTCTTTGACGATGACGTTTATCGCTATGTTGGCACTTTGACGTGTGTCCTATTGCGTGTGTCACTACAGAGCGTTACTTCCGTCAGAAAAAAAAACTGAGTTACCCTCTAGAGGGCGACTAGTCGCGCCTAAAGATGTTTTACTTCTAAAAATTTATTGCTTCTGGCAAGGTTTTACAAAACCAGGAACAAGAAAATATACAGACTAAATGTTTCATATAACAGTTAATTGTAGGTCGTAGGTGGTATTTTGCATTTTAACTTCTAGTAAAACTAGATTTGTCTGACTGCTGCCCATGACATTTAACTACAACGAACGCATCCTAGTCAGACGATAAAAATAAATGGCATAATATTGTCTTCGGTTACCGCGATAGTTACTCATGAAATAAAACTATGAAAACTGATTATATCGCGTATATTGAAACGTCGGGATGTATTCAATATACGCGATATAATCCGTTTTCATACTTTTATTTCATGGCATGTTATTTCTTCAATGGGACAGTTTACAGTTTTGGAGAATATTTTTTGTATAAACTTTCCAGCTAGCCCCATTGCCATTAGAATCTATAACAACAGCTGTAAATGCGTAAACAGGGACATAACCACTCATACCTCCAAAAAGGGGGTATCGAAATAGATACATCATCATCAAAATCTGAGATTTTACCAAATTAAAAATAGCTGTATTATGTTATAACGATTGTCACTGACAAGCCTGCTATCTCTCGGGTCATCTCGCAACTGCCCAATTATACACGTCAACATGTCCAAATCAGACCACTTTACTCTGAAACTAGTACAACTTGTACAACATGTCACATTTGATCATGGTTTGCAAAATTCAACATTAAATATGGACACATACTCGAGCGCTGTTTAAAAATATCTAGGTCTGACCTTCTGAACTCCCAAAATGCGCAAACTACTATAGTGGAAGGTCTACGCAAAAAAAAAACCGCAAATTGTTGTCCAGACAGTTTAGCCGTTTCGCACACGCATATTAGTCAAAACAAAATTTTTCACCCGCAGTTCTTAAAAAAATCCCTTAGGAGTGCTGTCAATTTTTTTTTTTGTATGGGAAAAATGTTTTTTTTTTTTTCAGAAACCTATCGTTTGTGGTATCTTATGAAAGGACTTCGTTTTGTTTTGTTTTAATTTAAAAAAAATGTCTCAATGGAAAAATGGCTGAATGAAATATTTTTAAAATCGCCTCAAAAAGCCCTTTCATAAGATACAACACACGATTGGTAACTGAAAAAAATTTTCGCATACAAAAAAAATTATGACAGCAGGACATCCCTTCTAAGGGATTTTTTCAAAAAATTTGTTTTGACCTCTAATGCGTGTGCCAAATGGCTAAACTGTACATAGATTTGCTGTTTTTCTTTGGAATAGGGCTCGTACGCTGTCCACTACTAGTAACATTTCGTGTCTCTCGCTCAAAACTGAACTTTAAAGTAAAGCGATAAGAGTGCTACTAACTAGTAGAAAATGGTGATAATACGAAAATGTGTAAAAACAAGTGACAGTCGTCTAGCTGCAGAACGTATAATGCACTGCATGAATAAACTTATAAAGGCTCTTATCTAAAAGATCGTATGTGTGTAAGAAAGTGTGTGTACTTAAGCCCATTTGTACTTAGGTCAGTTTAATTTTAATGTGTTTGGCAAGGTCCTGCGCGCAGGATTTTGCTATATAAGCGCGAGGATGCGCTTACGATGCACAACAATCCTGAGTCAACATGAAGATTATTGTAAGTGTTAAAATTTTTTAATTTTCAAATTTATTTTTGAAAATCTTTGTTTTATTTTTATACTGTTTTTTTTTGTTTTTTTTTTACGAATAGTACCTTCATATTCATAATGACCTAGTTTAACAATTATATTCTGGCAAAATTTATAAAATGTCATTTACAATTACCTCTTCCTTCCTAACCCTTTCGTTGACAATCATAATAGATACACATAGTTACTTAGATGCTCTATTGTATTTTTTACATAGGTAATTAACTAATTACCTTAATTGTTTTTGCTATATTGGCTACAAATGAGGCCTAACATTTCAATTTCGTTAATGCATTAAACGTGTGACACAAGTTTGTATCAAAACATTCTTATTTTTAACACAATGGAAAATCTAATATATTACTTACTTACAAATTTTATTATCTAGGGGGAGACAGCTGACTCCCCCTGCCACCCCCTGGCGACGCCCATGTACCTACTGTAATAATTTGAGAATTATCTCCTTTTTTTTTTCAGGCCTTCATCTTCCTCCTAGCCCTGGGCCTGGCTGCAGCAGGCAACGTCTGGTGGGGCTCCTCCGGACCAATAATCATCCGGCGCTCATCCGGCTATTCCGGCTGGTCCGGTAACCGTGGCTGGAACAATGGCTGGAACGGTGGCTGGAACGGTGGCTATAACGGTGGATGGAACAGAGGGTGGAATAATGGCTGGAACGGATGGTGGTAATCTTGAGGATTTGGGAGTTGAATGGGAAAGTAGCTGTGACTTTTATTATACTGTAGCAATTTAGGGAAAGAACAAATTGACGTATGATTGAGTCTTTTTTCGGCGTTTAAACCGAACTCTCGTAGATATCTCGTAGAATTTTGGACTACGAGCAAATATATGTCATCAAATTTTACAGACAAGTCATTTACAACAGTAATGCGGCAGTTACACTACTTCGAATGCGGTCGCCGACGCCGAACAGACCAAATAAATGTATCACGCTTAATACATTCCATACCAATCGGGTGAGGTTTCTCTACAGGCTATTGCAAACATTTCTATGGAGAAAAAGAAATAGAATAGATTTGAACAATTCTGTTGGTGCGATCACTTTTGTCAGTCATGTATTAAAACGCCATCTATTGCGGAAAATGTTGAGTTTATTTATCATTTCCTACTTGCGATGGGATGAGAAGAGCTATATTCTTACAGTATTTTAAATGTCTTTAGAAATAGAAACACAATTAATGTTAAGAAAATTCATTAATGGTTTATGGCATCAACTGTTTAATTGTATTACTTTAAGCAATATTTTTCTTTGTTGTAAGAAAAATAAAAACTATTTTTTAAGCGAATTATGGTTGTATTTTCTGTGATGTAAAATATAGGAAATAAATATTTTTGCAGTATAAAATCGGCTTTCATTGAGTTATTTAACTGTTTCACATAATCAACTGTGATACTGAAAAAGGTTTATTTAAAACTTTGTCATTATCATGCTGTTTTTATCTACCTACTGGTTTTCTTTTTGATTTTCAAGTGTGCCGTTTTTTAATTTATATTTATTTAATCCAATAAATCCAGCGGGGTAATGCCGTGAGCATTATGGACACTTTTGCACCGGGAGCGATAACGAACGGGGTTGACTAATAGTTACCTCATGTAATTATT
Source organism: Cydia strobilella (assembly GCF_947568885.1). Classification (NCBI taxonomy): domain Eukaryota; kingdom Metazoa; phylum Arthropoda; class Insecta; order Lepidoptera; family Tortricidae; genus Cydia; species Cydia strobilella. The sequence continues at coordinate 13,411,379 of NC_086055.1, forward strand.
TGTATTCGTAGATTTAACTGTTAATTTATTAATTAAATTATTGACATTTTGTATATTTTACGAATAAATCCAATAAGTTAATAACTTAAGCAATAGGCTGGTTAAAGTTTAAGTACTGAACATTAGACGGCAAATCAACAATAGTAGATTGTTAACCAAGGGATGAAATGGTGCCTTTCACCAGAGTTAAACACTACTTTTCATTTCGAAAACGAGAAAAGTAAAATACACGTGTATTAAAAAAAGATTAAGTATAAGCTTACTTAAAGGATACTTCAATTACCTAACAATTTAGGTAAAAGTATCATTATCAATAATGGGTAGTTAATATCAAAATGGAAATTGTCCAACGACAAACGAAACGAAACGACGATTAAAACGAAATTTTAATTGCTATTCGTAAAAAAAGTACTTGAAATGTAAAATGCTCTAGTGCAGAAACGTATCACTTTCTGCACAATTCATAGAACAACAGGGACCCACTTTCAGAGCATGAGAAATGAATATATTTTTGATACTTTATGTCGTAGTACCGGTAGTCGTAGATACCAGTTTCGGTCACCATAAAATCTTGTATATTCATTATCTACTTATATGTGCTTGATAAGCAAACAAGTTCACAAATCGGTTACATTTTAAAGCAAGGTATGACCATACAGATTAGTGTTACGTATAATCCTTTTTTGCATTTCGATGCGTGTGCATTGCGATATTTATTGTTATTATTACACTTTTTATTAGTACACACTTTTATTTGGCTTCACTGTAATGCGTGTAGTGTACCTTTGTATACCTTTGTATATATGTATAGTGCTTCAAATCTTGTAACTAAAATTTGAAACACTTCAGTTGAAATTTAGAGCACTATATATCGTAATTCCGGTAACAATGCAATAATATGCTAACATGGAGGTGATCTGATGATGCAGCTGGTAGGTAGCTAAAGGAACTCCTCGATGGAAAAACACAAACACATTAAGTTTAGGCTCATTGTCAGCAATAAAAGTGTGTCACAAAAAAAATATTCGACAGTTACCTGTTGACTATTTGTGACAATAGGGTATTTAAGTACTATGTATGTTATGTATATGTAGTTGTTTAAAAATTGCATAACTTGATTACTGTCATTAGAAAACCAAGCAAGTTAATAAATTACATACAGTGGTAGGTACTACGTAAACGAAATTAATAACTAGCTTAAATCTAAAATAGGCCCTTGAGGCATTGTACCAAGGATGCTGGCGGCATTTACTCGCTGTATCGCAATGCTGATACGAGTGATACGTTGTGCGAGGAAGCCGCCAGCTCTCCGGTCACCAGTTACGTCAACCAGACGCTTCGCGATTTCATGTTAGTAGTAGTAGTAGTTGATTGAATGCAATTAAAACACACACTATAACCACAGGGCGGACACGCTATACATCAAAAATCACTTGCGTTTCTATATGTGAACGGCACGTCTGTACCTACATGCGGCATGCGTCATTGTGTGAGTAAGTTGCTTAAAAACGGTACTGAGCGGCCGGCAAACGGCCGTCAATCTGCTGTCGCGGGGCGAGGTAATTCGAGTCTGGGCGGGGCGGTGCGTGGCCGTTCTGTATGATAATACTATTACTTATTCTGTGCTATAACAGTGAGTAAATTGAATGCAATATAATTGCGATAATACACACTTACCTACACCAATTATTGGATTCAAATACACGCTACATTACCAAAAATAATAATATACTCTGTAATGACTGTAAGTATACAAAATATATGCACCTAGTTAAAAATGTCTGAGGCATATTTTGCCTTAAGTTACCCGCACCTTTTTATCTGATTCATTAAGTACCTAGGAACCTAGCCTAGTTGGCAACTGTCAACTGTAATTGCTTCCAAACATAAGTTTTAAAATATATATGCATCAGCTACACTGAGTTAACAGGTAAGGTGCTAATATCATCCTACTCTCATCATACTGAATTCCGTAAAGGGCATGTAAATACGCATTTACATAATGAAGGGTGAGGTCGAATGAAGTCAAGTTCGCGTTTTGTCATCGGTCAATAATGCTATACGTATATCAAGTGAAGGAAGCGAAAGCAAAAGAGGTATGTCAAAGAGGTATGTGGAAATCCGTGGTCTCTCTCTGCCTACCCCTCCGGGAAATAGGCGTGATTATATGTATGTATGTGTATGTATGTATATTATAAATGCGAAAGTGTGTCTGTCTGTCTGTCTGTTACCTCTTCGCGCTTAAACCGCTAAACCGTTTTAGTTGACATTTGGTACAGATATCTCTGGTACAGATATCTAAGTTTGAGTCTCGGGGAAGGACATAGGATAGTTTTTATCCCAGAACACACCCTTGAAGAGGCTGAAAAGGGGGGTGGAAGTTTAGATGGGGAATCAATAAAAAACAGATTGGATAAAAATAAGCTCTCCAAATTACTTATTCCACGCAGACGGAATCGCGGGCAAAAGCTAGTCTCTTATATTTTTCCAGTCCCACTACATCAAACTCCGTAATTTTTCCATCTGCGACCATCGACAAAAGAAACGAAGGTAAATTTGGAAATTATTCAGTTTATCGAATATTAACAGTGTATTATAATATGATAATAATATGTTGGAGGCCGGTTGCGCAAGCGCACCATGTATAAACTGTATAAAGGAGACAGATGTGTCGGAAGAGGCATTAGGCAGGACAACGCCACCATGAGGTCTCTAGTAAGTATTCATTAAATAATATCTTAAGATTCCCCGGCAAGCTCGGCCGAATTGCACCTTCCCATACAAACGCAGTTCCGCTCTCATTTTAAAACTACGTGTTGGATTGTAATGAACTTTTGCACATACAATGACATGAGGCATATCTAGGTCTGTAATTAGTTTATATAGCTCCAGTTTATAAAACAAACGAAATAGAGCAAAAATTAATTTTGTATGAAAAACTTAAATTCGCTGTATTTTTTTAACTTTGGTATCTGAAGCTACATAAACTAATTACAGACATAGATATACCTTATCCTAATGTAAGTACAAAGTTTCAGAGTGATCTAGCTAGTCGTTTTAAAATGAGAGCGGAACTACGTTCGTATGGAGAACCGAGCTTGAGAACCCTTAAGATACAGTTAACTGTCAATTTTACTTAATTACTTAATTTTATGGCACATTGTATAAAGACCAAGAATAAATAGAATAATTTATAATTCGTATTATAAAATTCAATTAAACAATATTCAACTTCATATACAATATTAGGCGACCAAGCAAAGTTGGCAGCGATTTTGATAGCCCAGACTGTGCAAGTGTTATTTAAACGTCATAATTTCATAGAAGTTTGATGAAAACTCAAGATTATTTTAACGAATTTTAGTATATTTTGGTAACACTTTTCAATTAACATTTCAAGATCACTTTACCCATAAATCTTACCTAACTAACCATTTAATGACTTTTCAGATAGCAATATGCGTTCTACTGGTGACCGCATCAGGGGAGAGGGTGAAACGTGGTGCTAGCGGCTGGCATAGCTCCCCTAGCTACGGCACCAGCTATGGCAGCTACGGAAGCGGGTACGGCACCAGCTATGCCGGCAGCTCTGGCTGGTCGTCTCCAGCCATATCCTCTCCGATTATTTCGTCTGGGATCTCTTCCGGATGGTCCGCCCCAATTTCCTCTCCCGTATCTTCATACTCTCTAGCACCCGCCATCTCTGCACCAATTTCTGCACCGATCTCTATTCCATCAGCTCCCATTTCGAGCTACGCACCAGCTTTCAGTTCTAGTCCTTGCGGTAGTCTCGGATGCGGTCATTCAGCACCCGTTAGTTATTCTGCACCCATTAGCCATTCCGCACCCATAAGTTATTCTGCACCCATTAGCTATTCCGCGCCCATTAGTTATTCTGCACCCATTAGTTATTCTGCGCCCATTATAAGCCATGCACCCATTAGCCACAGCCCTTGCGGAGGCGGTGGTTGCCACCCCCCCATCATCATCCATAAGCCCAGCTGTGGGGGTTACGGATGCGGCGGCCGTCGCTACGTCACCGCCAAAAAAGTGGTACACGTACAGAAAGCGATCACCGTTCCTAAAGTGGTTCATGTCACCAAATACGTTTCGGTACCGAAAGTGGTGACGTATAAAAAATCAGTGGGCCATTATGGCGGGAGAAGCTACGGGGGATGGTGGTGATGTGTTTATTTTTTAAATCTAGTCAAAGTGCTTTACTATTAAGACTTGCTCACAACAGTTTAATAAGAATCAAATTATTATACTTGTGTTTAACTGATATTTTAATATGTGATACTCATTATATTGTATTTTCGTCCTTATTTTTGAATTATACGTGTTTATTTACAAAAGTTTCTTATTATTTTCCCTGATATTCATAATTTAATACTGTTTAATAAAAGGAACATAGACGTGTAGATGAATCGTGTTTTTGCAAATAGCTTTTCGTCAGGAGTCAAAACAAGTCGAGAAGAAAACATTGTACATCTATATCTCTATCGCTTCGTCTGTTATCATTGTAATGATTAAAATTGCATGACGAAATATAACGAAACGTTAAATTTATGTTCTAAAATAATGAAACATTTTTGGCTAATTATTAATTTAATAAAACAAAACGCAAACGACAACCCGTTGATGTCTATTGTATGTATAGGAAAATCATAAGTATTTGGATATTTTTTACCTCTATAACATAGAATATATACGTAATATTAATAATATTTAGGTGTCGGCAGAAATCCTATAGGATGGTACACACACATATACATAGAGTGCTAATTGAAAAGGTAAAGACAGTATATTATTTAAGTAGGCATATAAAGTGAGAATGATAATCTTACCATATACACTACTGAATACAGTAGGTATTTCCTAACTTACACTTGCACCGTAATTAAAATTTAATCTTTTAACCGGTTTTTTAAATGGCCTAATTTTTTATTTCCAAAAGAAGTAGTAACCATGTCCATGAGATCAATATCGTCGCAATTGTAGCGTCACATTGACAGATGTCGCATGAGCTTATGAAACGTAATGTGACACTTTACATATGTGGCGTAAAGTTTCACACATGGAGACTATATAAAGAAGCCAAATCTCTATGTATGAAAAGTGTCCATCAAAAAACAGTAATTAGGCGGCGCTACCATACACCGAAATACTACCAAAAACAACCTACGTAATTTGGTCGGGTTATTTGTTGCGTTATATGGTTCATGTTATACTCATGTCCTAGAGCCTAACTAGCGCCACCGGAGAGATTAGGAACTATTATTTAAAGCGGAAAGCGGTCACTTTTGTAACAATACTGCCATAAGAGATTGGCATCCTTTCTATACCATCCATATTTCACATTACTATCGGTGGACCTATGCCCCGGCCACATACTCGACGAGTGGCATGGGAAGTTGAAACAATTGTCTACGAATACCATTCACGACCTCTAGGTAAATTCCAATTTAGCGCGAAAATTTAAAACTGACAACTGATAAAACTTTATGTACAGCGTATTGTACACTGGGCGTTAATCTGAATTCTAAAGTCCGGGCAGTTATGCTAAGTGTCACTTTGTACAATGAATTGCATTGTGCGGCACGAGGTTAAGTAACTGCGTCTATTTATTTGGAAACAGCAAAGTTAAATATTATTTTTAGACGTGACTTTAAAACCAGAGCAGCTGCAGCTAAATTGCGAGATATCACTAAAGTGCATTACATGTTGCACGCGTTGCATCTTGTGCAATACGCGTAAAACATTGCACCGTCCAACATCATTCTTTATGATTTTAATCCTTCATTATTTACACTGATACCTCCTAATTTACTACAACCTTATAAAAACATCCAAATTAAATGCTACAGAATTTGAGGATGCAGTAAATTTTATTGTAATGTTTGATTTTACGATGGTAATGTCAATAAGAACTAATGATAAGGCACCAAAATTCGGTTTTAATTGTAGGTATTTATAAATGCGAAAGTAACTGTATGTCTGTTACCTCTTCACGCCCTCACCGCTTAACCGATTTATATGAAATTTTGTATGCCCGTGGATGGAAATAGGATAGTTTTAATCAATCTTCGTCATCATCCCACGCAGACGAAGTCGCGTGAGAAGCTAGTGATAAATAAGCCGATTTGACAATAACCGCAGGCGCAATTATACACTTTTATTAATTACGGCACCGATGCGACTGCAGCAGTAATGCTGCCGACTGGATTACTACAGGAAATGTCGAATTGACTGCATTGAGTATTGATTTATTATTACTATAAAGACGACATACCAAACAATTAAATTATCGCAATCACAACCTGTACCTCGCGACCAAAACGTCGTAAGTGCCGTAAAATTCATGGTCGCGAAATTGACGCTCCGCTTCTATAGTTTGATGCCAAAACAGCAGCAACTCATGGCGCGAAATATGGGTTCACTGTGCCGGTTCTAACGTTAGTAATAATAGTTCAATGGTTAACTGCAGCAATAAACTCGGCATATTGTCGTGCATTGCCGCTGCAAATGTCAATAAACCAACATTGATTTGACATGTGTAGCAGCAATTTAGTTGTAATACTGCAGCAGTAACACTGGTTCAGTCCAAATCCAAATGTTACCTTTAAGTTTGTACATTTCCGTGTCTCACCCAAGCTCAATTTTTTTTGCATTTTTCATTTATTTCAAAACTTAACGCATGCGTGTTTGCTTGTTACTGTAAAAATATTTTAATACTAATTAGGACTTAATTGAGAAGTCAAAGTTAGCCACCAATATTCCAATACTGCGGGTTAAGCACGGCCGCATTTATATCGCCTGTTACCATGCCTGTCACGTTCTAACAAGTACGTAAGTGCGAAAGTGACAGGCATAGTGACAGGCGATAAAAATGGAACCATGGTGCTACCGCTGCCTACCATAACTCCCAAAGGCCACAACACGCTCTAGTATCGCGTGGTCTATTATGCATGATTAGTGATTTCGAAACGACGCACGACGATCTCAAGACTGTTTCCGAACTGGAGGCCGATATTATTCCATTTTGTTACCGTGCATCCCGCTCATACTTTTATATTAGTGCGAGCGAAATATACTGCGGCGCAAACGATTGACATCTAAAGAGTAGGCACCCCTCATAAAAATGTCTTTACCTAATACCAATACGAGAGACGAACGATTTACGAACGCTGGATTTGCGGCGATTTTATACGACTCGTCTCGGATTAAATAATAATTGCTCTTTCACCACTTTTTTTTTACTTAACATATTCCAAATACAAGCAATATAAACAACAAACAATAAAATTAGGCCTTAAAGTAAAAATTACATACTAACCTTAAAAATAAACTGTAAATATTATTAATTTATTATTAATACGGATTTACTTACTGTTTAAATTTAAATTTACTTATTTATTTAGTTATTTAAAAACACTATTTAAGTCATGAATCTAGTTATAAATAACTGGATCGGTCATGAGGGGCGGGGGGAAATGACCGAACGGGATACTCTTATCAAATATATATATCCTCTTTGGTCTTATGTATCTTTCAGTAGGAGTAGCAGAGAAAGCGCTATTATTGTTTGTCCTTGTCACAGTCTTACATTTTTTATAAATGTGAGACCGTAAATTTAGTATGGTTTATGGTGGGCTACAAATCTTCTCGACCAATCATATTGTCGCATTGCGTATGTTTTATTCCTCACGGGCGCACGCGTATAGCTGATCTATGTAATGCAAAGTCTATGATAAATACTGAAACGTTTTTAAAGTTTTTATTTAATTACGTGGAGTTTTTCGAAATCCATGATTTTTAGCTTATAGTAATGTTTCAATCCCACATTTATGTATATCAATAAAGACAATACACGATTAATATATATATACGCCTTACATGCCCAACTTAAATCAACTTTAATTTAAACAATGAACTTTAATAGTTTAAAGAAAAGGTCAATAGCACCGACCTTGTACCGATTCCTTGTTTACTCGTACATTCCTTATTATTTTAATACGCATTCATGACAAGTTCAGAAAGTGTAAATAACACCATTACCAAACACTTTACGTAGTTATCGTTAAAATTATGCTTAAAGACGTATATTTTTATTAACGGAGCCAAATGATTCTTAAACAACTGCTTAATTGTATAATAATCGGTTCGATTTTCAATTAAACGGCATTGTTTAATTTTTTTACTGGTTTTAAAAAAGGAAGGGAGGAAGTTCTTATTTCGTTGTATTCTTTCTTATATATGTATGATATTCGATTTCAGAAGAGGGCTATATTTGTGGTATTTTCTATAAAAAGGGACCTTATTGTCGATGGCGCTTACGCCATTATTAACGATGCTCCGATATAAATACTATTGTATTTATTGCCGCGCGACGCTGTGCGGCGTAAGCGCCATCGACAATAAGGTCCCTTTTCATAGAAAATGACCCATTTTATAATGGCATAAGTCTAGGAGGATATAACCAACGGAGACGTCACGTCTGTAATTTGCCGTACAAAAAAGTCTGCCAATTTTTGCGGGGGATGGGAACGTCAAATGTATAAACCTCAAAATAGCCATGTCAGATAAACGTCAGTCCATACATTGTGTATGACCATTTTCCGACTATTTTCGACAAAGGGGAACGCCTGTTAATGGCTACTCCGTTTGGTTATATCCTCCTAGGGCATAAGTACATCGGGGTTTTCGGGGTCATCGATTAATTTGTCAAAGTAATTCCTGGTTTTCTTATCACAATGGCAACTCCTACTAAGGCTCCGCCTACATATGCTACCCCATTGTTATCAAGTCAGGATCCGATCATGGGATAAGGGAGAAATTCAGGGACCTCTTCAAATATCCACTCGGGCGGCAAAGCGATATTTAAAATTTTCGCCTTGAGGCGGCAAGTTTTCAATATTAAAAATATATTATAAATGATAAAGATCAGACTAGAGGGAACTGCGTTCGACGTGTTGCCTCCCTGTCACACTTATGTACGAATTTACTATTGCGACAGAGAACGTGGTTCGCGGTAGGCCCTCAGGTTATTTTTCTGTTAACAACATTATTTAACAAAACTCTTGGCTGTATCAGATTTATCGTGAGAAAAGTTAACCGACCACCAACCAAGTGAAGGATCTTGATGGTAAGTGTATGAATTGTATGGTCGTACGCTGACCGTGGGAAGGCTCCCTACACGTTGAAGGGCGTAGGAATTTTCAAATACGTAGGTATGTGTCTCTCTCTAATTTTCATAACAATAATACTACGTAATTTTCATAATAATAATACGTAATAACATGACATTAAAGCTCTCCAAGGGGCCTCTACGTGTTGGATCTATATCCCCACGCAAGCCTATCAAAAGACCGGGATTTATAGGCCCGTGAAATCCGAGGAGATACAAATAATACGTAATAATATTACGTAACGTATAGAAAAATAATAAAGTTTAGTAATCTATATATATATATATATATATGTAGAAAATAGTTGTAAAAGTGAATTGCAAAAAAAAGTGCATAGTTAAGGACCTGTATTTAGTACCACAATAGCCGTTTCTATTTACCTAAGTTATATGCATGAAAGCGTGTTAGCATATGCTATAGACTTATTATTATGTGTACGAGTAATACAATTTACATATACTTAGTTAATTTTCGTAACACAATGGAATTAACTTATGACTAATTAGATCCTTTCTTAACTAGTATGCTTAACCACAAGTTATAAAAACAAATAAAAAAACAGTACTAGCATGTTGTAACTATGCGTGCTTGCTTAGTATAATAAATAATGATCATCGCATAATGCAGCATGGATTGTCATTAATCATTATTATGTATTTAATTTAGTTTGTAAACAAATCGTGCCCTTGAACTCGTTTATATACTCTGCCGTGAGCCAATACCGATTATGTGGTCAAAATATTCATTCATAAGGTATTTTAAAACTATTTTACTGGCCGAAAGACAACATTACGGATATTGCAATAAGGTTTAATTTTATTTGAAGGTTTCAATCAAGATGAGTTAGTGGTAAAGATACCATATGGTTCAATATGTCAATAATGATGAATGAATGAGCTTTTTTTTGCAAATTTCAGTTACAATAATAAAGTGTGAAATTTCTATGAGAATATGGTGTTTGTATTTGTAATGACACTCCCTCACTTCTATTAAAGTTGGTGCAATTTAGATTAGACTTACTCTACCTACTAATTTATTATTGACCCATCTTTACCCTTTTAATTACGTAATGTACCTTAATCAATTATATAGGCACTCTTTTTAAATTTTTCCAAACCAAAATCATTAAGAAGGTTGAATTCAGTAGTTGCGCTTCAATGGATTGAAAGTATTTAGATCAGTACGGTTTTTACTCACTATTATTTTTAGTCGCTTTTGGCGACATGTTTCGGATTCTTTGGGAATCCTTCCTCAGGCACGAGTGTCCGCGGCGTCTGTACGTCGTGCGGCGGTTGTATGTCTCACGATAGTTTAAGTGCGATGGATTGAAAGTAGATTGAAACCTTTCTCGAAATTAGAAAAAGTATGTAAGTTCAGACCTCATTCTGTAGGTACTTTGTAGTGCAAAAATCAGCAAAATTTGTGAGTTTAAATTTGCCTCGTTTGTGCCTAAAATAGTAGTACCTAATTTATGTCTATTTCTTGCATGAAAATATTTAGCACACCCATAGGACTAACACACACACACACACACACACACACACACACACATACAGGATGCTTTATGACTCATAAAGCACACCCCTTCCAATCATTTACAGGCGATTTGTAAAGAGGTGTTTATTTTACAATATGTTTTATGTACTTTATCAGTTATTTGAAAGTAACATATACAGGATGTCCTTATAGCCATTGGACAAAGCCGAAATAAACATATGCATTAGGGTATTTATAATCAGTATACCAAGTATCATAATAACCGGTGTAGCTGTTACGAAGAAATTTAACAAATTACGATTTTTTACTTTGGAGCAGCCTGTATGTGTTAGTAGCTCCTGAGGTAAATAGTATGAAACCTTCTTCGACCTTATTGATTATCTTCTTTATTTATGACATTAATAAGATTCTGACTTTTGACAAATGTCATCGTTGCCGCACATTTTCGAACAAGTTGTCAAAAACACTGCCAACAAAAAGAAACGTACTGTACAGAAACGTACTGTACATTACGTTTCTTTTTGTTGTCGATCATTGGAATACATTTTTGTTTGAAAATTTATTTTATTATCTTTTGTTCTAATTAAAAAATACTAACGTTAGAGCATTCCTGAGCAGTAACCCTACGTGGGATTTCAGGGTTTGTCCAATGGCTAAGGTATATACAGGATATAACTTCTCCATACTTGAACCCAAGTAGCCAAAACGTTTCATTGGCCATACTTTTAACGATGTGACTGTATTACTCGTACCGATCTAATTAAAATTGCGCAAGACACCCTGCGCATATCTTATGATCCATCTCCTAAACTCACATCTGTCTCCATTCTACACTCTTAAAAGTAACTGTAATCTGCAGAAAATAGAGCTTACATTTCAATACGTCGTTGAAGGTAGATGCGAGGTTGAGTAAGTGATAGTCGGATTTGCAAAATGACCGAGGCCTCGAATGTATATTCCTATATAAGGAGGGGGCGAGATGGTCATAGCATCAGTTGCTCGGTGTCTTCTGGCTACCATACCAACATGAAATCTTTCGTAAGTTTCAACATTAACATCATACAGTGGATTTGAACGTACTGGCAAATAATATAGAAGTTGCTTGTGACTGGATTCAATTCAACGTGGTAAAACGAAGCGCCACGAAATTGTGAAAAGCTTTTGAGTACCTATTAAAACATGCAATAATGTGAACAAGACAAAAAAAATGTTCTCGACAGATTCTAAACTAAATTACTTATATTATGACTAGTAAAAATCCATTCCCTTTATAGATCATGTGAGATTTCCTGTCTCACAGGAGCTGTAGACTGGACCCTGTCTCCTTGAGTTTTGCTAATTTAAAGGTTAACTACTGTCCTTTGCTATATTTATGCTTGATCACATTTCCCAAAATCAACCTTTTCTCTACCTTTAGGCTTGCGTTGTCCTTCTCGCGGCCGCCGCTATGGCCGCCCCCGGCACACAGGGTCAGCGCGACAAGCGCGGCTACCTGTCCGGCTGGTCGTCGCTGGACCACCACGACTACAGTCTGGACTACGCGCCCGCCGTCTCCTACAGCCTGCACGAGCCGCTCCACAGCCTGAGCATCGCGCCTGCGCACAAGATCGTGTCCTACGACAAGGTCATCCATGAGCCTAAGGTCAGTTCCTAACGATGGGTGTGATCACTACTCCACCGCGCATTAAAACAGTACGACAACTTTGTACCTACTCGCACTTTAGTGAGCTGAGACAATTAAATGAGTGTTCAAATGATATTGTTATTATTCACTTATTATGGTGAGTGAGTTTATCTATAAGGTTCAGTTAAATACTTTTTGCTAGCCTAATGTTGAGTTTTATTCAAGTGTTTCAAAACTTGTTCAGAACTTTAGACAAGAAATGATTTCAAACTGAAATTCGAAGCAAAAGCTTCTGACTCTTCTGAGGCAACTCTATTCTCATTTTAGAATTTTCCCGATTGCACCTGAAAATTGAAAGAGTTACAGTCTTCACTTTTTACAAATAGTACTGATCAGATACTATGGAAATCCAATTATAAAATAACCTTGTTTTTCCTTAGATCGTGGAGGTAAAGAAAATAGTCTCCGTCCCGAAGGTGGTGACCGTGCCCAGGGTCGTCTCCGTCTCCAAGATCGTGGAAGAGCCCCACATTTCCTACAGTAACATCGGATCCCACAGCAGCTTCGGATCCTACGGCAGTATCGGATCCATCGGATCCCACGGCAGCATCGGATCCCTTGGCAGCATCGGATCCCATGGCTGGTGGTGAACAACCAACTAATTATAGGACAATTTAATATATTACGTTTAATTTAGCTTTTGTCTTTCTTCTCCTTTCCTCCTGCAGGCTTTCCTAGTGGCGTTAGCAGCCCGGGCTCGCTTTGACAACATTATCCCATAAATTGGCGTACCTAAACAATGACTTCACCTTTTTAGCACATCTTGATTCAAAGCTTGATACGAACTAGACGTGCTTTTAGATCATGGTACAATCAGCATCAAATACGTAGGAATAATGACATATTGCGATATTATTTGTTCACTTTGGTCTGTCAGATGTTGATTGTATAGTCAGCATCAGTATTTACGACGAATAATTTTCCAATTAGAGATAAATCTGAACAGTCCTTATTCAAAATTATTTGCTACCTATATACAGTCTAATTCTACACTATCAGAGACATGTCTCTTTTTTATTAAGCTATTAGAGAATACTTTTGGCACGCGTAGTCTTTTCCGTTACTTTTGATTCTGACTGTGTGTGATATTTAGTGAATTTTCGTATATGAAGAAATCTGGGAAAGTGCAAAACTAAGTATTCGACAAAGAAAAAGAAACCGCAAATCCCTAAAAGTTACATGTGATAAGCACATGACTTCAAACTTCAACTTCAAACTTCAAAAATTTATTGAATATACATAGTTTAACATATTTTTTTGCATGCTTGTAAGTTTTAGATCTATAGAACTAGTATTTTTATCCATTTTATTTAATGGAGGTACACCCAGCCGAAAAATTGAATGGCTACTTTATAAATGAATTCGTTCATAATGCGACCCATGCATAATATCTACAGCTTGATGTCCATACAATTGTATATTATACTAAGCGTTATACCTAGGTACAATATTAAGAAAACATTTTTAAGGCTTGACAAACTCTTGACAAAACAATCTTGTCTGAATGAAAGTCCGAAATCCTTCATACTAAAGAGATCCCATAAGGCATAATCAACGCTTATTACCATAATTACGATTCTCTATTAGTGGTTATCTAATTCTGGTCTAAACCACTAGTTATTGCAATAAGATAGGCTGTAGTTTAACTTAACAGCCAGTTTAAATCGTTCTAAATAATAAAATATAGCCTTGTGCTGGTATCACTTGCATATTTCAACATGTTAGCACTTTTATTGACCACGGTTACCTTGGGTTTGAGGAAAAGGATGAGATTAAATAATATTTTTTTATTACACCATGAGTACCAAAAACGGCCCCGTCCCTTTTGATGATTATGATACCTAACCTACCTTACGTAATTAGGTACCTAAGTAGCTAAAGGGTATCTAAGAATATTCAGAATTGTCTAAAGTGCCGTTAAAAGAAAACATTCACAAAGTGTCATGCGGATGTCAACTGCAACTGCGTTTCTGTTGCAATATTGATGCGAGTTCTGTCACTGTCAATTTCCTTGATACAAAGATACCAATGAGTGACCGATTGAACGTTCAAATCGCGGCAGTAATGCGGCTATGACGGTCAATCATTCTATCAAGCAAATTGACAGTGACAGCGCCCGCGTGTACGACCCAGAAGTAATGTTTCTAGGAATTTCATAAGTATTTTCAGAGTTTAAATGTTCTATTCAATCATTAATTGAAGTTGCTTGCTACAAATGGTTTATGTTATGACCGTATAAAATGTCAACGCAATAAAAATTTTTTTTTTTTTTTTTATTCAGAAACAAACAGTCATACATAGTTTATGAACTTAGTTTAACGACAAGAAAATCAGACCTATAGTTTCATAACAAAATAACATATAAATAGGCTCGTGGCTATTAACTACATAAGAGAAAGACTTAGTTTGTATTTTACAATTACTATAAATATACTTAAAATATGTAAATCAATGAATTGATACCTTTGTAAAAATTAAAATTGTAAGTGAGTTTAAACAAGATTTAAATTTAGTTATAGATATTTACTATTTAAATGCATTCTTAAGTTGTGTTAGTGTACAGTTAAAAATGTCTATATCATTAAGTTTAAGGTTCTCATTAAATAGTTTACATGCGCGTTTGATGAATACATTCCCACCGTAACCAGTCCTACTGAATGGTATAGAAAATAAGTTTCTTTTACGACAACGGCGCTCTCGTCTTCGCGGAACTCTAAAACAGATTTTATGTAAAAGAATAGGGGCTTCTAGTTGAGAATGGAAAATTTTAAAGAGCAAAACGGAATCAGTGGAATCACGACGGTCACTAAGAGTTTGAATATTAAAACGTTTACAAGTGTCGATATAGGTATAGTCAGCAGTATAGGCCAGTCCAGTCCTGAACGCCAGTGATTTAATAAATCTTTTTTGAAGTCTCTCAATTCTGTCAATGTGTACTTTGTAGAAAGGTTTCCATACTGAGCTACAAAATTCAAGATGGCTTCGAACATAACTGTTGTAGAGAATTTTATATGTTAGGCGGCTTTTAAATGGTTTGCCAACGCGCATAATGAAACCTAACTGTTTATATGATTTTGCTAGCATTTTATCAATGTGTGGGATAAATGTGAGTTTGGTATCCATAATCACACCAAGATCTCTGATTTCGGTTACTCTGTTTAAGGTTTTACCGGATAAGGTGTAGGGGTAATTAATTACATTTTTCTTTTTAGAGAAAGTGATGACATTGCATTTTTCTAAGTTAAGAAACAGGTTATTTATTGCACAGTATCTAACTAAGTTGTTTAAATCATCTTGTAATTTTTCACAGTCGCCAATATTTTTAACTGTCCTAAAAATCTTTGTGTCATCTGCGTAAAGTAATAATTTAGAGTTCTGGATGTAATTAGACATGTCATTTACATAAAGAGTAAAGAGCAAAGGACCCAAGTGAGAGCCCTGAGGGACTCCAGAACTAACAGACACCCATTTAGATTGATAGCCCAACAAGACAACCGCCTGACTCCTGTTTTCAATGTAGGATTTGATCCAGCGAAAGAGGTCGCCATGTATACCAAGCCTCCAAAGCTTAGACAATAGCTTATAGTGACAAATCTTATCGAATGCCTTGGAAAAATCAGTATAAATAGCATCCACACTATGACCATCATCCATTGCACTATAAATTTCATCAGTAAAAGTTAGTAAATTACTGTCAACAGATCGACCTTTATAAAAACCATGCTGATTTGGAATGATATGGCGACGTACAACATTAAAAAATTGGTCAGTAACAATTTTTTCAAGCAACTTTCCAAGAATACATAATTTAGAAATAGGACGGTAATTTACAACATCACTACTAACTGAACCCTTGGGAATAGGAGTGACCCATGCTTGTTTCCAAGTTTTGGGCACAACGCCGTCTTTAATTGACTTAGTGTATAATAAGGTGACAGGAGTTGCAAGAGCAGAACTGCAGGATTTAATTAGTAGCGGATGAATGCCATCGGGTCCAGCACCTTTATGGACATTAACTGTTTTTAAATATTGTAAAACTGTGTTGTAATTAATCTTTATGGTACCTAGATCGATAATAGAATCAGGCGTTGGACTTTTTATTATATCGCCCAGGTCTAGATTACTAGGTTTTTCAAAAACTGATTGAAAATGACAATTGAAAAAATTACATATCTGTTCGCCGTCAGAACTAGTTATGCCTTTATAGTGCATTGATTGAGGTGGTTTATTTTTAGAAAATATAGACTTTACGTAAGACCAGAAAAAATTTGGATTTCTTTTGATTTTACTTTCTGAATAAGATATATATTTATTATAGCATTCCAGCTCTAATTTATTGGCTCGTTTACGCAGAGTACTAAAAGTCTGATAGTCCAAGGGGTTGCGATATAGTTTCCAACGTTTATGATATTTTCGTTTTTCTCTTAATATCTTACGTAGGGGTAAACTATGCCAGACAGGGGCAGAACGAGTAGGCTGACGAACAATTCGTTGTGGAATATACTTGGAAATTAAAGTTTTAATCAAGTCATTAAATTTTGTCAGACAATCATCTATGTTCAAGTTTCTAAAGAAATTAATCCAATTAATAACAGAAAGTTCAGCATTAATTTTTTCAAAATTACCAGCATGAAAGTTATAAACGAAGTGCGGCGCCGGCTTTAAGTGAGATAAAGTATTAAATTTTAAGTCTAAACAAATAGCCCTGTGGTGCGCATCCTCCGGCGTGAGTGGTGAATCGCAAGCTGATAAGCGGCAGTCATTGTTGGAAAAAATTAAATCTAATATTCGGCCATTGATATTAATTACTGAATTATACTGTTTAGTTTACAAGATTTGCATCAAATTACGGTAACCTAATAAAAAACAAGTGCTCGGTAGGTATTACGAGTACACACTGTACACAGAGCAACATACTTACTTTGAATTGCCAAATACCATTTCATTTTTACGTTGACATGAGTTTTAGAAAAGTATAAAATCTGACCAGTAATATATGATCATTGTCAAGAGGGCGCTGTTATTGTCATGTATAGGGTGACAGTTCAGTATAGTATGAATAAATTAGTTCCAATGAAATTTCGCACAACATGGCGCGTGATCATATATTCCTGGTCATGCTTTACATCTAAATACGGTTTACATGACGTTATACGGACGGACATGAGTTTCCAATGTTTACAAAATTCTAATAACATAATCATTAATCAAATCAAAAGTAAGCAAAATTTAAAAATCTCATCATACCTTATATTGATATGTATATGTTAATTTCGTACGCACTATTGGTGCAAATGAGGTATACGGGTATCGAAAACCGATTAAGGTAAGATTTTTAAGGTTCGAATAGGATTTCAGGTGCGGGCTATGTATAAAGCCTCATTTAGACGGATCAAGAACTTGCATACAATATACATTGCTAACTAGAGAATATGTACCAAAAAAAGTAGGAAATTTGTTTTAACTAACTTTAGTGTAAAAATTGAGCTACCGACTACTGGAAAACCACCATGCAAATACAACAACTGTCTGATTTAAATGGTAGACCTAAAGAAGCGCCGTTCCGATAAAATGTTGCCTATCGAAAGTAGCTCACATTAGTTACGTGAACATCTCACACACTCGTACGCATCTCGTAACTCTGACCTAGCCGTTTACTGCAAGGTCAATATCGCTTCACGGACGCGGACGGCTTGCAAATCTTGCAATATCTTCATTATGTTGTAATTAAACTGGATGTTATTAATCAAAAATTGGCCGGACCAAGTTACTTGCTTGGGCCTATCAATTCGTGGGTCAAAAACTTTTTTAGTACCTACTTATTATTCTATTAAAATACCTACCTAATATGGACATGGACTTAGCCTTTTTCTTATAGCCATGTTCAGACCTTTATTTTTTTTATTGTATGATAAAAGCCTTAATAAATTGTACCCAAATATTTCCACAAGGAATGCGTTTTCCCGAACGTTTTTGATCCACTACTTATTATGTTGCTGTATTTTGAAATCTTGATACCTTGCACCCAAAATCAAATTCTAATTTTAATATTTAGAAATATGATAAAACATAACAATATTTCTTCATTGCGAGTAAGTTAAGATTGGGCCTTTACAGATAGATTTAGATTCTAAATTTTACACGCTTTTATTTACTTTCATTTAGCAAACGGAACTCCTTGATGAATAAATAGAAATTTATCACAGTTTAGTTTCATTAGAAAGGTCTCGAGATGTACTTGATAAACATTTATTTCAATAGTAATGATAGTACCTTGTTCATATTTTCTGACATTTATTAGTGAAAGTAAATGTCAACCATTTTAGTGTACCCTAAAACTACGTCGGCACACGGGACCAGTTTTAGGCGATCTATTTAAGTCACAGTCACGGGTTTAATGAAGTGACGACCTTTATTTTCTACACGTTAGGCGATAAAAATGAAAGAAAGGGAAACTTTGTTTGTAAAAATATATTAATTAATTGCATTACTTAAAATTATCCTATAATTTGGTTGAGTTGTTCACCACCAGCCGTTGGATCCGATGCTGCTGTAGGAGATGTGGGGTTCCTCTACGATCTTGGAGACGGAGACCACCCTGGGCACGGTAACCAACTTCGGGACAGACACTATTTTCTTTACGCTCACAACCTGGGGACAAAAAAAGAAATTTTTAGAAAAACGATACTATTAAACATCAGTCGGCTGCAGAGAAATGGTACTTAAGGAAATACCATTTCTCAGTATGCAAGGGCATACAAACTATTATTCAGATGGGGGGGGGCTACATTTTCTCTGCAGCTGACTGTACAGCGTTGGCATTTTTAAACTTAGCATTAACTTATATTTTTTCCCCTCACTAGCTCGGAAAGCCGTCTATTATCCTTTAAAACAAGCGGGGAAAAACGCATTTTATCCACTAGTGGGGAAAGTAATTTGACCTTGGATGGAGCGTGTTTAAGTAGCTTGACAGATAACAAAATGTAAAACGCTCATAATAATGGTTCGTTCGATATTAATTATCATTAAATAAATGGTTTGAGAATCTAATAAAAAATACCAAATTTAGCTTTATTTAATAATTTTAAGTCATAAACCTTAAAATTCCATAAGAAACATTTGATTATTTATAATGATGTTAAATATAATTCTGAACGCACAAGTTGAGTCGATGCAATTTCAAAACGCATCGTTGACATTTCATACGTCAGAACAGAAATGTCAACACACAGATAAAAAAGATATCTTAACTCAAAACGCAAAACTCTCTTGCGCACGGTTGCTTAAAGAAAATAATAAATTGCTTGGTCCAATAAATATGTCTCGAGTTAAAAACATCATGATTTTTTAAAGCAGAATAAAAATTATTTAGTTTTATCTTTACACATTTTTGAAGCTAAAGGTAGTGATTTGAGTTAAGATATTAATTATTCGCCGCAATAAAAAAACGTCTTAGCAAGAGATATTGCACGCTCTTAAAAAACGGTTTTAGCTTGAGTAACTCTTCATCAAACCAAAAATATTACCCAATTCCAAAGAAGAAGCACCAAAATTTTCCTTTGAGACTTTTAAGTTTTTAGGCAAGAGCGATTAATTCTTGATTTGATGTTTTCAACCTATAGTCAAGAGCCAAAGCTATTTCAAAGAAGAAGCACCAAAGTTTTGCTTTGAGACTTTTAAGTTTTTAGGCAAGAGCGATTAACTCTTGGTTTGACATATACATTCTACAGTCGAGATATAAGAAGTTCAAATAAAAAAATACACGGTTTTACGCCAAGATTTAGTTAATTCTTGGCTTGATTTTAATAATTCTTGGTTTGATGCTTAAAAACTCTATTCAAAATTCAAGTAGCTCTTAAATCAAAACTTAACACAGGTTTACGTCAAGATTTATTAGATTCTTGGCTTCATATCCCAAATTCTTGATTTAATGTCTACAAGATCCATTCGAAAATCAACACGTTTAAATCGAATAATAACAAAGTTTTGCGTCCAGAGCTAATACATTCTTGGCTTGATTTTAACAACTTTTGGTTTGATGCTTATAAACTCCTTTTAAAATTCAAAGAGCTCTTAAATCAAAAATTAACACGGATTTACGTCAAGATTTATTACATTCTTGGCTTCATATCCCATATTCTTGATTTAATGTCTACAATCTCCACTCGAGAATCAACAAGTTAAAATCGAATAATAACAAAGTTTTGCGTCAAGAGTTAATACGTTCTTGGCTTGATTTTACTAATTCTTGGTTTGATATTCTTGAAACTACATTGAAGATTCAAGATATTTAAATAAAAGAATAATACGCCATATAAAAAAGTCATATCTTAAACGGAATATTAAAAACATTAGAGTTTCTTACACTTTTCGTGGTGTTGCCACTGCACAAAAAATGTCTTTAAATTGGTAATTGTGATTATCCGTTTAGTTTGTATAGTTTGTTAAAGGACTGTCTCATTTCAAACATAGACAGAGAGAATCATACTATCTTAGTCTTACACCAGTACAAGCACCGAAAAGAAAAGGATGAGTATAGATTTTAGGGTTCCGTACCGAAAGGGTAAAAACGGGACCCTATTACTAAGACTTCGCTGTCCGTCCGTCCGTCTGTCACCAGGCTGTATCTCGTGATCTGTGATAGCTAGACAGCTGAAATTTTCACAGATGATGTACCTATTTCTGTTGCCGCTATAACAACAAATACTAAAAACAAAATAAAATAAATATTTCTTTCCAATCTCGAGGTTCTCGTCCAATCACCGAAGTTAAGCAACGTCGGGCGAGGTCTGTACTTAGATGGGTGACCGTTTTCATAGATAATGATACGGAACCCTTCGTGTGCGAGTCCGACTCGCACTGGCCGGCTTTTTAGGGGTCCGTACCCAAAGGGACCTATTACTAAGACTTCGCTGCCCGTCTGTCCGTCCGTCTGTCATCAGGCTGTATCTTATGACCCGTGATAGCTAGACAGTTGAAATTTTCACAGATGATGTATTTCTGTTGCTGCTCGGCTATAACTACAAATACTAAAATCTCGAGGTTCACGTTCAATCACCGAAGTTAAGCAACGTCGAGCGGGGTCAGTATTTGGACCGTTTTTATAGATAATGGTACGGAACCCTTCGTGTGCGAGTCCGACTCGCATTTGGCCGATTTTTTTGTTTTTATTTACTGACAATTTGGTTTGACCAACTAATTTGTGTTTGCCAGACTATAATATATATAGTTTGGTCAAGCCAGGCTGTCTCATTTCAAGCATATAGACAGAGAGAATCATACTGTCTTTGTCTTACGCTAGTACTAGCACCCGAAAGAAGGGGATCAGTATAGTTTTCATTGTTCTTACATACTGACAGTGACAAGTTGCGTTTGACAACGCGCGTTAAAAAGCGCTTTAATCCGTCCGCACGTTAAATTCGATTTAACGACCAGCGCTTAAAGTCGAAAATCCAACAACGCTTAATAAAAAGCGCCACCGCCATCGTGTGAATACTAGTTAATAATCTGTGGTGTGAATAAATACACATTCCACACACATTACACACACATTACACACACACACACACACACACACACACACACACACACACACACACACACACACACACACATTTTCACATGTATCCATTTGTGTCATTTAAACGCTTTTTTTTTAAAAGCGATCGTGCTAATGAGGCCTTATATTGAAATATGGTTAGTCAAAAATCTTCAGTACACTGTCTTGTTATTTAATATAGAATGTCTTTGGCCTTAAGGCCCCAGTACACAATGGCCCAGCGTCGGCCAGTCTAAGGGACGCATTTATGCGTTAGAGGGAGCAAGTGATATTGCTATCTCAATCCACCGCATAGCTGCGTCACTTAGACTGGCCTACGCTGGACCATTGTGTAGAGGAGCCTTTAAAGTTCTTATTTTGACAAAAAAATAGGCCCCTTAATAAAAAGACTTCCCGGGAACCGGGAAATAAAATTTGTAAATTGGCAACACTCAACTGATAGTATCCTTTCCTATCGTTATTTTTTTCTCTCCAATCTCTTCCGGAACATATTCAACGCTTGCGCCGCTTACCGTTTATCTGTTTATGGATATCACGAATATCACGATAGTAGTTTATTATTATTTGTGTGTGATCTGCTGCTGTACGTGGCCACAGGGGACTCGAGTGCATTACAAGAGATAATGGAAGAAACGAGCGTGTTACTTCATTCGTGGGGCATGCCACCCGAAGTGGTGAAAAGTTTTCTTGGTAAGTACCTAGTCAGTTATTCAAGTAATTATAAATTCATTTACGTGTAGTAGTAAGTAAGTATTATTATAAATAATTATATCTAAATGTCACCCGATCTGTTTGGACGAAAGTTTTAGGTTGTGCCTATCAACTATCAATGGCGTGGGCGGCGTGGATATTTCCGTGGTAAAGCCTAAGCAAAGATAGATTACCTATATTTTTCTTTAATCTTGTGTGTCTTGTTGTCCTATTTTGTAAATATTGGACAAGCCGGCCCCCCTTTGGTATAGTCTGACCCATATTTCCCAATCTCGAGGTTCTCGTCCAATCACCGAAGTTAGCAACGTCGGGCGAGGTCACTACTTGGATGGGTGACCGTTTTCATAGATAATGGTACGGAACCCTTTGTGTGCCGTGTGCTACCACTGGTGCCGTTACTTAATGTTATTTTGTATTTTAGATAATGATCTTTCAATCGAAAAATTTAAAGACTTGACTGATGCATATCTCAAAGAACTGTGTCCTCATATTGGACAAAGAATAACATTAAAGACCCACATCCACGAGTTGCTGGATTCTTTTGCTGAAACAGAAACAACAGATACTACTATGGACATGAATAAGGATGCTAATTCTCCCAAGAGTAACTTAGGATTAGACGACTCAAATTTAAGTCTTTCATTACTCAATGACATCACTAATATTTTTGAAGATACAAATAGACCCCCGCTGCCTGAGTTTGATATGCACACATTGTTGCAAACATCGGCCCATGGCAATAGCGTGCTTAATTATTATAAGTCATTCAAGATACTCAATGCAAAGAAGCGCAATATACTGGTGGACATTATCATCAAACACATATATACATATATTGTCAACAAGTAAATACAAATTTTAATTAGTTTGTATGTAGTGCTTTGTAGATCATTAATCGCCAAGTAGTCAAAACTTTTGGTTTACTTTAGAGCAAACAAAAGATTTTTATATTTCAACCTAAACTGGTGAATATTATCATCAAACACATCATTATTTTAGTAGTTTTAAGTGGTTATTTATTTTATTTTTACTGTATTTCTTCTTGTCTTTTAAATTTATTGTATTTGTATTGTAAAATTATGTAATGGGTCTATTGCCAGAATAAATAAACATTCATTCATTCATTATAATATTATAAATGCGAAAGTGTGTCTGTCTGTCTATCTTTTATCATAGTGAAATTTATTATAGAGATAGTTTAGTATATTAAACCTATAGTATATTAAAATGGTTTAGTAAAAGTAAATTTCTCACAGAGCCCCTACAGAAGCTAGGGCTCCGCGGAGCACATTTTGAGAATGCCTAGTATATTATATACATATATTGACAACAAGTAAAAATATAAATTTTAATTAGAATGTATGTAGTGCTTTGTAGATTATTAAAGGCTTAGTTAGTAGTCAAGTCTTAGTTTAGAGCAAACAATTCTTTTTAATATTTAAACCTCTGATGCCCAAACCGATGCCTCTTTCTAACAATCTTTCCTGGGTTATTTGGCATATTACGATTTTTGGCCCATCTTTGTAAAAAAAAACACATTTTACTTTAACTGGATGGCATATAGCCGGAGAGCTGGCTACTAGGGCGGGTCATTTTTACTTTTTATTTTATTTTATAAAAAGTAAAAATGCCAAGACGAGACAAAGGGCAAAAGGCAGTGCATTTTAATATATTTCCAGAAGTTTCTGTTGGGAGGAAGTAGTGCCAAATGGCTCACCTCCTGTATTGGATTCTGAAATAATATGCAATGTTTTTTGTTACAATGGGAAAATATAGGCCGTCCTATATAAATAAGACTTTTTCCAAACTTATTTTTTTTTGTCTGTTATTCTGACCTCCACCCATTAAAAGCTTCCAGGTTTCCGAATCTAGTATTAAGGACAGTATAGTAATCTAACTATACGGGTTTGGTTGCTCTCATTGTTATGTCATTTCTGACGTAGCCAGCTCTTAGTCTAAAATAGTATAAGAGATAAGTTCCCCTTTGTGCATGTTAAATCAGTACAAAATACATATTTATTTAATAATAATATTATTATGTTACCTTTGTTTGTTTTGCCATTATTAACTGTGTTTTACTTAAACATATAAAAATGTTGCTTTCAGCAAATTGAAACCCGAGGACTACAATATACTCGGTGCCAAAATAATATCACTTTTTCCATGTGAGACTCTAGAAACTTACTACGTGAAAGCCATCCCCACTTGTAAGTCGCTTACAGGAAAATACGTTCCTGCAAAAGGAAAGCTAGTTGATAAAGTACGAAACCTTTTGTTCATTTCTGGAGAAAAACGAAGGAGTTCTGCTACTAAGATTGACACATTAACTGCGAGTGGAGAAGAATTAATTGAAACTGAATGTTTAGGTTTGTGATAAATTCTTATTCAATATATTCTACTTAGGTATCTCTCGGGAGACTCCAATTTATTATTTTATTACTTACATTAGTTAAGAAAAAAAAAATGCAATGACTACAATATTTTGTATTATTTGTATTGTAAGTATGACAGGTTGATTTATAAAATGTGGTGTTTGTTTTCAGATGACGATGACGTTTTATGGTTGAATAATAATAACGAGCCTTGGGAAGATGTCATTAGCAAATGGAAGAAAACATTCAGACTGAGAAGGAGGCACACCAATTCATCTACAGTCCATGATTTTCTTGAAAATTGGAGCATTTTAAAAAGTGATAGAGGACATGTCCTGGTAAGTCCTTTATGCATTTTGAACTCAAACAAAACTGTTTTCAACTGACTTCAAAATTTCAAGAGGAGGAGGAAATGTTTTTTATGTTTGTTACCGATTAAAAAAAAATGGTTCCAGATTAGGCCCATTTTATTGTTGAGCGTACCTTACCTACTGTCATTGACACGCTGGGCTGGGCTGACATGTTGAAGTCGGTTTTTTTTTTTCATAAAATTATTTTCTCTTCTTCCTCGGTCCCTCACTGCTGAGGATTGCGACCATGTATGCTCCATCTCCATAGTGTGTGAATTGGTTCTGAAGTTACTTAATAGTTAATATTTTTTTTTTTAGATTAATTCCGATTTTGAAGAACTGTTCAAAGAAAAGTCGTTGAATTTCCATAAGAATTGGCATGACTTTTTTCAGAAGCTTCTTATAGCAAAGAAGGGCCAAATAAATAATAAAAATGCACTCTCTCTAATCGAAACATTGAGTGCCATAACAGATGAAGGTAAGCGGTTCCCTTTACCTTTTCGTGTAATATTATTAGGTACATTATTAATATAACATCAGGTATTATAATTCTGAAAGAGTTTAAAGTTTGTATTGTAAGATGTATGATGTAAAGCTGTATGATGTACGAATGTATTGCCACATATCAGCTCCTTTAATATTAATAGTTTTCTCCAAATTCTAATTCTATATTTTGTTAATAGATAAAAGGATTCCGGTACAAATAAGCTTATTGGCGTACTTAATCCCTCCAAAAGGCAGACTTTCAAGAACTGTCAAATACTCATCGACGGAAGCAACTGAAGGCATCATCGTACAAACAGACGTAAGTTACCTATGTGTATTATCAAAGATAGATATAACTCCGTAATAGATAGATACAGTCTAAGGAAAAAACGTGCCTCGAAAATCAAGAAAATTTGATTCTCGTTCAGAGGGCGCTACTAGTTTTGGCCTACAGTCGTATAGATGGCGTTGACGGTTTCGTTTGTTATTTAACAATTTTTAACCGTACCGTACCGTACCGTAGTATGAAGTTCATGGCCTTCACTAAATTAAAAAGCTACATTGTTTCACTCCCTGGAGTGAGGAAAGTCGCACTTTCCTCACTCCAGGGAGTGACGAAAGTAGGCTTGTTCGAGCTGCTGAGGTGAAAAACTAATTTCAGACCTCATGTCATTGTATGTGCAAAGTTTCATTACAATCCAACACGTAACCTCTTCTCTACTGTATTCTTTGTATTGTTTCCTGTAATGAGGTGTACAATAAAGAGTATTTGTAGTATTGTATTGTATTTTTAAAATGAGAACGGAACTTCGTTTGTATGGGAA
Source organism: Cydia strobilella (assembly GCF_947568885.1). Lineage (NCBI taxonomy): Eukaryota > Metazoa > Arthropoda > Insecta > Lepidoptera > Tortricidae > Cydia > Cydia strobilella. The sequence goes on from NC_086055.1 coordinate 13,438,050, forward strand.
GGTGAAATTCGGCCGAGCTTGCCGGAGACTCTTAAGCCAACTTACTTGGGATTAGCCGGTTAAACCTGAAGTGGCTGGAGTTACCATGGTTTCTAGTATAATTTGACACTGGGTTAACGGTTTAACCGGTTAGCCCGGGTTAGTGGGATGGTGCAAGTGGCACTCATAATGCGTTTGTTTCTATTTATGCGTATTAATCCTTGAATGGGAGTTTTCAGAAAATAGTGTACCCTTGTAGGCTATCTATTTGAGTACTTTTTTATGTGGTATGTTATAGAAAGACCTCTCAATAATAGAAATATCAGTTAAAAAAATTACTTCTATATCATATCATGGGAGTTGTATTACTGGTAATTTGAACTTTATAGCAAACTTGTTATTCAAACGAATTGTTTAACTAATAATTCTTACTATCGCCGCTACTGTACGTCGTCTGCTTAGCATATCACTTATAATGTATTTGATTTCAGACCGCCGGAGATATCGACAAGAAGATACAAGAACAGAAATCTAAGAACTTGGCGCGGAAACTGTCAGTGCAGCCGTACGTCTTACTACAGGGCAGCTTACATAATTTCACCTGTTTGTACATGGTCATTGATGACATAAAGTATGTATTCGATTGCGCAAGCAAAGCATTTGACCTACTATTTAAAATGTATCATGTATTTCATGTGCGATACCCAAATGCTTCTGAATATTTATATTTAACAATACAAAGGAAAGTTTACGGAATAGTAACCAAGTATGATAGGGTTCCTCCACATGTTGTAGAAATTTTAAACATGAAATAGCAGGTCTGCTTTAAAATATTTCTTCTTTAAAATTGATATATTATATAAGCAAGCACATTGTATTGCTGAGAATCGTGCAAACCTGTCATTATGTTGTGTCCTAAATGTAAGCTAGACATCCAAAACTTCAAAAGGTATATTTTACACTTGGAATTAATTCATAGCATCACGAATTATTTTGTTTGTCCTATAGAAAATTGTAACCGGACTTATGATACAAAATATAATCTGAAAGATCATTTGTTTGGTTTTCACAAATTATTTAAAGAGCGTAAGCTCGACAGTAATGAAACGAATGAAGTAGTGACCTTAAGATCACAAGGCACGCAGAGCCAATCAGATGCCGCGTCTTCGTCGACTCAACACGACAAAGATAATTCTGACATAAAAGAAACACAGTCAACTTACAATGTCAGTAGCAATGCAGACGATAAATTACTAGAAATTCAAAATGCTCTTAATTTAGGTGTTCTAGGGCTTATAGTTAATCTGTACAGTGCCCTTGCGATTCCTCGTAATAAAGTTAAAGATATAATTATTAACTTTAAATTATTTCTTACTCAAAGTCTGTGTCCACTGAAACAACTGATTGAAACTATAAAAAACAATAACGGATTTGATGAAAACTCTTTTGAAATAATAAAAAAAGCAGTTGATAATTTTGAGACCTGTTTTAACTCGGTTGACACAGAGCATAAAATTATTAATTTATTACATACGAACGGGAAAATAGTAGCGCCGGTAAAAAAAAAAATTGGTGTCTCTAAAGCGCCGAAAAAAAAAGATACAGTTTTAATGAGCCTCAAAGACGAATATGTGTATATTTTACCCTTGAGAAAAACATTAAAACTTTTTTTGGAGTTACCGAACGTTTTAAACACTATACTAGACTATCAGAAAAAGATCTCCATTAGTGGCAACGGTATATTACGTAATGTAGTCAATGGCTCTTTGTGGAGACAACAAATGGATAACTGTTTAGATACAGTTCTTCCTCTATATGTGTACTACGATGATTTTGAAGCAGGCAACCCTCTCGGCAGCCACGCAGGCAAGCACAAAATTGGCGCAGTTTATTCATCTGTAGGAACTGTTCCTCCTCAGTATGCTAGCAGGTTAGAAAATGTTTTTTTAACTCTTCTTTTCTATACTAGCCAGCGGACAAAGTTTGGTAATCAAAAAGTTTTTGAGCCACTACTTAGTGAGTTACTATTTCTAGAAGCTACTGGCATTAACGTTTGTTATGAAAACAAGACACTCAATATTAAGTTTACATTGATAGTACTTTGTGGAGACAACTTAGGCCTAAATTCCATTTTAGGTTGTGTAGAAAGTTTCTCAGCAAATGTGTTTTGTAGAATTTGTACAATGGGAAAACAAGAATGTCAAACCGAAATTATTGAAAACCAAGAGAAAATGCGTAAAAAAGAAGACTACGATTACTATTTAGAAAATAATGTCGGCGTAAAAGAAAATTGTTTGTGGAATAGGTTGGAACGATTTCATATTTGTGACAATATTAGTGTAGACGTCATGCACGATCTTTGCGAAGGCGTTCATAGATATAGCATGGCTGCTATCATAAAATCATTAATAAATAAAAACTTTTTTTCACTAGAACAACTAAATTCGAGAATTAAGTATTTTAATTACAGCAGTTCGGAAGATAATCATCCACCGCCAATTAATAACAAACATTTAACTAATGGATCAATCATTATGTCAGCTTCTGAAATGCTATGTTTAGTAAGAAATTTTCGGTATATAATTGGTGACCTGATCGCTGATAACGATGAGATATGGAAATACTATTTGATGTTGCTAGAAATAACTGATGTGTTAACAAGTCAAGTAATTTCCTTAGAACATTTACAAAATTTAAAAGAAGTTATCAAAGAACATCACGAAATGTATTGTCAATTATTCCAGACTCACTTGAAGCCGAAATATCACTTCTTGTTACATTATCCTTCAGTAATCAAAAAATGCGGTCCACCTATTTTTTACTCTGCATTCAAATTCGAAGCTAAACATAAAGATTTGAAACGAGTGGCCCAGTCTATAACATGTCGCAAAAATTTGTGTTATTCAATCGCGTTGCGGTGTGAATTGAAAACCAGCTCAAGATATATAACGAAAATTGGCTTTAACGACGCTATCAATGTTGGTAAAACGAGCCGTCTTAACATTCCAAAAGCATTAGAGGATGATTATCTTTCAGTTCCAACTTATGAAATCAACGGCATTATTTACAACACAAATAGTGTATTGCTCTTTGACTGCGTAGACGATAACCCGGATTTTTTAATGGTTAATAACATTTTTGTGAAAAACAATGATTTGAACTCAGTATTATTTTCTTGCAAAAAAATACAAGTTTATGGTTATAGCAACCATTTTAAAGCTTATCAGGTCGAACGAGACTATGATCATTATAACTGTAAGTTAGTGTCCCTGACCGATTGTCATAGCCAATTGCCTATGACACTCCGCTCAGTTGGCGAAAGATTGTACATTTCATTGTATAAATAGTTGTATCAAGGTTCGACCATGCCGCTTCTTAAGTGACGCAGATGCACCGTAAATTGAGCTGTAAACTGAGTAAACCCACAACCACGAGTTGCTGGATTCTTTTGCTGAAACAGAAACAACAGACACTACTATGGACATGAATAAGGATGCCAATTCTCCCAAGAGTAACTTAGGATTAGACGACTCAAATTTAAGTCTTTCATTACTCAATGACATCACTAATATTTTCGAAGATATAAATGTCTACCCCCGCTGCCTGAGTTTGATATGCACACATTGTTGCAAACATCGGCCCATGGCAATAGTGTGCTTAATTATTATAAGTCATTTAAGATACTCAATGCAAAGAAGCGCAATATACTGGTGGACATTATCATCAAACACATATACACGTATATAAATACAAATTTTAATTAGGTATGTAGTGCTTTGTATATTATTAATGGCCAATTAGTCAAAACTCTTGGTTTACTTTAGAGAGGGCAAGGGCATGCGATAAAATCGTTACGCTTACGACGCGTCACTGCGATTCCGTACCCTCACCGTTTTTTAAGCAGCGGTGTGGTCGAACCTTTAGGTGATTACTGATTAAGTATTTAAATTAAGTATTTGAGGCCTGAGAGACGTTTATGGTTACTTTGTAAGTTTAATTTTATGTTGTGAATTTTTAAATTGTAATAAGTACAAACTTAATGAGGCAAAATAAATGTATATTCATGAGACTTTTAATAAATAAATAAATTGTACATTTCATTGTATAAATACATAGTTGTATTAGATGATTAAGTATATGACCTAATATGGCAGGTGCCTAACACCCTATACATATTTAAGTATACGTACAGTAAATTACTTTAAATTAAATATGACACTTTGTAGTTATAAAATTAGGGGTTTCTGCACAGAGGGAGCAACCTCGCGAGGAAATTGCCGCGCGAAGCAAACGACCCATCCTCGCGCGGCAGTTTGCTCGCTAAAATGGCGTCACTCTGTCAGCTGTTTATGGTTAAGGTCGACTGGGACAAATGCGTCAGTTGAGGTAAGTGAGTCTTTTTAGAATTACAAGAAGATGGATAGGTTTCGACGAAATTTTACCAAGGCGACAATTAGGCCATTTCAGGCACCGATGAAAGACCGCTTTTAGTATAATTAATTTCCTTTACACTTAAATAACATTTTCTTGTAATTGTAAAAAGACGCATTTACCTCAACTGGCGCAATTATTCCGGTTCACCTTAAATAGGTACCTACTTGAATATACTTACCCCCTTATAAACTTCTTTCATGCCTCAATTAGTTAATTTATGTTTTGTCCTTATCTCTCACTTCGACAGTTGTCTTTATTAAAACGACACAAAGCATAAATTAAGTAATTGAGACCTGAGAGACTTATGAATGAGGGGGTTACTTTAGAAGTTTAATTTTATGTTGTGAATTTTTAAATTGCAATAGGTACAACCTTGATAGAGGCAAAATAATATTATGACTTTTAATAAATAAATACATGTTAATTATTTTGGATATTATTTATTAGGGTTACCCACTTTTCCTACATAAAATAATAAAAAAGTAGGTAGAGGTTGTGTACGTTAACATTATAATCTGGGTTTTTTGTTTGTCCTTGTGTGCCCTTGAGTCATGTTAACGTAGACAAGATTTTTGATGTAAAGGATTATTTTTTATAAACCAACATGACTATTGTAATTCGTTGAAGATGTAATGTTTGTTGTTTATTTGAATACAAAGAGATGTAACCACTTTTTGCGTTGTAATAAGGTCCAAAAGTGGATACATCTCTTTGTAGTCTACTGTTTCTATGTTTTAGAGCGAGATACTAATATTGCTTACGTCAATTCAGAAGTTACTTGAAATAAATGTTTATAATTAATTAAATCACATATTGTCTTAATCAAGGATAATTATTTTATGTAAAAGCTTGAATTTTTTTATCAAGATGTTTTACTGATAAACAAAACAGTATTGTATCGAAATACGCCATATGATTACGTACTTGAAGGAAAACCGACATTATATGCCTAAATAACAAACAAGCGTACTTATGATGTATTTATTAAAACTAATCATAAACAATGGCCTATTTCGAACAAAGCTGTTTTGTTTATCAGTTAAACATATCTTAATTAAAATATTCAAGCTTTTACATGAAATAATATTAATATCTTTGATGAAGAGGACAACTTTTGATTTAAAACATTCTAATTATTAACCTCAAGTAACTTTTGAATTGTCATAAGCAACAGTAGTATCTCGCTTCAAAATATGGAAAAGTTTAGAACTACAAACATTACATCTTCAACGAATCACGAAAATCATCTTGGTTTAAGAAAATTAATTCTTTATTCAAAACATACTAAACTTTGCGCTAAGAAATTTCTACTCTAGATATAAATAATATCATATTTTACATTGAGTAACGTACTCTTGAACCAATGCTTTTTCTTGTTTTCATGGAGAAATATAATTCTCAATTCAATTATGAGTATCTAACCCCAAGAAACAAAGTTTCTTGGCACAAGTTCTTTAAGTATTGCCCTGAGACACTTAAGATTCAATTCAGAAAATACTATGATTTGACTTAAGTTACCGGTTTCATACGCTAAGAAATTTCGGCTCTTCGTGTGAAAAAATAAAAAAATTACATTGAGTAACATACTCTTAAGCCAATGCGTTTTCTTGTTTTCGTGGAGAAATGCAATTCTCGATTGAAATTATGAGTCTATACCCCAAGAAACAAAGTTTCTTGACACAAGTTCTTTAAGTATTGCACTAAGACACTTAGGTTCAATTTCAAAAAATACAATACATAAAACAAAACGCAAACGCTCTTGGTGGGAATATTGAGCTTTTTAAAAAAAAAACTTTTTATAGCTCGGATAAAGTATTGATTTTTTTACCTTAAATAATAAAATTTGAAACCTTTTATATCTTGACGCAAGAATTTTATTGTTTCCTTATATAGGAAACACAAAATATCTTGACACAAGAGGATTTACTTGGCTGGAGAACTATTTTTTTTCTGTGCATTGTCAACGAAATTTTTACTGTTCTTCTCACCGACTCACGAAAAAATCAGAATTTCTAGTGTTTTCTGTTATAATATCGTAAAAAAATTAGTGATTCCAGTGATGAAGATGATCTAACGCCTGTGGATGTTGCACTTTCCTCGCTATAGTCAGGGGAAAAGTTTTGTGTTACACACGGGTGAAAATGTATTTTACTTCTCGTGTGTTGAAACACTCGCTACGCTCATGTTTCAATTCCACACTCGCGGGTAAAATACAACTTTGCACCCTTGTATAACAAATAACTATTAATGCATCTCATAAATGAGTTGGTTCATTTTTTTAACGTCACTAATTTTCAACCACGGACTTACCATTGCAATTAGCTCTAGATTTTTGAAATTCATGCACACTTTTTTTTTGTGAATACTGACCTTAGGCTCATGCACGACCTTGTCGTATGATACGATTTTGTGCGCGGGCGCGATGCTCAGGCTGTGGAGCGGCTCGTGCAGGCTGTAGGAGACGGCGGGCGCGTAGTCCAAACTGTAGTCGTGGTGGTCCAGCGACGACCAGCCGGACAGGTAGCCGCGCTTGTCGCGCTGCCCCTGTGTGCCGGGGGCGGCCATAGCGGCGGCCGCGAGGAGGACAACGCAAGCCTGGTGGTGGAAAGATGAATTAAAGTAAATATACTTAAGCATATGGACCTATAGTCCAAGTAAGTGCTCCGTGCATTTTTTACCTAAGGAAGCAGGACGGTGTGCGCCTCACCGTGCACTAAGTACGACGCTCCCTGTTTTTTTTTTTTTTTTTATATTCGTGCAATTGTTTTTATACCTGACACTAAAATGATAGTTCTAAGTTCGATTTCCCCAATTTATCTAACTGATGCAGAGGCGCTATCATGGTTGCATTTTTATCACTTGTCATGTCATTCGTCACTTTCGCACTTACATACTTGTTAGAACGTGACAGGTATGATGGCAGATGATAAAAAACCGACCATATTAGCCCTACAGAATGTTTTTAGAACCGAATAGATTGGATACATAATAAATTTTTTTTCTCTAGGATATTAAAATAGAGTACAGTAGATGTTTCTATTGGAGAGAGAAGGAAATTGTAAGGGTATGACAAGGAAAATAGTCGGAGTCGGAGTGATTAACGTAGTTCAGAAGCAAACTGAATTTAATTAGTTAATTACTGGTGACGATGCCACCTGCCTTTAATTTTGGAAGCAGTTTGAAAGCGTCAGAAATGTCATTAAGTTAATCTAGAAGTTCCATACAAAATGTGAATTACGAGTAAACGAATGATATCAATGTTACGAGCTGTCAAAAGAATGCTGAATTGTGCCTCCGACATGATCTTATAGTTGAAACTTACGAAAGATTTCATGTTGGTAGATTCGTCTGAAGACACAGAGCAACTGATGCTTTTGACATGTCGCCCCTTCTTTTTATATGTATACACATTCGCGGCCCTGGTCATTCAGCAAATCTACATACATACACAGAATCAACCTCGTATCTTATTTGACGGTGGCTTTAAATGTGAACTTTATGTTATACGCATCAAGGTTGCTTTTAAGACTATACGATTGAAAAAGATATGAGACTTTATGATTTATTAAAAGGTATGCGCGGGGTAGCTTGCGCAATTTTAACTAGATCAGTTTTATTTTACATAGCGACATGGTCAAGTCAATAATAAAATCAAATCCTTCTGTAAAGGGTCGATTAGAACAAGCTCAACCCAACAAGGTTTATCTCTTGTTATGTAAAACATAGTGCTCAATGTATACCTACACCTAAGACCCATGTATACCTATGTTTTACAAATAAAGCATTCTGATTCTGATTCTGATTCTGTATTTGTTATTGTGGTCCAGTTAACCTATCATCATCATCATCATCATCATGTCAGCCGATAGACGTCCAATGCTGGACATAGGCCTCCCCCAAGGCTCGCCTATACACAGCAGCAAAACCAGCAGCTAACCTATAGTTGTGCAGAAATAACATATATTAATATGTATTATATTACTTTCATATAATCACGATATCACTTCTTAGCCTTAAAGTGTTTTAACACTCATCTCATAGTATACCTATTCTCATTCACAGGACATCAATGACATGTATTTAGTACACACGTCTACGACGCAATGGGCCCCCGAACACGCAACTATTCGTAAAACGTACAAACGTACAAACCTAGTATAGGCCTGTAAGAAAACGTGCAGTTTTCTTAACGGGGATCAGTGTGGCTACCACCAGTTTGGCACTGACATAAACGCTATCGAGAACTACTTTCTATGCATCTCGCTCGTACTCGCATATTAGTGCGAGCGAAATGTATAGAAAGTAAAATACGTAGACGGTAACGTATATATGTCAGTTTTGACTTTGACACTAGTCAGTGACTCATGGTACGGGTATAGTTTTGTTGCATGTAAATTGTTACGTCAGTGTCAAGTTCATCCACATTTATGGAGGTCGGACAAACACATAAAATTTGTTTCAATGTTTAATTAAGATTTATTTTTATGGTGGCAAACAGGTGTTAGAACCTGCCCGCTGCCATACAATCGACGTCACGCTCTCATGTTAAAACGGCAATCTTAAATAACATGAAATTTGACATGTACATTATGTTAAAGAGGAAGCAGAACGCGTTATAAAGTGAAACTGAGCAATTAGTAGTAGGAACGGGCAATGGATCACTGTGTCGAGTACCATCAACAATTAAAAACCCATTTTCAACCTTATTGCAATGATTTAAAGACTACTGGTAGTCAGTTAATTGTTGCTGTTAGTATGTCGCCGTACCGGGAAGGAAGCGCAATGACATTAGAATTGTATAGAGCTGATAATACCACCAGCTTGAAACTAAACTAGCGCCGGCGATGACGCACGGAGAAAATAAAGGACCACCAGCACCGAGGCCAATTATCACTAGTATTAGGTACTTAGCTTAAGACAAACTAACAAAATCTATGGATTGTTATGATCTGCAATAAATGATTATTTAATTTAATTTTAATTTAATTGGACTCGAATGCCATATTTTACAGTTCGTGATTTTTAAGTAGCGTTTACGTTTTGAGTAGGTAATCAAAAAAATCAAAATCAAAATTGTTTATTGCATTCAAAAACTTTACAAATATTACAGTGGCTGGTATCTCCTTTTAAGTTATTTACAAAATAACCTGTGCTAGGAGGCACCGCTCTTCCATATGTAAGAAAAGGTAATAGCGCAATACCCTACATCATTTTCAGATAATCAGTCATAAGTCCCGCAATTAATCTTCGCAATTATTCCAAAGGCGAATTTATTATTATTATATATTATTATAGAAAACTTTGCCCCTTCCAGAGTATCGTATAAAGGACAGGCTGCTGGAATTAATCCTGTTTCCTGTCGTTCAAGATTCTTTTCAGCATTTTCTTGCTGGTGCAAAATGTTATATTATTAAAATCATATATGCAATTGCAGCAAGCAAAAAAAGAAGGCTTTTGCAATAGATAGGCCGGGGATTATACCGGGGTTTCAGCCTATCACATTGTTGCTCATAGGAGGAGTCACTGCCGAATATGTTCAACCGGTGGTCGAAAAAAAATAAAATAAAAATACAGTTATTGATTGAAAAAGATGCCGCTTATTACGTAGGTAGGTATAATATGTTTGTATATGTATGCCCCTTTATAATATAATAATAGTTATTTGTTATACAAGGGTGCAAAGTTGTATTTTACCCGCGAGTGTGGAATTGAAACACGAGCAAGCGAAAGGATTCTATAGTTGAACCACGAGCGAAGCGAGTGGTTCTAAAATAGAATCCTGAGCGTAGCAAGTGTTTCAACACACGAGAAGTAAAATACATTTGCACTCGTGTGTAACACAAAACTTTTCACCTCACTATAGCGAGGAAAGTGCAACATCCACAGGCGTTAGATCATCTTCATCACTGAAATCACTAATTTTTTTACGATATTATAACAAAAAAAACTGGAAATTCTGTATTTTTACGTGAGAAGTTTTTAAGTAAAAATTTTGTTGACAATGTTGACATTTCTGACGTATGAAATGTCAATGATGCGTTTTGAAATTGCATCGACTCAACTTGTGCGTTCAGAATAATATTTAACATCATTATTAAAAAACAAACGTTTCTTATGGAACTTTAAGGTTTATGACATAAAATCATTAAATAAAGCTAAATTTGGTATTTTTTATTAGATTCTCAAACCATTTGTTTAATGATAATTAATATCAAACGAATCATTATTATGAGCGTTTTACGTTTTGTTATCTGTCAAGCTACTTAAACACGCTCCATCCAAGGTCAAATTACTTTCCCCACTAGTGGATAAAATGCGTTTTTCCCCGCTTGTTTAAAAGGATAAAAGACAACTTTCCGAGCTAGTGAGGGGAAAAGTTATATTTGGCCCACAAATAAAATTTCTCGGGCCGAAATAAAGTCCCCTGGACTTCATTAATTCAGTGGAATTAAAATTGAAAATGCGAGCACGAGTGGCATGCACTGCGAGACAAATTAATATCAATCATATTGACATTTGAATTTATAAACATTGAAACTTGTCTATTTACACTTTTTACTTCGTACTTACTTCGCTTTTTTAATTTTAATTAATAATTTATAAATGCTTTGGTATGATTAATTCATACTTTTTCAAGAATGAAAAAGTAATAATAGAAATTACACGTAATTACTAACAACAAACGTCAATCAATACATTATCAATAACTCATGTAATCATGATGCAACAGCACTAGGTACTGTCTAGGTGGTAGTGGTAGCTCTATAGACATCGTCCTGAAACTGAAGCGGCGCGTGCGCATCAGTAGCGCCCACGCCGACGCGCGCCGCGGACATCGACATGGAAACTGTGAGTGCACTTTCGTTTACATACATTTATTAGAATAGATTTAGTGGTGCTTGAAAAAGTTAGTGTGATGACGTATTTATGACGATTTTTGGACGAAACCCTGAAAACGTATTGACCGCGTTTTCAAAATGATGTTGTTTTTATCTTGTATAATATCATAGTTTTAATTGCTAAATAATATAGGGTATAAGATTTTCTATTTTTACCTTATAAATAAATTTGATTTTACGAATTATACGCAACGCAATATGTGCATCTATGTACTTAAAAAATCTACACACACTAGATAATGATCTTTTTGGCAAAGCGTTATAATGTACGCCGTACATCATTGAATTTGAACTGTTTCTACAGTTTTCAAAAGTTTCGTTCAATCCAGGCGAAGCCAGTTTTGTTTTGATTAGGTGTAAATTGTATAATCCAAGCGATAAAAGTAACCGCTAGCTAATGAGATTTAATATGATAACATTTTAGGCATTCGATTTAGAAACGGGATTTCCTAAGCTATAACATGTTGCCTTTTATTATAGCGGTCGTTAGCCCTCCTCGCGCTATGCGTCGTCTACGCAGAGCCTCTCTCGGGGGCCAACGACGCCCCTGAGCCTCTCAAGCCCCTCCAGCAAGTCCTCAAAACTCGCAGCGATGCCTTCGACCCATACGCCAACGAGTACATCCAGGATTACGAGCCCGTGGCCTTCGCTGCCGTCCCCCTCGGCAGCCCAGTGCCAATAATAGCCGTGCTCTCAGAAAACCCACTAGAACAAGCCAAGCAGCTCCAGAAAGCAGTGGCCACGTCCCTCAAGCAAGCATACGCGAAACCAGACTATCAACAAAACTTCATAAGTGACCAAACCGAGTATCCAAGCCAATACACGAAACCTTACGAAGAATACCAAAAACCTTACGAACACCTAAAATCGAAGCCGTACTTGCCCCCGGAATACCCGAAGTATTATTCATCTATAGAATTTGCTAAGCAGTATCCTACTATGGAATACGCGAAGCCCTACCATCCTGTGGAATACAATAAGCCGGCCCCTCCCGTAGAATACACTAAGCCATACCCCGTAGAATACCTTAAGCCTTACCCCGTGGAATACCCTAAGCCGTATACTGTAGAATACCCATATCGTTCTGCAGAATACACGAAGCCGTACCAAGAAGAGTACGTACGCGACATGCCGTACCGAGAAGAGTATGTACGCGAGAGGCCGACTGCAACAGAAGAAAAACCGACGATACTATACGCGAGACCGAATGGGGATGGAGGATACACGTATTCTAGAAGGCCTTTAAAGAAAAGGAATGTGAAGAGGCCTCAGAAACAAAAGCCAGTTATTATAAGGGTTCATAAGTACAGGGTGGTTAGGAGTCGCAGATCAGAGCCTGATATCAACTTATAAAGTGTTTTGTGATTTAGTGTTTTACCTGCTTTTAAAGAGTTGCATAATGTGGTGGCTTATGTGATGAGACTACACTGTGTTATTGATCCGCAATGAGATAAAAAGTGAAGGTGTAATTTAGCATTCGAGTGGCGTTTTGTTTTTATCTATCTGTCTATAAACCATGGTCTGAGTCAGACGCGGTTCACGTCATGATGGCCGAATATTATACCTCTCGCGTCGATGGATGGTCCCTATGACAGTTCATTTTTAGGATTCCGTATCCGTACTCAAAGGGTAAAAACCGGCCAAGTGCGAGTCGTACTCACACACGAAGGGTTCCGTACCATTAACTATAAAAACGGTCACCCATCCAAGTACTGACCCCGCCCGACGTTGCTTAACTTCGGTCAAAAATCACGTTTGTTGTATGGGAGCCCCACTTAAATCTCTATTTTATTCTGTTTTTAGTATTTGTTGTTATAGCGGCAAACGAAATACATCATCTGTGAAAATTTCAGCTGTCTAGCTATCACAGATCACGAGATACAGCCTGGTGACAGACGGACAGATGGACAGACAGACGGACAGCGGAGTCTTAGTAATAGGGTCCCGTTTTTACCCTTTGGGTACGGAACCCTAAAAATGGGACCATATTACTAAGACTCCACTGTCCGTCTGTCTGTTACGGCTGTACCTTATGAACCGTGATAGCTAGACAGTTGAAATTTTCACAGATGATGTATTTCTGTTGCCGCTATAACAACAAATACTAAAAAGTACGGAACCCTGTGGGCGAGTCCGACTCGCACGTACTTGTACGGTTTTTATTATGGAGTAGCTGTCACGTTTGATGTTTGTAGTCATCTTTTGGAAGTTAAACACATTCATTTATTTAGAAATGTAACATTTAAGTAATAAAAATACGGTAAAATCATATTTACCGATTATTTTCAAAATGAAGCCCAACCAAGACACTTGAAGGAACTGTATAGGGGCCATATTATTCGACGCAAGAGGATAATCCGTAAATTTTTTGGATTAAACTTGCTAGAGTCGTATATTTATAATATTTTAAAGAATTTTCGAGACATTGTACCTACTGATAACTTTTAGCAATTTGATCTTTACAGTTAGTTAAGATTGCATAATAAATACTTGTTAACCGTTATCTGTTTAGCAAAAAGTTTAAACAGAAAATAACCAATGCAAAAATCTAAAATGTAGGTAAACAAAAAGAAACAAAATGTAAGCCAGCTTTTTAAAACATTCAAAAAGTTTTTCTAGTTTTAACAATGAATTTAAGACTTAATTTTTTATGTATGCATTTATAACAATGTGCCTAGTCTTAGATTAAACAATCTACTTTCTAATTAGGTACTTCACCAAAGTATTTTTTCAAGTAAAATGACTGATAACTTATAAGTAGACTAAATAATCTTTTTTACCTGTATAATCTAATTTACTAGCATAATAGTTATCTTGTTATAAATAATCGAACGCACCCAGACAGCAAAGTGACGTCAGCGACGTCATAATGACGTAATTGTTACGTCATAAAGACGTCGCTGACGTCATAATGACGTATAAATGCTACCTGGGCAGTTTTTATTGCGGTTGTGTCTAGTATTATAGAAAGTGATGTTAATCATTGTTTTATTATAAATGTATACTCAAAAACTACTGCATTTCGTTTTATAAAATACATCTTGAAACGTAATTGGGTAATTACTAAGTCCAGATCCAAACCTAGATAAAATAGGAACTTTTATACCTATTTTTGTGACACGAAACGACTTCGAAAAAAATACCTACCCCATGGAAACTTGTACTTACTTACTTTACTCACTCCGTTGGCTCAGCGACCCAAAATGAGACTTGGCCTCCCACACAAGACAGCGCCACTTTTCTCGGTCCTGTCCTGTGCGACCCCTCGCCTATACACACACAAAGTTGGAAACTTGTACAATAAAATAATTTGTTATCACTAAGGTAACAATAATAGTGTATAAGCCATCAACCACGTATACAGCTGCTCATATTCTAACTTCAAGATCAATGAAAAACTCCATACAAAGTAAACAAGTTTGGGAACTAATTAAATTATTTTATTAAATATATATATATATATATATATATATATATATATATATATATATATATATATTAAGTATTTATATATGTATAGTAGTGACTATACATATATAAATTAAAAATTAAAAAAAATTATCCGGCCTTCACCACGAGAGGGAAGATGGATGGGTAAAATTTTAAAATCCATCCTAAACATTATAGGGAGCATAGGAGCCGTCAGATTTTTGGCGCGAGGCGTAAAGTGAAGTTCATGCTTCCGATGTAGCCCACAAGATGTCAGAACCTTATCAAGAAAACATGTTTATGTTTTTAGGGTTCCGTACCCAAAGGGTACAAACGGGACCCTAATATTACTAAGACTTCGCTGTCCGTCTGTCTGTCAGTACAGGCTGTATCTCATGAATCGTGATAGCTAGACAGTTGAAATTTTCACAGATGATGTATTTCTGTTGCCACTATAACAACAAATATTAAAAAGTACGGAACCCTCGGTTGTCGAGTTCGACTCGCCTTTGGCCGGGTTTTTTTTTCACAATTTGCGATGCGAACGTCGGTGTTCGCGGTAGGCCCTGCACCGTGTTTGACAGCACAGAATGTGGAAGTGTTATTTTAAAAGTCAAACTTCTATGAAGTTATGATGTTTAAAATAACAATTGCACACTGTGCTATCAAACACTATGCAAAGTTAGCTTAGCCTGACTCTACCTACAATACTTAACAGTGAGAGGAGCAGGGCATTGATGTGTACGAACACATTAGACTATATGGACATAAAATCCATACTAATATTATAAATGCGAAAGTGTGTCTGTCTGTCTGTTACCTCTTCACGCTTAAACCGCTGAACCGATTTAGTTGAAATTTGGTATAGAGATAGTTTGAGTCCCGAGAATGGACATGGGGTAGTTTTTATCCCAGAAATCATCATTTAAGAGGGTGAAAATGGGGGTGGTAGTTTATATGGAAAATCATAAAAATCCGGCCAAGTGCGAGTCGGACTCGCGCACCGTACTTTTTAGTATTTGTTGTTATAGCGACAACAGAAATACATCATCTGTGAAAATTTCAACTCTCTAGCTATCACGTTTCATGAGATACAGCCTGGTGACAGACAGACGGACAGCGGAGTCTTAGTAATAGGGTCCCGTTTTTACCCTTTGGGTACGGAACCCTAAAAAGCAGATTGGATAAAAAATAAGCTACGCAAATTACTTACTACTCCACGCAGACGAAGTGCCAGGCAAAAGCTAGTATATTAGTATTATATTTTTCCCCTCACTAGCTCGGAAAGCCGTCTTTTATCCTTTAAAACAAGCGGGGAAAAACGCATTTTATCCACTAGTGGGGAAAGTAATTTGACCTTGGATGGAGCGTGTTTAAGTCACAGTCCTAAAACTTATGCTTATGTCATCCTAGTTCTGTGGTTTAAGAGCCAACAGGAGCTGAGCGCCTTTTCAGATTTGAGATTTTCAAGAGAATATACCCGTCGCGCTGACGGGGCGTCACCGCGACAGAAGAGACTGTATTTGTGTGTGTAATGCACGCACACAGACGAGTGCGCTCGTACTCGCGCCCGCGCGCAGCGCACCTCAATGCTCGCAATTTGCAATGTCACTTTTCGTCTATTCCTAAATCGTGCGATTGAAATTTTTGACCCGGCTTACCGTTTACGGAACTCGATATCTTTCTACTACTTGTGACTTGGCTTTTGTTTACTTGACTTTGCGGATCAGCTTATTGTTTTGGACTCCGTGAGTTGTGGTTACCTATTGGACCGTACGCAATTCATCTGCCTTTATTCAAGTAAGTACCTATATCTTACAAAACTTCTCGTTATAATATTACAATATGTCATGTGTTGTATGTAGGGTAAGGGTACCTACTTATAATAAGTAGGTAAGTACTTATAAAGGAATTATGATAACGAAATGAAGTTATTAGGTTAGTTTTGTAAAATTGTTAGTCAAAAGGGAATATAAACCGTGTACCATATGTATGTATGTACCTACTCTGGCAAGCCAACTTTGTCATTAGAAAAAGGCGCGAAATTTAATTTATTATGGGAGATCGATTATTGGCGCCTACATTTTTAGGGTTCCGTACCCAAAGGGTAAAAACGGGACCCTATTACTAAGACTCCGCTGTCCGTCTGTCCGTCTATCTGTCACCAGGCTGTATCTCATGAACCGTGATGACTAGCTACACTTGAAATTTTCACAGATGATGTTTTTCTGTTGCCGCTACAACAACAAATACTAAAAAATACGGAACCCTCGGTGGGCGAGTCCGACTCGCACTTGTCCGGGTTTTTTTTAAATTTGCCGCCCTTTTCTAATGTCAAAGATGGCTTGCCAAAGTGCAGGTAGGTATAGGTAAATCGTGTTTATTAGTTACACACATAATATACATATATGTATTGTAAAATGCCTGTGTACGTTAATATACCTACTTCGTTTTAAGAAGCACATAATTATTATAAGCCCAATACACCTACTGTATCCTCCTAAGGCCCAGCCCAGCCATACAAGAAAAATGTCCAATCCGATATTTGCACGAGAAAATTGAACCTACTCTGTATACATTATTTTTCAGTTAGGCCTTATTGTAATGTAGGCCTTATTACCTTCAAGTATACCTTAGTAGTAGTAGTAATAGTACTACGGAAATTGATCTAAAGGATTTCAGTGGCAGTAGGGTGTAGGTTCTTTTCTAGAGTCAATTATGAGTTCGCTGTGATAAATTGATAATTATTGAAGGAAGTATTTTATTTTTTATACTTATCGCACAGAACTAATAGTTCAACAGTGTCAGCTCTTAACACATGTCACCATTTTGTTATTTACGTAAAAACTCGCGGGCCTCGAATATTCGATGTACCTACTAAGGTAGCTGTACCAAATAAGGCCCGGTTAAGGTGCTAACTTTCAACATTTCAAACTTTTATAAGTGTAAATGCGTTAATATGTCCACTAGTACTACCTGTAAAGAAAACTGCAAGTAAGATTTAACGTAAGTATTAAAAGTAAGAAAAAAAACGATGGGCCTTACTTGATGCAGGTATCCTATATCTAACAAATATTTAAGTATTTTTCAATAAGTAAGCGCAATTCTTAAGAATGACAGTAGGTAACAGTTATTTCTTTAACAAGGGCGTAGCTGTTGTTTAACACCTCATTAAATTATTAACACCCAAGCACACAAAATATTGACCGAGGAGTTGATTGAGATACCTAAACATTTAACTTCATAACATAAAATGATATAATTCACTTACCTACTTGTATAATTTCAGGTAGGTTGAATAAGTAACCATGGGGAGGGGAGGAAGAAGTGGACCGAAAAAGAGACTGTATATGAATGCTAAACGTAAAAAGACGACGCCTTCTGGGAAAAAAGGAACCCACGTTAGAACGATTTTACTATCAATGCTTGATGCCCGAAATAATTGACGGCCGCATTCCAAAAAAACGAACTGTACGGGAAAGATCATAATCAACCATATTTGTGACTGTGTCTTGCGTCTTGAAAAAAGCCAAAATTTTCGGTTTACTTTCCTATTTAAAATATTACTAAATAATTCATATTTCAGATTATATAACTGTCCGAATGTTACAATGTTAGCTGGCGAATTCTGTCGCATTTGTTTGATTGTTATTTAATTGCCCTTTAAAATTATATTTCTGTAAACGGCATGTTTAAAAGATATAAAGCAAAATTGGTTGTACTTATCAACTTGTTTGTTTTTACTTAGGTAGCTTATTTTATTCGTATAAAAAAATCAATACCCTAAAATAGAAAGACAATTTTTTTGGAATAATTTGCTAGTCATAGTAACATTCACTAACGTTGATATCGTTATTTAAGATCTGTATCTTATTAATACACTTATTTTATAGTTACTTTTATTTGTTTTATTTATCATACAGACCATAAAAGATTGCCACCGTTGCCCTTTAAAAATACTGTTCATTGTCTACTCAAACAGTGCTTCTATAGGTAGTATTGTATAATTATACCTATACAATACAGGTAAGGTAACTTATCAACTTGTTTGTTTTTACTTAGATAGCTTATTTTATTCGTATAAAAAAATTAATACCCTAAAATAGAAAGACAATTTTTTTGGAATAATTTGCTAGTCATAGTAACATTCACTAACATTGATATCGTTATTTAAGATCGGTATCTTATTAATACACTTATTTTATAGTTACTTTTATTTGTTTTATTTATCATACAGACCGTAAAAGATTGCCACCGTTGCCCTTTAAAAATACTGTTCATTGTCTAGTCAAACAGTGCTTCTATAGGTAGTATTGTATAATTATACCTATACAATACAGGTAAGGTACCTGCACCAAATAAGGCCCAGTTTTTAAACGTGTTAATGAGTTTAAATTTTAAGTCCATGTCCGCTAATAATATAGGCAAAATATCAAGTTTAATTAAACATAAGAAAAATAAAATTGATGGGCGGGCCTTATTTGGTGCAGTAAAAAGTAAAGTTAAATTTTCTTTATTGCACCACAAAAATAAAATTAATTTAAAAAAAGTGGGGCTCTCATACAACGTCGTTATACGGCATACATAATGGTACTGAACACTTCGTGCGCGAGTCAGACTCGCACTTGGCCGGTTTTATTAGCATCAGAATGAAGGTAAGCGATCTTGACGTGTCTTTTTATAGAAAAACACTTTTGAAAAATAAGTCACGGCAAATATGTAACATATTCATATACGATCATTTACATTATTTTGCTTAATAAAGTAATAAGTAATAGTTATGTAATGGTTATGTACTTTTTTTTTAATAATGCTAAAAAACGAAGTATAGATAGACATGACATAACATACAGAACATGAACCACTTGTAACTAAAAACTTTGTAAACCCATAGCCATGCAATAAAATATTTTTCATTTTGATTTCTAATTTGAAATATTAGAATCAAAAAGTTTAAAATAGATTGTAGGTATAGGTATGTAACTACAAAAGTGTGTTCCCTCTCAACCCAAAACCCCTCATGTCTCGTGTCTTAGGAGGATCTAGATATTTCCACACAAGACCATAATATATCGATAACTTTTTACATCACTAGTTTATCGACTATTAATGTCGACTATTGTCCAATACTTTTTGCTCTGTGTATGTATTTAGAAAGTTGACCCCGCCCCTAAAATTAGTGCGATAAGGACAACTGCAGCTTAGGTGAAAAATCATGCGTAAAAATCTCGAAAATCGAGGTTTCGTACTCGACTGTTTCCTCCTCCAAAACTTAACCAATCGTAATGAAATTTTGAAATCTGAATGATAAATAAATTGTCTGTGTCGGACTGTTTTGCTTTTTTGGATAATCGTTATCAAATTTGTGTACCACGCCTTTCTTTGCGGCATAGTCAATTAGGCCGTTTTTGGTAATGTTTGAAGGGCTGTAGCGCCTAAAAAAAACAAAATATTAAAAAAAGCAAAACAGCCCGACACAGATATTGATAATATCAATCTATTCTGAAAAAATTATTGCTCTAGCTTCAAAGACCAAGGAGGAAACAGTCGAGTACGTTTGTATGGAGAATTGACCACTCCTGTTGGCTCTTAAGTAGCTTTTGACAGATAACAAAACGTAAAACGCTCATAATAATGGTTCGTTCGATATTAATTATCATTAAATAAATGGTTTGAGAATTTAATAAAAAATACCAAATTTGGCTTTATTTAATGATTTTAAGTCATAAACCTTAAATTCCATAAGAAACATTTGTTTTTTAAATGATGTTGAATGTAATTCTGAACGCACAAGTTGAGTCGATGCAATTTCAAAACGCATTGTCAGAAATGTCAACATTGTCAACAAAATTTTGCTCACCGGCTCCGACACGTAAAAATGCACAACTTCCAGAGTTTTCTGTTATAATATCGTATTATCGTTAAAAAAATAGCGATTCCAGTGACGAAGATGATCTAACGCCTGTGTATGTTGCACTTTCCTCGCTATAGTGAGGGGAAAAGTTTTGTGTTACACACGGGTGCAAAAATGTATTTTACTTCTCGTGTGTTGAAACACTCGCTACGCTCAGGATTCTATTTTAGAACCACTCGCTACGCTCGTGGTTCAACTATAGAATCATTTCGCTTGCTCGTGTATCAATTCCACACTCGCGGGTAAAATACAACTTTGCACCCTTGTATAACAAATAACTATTTCAACAACAAACGCAGGCCCAGAATAAATGAGAACGTAGAAATAGAAGACCGTCTGGACGCCCTAGTTACCGCTGGAGAGACGAAGTGCAGAAAGACCTCAGCGAACTCGGCGCCTTCGACTGGACAGAAACGGCTTTGGACAGAGTAGCATGGCGGTCTTTGGTGTCGGAGGCCAAGATCCACTTCGGGTCGTCGCGCCACAGCAGTAAGTAAGTAAGTAAGTATAATGTGATGGTAATCGCGTCGCGTGTTCACTCCGCCTGTCGCGGCTCGCTACCGGTTGCTGATGTATTGCTTTTTTACGGCACAACAGCTGTATACAGACTTCCACATTGCTTTATTAAGTACATTTCAATTACTTTTTTACCGCGTAAGTACCAAATCATGTTAAATCAGTAGTCGGACTAAGCTAACTTTGCACCTTTCAACTTGAACAGAACAAAGTGAGGTGACATTAGAAATGTAATTTCATAGAAATAAGACATCAATGATGACATTGATGACATAGCCACACTTTGTCATTGGAAATGCCATGCAGAGTTACCTTGGTTCACTTACGTGTGATCGTCTAAACTGAGTTTTGGGTCTGGGGTGGAAAATTCATGAAAAAGTAGAATTCAGCTGAATCTGGCCCCTACATGCAAACTCATACGCGGGAGCATTTGTAAAAGACTTTTCTATCGTACATCGTACAAGTACATAATATATACAATCGGATTTGCAGTCTTAGCCGCCCTAGGCCCCAGACCCTGTAATAAGTACTATTAGGGCATATTAAATATATTAATAACGGGTCACTTACGTATTTTAAGTCGAAAAACGCTCGACATGTTTCACCCCGTACCGAGTAGTGTCATCAGGAGCTTGCGTTGACGGTGACGGACCGGCGCAGACTGCGGGCCGCAGCCCTCCTATTACTATTAGGGCACTAGGCGGTCCTTTCACCGCACCTATCATATAGACTGCCGCCCCGCATTTATCTCGCCGCCCTAGGCCCGGGCCTACTGGGCCTTGGGGTAAATGCACCACTGGGTGGACGCTTCGAAAAAGGCATCAAACAAAATGCATGTAATCAGTTAATCAGCACCATTATTTATAAAAAAAAAAATAGAAAATCAAATTATCACATTTAGTATTCTAGATACGCAATGATATGATTTACGTTCTGCTATTTAAATTAACAGCTTGCTGCCTACGGAAGCATTATAGTTACGATCATGTTACACGCACGGTTCGGTCTTGTATTTAAATTCCCGCGCTTTTTGTCTGACAGGAAACAACACATTGTTAACCGCTACTTGAAATCTAATTAATTTATTAAGCAGTTACGCATTGATTGACACGCAATTTGAATTTATTAAAGCGTTAAACATCTATCATCAACCTACTGTTAATTCCGTTTTTATAAGAAACTAGCTTTTGCCCGCGACTTCGTCTGCGTAGAATTAGTATTTTGGGTAGCTTATTTTTTATCCAAACTGCTTTTTATAGATTCCTGTTACAAGTATTATTTTGAGGGTGTGGAATCACTGTGGAATACAGAGATAAGGGAAACCAGACAATACTGTAACAATTTTTATTAAGAACAAACTGCTTTTACAACTGGGCCTTAAGAGCACCGTTCCCTTACTAAACGTCTAAATTTAGCTAGCTCTTATACTAAGTAACATGAGACTCTGATTTGGGTAATAAGGGAGCAAAACGTGGGTTAGCGAGCTATTAAAGGTATGGTTGAACAACCTGGATCTAATCAAATACGAATTTCTTAATGTTGGGCGCCGTAGAAGTTGTGGATTTGTGCCGTTTTCAACCACATTGTCGGTTGTTATAAGGTTTATTACAACATGAAGCCATATATGAAAATAGCGCCTTATTGACGACCGGCAATAAGTACCCTTTTGGTCGAAAAGGGCACACTTGAGAGACAATTCTAACTTTTTTATTTATTTATACCACGTCGGTGGCAATCAAGCATACGGCCTGCCTGATGGTAAGCAGTTACCGTAGCCTACGGACGCCTGCAACACCGGAGATATTACACGCGCGTTGCCGACCCTTTAACTTCTAACGCCTTCATAAAATGTAAAATCAATAATTCAATTTGTGCATAATAGTTACATAATTGTCAGGCGATGCGCGATGCATCACTTATCTCACTTTCGGGGCGGAAGTGAGATAATTTTCACCCCCTTAAGGGATGGTTTCCGGGAAAAAAACTATCCTATGTCCTTCCCGGGACTCAAACTATATCTATGTCAAATTTCAACTGAATCGGTTAAGCGGTTTAAGCATGAAGAGGTAACACAGACAGACAGACAGCTAGACTTTCGCATTTATATAATTTATTTTATAATATTAGTATGGATGGGTGTGGAAGAAGAGGGAAATAATGGGAATAATAAGCTGAATTAGATGTCAATATACTTGAAGGGTACACGGAAAGAACATGTCTAGTCACTTTTTTTGGAACATGAGATTTTAATCTCAAAATGTAGAGCCCTTAATGAACTATTAGTTACAACTTCTGTTCCCGCTGCAATTATAAATATAACTCGTTTTTGTCTCACTTTAAAAACACCTATACACGAAAATATTACCCACATCCGATAACTCAAAATGTTGTTAAAGTGACTAGACATGTTCTTTCCGTGTACCCTTCACTTACTCCTACTATTTTTTATGTTATAGGAGGCAATCGAGCAGACAAAAATCGCCTGATGGTAAGCGATTACTGTCGCCAATAGACAAGCGCAACACCAGAGGGGTTGTAAGTGCGCTGCCGGCCTTTAAAGGAAGTGACCACAGCACACCATGTAAAGCCGGAATAAAGATTTGTGTTGCAGTGGAAATTAAGCGAACTTCTCAATTTTCATAGGCACATAAAGGGCACATATATGTCAGGTGGGGTAAGAGAAACACCGGGGCAAGGGAAACACTTGTATGGAATCTTCATACTGTTTCTCTTGCCCCAAGCAAAATAAAGTATGTTTTACTTACCCAACTTCACCCTATATATAGCCTTAATATAGTTTGTCAAAGGACTTTCTCATTTGAAACTTAGACAGAGAGAATCATACTATCTTTGTCTTACACTAGTACTAGCACCCAAAAGAAAAGGATGAGTATAATTTTTTTTGTTCTTATTTACTGCCAATTTGGTTTGACCAACTATAGCTTGTCAAAGGACTGTCTCATTTCAAACATAGACAGAGAGAATCATACTATCTTTGTCTTACACTAGTGCTAGCACCCAAAAGAAAATAATGAGTATAGTTTTTTTTGTTCTTATTTACTGACAATTTGGTTTGACCAACTTTATGCATAAATCTTTGATATGGTCTGGCAAACCAATTTTGTCACTAACAGTGTAACAGTAGAATAAGCATACTTAGTCTATACTCCATTGATTTTAGTAAAAAGATATGTGATTGTAAAAGTAAAATCTGGTCCAGCACCCATACATTTGCAAATAAAATACTAACACACACCGTTATTATGTATAGTTGGTCAAACCAAATTGTCAATAAATAAGAACAAAAAAAACTAGCTCATCCTTTTTTTTGGGTGCTAGTACTAGTGTAAGACAAAGATATAGTTGGTCAAGCAAATCTTGTCAGTAGAAAAAGGCGGCAAATTTAAAAAATGTAGGCGCGAAGGGATATCGTCCCACAGAAAATTTGAATTTCGCGCCTTTTTCTACTGACAAGATTTGCTTGACCAACTTTAGTATGATTTTCTCTGTCTATATATGTTTAAAATGATGTCTCATTCCTCCCGCGAGATAGGCTACCCGACTTTCTCTATTTTTGTTAATTAAAGAGGACGCGGGCGAGATACTGTCGCGCCAATCATGTGCTAGCCTAGCAGAAAAATAAAAATACTGAATCGCATTTTACGCCGCTTTAAATCCTATGCGTAAAACCAAGCGTAATCGAAATGTCACTGTCATAGTGACATTGACACTTGACAGCCAAATGTTTGTAAAATTACGCGCTTGTTCCGCCCGTTTGTTTCTTTCCTTAACAGCAAGTTAATTATGATTACAACTATTTTACAGTCGTTATTGGAACGTCAAGT
The DNA here is from genome assembly GCF_947568885.1 of Cydia strobilella. Lineage (NCBI taxonomy): Eukaryota > Metazoa > Arthropoda > Insecta > Lepidoptera > Tortricidae > Cydia > Cydia strobilella. The sequence goes on from NC_086055.1 coordinate 13,463,066, forward strand.
AACATTTTCCTTCAGTGTTTCATCTCGCGCTTACCTTTGAAACAGACAGCATGCCTCGAGTAAAACTAGACTACGTTGTGAGTTTTAGCAGCGAAGATTCGGTTAGTACATGTTATCGTCGTTATATATCGTATCTCGTAATGTCATTCGTAAAACTAATCCTTATTAGTAAGGCGAGAATCACGGAATTACGTTCAAGGTTACAACCTTAAGGTATTGTGCAATAAAATGCAAATGCATAAACGTGTTTCTACAGGTTAGGACTTTGTTTACAATTTGACACTATCCTAATTTAGTGACTAACAAGAGGGTAAACGATAGGATGTATCTATTATCGCGTCTCAGGTCTCACGTATAGCGGCGTCCCCCTTGTTAGTCACTAAATTTAGCAAAGTGTAATAAGCCCTTAACGGAATCATAATCATACTAATATGCTTCCAATATTAATGGAGGTCAATCCCTAGAATGAGTGCTACTGCGTTTAATTTCGCCGCTAGGGGCGCTAGTGTAGATGGAGGTCTTTCAAAATGTAAAAATTTTTATATTTTATATCGGGAATTTTCACTCCTTATTCATAAATGTGGTAAATTTTTGTCCATCTTTGATTAATAATTTCATAATAATAGATATAGCTCAATAAATTAAACCATTTTACAGACAGGGTGTCCCTGTCGTTTTTGGGCATTAATGACCTTGACTAGTGCGGTTTCAGCGTTGATCTTGGCCCCTTCCCAGGTTTTATCGTACACAAGCAGAGCCGTGTCGTCTGCGTATGTAAATATCTCGTAGTTAGGGATAGAAACTTGGCATAGCTTGATAAAGTCAAAGTCAAAATATTCTTTATTCAAATAGGCCTAGCAACAAGCACTTTTAATAATAATAAATAAATCCGTTTATTAAAAAGACAACATAGGTCCACACATCACAATGTAAAAAATCATAATTAAAATTAAATTAAAACAGAACAGCAATTTATAAAGAATATTTGGACGATGATGACATTTATAAAATCATTAAATGGATGTTAATGATATTTTAAATTGTGTTAATGTATACAAGGAAGAGAGTTGGACCAAGGATGCTTCCTTGGGGTACCCCGTAGCAAATAGGTTCGTCATTACTACAGTAAGTGCCGATTTTAACACATTGAGTGCGATTAGATAGGTTGACAATCTCCAACCAGTAGAGCAAGCGGGGATCCGGTCAGGCTACTCAACAACAGACCACATCCACACAATGGAACAAATCATAGAACGATACAAAGAATACAACAAACCTCTCTATGTAGCCTTCATAGACTACACCAAGGCATTTGACAGCATCTCCCACAACGCAATCTGGAAGGCCCTCAATGACTGCAAGATAAACTCTAAATACATCAACACTCTAAGGAATATATATGAAAACAGTACTAGCAGAGTCAAACTCGAAACGAGAGGAAAAGACTTCAAAATAGGCAGAGGAGTCCGACAAGGGGACCCAATATCACCAAAGTTATTCATAGCTGTGCTATAAAGCATATTCTGTCAACTGGACTGGGATAAAAAAGGAATTAAAGTATTCGATAAACACTTAAGTCATTTGCGTTTCGCAGATGATATAGCTATATTTTCAGAAAATACCAGCATTCTAAAAATAATGTTAAATGAGCTGAACGAGGAAAGCTGTAAAGTCGGATTAGAAATGAACCATACAAAAACAAAAATTATGACTAACGGAGCCCCTACAAAAATACACATACAAGGCAAAGAACTTGAATATGTAGACCATTACATATACTTGGGCAAGAGAATATCTTTCGACACTGACAGCAACAGCCAGGAGATAGACCGTAGAATCCATAACAGCTGGAGGAAGTACTGGAGTTTTAAAAGAGCTTCTAAAAGGAAATTACAATCTAAAACATAAGAAAACAGCAATGGACACGTGCATTTTACCATGCCTTACATACGGTTCTCAAACTTGGGTGCACACAAACAAGAACAAATTAAAGATAAGAACCTGCCAAAGAGCCATGGAAAGGAGCATTCTCAGTATAAAACTAAAGGACAACAGCAAGTACATACGATCCAAAACAAACATCATAGATGCCCTCGAGTTTGTGCTGAAACAGAAATGGAGATGGGCCGGCCACATAGGAAGATTGACAGATGACAGATGGACCAACAAAGTCACAAAGTGGCCAGGACCCCATGGCAAAAGGAAGGCGGGAAAACCCATAACAAGGTGGTCCAAGGATATTATAGCCACAGCCGGAGAAAATTGGCTAATCAAGGCAAAAGACCGAGAAAGGTGGAAAGATATGGAGGAGGCCTATACCCAACAGGGGTCCTTAAAATAGTAAAAATGGAAAACAATAATATTAGAAAACTTTTTTTTATCATGTAAAACTATTTAAGGAAAAATAAAGGCTTAAATAAATAAATAATGTCGAGAGATTCGCCATGTATGCCGATTTTTCTAGCTTCGAAACGAGAATGGGGATAGAGACGGTGTCAAAAGCTTTAGATAGGTCGAGGAAGATTCCATAGCAGTGAAGCTTACTGTCCAGTTTACCTACGAGAGATTTGGTAAAGTAGTACCATCAACACAAGCCTTGCTTTGGGACTAGGTCAATCTGTGAAAATTTATAATTTATAATATTATTTATTTACAAAAAAAATCCTAAAATGTATGTTTATTGATAACAGGAGAATCCAGCAAGCAATTTGCTAGCATACGAAGTGAGCAAGAAGAAATGGCTATGCAAAGCGGGGGAGGCGTCCTGCTCAGTTGTGCTGCAGCTCAAACATGCAGTTCAGGTATAATAGACAATTAAAGTATTTTCCGAATATTCGGCACTTTAGCTGAATAATTCGGCCAAATACGAACATTGGAAAACTTGACAAATACCGTATAGTTACATAATAACTACATCTCTAATTTATTTCAACTTTACTCAGTTACTAGACTCAAAATGGCATACTTTATAATATAAATAATTTAGGCTAATGTAAATAATTTTAGATGTATGTTTGATTGCAGATTTCTACAGTTCACATTGGTGCATACCATGCAGCCCTAGTAGAAGTCCTGGTGGGGCGCTCAGAGACTCCAAATGACCAATTTGAAGTAAGTACTTGCAAGGAAATGTTTTAATTGCTTTTTTTCTAAACTCTGGCACACCCATGTTGGTGTCAGTAGAAAAAAGCGGCAAGTTTAAAAAAATTGGGTGCGAAGAGTTGACTTCTCGTGGAAAATTTGAATTTCGTGCCTTTTCCTACTGACAAAGTGAGTGTGTCTGAGTATACATTCATAAATGGTACCAATATTTCGCCATAACCATTAAGAATTTACGATTTCTAAAAATATACAGACTGAAATAAAACTATGAAAACGGATTATATCGCGTATATTGAATTTATCCGAGTGGAAATGCTCCGTTTCGTCTGCCCGACATATGAACGGAGCATTTCCACTCGGGTGAAGGAACACATAGCTGATGTCAAGCACCGTCGACCTAGGTCTGCAGTCTGTGAGCATGTCATGGATAAAGCCAATCACTCAATCAAGTTTGATAAGCCTCTGGTTCTTGCCAAGGAGAAGCGTTACATACCCAGAATGCTGCGCGAGGCCATTGAGACTAAGAAATATCCAACCTTTAATAGGGAAGATGGCTTTTCTCTACCACCAGCTTGGGATCCTGTAGTCCATCTGATAAAGGAGCAAGCGAGACATAGACTGTGAGACCTTAGTGTTGGATGATGCTGGACATTCTGATGTTTTGAAAAGATGTGTCCCGCCGAGTTTGTTGCCGGTCCCATATTGGGATACCCTCCTACAATTTAGGAGGGAATTAAATCTTCTCGGGTCCGTGGTGTAGGGTTGGAGCCGGCGTAGTTTTTATCGCGTATATATATATATATCTACTTGAAAAAAATTGTAGTGTATAACTAGCCTTATGAACCGATTTTTTTTTGCATGTACAACCAGCCTTAAAGTTTGTAGTCTATGATTGTTCATTATTTTAGTATGTGGGTATTTTTGCACTTTGTAATTTTTCCTCAGTCACCCGTTGACCACGAACGCTGTAAAGGGTTCGAAACGTCGGGATGTATTATAAATTCAATATACGCGATATAATCCGTTTTCATAGTTTTATTTCATGAGTAACTATCGCGGTAACCGAAGACAATATTATATACAGACTGCTAATAAATAAAATCATACAAAAAGTTATTACTTATCCAATAGCAAGCCATTCAAATTCATATTCCTTTTATTGATAAAATTAAAAAAAATTACATTCCTAGCATTTCACTAATTCTATTTCAATAAATATCTTTAGTAACTAAAGTATTATATAATAAACTGAAAAACAGCAATATTTTTATATACCGTTGTAACTATTAAAAGACCTTAAGAATTTATTTATTTAATTTACACACAATTATTTGCATTGAAATAACAAGTATTGTTTTCAGGTACTGGTCCCATCAAGCGTGTTCCTATCGCCTATGGACTCGCGTCGCGGGACCGGCGTGGAGCGCGTGCGCTCGTTCAGCGCTGAGCAGCTTGCAGCTGCTAAAGCTCAGAAGTGGGATCGAGTCAGAGTTGTGTGCTCGCAGCCTTATAACAAGCACTGCAAGGTATGCTAACTATCATTTGGCCTTGAACTGGCATTCATATTGTTCTTTATTGATTACCTCAATAATATGCAGCATGGATTTTGTTCCTGAGCTAAGGATGTTTTCTATTATAATAAATCGTAGTAGTCTCAGGCTAGTTCACAACATAAGCTTTGAACTTTCTGTCAGACTAGGTCGAATTGTGTTATATATTATTGTTCCATAATCAAATTTGAACTATATGTTAAATCATATTTACAAACGGGTCTATCGCGAATTTATTTTGTTACCTTTATTTACCGAAGCTTCGACACAGGTTTCACTGGTCGTGGTCGCGGCTAACTGACGTCCCAGCAAAATGTCAAAACAGAGATTTGTGTGACTACCCCACGAAAAGTGCATTTAAAGTTTGAGGTAGACATCACATTTTCAAACCATCCACTACACATAAATGTAAATGTGATTTAATAAGTGTTCAAACCGCGAAAGTTAAAAATGTTAAATTTGAACTATGTTAAATATTTTTATGATGGGCTGCTGGGGTGCTGACGCGAAACAATTTGTGCGTGACATAGGCCATCGGCTTAGACAAAAGGGAGAGGACCCCCGCTCCAAATCGTTCCTGGTGCAGAGGCTGTCCATAGCCATCCAGCGGGGTAATGCCGTGAGCATTATAGGCACTTTTGCACCGGGAGCGATAACGAACGGGGTTGACTAATAGTTACCTCATGTTATTATTTGTATTCATAGATTTAATTTATAAATAACTTTATATAATAACCAATATTTTTTTTTAAATTAATGTTTATGTATCAAAGCTAAAGGGAAATATTTGAAAGAAAAACCGGACAAGTGCGAGTCGTACTCGCCCGCCGAGGGTTCCGTACTTTTTAGTATTTGTTATTATAGCGGCAACAGATCATCTGAGAAAATTTCAGCTGTCTAGCTATCACGGTTCATGAGATACAGCCTGGTGACAGACAGATGGACAGACAGACAGACGGACAGTGGAGTCTTAGTAATAGGGTCCCGTTTTTACCCTTTCGGTACGGAACCCTAATAATACGTTTTGTTTTAGTTATAATATTTAATGACATTTTATGAAAGACGTGTAAGTACGAAAAATATTCCTTAAAATTCTTAAAAAACTTATTTTTGGATATTTATATATTTTTGTTCCAGTACGGCCTCTCCTTCGTGCACATATTCGAGACAGACAAATCCGAGTCTGACAAGCCGCCATCACCGCAGCCTGTGCCAGCACCGGCCGTACCTACTCGAGTAACAGTGCCCGTGCCAGTGGGACAGTACTCCTCGGATGAGGATGACTTCAGGCCGGGGGAGCTGTTCGCTAAGCATCGACTGAGTGAAGGGAGTAAAAATACTGGTAAGGACCAAAATACCTAACGACGTGTTTCGTTTCGTTCCAATATGACGGTTATCACACTGGATGCGATTCGCACGTCGCTCCGATGTACATGCGGGATGTCGCTATAATACGTGCATAGCGTCGTCTCGCTCAAACATGGGAGCGACTTGCGAATCGCATCCATACGATACAAATCACAAACACAATAACCTATCGTCTCTTTGTCTACATTTTCGGTTGGAGTGCAACAAGCCGCCGATACTAAAAATATTGATATGAAGTCTAATTAAACATATGTAAAATTGTTTTGCAAGCAATACATATATATTTATTTTAGGGTTTGGAATTGTATTACTCGGTTAATTTAAAAAATTACTTCCTCCTATTTAAAGATACAACAACAATGTAACATATGTCATTTATATTTTTTTGCAGAAGCCCAAATACGACAAGCATCATCCCAAGCACTCCGAAACATAAATGACTCCTCAACAAAACTAGTTAAAACTCCCATAGCTAAAACTAATACCCATCGGACCAACCAAACCAATGACTTCAACACAAGCAGACAAAAAGACAACCTCATGTATACTGATGATGATGAACAACCGCACGCGAAAATAGACTCTGTAGTAAAGAGGCATAAGGATGAGAAAGAACAAGAAACTAAAAAGAAGGAAGCTGTGCAAAATCTGTTTAGAAAAGATAAGGAAAAAACTAACAGATTAGAACAAGCCAGTAAGAACTTTAAAGAGTTTCTTGATGACAAAGAAGATAAGAAGGATTCAAATAGTTCTAGAAGTAAAGACACTTCTAAAGAGAATGATAGAAGGAATAAAGAATTAAATAATTCTACAAGTAAGGATAGTTCTAGACATGATGACAGAAGAAACAAAGATTTGAGTAGTTCTAGAAGTCAAGAAAGTTCTAAAGACAGTAAAAGAAATACAGATAATTTGAATAGTTCTAGAGATAATGACAGAAGGAATAGAGACGATGGAAATAGTTCACAATCGCGGACAAAAGATGCAGGAGCGAGCGGAGATAATAGAAAAAGACGACATTCTGATGACCGGCAGAAAGGTAAAGGTGAGGTTTCAAACAATTTTAATTTTTATATTCAATATTCTTTAAAAAAAATACGCGTAAGTATTTGATGATGAGTATTTTGTTGATGAGGTAAGAATTTTGTTATCAAAGCCTTTTTTATTTTGTTTTCGTAAGGGTAGCGAGATAGTTTTTTTTTAATTTGCGCTCTGAATTATTACCAATCTATCATCGAAAATAAAGAAAAATATCAATGCCTCCGGTAAAATTCGAACTTATGGCCCTTGGTATACCAACCAACCGCCCTATTCACTGGACAACAGCTAAGTACTGTCCTAACGAAACTTGGCCGATTGCGGTGATTACTTCCAACAAATTCTCGCTTTGAGGCGGCCAAACTTCAATGAAATTTCAATTTTTCATAAATTTTTAAAAATCATGTTTTATTTTCTGCTGGCTACTAATCTAATAATTTATTCATAAAATTAGATGTGGTCCGCCCCGGGCCAGTAAGCTCCACTCCTCACACGCTGCTGTCGGGAGTGGTGTTCGCGCTGAGCGGGTACGAGAACCCGCGGCGCGCGAGCCTGCGCGACGCCGCCGTGGCCATGGGGGCGCGCTTCGAGCGCGACTGGAGCCCCACCTGCACACATCTTATGTGAGTCTACTTTTTTGCCTCTGACACAGGAGAACGCCACTCTGCCCTATTCTGCGCCCCTCCACGCCATACAAACTCCGAGGGTGGACAACTTTTTTAGAGTATCGTCCTGCAATCACAATCTGACGGTCATTTTAGTATCTGGCCAAAAAAGAGCTGACGTGTTTTGTTGGCTTATCCTGGATAAGTTATCCATAAACCAACGGAGCGGTAGCTGACGTACACGAAGATACATTAACCTAACCACTTTCCCGCGGGAGGAAATGACTAGCCCGAATGATGGTCCTTCGAGAGGTGCGGTATTATACGTTTAGTTTTCATAGTGATATTTTTTTCCATGTTACGGTAAGTTCGCATAGCTAAATACTCTATCTGTTTTTATACAAGCAAAATAACCCAAGTTTCGAGCATATGTTGGGCCATCTAAGCCATCAAGGAGGTTTCGGACTTGGTTAGGTACACACTATGTTGTCTAAGAAGGCAGCTTCACCATCAATTAACCACAAGTAAAAAGTAGAACTCCATACTTTTAGAAATCATTTGATGAATGATGAGTCCGTCTAAACTAATTTGCACTGATTTTAATAAAACAAAAGTTAAGGCGTGTCATTAATTCATTATATGTCATATTTTCCTAGAAATTTGACATAAATGACGACATGGCCACACTTTGTTATTCAATCAATCAATCAATCAATATCATTTATTTGCAAGAATACTTAATTTTAGTTACAGGATGTTATTGTAGTATATTGAACAGTATTCTATCGTGATTAAACGATGCGCAAATTTTATAGTCCCTACATAACAATTAATTATCAGTCTAGCACATATGTTAGACTGAAAATAATTCTATTATTGAATTTAATTTTAATGCATGCAATAACAATTACAATTACGATTAATATATTTCACTTGGACTAGTATCATATAATACATCACATTGGTTGATTATAACTACGTTACATAAAATTTATATTGAATTTGATTATTATAAGTATGTAATATTAATTATTCGCATTATTGTGCTCAATATACTCCTTGACACTATAAAAACAATGTTCTAATAGAAAGCTTGTCATTTTCTTCCTTAATTCAGTTGTGTTTAGACTTCTTAAATTGACAGGCATACTGTTGTATAGTAGGATACACATATTATACGCGTTATTTTTGTATATAGCCGTGTTGCATCTTGGCTGATATATTAGATTTTGATATTGAGATCTCTGAGTCCCTGAGAAGAACTCAGATCTCATTTTAAATATGTCTGGGCGATTTTTTACAAATAGAACCGCTTTTAAAATATACATGCAAGGTAATGGTAGTATGTTTAATTCCTTAAAGAGTGGTCGGCAACTGTCGGGTACCCAAGCTCCCATTATTGCGCGGATGCATTTCTTTTGTAACAGGAGGGCTCTTTCGGCATCTACGGAGTTACCCCAAAGTAGCAATCCGATTTAGCACCGAGGACACATAACCATGATAGGCTGTAATCGACGCCGCAGTATTCATAGTGTGTCTCAGTTTTCTTAACGCAAATACGAATCGATCTAATCTGCTGCAGACAAAGTCGACCTGCTCCTTCCAATTAAGATGCTGGTAAATATATAATCCCAAAAACTTTATACTTTCACAACTCGATATGGAAGAGTTATTATGATTAACATTTAATTGCAATGGATTACTATTATATGAATGAAATTGAATAAAAAATTTCTTTGTCATATTTATGTTTAAATTATTATGAAATGTCCAATTATGTATGTCAGCCAAGGCATCATTAATATTATTTTCGTATGTTAGAATATTCTCTCCCTTTATTAATATCCCTTTATTATTTGCAATGACAAATGCCATGCAGAGTTAACTTGGTCCTACTGAACTTTTTATTCTTGAATTTTCATACAGATGCGCCTTCCCAAACACGCCAAAACTTCGAACAGTCCGTAGCTCCCCATCTGGCGGCAACTGTATAGTGGTATTAGGAGAGTGGATAGAACAGTGCTGCGACAAGAGAAGGCTGCTTCCGTGGCAGTGGTTCGCTACGGAACCCAAAAAGAAGATTCAACCTCCTGCTGGGTGGGATGACGATGATAAGACTGCTTCAGGTAACTAAAAAACATTTTTACACATATCCAAGCATTCGGACTAAATTCAAGTAAAAGTTCGAAATTGTTGGGGCGCCATAGCGTAACGGTATGGTAGGAGAGTGGATCAAACAGTGCTGCGAGAAGAGAACTAAGAGAAGGCTGCTTCCGTGGCAATGGTTCGCCACGGAACCTAAGAAGAAAGTCCAGCCCCCTGCTGGATGGGATGACGTTGGTAAGACTGCTTCAGGTAATTGCCACTAGACATCCAAATACTCCTAAAGAGCGAATAATCCATTGACTAAAGTTAATGATTTCATTTCTCATATTGGGATGCCCTCCTATAAGTAGAAGGGATTTAAATCTTCTGGGGTCAGAGGTGTTGGGTTAGAGCCGGCGTAGCTTTATTTGACGTTCATAAGCCCATTGTAATATGCCTACTTGAAAAATAAACTATCTTTATACCTACAGTACAATACAGTATAACTGCTAGCTACCTGTTTGAGAAATACTACAAAATGACAATTTTTCTTTTTAAAACCCTCATAAAAACTACTCGAAGAAGTATCAGCTGTGTCAGTAATGGAATGGCGATAACTAAAAGCTTTAATTCATATTTTTTTGTTTATCACAGTAATAATAAGCCGGTTTCGATAAAATTCAACTATACCCAACGAATCATTTTCATTTACAGAATGCGATACTGACGACGAAATCGAGAAAGTATTACGAAAACAAAAAAAACAACGCACAGATAAATCACCCTCTCCACAACCAACCACCAGTAGAGATCCACCCCAACCCCATTCAAGCAGAGACTTGTCACCAAGACCTCAAACCAGCAAAGAAAAATCACCAAAACCACATACTAGTAGAGAAAAATCACCAAAACCACATACTAGCAGAGATAAGTCACCAAAATCAAGTTCTAGTAAAGACAACTCACGAAAACGTAGCAGAGAACGGTCAGATAAAGAATCAGCGAAACAAAACCTCAACTATTCTAACATGTCTTCAGATTCGGATGTGGCTTTCGTTAAAGATGAAAGAATCCAAGCTAATATTACTATAGATTCTGGAGATTCTACAGATGAAGAGAAACCAGTGGTCAAGGAGAAGATAGATAAGTCGCGTGTGTTGCCAGACTTCTTCGATGGATATACGTTTTTGATAGATGATTGTGTGGAGGATGCTGGGTTTGATAAGGAGCTACTGAGCAGATATGTAAAGGCGTATGGTGGGGTTGTTATGGATGTAAGTATACTAGTTTTTTTTGCGTCTGCGATAAATACAAATCAGGATAGGATTAATATTCTCCGGAATATGTTCATACGTGTCACGTTTTAGGGAAATAACTTAACATATTATTGGTTAGCCATATGGGCGATTTCTTGTTGAATGGGGTTGGCAAATGTCAAAGGTTTGCAGAGATGGCGCCATCATAGCTTGCCCCTTTTTCTATGAGAATGGGCTTAAAGGGCTGGCATCCAGGGCATTTAAAAAACAAAAATTTGACACAATTCTAGGGCAATTACAGGGCAAGCTATGCTGGCGCCATCTGCTAATTATTTCGACAGGCCAACCCCATTGCAGGAGCGCCGGATTGATAACTTTTTCTTACAATTGCTTTAATCATGGTCAAATCGTTTCTCACTCGTTTCAGTTTCTTTCGTGCTAGTAGTTGATTAAAACTTTAAAAGCAAAGTTACAAGCAGTTTTATGTTAAAAAGTGCCTTACAACTAGCTTTACTAATTCCTTTGACAGCGTTAACTCAACTACGCCGCCATGAAAATGAAACTAGATGACCGTTCACTACCGACAACTGTAACAACCATGTTTATGAATTTTCTCAAATGATTTTTACGCCTAAGAATGGCACGCGCTCAGACACAATGGCCGACCGCTCGCAGAAAAAAAACAATGGCTTTTGTTTAATTAGGCGTAAAAATCATTTGAGAAGATTCATATATTTTTTTTATAACTGTTGCAGGCGTCCGCAGTCGACTCGGACAGCGAAATCAGTTTCGTCCTGAGCTTCGGCGCCGGTAACAGTAGAAATGGACTCCGTGTGCGCGCGGACTGGCTGTGGCGATGCCATGAGGACAAACAGCTTGCTGATGTGGAAGAATATAAGCTTTAAACTAAGAATTTAATTTTGGTTATTTGATTATGGAAAGTCAAAGCCATAAAATCCGACGTATGGAAACAATAAAGCCCATCACAGACGGAGCGATAATAACAACGAGTTTTTCGGTACGATATATATTTACCAGTCGTTCTAAAAACTAATGGCTGCGCCAATTCTTGGGATTAGTTGCCAAGCATACCACAGGCTCACATAAGCCGTGGCTGAAGCCGTGACTATGCTAGGAAGACGGAAAGAGCGCTGTCTCGCTCACACACCGTAAGGGCGTGCGGGTCCGCGCCAGTGTTAACCGCGTAAGGATTGAGATTTGCAATGATAATCAAAACAAAACTGTTATTATAATAACCAATTTATTGACAAATAAAATGATTGTTTTTTATCCGCTATTTCAATTACACTTCACGTTTGTATGGTTATTTATATTATATCGCGAAAATTGTATTTTCAATGGACAAGAAATAATTTGAGACGTTACTGTGAGGTGAGGAGAGTAAGTTTCTCGTTGAGTTGAAGTTGGGTTTTAATTAGTTGGGCTAGGGTCACCACCTGAAAAAAGAAATAGTTTACATTAAAATAATGTTAATAAATAATTGTTGTAAAATCTATGTGAAAAGAAAATATTCGGTATTCGGCGTATATTTCAATATTTGTATTCGGCCGAATAGTTCGGTTCGAACTGCCGAATATTTACCGAATAAACAATTTTTTTTAAGAGGCCGTAGTCGATTTTGGAGCAAAAATTTAAAATTGATAGATTTAGTCGTTGAAATTATACACGTTTTGTTACGTAATATCTAAATAACAAGTATTGATTTATATTAGCACGTCTTCTCATCTTGCCTTTTAATAATGAGCTCGCGACCGTGCGTCACCGGTAATGCATGAAGAGAAGGGGCAGTTTATAAAAATTCATCAAAAAATCATGGTGGTAAATTATACAAATTCATGTATAAGAATAGTTTCAGCAAATGTTGTAGATTGTTTAAGTATCAAAATTACGTTGAAATTAATTCGATTTACAGAGAAATTGTCACTTGTTTTGAAGTAATTTCTGGAGAAAATCGATTTCGTCTAACTTTCATTTACACTACTTCAAAGTCATAATAATAAAAATGTAGTCTGATAAACGTCAAGTACAGGATATGTGTAATACAAAATTACCATGTTTAGCAGTCCAAACTTTACGAAATTTACAAATAAGAGCGACAAAATCAGTGCTTTACGCGCGTTTACCTAAACGTCCATCAGAAAAGCAAACATTTCTAATTTAGTGAGTATGTTTTCAAAAAACTGATCTGATAAAAGGTAAGATAAGAAGACGTGCTAATAGAAACCAGTACTTGTTATTTCAATTAGGCAACAAAAGGTGTAAAATTTCACGGACTAAATCTATCAATTTTACATTTATGCGACTAAAATCGACACCGGCCTCTTAAGGTCGTCCGCTCGTCAGTACGGATGCACTTCGCGATCAAGCTCCGGTTTCCTGGGTGTCGATAGTTTCGTGAACGTTTTATTTGATAACGGTGAAGCCATTTCTACTAAAATCTCAAATCTTCTGTACCACAAGATTTGAATAAAAAAAGTTTATGGGAATAATATATTCCCTCTGCCTCATAAAGGCTTAAATAGTGATTCAGGCGTTTTGGCAACGTGAAACGTGACAAGAAGTTAATACTGTAAGCCGTACCATGAGTAGGTCCTTGACGCTGTTAGCGAAGGCGTCGGCGAAGGAGTCCTGCGCGAGCCCGGGCACGGCCTGCGCCAGCTGCAGCAGCGCGCGCCCCGTGGCGTTGTGTGGTGCAGCCCGCCCGGCCAGCACGTCCTCCACGTAGCCCAGCACCTGGAACATTTTGTACAAATGCCTTTCTTACTAACTCTCGTCCGTTGAGTAGCGGACGGATCTTTCCTAGGGGGTAACTGCACAAAAGATCCCTATGGGTCGAAGTGTATCCGTAAGGGCCCCCGAAACTATAAGATAAGATAAGATAACTCTCGTCCGAGACCCTAAACTCGTAAGCGGGATTCACACGGGCACAGAATAAATAATAATACTAGGTACTGAAGGTTCACTCTCTAACAAAACGCCTATTATGACAGATATGACCGCTAGGTGGCGCAAGCGAGAGCAAGCGTCCGTTCCGTAGCGGTGCGCGGCAATTACTATGGCTAAACACCAAAATTGTTGTAGGCCGCATGTACTTGTAGCGACGCGACGAAATAGCGGAGTGAGCCACGCCTGACACGGGCTAATTCGAACGTGCACTGACATCAGAATGATATGTACATGATGTCATTTAGTTATCGTGCATTTCGCTCGTACTTGTCTGTATATATATTGGTGCGCGCGAGACTCACGACAACTAAATGACATCATTTAAATATCATTACAAACGTATGTATTTATGGTATTACTAGCTTTTGCCCGCGACTTCGTCTGCGCGGACTTACTAACAGCAGCTAAAGCAAGCATAGCGCCTGGAAAATTTTTCATAGCAATTATTCAATTTGAGCATATTTTGTACACCAATTAGCAGACGCTTCATTAATTATCTCAATTCCACCCCGCTTTTTACTTTCTTAAGGGATGATTTTCGGGATAAAAACTATCCCATGTCCTTCTCAGGGACTTAACCTATCTCTATGCCAAATTTCATCTAAATCGATTCAGCGGTTTAAGCGTGAAGAGGGAAAACAGACAGACAGACTTTCGCATTTATAATATTAGTATGGATGGATAGCTTTATCTACGTGATAAAACAACAGTCAATTTCTACTACAGCGGAATTGAAAGCGATGGACATCGTTTTATCACGCTGTCAAATAGACAAGAACAACCATCATATCCATACTAATGTCAGTGTGCGTACGAATTGACTAGAGTTGCACCGGATATTACCTACTACCCGGCCGGATACCAGATAGTAACTTTGTTTGATTTCGGAGTAAACAAATTGCATTTAAGAAACAGGCATGATCATAAATAGTCATAATCGTACTCGTTTATTATTTTAAAACAATTGAAACATTCCATTCTCTTATTTCGAACCTAGAAATAAGTCCGCGCGAATGTTCACTACGAAACAGGTCAAAATCTGCACGATGTGCCGCCTGTACAGTTCCGCCGGCTGAATATTCGGCGGCCAGATACCGAATATTCCATATAGGAGGAAGGAAGGAAAGGAATAAACGTAAGTTTTTACGCGATTAAGTCCTGTATTAGTTTAAAATTATAAAAGTAACGTGTAACGTTATTTTGAACCGTTTCCACACACCTGGTCCAGCAGCGAGGCCAGCTTGGTGGCCGCTTCAGCAACCAGCGCCAGGTCGGGCGCGGGCTGCACCTGCCGCGAGCGCCCGCCGGGACCCATCGTTTTCTGGCACAGTTGTAGACCTACAATCTGGAAAGATACATGAAAATTTAATAAATTGTAGCGAAATATCGATCAATTACAAGGGCGTCACTAGTGAAGCAGTAATGAATTTGTGCATTGACAGTTAATGGTACACAATTTTATCGAATTATATTTTTTAAACTGCAGCTATCTAAAACACTATCCTTGAATAGTATATTTTTTTTAGATACACTAAATTACAATTTTATTATATGTATTTATTTGCATGTCGCGTGTGGGGAAAAGGCCTCCCCCAGTTTTTCCCATTCCTTTATAATCTGTGCTATTCTCCACCAGTATCTGTCAAAGTTCCCTAGCTCATCTCTCCATCTTGTATTTGGTCTTTTTTGTTTTCTCGGTGTGCCTATATATCAGTGACCATTATGTGCCACATTCATGGATAGTGCTGCAGTGAACCTACCTCAGGCTCATAGCTAGTGAGTGTGACATCGATGGGCGTGAACATGCAGCCCTGCTTCCCGCGCGGCACGCCGAGCGCCACGCAAACGTACGCGCGGAGCCCCATGCGCGCGCCCTGCAGCGACGTGTCCAGCGTCACGTGCACGGGCTCTCGGCACTCGCGTGCATAGTACTCGTGGATGACGGATGAGTGGTTGGTCACTTCGTTGCCGGTAGCCCACCAGCCTGGAATATAAGTTTCATTTTAAAATAAGTTTGTTTAACATATCAGTCTGTGGCGAAAGTTCACCTAGAAGTCGTATAAGGCCCTACAAGTACAATATAATAACGCGTTTAGAGCGCTGATGGGGCTGCCACGATATTGCAGCGCGTCAGGGATGTTTGCGGAAGCGCATGTGGCGTGTTTTAAAGCTACTATGCGCCTGCGAGCCGCGTCCCTGGTGCGACGCGTCCGCGCCAGCTCCAACAGCGTCCTAGAAATGATTGCGGACAAGTTTTGTCCGTATATCACATTTTGCTGCGGACTTCATACGCCCAGCAGCACTGTGGTAAACACATTGAGAAATAGGTGAAGGGTGTCAATGTATACCTTATTGTAATTACTACCTTAATGTAATTTTTGTAATTAATGTAAATTAATGTAATGTAATTTTTGTAGTTTTTGTTTAATGTTATCGTGTTAATGTTTGTGTTTTGTTTAATGTTTGTATTATGTACTTATGAGTCACAGATACTCGAAAAAAATGAATTTTAATTTATTTAATATGTGACGTTTTAAACCAAAAGGTACCACATTGTCGCTTGTCGATAAGGTTGATTTCTAATTGAAGCTATATGGAAATAGCGCCTTACTGACAAGCGACAATAAGTACCCTTTTGGTTGAGAATGGCACATATTTTCATGTCAATGGAGGCAAAGATACATTTCGTGCTAATTTAACAGCTAAATGAGATAAAGCTGTATGGCTGTACAAATATGCGGTTACTCTGATTGTCAAAAGTTGACATTTGACAATTAAGTGACCACAAAACGTATGGCGCAGTACAGCGCCATCTGTTTCAGCTGTCAAATTAGGGGGCACGTTTTTTACTTCAAGTTTACCTCTCTATTACAATCAATAACTCTGATGGAGGTTAATAGACCGTAAATTGACAACACGGCAAAGATTCAGACATTTAAAATCATTATCAACTTAAAAATGGACTTGATAAACTATACAAAACAGTGAAAGTTATCTAAGATTTGATTTAGACGTACCAGCATCAGCTGCCTGTCTAAAATGAAATAATAACATTGACCCTAAAGCCTATGAGGGCCTATATTTACTTGCTTCCTATAAAAATAACCAGTGCTCTGGCACATTTTTAAGATTTCTTATAAACCATTTAATGTACCAACAAAAAAATGGATCATTTGTTATCACAATAAAGAAATTTGTATTTGTACAGTACATCGCACCCTCTGTGAACGTCACACCTATCTAAAATACCGCACTATCATAAACCTTAATTTAGGAATGCAGTCTATATTACACTACAACTGTGCACATCATACTTATTTTTTTTAGCATTAGAGAAAGGGTAAACAATCTTGATGTGTGTTTGTTTGCTGATACTTCAGGTGCAAATTAGGGGATGGTTTGGATACTTGAGACATGATTTGTGTATATTTCATCTCACACATCCTCCATGACGCCTGCTAGCCCTCCATATCCTATTTCTAATTTAGTCCAATACTTCTGACAACTATTAGATTAGCCATGGCTAAATGTGCCATTTTCAATCAAAAGGGTACTTATTGTCGGTTGTCAATAAGGCGCTATTTCCATACAGCTTCAATTAGAAATCAACCTTACTGACAAGCGACAATGTAGTACCTTTTGGTTGAAAATGTCACAAATTATTAGGTAAAACAAAAAAATCATATTTTCTTACTTCTCATGTCCTCATATCTGAAAATACAATTAAATTTTCTTACCTTTCTTCTGACACCATTTTTAGTCTCTGTTTAGCCCTAAGGTTGACTGGTAGAAAATGCAATTAGGCATCAAGTCCGCCACTTGTACATTTTGTGCAATAAAGTTTAAATAAATAAATCATTGTAATATTCGTTTCTGTATGACAGGCAATAAATAATGAATTGTTTTTGTTTAGTAAGCACTTACCAACAATGTTCTCTGTGGCGTTTACACGCCTGTTTAGCTCATACACGTCCATGGCGTAGTTGAGCTCGGCCTCCACCTGGTCTGCATGCTCTTTGTGTGGCACGCAGAAACAGTTTGTGACTTCCACCACCCCTTTGTCACAAGTTCCTGGAAATTACACACCAACAATCATAACCTCAAATATATACTTAAAATTACAAAAATGTACTAGGATTTCATTCGAAAATCCTATGTAAACACAATATATGCACTATAGAAGTAACTTTTTATACGAATGTTGTTTGAAATGTTAAGAAATCAGTAATAACACGCAAGATTGAAGGCATGACGTCGGCACAACAACTCATCAAAAATTTCACTTTAAGAAACATTGGCCGATGAAAACAATTACCCAATAAAGTCCCGATAACCCGGTGTGAGTCCGCATTTCGGCGCTCGTAAGCATCCACTATTTGAAATAATACTACGGGATGAACCTTGACAACCAGATTGAGCGCCATTTTGGCTCGTTTG
Organism: Cydia strobilella; assembly: GCF_947568885.1. Classification (NCBI taxonomy): domain Eukaryota; kingdom Metazoa; phylum Arthropoda; class Insecta; order Lepidoptera; family Tortricidae; genus Cydia; species Cydia strobilella. Next base: position 13,481,474 of record NC_086055.1, read on the forward strand.
AAAGGAACTAAGGCCGTTTTTCACCTCCTACAACCCACAGTCCCACATGTGTAAGTTGACAGATGCAGAAGCGTTTTTCATCGTTTAAACTTGAATGTTCAAGGGAACTATAGTTGGTCAAACCAAATTGTCAGTAAATAAGAACAAAAAAAACTATACTCATCCTTTTCTTTTGGGTGCTTGTACTAGTGAGACTGGAATGAATGTGATGAAATATTCTGCTTGCTAAATGCATAATATAAAGGTTCCAGACTAAGTGAGTGAATCACGGCGCGACTTCGCGGAGAGAACATGTCGCAATGTTGACGTATAGGCCCTCCACACTCATGGGCGAATCACGGCGCGAAGCCGCGAACGCGAGTGTTGAGGGCCTTATGACTCCACACTCGCAAAGTTCGCAAACTTCACGCCTTCACGGCGATTTCGCAGTTTGGATCTCGCCAAAATGCATCAGCTTATATAGTGGGTCAAGCAAATCTTGTCAGTTAAAAAAGGCGGCAAATTTGAAAAATCGCGGGTTAGCAACACTGTGTTCGAATAATTCCAAAATCGTGTGTCATCTATGTCCTGTCTGTGGAATGTGGATCGCCATCTTTCTTGTTTACAACATGTTTACTTAGTCATTATTCTGAGCTGAGGTGTGGAGGGCCCTTCCAACTCATAAAAAATATAAATAAATAAGGACAAAAAATCTTTACCTTCTCAATTTTTTTAAATATCAAATAACTACATAAACCTAAGCATATCTGGTAAAACCAGTGAGAAACTAACAATCAAACAACCAAAATATAGTGATCTACTATAGCTGGTCAAGCAAATCTTGTCAGTAGAAAAAGGCGGCAAATTTAAAAAATGTAGACGCGAAAGGATATCGTCCCATAGAAAATTTGAATTTCGCGCCTTTTTCTACTGACAAGATTTGGTTGACCACCCATATATTACTTTGTTATCTACATTTACAATTAATTCAGTATAGTTAACATAACTATTAATTAATACCAAAATAATGTAACAAATATAAGTTTCAACAAAGTAATAAACAACAGAAATGTAAATGTTTTGTTATTTACATTTTTTTTTCTTAATTTTATTCATAAATATTGAAACATCTGTTAATGGGTACCTGCAGTACATGAAATGTGTAGATTATTTAAGCAAACTCATTTCATTTGATATTCAGTCCATCTAAAACGAGGTTTAGACTAGCAAGAACTTGCATGCAATTTTCATTCAGCGCGCACTGTGGCGTACAGGCAATCACCACGGCTTCGCGCTTTGCACTACAATCTACATCAACGCACTTCTCAAGTCGGCTCCGGACTGTGACGTTTTTGCTGGTAGTTGGAGGCTAATTTGTGAGGAATTCAAAAACCTTTTTGAGGCAATGGATGACGGTCCATCCTCAGTTATTAATATTTCTTTGTATATTGTTTTATTTTGTGTATATACCTCGTTTCTTTGAATTTGTGTAAATAAATAAAAATTGTCATACCTAGTCCCAGATTGTATACTGTACCTTGTTTGTATGTATTACTTTCTGTCCTAAATTTCGCAGTGCATTAGTACCTACTGTAATGCTGTGTAATTTTTTTAATCAATAAATAAAATTACATTGCAGTATCTGATCAAACTTTTCAATGCAGTGTACCTCAGTAGTCAGCAATGTAACGTAAATTGCATGCAAGTTCTTGCTAGTCTAAACCTCGCTTATGACTAGAGTGCAGAAGCTGGGATTAACCTATAGAATGCTATTCTGTATGGAAAGAGAAGTCATAAAATGTATGGGTTGCCTTATATTCCACGACTTCTCTTTCCACACAGACTGTGCCTATTGTGTGTTATGCGCCCTTGCGAACCTTGTCAAGATGTGCAAGGGTTAATATTGGGCTGCAGGTTTGTTTCTGTCTTTAGGGTTAACCTTTCATATGCTTAGGAGCAGATCTGCTCCTAACTACTCAATAAACATTTAACTTAGACATGAAGTTGTCATGATTTCTATTTATATGGCAATTTTTTGACATGCACATATGAAAGGTTAATGGACATTATAATAGCATTTGAAACTACTCATAGCTATTCCAGCTTCTTTGTCTTGTTTTTTCCTATATTTTAGAGTTCACAAATTTAAGACTTGCACATATTATCCTTTGCATTGGTATTAAACAGTATGCATAAATTAATTGCTGTCCGGTGTGGGGTTGGTATGAATGCGGATCCCATGCATCCCAGCGATTTCTTCTTTCAGCGAGTCTGTGACAAGCCTGTGTTGTTTGACACGGGACAGCCCAGTAAACTCTTTAGCTTCTATACTGATCTGCAACAAATAAATGATGAACAGATGATTTACTGATATTTCTTAACCACATATGATTAGATGACATCATCTGAAGCAGTTAATTATTTGACAGAAGTTATGCAGAAAACAACCAACTCCGCCGAGTTATGGTGTAAGTCATTTTGGAAAAATAAAAAGTTGGTTGCTTTCTACAGAACTATGGTAATTTCATGCTAATATTTAGAGAAAGCCACAATAAAGGCTCATGAGAAATACCAAACTATATGGTTTTCTCGATTATTTACTTGTTTATGATAACTATATTCATTTATGCTTTTTGTTTTTTTTAAATCTTAGTGTTGCTCTTTGTTTCTTTTTTATATGTGTGTATTGTGGCAAACAACTAAATAGTTTATTCATCTATACAGTACCTCGAACATAGCCCCGCAGCCACCTGAAATGTCCTCCACGCTAACATAAGTAGTCCCTGGCAGCGACTTTTTGAGGGCCTCAGTGAGCTGTTGTTCCTTAGATACGCAGTTTTGTTCAAACTTGCTGCCGGTTGCTCCGGCTCCGTTGCCCACTACACTTCGGGACTAATGAAAAGAATGTTGCAATTAGTACAGGGATATAAAATCATACATTAAGTTCGAGGCACAAGGCTATTGTACTCACCAAACTATTTCTAACTGGTTCTAAAGCCCTTAAAAATTGACGAAACATTTTGTATAGTAGTTAATTATAATTGTACTGAATCTACTCAACTAATCACTTCTTGTTTAGTTCTGCGTCATTATATTACTCGTATTACTCAATATTTTTATTAGGTCTTTTTACGTATTTTATTATGACAAATTTATCTTAAATTTTTTACATAACCTCACTTCATTTGTCAATTTCTTATGTTTCAACTTTAACACTTATTTCATAAACTAAATTTGTACTTAAAATTGTGCGTATAATGGAATTCATCCATAGACAATCGTAGTTTTCTCTGGCAAAAGTAATGATGGTCATTCAGCCACTACCCTACCCTTTTCCACCTCAAATGCATTCTCTATTTTGATATATTTTTTTCAACTATTCCATTCATCTGTTCAGCACCATTTTAGTTTGCGGCTCACATTAACTTTCTTAAGACAAATAAATTGTATTTGCGTTCCGATTCACTCATCTAAAATAGTTGAAATTCAATGTGTCAATGTCATGTCACTTTGACATTTGACAGCTCACTGCTGTGAATGAACATTACAACACGTGTTTGTTGGTGGCTCGGAGTTTCCAATCCAAGGCGCTTTATTTTCTGAATTATGATATAGATATTGTACAAAATGCCACCATTTAAAGCTGGGTTACTGAAAAGAAAAATAGACGCAAAGAATGCCAAGAAAATAGGTGCCAAAGATTCATCAGAAGACGAGGTAAGACTCGTAGTGTTAGTTGATAGTTTTAGCGTGTTATTTTGTTCATAATTATATTTGTGGTTTGTCGTAGGGAAGTGACTCTGGGGCAAGCGAGGATCTGATCCGCGGTGTTTTGAATGGGACAGAAGATGCTACAGACTCGGAACAGGAAGGAGAAGGCGCTAACTCTGATGCAGAACAAGATGTAAGCATTTAATAGTTTTTTCGTCACTATTTAAGCCACATATTCAATAATATATATTAATATTCAATATTACATCTTGCTGGTAAGCATTGTAAATGTAGTAGAAACATTTACAAAGTTCAGTTTACTTACAATACTGACAATATCCTTAACTATTTGGTATGTATATTTTTAGGAGGTACTGTTTGATGACGATGCCGATTCTACTTTCGGAGACGAAGAGCAGCCTGAAGATGCTTCAGATGCATCATCAGTAAGCATCCTATTGTTGTTTTATGAGTACATAGACCCATCTTCTGAAGCTGATAGCATTAAGTTCAAAATCTATTTATGTGATTGTATAATTGTAACTTACTGTCGGTTGCACCAAACTGTCTGTCACCATTAAAGCATTCGCTAAATTTTATTGTATGGGAAGTTTCATAGATCTCTGCTGTGTCACATTGTTCAGTCTGTTAACAGTGGTCGGTGCACCTGGCCCTTAGTCTATTGTCTCATTTCACTGCATGTTATCTATAGTTGGTCAAACCAAATTGTCAGTAAATAAGAACAAGAAAACTATACTCATCCTTTTCTTTTGGGTGTTAGTACTAGTGTAAGACAAAGATAGTATGATTCTCTCTGTCTATGATTGAAATGAGGCAGTCCTTTGACAGACTATAACTGTTGTTCATCACATAATTATGTTATTGTGAGTGGATACAAATCAAGCCTTATCCTTATCAATTTACTGTAAGAACAAATATTTGTGCAACTTTTTTTTTTTTCTTTATTACCAATTTTTTTCTGCCAAAATTCTTTAAACAAGTATCATTCACGTAGTACACAGGTTATATGTTTCACAATCAATTTAAAAATTGTTTAGCTCAACAAATACACTTGAACAGCACATAGCTGATCATACTCATTAAACCTGTTCATCCATTTTCACCAATATTCGTTATCTTTCACAGGACCTAACAGATTCAGAAGCTGATGATGAATCAGAAGATGATGATAAAGATGATGACGAAGCATCACAACAGAGTGAAGAAGACAGTGGTGCAGAGTCTGGTATCGGACAAACACACTCCGGTTCCAGTGATGAGTCAGACAAAGAGATAAACCAGAAAGTTAAAAAGAAAACTAAACAAAAAGACACAAAAGAAAAACAAGTGAAAGAGAAAAAAAAGCAGGTGAAAGGAAAAGAAGTAAAAGGAAAGACCAAGGACAGTGTGGATGTGTTAGCTGATAAAATTAAGGAAAATAGTGTTAAGATGCAGCCAGTAGCTCAAAAAGGTGAAGGTTCATATTGTGTGTCAAATAAAGAATATTTAATATTTTATTTAAGACACAAAACGCTACTTACTTTACTTAATTTATTCTGCAGCATGGTTAATTGGTATGTTTTCTGACAGGATTTTGTGCATTGTAGTGTGTTGTAGAGTTTTTTCTTCTAACAATGATGGCTATTGTTTGGGCTTGTTTTAGTCCCCTTGTCATATAAATATTTGTCTGGATCTCTTTAAAAAAATCAGGTTTGTGCCAGACAGCAAACATTTTCCTGTAATGCTATTAATTCAGTCAGAATAGTTATTATTGTCAGTACTTACATTGTTTATAGATTCTGCTTACTCGTACTGACATTTTACCATATTTATGTAAAATCTATGTAACTTTTCTCCATAGATGAATACGAGTCAGGAGACACCTCAGATGAAGAAGAGCGCCGCAACACGGTCGGTGACATCCCGATGTGGTGGTACAATGAGTACCAGCATGTTGGCTACGATTTGGACGGACGGAAGATCATCAAGCCGCCGCAGAGAGACCAGATTGATGAGTTCCTTAAGTAAGTACCATTTTGACATGGTTAAATGACAACTTCTCTGGTTGTTACTTTTTGCTACTATGTATGCTATTGCTAGGGAAAGAATTATTGTCACAATTTATTTCTATAATTGTTTTTAAGATTTCTTGATTGATTTGGTAACACTGACATTTAAAATTTAATCAAAAATTATATCTTTCAAGTTTTTATTTTATAGATATACTTTTTCATGGCATAAATTCTCTTTGTTCATCATGACGACACCTGAGTATAAAAAAACCGGCCAAGTGCGAGTCGGACTCGCGCACGAAGGGTTCCGTAAATTACGCTCAAAAACGGCAAAAAAATCACGTTTGTTGTATGGGAGCCCCACTTAAATATTTATTTTATTCTGTTTTTAGTATTTGTTGTTATAGCGGCAACAGAAATACGTCATCTGTGAAAATTTCAGCTGTCTAGCTAATATCACGGTTCATGAGATACAGCCTGGTGACAGACGGACAGATAGACAGACAGACAGCGGAGTCTTAGTAATAGGGTCCCGTTTTTACCCTTTAGGTATGGAACCCTAAAAAATCGTAACCTCCTGTGTTTGTAACTTGTATTTCTTTTTCTTTTTTATCAGCTTTATTATCCTATTTCCCATCTCCAATGCCTTTTAATTTGTTCCCTTTTGACTAGCTTAATACCAAAATATTGTTTATTTGTACAGGAAGTGCGAAGACCCCGATTTCTGGCGAACGGTCCGCGACCCCAGCACCGGGCAGGACGTGATCCTCAGCAAGCAGGACCTGGAGCTGATCTCCCGCATCCGCCACGGTCAAGTGCCCAATGCTGACCATGATGAGTATGAGGTAGGGTCTACAAGATGTAGGGCATGTGTATGTACACTTTCTAATAAGGATATGTGCCATTTTTATCCAAAAGGGTACTTATTGTCCATTAAGAATAAGGCGCTATTTCCATTCAGTTTCAATTTGAAATTAACCTTATCGACAACCGACAATGTGGTACCTTTTGGTTGAAATCGTCACATATAATCGTTTTCAAGGAAATAATTCTTCTAATAGGAGAAAAGCCTTCGAAAGGGCGGACAGCAAATATTTTTTTCGAAACTCCGTTGGATGAGTATGCTCTTGTGTGATGTTATGATGTACATACCTTAATAAAATGATAACTAGTTGGTCAAGCAAATCAAAAGGCGCGAAATTCAAATTTTCTATGGGATGATATCGCGCCTTTTTCTACTGACAAGATTTGCTTGACCAATTCTATATTAGGTACTATAAATAGTAATAGTAGTAGTAAACTCTTTATTGTACAAAAACATACAATAAAAGTCACTTACAATTAGGAAAAGTTACGTACAAAATAGTCCTTACCTACACCTTGATGGACGCTGCCGAAGTTTGCGTTACAATACACGGTTAAATTTCATTAAATTGGCGAAAGGGCCTGATGTTGGCTTCGACTGCGCACGCCTCCCAAATCCTTGTAGAGACATAAAATTGTTATAATACTTTTTTTTTTCAGCCGTGGGTGGAATGGTTCTCCCGCGAAGTCCTAGCGACGCCAATTCGCGCGTTCCCTGAGCACAAACGATCGTTCCTACCATCTCGTGAGGAACAGAAACACATCTCCAAGATAGTTCACGCGTTGAAAATGGGCTGGACTAAGACGAGGCGACAAATCGCAATGGAGAGGAGGAAGAAACGGGTAAACATTAAGTTATAATGATTTCTTTTATTTAACGCGCTTGTCTTGTGACCCCGCTGGAGTTGCAAACTTCCATCTGAAGTGTACAGACCACCTAAGAGCGTTTTCACATTGTCCGAACCGATAACGGATGTAGGATCCTACATCTGCTAGATCAGGCCCGGGCCATATAGACAGACGGACGGAAGGACAGCGGAGTCTTAGTAATTAGTTACCGAAAGGGTAAAAACGGGACTTTTTTTACCCTTTGGATACGGAACCCTAAAAAGAGGTACTTCCCGGCCTAGGCCTGCAATTTTGTATGACATTTCATTAAATACCTCTCGTCTAGCTACGCCCGAAAGGTGATACTTCCCAGCCTGTAGAACATAATATCAATATTTCATTGCATGTTTGAGGAAAATATCTTACTATACCGTGTCTGTTTACCACGCACATGTAACGACCGATTTTAGAGACGGTGTGATTTTCTGAGGAAATGCAAGCAATAATGAAATGGTGTTTAAGAATCAAAAAAAAGTTTTTGATCGTCAGATTTTGAAAAATATGAATTTTTGAAGTGTTTCTTTAATTCATATTCGTAGTTTTATGTAATAAAGATTTTAACCTATATTCAGTTACCATGAAATTAAATTTTCCAAATCAGGCAAAGCAATTCTACAACCTGTGGGGCTCAACTACAGAAGATGAGAACATCCGAGGCATCCACAAACACATCCCGGCGCCTAAACGAGCCCTGCCGTCCCACGCAGAAAGCTACAACCCGCCGCCGGAGTACTTGCTCGATGCTAAAGAGGTTTGTTGATTTTAATGCAGTTATTTTGTGGTAAATTTGGTTTATTTCATGAGCTACAATCGGACTTTAATGGGGTTGGCAACTGTCAAAGGTTTGCATAGATGGCGCCACATAGTTTGCCCCTTTTTCTATGAGATTTGGCTTAAAGAGCTGGCATCCAGGGCATAAAATTCGTAAATTTTTTTTACACTATTCTAGGGACTGACAGGGCAAGCTATTCTGGCGCCATCTGCTAAATATTTCGACCCCATTGTTGAATGATTTGAATAACCTAATAACTTAAGTATTGGACAATCAAATTAGCTTGAATCTTAATTGGTTTTATCAGTACTCACCGTAATATGCGAGTTCTTTCATAAAATATTATACATTCATATGTATACAGTGATATTGTTATTTAGCCAGTTTTTCTCGATTTCGGTTTTATTTCCATAGCAAAATTTCTTAGAATGACCTACATTTTCACCACTTTTCGCATGACTAGACTGCTAGACATAGCAATAGCCTGTGCTGTGTCTAACTATTAAAATTTTTTAGATGAAAGAATGGAACAAGCTAGCAGAAACCCCGTGGAAGCGCAAATACACATTCTTACCGTCGAAGCACGACAACCTGCGGTCTGTCGCCGCCTACCCTCGCTTCATTCGCGAACGCTTCCTGAGATGCTTGGATCTTTATTTGGCGCCACGCGCTATACATATGAGGGTAAGTAAATGTTATACCACAGAATAAATAATAGTACTACCGTACAGAAAGGAAACTTCCTATAAAACCGAAGTTTGACAGCGGTTCAGGGTCGAATCATGCTATCCCTTTCTAATATACGCTTCCTGAGATGCTTGGATCTTTATTTGGCGCCACGCTCTATACATATGAGGGTAAGTAAATGTTATACCACAGAATAAATAATAGTACTACCGTACAGAAAGTAAACTTCATACAAAACCGAAGATTGACAGCGGTTCAGACTTCATGGGTCGAATCATGCTATCCCTTTCTAATATATGGCAGTATCCCTTTCGGCTATTTAGGGTTGTCAAAATTCAAGTCATTATCTTATCTGTGGTCGTGCTCGTGCACGCAAAGGGACGTCAAGTTGTGCTAACCCTAATAATTCCTCGCAGCAATGCTGCCGAACGAAGCCGAGTTTGACCGAAGCGAGGAGTTTCGCACCCCTGGTTATACTCTGCAAAGCGATCTCATAATTGATCACCTTTGATGAGACAGTCGCATAACGCATTCTTTAATATTACCTATATTTATGATTGTTTGGCGCGTAATGTAATTCATGAAATATTCTTAAACACGTAAAAAATGTTGTTGAATCCAGTTAATTATGTACTTTCTAATCTAGCCCAATATCAAGGGGGTGACACTGCGCAGTTTAGGTATATTTGGCCGGCGCACCGCCCGGGAAGGTGTATGGCAGTGGGTTAGTGGGTTGCCGCTCGGCTCGCACGATAGTCGTGTCACGTGGCGCTCGCGCAAAATTGAAAATACGCAATGGCTTTGAAACCTAAATCGCGATCTAATCTGTATAAAAGGTAATGTAGGAAGCAGAAAAAACACATTTTTTTAAATTCCGGACTATATTGACCGACATATTTTCAAAGGAATAAGTACTTCTGTGGCATACCTACTTCCGTGAGAATCAGACATACTATCTCCGGCTTAAAATTTTATGTTTACAGAATCACCTTTTGTAATTCCTACATATTTATCTTAAAAATAATAAATCACTAGGTATAGGTACAAAAACTTGTCAAGTGACAACCCCGTGCCGACACTTGCAGCTCGGCCATAAAACTGTGGCGCGCAAAGAAGATTCACGGTTCGTGCGCGGTTATTAGTTTCAATTTTGCTTGTAGGCGGCGAGTGTAGGTATAATTTTATACCTAAATCTGGCTTTTGTGAAGGAGTGAATTTTCTGTACGGTAGTACTATTAGTTATTCTGTGCCAATATTAGAGGATTACAAGTGTAGAGTAATTACTGGCATTGTATCTATGCGAGTGGACAGGCAAATCTAATATTAAGTTTTTATACACACAATCCTAAATGCAAACATTTATCGCAATCAACAACAGTGCTAAGACGCGCGGCGATGTAAAAACAGTCTATTACTTTTATTAATTTACTTCACTTTGCTATTATTAAGTTAAAAACTGTTGTCTCCAAAATTGCTCTTAGTTTCTAACGCTATAATTATATAAAGATTCTTTTCAACACACTTGCTCAAAACGACGTTTTTATTCCACCGATTTTTGGCTCATAATCCTAGATATTAAACACGCGTGCTCTTTCAGTGTATTATTCCACTCGTGTTTTTATTATGTTATTCGACTGAGTTAAGAAGGTAACCGATTGCTAATAATATGCATAGAAAGGGAGCCTTCTTTAATTGGTCGGACTGGCGGGCACCGGCGCGCCCGACCGCTGCGCCGCCCGCGGCCGGGGCGAGGGGCGGCCGGCAGTATGACAGATGCAACACACAATACTAACTGTTGTAACTATTAAAATTTGATTAATATGAGTTTCTTTTTTTTCTCGCAAGTGTGTTGAAAAACGTCGTATGAAACGCGTGTGCATTGGTCATTACACACATCGGCTTTCTTATTGCGCGCTCGCTTACAGCTCGCGCGCACAATATCGCCTCGTGTGTAATGACCAACTTAGCACACTTGTATCATAATGTACTATTATTTGCAAGAATACTTAATTCTAAAATATAGGTATTGTTTTGTTAAAATATGGTGTACAGTATTCAATAGTAGTAGAATTGTTAGTCTGTAAGGTGACCTTATGGGCCTTTGTTGCCTGAAACAATGTTTTTTTTTATTCTTTCAGCTAACGATCAGCCCTGAAGACCTAATCCCCAAACTGCCATCTCCTCGAGAGCTGCAGCCCTTCCCCACCCACGAGGCCCTGATGTTCAAGGGCCACAGCGGTCTGGTGAGGAGTGCTGATTTCGACCCTACAGGGCAATATGCCGTATCCGGAAGCGATGATGGCACTGTTAAGAGTAAGTCCTAAGAGCCTTAAAATTGTATAAGTTTCTATGATTTTATTTTTCAATCGTATTTTGTAAGAACTTTTAAAAGACCTTAAAGATTCAAAACATGATTATAGTAATTTAGCTTTCAAGATTCGACTTAAGCTAACGTATATATTATAATTTTAATTAAAAAGGCATCAATAAAAGCTTGTAGTGGGGCTCCTTAGCTCGATTTAGTATGGAGGTATGGTCCCATCTGGCAGAAAGCACGAAACTTGGCATACATATAGCTTTTAGGTTTATAAGAATGAATAGAAGTAGGAACAAGCCGAGAAGTTATTGTTTCCCTCCCTTTTTTGTCCCCCATTTGTCATGTTTATTTTCCATACAATCTATGAAAATCGCAAATATTACAAGGACAAATTAAGCATAATTTGAAAATTATAAACCTAGAATTTTATGGAGAATATACTTCAAGACATTTTTATTGCAGCTTTCACAGTTTTCATGAAAATTTATAAGACTTAAAAATGGGGATATAAAAGTGGGGGTGGTTATTGAGGCACTTTCCCTTCAGGGCCCATTAATTTTTTCCACTCTGTCATCATCTTCCTCGCGTTCTCCCGATATTTTGCCACGGTTCATAGAGCACGGGGTCCGCTTGGCAACTAATCCCAAGAATTGGCGTAGGCACTAGTTTTTACGAAAGCGACTGCCATCTGACCTTCCCACTCAGAGGAGAAACTAGGCCTTGTTGGGATTAGTCCGGTTTCCCCACGATGTTTTCCTTCACCTAAAAGCGACTGGTATAAATATCAAATGATATTTCGTACATAGTTCCGAAAAACTCAGAACCCAGTCGGGGTTTGAACCCGCGACCTCCGGATTGCAAGTCGCACGCTCTTACCGCTAGGCCACCAGCGCTTCTTTTTTCCACCCTGTATATTGTATATAATATTTGTTTGTTTCTAGTCTGGGAGACCAGCACCGGGCGCTGCCTGCGCACCATCCCCCTCCCCGCGCCCGTCGCGCGCGTCGCCTGGACGCCTGCGCTCGGCCTCAGTCTCGTGGCGGCCGCTGTGGGGAACAGACTGCTCCTGCTTAATCCGGGGCAAGATATTGGAGCTCATAAGGTGGCTGCTAGAACCGATGAGTTACTTGAGGAACCACCCCCACAACATGATGTTGTCAGTGAGTATACTACTAAAAAAACGTTCGGTTTAGTTACTTAAAACTTTTATTAGCTCGCATTATTTTGCACAACGATGATACATTTAATGCTGCCATTAGGGGTCATCCATTAATTACATCACACGTTTAGGGGGGATGTGAAAATGTGACAAGGGGGAGGGGGGAGTCATAAACTTTGTGACATCACATTAACTATTTAAATTATTTAATTCGCTGTACAGTTAAATAACAAGTTTTTGGAACGATAATCGTTTAATTTTCTTTCCTAATCTGTTTTGGGTTATAAAATTACTAACATTTCTCTTGTCAAAAATATTTTGATAAAATCTTAATAATACTCAATTCGATTCGCCGATTTCATTGAAAAAATGTGACGTCACACCAGGGGTGGAGGGGTTTGCCAAGGGGTGGGGGGGGGGGTCAAAAAATCTCGAAATTCGTGTGACGTAATTAATGGATGAACCCTTATCGGAATTTACTTCAACAAATTTTGTTGCACCTAGGTATACGGCAAACGAAAATGACGCAACCATACAACGCACCAACTCCTAAAATAAATTGCCAGCATGAAAATACTAACAATAATGCGCATTTTACAGTGGACCAGCGCACGACCACAGCGGTGCAGTGGGACAAGGTGAAGCCCGAAGAGTGGGCCATTGGCGTCCGTGTCGCTGTCACGCATTTCAAGCCCGTCATACACGTGAGTCCTTCATACTCTGCTTAGTCCCACGGATGCCACTTTATCGTATTCAAATTCCTAATTAATAGTAGTATAAATTACCTCCAATGAAATTTGTATAATTATTAAATGGAACAGAGTTGCTTTTGTTTTAAACTGTAATAGATGTCATATATTAAAGAAAAAAAATCTATTACAGTTTATAATTGCCATTTTCAACCAAAAGGGTACTTATTGTCGCTTGTCAGTAAGGCGCTATTTCCATATAGCTTCAATTAGAAATCAACCTTATCAGCAAGCGACAATGTGGTACCTTTTGGTTGAAAACGTCACATTATAATAGTAGTGTGACTACTTCAAAAACACAAATCAATAATATTTAATAAATAAAATTGATTTGTTTCCAAACTTGCTTTTGTTTTTTTTAGTTTACTTTAAAAACGAAGCCAATTCAATTCTATTTTCTAATACCATTATTTCAAATTTGACTGACAAGTTTTTTTGTATAGTGTGCCGCTAGAGGTTAAACAGCGATTTCGGTCTTGTACTAATGCTCAGTAACCATTGACGTATGTCTGAGGACTGTTAGTTGACTAGTTCAGCGGGGTTATTATTGCCCATGATTGCCCGTAAGGCCCGTCCTTAGATATAATAAGTCAATGTCAGTACCATTTTACATCAAATAAAACTACAACTGACTCCTAGAACTAGAGTTTTGTCGATATTTGTAATTTATATAAAATGAGTCGAAACGTGGACGCAACCAGTCAGTCGCATTCCATATTTTGAGTTGTCTTATATGCTCCATTTAGTACTGACTTATAGTGATGTGTTATATAGACGCTGTACAGTTAGCGCTATGTAGACAGTGACGGCAAAATTGGCCAAATAAATCAAACCCATCTTCATTTCTATTGAAACAAAAGTGTGTTACGTTATATTTGGCCACATTGGCTGTCACTATTTATTTCATGATGATTGTACAAAATACGTACATGGTAACCGTTTAAGTAGGAAGATATTTTTTACATCGAAACTGTAACTGCTAAATTGATTCATTTGAATTGTTTTCATATTTGTTACCATGTAATTACGAATTCAACGGACAACCGCAATGACCTTGGATTAACAATTCGAAAACAAAACGATAACGACAAGTCTTCAAAGTTTGGGTTGCCATCACAGTAATAAAAATCTACCATTTTCTACCATCGTGTTAGTCAGTTGCCAAAAAATATGAATAGCAATTTAGAGGCCTTTCTCTAGTAACTTCATCGATTCGAAATCTGATTTGACTTTCGGTCGACAGAAAAAAAAATGTAACATTTTTGTATAAAAGCTAAAAATATGAAAATAGCTTCTAAAAATGCGCAATTTTATTTTTGATTGAACTCGTAGATTCCTTTTTTTTTTGTTAAAACTTACTAAAAATAACAATTTAAAAACATGATATCCGTGATCCCGGTCACGCATAGCCGTCTTGCTCACGCTTACGCAGTGTAAGAGTAAGAGATGAACCTGAACTCATTGCCTTTTATAAATAGGAAATCTACAATAACTTTTAAACTTGAAATTTAAAACATAACTTAATTTTTTAATTTGAAATGTTTTTAGCATGGTCGTCACTTTCTTGTTCATAGGCCAGCGCCTATTTACCGGCGCGAAATATCAATAAGTTATATGTTGTTTGTCAAAGTCATTGCGTCTCACACTCATTAAGCAAAATGTGCGACGCAACGCAATAGACATTGGACAAAGAAATTGGAGAGATGGAATACCACCCTTATATAAGGAAAGACAGGTCACTAATTAACTTGCTTTTGTATTAAAAATGACAGATCGGTCTCACAAATTTGGCTAACTTGGGATGAAGAACGAAAGTTTTTTAGTTTGATGTGGAGCATTGAAACAAGTATTAGTTTTTAGGGTTGCAATAGCAAATTATAAAAATCTACCATTTTCTAGCTCGCCTGGCACGGGAAAGGCGACTACATCGCAGTGACGCTACAAGATGGCGCTAGTCGCGCGGTGATCGTGCACCAGCTGTCGAGGCGGAGGAGTCAGCTGCCGTTCTCTAAAGCGAAGGGGCTGGTGCAGTGTGCGCTGTTCCATCCGGTTACGCCGAGGCTGTTTGTTGCTGTAAGTTTTTTTTTTTTTTTTTTATTTGGGAAACATACAGCACATAATAATACAATAAGGTAAAAGATATAGTTTGAACATAGGCCAAAAGAGTTTCCACTTATAGTTAATACAAAATTCCTTGCTCCGAAAAAAAAGTACAATTATTAGGTATTTTGAATTTAAAGTTGAATTTAACAATAACATTGAGTAATAATAACAGTTATGGTGTTAAATAAAAAAGGCACAAAAATAAACGACAATTTTATTAAGTGTATTGTTGATAAGACGATGCTCGTTTTTCGAAGGTGTATCATTTAAGAGTACTTAATGGAGTGTGTACCCTTTTCTAGTTGTTTTTTTTTACACTTTAATAAAAAAATTTTTAGGATGAAGGTATACATTTTGGCCCTCGTGTACATGGGAAAATTTAAATAAAATAAAAATATATATAACGAAATCGGCTATAGTAATAATGTCTATTGGATACAACAGTTTCATTTCTCTAAATCTGCAAGGTAATTTTACTTAATAGATCGGAGTTGACTAGATAAATGAATCATACCTACTCTTCCACTTTAAAAAGAGTTATTTTGCTAGCAGATGTAACCTATCATCTTCGCATAAAACGCGATTGAAAACCGTTAAACGTTGTATTAATTAAATAAATCTATTACAGACTCAGCGTGTGGTTAGAATTTATGACCTTGTGAAACAAGAGTTGATAAAGAAACTTCTGACTGGAGCGCAGTGGGTCAGCTCAATGGCCGTGCACCCTGCTGGAGACAACTTGCTCGTCGCGTCCTATGATCGAAAATGCATGTGGTGAGTATTTATTATTTACATAATTAATTTTAGTGTTTTTTCTTGTGGCTTGGTAACCTTTGTTGTTTAATTTACTTCTAGTGGCTAGGTAACCTTTGTTGCTTAATTTACCTGTGAAAATAATGTTGACCATTTCTAAAAAAAATTATTTTGTCTGAATTTTGTTTATCGTTCTGTTTTTCTGTTTGTTTTTGTTGTATTAGCTATCGTCCATGTTAAGAATTATAAACAGCTTTATATTTGTTTGGTTTCGTTTGATTTTAACATGAAAAAATAATGTTTTCTTTTATACCGTTGTTTCAATAAAGGAAATACCTTAGGAAATTAATATTTGAATTAAACTATTAAAAACTTTGAATTCAGTACTATCCTAAGTATCCATCCGTAATTCAACCGTAAATCTAAAGCTTTTCTCTAGACTCCAATTTTTTTTTTCTAGGTTTGACTTGGAGCTGTCATCCAAACCGTATCAAACCCTCCGCCTGCACGGCGGAGCCGTCCGCGCCGTGGCCTTCCACCGCCGCTACCCGCTGTTCGCGACCGCCGGCGACGACCACAACATCGTGGTCTCCCATGGCATGGTTTACAAGTTAGTATCTTTGCTAGTCTGCTAGTTTAAGCACCTACTACGAAAAGGCGCATTCCACGAAATTGTCTACCTTTGTCCTTTGCCCCGTACATACGTGAAGGAGTTTTTTTGGCACAATGGATGTGAGAAATGCTCAGTAAAATAATCATCGACTTGAACCATGAAAAAAAAATGAGTGAAATACGAAGTAAAATGCGTTTGTATGGTACAAGTGGAATGCCACAAAATCGAAAAATGCGTTTGTACGGTACAAGTGGAATGCCACAAAATCGAAAATCGAAATTTCGTTGTTTACCTCTTTATCGCTCTTACGATTCGAATTCAGACGACAGAGAGACAAACAGACGAAAAACCGAACCAAGGTGTTCGCGGTTATAGTTATAGCCCTAATGCCCCTGATCTCCATCGCTGAGCAGAACGTCTCGTCTGATCTTATGACTATGATACAATCGGAAGGTGTCTAAGGAACTTCTAAACGAGAAAAAGGCTCATTAGAAAGTTCTTGAGGAAGAGACAAGCGGTATCGTTTCGCCAGCAATAAAAGCCTGTATCAAAAAAACTTAGTATTTTGCTTTATTTTTTTTACTAATTAAGGCTTTAGTACTTTGTTTTAAATTAGGTACAAGTTGACTCATGAAACATGAATGGATGTAGATTTGATATTGACCAATCGACTTTGCCTAAATTAGCAGCGTATTCATACGTAATTAATGTTGTTGTTTGTACCAGTGACCTTCTACAAAACCCTCTCCTGGTGCCGCTGAAACAGCTCCGTGGCCCCGAAAAGCGCGAGGACCTGTGTGTGCTGGACATCCGCTTCCACCCGACGCAGCCCTGGCTACTTGCTGCGGGTGCTGACTCTACTCTACGACTATATACTTGAATAAATGTTTGTTTTAATAGTCATATATATGCTGTTTTTTTATTTCCGTTAATTACAAGGGTGCATTTCAGGCCTTAAATCAAGTAACTTTCTCAGACATCGGTATTCTAATTAAGTCCATTGCGGAGATAATCAATATTTTTTGACGTGATAACGTCTTATATTAAACATGTCCTCTCGTAGTTGAATGACAAAAAGCCCGAATACCTGTTTACCAAAATTCGTATATCCTACGTACTTGTTCTACCAGACGATGTCTCCTAGAAGCACACCCTCACAAAACCGTTGCTTTTACAGGCTGCTTTCTCGCAGTATCTCGCAACCAGGTGTTGGAACAATATTCCTCCACCTATTCGTGTTATGAAAACTAAGCGTAGTTTCAAATTTCATTTCAAAACATTCCTTTTAGAGAAGCAGTTTGAGAATTCCTCACGGTTACCTGGTTGATGATTACCGAATTTAGTCTTACTACTGTAGTTATCCTGCTTAAAAATAAATATTTTCTCTAAATCACATTTGACACTACTTACATGCTAGTTTAAACCGTGTCACTAGTTATTTATTAATCACTATGAATACTATCATGTTATCCCTGTCACACAATGTTATATAACATTTTATAACAGCCAATGTGGAAGTACCATTATAAATCTCATTGAACGGTGAAGTCTTCAGTAGAATTTAATTTTAATGTAAACTACGCTTAAAAACTACCATTTTAGTGCCTTGCAATATATGTGGCAACATTTTTTATTTTTACCAAATAAGGCTTGGTCTCCACTCAAAGCGTTTTCAAACAATTTATAGTTAGTCAAGCAAATCTTGTCAGTAAATAAGAACAAAAAAACTAAACTCGTCCTTTTCTTTTGGGTGCAAGAGGGGTGCAAGTACTAGGTACTAGTGTAAGACAAAGATAGTATGATTCTCTCTGTCTATGTTTGAAATGAGACAGTCCGTTGAAAAACTATAAATTCAATTTTTTTTAGTGGAATTCAAAGTAAATTTAATTAAATAATCATTTATTTCAGGCATAATACAACCCATATATGTGTTAGTAACTTACATACGTAAAAAAAAAACTAATGTTAAAGAGTACAATTACAAGACATACTTTATAACATGCAAATTATTTGACAAAGAGCTTAATGTTAACAAAATTGAAAAGTGAATATTTTCTGCAGTGTTTTTTAATATAAAATACTAATGATTAAAATATATTAGATTCGGCATTAAAATTTCCGCTTATTGACAACTCTCTCTGAAGTATGTAAGCAGCCTTATAAAGCTCGTTTTGACATTTGACACGGCAGTCTACTGATTGGTTCAACTCCAATAACGGCGGTAGAATTAAGCGCCGTGATTGGCCCGGTTCTAAACATCAAACGCGAGGGGGGTGCATTTGTTGTTCATATTTTTATTGTCGTTGGTTCGTCGGTCGGCGTTCGTGCACTTTCGTTTCGAATATTGTTTTGTTTGGTTTACGCCGGCGGGCGCGTGAATTTTGATAGTAAATTACGCGCCGTTATTTATATTTTCGTTCGCCTGCTGCGCGCATAGCTTTACCATTCGTAACCGCGAAGAGATACTTTACATGTGGAATACGTTCGGTGTATTTATTTTTTCTGGAGTCTGTGAGGCTAGTGTTCGTTTGTCGGTGATGGTGGTCGGTTAGTGCTCCTACGATGTCGGAAGCGACGACGCCGACGGGCGAGGCGCCCGTGCTGGAGCTGGACGACCGGGACGCGGAGCCCCGGACCCCGATGAAGCGGCTCGGCTCCACGAGGAAGCTGGCTGCATTCAACAGTGAGTCCCAATAACCTTTCACTTGATGTACTAAGCACTACTGGCTGGTTGCTCCTAGGAGGTGCGCTTTAGTTCAAATTTGGAATGTGCATACAGTGCCAACATTGGTAAAACTTTACTCTGATGGAAGTTTGTCCATGCTTCAGGCAATTGTTTTTTAAAGATTTTTTTCAGTTCAGGATGCAATGACTTCTTAATTTGATGAGCTTAGGTTAGGTATCTACCGAAATAGTCCTGTTTTTTGTATAGACCTGCAATGCTTATTTGACTCCTTTGTGTCAGAAGTATCAAATCCAGTAGTTATACAATTTCACTACTCCATTTTTAGAATTTAAAATTTATTTGTATTTTCTCTTTCAGTTTGTCCTATGCCTGGTCCTTCAAAGTTCCAAGACATTTTAGATGACCGAACCTTTCCTGAATCCTAGCACAATATCCTTCCTACATGTATTGTTTTCAATGAAGCATTTAAAGAACAGGAAAATGGAGAGATGGTTGCTTGTGTTTATGAGGAAAAAATGAATGTGTCACAATTATAAATTACAAGATATTTTATGCACATTGCCCTTTTGTCAATTATTTGAAATTATTAAAATAAATACTTATATGTGCCATTTTCAACCAAAAGGGTACTTATTGTCGCTTGTCAGTAAGGCGCTATTTCCATATAGCTTGAATTAGAAATCAACCTTATCAACAAGCGACAATGTGGTAACTTTTGGTTGAAAACGTCACATATTATTGACTAAACAGTAAATCTAAGATAGATATTATACATAGGCTCAAGAAGAATACTTCATGATTTTAGTCAAATATTTGAAATACATAATACAGCATAATAATTCAAAGGCTAGCAAATCATATTCAGTTAACAGTGTTATCAGTAGCCGTGTGTTTTACGCTTGTAGTCTTAAGCTAATGTGTTAGATAACGTTAAATTTGATTTCATATTTCTTGGTGATGCTTGGCTAATATTTAAAAAAAGTTGAGGAAGCATAGTATAGATCTCAACTAAAATTCCTTGATTACAGTCTGTTCCCTCTTCCCTTCAATTCTATTTCTTTATATTCAATGATAATTCAATACTTTTAATTTGTCTTATGATTAGAAGAGTAACTAGAAAAAATAGTACTCCTGTGATGTATGTAAGTAGCTCTTATGTATAGTATAGTGCAAATAGTATGGTTATTTGGTTAATGCGAAGAAGATCGGCATACAATTTTTTTTGTTAGGAAGATCGTCATTGGGTCAAGATGTCTCGTATTTATATACACATGCTGCTCACATGCAGTCAGGATGAAAGAACTTTGCTTCTGTTAAAGAACACTGGCTGAAAACAATGCTAATGTAATAATGTGAATTCAGAATTAGGCTATCTATCTACCAGATATTGGCCTGTCAGTTGTTCGGAACCGTCAAATTTTTGTTCTAGCTGACAGGCTGATATCACCCCCTAAATATAAAATATAGGGCCCCTTTAAAGTGTGTATTCTTACTATTCTCTTGTAAGACCTCGAAATAAAATTAAAGTTAACATGACATCCAGAATGATTGTGGTAGGAAGGTATTCATTATCTGTGTAAATTATAGGTATTGTAGTTAAATTATCTAGTATTAGGGTTGTAAGTGGAGGCATGTCAAAAAAAATGTATGTAAACTGCAGCTAATTTGGCATGCCTTTTCTACATAAGAGTAAGCTTAAGGAATAAGAAGTGCTAAATAGACTAGCCAGTAACAATCAAGTTTTATGGCCCAACACTGGTATGTATAATTAGATTAATGATAACCAAATTCATAAATTAAAAATCATAACCACCTTAACCTTAAAATTTCATAATTGTTGTTATAACAAAGGCTCCAAAAATACATTATAAACGAACGAGTTCCGTTCCACATACGCTGACAGTGCACAGCTGCTGTTTACACTACATGTTCGATTCCGGCGAATGCCTCTAATTTCGTATTGTGGATGGATTGGAAACAGTGAGGTGTGGGAATTAGGAAAATACCTATGCTTTGTACGATCGACGTTTAAAACTCGTCACAGACGGAGCGATAATACCTCTATCGGCCGATATCGGCAGATATAGTTGGTCAAGCAAATCTAGTCAGTCCCTTCGCACCTGCATTTTTTAAATTCGCCGCCTTTTTCTACTGACAAGATTTGCTTGACCAACTACCGACAGATATCTTAGAGTTTAGAGTATTGCTAAGCACCCACTAAGCGCCACACACGCCAAGGATACCAAAATATATACCGCTCTCTCTCTAGCACCTACATTGTGAGAGAGACGAAATATACCGACCGATACATTGCATGGAATCTTAAGGCATCTGCAGATGCTTCCCGATAAGATATCGGCAGATACCAAAATATATATAACAGCTTCGTGTGTGGACTCTGTCAAATAGTACGTAAAAGATATCGACAGATGCCGTATCTGCCGATATATTATCGCTCCGTCTGTGATGAGCTTAACTACTTGAGGTTGTGGGCCTTCTGGCGCCATTTTAGATGCCATAGATAATCCAGAGTATTTTTCACGTTTGTAACATTTTAGAAAAAAATACCCAGAAAACAGGCACACAATAGCCTTTTTTGACAGTTTGTAGCCGGTGTATGGAAAGTTATAGTCTGTCAAGCTATTTCAGTCAGTAGAAAATATTTCAGTCAGTAGAAAAAAGCGGCAAATTTAAAAAATGTAGGCGCTAGGTTATTGTCTCATAAAAAATTTTAATATCGCGCCTTTTTCTACTGACCTACTGACAAAATTGTTTGACAGGCTATAAATTTGACATTTACACTTCGCGCCAATAACGAACTTTTGACCAGTCACAAGCTTTTTGAAGAAAGTTAATAAAGGGCCAAAAGCCTTTTATATTTTTGTCTTTTTGTATTTATGTGTTTAGGTAGGTAGGTAGGTAGTAGGTACGTGGTAGGTACACACCACACCATCGCTTGCTCGCGCACGTAAGAGAGTGCAAATTTAATGCCAAGTTATAATTCACATTTATCAATACAAATTTACTTATACCATCTCCATTCATGTCAACTTCCTTAGTAAACTTGTTCTGTGTCATCTGTGTCTACGAAAATGGTACGAAGTTACTATGAATTCAAGAAGTAAAACTCGTCGCATAACAATAAAATGTACTTGCGAAAAACAGCTGCACTCTTGCTGAATAACATTGTAATAAATTGCAATACCGACCGTTCGCAAGTAGCTAGAATGCAGGCGCCAGTCCCGCTTTGCTAATAAATTATGAATTGGTTTACGCGGAATATTCCCGATCTCAGCCAGATCCCAGATTAGGTAAGTTGACTGACACTCGCGGTATTTCCTGGTTCAATGTGGTTTACTTATGGTAAATAGCTACTACCAGTTAAGCCAGTTTTGCTTAGCATGGATTACTAATTGTTTGAAGATAAGAGCTAAGTTAACATAGTAGGCAGCCGCTATAAGTACAGATATGCATTTCATTCATTAACTCTTTTATAAAATAAAGCTGGAGCGTGATACTGCTCTGGACCGAGCAAAGTGGCGTGCTCTTGTTTTGGAGGCCGACTCATTTTGGGTCATCGCGCCAGCCAAGTAAGTAAGTAACCCTTTCATAAAACAGAACTTTACATGTCAAGTACAGTAATAACACCTTATAAATAGTCTAGATACGACTACATTTTTTTTCTCTGTATGGACTTGAGGGCGATGAAATTGGAAAAAGTGGTCATGTCAGGTCAGTGTGCGTGCCTGAGTTGATCGGATAATTTAATCAGATTGGCGAAAAACTGTCCCGTCTGGACTCCACTTAACCTTCATGTTTAATAAAACGAGAAATTCAGCTACACGGATCATCATATGAAACTCTCTTCTTCCTTTCGTTATCCCGGCATTTTGCCACGGCTCATGAGAGCCTGGAGTCCGCTTGACAACTAATCACTAGTTATTACGAAAGAGACTGCCATCTAACCTTCCAACCCGGAGGGGAAACTAGGCCTTTTTGGGATTAGTCCGGTTTTCTTACGATGTTTTCCTTCACCGAAAAGCAACTGGTAAATATCAAATAATATTTCGTACATAAGTTCCGGAAAACTCATTGGTACGAGCCAGGGTTTGATTTGAACCCGCGACCTCCAGATTGAAAGTCGCACGCTCTTACCGCTAGGCCACCAGCGCTTATCATTATCATATGAAACTCTAATCTCTAATTCAAACAATCATCAAATTAACTCTCTAATTACAGACTGCATGTAACGCATGTAAAAATCATAGACAAACGTATTAACACCAGAACTCTTGTCGTTCAAAACCGTGCTTTAACTTCCTGTAATACGTCACAGTATTGACAATCAAAAAAGTGCACCGATTTAAGCCGTTAAAAATTAAGCACACCGCACTCACGTCCATTGTCTCATAAGTAATATTTCCGTTTTGAGTTGTTTCCTTCGGGTAATGAATAAATGATGCTAATGTAGTGTGAGTGGTCGGCATTGGCCACTTCCGCGGCTCCTGCGTGGGCCTGGGCTCCCCCTCTGGGATAAAGCAGCGGTCCCTGTCTCACGAAGCTTTAACTGGGAATGTTAGAGAGAGAGCGATGCCGATTTTTTTAAATAATAATTTGCGTGGGTTGCCAGAGGGGATAAAGCGGCGGTATTTTTCTATCAAGATTTTAACAATCAATTATTAATCAAAACATTTTATACAATAACTGGAAATGTTAATGTGACAGGGTTTGCACTTTTAATTACGGAAGATAGCCAAGTTATAGGGAAAATACGTTGGTCAGTAAGGTATACTCAGTTACAAAGTTCATAAATATCGTGTAGGTACGCACAGCATGCCTGTGACAAATGACTATACTTATCATAGTTGGTCAAACCAATTTGTCAGTCAGTAACAACCAGGAAAATTATACTCGTCCCTTTCTTTTGGGTGCTAGTACTAGTGTAAGACGAAGATAGAACGATTCTCTATATCTATGTTTGAAATGAGACAGTCCTTTGACAAACTATATTATAGTTTGGCTCAAAACAAGTTTACTAAAAAGTTGTCACATGCGTGCGCCCATGAAGGACACTAATCATACGCAACGCGACGAAATTATAAACACGTTGTAAAAACAACCTGCGTAATTAAGTCGGGTTCATTGTTGCCCACCAAGCACTGGTGGGTAACAAGAATACGTCTACCGATTTGACGTAGCACTTAGGACTTTTTAGACGTTGGTAGAAATGAAAGTGACTATGACAAGGACAAACAATAATATCGCTTATTCTGTTACTCCTACTGAAAATTCCATAAGTAAGACCACCTCGTTACTGCCCCAGCTCCCCCTTGTTGCCTATATCGTATTGTTGCTCTGTGTAGTCTGGTCTGGTGAACGGTCATAAATAAATATCTGATCTATAAAGTGTGAAATTGTAACAATTTAAATTAGTAGATTGGGAGGGTGTAATTATTAGGGCGTACATTGAATCCTGAGCGTAGCGAGGGATTCAAGTGTTACGCCCAAGGTGGAAATAATTTTGCTACCATGTGACACATATTGCTTTGCACCTCACCTATAAGGAAATTATGTTAATCTAAAAAAATAGTATGCAAAAAAGCAAAAAATAACGTTTCCTATAGAACAGAAAAGTGACACTTTGATCCCTCCTAGCAGGGAAGAAAAATGCCACTTTGATCCCTCCTATAGCGGGGGAGAAAAAGCCCTTTTTCGAATAGGTGATGTGATATTTTTTCAACTATACTAAAACGAGACGATATAAGTCAGTCGAAACATTATCGCAGACACTATTAGGCCGGGGTTGCCAAGAGATTTGTGCCAGTTTTCTTGCCAAATCCTGACCTATTCTTATGAACACTAGTTTATATTCACGAAACACCGAATGGACACAACTCATAATTATTGTGCTCTGTAAGGCATTTGTCTTATCTCATATGTAAAGCCTGACCAGTAAATATATGATCATTGTCAAGAGGGCGCTGTTTATTCTCATGTGGTGACAGTTCAGTATAGTATGAAAATTGTTGTTCCAGTGAAATTCCGCAACATGGCGATGATATGTGCCATTTTCAACCAAAAGGGTACTTATTGTCGCTTGTCAGTAAGGCGCTATTTCCATATAGCTTCAATTAGAAATCAACCTTATGCGACAATGTGGTACCTTTTGGTTGAAAACGTCACATATATCCTGGTCAGGCTTTAAATGTATAGGTTGATTCACAAAAGCTCGCGAATATTGACTGGGATATGGACCGTGATTACCTTTTGTAT
The DNA here is from genome assembly GCF_947568885.1 of Cydia strobilella. Taxonomy (NCBI): domain Eukaryota; kingdom Metazoa; phylum Arthropoda; class Insecta; order Lepidoptera; family Tortricidae; genus Cydia; species Cydia strobilella. The sequence goes on from NC_086055.1 coordinate 13,507,040, forward strand.
TGTTTTCGAGCTCCCGATATTTCGACGCATCTTTCACGGGTAACTGCGTCGAAATATCGGAAGCTCGAAAACAATACAAAATGTAATCGCGTTCCATTATATCCCGGTCAATATAAGTCTAGTGAAACTAACCGTGAATCATTCAAAACTACTAGGTACATAATGTGTATTGGAAGTTTAAAACGGATTTAATGATTACAGGCCCAAATTGCATTTAAGCCCGTGGCCCGTGGCCAAAAAGAGCGCGCCGCCGGCTCTTACCTTGATTAGGATTAGGGATAGGGACCCTGAATACGGAGCTGTCTAATAAGGGCTTATTTATTAATAACCAGACTTCCTGCCGGGGGCCCGTTTCTCTAACGGTATAAGTAGAATAATTTTAAAGGTAGTATAGTTACATAGCTGTTAAACTTACCGTGGGATAATTAAAAACCTGTAAACGCTAATAAGACACTGACTAAGAGGGTGCATTCCTATTTGTCCCCACCGGGAACAAAAGGGGATAGGTGTTTTCATCATGTATGGCAGCGGTCACGTGGGCCGGGGACAAATGAGAACACAGCAATAATTAATAGTCTGACAACAGAGAGTATAAAATAATTGAGGGCGCCACTAAGCGTAAGCAGGCAATATTACAATATTTACAATACATGTGACGTTTTCAATCAAAAGTTACCACATTGTCGATTACCATAAGGACGAAAATTGTTTGTATCTTTATACGAAAAACCTGTCAGAGCGTCCTTATGGCAAGCGAAAATGTATGTGCTTGAAAATGGCACAACAAGAAATGTCGTGTTGTCAGGTATAAAATATAAAGTTAGCTTAGGACTCTAGATTTCTAGAATCTATACCAGTACAGTTATTGACTGAGTAACTGACCAGCGATAACCAAGCCAATGTCCTGGGCTATTCGCAAAGCTCACATAAACATAATAAACCGGCATAACTAACCGACTACCGTAGTGGGCCTAGTAGGCCTAGCACAGGAGCGACGCGACAGTTTCTCGCCCGAGAGACAGACTACCCGTCTTTATCTAACTGTAATTAATTAGAGAGGTCTACTGATGGCTACTTTTATGGTCAGTGCAAGTCGAATTGGCTAAACTAGGGATCCACAATCCACAAACTTTTGGGACGAAGAGCAAACCGCAGAAGAAATTGAAATCGCCATTTTTGGGAATCTCAAAGAGCCGCAGACGTTACACGTAGCCACATTCTCGAGTCTAATATGCCAGTTATCAGAGGTCAGATTATACTAGAGACGGGCTCTCAGACGAGAAATCATGAACAGGGATGTTGAGGTCGCATCTGCGCTAAAATCGTTTCACGCCTACGGTCCCAAGCTTGGAGTGCAGTCTGCCAACCTAACCCAAAAAATCGTATGTCACTTTCATAATCGTGTAGATACACCCTTATCGCCTACGCGATAGAACTTTCTTTTGCATAAACCTGTAAACTGAATATTATTTGCTATCTTTTTCTGTGTTTGCGTTTTATTCGCAGTTTATGTAAAGTTGGAACTTGTTTTGCCATTGTATGCAATGCGAAAGTTTGTTACTCTGTAAGTGAAAGACTTGGAGGATCGGTTATTTCCTTTGCGGTGCGATGTCACTTGAAAAGATGGCCATTTGTTGTTTAAAGTTTGGTAAAGTTGTTTTTAAAAGTTAAAGTCTGCACCAGTCAAGACTATAAAATAAACTAAAGCTGTCAGTAGCAGTGAAATTAAAAAAAGGATGCCAATCTCTTATGGCAGAATTGTTGCAAAAGTGACCGCTTTCAGCTTTAAATAATAGTTCCTAATCTCTCCGGTGGCGCTAGTTAGGCTCTGGGACACGAGTATAACATGAACCAACAAATAACCCGACCAAATTACGTAGGTTGTTTTTGGTAGTATTTCGGTATATGGTGGCGCCGCCTAATTACTGTTTTTTGATGGACACTGTTCATACATAGAGATTTGGCTCCTTTATATAGTCTCCATGGGTTTGACGTTTAAAATAACACTTTCACTGCGTGTGCTATCGAAATCGTTGCAGACTTTTCTTGGTCTGACTATACTTACTCTTGGTGATAATACCTACTAGTGTAAGAAAAAGACATTAGAATATATTAGATAGGTAGGTAATTTTATTTTCCACTAACTTTGTCCGTGACTCACGTGACTTCACTCCAGTAGAGTGATGATTTCCGTGACGAAAACTAATGTCCGTCCCCAGATCTCAAACTAAATATCTTCATACCGAATAACCGAATTACATGGGTTAAATAGGTTCAACGGTTTAATCTTGATTTATAATAGTCGTAGGGAGGGATTCATATTTTACCGACGGACTTAATGATCTATAGGTAACATATTTCATTTAGGAACAACTTTCTATAAACGTAATTCCATATTGAACACAACTGTAACTGTATAATCCGACTGTGGTGCATGGTAGAGATTATTCCATCATTGTCACACCTTTGATCAATGAATGATGCATAAACGCATAATGCATAATGCACTGCCTTCCACGTCTCGAAGGAAATGGCAGTTGTCAACACATTTAGCTATTGTGATGGGTTGGACATTTGCTCAATCAAATCGTTTTGACTCGTTTATTCAGATGATTTCGAAATGTTGTAAGAATAACTGTTGTTAAAATGCAAAATGTACCAAACTATTTGTTTACATAGATACGTACGAACACTCGCTCACGATCGTATCTAGGAAACTTATTGTTATAGTTTTTTAGTCTACGGCGGTTATCATTGTCCCACTGGTGCATCCGATAACCGCATTAGTGTCATAAGTGATAACCGCGGCCGCCTATTTTTTGTACAAATTGAGTAGATATATATGTATATCCCTTTGCTAAAACTGACAATTGGTTAATCTACGCGTTTATTTAAAAAAAAAAATCGGATTTTCAGAAGTGACAATTAATAATAATATACTAACCGCTTTTACAGGACGCCTAAAAATAATGTTTGAAAAAGAAACGATTTCGTTTAAATGACACATCAGGCAATTTTTTTTGGAAGCATAATATGTCACGCAAAACTCAAATGATTTTAAAAATATCCCTTTTCAATTCGCAGAGTACATTTTAACTGCACCCCACTCGTCTTAAGGGATATGCGTAATGCGTTCGACGGTCATCCACGATCTCATTACGATGCGAGGCACCTCGGGACCTAGACATGTTTTATTTATTTAATTGCTACACGTGAACTTTATTGTCTATTAACACGCGATTACGGACGTTTATTTAACACAACTGGCCATTTCGCGTGTATTATCGTTTGAGTTTTCTTAATTGTGCCTAATAATGTACTTACATATTTGTTTATTTTTGTATTGGGCAAGCGTAGGGTCTTCAAACTAAGTGACTAGATAGGAATTTTTTGGGCATCAGATCGGCCGAAATGTATGAAATCATTGAAATGTTTGCGATTTATTAACTAATCCCACGGTGAGAGATGTTGAGTAACACACAAACACTCATTTCGCAGAACTGACTCGATGGTAAAAAAAAAACTTTATATGGACTAAGGGCGGTTTCAGATTAGCGTTTTATACGCGCGTGTACATGGTCTATACAAGCGTATAGACCATGTAGGGAGAAGTAACGCGCGCGTAAGCTCGTAAAAACCCAAATGTAGGGAAATGTAACACGCGTGTAAGCTCGTACCGCCGAAAGTCGAAACGACCGTATACGACGCGCAGAAAATACTCTAGTCTGAAACCGCCCTAAGATTTCAAAGTGTGACGTAAAGGAACAGTTTCAATGAGTTTCGATGTGTAGCGCCAAAACTATCGCCAATCAAACAAGGGAAAAATATGCGCAACTGCCACAGGTGTAATTCAATCCTTTAATTGACCCCATAGTCAATTTGACTTCACTATTCGCATGTCCGATTGACCTAGTCACTAGTCAGTCAATTGAGAGATCAATAGCTGCAATCTTATAAAATTGATTAGTTTGGTCTGTCATTGCCTTTATTTCGTTTGGCGCTAGTTGCATATGTAGCTGTAATGGTCAGCCAAGGTATGGTTGGACCGGACCGATACAGTGTTATGAGTACGATGCTTGTTTTATATCAATAATCTTAATTTAATTTAGTCGTTATAAAATAAATAATATATAATTGTATATTGTACATATAAACCGGACAAACAAAAAGTGCATCTTATATAAACTGTCGATTCTGAGTATTCTTGACTTTAATAACTTAAGGTACAAGTGCTTTCATTTAATTAGTTACGGTTACCCTACACTAATACGCATTACTGCCTTAAACATTATTTATATTTATTTTAAAGGGCCCACTGACTATCAGTCCGCCGGACGATATCGGCCTGTCAGTTAGAACAAAAATTTGACACTTCCGAACAACTGACAGGCCGATATCGTCCGGCGGACTGATAGTCAGTGGGCCCCTTTAGTTTTTAACAACCATTTTATTATAATTGGCAATAAGGCGTTTGCCAGTAGCTCATATTATAGGCAGAGAGAATCATAACTGTCATTTTCTTATTACAACCCTAAAAATAACAGGGATAAGTATAGTAGTAGTAGTAGTAGTAAATCACTTTATTGTACAAAACAAAAATTGATAACATGAAATTCATATAAATATAGTTTTTAGGGGTTTTTAGTTTTTAGGGTTCCGTACCCAAAGGGTAAAAACGGGACCCTATTACTAAGACTCCGCTGTCCGTCTGTCTGTCTGTCACCAGGCTGTATCTCATGAACCGTGATAGCTATAGACAGTTGAAATTTTCACAGATGATGTATTTCTGTTGCCGCTATAACAACAAATACTAAAAAGTACGGAACCCTCGGTGCGCGAGTCCGACTAGCACTTGGCCGGTTTGTTTTATTCAACTATTACTAAAAAAACTTGTTTGTCAGACTTAAGGATGACTCACGTTAGACCGGGCCGTGTCCGGGCCGAAGCTTCCGGCGCTTACTTTTCTATGACATGACAGTTGATCACGTGATGCTTTCCATAGAAAACGAAGCGCCGGAAGCTCCGGCCCGGACACGGCCCGGTTTAACGTGAGTCATCCTTTACGGTACGACTGTTGTTTTGAGATTTCTTCAAGAAATGCAGTTTCCCACAAGTTGAGTTGTTTTTGCCGGATTTCTGCGAAATCTTTACCATTGAATAATAATCGATCCGCTTACGCATATTGCATAAGTTCACATGTACGTGTTTATGCATAATAAAACAGGCAGTAAAGATATTCTGTTTATTCAGAGATTTTCCTTAGGATAAAGGGGCCCACTGACTATCAGTCCGCCGGACGAAATCGGCCTGTCAGTTAGTTTGACAGTTCCGAACAACTGACAGGCCGATATCTTCCGGCGGACTGATAGTCAGTGGGCCCCTTTAGTTTTTATTTATTTGTGTACTAGCAAATAAAGGGGCCCACTGACTATCAGTCCGCCGGACGATATCGGCCTGTCAGTTAGAACGTAAATTTGACAGTTCCGAACAACTTACAGGCCTATATCGTCCGTCGGACTGATAGTCAGTGGGCCCCTTAACTCCGTGTATATTCTCTTACGTACTAGTCTTTGAGCTGTTGAGCAAAGGCTTCTTCTCTTTTTTTTTCCCAAAATGCTATCCAATATCCATAATCCATAATATGGTCTATGGTTTTATTATATTATAATGATATTATAGACCAAGGTGTAAATTTGAGATACGTCATTACCAAACTAAAATGGAGTTGGGGTGGGACATGTTGCTAGGCAGGATTATGGCAGGATGGCCAAAATGTTAAGTAGGGAATGCAATCTCGATCTCGCAATTTCGAAATCTCGCAGGCATATTCGAGATTCTTTCTAATTTTTTTTGTAAGTTGCTCAGTGCTTGTCAAGAATATCAATTAAGCATGTTAGTGCCCCTGCTTCTTCGCTTTATTATTGCTACGCGGTTTCTTAAGTGAAGTTAACTAGTGATTTAATTACACATACAAATTAGAGCTAAGTAATTTCGTATTTTTTTTAAGTTTGATTTTATTTTCAAAATATTATTTTTAAGAATGCGGATCATTTCTGGATGAGATTATCTCAGGACAGGAACAAGTGGCATACACGAAAAAAGGTCTATATGCTCAGCAGTGGGCGATTAAAGGCTGAGATGATGATGATGAAGATCATAGACTGCCTACTGCCAACCAGTGGCCGCGCGTCAAACAGGGCAGGCCACATTAAATTTAGATTTTTTGGACAAATTAAGCGTATCATTTTGAAATAGACGTGCTAGATACAATACAACATGCAACCGAGTTCTATAGATGATCCGCCACATATTTAACATAAAATGTAATTGTTTATAAATAAAAAATATCTATTTATGCAGGACTGTACATCAAGTAACCAACATGGTGACTAGTTAGTTTCGCGGTTTGCACGTGCTCTCTTCTTGAAAGTCTTGAAACTATAAATAATATAGCTGTATCCACAGGTAAAGCTAAACCAAAATACACAGCCTATTTTAAACGCGTAAGTGTTTAAATTCAAGATAAACACTCCCGTGAGAGCTCTATAGGCTACACCACTTTCTGGTATTTCTGTAACCATTAACGCAACGGATTTTGTGAGTTTTATGTCCTAATCCGTTAATTTTAACTCAACTGTGATAAAGGAGTTGAGTTCCAGACGATCACACACATGTGGCCAGCAAATGGGATTCGAAATTTAAATTCTCTGGAAATTGGTGTCACTGGACGCTTTTAAAGATGAGGCGTGAAATGAATACGTCGCAGCCACAGATAATGTAATACTGTACTGTATGGGTAAGCGTGTTTGCATTACAAATTGATCTTGTGTCTATTTTTACTTTTAAAAGAGTTGTAGACTATTTTTACTCTAAGATCATCACAGTACAAGTTAAAGTTTGATTTGCTGCGCAATCGTCCTTATATTAAACTAGCTTTTGCCCGCGACTTCGTCTGCGTGGAATCAGTAACAGCAGCTAGAGTAAGTATAGCGCCTGGATAAAGTGTAATAGCAATCATTCAATTTGAGCATAAGCTTGATTGTTTACAACAATTATCAGGCAATTCATTAACTCTCTCAATCCACCAAGGGGGGTGGATTCACTCTCTTTAGGGATGATTTCCGACATAAAAACTGTTCTATGTCCTTCCCCGGGACTCAAACTATCTCTATGCTAAATTTCAACTAAATTGGTTCAGCTGTTTAAGCGTGACACACAGACAAACACACTTTCGCATTTCGGAAGGATTTATAATTCTAAGTATAGTTTCAGCGAAATCCTTTTTTTTTAGGGAAAACATTTTGAAGGTTTTAAAAATAATGGTGAAGTAAAAGCAACGTAATCAAGCTTTTAGGAGCATATAAACATTTTATGATGTCACTTGGTTGTCTAGAAGGTTACTAAACACATAACCTCAGTTAACTGGTTTAAATAACCACTCAGACAGACTTAACCCTTTGATTTAACGTTCCGGATCGATCCGAGTTAAATCCGAAGCCGTATAACGGCGCCAACCATGACACTAACTAATTCAGTTGTGGTTAAAACTTCACAGGCTTTGGTTCTAAGTTAGCTCCCGTTACTTAGGTACGGACTTACTGAATAATATACTATATTATTCAGTACAGTGGTCAAAAGTTTACATACAATTTGTAAGAAGTGAGATATGCAGTGTAGAGTTGGTTCCCATATATTCTACGACTCTTACCGCACACACTCTATGTGGTAGTGGTAGGTCAAGTAAAATGTTTAATTAGAATATTCAGCAGACTATACTTTCAACGTTCTATGTATTTTGTGTGCTTTAGCGATGAGATCATTTTAAACTAAAATAAATTGTCGTTGCCAATCGCCATTTGGAGACTAATCTATATATAAATATAAATAATTTATTATTATTGTGCAATAAAGTCAACAAATGTAGTATGTAGGTACCTGACTTTATTTAAACAATGTCAGTAATACATTCTCGATGACATCGTGCTCCAGATTGCCAAAGAAAGCATTGAGGTTACTCTATGGTACTTTCATGAGGGCTTTCGATGCTCGATTCATGATCGCCGGGGTCAAGCCAGTTTGTGGCGCTACATCGTGCTATAACGCCGTTTACATACCAAAACCGAAACGCTTTAAGCGCTAAGAACCTTATTCAATCCTTCTCACAGTTATCTGACGAGTTTTAAACCTTATTGCAATGTAACATAGTCCATCGATGGTCACCTAAAAGTTTTGCTGTTATTACATTCTTCATTTGTTTTACAAACAGGATTTATGTTAACAATAAATGCGTCGTGATAATGAGCTCGTTAATCCACATCCTCTGTGGACGTCTGGTCATAGACAATTTTCGAATTTATGACTCGAGACTTTTGGCGCCATTACGTTTAGAATTTACCATAACAACATGGCATGTCTTGCGCTTGCCGGATATTTGTTGAGAGGCTTTGATTTTTTAAATACTTTGTTTTGTTTTTTTCTAAACTGCCGGTTTTTTTATACGCCGGTTAGGTTAGTTTTTGAATAGGTTAATATATGATCACTTAAGATAACAAGAATAAATTAAATTTATTCCAATCCGTATAAGTATTTGTTAGGTATTTGCATAAACGACTATACGTTTATAAAATAAAAGTTAGTATTCCTGTATTTACTATTGGGATGTCGACAATAGTGACGATTCAGTAATCCACGTATTTAATAAAATTTTCAGAATGGTACTCGTATATCCACGTTTTACGGTATAAGTACTTGCTATTAATACATAAATGTGAACACGGATTCTCTGACTAAACGAGTATAATATAAACAATCTCATTTTAGAGCCAGAATAGTTTACATCGATTCAAGTCCCAAGATTTCCGATTATCAAAACACTGTAGATCACATCTAGCGGCCGTGAACTCATCTGGATTCTCTAAATTTAGCCATTTCAGTTCAGCTATAATTTGTATTCCTGCCAAACACAGTATCCCCCTCAGCACGTCGGTAAATCTGTTTCGGGGGTAATGAAGTGGAAATGTGCTGATCCCAGCATGTATGCATTTGTCTTGAGCTGTTAGCACAGTGAATGCTATATTGCTAACTGCAGCTGCAGAGTATCTGCAACGTTTCTTATTTCACAAGTGCAAGGTGCGAAAAGTTTCTAAAAAGTTGGAAAAGTTCTAGGAAAATTTGACAGGAAACAAGGGAAACTTTCATTATGGAAATGGAAAATTTCGGTTCCTATACAAAAATAAGAAGTTACGAATTTGTCCCGTGTGGAAATTACGCAATTTTGAGATTTTCCGATGGCACACCAGTATCTATGGATTCTATGGTGTCCGTTTACTAGCTACTACCATTCCTTAAAAAAAAGCATGTACCGATGGGGGCTTCGATCGTGTTCAAATTGTAAAAAGAGCATCCTCAAGATTTAAAATTTTCTGATTAACATTAGTACGAATACAATGAATAGCCGAAGTGTCGCCAGATACGCCACGCTATAGAAGAAACGATTTGATAACGAAGCACATATATAATATATTTAAATATATTTACAGGGAAAATTTTACAATAATAGGTTTTGGTTTGACGAGGATGTTTTTCAGACTGCCATGGTATTCAACTTTTTACAGTGACATACATGGTTCTAAAACAAAGTATAAATAAAATAATAATATAAACCGTATCGTATATAAACCTATTTACAGAAGTAGAGCAGAATACGTCACACTACACATAATATTTATTACCGAAGAAAGAAACGAAAGGAATTGTCTGAGTACTCTTGAAGTATTAGAGAGAACTAAGTAAGAACTTACATTACTAGGTCTAGGCTTAGAATCCAACTCCCGCTTTGCAAACTTATTAAAGCCGTGACCACATATGAATTTTGTTAGTAGTTTTGCTCTTCGTGATGCAGCACTAAGATGGATCGCTGATGGCTTCCTCAAAAGTTGTTTGTTCAGAAATCTGAATATTCATGCTGAAATATATACTTCGATTGTGTCTAATAGCTATCATTTAGCACTCGTTATCTTTGTAAAGAGAAATATTGCTTCATTTACATTTCTGTTCACTGGTAACCTTGAGGCTTCCGTAATTTAGCTAATACTAGAATTACTAGAAACAAATCAACAGAGCTGAGACTTCTATTATTGAATTTAAATTGTTGTCAAGAAGTTGTTTAAATTGTTGTAAATCCAATGTGGGCTACCGCGTTTAATTTCGCGCCGCTAGGGCCGCTAGTGTAGATGGAGGTCCTTCAAAATGTGTGTGAGAAGATTGGGGGGTTTCAAGCTTTTTATAGTAAATTTTCTCTCCTTCATTATTGTGGCCAATCTTTGTCCATCTTTGATTAATCATGGTAAACAATAGATATAGCTCAATGAATGTTAGTGGTTTAAAAAGAGTGCCAACAAAAATATATGTAAAATTAAAGAGACATGTTAGAGGTTGAAAAAATGACACATTTAGACGTTATGTTAAAATACCTTTGTGTATATTAGAACGTATTGATTTTATAAAAATAAGTACATATAGAAGAATTATGAGATTTGTTTTTCTGGACCTACATCTACACACAGAACAATTTCTACCACAAGTTTCCCTTATTCAACCTGTCTGTCGCATAACGTATTCCTCACAATCAGCTCAATTATCAGCATATGGCGCCGATCCAAAAGGCTCTCAATTGTGTTTTGAATTCAGAACGCATAAAACGGTTTTTATGTTCGATGGTTGTGGCTGTCTGTGGCGGGTTGTCGCTGTGATTCAACAAGCTATATTTAGTGGCGCCAGAATGGAGCCACGCCTTACGCACTCCAAACGCACACCATGCTTTAATACATTATTTCACAGACACTTCCTCGTCGTGGGTTTATTAAGTACTGTGGTATAAATTAACTTGGAAAGCACACGCCAATTTATTTTAGCAAAATATTTCGCAGCCCGACTGATGTGGAAATATGAGGTGTTACTTTGAAAAGAGCAGGTTATTAGGAGGACAGTTTGCGAATGGAGTAGAGGAAAGGAAACCCGGGATGAAATGTGATCTACATTATCGTCTAACGATGCGTTTTCATCGGCAAATGAGGCGAGGACATATAAAAATAGTCGTTTTACCACCGATTCTATGATGTTCAGTCGTTCACACTTAAAAGGTGAATCAAAGAAAATCACAAAATCTTGGACTCCTCGCTTGAACTTCTTTTCGTCACTGATATTTTGTTTAGTGGTATGCTGTATTATAATTTTATTTTTGATAGCAATCATAAACCGTTTTCAATGTTTTCATCCGTACACAATTAATTTTGATTTTTTTAAGTTTTTAGATCTAATTTCCATGGTCGTGGAAATGATGATTTATTTCACCCAAAAGATTTCCGAGACCAGAACCAACTAAGATAATACAGTCCGGCTCTGAATCCAGATGTCTGTGATTGATATGATAGCCCTAAAAATACTTAATCATTTTATTATAAACACATCTGTTCGGCCCGATAGAACATCGCAAAAAAACTAATACAGTGGCTTTATTAAGAGCTCCAGATGCGATGAGTTCACTGAGGTCCCGACTTGAAGTAGGTACTGTCCGTACTAGAGATGCCACGAATATTCGGTAACTATTGGGTATATTAAGCCACTTCATCGAATAGGTATTCGGTATTCAGCCGAATATTGCGCACTATACCTACTTAAAGAAAATGTAAGTACTTGTGTACTTTCAAAGAACAAAAGACCTTTTTTAGCATTTGCGAATAGCATAGTTACCTATAATTTTACTTAGATATATTTTCTTAGCTCTACTTAGTCCCTTGAAAGCGAAAATAAATGTAACTCAAAGTGTACACTTGCTTTGCCGATGGTTCATTAGCCGAATATTCGGCACTTCGGCCGATAATGTGGCCGTATATTCATCAACATCATCATGTGTGTGGACTAAAGTTATTTGGAACTTCGTAAACCGTATTACAAAGCAATAGGGACTATGATTGGTCAATTAAGAATGCTGTTACATTAAAAGCGTTTTCACACTGTCCGATCCGATATCGGATAGAAGTAAAATGTATAAAATTAGTGTTTTCCTGTATTTATTTATTCATATAAGAAATCTTTATTATACAAAAAATGTTAATGCAAGAAAAGGCGGACTCGATGTCATATGGCACTCTCTATATAGCAGCTGTTTTTCTCATAGGCACCATCCGACATTGGAGAGGCACTTCCGATAATATCAGCCATGTCGGACCCCTGTTAGCTGTCGGACCGACATCGGATGCATGTTATCGGATGTAGGATCCTACATCCGATACTGCGGAATACTGTGATACTGCTGCGAATGTATCCTACATCCGATATCGGATCGGACAAATGTGAAGTCGCTCTAGCAATCGCTCTACGTTGTATAGTTTGTCATAGGACTGTCTCATTTCAAACATAGACAGAGAGAATCATACTATCTTTGTCTTACACTAGTACAAGCACCCAAAAGAAAAGGATGAGTATAGGTTTTTTTGTTTTATCCTTTGCTCTTGCACGCGAAGTTTATTTTTACTTGTGACTTGTTACGTTCAGTTTGTATCGCTTAATCACTTTAATCAGGTATGAATCACTGATTTAATTAGGGGTCAAAGTCAAGGGAAACGTTACCGACCCATACTTTATTAGAAGTTTGGTTTTATTTTTCATGTCGTCAGCTGTTATGAATCCACTTGCATGGCTCTTACCGTCGCTTTAATTGAGTTGTATTGTACGAGTATACGTACAGGGATTTTAATTCCTCAGCTATAACTGTATATGAAAATCATAAATACATATAATTTCAGAAAAAGGTTTCTTCTGTGGACGATAGAATAGAAGTTAACCATCTAGGTACATATCTTATTTGAGTCTCAAAACCTGAAAAAAGTATCAGCGTAAAAAATCGTTTTTAATAGGGTAGTTGACACATAATGAATTTTTTAACTAAATTTAGTTAAATAGATAGAAAATGAGCTATTTATCACAATAAATTGGAAACTTAAAAAATATATGGGAATTAAAAAAAATACGTTTCGAAAAAAAAAAAATCACTTTCAAATAGGAAAAAAATAACGGTACCATTCGACTCCTTACATTTTATTTAAAAAAATATTGTACAGCAACAATATACATAATCGCAACATTTCACCGACAAAATCGCAATTTCCTTGTTTTTCTATACATCGAAACGCGGCTTCTAAGCAAAGCGGCTTCTAAGCAAAGTGACACAGTGACGTCACAATGTGTTGCCATTTGTGTTAGAGCGTTTGCTCAGTAAACTGGCGATGCCAGACTTTGACCATCATTTGTGACTTTATTGCTTTAAGACAATGGGTCCCGAACAGACATTTGATCCTCAAAACAAACCTGTTCGACTGATACCATAAAAAAAATGTCAACTACCCTATTATCTTAACTTTGTGATGTGTACAGGAAAGACGTTAAGAGTTAGGTAAGCATACAATAAAATGTGTATGACCCTACTCCGCAGTCCGCACTTTACGTTCATAGGTCTGCCTATTATTATTTATTACAAGCGACCGGCCCCGAAAACCTTCCTCAAGAATCACTATTGATAGGTGAAAACCGCATGAAAATCCGTTCAGTCGTTTTTGAGTTAATCGCGAACATACAGACAGACGCGGCGGGGGACTTTGGTTAACTATCTATGGTCCTTAAATCAACTAGGTATTAATACTGTGCAACTGCACAGCATAACAATGCTGCCCGTTATCCTACACAATTGGCAATTTCTGTCCGATACGATCCCCTGTCCAGCAATAATTGGCAGACGGCCCCGCGAGGTTTCCCGGCCGCACCCCCGGCCGGCAATTAAGTAACCGCACCCTGTACGATAAATAATGGCCAACTAATTACTGGCGATAAAGTTTGGACGTTACTAACTGTAACAAATGAAGGTGGAAGCGTTCGAAAGTGTAATGGAAATAAGTAGGTGAGCC